>NC_140776.1:1635674-3091456 GCF_044657685.1 Stegodyphus dumicola | reverse complement strand
AAGCTTCTGAAAACAGAATTCCAATTGGCCCTAGACAAGCTAAATTGCTTACAATTTTATATGATAAAGAACACAACATTTCTCATTATATAAAATTAAAACAATATATAAAAATTGGTTTAAAATATCAAACAGCACTACACGATAATCATTCAGACATACTTAAGCTTCTGAAAACAGAATTCCAGTTGGCCCTAGACAAGCTAAATTGCTTACAATTTTATATGATAAAGAACACAACATTTCTCATTATATAAAATTAAAACAATATATAAAAATTGGTTTAAAATATCAAACAGCACTACACGATAATCATTCAGACATACTTAAGCTTCTGAAAACAGAATTCCAGTTGGCCCTAGACAAGCTAAATTGCTTACAATTTTATATGATAAAGAACACAACATTTCTCATTATATAAAATTAAAACAATATATAAAAATTGGTTTAAAATATCAAACAGCACTACACGATAATCATTCAGACATACTTAAGCTTCTGAAAACAGAATTCCAGTTGGCCCTAGACAAGCTAAATTGCTTACAATTTTATATGATAAAGAACACAACATTTCTCATTATATAAAATTAAAACAATATATAAAAATTGGTTTAAAATAAGAAACAAAAACTTTTATAAAATATTGGAATTCAACTAATTTTCTTTATTAAACGCATGTATAGATGTAAATACAAAAATTATAACTAAAGCTTCTACTGATTTTGAAAACGACTTCTATAAACTGATGAATAATTCAATGTTAAGAAAAACAATGGAAAACATTAGAAAGAGAATTTATGTAAGGTTACGTTGAAACTATGAAAATGTTTAAACATCGATTGATAAACCAAACTTTAAACGGAGGACTATGTTTGATGAACATTTATTTAGTTACAACTCATATGAATACAAATTCAACGGCCTTTAATAAACCAATGTATGTTAATGACAATATTAGATTTATCAAAACAATTAATGTTTGACTTATAAAGATATGAAATGTATGGTCAATTATCTTGATACATCTGACTATGGTAAAAAATAATCAATATAATAATATTCCGCAAGTAAAGAAGAAGGTTTACCGAAAAAGATGAGATGAAAATAATAGCATAATTATAGAAAAATTCGTTGAATTGAGAGCAAAAATGTACGCATATAAAACTGAAAATGTTATAATTAAAATGTCAAAGTGTTTAAAAAAAAAGGAGGTCTTTAAAAAATTCATTTTAACAATGAGCATTATAGAGGCACACATTTCAGTAGAAGTATAAAACATCACTTATAATCGGTTCATGTGAATAAAGAATCTTTATAACCTAGAAGATAAGAGCTTTTTTTAGAAGGTGGAATTCGTACGAGAGTGTTAGGCCATTCTAAAAATTTTATCACTAATAAATAATGGAGGAATTCGATAGCTACATTGAACAGCATTGATACCGGATACACTGTTCAGTGTTATTGTACACTGAAACTCTTAAACTGAGTGACTTAATTCCAGGAAAATATAAATTGATAACTTTGAAACATATTACGCCAAAATATGAAGCTTTAAATAGAGCTAAGGTATCAGTAGGTGATTAAAAAAGAAGTTGTCTTAAAATGTGTCTTGGTAAACTCTCTGGTGAAGCTACTGAAGAAATAAATAGTGGAAAAATGTGTTTCTAATTTCAAAGGTAAAATAAATCCTAAGTATTTTGACTACGAACTAGAAAAAGACAGGGGTTCTAAACCAGGGGGAAATTTCAAAATTTAGAGGGGAAATGTGGTCAAACTTTTATTTATTTATTAAGTATTTAGTTTTAGTTTTTTTAATTCAAGTTTTGGTATTTATCAATATTTTCTATACTTTTTGCTCTTTAAATTTTAGAACACAATAAAACTATTCTAAATCTGAATAAATATGTACACGGATTTTTAGAGTTTTGGAAAGGATTGAGGGATTGATCTTCCAGAGCAAAATGCAGTATGCAATTGAGCAAAATGCAATTGTAAAAACAGTGCATGGGAGAAAACAAGTTGTGAACCACTCTATTAAGCCCTATGATCTTCCAACTGACACCCATTTATATCTTCTGATACAATTTATGATGATTTAAGAAGAAATTCATAAATAAAGAAAAGGCATTTCTTGATTAATAAAGAAACAAATACGAGAAGTTTTATGTGTAAGAAATGCAATATCAAAATCACGTTATTACTGTGAGATATATATACAACATCGGCGCGCAATCTAGCCACCTATTAAGTTAAAGGAAATCAAAACGCGTTTATTTCCTCAGTTGGTACAAGGTATAAGTTGATTATCTTCCCCTCCAAATAAAAGAACAGCCAGAGAGAGAGTGGAACAATACAATTCCAACAAGGTAGATGTCCGCATTTTTTAACAAATGATTAGTTATTACAGCAATGGAACTAGATCCAGAAGATCGTCCATGATAGTTTCACACTCTCGATTCAGTAAGTATAAATGTAGAGATACTTAGATGTTGTGAAGTTCTGTGGGTTTTGAAACTTTGCACACAGAATTTTTCTTTATCACAGATACAGAGCGTAGATATAATTTGAGACTCTGATGAGAGAAAAAAAAATCAGTAAGACCGGACAATGCATTCAAAGCGAAGAAACGTAGAAACGCCGCCATGTGGTAATATATTCTGTAGATTTTATTGTGTATTAAAGTTTAAAATTGTAAAATACATATAACAATTTTAAAAGTCCATTAAAACAGCATATGTTTATGGAAATTGGAGGAAATACGCATTTTTGGATTCCTGCAAAAAGCAATGCATGATGTAGAATGTAGAAATTCTGAATGTTTTCGTATTTCAGTTATTATTTGTTTTTACGTTATATTTTACATCAGATTTACTGCCACTGGTAAGCGATAAGCGACGGAGGACGTGGGCACTGTCCCTTTACCATTTGGGTTAATCAGTACAGCACCACGTCCACCTTTATCTTACATTTCATATTACATTATATATTACGATACATGATTTACACATTGCATTATATACTACATATCAAATTAATACCTTATCCTAACATTACATTAACTTCACATCAACTTATTACATTAAAATTCTTTTCTAATAAACCCTATATTGGTACATTATAAAAGGGTTATTTTGCACAGGATTCGCATTAGACACAGGATACGCATTATATTATCATTATACACTGGGTACACATTACATTATATACGGGGAAATTAATGATACATAAGAACATTATACGCAATAGGAAGTTATAAGCACGATACGGGTTAGATTGTTCACAGGAAATTAGTTATACACAGGTATTGCATTATACTGCCACTGGTATTACGCTGGTATTACAGCAATACACAGGTATTGCATTATACTGCCACTGGTATAATGCTGCATGTCAAAGCCAAATATTTTTTTCAATAATAATCGCTAGCACCATGATACTGTTAAATTACTATTTTCCTAAAGTGGCCAATATTTTACTTCAACGTTCAAATTAAAAAGATTTTCTGGTGCTTTTGATGTTAGAAAGTCGTAGATATCTGTAAATACATGTTTTGATACTTTTTACCCAGTAATTCGGTTAATCGAAATTCTTTTATAGTGAGAATAGACACATAAGCACGAAAGATTTGTGTAATTAAAAACAGATGCATTTAATAATGCAATTACCGTTCAGTTTTCTTAACAATTATAAACAGAATCAATGACAAAACCGCATATTTCCTTAATTAGAAAATTACATCATTTAATTAAGTTGCATTTTCGTCCTTGGTACTGCTGCTTAATTGCCTCAGGTAGACAAGAAACGATTTGCAATTAATAATAATTAGAATTCATGAGGTAATTTGGTTAAGGCACTTAAAAGGGGAGTCCTTGAATTTTTTTATTTGTTACATTATTGTTTATGTATTATGTGACCAACTTTATTTCCAAAGGAAAAACAAGCGTTGCTGTAGCTACCAGAAAAGGTTTCAGAGCTCGTCTGTATATTTTCAGTTAATACCATAAATTCTGAATAGGTTAAATTTTTCAAACTGAAGTGTGAATGCTCTTACATTTATTTCACAAGATAGTTCTTACTTGATAATAACACTGTGTAGTAGTCTGTTGTGTAAAGTAAGAGCATGGAGCTACAAAATATCTTTGAAGAGAAACACATGGCAGAAAATTATGTTTACACCACATTGATCACACCAATCTATCCAATTCTAGGAGATGAATTTCATTCTTTTCTGGGTATTTTATAGGGCTCTAGTTAAATTGACTATTCTTGGCAACTAGAACTACAGAAGAGTATAGCGACTATTCTCTGTTCTTCTTAAAACTGCAAAACAAAGTCCAAAGAAGAGGTAAAATACCCTTTAATTTAATTTGAGAATATTTACAGTCGGCACTTCTCGAGCTTACAGGAAAGCCTCCACTTGGGCTCTAACTTAAGATAGAAGATAAGGAACTAAACTAATTCTAATTAACTAAAACGTAGCCGAAGCTGTAGAAAAATAAGGAACCGAGTTGATCTAAATTAAACCTCACCGGCGAATACTAACAGGCACGTAAGAATACGGCTGAACGTAGTAAATTGGCTTAAAGCAACAACGTAGTCAAAAGGCAGAACACGCTCTACTGAGAACTTCTGTACTCTTCTACGAAAGTGACTGAAACATCCCATTAAATACTTGTTTCACCTCATTTAAATAACATGCGAAACTGAAAACTCATTCCGGCAGGGACGTGTATGTGGAAAACAAGAAAATAAAGGAAAGAGTTTCAAGTTTTAAAATAACTATCATTTAATAAGTATAACCATTTAATAAGTGTAACCTAACCGGTGTTATACTTATTAAATGGCCAAAAGGGCAAACAATAAAGGCAAACTATTAACGTGCGCTGGCTAGCGAAATTACGCTCTGAATAAACTAAAAGATTCGCCCGTTTAAATAAACATTACATCTAATTTTAAATTTGCATCTTAGGGAAGAAATGCAAGGGGAAAATGAGAGGTTCAAGAAAAGTACCAAACTTAAAATAATTTGTTATGTAAAATAAGAGAAACCCCACAATCTATACGGTTAGTGTCATTGATCACAATACCGGTTGGGTGACTCTGGTTATGAATTAGAAAATGAAGAAAATTATTTGCCTACATTTTTCACAGAGTGAGATATTGCCCATTTTATTTACCTCATTGTCAGCCTTACTCTTAAACTCCAGCACTTTGACCTTCACTTCTTCATCTTCTGCGGTCTGATGCGGATATAAAATGCTTGCCAAGGATAATGCCCTCAGTCAATTGTCATCTCTGGAAAAACAAGACAGAGCTTAAAATTTGTTTTTTATTTTCCCATCTCTTGCAGTCAAAGTATGGGGCATAATGCCAGGGTTCTACGAGAAATATTTTCTGAGTACAGGCTGATAGATCAGCTTGCATTCAGCTTCTCACAAATTCTCTGTATTTATTTATTTATAGATAGTTTATGTTTTCTCTCAAATATAACGGGACATTTAAAGCTGCATTTATCTTTTTAACTGCAACAATTAGCGTATTGTATCATGAAATGTTGTATATGAGCAAAACTTTCACATGGAGATCCAAAAGGAAAGCTTTTATAGGGTACGCATTTTAAACACTCATATAATCTAGCATCAATGTTAAATTTAACGACATCGATGTTAAGTAAATACATAATAAACATTCGTAACACTTAGATAATCTACTTTCACTCCTTAATCCACAGTTATCGCTATCTGTATTCGTATAAATGCTTGAAAATTAAAAGATACCAGCTCTACTCAAAGTCTTTATCCAAAATATTACGTGAAAATTTTGACGTGTTAATTTCTATCAAAGTATACAGTATACGTATAAAGAAGCAAGTCTACCCTAAATACAGCTATATGATAAGTATATGAAATAATTATTTATACAAAAAAGTAGTTATTTTTGAAAAATAATTGATTTAAATACTCTTGTGTTCGAAATTAACATTATGTCGAATTTCTGAAAAACTAATGGACAGATTTTAATGAAATTTGGTATGAATATACATTTATAACAGAGAAAGAGATATACTATTCAAAAGTCATTTTATATACGCATGGTTATCGGCAAGGTTCATAATGCAGAATCCGTGTCCCAAATTAATGTAAAATAGAACTGAAAATCAGTCTAATATGGGTTATTATGTCTCCCTTCACAGCCATATAGGTCGCGCAGCGTGAAGGCATATTGGTCAAGAGAGGTAGTTAAGGATTCCCTTTGACAGTCGGCCCCACTCTTCTAGCAAGGCAAGTGTCAACTCCGAAATGGTTCTCGGAGAAGAATGGTGAGATAAAATTGTCGCTCCAAAAACGTCCCAGACATGCTCTGCAGGGTTACGGGCAAGTTATATTTGGTTAGTCAATCCATGCTGCGAATATACTCACTTAGAAGGTAATCGTCGACCAGCGTAGCCCTCTGTCGTCCGTTAACAGCTACCCTGGTTGTTGAGTATAAAAGCTGAATGTCTTAAAGATGGTGCAGCTGCTCATCTGATGGTAAATAAATAAATAAACTGCTACCTAGAACCAAATACGCATCTCAAAAATTAAATACATGATTCTAAGATCTCCTTTATACCTCATAGCTGCATAGCAGCTTTTTTTTAAATACAGTTAGGGGTGTTCGACTGCCCAACATAATGCCTACCCAAACCGTTTCACCTGCCCTACCGTCAAGATCCTGATGAGGGTGGCATGGTATAGTATCCCAGGCTCTCTCCAGATACAGTTACGCTACAGATCAGTGTCCAGACTGAATTTCGATTCATCTGTAAAACTTACGGTGTTCCACTGGAGTCTGGTCTAAAGTGCATGCTGTCTAGACCATGCTAAAACCGCTCTCTTGCGTGCTACAGTGAGCGGGACGCAAACAAAGAGTTTTTTGTCATACAGCCCTATCTTCAGGTAACTGTAGACCTTCAAACATGGGTGCAAGTTGCAGCATACAGCTCATGTGAGAGCACTGAAGCTGTAGCAGTCCTGTGTCGCCGCGCTAAAGTTGCCAAATAGCAATCCTTATTCGTTGTGAATCTTGGAAGACATTGTCCAGGTTTTCTCGATATGCATCCAGTCTCCGGAAAATATTTCTACAAATTGCAGCCAGTACTGGATGTTGCACTGAGCTCTGTAGGAGCTTGCGCTTGTGATTGGCCTGTCTCCAATCAACCGACACTTCTCCATCTCATTTTATCATCTATATGTTCGTGGCTACTCATTTTACCTGACACCTCATAAATTTTACCCAGCTGTGGTAAGAAACAAGCCGAATGTCGTGAAGGAGTACCATCACACAAACCTCCCAAAACCCTTCGTGCGGTTCTACCCCTTCCACAATAACAACTCCGTAGACAAACTTACGTAGTCGACTGTTGATATTTGCATAGCTTTTAGTCGGCATAATTAGTACATTTTGTTCTATACATTTCGTAAAAATAGAGATAATTTGCAAATTCTATCAATTTTGCACTCGAGTATATATTCAGCTTTCAATTAAATACAAGTAATATTATATATTAACGCTCTTAGTGCTCCGCATATATGCTGGTGAATGTTAATTATACTCCTTGTTAGTAAATTGAAGTTAAATTAATAATGAAACCCTTAAAAACTCATTACTAAGGGAAGACAATATTGGAAACATAGGCTTCCGCTATGCAATTCACGAACTATACATTAAGAAAGCTAAAATTCGTTTTTATTTAACATAGCAATTGATTATCATTCGGCTAAAGAATTATTTCTTTTTCAGTTCAGCTTCTTGTATTCGTTAGTCATTTTTTCATTGCTATGTATTATTTTGAAAATCCATCAATGTTCTACTCTGGAATGATTCTGGACTCCTTTCTGCTTACCAAAATGAACACTACGTCTTGATAAATAATTCTTTTCCTCAATCAGTTTAATCATCGTTCTTTGCAAATTTCTTCTACTATAATTTCCCCTTCGCGTTTCCTGACCAGAATGTAAATTAAGACAGAGACTGCTTAAGTTTTTTTGGATTTTAGGAGAGAGAGCATGCTTCTGCCAAGGTGACGTTATTTCAGTTCTGCTGTCTCTGATAAGTTTGTAATTGCTCGGCTTTGCGTTATTTACTGCTGACAATCAAATTGATGCGCCGATTAGCATTTTCTGAAGCAGCGTAGATTTAAATATAATTGTGTATCATTTGATTACTAATTCACTTTTTAAATTTGACTCTTACTTTATTTTTATCGCCACAGTGGTGGTTGATTTTGTTAGGCACAACACCCAAACTTATATTCAAGTTCTGTTTTAAACTTTTCCAAGTCTTTGTAGTTATTTCAAATACAACGATAATTTGTTTTACGTCGGTTAAAAGTTTGAAAATACTTTATGGTCACAAAACAAGTCAGCTTCTATAGTTTAGATGAGCAAAAGATGATTCATGAAGTATGCTAAAATTTTAAAAATAAATGCTTCGTTTATGATAATAAGAAATTAACGATCCTGAATGCAACTTACGTTAGATTTCATTTTCTGAAAGGTAAAACGAAATGAAAAACTACCTTTTTCTCACGCCAGGTTTTATTTTAATATGTCTGCTTTCATGAATTGTATGTTACAATTCTAGTGAAATAGTAATAAAACATTAAAAAATAAGATATTAAAATTTTAAAAGCGTTAGGTAGGACTGAACTGGAATAAATATAATTAACTGAGCAAGGTAATTTCTGTGAATGTGAAAAGCTTCAAGAAAATTCAGTTCATCAACTGAAGAAGGTTTTAGGATAAATTTCGCAGGCTTGTCAAAATTCTGATTAAATTGTGATTAAATTTCTAACTATGATTTGAGTTTTAATTAAAATTTACGCCAAGCATAATGTTGATGTTTTGCCTAAATTTAAATTTCTGTGGAAATTGTATAGGAAGAAAGATACTGTTCTGTTATCAGGATCAAGTTCAGAAACGTATGTATTTATGCATCTATGCATGCATGTACGTTTTCATGTATGCATATATATAAGCATGTGTGTATACATACATACATGCAAACACTCGTTCATACATTTCAGAAACTGGTCACGAAAACAGAATAATACACGAAGGAATAAATATTTAATTATTAAATTTATAAAACATTTTTAAAACTTTTTCAAGAGCTAAATTGATTATAAATTTATGTGGCCATATCCGGTTGACCAGGCATATAGCAGAAGATAATTGAAGAGTTTATTTTCCAGTTTTATTTCTGAATAAACGTAGGTAATTGAAGCAATTCCTCTAAGATAATGAGAATGATATTGTTATAAGTCTGAGTATGTGGATTGACGGTTGCTGTGGGAATACTTAAATCGTAGTCCGAGAAGAAAATATTTGATTATACTTCTGATGAGGACACAGCGAAGCTAGTCTCGTTGGTATAATAATGTCCCAAGAGCGGGGATGATATTCTTCGTTATTGTACCCTGAGGACTAATTTCTGACTCGGGGAAATCGGGACTGTAACTCCGCATTTCAAAATGATTCAGTTTTTAAATGAAAGTACATACAATATAGCAAAAAATTTCATTCCGTAAGGAATGTAACTATGGATGATTATTTAACTTCTTTAGTAGATTTATAAACTAAAAAGCCATTAAATGCAGCTTTGCAATTATCCCAATGGTTTTTGAGGCTAAATTTCAAATTTTAAGTTATATTGAAGTACATATTTATGTCAAAAAAAAAGCTTAAAGTTGAAAAGCTTCATATGCAGTTCAACAACGGAAATATATCATACGTAGGGTGTTAACTTGGACTGTGAAAATGATATTTCAGCTATATCGGTAAGAAGTTGCTGAACTACTAATAAGCAAATATAATAAGGTATTCCGTTTCTTCTCAAATGAAAATAGTACATTTAATAATAGTCATCTAGAAAGAGAATATCTGAAACAAAAATTCGAACAAAAACTGAATTGTAAGAGACAGAAAGTTATACATTGTGATAGAATTTTATTTTTGAATTTGGAGGCATTTTATCTTACCTATGGAGAATATATATATATATAAATTCTGCAATCGAGGAATTTTACGAGAGCCTTTATACAAAAGAATTCATTAGTCTTATCATTTACACATATACTCTATACACTGGTGTGCAAAAATTAAGGACGAAGTCGAAAAATTAGCATATAAGCTGAACGAAGAGGCAGAGCGGACAGAAAGACCAATCAGGAGATTAAGTAAGGTGATGTACGGTAGCACATGCGCAGATATACAGGTAGACGTAAAGGTCGAATTATTGGGAAGTTGGAGGAAGGCCGCAGTGTGACAAGTGTGGCTTCAGAGTTCGGAATTGCTCACAGCATCGTTTCACGACTTTGGAGACAATTTCAAACTACAGGAACAGCTACCCGGGGGTTTAGTAGTGGTCGTTCACGAGGAACCACACCCGCAGATGACCGGTATATTGCCTTACAGGCCAGAAGAAACAGGCGGCAGACAGCGGGAGAAATCGCCAGACACACGACACAGGCGACTGGACGACCGATATCGCGTTTTACCGTCGCCAGAAGACTGCACGGTGGTGGTCTGTTTGCACGACGCCCTGTACGGTGTGTACCTCTAACGCCTGCCCATCGGAGAAGGTGTTCTCTGTGGTGTCAGGAACACCGGAATTGGGGAGACAATGAATGGGGACGAGTACTCTTTACAGATTAGAGCAGATTCAATCTGAGTAGCGATTCTCATCGCATACTCATCTGGAGAGAGCGAGGAAGCCGCAATCATCCCTCGAACATCATTGAAAGGGACAGGTATGGAGGTGGCGGTGTTCTCGTTTGGGGAGACATCATGTTTGGTAGTCGTACAGACCTTCACATCTTCGACGCAAGTTCAGTCAACGGGACCCGTTATTGTAACGAGATTCTTCTTCCATATGTGCGTTTTGTTAGAGGCGCTATGGGTCCGCAGTTCCTTTTCATGGACGACAATGCACCATGTCATCGCACAGTAGCTGCCGAACAGCTCTTAGAGAGTGAGGATATTGAACGTATGGATTGCCGGCACGATTTCCGGATCTCAATCCCATCGAGCATGTATGGGATTTTCTAGGCAGACGCTTGGCAGCTCGTACCTTACCACCAGTAACGATTCCGGAGCTTCGATTGGCGCTGCAAGACGAATGGGCAGCAATGCCTCAACAACTCATTGACAACCTCATTCTCAGCATGGGCAGACGCTGTGTAACCTGCCTAGCAGTCAGGGGAGATCATATCCCCTATTAAAGACCGGATGTTTCTTGCTGAACACCCATCACAGGGATGTTTCGGCCTTCAGTCGAATTGCGCTCCATGCTACTTTTTCAATAAAGCTTCTTTTTATCCCTCTGATTTCTCTTTTAGTAAGTGTTGTTTACATTACTCATGTCCTTACGTATTGGGGATCTTACGGTATTAAATGTTTTGATTTGGAAAGCTCTTGTACAAAGTTATATTGGAAAAACCGTCTCGTCCTTAGTTTTTGCACACCAGTGTATATATACAAACAAGCGTTTTTTTTTTTTTTTTTTCTGATTATGTGTATATTCTGTTTATTGCATTATATATATATACAAATGTAAGGAAATGTATCGTCTGTATATCATCGATGAAGGCCAGAACGTGACTGAAACTCGAAGTGGCGTAAACTGTGGTGTCAGTAGTAATTTCATAATTCATGAGATTTCTCTAAAATTCTAGAATCACATATAAGAACACGTGTTAAATAAGTGAAATGGAATCTTGACAGAAGTATAAAAGTCCAGCCTCTCACATAAGAAAGGAAAATAGTTATTATTTGAGCATCATTTATCTATCCAATGCATGTTTAACGACCCCAGCAAGTCTCGTTAAAACTTTTGTTAGAAAATTTCGACTGGCTTCGGGAATTTACTCATAGTCTTGTATGATCTTTTATATTGAGACACGCATGCACGCAGAGTCTGTGCACAACATTTAGCAAACGAGATTCAAGATATTAACCGATAATCAGTGAATGAAATGTCCCCAGCTAGCTGAAGTTGTGTAAAATATCAATAGAATGAGTTCTGCTCTGTTCCTTTTTCCCGAGGCGTCCGCTGAAAAACACATTAAGGTGTCAAAAGCTATTATAATTCCGACCAATGTAAAATAAAAATCAAAATCAAAGTAGAAAAATAATAAAATAAAATAAATAGCGGTCTGCTATTAGTCAAAATTCACAACAATGTACGGGCTGGTTCTTTAAACCTTAAAGAATATGTAACTTTTATTAGAAGAATAGTGCTGTAAACAAATAAAAATGTAATCAATTTAGTAAGTAAAAAAACGTCGCAGGGTCTTATTACGACCAAAAACCTAGACAATAGAAACGAAAAAACTGACCTGAGAGGTTCCGTCCTCAGCAAATATTTTTGGAAAAGGGCGCATAATCCCTTCTTACCTAAGCGAACCTTCCTTATCGTAATGCGACATCTTCGTGCGAAGCTATAAAATCTGAAGAGGCCAATGGGCTGAGATTGTAGGTTGGCGGGAAGTCTTGTCCCTCCTTTTTTTACAGAAGGGGGTGACAGATGAGAAATATATAATAAATTTATATATATATATATGTAGAATCGGTACTAACTGTCTAGGAATATGATGTTTGTAAACTTACTTCCGATGTGGCTGTCTAGGGGCTAATAAACCAGTCCGATTTACAAATAACTTGAATATTTAATGAAACATGAATAGTTGCTACAAACTAAAAAGTAATTACATACGTAGAAGGAAAGAAGGAAATAGATGAGATTATTTACAGATGAAAGAGAAGGAATCATCTTTACATTCAAACATCTTTTAATCGCGTATATATGATATCTAACACCTATATGATATCTATATGATATCTAACACCAAATTAAAATCTACTTAAGTATAAATTTATGAACACTAAACTAAAATCTACGTAAGTATAAATTTATGAACACAAGACTGAAATGTACTTAAGTATAAATTTATGAACACCAAACTAAAATCTACTTAATTGTCTAAATTTATGAACACCAAACTAAAATCTACTGAAGTATAAATTTATGAACACCAAACTAAAGTCTACTTAAGTATAAATTTTTAACACCAAACTAAAATCTACTTAAGTATAAATTTATGTAGAATCGGTACTTACTGTCTAGGAATATGATGTTTGTAAACTTACTTCCGATATGGCTGTCTAGGGACTTGAAATAACTAATTCGACTTATGAATAACTCGAATATTTAATGAAACATAAATAGTTGCTACAAACTACAAAATGATTAATGTGTAGAAAGATGAATTTTCATAGATGATATATATACAGATGAAGAGAAGGAATCGTCTTTTACAAGCAAACATCTTTGAATCGCGTCATCGTCTTAATGGCGGAATCGTCTGACTTCAATCATCAGAAAAAATAAAAGATTTATTCTCACAACTTGTCACGTCATCCGATTATAATAAACTATGCCATCCCATAACTACTCGTCCATCCTGATAGAATGCGGCCTCGCATTCTCGTAGCACCACCATCTCATCTAGGGATCTGAAAAATAATATTAAAAAAAAAAAAAAAAAAAAAAAAAAAGATTTTTAGTTACTGTTGAGGGAAAAGTCGTCCTAAATGGTTTATTTCAGCCATCTTCCCTTATCATCTTAACATCCTCAGAAATAACGGCGTTAGTTCTTCTTAAATGCTCTTTCAGTGTTCGTTCATCTTGAACAGTCTATCTGAATATAAGTATTTTACAAACACGTCTTCCTTTGATGTTGTCTGGAACAATTCGTCAGGATTCGTCTTCGTATTTACGTCTTCTTAAACATCGTCTGAATACGTCTTCTGAATGCGTCTTAGATATCTTCAAGATCCGTCATTCGAATACGTCTTCTCAAAATCATCTTTAAGCCGTCTTCCTTCATACATTTCATTCTTAGACATCATCTTCAGTCTTCTTAAATTAGTTCACGTCTTTAAAATAATAGTCCCTTAGTCGAATCGGGAAAAATTTGTCATCTTGGGAAAAAGTTTATAATCAGGAATCATCAAAATCGTTATTTCATTATTTTTTCGTAATTTCATTATTCAAAGATTTTCGATTGATTTTTTTCCTGGGTCTTCTGAATCTGCATTTCCGCTTCTTTTTTCTCACCTTCTTTAGTTTCTTTTGTTCCGACTTTGCTTTTTGTATCAGCGTCGTTTTCATCAGACTTTTTAACTGACATCTGCTTTTCAATCTTCTTTTCTTCTTCGGTGGTCTCTGTAGTTTCCTTGTCTCCAGTGGTTTCTTTTGCTTGTCTGTTGCAAGGTATTGTACTGAAATTGTTCTAGTAGAATTCACTTTTGATTCATCATCTTTAGCAAATGACTCTTCTTCGGAAAAATGATTCTCTTCAGAATCTCCTTCTGCAGTGTCGTTTCTCCTCGCTGGCTTGGAAGCTAATTGTATTGTGCTTGAGTTTACTTTTTGCACTAATTCATCTTCAATAGTATCATTTTCATTTACATCAGAATCTGCATTACTCAGGACGTCATCAGAATTTAAAATCAGGGAAGTATTGCCACTAGCTTTGATTGTAGATAAAGTATCCAGTTTGATAACATTCTGTATTGTAACAGGAACTATACTAACAGGATCAGTTTCTGGCTTTGGAAGTAAAAAACCATAATTAACAACTTTTCCATATCCTTCTTCAGAACCATTTCCATTGCAATGAGCATTTTTATGCCCTTCAGAATCATTCTCAGATTTCTTGTTTTCTGCGATAAAACAAATATTTGATCTAAATGAAGAACCATCAATTTGGAATTCACCTTCAAATCTCTCTATAGGTTTGTTGCCAAATTCCGTTAACTGTAGCTCTGCCGACTTAAGTTCAGGAGAACCTATCTTCTTATGTATATCTTCTCGGATTAGCGTTACTTGACTACCAGTATCTATTAAAGGATCAATTTGCAAATTACCCAAATTAACAGTTTTGTGCATTTTTTTCTGACAACTCTGAGTTATTAGAGTAACAGCTTTGGCCTCTTGGATATTTTTAAATGATGCTTTGGAACAATCTGCGGCTTTGTGTCCAAACAAATAGCATTTAAAACACTTATACCTTTATTGTTACAAAAATTCGAGTTATGGCCTAAACTTCCACAATTATAACACCTTGGTTCTTTAATCTTACTAGGTACAGCGCGTGTTTTATTTTGTGTGTTAGTACTTGAATAACCCTTATTTTTCGTATCTGGAACTCGAATTTTCTCATAAATTTTTAATTTCTCTTTGAATTCAGAAATAGTTTTACACCCATACAAAACAATTTTGTTACTACTCTGATCTGGTATCCCATTGATTATATAATCAAGAATTGATGAATCATCAACAGAACCGCGACTGGCTATTTCACGCATGGCAATTAAATATTCGGAAAGTGATTCACCAGGTTTTAAGTGTCGTTTCTGTAATAAATTATGAAGTTGTGCACTGTTTATTTTAGAACCAAATTCAGATAAAAGATTTTCTTTTAATTTGTCTTTGTCCCATGATATTATACCCTTCAAAGACCTAATAAATATTTTAGCAGAACCAGTAAGCAATTTTTTAGCAAACACAATTTTCTGTAATTCCGATAACTTAAATAATTTAAAAGATTCTTCTAAATCACCAATGAAGGATTCAACTGGATATGTATCAGTGCCATTAAATTCAGAAACAGTTTCTAAAATATCACGAAAATGTAGGGAAATATTCCTAGGCATTATAATGTTTACATCCACTGAGTTATTTATGGGAGGTGATTCTGACCGAACAGAATTAATATCATCACTTTTATCAGAATCATAAACACTTTCGTTTTCAGATAACTCATATCATCATCACTTTCGGATTTTAAAAGCTTAAAATCACAAAGACTATTCAATATTAAATCACAGTTTTTATCAGGATTTGAATCATAATTAAGATGTAACAAATTACACACAGAAATAAAATCACTTGCAGTAAGAGTTTTAAGTAATTTTTGTTTTGTTTCTTCAATATTAAAATCAGATGGAAAACCACAAAAGTTACGCAATCTAGCTCTATTTTTTCGATCACCCAAAGTTCCAAACACAATTTGATGTAAAAGTTTAATTGACTTAGTAGGCCCAGTCTAAAGAATTTGAAATTCTAGGAATAGAATTTAAGGTATTCATCTTAATTCACAGTATCGTAAAATACTATTCATAGAAGTAACAATGTGGAAATAATCGAAACAAAACTTACTTCTCTTCTTTTGTAATATTCATCATGCTTCTTCCTAGGCTCATCGCGGCCTGAGCGCCCAAATCTGTAGAATCGGTACTAACTTACAAACTGTCTAGGAATATGATGTCTGTAAACTTACTTCCGATGTGGCTGTCTAGGGGCTAATAAACTAGTCCGATTTACAAATAACTTGAATATTTAATGAAACATGAATAGTTGCAACAAACTACAAAGTAATTTCTTACGTAGAAAGAAATAATTTAGATTATTTACAGATGAAGAGAAGGAATCGTCTTTACATTCAAACATCATTTAATTGCGTTATCGTCTTAATGGCGGAATCGTCTTACTTCAATCATCGGAAAAAATAAAAGATTTATTCTCACAGCTTGTCGCGTCATCTGATTATAATGAATGATGCCATCCCACATATATAAACTTATATATATGTTATATTCTAAAGTGTATTTTAAAGAAAGCATCTCGTTCAGATTAATTGTGTTCTTGTAGAGAAACTTTAATTTTAGGATTATTTGCTATTTTTGTTTTATTTATAATTTTTGGCTTAAATGGACTAATATCTTTATTTGGATTGAGTATTTATGTGATTAATGGTTTGAATCTAGCAAATAATTTGATGCTTACTTGGAAGTAAGGTGAAACACTCTCTTAATTTAGTTATTGTTAATTGATGGTAGATTGGTTTATCCCCTTGATAAGTCGATTAATCTGCAATCAATGACAGTAGCTACTTTTTCAATTTTTAAAATTTACGCTTGGTTTCGGTATTTTTGAGATTAAAGATTTTTCTTAGCAGGCATTTAAACAATAGTTAAAATTTAAAATACTAATTTAAATTCTAAAAAAGTATTTCCATTGGTGATTTTAAATTTGTATCCTTTGGAGATGGTATATGGAAAGCTTTCTTATCATAAACTATTATGAATTATTGGTTTATATATATACACACACACCAAACTTATATATATATATATATTATATATATGATATAATAAAAGCAAGTAGAAGCCAGAACACAGTTGATGCGTACTCCATACTGAAGAATTCTGATCGCGTAGTATGCTAATATGTTGACTTCGTAATATCTAAAGAACTTGGCAGTCGAGGCGGTTTAAATTCCGTTTTTATTTTCCAGTTGACATTTGTAGCCACAATCACTTGGCACTATGCAAGAACATTTATATTTTTGAGATTGTCGGAATAGGTACAGAGCAGAATGAAACAGCGTCTAAGCAGCAGAGAAGCAAAAACTTAAGTGCGTAGTTATGGAAGATGGAAGGGCACGAAGAGAAAGGTTTTGGTTTGAGTTAAAAGTTTCAGTTCATATTTATTACATCTGTCAACGCTGCTCAGGCCATGCCAAAAGGAAATTTCTAGAAATGATGCAATCGAGAGAAGTTATTACGAATTTTAGAACAGAGAGGAAGAATAAAAAGTTTTACCGTTAGTTTAAATTATAATTTCGATTGACATATTTTATATCTTACATAGAAGATGTAAAGTATAAGAAATACGATGGCTTTGCTCTACGGGAACAGGCAACCTCTAATTAACTTTCCGCAATTTCAGGATCTTCCCTCTAGACCAGTACTTTTGAGAACATTCTGGCATGTTACGTAATTACTACTATAAATGAAAAGTTCGCGCCGTTTTTCATCAGAGTTCCTTCCTCCTCCTGCTGCTTAAGAACTTTACTGCCTCTCTTCCCGTGTGTCTGTCTTTCTTTGAATAGTATGACGCAGTAAATTTAAGGTTAATCCTAAGTCTAAATTACTATCGCGTATGTAATCTTGAAGAATCTATAAAAATAATGATCTGCCCTTTTAAGTGAATAAATATATGGAGTTTTAAAAAAATGAAATCTTTCGGTGTATCATTTCAGCTGTTTTCCACTCCGCAACGACCACACCGGGTCTCTGACCAGATTCCTAAGCTTCAGCATTTCAAATGCCGATTTACTGCAAATATCACATCTGCATCTATCTATCTATCTATCTATATATATATACCAAACTTATATATATATGTATGCTCTTGGGATTAGTCATCATTGAAGCTTTAACAACTAAAACAGAAAAGAGACATATCTGCGCGTTAGCTGCTAGATTGTAAATGATAAAAAATCAAAAAGTAAAGGTAGGAAAGAAAATTAATAAAATTCTGTTCTAAAAATATGAAAGTCTAAATTTCTCTCTCACGGTAAAAGTTGCCAAACTGAATAAACGCAGATTAAAGGAACTTTCAAAAACGGAATATGTATATATGTATATGTATATATGTATGTGTGTGCGCGTGTATGTGTTATATGTTTATAGAAACAATCTCTTAGCATATTCGATTTATACTTGCTGAATAGGCAGTCTGAATATTTAAAACTGTTTCTTTTAATATTTTATTCGATTCCTATACGCACAAATTAATTATACATAAATTAATTTATGTGTAAATAAATTAATATTTTGATATTTTATTTTGTACTATACTCTTAACTGATATCCGAAGTGTTGACTATCTAAAGAAACACACGTAACCTTGGCACAACGCGAGCCAACAGCATAGAACATCCAGTATAGACTATAGCAGGGGTGGCCAAGCTCCTTGGTAGTTCGAGCCATATCTCAAAATTTGAAATTTTTCGCGAGCCGCAATTAAATACGTATTTAAAAGGTATGCAAAAAAGGTATTGAAATTTTTTATAGAAATTATATTTATTAAAAACATATAAATAAAAGTACAAAATGTGTGTATTGAATTTTTATATTAAAAATTAAACACATTTATTTTACTTCTCTTGATAATGCTTTTAAATTTGGTAAATAATTGGTGACAGCACTTCTCAGTAATTCTTTGAAATGCTGGTTAGTTAATAAGGATCGGTATTCAGATTTCACGAATTTTAAAGTGGAATAAAATGATTCACATAAGTATGGTGTTCTGAGTATTGAAATAATTCGACAAGCAGCCTTTTTAAGTTTAGGATACTTCGATTCTGGTATAAATTTCCAAAATTGAGTAATCGGCGTCGGCTTATATTTAAATTGTAGAGCTTGATCTTCTTGCATCTCTATTAATTCTAGTTTTCCATATGCTTTTTGGGTCGTAATTATATTGGAAATGGAAAACTCATCTTGAATTATGTTAATTTCAAATGGATTGAGAAAAAAATCAACAGACAATTTAAAATATTTCAACTCTTGAAATCTATTTTGGTATTTGTCAATATTCCTTCTAGCTTTTTTATACACTCGTTGAGGTTTTCTTGTATAATATTGGAACAAATTTTTTTAGTTCGAGGAAAATAACAAAATGTTTTATTTTTAATATACTTTTGAAAAAGCTGTAATTTAGTTTGAAAACTAAATATACACTGTGAGAGGTCAGATATTATACTAACTGAAACCCAAAATGCCAGATAACAAATTATTTCCGTAGCAAGAGTAATACAAACTGTTTTCTCCAGAGCACAATGTCAACTGTCCTTTGCAATGGAAGTTTACAAATTCAAAATCGGTCTGGAGTCGGTCGATTACGTAGATCGTCATTCGTTGAGAAGCAATCGGCCGGACAAGGCCTTGGCTCCCATGTTTCTTATTATTCACCAGGGAGTGGAATGGGGAGAAAATCCAACGAACGGGTACTGTTACGCCTCTGTTTATGTTCGTTCGCGCAGTTTTCGATGAGTCGTCTTACCATTCTTAACTTGGACGGAAAAGAAATCTGTTACGACACTGCACTTAGTCTTTCATATTTGTTGTCAGTAATTTAAAAGACATTTTGAAACATATACAGAACGATAATTTTTAAAAATATAATAAGACAAAAATGATAAGGGAAATCGGGCACATTTATCGAGAGCCACAAATAATCCTTCAAAGAGCCGCATATGGCTCGCGAGCCGCAGGTTGGCCACCCCTGGTCTTTAGTATAGATTCATTCATAAAACATTTTTGTTAAAAATCATTAAAAATTCAAGGTTGGTAGACGTAAACTCCTAAGTTTTGTGCCCTGAAACCTAAACCCCAACATCTATAAGCCCTGACTGGAATATTATTCCATTCTGCATATTCTGTATTAACACCTTTGAACTTGCATGTTGCTCTTTAGCATGATAAAGAGTCTATTTATAAAACAAAGACCACAAATGTGAGGTTTGAGGAAACGAGAATAGGTGAAATTGAGAGGACACCAGAAGCCTTCCTTCTCAGCCCATTTGAACATATTTGGGATAAGGTGTATCGCCAGTTATGAGACATACCAAATTGTCCCAAAACGATGACGGAGCTTTTTACATTGCTAAAAAGGGATGGCGCAAAATACCTATATATATTTAATGACATTTGGAAAAAAGTCTGTGCAAATGAAGAATAGGAAACCGTATGCGGACACTTAAAATTTCAAGTAAAAATATTCTCATGAGCGTCCAGTGATTATTCATAATATATATTAACTTAAAGCCAAAAAAACCAACAAAGTGAACAAATTTAGAGCCAAAAAATATAAAACAACATTAAATTTGCTTAGACTCCTCTTTTTTTTTTTTTTTTTTTCAATTTCTGGAGCCGCACAGATTTTAGGTTTTTATAAACAAAACTCTTTTTATAAGGACAGTATACAAACAATTGTTTTGATAAACGATACGCAGTAATATTTTGCTAGAAACGCCTTTAATTAACCGCAGTAATGTTTGCAAATGTTTTGGGAGATATTCAGATATATTACAAATTATGATTTCTAAAGACATTATAAATTACACTAATTAGAAACATAAAAGAATAAAAGCCATAATAAGAATCACGCATATTTGTTTTAAACAGTATATGTTTTAATGTGAAAGATAAAAGACTTTTTTGCCTCGTCGAATAACGACAACGCTGTTAATTGGCAGTTTGTATGACCGAATGGATGATAAAAGCTTGGCAGCTTGGCAGAAACAGGACAACGTATCATAACGGAACCTCGTTAAATGGAAATATAAGCTTAAAATGTCAAAGAAAGATTTTAACAGCGCAGTTTAGCAATTGGTTCCTTTTAAACGAAAAAAGGTTTATTCTCCAAAATGAAAAGACTGTATCTCTTTTAAGCATTAATAACAATATACGATTGGAAGTTAAAAAATAGATTAAAATTAATTAATTAACTTTATGTTACCGACTGTTTATCATCCACATAGTCTAGCAAATCTTACCATTAAAAGGAGAAAGCGTCTTTAATTTATCTTTCAAGCGGCTTGGAGAATCACAAGTTTTCAGAATGTTATCATTCTATGTGATATAATATTTTTATTTTTCATCCAAATTGTAACTGCTTAAAGATCATGAGCAATTTAAAAACAGTAACACACTGCATAACAATTTAAATCTTTATTTTATTTTAATCAATGTATATAGTTTAGGTAATCATTAAACGAATATGCGCAGCTGATGATTAGGGATACCTTAAGAGTTATTATTCTTAATAAAATATGTATCGAATATCCTATACTATAAGCCGGTGCAAAATAAATTAACTAGACGGCAAAGGGGTAATGTCGCTAAGCACTAGTGGTTACTTCCAGGGCTTGCATCTCGGGGAACGGCTGGCTGTATAGATACTTTCCTGTTTTTCCCATGTGTAACGTATATGCGAGCAAGTTTCCTTTCAAAAGTCCTCCACGAAGGTACCCTTAGGCAAATAGCCCACTAGTGCCTTTCCGTAATAAAACAATCTAATAAACCATACAAAATAAATTATATAGAATCATTTTTTAATGTTGTAAGATTCTATACTGTGTACGTTAATGTTAAGCTGAATGTGAAGAATTTTATAACTGATAAGCGAATAATCGCTTGAGTTCGTGGTATAGGAAACAACAAGTAAGAAGGGTGAAATAACCCTTTATTATTCCGATATGGTGTAACAGAACTCCGTCTTGGTGTTGTGCAATAAAACCGATACTCGGGCTTGAACTTAAAGAGACTAAGAACTAAACTAAACTAATCTTAACTAAAAAGATATAGCCGAAGCTATCAAAAGTCTAACAGAGTTGGACCTTTAAAGCTGATTAACTGCGAAGCCATCAAGGGCCTAAAGTACGGCCGAGGGTAATAATATCTGAAGAGAGAGTAGCCTGAAAAGGCGGACGCGTGCTAGCCAGAATCACTGGTTCTCTTTAACTAAGACAGTAGAACTGTGCGGTTAAATACCGCTCTTCCTCATTTGCGTTCACACGTGATTCTAAAGCTACGTTCTGCCCGGACCTTGTAAGCTGAAATTCAGAAATGATAGGAAAGGTACTTTAACTCAAAATTTAACTGTTAGATAAATTAATATAATCTTTGCAATGCTTTTTTAAATAATAATTTTTAATAAGGAGAATAGTAGTTTACGATTAAAACAATTGTTAGCCCAAAGAGCGTTAACCCAGAAGGGCTGTTAATTTCGTTTTGGCATTTTGCGTAGAAAACTTTAAATGACCGTTTCACTTTTCAAATTGTTGCCACCAAATATTATCGCCCTGTACTATATTTAAAAAAATTAAATAATGAAGAATATCCATAAATGCATGTATGTTTCTCACATTGTAATGAAACAACGGTACCTAGAACCATCGAATTTTGAATAACGTAATCCTCAACCGAATATGGGCATCTGGAAACCTTAATTTGGATTTTTTTTTAAATTTTTTATTTAATATTTATAACACTTTAACGAATTTTTGATTAACAAACTCAACGATTTCAAACCGAGCAAACACTGTACGGAAAAGAAAAAGAACATTTTTTATATCCAGCTCGCGAAACTCTGTATCGAAAATGCTAAAGATATGCTTATTTTAAAATTATTTTGTGATATTGCTGTTGCACTGAACGTTATGGTTTAAGTGCGAAGAGCATGATATTTAATAAATAAAGGAGAAACGTTAAAAAAAGGTCCCCTTGGATGTAATGTAAAAACTGGAGGCTTTCAGATTTTTTTCTTTGATTTTATAAGTTCTTACCCAAAAAATTTAAAATCATATAAAGGTCAAAGGGGTATAAATCTGGCGCATTTAATTGAAATGTCGGAATAAATTATTATATTTTGTAGTGCATTAAACATTCAGACAAATATGTGACATTACCCCTAAAAATAAATTTTTGAACAGCAAAACTAGCAATGATTTTTTTATTTGTACGTTTTTAGTTAAACTTTGAATAACGTTTAGAATTTAAATTGATTATGCGTCAGGTCAGATAACATGTAATGTTGGTGAAATGAACTGTTTTTTCTCATTATGGATCCCATTCCTTTTATTCAAATTCTTGATAAAACTTATAAACTTTATCAGAAAATGCAGACGTTGAAAAAAGAAAAAAATTCAGTAATACATGGAAATGCAAGTTATATTTCACACTCAGAATGAAATATTTTTGATGCATATCGATTTTTATAGCATTCGTTTCTATGTATAACTCGATGATAGTTTTCTTTCTCATCGAGTTTTCACAATTTCTTCCGTTTTTCATTTTACTTCAAATTTTATTTCTCCCATCATATATAAAATTGTGTTTTTTATTTTTATTTCTTTAGAGTTCAGGAAAATTTCACAACTTTCCTAGTCATTACTTCATAATGCACGCAATTGTACAAAGTCTCACATATACGAGAGGGAAACTCCGGCTATTATATTTTATAAATTAATATCAGAAAACGTATAGCGTTACTCTTAACGTAAAGAAACTATATCACACGTGAAAATACATGCAATTTTAAAAACTTATAATATTCAGCTTTCTTTGAAAACGAATTTCATCAGAAAAAAAAAACATTTTTTCTACCGACGTGTAGAATCCAGCATTTTAAAGTGATGCAAGTAATATATGCAGTACAATATATTTACAGAAAAAAAAAAAAAAAAAAAAAGACATGCCTGCATAAGATAAGGTGTACAAATGATGAGCTTGCAAAGAAAGGGACTAGTGCAATGAAATGTAATTAATAGAATGTATTTAAAAGTGAATATATCGAAAGTATTCGGATTCAGCGGTTGAAATTTCTTATAATCTTAATAATAAGCCAAACATATGACTAAACGGTCCACTGTAACAAACATAGTACTTAATTCTGTATTTCATTCGTAATATTTCGTTTGTTTATGTTTCAGGATCATTTCACCTCATAAACATTTAATAATCATCACTGGCAAGCAGTGTTTTAAATTTACGGTTAAGTTATTTATCCAGTGAATTTCTTAATTTTGTCAAATATCATTTATTTTGATTCATATTGAATAAGAGGTAGAAAGTCATTTGAACGTGATCCCAGACGAAGCAACAAATTTTTTATAATCATTAAAGAAACTAATACTAAAATATAAAAGATGTTATAGTGTGGTGTGGTGTATTTAATTATGGCAAAGCACACTAGGGCTATCTGCCTAAGAGGAGGGATGCCTTCCGTGGAGGACTTTCTAAGGGAAACTGGCTCGTATACACGTTACACATGGGGAAAACCACGAAAACACCCATGCAGCCAGCCCGTTCGCGGGATTCGAACCTCGGACCGAACTACCAGTGTTCAGCGACTTTACCGCTCGGCCGCTGGTGGGCCAAAGGATGTTATAGAAAACGGAGGCCCGGTGACGCAGTGGCTAGCGCATCGCGCAACAGCACCAGAGGTCCAGGGTTCGATTCACGGGCTGGGTAAGTTTGACTCAGCCTTTCATCCCTTGATTTCCATCACTTGGGTCGATAAAATGAGTACCAAGTTCGCTTGGGGACTAAACACTGGTGGTCCTGCGACAAGCTGACCACTTGTTCAGAGCATATACCTACGCATCCCAGGGCCCACGGTCAAGAAAGCAGATTTCGGGCACTGCAGGCCTTGGACCATTAGGGCTGTTACGCCACTGAGTTTAGTTTTAGTTGTAGAAAATGGGCGAGGGACAATGTTTAGATGGCTACGGACATAAGCAACAGTGCTGACTTAGTTTAAAAATTTCTGCATGAAAATTTGATGATACTGAAGTTCTGCGCTAAACGGGTAGCCAAAATTTGGTCCCCAGGAATCGGACCAAACATTCTTTGGAAATGTTATCCGTGATAAATGTCTATAAAAATTTATTCATGGTAACTGTAGAAAATAAAATTTGGCTTCACAATACTTCAGAAACGAAGCAAGTGGGAATGGTGTGAAAATACAATGGATCTCCAAAAATCTCCCAGAAGCTGAGAATTCAGAAATTGGAGATATCGACACTGTATTTTGGAGAAGGAAGAGGGATCACGGAGTAAATAACAAATTTTTATTACGCTAACCTGTTTACTCAACTTCTGTGAGCCATACAGTCAAAACCCTGTGATACACTCAGCTTAAATGTATTATTTTTTGCACTAAAGAACTCCAGTACACAAGGCTCAGATTAATCTAGCTGCTACTTTGTAACAGGAATTTCAGCGTTTCTCCATACATCGCATTGGGATGCCAGACCTGCCCCAAGGGAATTCTTTCAGCAACATTTGAATGGCTGAAGCTAACAGAAGCAATAATAATTAAAAGGATGACATTAGTTATTAAAAAATCATTTTATACCTTTTGGTAGAGGGAGAGTCTCACAAAGCAATTTTGGATATTTCTCTTGCACAAAATTGTTAGACATATGATTTATTGATCGCTTCCTATGTACAATTGGTAATTAATTATAAACATATCAACTTATGCATTCAGTTGAGGATGTCTGCAGTTTTTTACAATGGACGCACAAAGTAATATTAATGGCTGCCTAAACTCATTGAACTTGCAGCTGTATAAGAAACAGAAACATGCAATTAAAGATACTTATTATTGTTTCTTAGTTTACATCTCGCAGGTTAGAGAAAAACCATCTTGTTAAATACAGTAAGTATCTCAATCATATTTTTAACTCGTTCTAATCTACCATAATCTAAAACTTAACTGAAAAATATATGCGATTGGATCAAAAATTAAAAAAGGCTGAGTTTTCGCACAATAGTAAATTAGATATATTCTTTATTTTGCAAGTGCAATGTTTTTCATACTGCACTGAATGTTCTGTAAGCTTCAAGTGCAATGGATTTAATCATAAAAATCATAAAAATAGAAATGTTTTTAAATCTGTATAACACTGAACAGAAGGACATTGATCTAAATTTAAGTAAAAATTAACCCCGTAATCAGTCAATCATTAAGTTTCAATAAAGCCATCGCCAGTTATTCCTCTGAATATATTTTAAATAAATGTTTATTTATCTTATGGCAGTCCTAGTGACTTTTACCAAATCGCCTAATGGAACATCACCAGTGGAACACGTTTAGAAGAGAATAAGCACCTCGGTACTGCCTTAAAAGATAAACATCTGCTACAGAGTGGTAATAAGAAATAAAATTAATTTATTGCCAGCCTAAACTGTAACGTTTTATTCGGCAGTGTCTATGATGCATAAATATTTCATAAGCTGAGTTTTCGAGAGCAAAGCTTAGCACGAAGTCATGTAATGTGAGCCACTAGGTTCGAAGAACCCGAAAAACTCCAACACGAAAACTCAAGTTGATACGTTTTAATCCACCACCATGTGATAGCTGCAATCCACCCTAACTTCTAGTAAACATTTAGCAAAAGTTTAGTTTTGACTTTTAAAGGTCACAAGCATGACTCATAGATACCAGACTAGCTAAAAGCTGAACCTGATTTTCAAGTTTTATTTGACTATTACTTGAGACAGCCTAACAATTTATCTTGCAAGACAATGAGAAAAGTAAATTTTCGCTATATAGTTAGCACATTTCAATATAAGTTGCGTCGGTTGTCATGCAAATATCAAATCTGGATTCTGTCTCTAACCAAGGTACATTAGGCTATGGCTGGTGTAATTATGATCATAATATTAAATGAACAGTCTGCAACAGGTGATTGTGCTTTGCTAAACGACATTACGCTGCACAACTGAAATCTTCATGCGAACTAGTTGGTTCAGGAGAGAAGTTTTATTACTACTTAGAAAGTTAGTAAATTTTAAATGTCCGTTTAACTTTTCAAATTGCTGCCGCCAAATATTATCGCCCTGTGATATATTTAAAGAAAATAAATAATGAATAATCTGCATAAAAATATGGTATGTTTCTTGTATTGTGATAAAACAACGCTACCTAGAGCCATCAAATTTTTAATAATGTAATCCTCAACCGAATATTGTCATCTGGAACCCCAAATTTAGAATTTGAAATTTGTGTTATTATCAATTTCATATTCATGCCTGGATGCCGTCCAGGAATTTTGCTTTAAAAATGATTGAATTATGTTGTTCTTATCTTCTCGTTAAGGTGTTTATACCTTTAGTTAATCTGCGTGCTTTAGCTGTATAATTATTAAAAATTTGAAAGGTGTTTAAGTGCGGCTATGCCTATTTTTTTACCATAGCAACCATATTTGTTTACATCTGAAACTTAGCAGAATAGTCGATTTGTTGCTAATATAGAGAAACTAAGCTTCGCAATAAGAAAGTAACGTCTTCTTTTATTATTGCGAATTAAATTATGCTTAATTCATTCTGAAATTATCATTTAAGTTATTAAATTATCTCATTTGATGTTTTATGTTTTTCTATACATTCCAAATTTTAATGAAAATGTTTTGAATATTTATGTATTTTTGCCTTGCCGCGAAGTGAGAACTGAATTAATTAGACGCGCATGCGCATTAGGTAAGTGGCGCTGAATCGTCTGCGGAAAACTGCTCATTTTTTATTTGTTTAATTTCTTTTATATATCGTTTTAGATTTATTATAGTATCTGAGGAGACCATGTGGTAATTCTTCAGATGATATAATTTCTATGCACTCTGAATTTTAAAATGAATGAGATGAAACGTTGTTAAGTGAACCTAGTGCCAACATGTCGCTATGGTAAATAAATATAGTGAACTTTAAAGCGTGTATTGATTGTATTGTGGTTTATGCGCTATTGACGAAGTAGATTTAATTAAAAATTATTTAACTGTTAATCCGATATGTTTAAACGAAATGCAGGAAAAATGCGTATAATTTAATATTTCGTACAAGGAAGTCATGTGGTGTACACAACAGATTTTTTTTATCTTGTTGAAAGTTGAAATTCGATCTTAGTAAATAGCGGCAGTGCATATAATTTTATATTGCATTAATTGAGATCAGGCTCGGTTAATTTGTAACACTTATGCTTGATTTTGCGAGATAGTCCGTTTTGTGATTGTTCTGTGATTCTGTCTCTCGAGCTGTGGACTTGGCTTTCAGAGATGTGATGAGTTACCAAGTGGTTTGGCTGGGTTTGGAGACTGTTAAGAAAATTAACATTTATTCCGAATTCATTGCTTCGTAATTATCTACAAAACTTCATTGTAGACGTAAGCAGACTTTTATTGCAGAGGTAGACAAAAAACTTGATTTTAGCTTCTAAGAATCTCAGCTTCTGGTATCATTCACAAGTCTTCACTATGTTACGTTTCTGCCATATTTTACATTTTGGGTTGTTATGTTTGATAGTTAAATAGTACATATGACGATAACTCGCCAAGCTCTAATAAAAATTATGCGATTAGCCGCATATGTACAGCTTTAGATGTTCAGAGCATACTCTCAGTTATTTAATCACACAGTCTATACATTTAGTAAGCTAAAGTACATAATGTTATCTGCCTAAATGTTTATTATCTGCCTATATTGAGAGATGCAGTCTAAATGTGTAATTTACTATTGCTTTGTATTTCAACCAAATATTTTTATAGAATATTGAATCAGTGCAATTCCTACTAGATATAAACTTTTTTTTTTTTTACATTGCATGTAATATATAATTTCAAGTTAATATTTCTGAATATAGAATGGAACCTAAACTAATGTTTATTTAATGACAGTCTTCGAGCAGATTTCACGATTTCAATTCGAATTTAAGTACAAATTCATAAGATTCTCTTATTAATATGTTCCTTAGTTTCTACAAAAAGATTTAAAAAAGAGTATAAAAATCTTCCATATTTCAAACGATATATTTTTAATCTCAAAATCCGGTTTTCATATTCTTCTGTATAAACACCAATTACATCTAAGAGCTTTTGTTTATAAATATGTTGGGATACATTAATATTCATCTGCATTAAAGATCCTTATAAAACAAAATTTTTGTATTATTCTTCATGTGCATCTGAAATCTGAACAATCCTGAAACGTTGTCTAACAGTCTTCGGTGCAAATTATTATGCCAGAGAGATTTATATAACTTTTTGTCTGTTCATTACTTAAGCATTCCCGTAGCAGCCTTAAATCCACATATTCAATTTTGATTATGTTCGTATTCTCGATATCTCGGAAGGATTATTTCATTTATCTTTATATGTTCGGACGATAAACAAGCAAAGTAAATCTACTCTAATTATACACTTATGTCCTCTACGATGAAGTAGAGATGATTCCGGAAATTTGTAATTGGTTTATATTGAAATAAGCTACTTTAAGTCTCATTGGGAATAAATGACCTTTAATGGCATTCTCTCATTTACCAGACGATTTTAATGTTTCATTTGCATACAGCAATTCTATCAAATCTGCTTTTCAGTGTATTATATAAGATGTAATTTCTAACTATGTATAATGCTATCATCGATCGTGTTTGGGATGCTGAATACTTTGTTTTCTTCAAATGTATATTTTTCATTAATATAAAGGCAATTTAGATAAACATTTTTAAGAATGTTGCTTGTAATAATTTTGGTTTCAGGTAAATCAGAAATAGCAGATTGGAAGAATTCTTTCAGTTATTTACATAATACTCTATGATATGTAATAACATTCAAAATCTAATAACGGCATTTGGAAATGGTATTTTTATTCCTCCAAAGCCTTAACATGTAAAACTGAAAAGAGAAAAATATTTCGGTTGCATTTATATTTGTTCGTGGTCATACAGGTGTTGTTGGGAACGAACGAGCCGATTTCCTTGCTAGGAAATTGACACTTTTGGTCTATGTCCCTAATTTCTTTTATAAGAAGGTCATGTGTGAAAGTATTGTGGAGTCGTGGAGCCACGAATTCATTAGCTCAAATAAAGGGAGCTTAACTAAGAGATTTTTCCCTTCCATCAAAATGAGATTGTCATGTCATCACTTCTTCACAAGCTATAAATTACCCAATTTATTACTGTCCATGGAAGTTTCAAAAGTTATCTGACCAGATTTGAGCCAAGAGTCTGTCTGTGATTGTAGCCTCGGTGGTGAGGAAAATGTTGAACATCTGCTTCTTCTATATCCTAAATATGAGAGCGAAAGAAAAGTCTTGAAATTGGGACTGAAAAATTTTAATATTAACTGGCCTCCAGATTTTTACCAATTTATTTCTGAGAGAAGTGCCTTTAACAGTTTTTGTCAATTCATTGGAAAACTTTCTAATCATTCTTCATTTTGTTTCAGTTTTCTTTTCTGTTTATTTTATATTTTGTTTCATACTCACTTCTGTAAGCACCATGCGATACTTTGTGGTACAGGGGAAATTTCTTGTGTGTCTTTTAATAAAGAAAAAAAAACATATAGGAATTAAATAGTAGAATTTATTGTATTGTGGTTTATGCGCTATTGACGTAGATTCAATTCAAAATTCTTTAACTGTTAATCAGATATATTTAAACGAAATGCAGAAAAATTATTTTTAAGTTAAGTAGAGTTACAGAATATCAACAGAATTTTAGTGTTCAGAAAATGATCATAAAATCAGAAGAAAAATGTGTCACATTCAACTAATCAACAGCCAGCTTTGTTTGAGCAAGAAAGAGGAACACTTTGAAGATACTAAATTTTAACAAGAATTGTGTTGATCCCAATTGCAATGTTTTACTAACATTTGAGTCTAATACTTTAATGACATTTAATGAATTATTGAAAGTGCATAGGTAGGTAATTCTGGGCAAACCTGTATATATTCTAAGGTTATTTATTTAAATGAAAGATGATTAAGTACCATGAGTTTATTATGCAGACATAATAATAAGAAGATCATTATTTTATATAAGTATTGATGAAAGGCAAAGTAATAGTTTATCTAAATGTAAATCAAATATTTTTTCCGAAATTTATTAATTTTAGTATACGCATCACTATATTTCTGAACAGTGGCTCTTTATATACACGATGCAGCAGAATGAGTATAGTAATAATTTTAATTAAAACAATTAAATAACTTAACAAGCGTATTTCAATAACACACGTAACACTGCATAAAAAATTAGGTTGCTTTATTAAAGCGATATAATGTTTTCACTAAATCCTCAAATATTACGTTTGACTTTTCAAAGAATAAAAATCCAAATACATGTTACGTTATTTATTTTTTTTTTATTTCATTTACTCAAGTATTCTTAGCATTTCCAATAAATTAATACGATAACAGCAGTTTCGACAACACATCAACAACGAATCTGTGCTGTTAATAGCGGCTTTAAGGTTTTTCTTTTTAATCAGAAATAAATTCTTTTACAAATACAAAATTTCCGTTTATTTTTAAAAAAAATGAATGCTGTTGATGTAAACTACAGCATTTTTCAGTGGGATGCAAATCCAATTATAAATCGACTTCAGCAGTTTAGTTTTTGAGCGATTAAAAAAAGATGAAATTAAATAAATGCATTAAGATATTTTCTTCAGAATTTGTGCACATATTTGTTTTTTGTCTGCTTGGTGCGAGAAAATTACGTCTCTAAACTTTATTCAATCTCATGTAATGCCATGTAAATATACAGCTATTTTATTCTTTCTTCTACATAAATAAAGAAATTTTAGTCTAGTTTACCAATTACTCATTTTCTCATTTAATTAAAGATCCTTATGATAGCTGCAGTTTTTATCACTAAATCGAACATCAGAACATTTCGTAAACATCAAAATTTTAAATTAGAGTTTTCGCACATTTACGTCACTTTATGCTTCCAAGAGCATAATATATTAATTTTCTGAATAATGTGAATAACATTCTGCCTTCTGTAAGCATGGCTTTTAAGCTAAAAATGGTTTTAAAAAATGAACAAACATAAAAGAATAGATATGTCTGGAGGTGAGTGAAAGTTTTGGTTTATTTATTTATGGCAAAGCGCATTAGGGCTATCTACCTAAGGGGAGGGATGCCTTCGTAGAAGGCTGTCTAAGGGAAACTGGCTCGTATACACGTTACACATGGGGAAAACCACGAAAACGCTCATGCAGCCAACCCTTTCGCAGGATTCGAACATCGGACCGAACTACAAGTGTTCAACGACTTTACCGCTCGGGGGCCGGTGAGTGAATGAATTTAATTCCAAGAAATGAGAAACGCTTGTCATAAATTGTTTATATTCCTTTAAGAATTATATTTAAGGCCTACAAGATTAAAATAATTAAACATTCTGCTAATTTTCTAAACTTTTGTTAAATATATAAGGATTTATTTAGAATACTTTACAATTTTTTCTGAAATTCTTTCATAATGTAAACGAAATCATATGGGTACCTTACCTTAATTAGCTGTAAAAATAGTGCTCTAGCGATAATTCGCACTGAAATTTAATTATCTTCTTCATGTGTGTTCAATCTTCTTCAATTTATTTAAATTTTATTAAGTGCTGACAGAATCCCATAGGAAGTCATAGGTACTTCGTATTTGCGAAACGTAGCTCAGACGCTACTTTCTTAAATATTTACCTTTCAGTGATTGATACATGCAGAGCAGAATTTTCAAGAACATTGAGCAAAATTTCAGGGTAAAGAAACGTTTCCTTTTATGAGTGAAAATAGTTCTAACATGAAAAGCAAAAAAGATAAACTTCGCTTTTAGTTGCTCCTTGTAGAATAAAAGAGCCAGTTAGTTAACTATTCATCCTTCTTTAATAGTTAAATCCAAAATATTCCATAATTTTGGGTGTAGATTTCTCAGTTTCGTTTCTATTAACTCTCTCCTTATTTACATTTTATGTGAACTATTTCTTTACCCAATATAAAAAGCCAAAATATCTATGCTTTAGTTTTTCTACATCGCTTTAGCGTGAAATGGAAAATCAGGAATTTAGATCAGTAACCAAGCAACCAGTATAACAAAATATCTATATATATTTAGGTACACTGCGCAAACAAAAACAAAACAAAAAAAAAAGGTCAGTTCTACATCTCCCGTTCTACTAGGCCGATTAACGACATTCAACTTGCGTTTTTCATGTCTCGAAAACGCGACTTAGGACATGTATTAGACTTGTATATAACATTGTTTTAATATAGGTGTTTTGACATAAAATCGGACCTTTTCTGAAATGATGTGCCAGATTTGTTTTCCGGATCTCGATTCTACGACTCAAATTATGTATAAATATTAAATTCTATTATAAATATTAAATTTTGTAAAATTTGGTGCAAAATTTACGGAGAAATTCAGTTTACGGAGAAAAAGTTTATCTTGGTTCATTTTTTTCAGTTTGGGCCAAGAATACTTTTCTTGGTGAAATTCTTAATTATAGCAGGGTTTCTTAGCTGTGGGTCGCGACCCCCAAGGAGGTCGTCAAAATTTTAGCAGTTTTGATATTTCTTTAACTTATTATAATAATTTTACATTTACCAAATATTTTACACTATGTATCTGAAAATAGATAAAGGTAAGACAATACAAAGATAAAAGACGAAAACGTTTCGACGCATTCTTATAATACAAATGTTATTTCCCTTACTTTCCACGAAAGGCTTTCATTTCGTCTGTTACCTATTTAAAATTTTCTCATTGTTCTCTGTCTTAAAATTAGAAATTAAAGTAATGACTGCATTAGTATGTTACAGTACAAATGAAAACACTGACAGTTTCACTCACGCGTGTGTCGGATTTGCGCAATACTTATCGGGTCCCACATTTTTTTTGTAAATACGTATTATGGAGTCTTGGGGGTCGCGAAAAAATCTCAGTGATAAAAAGGAGTCAGGACTGGAAAACGTTTAAGAAATCCTGATTTATAGTAACCTACTTACTTTCCTTTCCTTTTTTTTTCATTGATGCACGAGCGAAAAAAAGGTCTATCGTTCATTCTTTGAAATAATTTTAACAAAGTGGTGTAAACATATTTTGGTTATTGTCGCTTATAATAATTACGCCAAATTTCAAAATGCGTCAAAATGTACATTCATATATAGCTTAGGAAATTTTAAATAAAAAACTTATTTTTTTCAGGTATGCTTAGAAATCTTCTACTTGAAGATGATGTTAAATTTTTTATATTTTACGGATAAATTTACGTAGAAATTTAAAAAAAAAAAATATTTTGGCGTATTTTTTTCAGTTTGCCTCAAGAATAATTCACTTGGCGAACTTCTTAATTTAAAGCAACTTATCTTTTTTTTTCCCTTTTTTAATTGCAAATGAGAAAAAAAAAGCCTCGTACATTATTTCAAATAATTTTCACAAAGTGTGTAAGCCACATTTGGCGTTATTATCACTTATAACAAACATGCGAAATTTCAAAACATTCGGATATAAAATTCACTTGTTTGTTAGGAAATGTTGAATAAAAAAACTCTAATTTTTTGCAGGTATGCTTAGAAATGCATCTAATTCAAGATTATATTAAACAATTTTGTAGATTATAATTAAAATTGTTTCCGAATATTTTTTTTTAAATTATCAAAAAACACAATTTTTTTAAATAAATTGTAAAAAATGGGCAAATTTTATTTGGAATGAACCTAAATTTCGAATTCTGGAAGAAGGAATCAAACAAGTTTAATAAAAAGGAGATATTAATGAATATATATCAAATTCAATTAACTTTGAGGAGCTAATATTTTGAGAGTTAATTTTTCAAAAGCTACTCGAATGGCTTTTACAGAACTTGGCATTTTGACATAATTTGAGTCTCAGATTCGAAATATGTCATTTGGTCATAAAAACATTGGTATGTCATTTCTGAAAAAGTCCGAGTTTTTTCAAAATATCTATTTTAAGCAATGCTACATATAAATCTAATGCATATCCTATATCGCGTTTTTGAGACATTAAAAACGCAAGTCGAATTTCGTCAATCGGCCCATTACAACGGAAGATATAGAACTGTCCTTTTTGTTTCGCAGTGTACATTAATGTATCGCATGTTTCGTTTTTCTCAATAACGCACTCGTACATTCTGCATCCATGCTGGCTGGATAGGGGATTTCAGAAGATATAATTCAGTAAATTATTTTTCAGTACGTTCATACAAAGGGTAGATTCAGTATATTGATACCTTGTATCAATGACGGGATGTTTGGTGTTTAGTAAATCATAACGAATAGTTTACTGTCTAAATGGTTTACAGAAACAAAATAGAATAGTATTTTTTATATTTGTACAATTATCTCACAGACAATCACAAAAAATATTTAAAAAAAAACTTTGATTTCTTGTAGGAACTTTTGAAATAGAAAAACAGCAAATGAAGGTGTAAGTCTCATTTTGAGGAAATCAGGGACTGTAAATACATGTGTGAATTAAACATCTATGAACATATTTTTCAAATACCATGCAAATTGTATTCAACCGTAAATGCTGCGGGATTTCCAGCTTAAATGCAGCAGCATTCCTTTGAAGAAACGTTTATTACATTTTAACCTACAGCTTTCCTGTTCCTTGTGAGCGATAAACTATTGCAAAGTTACTGCGAAATAAAAAGTTATATCTGCCAAATTATATAAAGAGAATAAATTTACATAACGATAATAAAATTTAAAACTTGGAGACAATTTTTCGAATTTAAGAATACTAAATAAGTAATAAAGCTTTATGGAAAATAAAATTTGCTTTAGATTTAAGTTTAATCGAAATAAATAGACTGAAATTTTCTTGAGCATTCAAAATCTTCTGTATTAACCTAGGTACTTCTTGTTAAATGCAGGTAATTTTTAGAAACACATTTTTTCATTGAAAGCTGTTTATATGAAAAACTTTTTTTTTTGTTTGAATAAAGTATACTTACGTAATAAATAGGAACTAATTTATTTAATTTTTTTCTGAAATAACATCAGGAGTAATAACAAACGATTTTAAATGTCTTTCTTTGTTCTAGTAATAAGCTGCTATGCTATGAAAAAAAAAACCTTTTAAAAGTTTAGAATTCTTGTTTCATGTTATTATTTAGTAATTGGAAAAATAAGTTTTGACATTTTCTCCCAGTATGCTTGTCCAAGCTCGTAATTGTTTTTAAACAGAGTGCAGTAAATACGTTTAAACTGAAGCGGTGAAGCATTAAATTTTCTTTTAAGCAACATGTGATGATTTTTTTACGTGATACATGCTTTCGTTTCTCCCCCATAATGAAAAAAATTACTGTAAAGCTCCTATGCTTTGTTCGTTTTCCCAAAGTGTAGAATAATTTTATTAACGTGTATCTTTAGAAGGTACACAAAGGAAATAACAAAATATTGTTACGGATTTTGTACTTAGATTGGCAATATTAGGGGAATCAAAAGTAAAATTGTTGTATTTCTCTTGTACAAAGTAACATGATAAAAATCTGAGACGAGCTACGCCGAAAAAAGTAAGAATATAGGGGCACGTCCATATAACATTAAGTAAATGGATATCTCAGTAATTTGGCGAGATATCACCAAGCTGGCCACAGTTCTGCGACTTATTTCGTCACAAATGTGGCGAAAAATCGCTAAAAGTTGCCAAACTTGGCGACCATTTGGCGACATTTAGTTCCGGTCCCTGTATCACCATCATAAGTATTGTAACTGTATAAATGTAATTGATCACAATATTAGCTGCAACCGTAATTCGATACTAGAAGTGGAGAGCATTAGAAATATATAGGCGGCCAAGACCGCAGGGAGAGCATCTATTCTCAGTTGTTTGGTTGTTATTGTTGCGAGTTGTTAGTTCATCATAAACTGAGATATCTCCGGCTTATCCTTCTCTTTAGATTGCGTTGTGTTTAACGTTCTTAGTAGTTTGAAGTATAACTACCGACTGTACTCTGTGATACTGTGAACAACTGTGCAAGTATTTCTGTGGAAACTTTGAAGTGTTTCTTTTGATAAAATTAATTTTATTAACCTGAAATTCGCTATAGGAAGAATTTCCAGGTACTCAAATTAATTCTACGAAAGGATTAGAAGTTAACTTATTCAGTAGTTCACAACGAATGAAGTAGAAGCTCTGAATGAAGAAAGGGCTGATTTTCTGCCCAGAGATTCTATTCCAGCGCGAGTTTTCTTTTTCAGAAATATACAATGATAAATTACTCCCGCTAGGAATTTGGCAAACTTATTTGGGATTTCTGCATATGAGTATTTCATGTTTTAAGTCTCATCTGGCGTAGCGTAGTTCAGGAAATTCAAGAATTTGATTGCATATCGAAACGCAAAGAAAGTGGTAAAATATTTTAAAGTTACCAACTTGACAAAATGTGATCCATTGTGTATAAATTTGCAATCAAGATATTAAATGCGTCAAATAGAATAACTTTTACAATTTATTCTACTTAACAGATGATCTGCTGTGTTGCAATAATAAATATGACTTTAAGCTGTATTTACAAAATTGATCTCAAACATTTATTTTACGCTGGAAAAATAATAAATGGTATCAAATGGAGCATTTGATGCACACATGATACTTCTTTTACCAAATCAATAATTTCACTGCATTTTATAAATATTGTATTGAATCTAAGAATTATAATGCTCTTTTAACATGACAGTTGATCGATACCACCATGGAAACATCATCTGCTTGTATATTATCTCTGTGTCCCATACTACGAACTATTATAACATTTCATTATTATTAAGTTTAAATCATTATTTAAATATATTTCATTATTTAAATATGTTTTATTATTAAATTAAGTCGGGCCTAATAATAATCGTATATTTATTTCTTATCCTTCAGGAGATCTTGAATACTGCATTTACTATATACACTTCCACAAGCTATTATTCAGTAAAAGTGCATATATGGTAAATTTTTCTTTCTTTAGAATACTAACATATTTGTATAAATTTGATTCAAAAGCTGTAAATTCTTTCAACTGTTCTTCTAACCAGTGACCGAACAAATACGAGTACAAAACTCTATAAATTAATTCCGATTTGCAGCTTTTCACATGTGTAAAAAGTATAATTCAATATATACCAGGCATTTAGAAAAACGTCTATAGAATCGATTATTCTCTTAGGTAGGTCACCCGTACTTGATGTACCTTCATAATCCAGTTCAAGTCCAAAATATTTCAAAATTTTCCAGGAATAAAGTATCGAAATTAAGATTATTAGTAAAATACTCTTGGTTTATTGATATCAGAATAAAAAGACTAATTTCAAACAGTCTAAAAAAATAGTACTTGGGAATTTCATTAACAACGCTAGATTACACGTTACTTCGCTATTATTAGCACAGTTCGCTAGGTTTATTCACTACTTATTAGTACTGTACCCTTGGTTTATTGATATCAGACTAAAAAGGCAAATTTCAAACAGTCTAAAAAATTAGCACTTGGAAATTTCATCAACAACGCTAGATCACACGTTACTTCACTACTTAAATATTCAAAATTCCATACTTGAATTTTTTAAAGCACCATCATATTTCAATATGCTCTAACTCTTGTATTCCCATTTTCCATACTTTTACTAACATAGATAAGGGCCTAAATAGGATATTACATTTTTGATAAAATCCTTTTGTAATATCCAATTATTTATAGCGAAATTTCTCAAAAAGGAAAAAGCAATACTATTTAAGATATGCTAACATGAAAATGCAATATGTCGTAAAACATAATGCACATTTGAAATTAATTAACTTAAGAACAAATTTGATCTCCGAAATCTTCTCTTTTTCCTCTTTTCAGCTGCCGAGATGAAGAGCGTTTTCAGCAATTGGGATCTAAGTACCTAATACATGTTAAACAGAAATCCAATTATGAATGAGTTCTGAATATATCCTGTTCAACAAAGAAAAGTAATGCTGCTTTAAAATGATTAAGCAGCTTTTGCCTGATAGAAATTATAAGTAATAGGAACTGTAATATTTTATTTCTATTGTTATTAAATCAAAAGTAAATGTAATGAGTAATGAGTAATGAGTCTTATGTTATAATGTGTATGGTCATTACCGAACGATGATATAGAACAATTGCTGTGTTGCATAGCATCATTATTGAAGAATATTTATTCTGAGTCATGCCGTGATTTCTTCAACAAAAAAGGAAAGTGAACAGAAACTGTCTATTAATTTAATTTAATATTTAATCCTTAACCAATGTGAGGCTTTCATGTATTTTATTTATTCGTTAATAATTAATGATATATTTCTCTCTCAATATATATATACATATATGGGAGTTGAAGATGAATAACTTAGGGTCAATAACAAGTCCAACGTCTTATACAATACAGACATTTAATGAAAATAACAGAAGAAGGTTACATGTAGACAATCAAATAACGGTGCCGTTGTATACAAACAAAATTCCGTATCCTCACTTTACATATTTTTTAACATAGCAGCTTAGTGCCTACTCGCACTTGCTGTCGTATATGTAGTCAAGTTACCACCTCCTCGTGGAAACATACAGTTCTATATTCAAAACCTTCACGTGTTGACCGACGTCTTACCACCCTCTCGTGGGCTCCATATCGGTCTATCTGTCATACTCCTCTTTCACCTCGCTTTCGCTGCAGGCGCATAGGTGAGGCCTTCTGGTGGCTGTGTTGCACTTACGGATGCCACATGTATCTAATATATCTTTTTATTTCTATATATAATTTTATCATATTTCGTTGCAATGAATCGGAAAATTTATCATATAATTAACATGGAATTTAACATGATTTTAAGGATGCCTGTGGTATTTTTTTTTTCTTTGTGTCTTACGAAAATATGATGGCAGTTTAGAATTCTTTTGTTTTAAGCTCTTCCGTAGTACATTACAAATTTGGAATTATGTTGAATTCAGTTTGATATATCTCTTACTAGAAGATAAACATTTCATAATTCCCTTGAGAAGTTCTTCGAAAAGACTTCTCAAGAACAGTATTTTAATTTCAAAGGTGTGCTCACGCTCCTTCTGCAAATAAGTTCACGAGCAGGAAATGTCTATCATTAAATGTCATTCGTTTCATTTTCCTGATTGCGTTTTCGAATTTCCTAAACACGAACCATTTTTCTAATTAAGATGGCATTTTACTTGAAAGAAAAAACACCTTTTCTCTAACTATTACCGCGGTTTGGTTGAATTAATTGTAAAAGAGTTGTCATTAGGTTGAAGCATGAGATTTCAATTTAGAAGACCGATTTAAAATGTGAATTATCGACGTGTAAGTTGCAAACCTTTTTGTGCACGTACACTTATTGCTGTTTTAATTGTAATTGAGGAATTCAATATAGAACTAAATGAGCTTCGGTGTTCTTTATTTTGAATACACATTCGTTTAAATAAAAGTTTGATTTCAATTTTATTTAATTACGTTTTTGCTATTGATTCTCAAATTTTGCTTTAAATTGGTAATTAAAATTTTGGTATTGTTCGAAAGCAATGAAGATTTTCCGATTTTTTGAATTGGAAAATTATTATTGTGTAATAGTTATGTATAGTATATTCATGAAACAACACATGAATTTATATAATTTCAGAATTATTCATTGCATTAAATACAAGTCGGATATAAAAAGTTAATGATAGATATCGCAAATAAAATTTGAGGAATTTGCAAAGGGAAATATTATTTTACATAAATATTATATGTTAGACTAAAAGTGAAGGTAACCAGTTTACATACCTTTTTAATCCTTATATAATACTGTTCAGAGGTTTAGCAATGACAACTCTCAAGCTTCTGGTCTGCTTTCAGAGACAAAGTGCACCAAACTTCTTCCCGGACAAATTCACCTTATCTAGAGGGCATATTTAATTGCGGCTTTCACAAAGGCTAGGCCGTAAAAAGGAATCTATAAAGTACTGGTAACAGCAGAGAAAAGCATGACCTGCTGTAAGCCAGTATACCGAAGAAAGTATCAATGTATAGGAATGACAACTTCTTAAATAAAGGAACAGGATTTCAAGTCTATAAAATTTTTCCAATATGCTTTCGATTCAGATATTTTCGTGTTCATACTAATTAAATTAAAAACCAGTTTTTCGGAGCAGTCAACCACTTTTAGCCTTAAAATGTTTTTAGTTGAATTTGTCTTTACGTCTTCTTTTGCAGTTTTTCTTCTTTACGCGAATTGGAAGAATATCTTGCGAACATAAGGTAAATGATATAAACTTCAAAGGTTTTCCCCATAATAAAAATCACCTAAAATCCAGCGATCTTTCCGCTTAAATTAGCAAATAAAGTGATTCGTTGATATTACTTTGAGAAAGCTGATTTACTGGATTGCGGCGCTTATTACGAAATTTTAATTTTCTATCTCACTTTACTATTTATTAATGAAACTTTATTTCGAAGACAAAATCTTAAAATATACAGTGTGGACAATTTTATTAACACTTTGCGTAATAAATCTTATCTCACCGCAAGAGTTTTAAAATCTATTCGGCTGTGTGTATTAATTAATAGTTTTAAAAAATTGATGAAATTTCCATTCATCCTTGGAATACTTTAACACTCTATTCCTCTCTAAAATGAATCGCGCAAAACGCACCTTACGGCAAGTAAGCAGAATTATATCACTAGTATTCGGAACGTCATTTTCTATGTTAAGCAGGAACGTAAATTTCTTTCGCGTTGATGTTGACTGCCTTAGAAAATCGGACTCGCAGGGTATTTTCTCTTACACTGCTTTCCGTAATGCACTTCAGCGCATTAGGGAATACAGTTGTCTTTTGATATTTTTTCTGTTATCGCAATAGATAAGAAATGAGTCTGCTTAGCTCTCTGAAATCCCTGTGACATCATATTTCTATGAATTGTAAACGATCGAAGCGGAAATCTGTTACTTTAAATTAAATAATTCTTTAATTTTTTTCTCCTTAAATTCTGATATGCTGTAGTATCATTTACAAAAAATTACTTGTAGAAAAAAGAAGCCAATAAGACTTGTTGATCGACATATTTTTATGAGTTTAAAATAAAGACAACAGTTTGCGAAAATAATTCGCTGAATTTTCGAAAATTACAGAAAACTCTCTTTATATTTTCATGAACATTAATATACAAATTGTTCAGGTATACCGTTGAACTATGAAACCTTTCCGTTGTTATGGACATTTCTGTATTGGATTATTTCAGGGTTAATGTATTAAAATCCTAAATTTTAAAAACGGCAGCCTTAAGTCCAGATTAGTTGAAAAGTTCAATAGGAATAAACTTATTTATAACTTTATATGTTAACAACTATCTGAATAATATAAGGTTAAATCTATTCCAAAATATTTTATGTAATGAAGCGTTAAAATACGCACCAGTAAAATTTTATTTATTATAATAGAGCTTATGCATTAGATGAAAATTGAATAGCAAAGTTCGCATGCTTTTTTCACTAGATTCCTTTCATTGAATTATTACACTTTCAAACAGGTTAGTTTAAAAACAAGTAAACATATTTTCAGATAATGTATAAGCCAAACTGACTTCTGATCTATAAGATTACAGAACAACTGAATTTTCTTTTCTAAACGGAATTGCACTGTGGCTGATTTCTTGCCCCTAGCACGCATAAGGTCTTTTTTCAATCGAAAGTGTTTCACTAAAACTTATTTTACACTAAAGTTTATTTTCACTAAAGTTTATTTTCTATTCCTTAAACATTAATGAATTGTGTCTGTCTACATTAAATTATCAAATCCTTAAAGATTGAATTTTTTGTGCTAAAAGAGATTAGTAGGCTAAAGCAAGTAATGCCTAATTTTAACCCTTTCACACCGTAGTCGCCCGTATCGCCCGTGCATTCAGACATCGGCAGATCGCCCCAACTTCAACGCCTATTTTCTACCTGTTGGTTTTCCCCCATCACGTTAGCGCATGGCTCATTGGTTTCGGGAGTTGAAATGCCATGCCAGTCATTCTTTTGAACCGATTAAAGCAGCTGTCTTATTTGAATGCATCTTCCTTCTCCTTTGTTTAGTGTCATTGCTTAGTGTGTGTGCTCCATCTTACCAATGTTCATAAAATGATTATTCATTGGAAAATATGACATACATATTGGAAAATGATGCGCAATTATTTAGAGATATAAATACTTGCTAATCACTACAACTGCAAACATTATAACTTCGGTTACTTTAATTTTTAAATTTCAGACAATAGCATAATTAGAATAAAGTATAACAACACGAAAAATCTGTTCATTTCCAATAGAAATTTAAATTCGTTTAAAATATTTGAAGTACTTAAAAAGGTGATTCACGCAATTTTCTAGCATAACTATTCATTTCTTTGGAAACTGTTGCTCTTTTGCGTTACATAGTAACCTTCACAGTTTCTGACTTATACATTATATAATAACTTCATAAATATTATGAATTTAATATCACAAATACAACTTATACCCTGTTACTTAAAACAACTGTATATTTTACCTATACCTAAAATTTTAGCATGATAATTAGCAGATTTAAGGTATTTTACAACATTTTAGTATAGATTGTCTTGACGATGTTTATAAAAATATAAGTTATATAGAGCATGAAATTTTGGGTGCATTATTAATTTTATTTGAATAACTTATATTTCTAGTTTTTATAACTTATATTCAGCTTTTATAACTTATATATTCTTTTATAACTCATATTATAACTTATATTTTTAGCTAACTCTGAACACTAATTCATTCTGTTCAGGTTAACTCACGTTAATTCAAGTTTTGAGTAAGATTATTATTTGATTTTTAATAAATCTTAAATAATCCATGTTTAACGTAAATACGGGCCATCCAAAGGAATTCCTTCACGAAGTCATCGCTCTCTACCTTAGGCAAATAGCCTTCCTGAGCCTTTACGGCATTCATATTACTAACGTAACAAATCTAAAATTATCCAAATAAAATATATATATTTAGAGTGGGGTTTAATTTATTTAATTATGGCAAAGCCTCGAAGGCTCTCTGCCTAAGGGGAGGGATGCCTTCGTGGAAGACGTTCTAAGGAAACTGGCTCGTATACACGTTACACATGGGTAAAACCACGAAACCGCCTTGCAGCCAGCCCATTCGAGGGATTCGGACCTCGGACCGAACTACCAGTGTTCAGCGACTTTACCGCTCGGCCGCTGGTGAGCCTATTTTAGAGTGGGATTTAGAATAACAGCAATGATCATTGGTAAAAAATGCTGGGGAAAGCAGATTACTAACAAAAACGTTTAGATTTTAAAATGAAAACGATATGTTTTAACAAGGTCGGTGCACATAATGTTAGATTAATGTTAATAAAGAGTTCTATCAATAATGGTGTTACTTATTGTCGTGTGTTTATTATTCGATAATACTCTGCTGTTATTAGTAAATCTTCTTGCAGCTCTCCTTCCGATATAATTTTAAATGCGTGAAACATACATTTGTGTTTCGAAATAAAATATAAAATTGAATACAATTCTTGGGCGCGATCTGTGGTAAAACTTCTTTCCTTTAATAACCGTCTTGACTAATCCTCTTTCCAATTATCCGGTTATGGCTGCTCCCGTACGATCTAATTTTCGCACTAAAGGACACGGTCAACCATTCCTGGCAGTAAATCGCGCTACATGGCCGGTCGATGGGATAATACGTTAGTACATATTAATATTTAAAATATCAAGAAATATGTTTCCCAGTGTATATTTTGAATGTTGCGCAAAAAATAAATCAGACAGATTACTAAAAATTGATGGCATTTAAGCAAGCAAAATGACATGAAACGGATAACTTCATGAACCGTATTCATCACAAAATTAAGAGCAGTAATTAAATTGAATGAAATTCTTGTATATTCTTTTGCACGTCTAGTTTATTAAACTCGCGTTTACGTAAATGTGTTATAAAAGATCTGAATTTTGAGAACTTTTTCTATGTACCTCTCTATGTTCCAGTATAGGAACATATTTACGATACGCTTTCTGCTGAATTATTGGTGTGAGATAGAAGAAAGTAGTCATCCATAAAAATACCAATAAAAGTGGCCGAACCATGAAAGAACAATGTTTATATTATTGTTTTTAGCATTCTCAGCTAACCCATCTAAGCGGAATATGAATTCATGCATCTAATATTAAATCTCAGCAGCAATTCGAAATATCGATGCCTTCCAAGAAAAGAATTCGGTTAAACACGTAGCAACAAAAGAGTGAAAATACAATAAAATCTACGCCTTTTTTTTTTTTTTTTTTTTTTTTTTTACAAAGGATATTGGGGAGGATAAAATGACGCAATGAAAATAGGAGGGAGAATTTGTCACGTTCTTTAATTAAAGAGCTGGATGGGCATTCAGCCAAAAATAGAACGCAAGATTTTTGCAAGAAAAGGAATTGAAGAGATTCATGTATTTAACAAAAAAGCAGCCAATGGCTCAAAAGTAATAAATATAAATAATCTCATATAGCTGACTCTGATTAGCGCGAATAGTCGAATCTCGATTGGTCTTCAAAAACTTTTCTCAAGAGAGTGAAGAAAATATAGTACCTTTTCAGTTTTATTAAAATATTAAACATGAAATAAACTAGTATTTTCACTTTCGTTTCATTTTGTTTATTTTATTCAGACAGGACTAATTTGACTTTGTCTTATAAATTAGAACTTCTTGAAAATTTTAGGAAGGAAACTTCGATTTTCAGTTCGAAAATTAAAGTTCAGTTATAATTGTACTATTCTAATTCTTTAGTTTTCTTGAAATCTAAGCAAAAGACAAGAGGCTATTTTTTCAGCTTTTTGGGAAGATTTAACAGGAGTTAAATTTCTAGATTAGTAACATTAGTTAAATTTTACAATGTGAGGTGTCAAAACAACTGAGGATTAAGCAGACGATTTTAAACATAGATGTCCTTCAGTCAGAAACCGTTATTCCAAATGCCTTGTATTGCGGGATACCACATCCAGTCAATAACCACATCGTAGAACTCTTTCTGACCAAAAATAAATTTATGTGGTCATTTATCTTTAATGTTCTCCAGATTTGCATTCTTGTGATTATTTTCGCTTCCCAAAACTAAACCTCTTAAAAGAAAGTATTTTGGTACGTGGAAGAGAGAAAAGGAATGCGTTATCTAATCTAGTAGCCGTACCAAAAGCAGACTCTACAAGCCTTGTCTTTAAATACCTCTCGCAATTGCAATAAAACAGAAAGTTGCATCAGCGTACGCTCCTCTACATTTTTTTTAGTTTGTTGGTTTAATTGATTACGGCAAAGCACACGAGGGCTATCTGCCTAAGGGTAGGTATGCCTTCGTGGAGAACTTTCTAAGGGAAACTTTCTCGTATACACATTACGCATGGAGACAACTACAAAAACGCCCATGCAGCCAGCCCGTCCGCGGGATTCGAACCTCGGACCGAACTAACAATTTTAAGTAATTTTGCAATTCGGCCAATAGTGGGGGGTGGCGGTTTTTTTTAATGCAAACCGTTAATATAATTCCATACTGTAAAAACACACTAAAACTATGATAACTTAAACTTCATTGGGTCGATATTATCAATGAAATGTTTTCGGAACTAGGAACTAGAAGGTAAATCGATTCCGAACAATTCCGAAACATAGAATTCGAAGGTGATGCTAATTTGAATTTCCATTGTTTGATATTTGAGTGGTGCATTCCTTTAGTTTTAATTATTTAAACATGGCTGAATTTGGATTTATTCTTCGCTTTTTAACATAAAAGCTAACATTCTATGCACGATATACTTATTTCGTTGCGCAAAGTTTCAATGTAAATATTTAACAAAATAAAATTAGCTCTAAGCTTTAATAGTTTGACAGTTTTGGTTATATCCTACATTTTAGTTAAAATATATTTAACATAAGATTTTTATTTTAACCTCGTGCAAAGAATATTTCAAATAGGTAGTTTTTCTTCATAATATTACGTGTAATTTAAATGTGTGCTTTTTAATATCACAATTACTGGTCTTAAAAATTGCCAACATTGTATATAATTTAGATTATTTGCACCCGATTTTAAGATTTAATCATTAAAAGGGATAAAAATAAACGCTAAATTCTATTGATTAGAAAGTTTTGGGAGATGCATCTGTTATTTGGTAAACAAATTTTAACTAAACTGTTCGTCCTCTGAATTTAATTTGCCACTAAAATGTCTAGAGAACGAAACGCTGTCTCGCTGAAAGATACAATTAAAATTTTAAGAGAATTCGACGAGAATATAAAATTTATGGAAAAATAACTGTTGGAAAAAATTGAATATTCTGTGATAAACTTTGGAACAAATAGTTCTGAAGAGAAAGAAATTATAGAAAAGAAAGATACACTTCAAATAAGTTGCATTTCAACGCCAAATATCTGAACTTTCAAATCATATTTTGCTCAAGTGTTTCACTAAGTGCAGTGGCTTCAAGTGTTCCAACGAAAGGGTATGTGTTAACGGAAGCGAAACAAGTAAGATCGCGTGTGAATACGAAAGGCCAATATAGTTTCACTGAAGAGCTGTTTAAATTTAAATTACATCATAAAATATTATATCATATGTAAAACTCAGAATTCAAATATGTCTCAGAGAAATCTGTTGAAGATTTATGAATTGTTCTATTTCTGTTACGGTATCTAAGAAAAATACCGACACAGAAACAAACAGGTGAAACCGTAACTAACTAAATAACTACCAGGCTGAAAATAAACTCTTAAGGGCTAGTTAATTTTAATATTTTAGTGATTATACAAGTGGAAAAAATGACTTTGTGTTGTGTTTTTTATGCATCCGGGACCGAGCCGTGAGAGGATTGGATAACAAGAGGCAACTACAACATATAAAGGGAAAACATTTAAAAGATATCAAGAAAAGTCAAAAATAGCTTTCCAGATTAAAATACAAGTTTATTCAGATTCCTCAAAAATTTTAATTAAATTTCACATCATTGGTAATTAGTACTGCCCAATTCCTTATTTCATTTGCACATCTGAACTAATCAATTTATATCATTTACGCGATATCATTTACACATTTTATATCATTCACACATTTAAATTAAGGATTTACAAATTACCTTTTTTTTTCAATTAATGAATTTAGTCTCAGAATTTCCTTTATGACCCATTTAATTTAACTTTAACCAGAACTACTGCAGTAAATTCTAGGATGGTCAAAAAAATACATTTTTACTTTCTTCAGGTACACCTCTGAAATTCAACATCTATACTAAGGATAATTTCACAAAAACAAACTATATTTTTATACCACAGTTAACTTATTAGGTTTTTCCATTTTAGTCTCTGTAAAGAAATAAATCGAAAGGGAGCGAATTTTCAGGTATTTAGAATTTAATTGGATTTAAAGATTCAATATGAAGTATAAAGTTCCAAAGAAAGTTCTGGAATTTCTTTAAAGTTCATAGGAATAAATGAAAACACAGGAAAAAACTTATTTGTAACGTAGACGACTTGAATAGGGCCCTAAAATGACTGGGTGAGACCTTGCATTCTCGGAAAAACCACATCCTTTGGAAAAAGTGTTAAGCGATGCTTCAGCAATTTCAACAGAGGAGAACGCTTGCAACTGGTTTCCACAGGTGAAAAGTTTTCCCGCTGGAAAGCAGGAGAAGAGCTTGCGCCGCACGGCTGTCGGAATAGAATCTCAGCTCAACAAGCTTATACGTAGACTATTAAGCTAGGTATTTAAGAGAACCACTGACGCAGGTTTTCATTAGTCTACGGTAACATAATTCCTTCCCTCGGTTTCAAGTCGAAGTTCAGAGGACATCTTCCTGGCCTTAGCAGATCAAAGACAACAAAGGCTACATCATAAAGACGTCTCACCAAATTAAAGGCCCACCTTTCACTTCCAGATGAAGACCAACAGTCTCTGTATATTTTTTAGAATTTGCTCATCAGTTTTGTCGATGGCCACTCAAAATCCTCTTATCAAACTTTTAGCTAAAACAAGCGGCCGGGGAGCATTATTGCTGCTCCCCGCCAGAAACACTGCTAGTAGGCGAACTATATCTCTCTTTCTTTTCTCATTTCACACCAATTCTGAGTATCAGTCAAAAAGTGATTCAAACTTGAATTTTATTAGTTTCCTTCACAAACACGTCCACCCTAAAGGCTTCATTTATCGCCTCCTATTTTGGGACTAAATTCTCGTTTCTTACCCTAGCCAAAACCCCGTTTCTTACCTTAGCCCTTCTCTCACCTAGCCAAAAGCGGACACCCAGATCGCCAACCAAGATGTCTTACATCGAAGATGAAGTGGCAACCTCTGACCTTTCCGTCACGTACATCCTGTCCTAAAGGTCAATTGCACAAAAGAAATCTGTTCTAGAACTTTCCAAAAGACAAAACAACCCGAGAAATCATGACTTAGCAAAATTCGCCTTCCTTCCCGAATTCTTTTCAAAATGAACCGAATCTTGGACAAAAAGTTTAAATAAAGTAAAATAAATAATATTCATAGAAGCATCTGTTTTCCCCTAAAATAAAGCATTAAAATAATAATTCAGAATTAAATAAAATTAAGATTTTCTTAAATCAGAAAAATAATTCACCTGGATTTTTATAACGCGATCAAACAATTATATACACAACAGAATTTATCCTAAGATGTGTATGGACATCAGCTGAAAAAATTTTCAATGTTGATGAAACCAGTTTTTTAAATTGCCTAGCCTCGAACGACGTTCAGTATCATGGTAAAGTTCGCTTCCCTATTTTGCTCTGACCAAATACTGATGAGACAGAAGACAATAACTTTACTTATATGAATATAAGAAATGCTAAGATGTTACGAAAATATTTTGCAGTGTATTGCGAAGAAAAAAAAAAGCCGGGTGATTTTTATTTTATTTTTAGAATGCCTGAATTAAAAAGGAGCATTAAGAAGAAAAAATAATTTGTTGTATAAGATTTAGTAGTTTTAAATTAATATCTTTTCAATTTTATGCCTTTTTTTCTTGCAATTAAAACACTGGTTGACTAAAATATGAATAATATTTTAGTAACTAAAACTAGAATGAAAAAAACTTCCAAAACAAAAGCACAGGTATAAAACTGTATAAAGCAATGCATGCAACTCATCCTAAGTTAAAGTGTCGCTTAAACATTTTTCTAAACCGCCCATTGAAAAGATGTATTAACTATGATTTACTGTATTTTCTCTTTAAATATACGCAGGTTTTAAATGCATAGTAGTCTGGGTTACAAGGTTTTCTTTGAGAAGAAATACAATTAAATTAAACAGAGTTAAGTTCTCAAAATCTTATATGAATAAATATACTTAAAATATATTGTCCAAATGAATAAATAGAAAATTTTAAAATAATTATTTGAAGAAATATAATTCAAACATGCCACTCAAACAATTGCCATAAAATTCTAAAAAGGAAAAAAATATTTAAAAATAATAAATATTCTTACAAAATACAATATAAAGAAAATGTACTTCTGGTAAACAAAGGCGAAAAGGTGAAAGGTGTCTCGCGGTACACTAAGACCTGCTGTCCGTCGTCTCAACATGTCGCATACATGCTCAGGTCCGATGATCTAGCGAGCCACGGCAGATGTGGAATGATTTCATTCTCCAGATAACTCTATGCGGGCGATTTTATCGTTCATAAATATCGTTTCGTTAAGCATTGCAGAGATACGTATAAGAAGATGTAGAATTACGTTGGAATATCGGAAGGCCATGATAGAACTAACAGGAATCACGTGGGGCTCGATGAGGCCATTTGCTGCGATCTTAGCCCATACATGCAAGCCATATCCTGTGTAATGGCCTCATTGGACGATTGGCGAGCAGTAGCGTGCCCCTAACTCTGGCCTTATCATTGTCTTCCGGGAATCATTTTGGAAGTTTAATCGAGACTCATCTGTGAACAGTATGTAGCCTAACTGCTCTGATGTCCATCTGCGATGTTCACTACCCCATTCAACAGAGCTCTGACATGCGATGGGGAAAAAGAAACACAAACAACAGGTGCAGTCCACCTTCATGAATTCGACGCAATATACTCGTAGTTTAGCAGGATAATGACAGTTGTGCAGCAGCACAGAGTCGCTTGCTGTTGTCCTGTTAGTTATCTACGGCACATAGCAACAGGAAGTGATCTTCTGCCATTCTGGTAATCCTTCGGCGTTCAAACCCACGTTTTGTATAGGGTAAGTGAACATTTTGTTAACTATTCCACAGCCTATTTTTGATATTACGATGCACATTTAGTTCTCTCGTAACAGGTGTCTTCGGCTCATTCTTTCCGCTTTGGCTATCTCAGATCACACGGAACTATTGCTGCTTACGAAAGGAGGCGTAGATCCGCATGCCCCTTTTTTAAGACGTTATAATGTGACTACGAACCGCGTTTTATGCAAATTTTGGTTTCCTTCAGTGATTCAAACACTACCTTATGTAAATTGTATGATTTAATTCCCCTTTTTATTCGTACTTTTTTCTTTTAACGTGTATTGCTTATATTTTGAGACGGGTGTATTTGAAATAACTAACGAAGTGTCTTTTTTCTGCTCATGAATAACGAAAGAAAAATTTAAATAGGTTAACAAAAAGCAAGAATTACGCCAAGTAGCGCAAATTGAAAAAAATGCTGCAAGATCTTTTTCATGAACGTACTTTGAAATAGACATAAATTATTAAAACAATTAAACCTTCTTACCCGATTTTAAAATTAATTTGAAATATATTTATATATTTTGGTAAGTAATATTATTCTGTAGAATTTGGTAGCGATATTAACATTAGTTTATAAAGTAAAAAAATGTCCATTTATAGGTGTTTTAGAAGAATGAAGTAACCAATATTTTCAGAAAGTTAATTGTAAGTAATAATATTCTGACTCCTCATTTGTAATGACGATGATATCATTTATAATATTAGAGTCAATATTTTGAATATTTCTTAGAAATAGAATGATGGACTTTGGATAGTTTCCAAGATTTCTTTTTGCTATGTAGTGAAACTTCGTTTCTTGAATTTTGTTCGTTTCTGAAAACCGTTTACCAACTGAAAGATTCGGAAACCAACAGTGATGATGGGAATACCATAGGAGTTAATGTAAAATTAATGAATTCGTTCCTGAAATGCATTCGCTCGCTAAACCTTAAAACACTACTTCGCGTATAAGGTTATAACCGAAACCACTGGAGATCATTAAGCAGCATAAAGATAATATAAAGCAAATCACACTTAATAAACTAAACTTGTACGAAAGAGAGCGGAACAGATGTTCCCGTTTGGATGCTGAATTCCCTTGGATAAAAACAAACTCTTTAGGCGGCATACCGTTCATATTTTTCTCCTATCTCACTCTGCTTGAGACTCACTGGGTTTCTGTTACATTCCTAATTTGTCCAATATACTTTGTTATTGCCTACGTTTCAGATTATTTCTAAAGTAATACATAGCACAGTCGCAGAAAATGTTTGTGCTTCATCTTGCTACTACCTTATTTGATGATGATATCCTTGCATGAAAACTTTTATCCCATTTTATTCCCTTTTGAACAAATTTTTCCGACCAGAGAAATAGTATTATTTTCCTGCTTTTTCTTCTTCTGAAGACATTTCTTCATCAGTCGCGTATTATTGGCGCTTCTGATGTTGTTATAGCTCTTTCTTGTTGAGAACATTTGCACGGTCCTCTAGTAACGTCTCTTCGTCTTTACTGCTAATTCTCCATGGATTTTCCTACAGACCAATTATTATGATTAAAGAAACAAACGTCCAACATGTCAAAGCGATCAAAGGCTTTGCATCCAGCCCATTCTGGCAATTATTCTCTTTAGGCTGGACTCATAGGCTTGTAAGTAACTTGCTGCCACACTTTATTAAGCAACAGAAAATTTTAAAATGGTGTTAGTTTACTTCAAAATTGTTACTTCATTTAAACTCAGCTATGTACTAATGGCCCCACGGCGGGGTCAATTCTAAGAATGGTTAGTGTGCTCGGAATCAATGGTGTGCGATCAATGGTGAAGTCTCTGGTTCGCCACTCAACTCGAATAGCTACCTATCTCAAAACGAATTTAACAATCCTATGTTGCCGACATGAGTATTCATAGTTCAAGGCATTTCGATTCCGCGCGTTATCCGAGGCATTTTCATTTAGGCAGTTTCTTCAAGAACCGAACAGTGGATTAAAGAAGGCGATCCGAGGTTCCAACTATTTGCTCTCAAAATGTTATTTTATTCCAGTATTTTGAATTTAGAAATTCTTAGAGGAATTTATTACATTGCTTAATGTTTTTGCTCAAGAATTTTGCCTCAAAATTTCAATTTTCTTATACAAAAGAATAATTTGTTGTGAATCTCTCAGTTAAGGAAACCTAACACGTTAAGCTAATACCTCTTAACATCATATCTATCAAGAGTTTCAGCCGCTGAGTATAAGAACATACTAAAAGTGTTAATTGGCTGTATTATTCTTAACACTAAAGTAAGTTTTTATACAATGGAATTTTCGTTCTTAAACAACAATAATATAGCGAATGTAGTTCTCTTTATCTCATTCCGAATTCTAAAGAACACGTTTTTATCCATTAGAAGTTTTGTTCTTAAATAACAATAACATCACATCGTTAATTTTTTCTTAATTTCATTTCTCATAATTATGTCAGATACAGTACTTTATTTTAGGCTTCTCCAGAACTGTACAATGAAGCTTGATGTAATATGATCCTTAATAAGATTTAATCAGCAAAGAAAAATGAATGATACTCTTCCTAATGATTGTATATCAAAACACAAAATAAATGTTCCACATTTTAATCTGTTAATATATTAATCATTCCATTAATAAAAGTGAGACATATTCATATATCTTCATTGAGAAGAATTTAAAACAAATAAAGTGAATATTTCTTCAAAGAAAGAAATAGAAGATACTTCGCTGGCATTACTAAAACTTTATCACTCTCTCACAACCCTAGTTACGGCTAGAAATATCATTATCTTTTATTGACAATGCATAAACCTTAAAGCTCTAAAAAATGGAAAATTGCAATGAAAGGATTTAAAGCTCAAACCAATAAAATCTGTCACACCGTTGTCATAATAATTAAGTCTTTGACATTACGCTTGAGTTTAAAAAATTATATTTTCCTTTTCTTCGAAATATTTTACGAATTTTTTCTCAGTAACGGTCGAGCTATCATACTTCTTCTCTAACTTCACAGGAATTAAATTTCGAAGGATTAAATTTGAAGAATTAAATTTGAAGAATCGAAGAATTAAATTTGTAGGGTACAAATTTAATTCTTCGTTCTGGTTAAAATGTATCGCCAGAGAGATGTTTCCTACATTACTTTTTAATAAGTATACCGATAAGTAAATGGTATGAGATTTCGATTTAACATCCTGAACAGTGCTGTGTTTTTAAAATTTTTTACATGAAAATATCACATTTTTTACATGAAAAATTGTTTTGCTACACTAGTATATAAGTTTCTTCAAATGTGTAGAACTATTTCAAACATAGCACTTTTTGCGAATACGAAATACAATATACGGTGCTAACATTTCTTCTTAGGGGAAAAAATAATAATATTTATTTAAAAATATATTTTAATATTAAAAAATATAAATATTAAGTCTAATCTTGTTTCGGGCAGTGCAATACTACTTAGCGTTTTCGTGTATTATTAGAAGCATGCATCCCTAATGTGATAATAATATATATTGCGAGCTAAGATTTAAGCACATGAACCTTACCTTCGTTTCTATCCTATTTATAAAAAAATTGTGAAGCCAAATATTTATCGCTCTTAAAATTATTTTTTCTAATGTAAAGAATCTTATGACCAAAGCAACTCCTAGATTAGTATTTTAATTATTAAATTGAGAAAGCGAGTTTATGTAAGTAATCTAAACTATTTTTATCTTGTAAACGCAGCATCACTTTTTACCTTTATTTATTTTATGTACGTCTAATATTAAAATGAATTTAATTCATTGAGATAAATGAAGATTTACCGAATTAATGACTTTAGAGAAATAGAAAACTAATAAGTGTGCAGTATAAGAATGCTAAGTATTGTAATGAGAGTAAAACGTTACTTTTATAGACACCTATTACAACTTTTAAATCATGTAGTACTGAGTAGTACCTTTTTTGTGTCGAAATATTCACAAGGTTTTCCAAGACACAGTGTCTTAGAACGAAGCTCCTATACATCTTTTACGCAACGTATTAAAACATAATTGCTGCATAGTTCGGAGACACAAAGTGCATTCACAACACCTTAATTAACTCTTGAACATACATGCAATTCAAAGATTCAAATTTAATTATTCAGTTGTTTGTTTACTTCTGCTGATTTTATAACTTAAAGCGAGATTCCAGCAACCATGTCTTTACATTACAAACATTACCAACAAACATTAAAGGACATTCAAAACAGAAAGCATCCTATAGAAGAAGAAGAAATTTAAATCTTTAATCTAATAATTAGTATTTTAATACCTTCTACATTTCAGTCTTGCTTAAGGGTTGAGTTAATGTCATATGTCACATATGAGAGATTAATTTTAACGCTTTCTTGCGCAATGTTTCATAATATTAGAATAGTCATTACGGTGCTCAGATTAATCATTTTTAGAGTTCTGAGCTTATCATTTATGCACTAAAAGTTTTAAACCGCGATTGTGGTATAACAGTAAACCTGTCATATGCTTGCTTTCTGATTCGAATGCCTAAGAAGTCATGGATATTTTTAGTTGTTAGCATATTTGCGACATGGGTGTTCTTAAAACACTGTCGAGCGGAAAGTCTCCTTAAAAGTTTGGCGGTAGGGAGAAGAAAGGTGAAAGATCTCTGGGTCCATTTCCTTCAAATCTACCTTCTCAAATTTGTCTCTACATCAAAACTGAATGGAGCTTCTCCTTTCTTGAATTCACATCATGTAATACACCATGGGCATCGTTCTTCATGATGAGGCGGTTAAATGACAAATTTCGGCCTTTCATGACAAATGTTTAACTGACAGGATGCCGCGCGGTTGCAAGATTAATAATTTTATTATAAGATCACTTAAACAGGATGGTTCCATAAGCACAAAATCTAAATCTGATATTTGCTGCCGCAACTCAAACGTCTAAAGCGTTAAATTTTGATTATATTACTACTAAAGTAAATATTAAGCGTTGCTTATCTTTACTAAAAATCATTGGATATCTAAACACATAGCGAAGATAATTGCGTGTTGGATATCTAATTTTATTAAAGTTTATATCAGTGGTTAAGCTTAATAGATAATACAAAGACAGCTTTCTTTAAATGTAGAAAATGGTTACTTTACTAGTAGTACTTTAGTGGTATTTATTATTTCATAGTATAACGATTTGTACGCAGCTATATTTTAAGAATACTCATCGTTTTGCATTTTTAGGGATGGCGAATGCTGAATATTACTAAATGAACTAGGTTGTTATTTTCATTAAAACATGGCTGTATTAAAATATTTGCTGTTAAGTGATGTTTGAATTTCTAATTAAAAAGAAAATCTCCAAAGATGTTTTCAGTCGATTTTATTTTGTAACAATGCAAGGTAAATGGGTAAAATATTGCGAGCTTTAATTAAGGTTTTAAAGAAAAACAAACAAACATACCATATTAGGTTACGACTGTACAGTTGTAAGCATTTGACACTTCAAAATATTTTTTTCTTTCGTTATATAACTTCTTGCATTCCTATAACAGATGTCGCAAACCTGTTGCATAGTTAAATTTCTATAATATCTTAAAACGATTTGAAATATCCTTCATACAATGATAAGTTTGCAAATGCTGTATCAGATATAATCTTGAAAATATATGTTTTCAGAACCAGAATAATATTATTCGGAGTCTTGAAGACTTTTATTTTGTATTTCGTTCTGTATAAAAGATTTGATTTTAGCATATGGTTAAGATCTCGTGTTTTAATACATCTCAGATAATGACTAGAGCATTAATGTAGATTTATTTTATTAACAAAAATGGATACACTTGTGTTATGATAGATGGTGTGTTGCCGTGCTAAATGTTAAAATGAAATAGAATTAAGTGTAGAGAATTAGAATTACTTGAGAACCAAAAATAGTCATATGACGTTTTTTGAATTAAAGGATCAACAAATGTAAATCAAATGAATTGCTTACTTAGTATATCGCGTTGTGTATCAATAACTCATAAATACTTACTAACGTGCAGCTCAAAATGTGTGATCTAGAAGGAAATACGAAATCAAAGTACTTATCCCAAAGTATGACAACTGTATGTTACCAAATCAATTATATTTTATTCTTCATCTTTGATATTGAAATAAGCATTAATATAAATAAAATTATCAACCAGACAGACGAATAAATTTTAACATCAAGCACGAGTGATGCGCATCACCAGAATTAACGTTGCACTCAGAAAAAAGTCAATCTTTCTCCATCAGCTCGAAACAAAGTCTTGGTGTAAAAGGAACAATCAAATTTTGATGGCAGTCATTAAAAGTACTTAATTAATCATGGTATTTCTGCTTTTTCGTCTTTAAATCAGGAAATTTCATATCTCAGAAACACGTTCGCGCGAAGTTCTCGAAAGGAGGAAGAAGCTGAACAAAAATTATTTTCTGCAACGATGTACAGGAGTAATTATTTTCTTGAATCTTCATGTAAAAATCTCACTAAAAAGGATTTTCATGTATAGCAGACAGCATCGAAGGAACAGCAAAAAGAAGCAGGAAAATGGCACATAGCATCGGCCAGGGAGAGGACAGACCGAAGCCCGTCCTACATCCTCGAAAGCCAGCAGCCGAAGAGCGAGAAACCGGTTGTTGCAATCTTTTTCGTGTTCTCCTTGAGCGGTTGCGGTTAGCATACCTGAAGCTGAATAATATGGAGGCTTGCCTGAACAACATGAAACAACTTTATTTCATAGGAAGACATTGCTTATTTTTTGCTTATTTTTACACATATCAAAGCCATTTTTAATAGCATAAAAAGAGAATTTATAATACGCAGAGAAACGTGTCATGTAAAGCAGAGATTTATAGTTTAGAAACGACTGCAAATATGTTTCAAAGAAATGCCATCTATGCAAATTATTCGGTTAATGATTTCTGCCAGCATTCTTTTATAATTTGATCGTACTGTGCGGTGCCTTATAAAATTGTCGACTAGAATCCTCTTCTGTAATAATTATGAGAAACATAAGAGCAATTGTACCTTCCTGTTATTTTAGAATTTTGTACTGCAGGTATTATATGTTGTAACTCTTAATGAAGAAAATATACGAATTACGAAATACTGTAATATGTCTGAGATTTTCTACCCTGCCCTGTTAATCATGTACATAGTTTAAGAGTTAATAAGGGTTACGTTTGCATTATACACATTTACACAATATCATAACGTACATAAATTTTTATCAGGGAAGCATCTGGTTTAATTATGGCTAGGAGTTCGAGCACTGGCCATCCGACATAGTATTACAATCTCAAGTTTATTAACTATCGATTGTTACTTATGCTTTTCTAATAGTATTAAATCTTTGAAGTATTTACTAAAGGAATCAGACTAGTATTTACTTTACACATGCAAACAAGTATATTCAGGAACCATATTCAACCTCACGTAACGAATTCCTTTCTTGTCTGAATGGGTTGGTTGGACAGATACTGATAAATGTTAGGTAAATTTTATGTAGAAAAAAAAAACTATTTTTAATGTGTGCTTTACTACAAATAGGTTATGTATAGTTATGGATATGAAATACTTGCAAATAGGTCAATGCAACACATGCTTTGAATTAGAGCTTAGGGTGTATTTCTTCGGCTTAATTCAATAATGAATGTTGCAATATCCAAAATTTTATGCTATTTGTGAAATAAAGAAAGCAGCTGAATTATATATGAAAATTCTGACTTAAGAGAAAGAGGTCTTAAAATGACCCTTAGTACAACTATTCAGGAAGTTCCAGAATGCCTATTCTGTACACGATTAATCCCATTTACCTTTCCTAACATAAACTTACTTATACAGCGAAGTTCCGTTGAATATATTGATATTTTAATATACTGTTACAAGAAAAATACTGCACAGTATAACCTACTGATTAAAATTAAATACCTCACCAAATATGCGTTTAAAATATTAAAAAGTTTTAAAAAACGCTTAAAAATTTAAAAAATAGAAAAATTATAAAATTCACAAATTTTAACCTGGTCCTTGTATGCAGGATTTCAATTAGAAATCTGAAACAATGTTAAGCTAAATCAATTACAAAAAACTACTATATTAAGAATTAATATCTCAGAAACTAAAGCTAGAGATTAAAAAGTCTTATACGGAGCTGTTCCATATGATAAAACCAAACGTCAGAATAAAATTGTCATGTTATTACTTCATGGCAAAGTAACGCCATTTGAAGTTGTCTGCACTTTTTAATACTGGAAATATAAAATTATCTATGACACATCTACATCTATGCTCTTTTATCTATGCACATCTATACTATACTTTTATCTATGCCCATCTATCTATGCACTTTTTAATACTGGAAATATAAAATTATCTATGACACATCTCCATGTGTCTTCGCGTGAGTCTTGCAACAAATATTTCCTTTAAGCCCATAGGCTCTCAAAAGCGAATACTTTTATCTATGCCCATCTATCTATGCACTTTTTAATACTGGAAATATAAAATTATCTATGACACATCTCCATGTGTCTTCGCGTGAGTCTTGCAACAAATATTTCCTTTAAGCCCATAGGCTCTCAAAAGCGAACGAATGCATTAAAGCTTGCTGACGAATGCATTAAAGCAGGTTGGTCAAAGGTGCCGTTCTTTTCTTTGACGTTAATCATTCGGCATTTTCTCGAATGTAGAAATAATTCAAACCGAACGATGGTACTGCTATCTGTGCTTAGCCAACCACGAGCTACTACCCTTTCTGAAGATTGGTAAATTGCTGCAGTAGCCAACAGGAATAGACGAGAGACCTGCGCAGCTGTTACATCCATAGTGTAAATTAATTTGCTAAGACAATAGCTGTGCGCTAGAGTCTTTACATTAAGGAACTATACGCCGGAGTACTAAATTTTTTGTTTCACTACCCACCCAATGCACAGAGGAAAAATTAAAGTGCTGTCGTCGATATATCTGTTGGACTGTCTCAGCTGCTACTTAATTAAATACCTATTGCTTATTCAATAAAATAAATATACCTGTTACGCAAAAATATTTTTAAATAGATTTAATTGAAATACACGAGGACGTTTAATAGATCAGTTTTTGAGAAATATACAGTTCAAAATTTTAATGAGAATTCTACAGGCCTACTTCCCAATTCGAAAATTAATAATTAGATGAAATCATGTCTTCATGTGGAAAGTTTAGTCTAAAAAGGATGAAATTAAATTATTACGTTAAATTATCTTTTGAAATGAGGATTTCTTTACTTCTTAATAGATAACCTTGTTCAAAATGAACACATTATTGGTATTTAATAAACATTCTTTTGTCATTATTTAATTTGAGCAATATTTTATTGTATAGTCTAGTAAGAACATTTATCTTTATTACATCATTTTTATAAACTCTGGCTTGAAAATATTTTCACTGCAAAATATTTTTATAATTAAATTCTTCACTCTCTGTAAGTTGTTCTAATTAAATTTAATAGTATATTATCATTTCTTAACGAGTACACACTCAACAAAAACGTCCATTTAAATTTGCTTGTGTGATTAACAATTCCTGACATAAGCTACGTGTTTAGTTTTCCCAAGCTTAAAATTGCAGCTACAGTAAACAGCGTTAATTTAATTGTTAAATATTGTTAAGTTAAAAACATCTTTGCTATACCCAAAGATAATTATTCTCTTCAGAATGATAGATAAAAGTTGGACTAAATAAATGAAAAATAAATTTGGAAAAAAAGTAAAAGTCTAATACCATCACTCTAGTGTATAACGAAGGTCTTAATAAAAGAAAGAACATTTACGTTAAAAGGGTATTTTTTCCCTGGCTTAATCTTTCGTATTGTTAAAAATTTCAAGACGTTCTCTTGCACTTTTTAACTTTGTTGAAGCTTTAAATGCTATAAAAGAAATGACGTACCCCAAACCGCTCTTCCTAAATTAATGTCAATCATGAACATTGCTCATTTAAAAATTTAATAGGGAGCTCAATCTATAAAATCAAGGCATAGAATGCAGTTACTTTACAATTTAAGACATAAAAATTAAGATACCAAGCAAGCACTTCCAAACTGAGCTAAAAATTAGCTGATGCAATATATGTGAATAGAAAAAAGAAATTACTACAGTTTCAGAAAACTTTTGCGTGTTATTCAGAAGAAATAAATAAATAAAGTGAGCAGATCAACGAGGCCATAATCGATGGATGGAAATTTTTACTTTACATGATACTGACTCATGAATTTAATGAATGGTGTCCTTCAATATTGTTTACCAAACTGTCTCCAACTATCATTCTAATACCCGACATTCTGCGATTATCAGAATAGTCTTTCCATGAGCCTTTTATGTGCTTTATGGGGGATAAACCTGGCGATATAATTCGGCAAGAAAATGTTTAGCAAGTATGAAGACAATAAGTAGTTATGCCGTGTGCCTTCAGGGGTGATCTTGCTGAAATTATCCTTCGTCATCATCTTGTTTGCGGCAACGCATTAACCTGAACTGAGGCAAAAATAATGGGAACAAAATGGATCGTGAAATTTCGTTCAAAGTATGTTTCATTCTTAATTTCGTTCTTTGCTCTAAAGGTGCCGCGATGACTTCCTAATGCAGAGAATGAATATTTCGCTATTGGAAACGACAGCCTATTGGAAAAGCATCGTTACAGTCGAAATTGGCAGCCGCAATCAAATTCCAGTGTAAGATTTATCACTGAAATCGAGATTGATTGATTAATACAACTGTGCTTTTAATGAAATGACAATCCAGCTGATATTCCTATTTTTTATGGCGGAGGGTAATACTATCAGTATAAAATACTTTCATTTACTTGAGTCAAGCTTGTACAGAGCGGCTATTTTCTTGTATAACATAGCAAAAAATGACGGCCATCTTACATGTGAAGTCATTTTTTTCAAAATTAATTAGTAAAACAGTGTGAATTCTGAATAATTTAATACTTGTGATATTTCCATAATTGAATTTAATAACTAAGTTTTTTTTAATGAAAGCGGATCGAATTGTAGCTACTCTTATAGCACTTTGGAGTCTGTTGACCTGTTGCATAAATGCAACTGGTAAGAATCCTTTCATCGAATCTTAAGTGCAATCTTCTACTATGCTAAGAAGGAAGGAGAAGAAAACTTCAGCATTTCAATTCCTTTTTTTTTAACAGAACAGCGAGCAATTTCCATATATAGCAAGCACATCGAAAGCAAGTTGTTTTTTCAGAAAAATGTCTAAATCCTTCTCCACATCACATACCTCATTTCACAACAAAGGCGAGGGATTTATTTTAAATATCTTTGTTTCTGAGTAGAATTCCATTGAATTTATTTCACGTATGCCTTTAGGAAATGAAAGAACATAATTTAACTTTTATATATCGCATGTAAACCATGATACAGCATATGAGAAATGTTACTTTATTTCAAATTTGAGTTTTCATATAAGAATCTGAATTAATAGAAAATGTATTCATAGTAATTTAATACGGTATTTTAATAATTATAGAAATTTAACGAATATTTATATAAGGCAAATTACGTCCATCGTCCAGGTGTATAGGAATTTTTTCTCTTTGAGATGCTTTTAATATTCTAGCTTTCGTGTTAATCTGTATTATTAATTTATTCTACGTATCCAGTTTACTTTGACGCACAATAACATACCAAATCCAATCTCCATCCTCCTACAACATAGTATTTGAAGTTGAATGATATTCGACAATATTTCAACGTAAAGTAACTATATATATCTTTTTTCTCTTTGGTCCTGTTACATCCATGGTTCTTCAGATTTCGTGTTTCTTTGCAAGATATAAACTGACTGGTAAAGTAGATGTAGTATTTCCCCATGCAGTCCATCCAAGAATACACAATTTTTAAGAATACCACAGAAATAACCCGTGCCCTTCCAGATTATGGAACACTTAAGATTAGAAGAGATGTTGGTCTGAAATATGTATTTAAATGTAATAAAATGGGAAACGTTACCACATTAGTTCTAAATTTTTTCACAATGCCGAATGCATCATCCACTCAAACGAAATACCATGTCACTAGTATTCCTAACTTCTAATACTTTCGTAAAATATTCTCCCCGTTCCTTATTTACTCTACGTAGATGTAATATTACTGAGAATTCAGAAACTGAATTTGAAAGCTAACCTGGCCTTCTCTCTATCATTAAAGATGGGGCTTTTTCACGTAACTGCAGTCTTTAAATACTTGGATCTGCAAGGACACCGATGCACTATTAATAAGAAAATCGAAAAAAAAATATTGAATTTTGTAATACTTTACTTCTGATATTATATTAACATTGAGAAGGATGTTTTTAATTTCCCTCATGGAAAAGGTTTTGGCCATACACAAGTAAAGTTAAACATGACCTGGCACTGTTTTGAATCGTAATTACGTATAACACGCACGCAATATTGTTTCTTCGTAAGTTTTACTATACGGAAGCTATAATAATAATAATAAACTAAGCAAGCTTAATAAACTTAACATTTTCAAAATAATATATGTTCTTACATATTCTTCTTAACACTTTATGTTTTTATTTTACTTAATCCCTTCATAACCAAACGAAACTCAATTATTTATTAGTCTTTTTTCCCCTCCACGGATAAATGTTTTGCTCCTGAACATGGTCTCCAGTTGATGATAGAAAGGTTTATTTCCCCTTTTCACCAGCTGGCAAAACGTAGTTTGATACTCGCTCCAAATCAACTTGAACCGCCTACTTCTCACACTCCATGACGTTGAGTAGCATCCTCTATGTTCAGGTGAAAAATTATTTCCTGATCTCTAGTCGCTTATCTGGAAATTAATAAAAACGTTCCCCTAAAGGCACGCTTTCAGGTAAGTAGTTCTCATTCCAAATCCAGATGAGAGAAAGGGGAGAGTTCATTCCTGTTTCCCGCTTTTTAAGTGCAGGTCTTCGTATGATTTTCAATGTAACTCAGCTCTGGAGAAAGGATGACTAAATAGGACATAATTCTCTCTTTATTAACTTACGCTTCCGTCTCGGGAACACGAAATTCCGTCTCGGGAACACGAAATTCCGTCTCGGGAACACGAAATTCCGTCTGGAAAACACTAAATGTCTATTCTTTCTCAGGAATGATACAGGCCACATTTAACCCCGACGAGAGTGCCTCGGTGCTCGACATTTTTCAACTCAACAAATCTGTCTCTGAAAATAATGAAATGGTTAACAGTAACTCTTACTGATGAGATTTATTATGTATCCAACTCGCAAAATTTTCGAATATTTGCAAATCTCTTGCAATCATTTATTTATTCAATTAGTAGCTAAAACTTGTATAAAAATCAAAAAATATATGTTTATTTTAATGAGTTCAGTTAGTGTTATTTCGTTTAGGTAAAAACAGTTAAAAGCAGTTTTATTCAAGTCAATCAATCAAATTAAAATGTAAAATAATAATAGTAATAGGAAGAAGACTAATTACGTTTATTGCTTTAATCTACTTAATTTCTAAATCGGTAAGAGACAGTTTAATTTTAAAACTTGAACATCTTACGCTTCGCCGAATAAAAAATTACTGGGGTGTTAAAGGATAAGAAGTTTTATTTCGGCCAGTGACAGCGCATTTTTTAAATCCCCGAGATTGTTGAATAATTTCGAAAAGCAAATATCTTATGTTCTGTCAATTGGCGCCACACTGCGTTTAAATTGATTAAATTGCTAAACAAAACATTAAATAAATAAAAAAAGAAATAAAAATTGAAAATCTGGGCTTTGAGGTGTAAATGTTCGGGTGATGATCTGTTTATGTTGAAAATTTTGTAACTCTACGTGTCGTCGTTTCTCCACAATGTAAAGAAACATCAAAGATATATATAGTTACACACACACATACATAGATTCTTCATTATTCAATATGAGACATATTACATTTGGATACCAGTATTACGTTATAGCATTTGAGTCAGTTAAAAAACTTTCGAAATCTTTCAGATGATGAAACTTCTTAGAATGAATTATTTAAAAGTCAATAAAATGCATGTATTTTCACCTTGACCACTCGTAGTTTAAGATGCGTTAAATCACCATGTAAAGATGATTCTCGATCTTTTCAACTGAGTTGGATTCACAGGTTATTTCAGTCTTAAGACTAGATGCTTCAGATTTCTAAGTTTAAATTCGCAATTTGATATGGTGATAACGTAATCTGAAATCAGAGAAACTGTTTGTTAATTTACTTTGCTGAATAGGAACTATGAATATTGCGGTCCGACAGGCATTATAGTTAAAGTATTTACACATACGTTTGGAAATTCGGCCATAAGGCTTTCGAGTTGATCAAAAACACGCACAAGGTAAATCCCAATAAGCAAAATAGAAAATTATCACAACATTGTTTAATGGGGTCATAAGCTATCGAGCTCGTGAAACTCCTGCACATCTAGTCTGTTTCAGCAAATTTCATCAAACTCGAAATTTCACCGATAGTGTATCGAAATTTTGGACCGCTTTGATTTCCCTTACAAGAACAAATATTTCATACTAAAGGAATGCAGTCCTTTCTGCACTTCTCTAGATGGGCTAGCAACTTTGGTTTACAAAATGGCATGGTTAATTCACTTTATTTGGCAAATATGACTTATCTTCTCCTGGCCACTGGTGAGATGAGAAACATTTTCTTCAGTAACTTGAAGAGCTTTCTTCTATCGATAAATATAATATTAGATTTTGGCTTCTGAATCTTTTCTAAAACTCCGGACATCAATGAAAGCTACTTACATGGGGTCATCCACAGAAGAGGGAGGTGGGGATGTCTTTCTTGCTTAGTTCAGATGTATTACTTATGCGTTCTTGAGAACATTTAACCCTCTCGCTGCGCATCCCGCGATTTCCACGGGCAACGTAGAAGTAGCAAAATTTGCGCAACCCGCGATTATCGCGGGGATGCGTTTTTGCCGCCTATTTAAGTGTGCAACCCGTTCTTTCCCCGTTTATGGTTTCATTTCGGCTTTTCTGTAATGTTTAATTGTTTATTTAGATGTCGACTAACAGATGGCGCTAGTTGTCCACGTTTCTGCGAAATATAAAAAGAATTTTTTTTAGCATTTTGCGCGCGCTTTTCAGAGCTCAAAGATGTCTGGCAGGAAGCGTTTCGCGAGTCATATGACCTATGTTCCTGACGATATTTCCGACACTGACAGTAGTTCTGACTCTGATTCCGAGTATATTGATGATATTTATAGCGGAACTGATGAAAATTTCTCGGATTCCTCTGTGGATAGTGATGAATCTGAAAATTCATTTTCTATTCAAAACGCCCGACAGTGGTGCAAAATTGATATGCAAAATATTCCACCAGCTCCTGCTTCATTTCCTTTTATTGGCAATCCCGGACCAAATTTCACTATGGCAGATGATGCAACTGTTTTGGATTATTTTGAACTTTTTTTTGACGATGTTATGTTGCAAATAATAGTAAAAGAGACCAACAGATACGCTCAGCAGTATATGAATAAGGCAGTTCCTAAAGAAAGATCAAGGTGGAAAAATTGGACAGATACGGATGAGAAAGAACTTAGATTATTCTTTTCCGTTTTGTTTCTCCAAGGAATTGTAAAAAAGCCTAAACAAGAATATTATTGGTCCAAACGTCACATATTGCAAACACCTATTTTTCAACAAGTAATTCAGAAAGATAGATTTATTTTGCTGATGATTTTACAAATAACGAAGAGTTTGATAAGGATAATCATCCATGGCCAAAATTAAATAAAATTTATGACATAATGGAGCATCTTCGAAACAAATTTCGAAATCTTTATATACCAGATAAAAATCTCAGCATAGACGAGAGTTTGATGCGCTTCAAAGGCAGACTGAGCTGGAAAATGTTCATCGCGAAAAAAAGAGCAAGATTTGGCCTTAAGTTTTTTGTGGTCTGCGAAGTGGGAACTGGATATATTGCAGACTTTCTCATATACACAGGTAATGGAACTGTGTATAACCCGAAATTTGCAAATTATCCAGTTTCCACTAAAATTGTTCTGCACCTGATGGACAGATTCCTGGGCCAAGGTTACTGTGTAACCATGGAAAATTACTACATGTCTCCAAAGTTAGCAGACATTTTAATTTCAGAAAGAACAGACTTATATGGAACTGTAAATAAGATGAGGAAAGACCTTCCTCCAAATTTTGCAAAAGAAAAAATCCCTAAAGGTGACGTCCTTGCTTACCAAAGGGGTAAAGTTATGGCTCTGAAGTGGCAAGATAAAAAAAAGTGTTTTTCTTATAAGTACAGTTCATAATGCAAGTTCCCGTTTGGTGAAATGCAAATCAAAGAAAACTGTACTCAAACCAATTGTTGTTTGTGATTACAACAACACGATGTGTGGGGTTGATTTATGTGACCAAGAAATGTCATATTACCCCACCCTCAGAAAACAGCAAGGGAAATATTATATAAAAATTTTCCAACAATTCATGGACCAATCACTGTGGAATGCTTATATCCTTTATAAAAAGGATAACCCATTACAAAATATAACGCTTCTAGATTTCCGTTTGCAAATTATTGAACTAAGCATTCAGAAGTATTCAGATAGAAATTCCAGTGTTCACTCTAGCAGATGTAGTTCAACTCTCAATCCCATGAGGCTAACTGCTCGACATTTTGCTAGCCATATACCCCCAAATCCCATCAAGAAAGAATCTCGTAGACAGTGTGCTGTCTGTTGTTCAAAAAAAAAAACCTGAAAGCGGAAAAAAAATTCGAAAAGAAACGCGAATTTGGTGCAAAGATTGCGAGGTCGGACTTTGCCTCGAGCATTGTTTCGAAATTTATCATACAAAACTTCATTTCTAATAAACGTTTTGTAAGTATTTTGCATATTTTCATTAGTATATATTTTTTACCTTTGTATTTTATAAAATAAATCATAATTTAACCAAAATTGATTTTCAAAATTTTGCTTTTTTTCTCATTATTCTTCAATTTCAATATTCTGACAACTTTTTTCTATGATCTAATTCTATATTGAAAAAAAAACTCTTTTACAAAAAATTTTTGTATATTTTAAGTCTAAAATATATGTAGATTTGAAATATGTAATAAAAAAAATACGCAATTTTTGAACCTATTTTGTTAAAAAAATACGCAGCGAGAGGGTTAACAAAATTTAACTAAATTGAATTAAACGTCGAGATATATATTGCTTTTAGTTAACAAATTTCGTGAAGTACAAATTCAACTTACGAGATTTGTTACATTTATTTTCCACCATTGGGAATATTAAATAAGATTTTAATGCTTTTTCAGATAAATAACTGTTGTAAACGTCGTGAGCAAGCGATTTAGTAACACGTATGTACTGTTGTGTCATGAATTCAGTTATTCATTATTATTATTTATATTATTATTTATATTTTATTATTATTATTATTATTATTATTATTATTATTTCATTATTATAAGTTGTTTATTCTTTAAACAAGTGGATAAATTTCCACTTAGTATAAATTTATGTTGAAATAATACGGACATTTTTTTAATCATTTCGCTTTGCTGTTTTTAACAGCTCGTTTTAGACATGATATTTGAGCTTTAATAACTTTTAAATGTTATACTTGTTATAGTGTTATTGCTTGACCTGAAATTTCCGGATTACAATGTTTTTTCCATTTCGTGACGCGGTTTGTTTTTCAAATTCAACGAAAATACGCTCGTTAAAAGTATCTGAGAAACTTAAAACATTTCATGTTATATGTCTGAAAGCACATGCGAATATATTTTAATTTGAGGATATTATGTTACTACAGATATATTTACTTCTTTCATTGTAAGGTCCCTCACTTGAAATTCTAAGTTAATGTTGGAAGTGAGGAACCTAGGAACTGATAAGCGAATAATCGCTAGAGTTCGAAGACAGGAAACAACAAGAGAGAAGGGTAAATAACCCTTTATTATTTCTATAAGATTTAACAAAACTCCGCCTGGGAGTGAACAAATAAAGTCCGCACTTTGGACTTGAACTTAAAAGACTAAGAATTAAACTAAAACTAAGATTAACTAACTAAGTATAGCCAAAGCTATCAAGGTTCAACGAGAGTTGGCCCCTTAACTTATTTTACTACGAAGCTTAACAAGGGCTTGAGTACGGCCGAGCGTAAAACATCTTTGAGAGAGAGAGCGGCCAGAAAGGCAGACGCGCGTAGTTCAGAAACTCTGTTTCTCTCTCTGGCTCAGTAAGTAAATTCGTGGTTTAAATACCGCTTCTTCTCATTAAAAATTCAGCAAATTCCAAAACTACGTTCTGGTCGGAAGTAGTAAGTTGAAGTTAAGAATTTGACAGGAAAGGAACTTAAAATTTAACTGTTAATAAAATTAACATAATCCTTACATAGCTTCCGACCAGACTTTAAATACTCGAAAAATAAGGTCTCAAAACGACCTTGTTTAAGACTTTAAAGTCTGAAAACTTGCATTAACTACACTCTTCCAACTTTTACATTAACTAAAGCCCCGTTCACATGCAACGCTCCTTCGCACAGCTGCCGTTAGCAAGGGGAGAAAAAGGAGACATGAAAGAGTTTCGTCTTTAGGACCCGTTCAGAAGACCACCGTCTTCCTTCCCCTTTACACCTAAGCCTCTGTGAACAATCACGTCTCCGAATTGGCAGATTTCTAATACTGTTTACACATTTTTAACGTTGTTTACTGTTGTTAATTTTGTAATCTGGACTTTCGCAACTGGTACCTGAACTTTCGTAATGGTTCTTGAAAAATATATGCTTTTTAATTATTATTATTATTATTTTATAAGCTGTTATTTAGTTCACTCTTGGTACTTGTCGCTATTTTTAAAAGATGATCATGGATTTTTAAACTGCTTTCCGATAAGATATAGAATTCAAATTTTGTACATACACTGCTTGTGGATGTGGTGTCACACTTTTGATTTTTAGAGGATTAGATTTTTTTTCAAATTTAAAGTTGAAACGATTTTTTGCAAATATTCACAAATAAACTGAGAATCTCAGAATATTATAGTTTGCACCATAACACTCTGTGGAGAAAAAAAAAATTAAATGAAATTTGTAGCGTAATTTTTTTAAAAAAAATATTTTGGGAGAATTTTTGAAAATCGTTCATATTTTTGGACTGCTTGACGCCCATTAATTTTAAAATTTCATATCTAAAAATATATCGGTTACAAACTTCCAACATTTTTACAGCTTATAAAACAAACGTTTCACATTTAAAACAATTATACAGGAAATTAATTGGATGAGTTTTTTTACTTTTTTGAAAGATGTGCAATGAAAGAGAATGGGAAATATTGGTTCTTTTTGGGCATCAATTCGAAACATCGGTTTCAAAGTAATAATCTCATTATACCACACTATTTTTATGACATTATTTATGCTATATAAGTTGTTATTGTTGCTAATTGTTAGTTCAGCGTTAGATTGGAGATATTTCTGAGTTAACTTTCTGTTAAGATCCTTTTTGCATTCCGTTGTGTTTAACGTTCTTATTAGATTTAAACATAACTACTGATTATACTTAGTGATATTCTAAACACTTGTACGAGTATTTCTGTGGAAAATTCCAGAACTTTGAAGTGTTTCTGTTGATAAAATAAATTTAATTAAGCTATCATCGGATTTGAAAGCAATGACAATCATTTACGATCTATTATCAGTCTATTACAAACCCGTACGCACGCAACAATACTATAATTAATTAATGTATTAAATTGTTTTGAACGTTTTTACAAAAAAAAAAAAAAAAAAAAAAAAAAAAAGAGGTAAAGAAAAATTCTGCTTGCGTTTTATGAGTTTGTGCAATTTTTCTGGCCACATAAGTTTTTAAAAAAAGGTTTGTAATTTATGTTTATATTTACCAATTGAATAAATAGCAATAGGTTTGATTTATATATATGTGTGTGTGTACAGAAATTCAGTAATAAAATTTTAAAGATTTGAAATCATTAAATGTCTATTTAGACAGTTTGTATTCTTTAAACTGCAAATGCAAACTGAGACATTTTTGCATTTTTTTCAATAAATCCTTTTACTTAAAGTCCTAAAACATATACAGGTATGGACTAAATTTTTATTATTTTTATTGCTTATTTAAAATTATATACTTTATAGAAACAAGGATGGGTTTTGCAAAATACTGAAAGGAAAAAATTATTTGAAATGAAAATGTGACTGAGATCATATTTGTTTTAAAAATTTTAGATAAAAGTGTATTTTTTTCCCTCAGAAACTAATTCATTAATTGCAAAATCATTCCTTGAAGTTATTAAGAAAAGTCTAATAAATATAATAAAAAACTGGTGAGAGACATTGAAAATTGTAGGAGAAGAAAGACATTTTAATTGTAAAAGTTTTCTTCAAAAAATTAAATTAAAAAAAATACTAGCAAAAACTTTTTTTCAGTTTAAAATTATTTTGTCTCACTAAACCATTTAATAATATTCATAAAAAGTAGACGAAAATGCTTAAATTAAAAAAAAAATCATTCAAAAGGTACTGAGTCCCTTGTCGCGTTGAAGCCGATATGCACTTGTCTTAACTTTAGTTTTAATTTGAACGATATTTCTGGAATACCTAGCACCAGATAACCTTGTCTGTATTTGTCTATAATTTGCGTATCTTGTACAGGTCTGTCTAATTTTCGGGGGTATGCTATCACATCCCCAGACATCTATCAGCGCGATTGTTTCGCTGACAGTCCAGCGAGCAGTAACTAAAATTAAGTGAACCGCGCAGTATAGTACGGGAAATCTCCCCATTTGCCCTGCTCCCGAGAGGTAAGGAACATTCAACCAAGTTCTACCTCCAATTCGGCGAGGCAGTTAATGCTTGTCCCATGTGAACGGGACACGTTGGAAGAACCGGTTTTCGCTACCGGTCGAATCTGCTCTTGTGAACGGGGCTTAAATGCCTTTAAAGTTTCGTTTTTAGGGCCAACTTTACAACAATTCTAAAAGCTAGACTAAAGCTAGGAAAAATAAAAATTTACAATGTGTCCTTTCTGGACATTATATCTTGACTTACATCTTCTTCCTATATAGATTCTTTATTCAGCTAGACTTATTTCAGGTCTTGATCCTTCCATATCTGGAAGGAAATGTCATTAGTAATGCATTTTTACAAAACTTTACTTTAAATCCTAGCTTTACGCTTTTAATTCATCATTTGGCCCTTTTGCACTTTCATTCATACTACAGATTTATTTCACCCATGCTCTCCAGCAAATGTACTGGAAATGTACTTAGGGTCTTCTATGTTGTGTTACGCGAACAAACTACCGCTACACAACACCTAACTTTGTTAAAATTTGACACACTAGACCTTCCAAGACTTCCTACACGAAAACTGTTTCCTACTGTAGTAAGCGAAAGCTTATATTTTACCTTTAAACGTGTTAACTGGAGAGCCTAATATTAAACACATATATATCAATATTCCATTCTTCCGTAACTCCCATACACAGAAATAAAAATTTATTTTCTATGTACTTTTTATCTTTACGATATTTCAACACAAAGATCAAACATTTCTACATGAACATGAACATTTAAATATTTGCACATTACTTTTGAATTCATTTTACATCAACAGTCATAGTTGCTTAATTACACTTTACCAAAATTATCCTTAACTTTACGTTAACATATTATAGTATTCCAATAGTCTTCCGACTAAACTTATTCAGAATATACTTCTGGCAAATTGCGAGTTCTTAACAAGAAGTATTTAACGCTAGTAGCTTCTCGCCAAATTACTAACATAAAAATCTATGCTTACGAACATTTATAAAATATCGCTATCTGCGATTTAAGTTTTCTAAACAGATTTAGCAACTTATAACAATATGATATAACTTGAACTTCAAAAAAAAATTAGCAAAGAAATTTTCACTTATCTTTTTCTGTACTCCTGCATCCTGTCTTTACAGAATTGATCAAATGTAGAAAACCTGATAACCTCCACTCTTCTCGATGTTCGATGTTCCGTTCCATTCAGTTCCAGTGCTTTCCTATTCTTTCCTTTATGTAGGAATCTGGGACTCTTCCGGGCAGGTTGTGGATTCTGGAATGCCAATTTCCTTTTTGACTCCGGTGGGGCTCTCCGTCCTTCAGGGTCTTTGAATTTTCTCTTGACCCTTCTAACTTGTTGCTTCGGCACGGTTGTGTCTACAGGTCTTTTCTGGCTTTTCGGTCTCCACGCTGGTCCTCCTTGGGTCTGCCTTGTAGTTGTTGATGCTGGAAACTGTGCTGTACTTTTAGTTTTAATTCGTCGTTGAATTTTCTCCTTTCCTGGAACCTTGTCAGCAGGCCTCCCTCGTGTGGTCGATGGCACTTGAGTTTTTGCAGCCTTATCGATTGTGACTCGTTGATCTGTCGGCGCTAACTTTCTCCTTTTCTGTGCGCTTGTAGGCTTACTGGTATGGGTTTCCCTGGTCGAAGTTTGTTGGCTCTGCTTTCTTTTTTGCGTTGGGGGACTCGAGCTGTAGTCCTGAGCTGGCGGGCTTCTCTCCTTACTTCTAGGATCCTGTAATAAATCCTGCAATATTTAAAGTCAGTGAGGCTGTAATAAGGTTTTAACTGATCGATATTTGCCACCAGTTGCTGTCCATTTTCGGCCTTTAAATAAAACGTGGCTTCTCTTATTCTTTCCACCATGTACGGCCCTTCAAACCTGGGCTCAAACTTCGCCACTCTGTTTTCTGGTGCCGACGATAACGAATATTTCAACTTAAGCACTTTTTGTCCGACTTTATATTCCAATTCCCTTCTATTTCTATTGTAATAAATCTTTTGTTTTTGTTTTGCTATATCAGAATTTTTAATTGCTTCGTCAATAATTTTTTGAACATCTTAAATTCTTCTTGTCGCTGTTGTACAAAGAATAGCTTATCCAACGGCGTTATGATTTTTCTTCCTAAAAATAACTCCGCGGGGGTTTTCTGCGTAGTATCGTGCTTTGCGGTTCTCAAGGCAAAACCTAACTCATTGACACAGCTGTCCCAGCGGTCATGAAAGTTTTTCACATATCCCCTGATAATTTTTACAATATTCTTATTTACGCGTTCCGCTATATTCGACTGCAGTCTATATGGTACCATTTTTAGATGGCGTATGCCAAGTCCTGTGCACAAATTTTTAAATATACTACTAACAAACTGTTTTCCATTATCTGATATTCCATTATCTGATTATATTTATTTAAGAACGAATCCGCGACTATTTTAGCTGAAGCTCGTTTAAGAGGGACTATTTCTACCCATTTTGAAAAATGGTCAACGATTGTTAAAAGATATCTGTTTTTATTTATTTTTGTCCTAGGGTAGGGTCCTAGCAAATCTATTCCAACTATTTCGTTTGGAAAAGTGGTCTTTATGTTTTTTAAATACCCGGCCGGGCTGTAATTAACATCGTTTATTAATTGGCACATATGACACGACTTAACATACGCCGTAACAACTTTCTGTAATTGCGGAAAATAAACCGCTTCGCGTACCCTCTTTAGTACAGAATCTGCAGAAGGTAGATCGTGCAACTCCTCTAAGATACTTAAACGTAGACTCGCTGGGATTACTGGTCGGTATTCCTGATTTCCATTAGTTACTTTTGTGTAAAATAACAATTTTTCGATTATTTCATAATCCTGTGCCCTATTGCGAATAGCCGTTAAATCTATTTGTTCAAATTTTTCAGGGTCTTCCAAGTATGCGTAAATGTCTTTAAACTCTGGGTCCTTTTTCAATTCTTCGATTATCGTTTCACGGGACTCAATAACTCTTGAGGTGAGCATTGCACACTTGATTGTGTTTCCCTCTTCATCAATTTTTATTCGCGAAAGGGCATCGGCGACCAAGTTTTCCTTTCCCGGAGTATGTTTTATAATTAGGTTGAACTCTTGTAATTTTAAAGTCCAATGTATCAAGCGAGGCGATAAATTTTTTCCTGAATACAAGCGACCCACTGCCGCATGATCTGAGTAGACCGTTATCGATGAACTTCCGAAGTAGACCCGAAACTTCTGAACTGCTAATAACACAGCGAGCGTTTCTCGCTCAGTAGCGGAATAGTTCCTTTGTGTAGCATTCAAGGTTTTCGAAAAGAAAGCTATAGGTTGCCCATTTTGGGAGAGCACAGCTCCAACTGCATAATCGGATGCATCCGCTGAAATTTCTAGACCTTGCTCGCCTTCTGGGAATTTAAGGACTGGGGCATTGATTAGGCCATTCTTTAATTGTTCAAACGCGGTGTTCGCTTCGGCTGTCCAAGAAAATCTACTTTTCTTTCTTTTTAGCACTAGAAGAAGCTCATCTATTTTCCCAAAGTCTTTTATAAACATTCTATAATAGGAACATAAGCCCAAAAATGTAGACAATTTCTTAGCCGTATTTGGGGGAGGATAACTTTTAATTGACTTAATTTTTGAATCATCAGTCTCTATTCCCTTATTCGAGATTTTGTACCCGAGGTATCGCAATTCCTTTGCCGCAAAGTTGCATTTTCTTGCATTTATTTTGAAACCGGCCTCGTTAAGTAAAGAAAAAACTTCTTCCAAATGTTTCAAATGCTCTTCTAATGTTTCGCTGGTAACTGTGATATCGTCGAGATAAATTATTGTACTTTTACCTAAAACTGGCTTTAAACTGGCTTTTAAATTCTAAGTTAATGTTGGAAGCTTTTTGGAACGTAGCGGGCGCTCCGCTCAAACCAAAGGGCATTTTCTTAAAAAGGCATAGACACCTGACTTTGTTATAAACGCGGTCTTCTGGACATCCTCCGGCTTCACGATTATTTGAAAGTAACCCGACGTGAGGTCTAGGGTTGTCATGAATTTAGTCGAGCGAATGTTTCTGATGATTTCATCAATTATTGGTAGGGGATACGTGGGATATTTTGTTATACTGTTTAACTTACGATAATCAACTGCAAACCTATACGCGTCCGGGTGTTCAGACGGTAACCCGTTCTTTTTTCTACAAAGGACCACCGGACTTGCGTAAGGGCTCGTGCTTGTTCAATTATTTTATTCTTTAACATAGTTTTTATATGGGTTTCCAAAATTTCTTCTTTTACTTTATCGTACCGGTAAGGTTTTGACCGGACTGGAGGGGCATTCCCAGTGTCTATGGAATAACAAACTACCTGACAAAACCCAGGTTTTTCGTTAACCAAAGAATTAAATTTTCTTATCAATTCTTCAATCTTCTTTTTCTCTTCCAACTTCAAATGTTCTAAATGTAACTCCGGCATGGGAATTTTACCTTCTTGTACCTAGTCCATGTGCACCTGAAACGTAGAATTCTGAAAATTAAGATTTGCGCCGGATGCGCGTAAAAAATCGATCCCCAATATCACCGATATGAGAATATTTTTCATGACTAAAAAATTAATTTTTAGGACCTCGTTTTTATTCTGAACATGCAGTGAGGTTTTCCCCAAACATACACACTGTTTGCCTTGGGCGGCAACTACTTTTTGTCCCGTGGCTTTAAACAGTCTGTAACGACGAAAATGTTTTTTGAAAAAATTTTCCGATAGGAATGAACATTGTGGCCCTGTGTCCAGGAGTGCAGTGGTTGGTACATTATTTACCAAAATCTGTATCTCCGGCATAGCAAGATTTTGTACTACGACTGTATTTAGACAAATTTCTGAGGGCTCTGTCCCACTCGGTGACCGTTGCCCCTTCTCGATCACCGGTTTGCGTTTCAAGTCTGGTTTCCTGCCGCCTCTTTCCGCTGATTTTTATATCCACCGCCCTTAGATTAATCTGCGCTCTTGTTATTAAACTTTTCACTTTTTCCCGTCTGCCGATATGCCTTGTACTGAACTAGTGGTTTCTTTTGCGGAGTAAATCTTGAGTACTGGCCAAACGGACTTGCACGCGCTTTCTCTGCGTTTCTTCTACTTTGAATTTTCATTGCAAGCTGGAACAGAATTTCCAACGTTTGCGGATTACGCACTTCGAGAAAATCTTGCGCTGACGGTAGAAGACGCGGTAGAATTAGTTCGATAATTTCTTTATCGGGCCTTTTCCCGTATAATAGATTAAAAATATGAACTTTTCTTAAAATGAACTCTGTCAAATCCTCGAAACCGCCTTGGTATTTACTATACAATTCTGATTCAAGCTTCGAATGATCTTTAACAACTGGAAATGCTTTTATTAATGCAGATTTAAAATTTTCCCAGTTATATGATTTAGATCCTGGGTCCCCCAACAAGAACTTTCCTATACTCTTCTGCCAGCTAAGGGCTTGACCTTTTAAGGCTGTCGTAGCGATGATCACTTTTTGTAGCTGATTCACAGGGTGTAAGGTGAAATGTAAGTCTAGTTGCTCCAAAAATGTCAGGACTGAGCCCTTGCCATCGAAAGTGGCTGTGGGTTTCATGGCTGCATGCAGTGTTTCCACGAGGAATCCCAACCCTTCTACTGGATTCGTGGATGTTGTAGGGACCTGAAAGGTCGGAGTGGTCAACGTAAACTTCCCGGACTCTAACGACATGGTCCGTTTAGAATTCTTTTCGGGCGCCAATTGTAAGGTCCCTCACTTGAAATTCTAAGTTAATGTTGGAAGTGAGGAACCTAGGAACTGATAAGCGAATAATCGCTAGAGTTCGAAGACAGGAAACAACAAGAGAGAAGGGTAAATAACCCTTTATTATTTCTATAAGATTTAACAAAACTCCGCCTGGGAGTGAACAAATTAAGTCCGCACTTTGGACTTGAACTTAAAAGACTAAGAATTAAACTAAAACTAAGATTAACTAACTAAGTATAGCCAAAGCTATCAAGGTTCAATGAGAGTTGGCCCCTTAACTTATTTTACTACGAAGCTTAACAAAGGCCTGAGTACGACCGAGCGTAAAACAGCTTTGAGAGAGAGAGCGGCCAGAAAGGCAGACGCGTGTAGTTCAGAAACTCTGTTTCTCTCTCTGACTCAGTAAGTAACTTCGTGGTTTAAATACGCTCCTTCTCATTAAATATTCAGCAAATTCCAAAACTACGTTCTGGCCGGAAGTAGTAAGTTGAAGTTAAGAATTTGACAGGAAAGGAACTTAAAATTTAACTGTTCATAAAATTAACATAATCCTTACATCATATATAATGCTATTCATATCATAGCATATGAAAAAGATTTATGTGAGGTATTAAGTCTTTTTCAGAGTTTTATTGAACAAAAAGTGAATAACACGAAAAGAGTAAAAAGAATTAGCAAATAGGACTCAAATTAATTGGAAATTAAGTACTGTCCATTTATCTTTAAAATAATCTTAAAAGCTCAAAATAAAAGAACGCACTTTTGTGAAAATTGTTATCTTCAACCAAACCGCAAGACTATTTATAATTGAGTTATGCTATACAATAAAAGGAAAAGGCGACATTCCTAGCTTTATCTTCAGAAGCAAAATTACAAAAACAAAGAAAAAAAAGAAACTGAGAGATGTACGAAGTTCGAAAAGAGAAGAACTTCAGAAAGGGCAGCATCCGAATAAAAGCGAGATAAGAACCTGAAGGCTCAAGTTTTTGGTTTATGTTTTCCTTCTCATGAATTTTTACAACAGCTGAGCCCTCCCAGCTAGAGAGCGGAAAATAAGATATAGAAGGTTAAGTTAGTAAATACCTAATAGATCTTTTACATTGTTTTGTTATCATTTCTTTGATGAAGGTAAAATATGGAAAAAAGTTAACATGGAAATTCAGGGTTTCTTGTTTTATAATAAAAAGAGTCGAATCGAAAGCGACGAAATGCGTAAAATTCAATTCTGTTTTGCAAGTTTTAAGTCTATTTCTAGAATTTCAGTTCATGAACAATGCGTACATTATTCGCAGTTGAATATCAAATTTACGATTCTTTCCTAGAATTTATTTTGAATTTACCTTAAAATGATAAAAATTTGTTTTTCAAAATTATCAGTTGCAGGTTTGCCATTAACATGACATTTCTTCATACCATTTTATTTAGCCCATCTAACAGCTTTTACTATCTGTTTACTGTTAGAAGAAAAAAAAAGTATTAACGGAGTTAGGAAACAATTAAAATAAGTAATTATATAAAGTATAAATTCATTCTGTTTTTACTTCAATTGAATGGTCTTCTCTTATGGTGAGTTATTCTTCCTCGCAATGTGTTTCTTAATCCAGAAATAAAAATTGATTTGCAACTGAAATTTTCTGTTTTGATTTAATTCTTCGAAATTCCTGTCACTGAAATTTTCAAATGATAAGAGAAATATTTAAAAGACTTCAAATTACATAACGCTTTAAAATTTGTTATGTAATCTGAGTATACTGGATTCCGATTTAAAGCCTAAAGCAATTTCAATCACACAGCTACAATCACACTATAAGATACAATTGCTTTAGTAACTAAATACATTTTTTGACATTAAACCCACGGTTCTGTGGGCTTACTGCTGATAACGTATTTACTCATATTGGGAATTTAGTGCTCAGTGTAATTCTCAAAACATCGTTGAGAGTTTTGAGAATTACGCTAATTTTCATCGCAGATACGGCGAGAGTAAAGCTACCAGGTATGTGTAGCACCATCTGAGGAGCACTCGATTAGTGACTTGAACACGTTTCTTGAAAAAATAATGAAGTTCCATTTATTTATGGCAATCCGTAGCAATCATATCACAAAGTAAGATGCAAAAATAATATTCAACATATTCTTGAGATAAACACATGAGGACTGAATATAAACACACTTGCTAATTCAGTTGATGATAATCAACATGCTTCAGGGGTGTTGGCACGCAAAAATATTCAAAAAATGGTGATTTCGGATTTTTGCATCTTCACATTCTCTACACGTTTATCTTTCTAAAAATACCATTTTTTAATCTCTATGAAAATTAGAACTTTAAAAAAATGTAGTTTTAATTTTCATCTAATGCTTTGATAAATGAGGATTTTTACATAAAAACGTGTTTATACTCGATACTTTTATACTCGATGTACCATTTTTCAAGAACTACTGCTCACAGGTGTCTAAAATTTTTATGACTCATATATTAGGTTTGAGCTTTTTGTAATAAATTTGTGATAAAAGTGCTAAATTTCACTATGCTTAACAAAATATTCTGTAAATTACTCTAAAATTCAAAATGTTTCAAAACCTCATTTCAGTATAATCAGATAGATGTACTTACACAAAAAAATACACAAAAAAAAAAAAAAAAAAAAAAAAAATTCAAGCTTTTACCTACAATAGAATTTGAGCCAAGGTACATCGAAAATGGCCAATTTAACATTGTCGGTATAGGGGTTTCTGACACCCCTTCAATATTTACGACTGAAATCCTTCAGCTTGCGAGAATGACTCAGAAAATCAATTTTTTATAAAGTAAAAATATTTTCAAGTCCAAAGGAGTTTCGGTGAAGAAGATTACTATATCCTAGAAGATGCTGCGCAAAACAAGACCTTGTTTACTTATCCTAGGCTTGGACACTCTTTCTTATGATGTAATATTGGTTATGCTTCTTTCTAGAAATAAGTTACAGCTATGCTCTGGATTCATATTTGAAGAAAATTTAAATCATGTTTTAACTGTGTTGAAATATTAGGTTTATAACGTTATTATTATTGGCTAAAGTGAAAAATGGGTGCGCGCCGATTTTGGCAATTTCCTGGTTAGGAAACGGCATTACTATGGTAGCTTTATTTTCGTCGTTGGATCATTTTTCAAAAAACGTTATTTTTATCATAATTCTAATCAGTGCAGTTGCGTGATAGTTCTCTGTCTCTCATTTATTCTGTGTTCCTGATTGCTATTTTTTTTAAATATTAAAATTAAGAACTTTATTTTATTTTCGTTTCGTTGAATTATATGTGTAAGCTGTAACTGTCGTAAAGGGATTGTGACCATGGCTGGTGCGCAATACCGAGACTGAGCAGAGTACCGAAGTTGTGAGCGATTCCAAGTTTGTGTGAAATTCTCTGATATATTTTGAGCGAAAAGAGATCGTTGTGTACATGGGGAAAACAACAGTAATGTGTTGTATATTATGTGCAATGTTTAATGTATCGATAGATTAACGATCGATGCATAATAATCATTGATTATTTACAATTATTTTTTTTTAATTTGCATGATTGTATTAATTGTAAATTGAATTTTTAATAAACACTTTTGCATTTTAAAATTTTCTTTAAATTTGTATTTTAAATTTTCTTCTAGTATGCTGATAATGTTTTCCGACTTACGATAAATATCGATAGATTTACGATTTTTGAAAAGTCTCGAAGATTGCAAACTTGCACCTATAAGAACCTTTTGCATTATTATTTTTATATAAAATGCGTTTGCTATTGTAAATGCATTCGATATCATATTTTTTACTTGAAACACTGCGCATTATTCCAAATTTATGGTTTTTACTTTCGAATCTTATTTTCCTTGTTCTGAGAAATTAGTCATGTTCCTGTAACTAATGTATGGAATAATAACACGCGCAAAGAGAGTACAACATCATTTAGGAATCTGAAAAATAGTGAAATTAGACAGTGCGTGATATTCATTTACCGTAAAAATATTTTTTTCAATCTTAAGTTTTTAAAAAGTATAGTGACTATAGGAAATTCTGATGTTTTGTATCAGAAAAGTCATCTGTGAAAATGGTACAATTAAAAGGTTCTACAACGAAAATTTAAATTGAAAAAAAAAAATCTTGCTTGTATTCATGCCAAAGCTTAAAAATCTTTGAAAATATTGAAGCTGTCTGAAATACATTAATGCAAGATTTATTTACCGTCTTAATAAATGGAAGAACTGAATTATTAAATCTTTTTAATTTAAAATTAGCTGTTTATTATACTTATTGAAATCACGTCTTAATTGTTAGAAATGTAAATTTAAAATAAAGCATTTAACATTAATTTACAATGATAAACAACTTATTGTTATTTTCAACAGAAAATAGTAAATACACGTACTGTCAAATTTAAGGTTATATTGTGACGTAATGAACTTAGAAGACCCATTTACTACGTTTATGCCTTCACAATTTTGTTTATGCAGTGCATTCTGATATTTTGCAGAGGATGAGTAAACCTGTTCTTATTTTAGTTCTAGGACACCAGGTTTCTTCATGAAAGAGTCTATATAAATATCATTGCTTGTTGAAGAAACTGCGAATTTCCAATTCCTTGTGCTTAATGTCATGCACATTAAATAGAATGCATTTTGATAATAGAGGAAGTTACTAATTTGATTAGAATACATAAATAAATTCTGTGAAAAATCCAATAACTTCCATCACACTGTCTTTTCTTCCCATTAGTGAGTTTGTAAGTTTAATTCTTTCTACAAAAGATTCAGCTTCGAACGCTATATTTTTTATCCACTCCATGAATTAGGGTTCCTTCTGAAAGGTTGAAGCTTGCTCGCTCCTGAATAGCAGCTGGGCTTTGCCAACGAAGTCGGTTGTTTAAGAGCTGTGTAGAGCTGGAAAATGCTCATATGTCTTTTGTAAGGTTTCCGGTCGTTGCTGTGTTTTTTTGGGGGTGCCATGGACAAGCTCGATAAGAATCCATACGTTGCCCTTCGCTGTGAGCGTACTTCTTCGGGAGGCCCCTGTCGTTTTAAGAGATTTTCGATAATATTGAGCTCATTTCAGGCAACAGGACTCGTGTTGACAGTGAGCCTTACTGTGCTTATAACGTTTAGACTTACAGCACTAAACTGACAATTACGGGCACGTAGTGATTTTAAATGGCTCAACTTGTATACCTGTTAATTAAATTTGTAAGACGTTACATTTATTTCCCCTTTTCGTCACGTTCTGTTTCTACTAGAAACATTGGAAGGGGCTTGATTTCTTCTTTAACTTCTTCGAAAACGGTCTAACAGTTTTGACTGGTATGTCTTTTTCCATTAGTGCTTGTTGGATGTATTCCGGTTTTGTAACCCTTATGAGTTTTTTTATAACCGTTCTCATCGATTTTTTCTTTGAGTGAATAGGTTTAATTTTGAGGAAGCGAGTAGTAAGGTACTCCCCTCGCATTAAGATCTATTGTGACTTTACGACAGTCAACTTTACTGTGTAAGGATCCTAAGTTTTACTAACGTTTATTTTATTTTAAAACTGTATTATCACTTCTTATTTTCTACTTCCGACCAGAATTAAATGCTTTAACTTGTTTATGCAAATTGTCTTGCTAAAGCCCAAGTATTTAAGTTGTGGCTTTTTGCCAAGAGGTAGAGAGAGAGAGAGAAGGAGTTTTAGGAAGCAGGCCGTTTGTCACTGCAGTTTTACGAGTTTTCACTCAGTTGCTAGTTGCCTTTAAGGCCAGAGGTTTAGACCTCTTGATATTTGAAAACATATTGTAGTTTCAGCAACTCGGCGTACTACATACGTACCCCTTTTAAATAAAGGCCAGTGTTAGTGCTAGGCATTTGTATACTAATTCAAAATTAGCTTTAGTTAGTAGTTTTATAGTCTTACGTTCAGACTACAAGTGGTTGTTCTCCGTATCCCGAAGTTCGGGAATACTTGTAAAAGTATTAGAAAATAAAGGGTTTTGTATACCCTTCCTGCTTGTGTCATCTGTTACACACAAATCTTGAACATGGCTTGAGTAAGTTTCCTGTTCCTATTCAGGACACATCATGTTTCCAAAGCAAATTAAGAGAAACACAAGTCCTGACAATTGTAAAATTTAATAATCAAATTTGCACCTTTTTTGACTTCTAAGTTTTCTATTCTATAATTTTATATCTTCCTGTCAAGTAGTTCCGAGACTACTAGTGGGGATATTTTCCATGAGCAGTTTTGCGGTTTAATGAATCCTTCCTCAATTTCAGTATCTTGCAAAGTATAGCATTCCGTTCTAACTTTATTCATCTAGTCCTCATCATTTAGGAGTTATTTCTTGGCCAATTAGCAGCTTAGTCACTAAAGCATTGATTTGATTATTTTGAGTAATAGGCATTTGTGGTAGCTGCTTTTGAATATGAAGTTCAGCAATTCTTCGAGTGTCTGCCTCTTTCAACTGATATACATGTACTGTGTAAGACCTTTTTGCTTTAAGTTTGCGTTTGAAGTGTGTCGAATCTGTTGAGACGCAGTAATGAGAGCGTATTTTTCAGTTCATACTGACACTTATTTTGATAAAAATTAGAGTCCAAGGCTAGTAATTCACTCAATTGCTCAAAACTCCTGTCCGGTTCTGATTCCATGTTACGAGACAGTAGATATCACGCTTTTCTAAGGGCCGTACCCTGATGCAAGGAACATATAACGGGAGTTACGAAAATACGTATTTCCGTAAATAACAAATCAATGTAAAAATCCATATTTATATCTAATCTTAATATCGTTAAGTAAACTAACAGACGTCGTTAAATTTTTGCAATCAAAATAAATAGTCAAAATAGTTAGTAAATTTTCAATTTCAGAATTTCGAAAAATCAGTAAACATTAAGTAAAGGTACAGAAAATACGACGTATATTTAAAATGATCGTTTAAAAAAATGAATGACAGAAAAAAACATTTTTGTACTATATAAAATTAAATGATTGCCACGCGAAAAACTGTGCGCTTAATGAACAAAGAAAAGACTTTTATTTAAAACAGCTGTACACTGCGCAAAAAATAATTTGAAAGGTTTCAGATTTTACATTACGTCCAAAGGGGCGTTTTTTTTTAATGTTTTGTGCGTTACCTTTATTTATTAAATATAATGTTTTTTTTTTTCATTTAAACCATAACATTCAATTCAACAGCACTGCCACAAAATAATTTTGAAATAAGCATATCTTCAGAATTTCCAATACACAGTCTCGTGCGCTCGAGATAATTTTTTTTCCGTACAGTTTTGCTATTACTAGCTTTGAAATCGTTGAGTTTCGTAATCAAAAAGTCGTTAAATTGTAACAAAATATGAAATTCATAATAAAACTAATTCCAAATTCTAAATTAGGGCTTCCAGATGCCCATATTCGGTGAAAGATTACGCTATGTAAAATTCGATGACTCTAGATAATCTTGTTTTATCACAATGCGATATATATTAAATTTATATATAAAAATTGTTCTAATATAAGTATTTTTAACAAATCAGACTTATTCTGAAATTACAGGCCAATTTTTTTTTTTTCCATATTTCGACTCAAATCATGCCCAACTGCCAAGTTTTGTAAAAATCGCAGGAGTAGTTTTCGAAAAGTTAGTTCTAAAAAATTTATCTCTTCAATTTCTATTTTTTAAATAATTTGTATAGATGTTTTGAAGAACATTTTGAATTATAATCTATACAATTTTGACCATCATCTTAAAGTACATGTACTTCTAAGCATACCAGGAAAGAAATTAATTTTTTGGTACAAAATTTCCGAAGATATATCTGAATTTATATATTGGCGAGTTTTGAAATTTGGCATATTTGTTGATAGGATAATAACATCAAATGTGATTTAGGCACTTTGTTAAAATTATTTGAAAGTAGGAATGATGTGGCTTTTTTTCCGTTCATGCACAATGTAAAATGGGAAGGAAAATAGGTTGTCATATATTAAGGAAATCGCCAAGTGAATTATTCTTGACACAAACTGAAAAAAAAAAAATGCGCCAAGATAAATTTTTGAATTTCTGCTTAAACTTTGCACCAAATTTTACAAAATTTAATATTTAGGCATAATTTCAGTTGTAAAAGTTGGCGTTTCAAGTCCGATTTTGTGTCAAAATACATATATTAGAACAGTGCTCTCTCTCTCTCTATATATATATAATATATATCCTAAGTCGCGATTTTGAGACATGAAAAACGTAACTTGAATTTCGTCAATCGGCCAGTGTTCACGAGGTTGGCAGCAAATATTTCTCTCAAAGCACATTTTGCGTCCGATTTCAGATTTGCATTATCAAACAATAAACGAAAATACTGTCTTCAAGAAGTTTTACTGAAGGGGAAAATTAAAATACTCTATAATGGTGGGTAAATTAAGAAGAAATTAATGTTTTTATCTACTCTACTTTTTAGGGTCAAATTTACCTACTTGATAAGTTCAGTTTTACTTAAGTATTTGAATCATCAGATATAGCCAAAAGAATTCACCGAGAGCTGTTGCTCGAGCCTATTGAGTCCAAATGCTCCTCGTCATTATGAGCTTAAATCTGACGTGCAGAGAGGTAAAAGCTGATTTAGCAGCTATTGATTCAAAAATGAAAGAGCAGCAGCATAGAGGAGCTTGTAATAAGAATAAAACTATATGGACATGCTAAAACGTATAACCGGCTTAAAAGCCGTCTTCTGCTCTTTTCTTGTTTAGAGCCTCTTTTTTAAATATTTAATTTGTTTCTTTTGACCCAGACTAAAACAAAGCAATGAAATGAGATAAAAAAAAACTTTAGCTAAATTAAAATCTTTCATAATAAGACAAATTACATTAAGAATGCATTATTAAGAAAAATACGAGATGCATAATCAATAATTATACTTTTAGAACTATCATTACAATCGGAGCTGCTGTTAAAAAAAAATCTTCCTTCATGAGAATAATTATACAAAAAAGTGTAATTTTAAGCACATCAGAAAAAATTTATCTTACTGGAACTAAAAATAACTTAATGACATTTAACAGTAGTAGTAAAAGTTCGTTTCACTTTGTCTGATTAATGGTCGTTCTACTTTCTACAATCATCCACTATTAGCATAACACAAATAGAGTGCGCCACCTCAATTACTTTTCTTTCATCTTTTTCCTTTTCTCCTTAAGACCATTAGTAGCAAAATTTCTTTCTTCTATAAAGACATCTCAGTAAGATTTAAGGAAAAATTTTCTCTTTTAAACATACTTTCATGTTCGTCTTTGTTTTACATTTCAATTTGTGCAGTGCTGTCTAGAATTCGTATAATGGGTATGGAAGAAACAGTCATTTAAATCTCTCTGTATACGAGCTTCCTTCTCCGGACGTTGGTAGAGCTTGTGCGTAGTTTATAACATATTTCACCCGGACTCCAAATCAAAAGAAAACGTTGGATAGTGGTAGGGAAGTTACTGGAACTTCGAAGAAATTCTTTCCTGAATTGTACTTTCTGCATCATCTTCTGAAAGAATTCAGTTTATCTACCGAATGATCAGACATTGCGGCAGGCCCATCGACAATGCAATTTCGCCGTCGTTTTCTTTTTGAGGCGAGAGATTGAGGTGGGTCAGTAAAATGCTTTCGTCGGGTATCCAGTATTACCAGCCAAATATATGTTTTAAATAATAATATTTCCCAAAATTCACTATCTTCTCCTCCTACTCAATCTTTACTCATTAAGATGGAGCCATGATTATCAACTCTTTTCAAGGTTCTGTCTTACAATGTGTATGAATATTACTATACTCCTGCCTGTAATTTTCTGTTCAACTCTGAGAGTGTTGTTTGTATGCAAAAGAGTATGTGAAATTATATATCATTTATTCGGAGAAGAAAGAAACCGATATAAAACATAAAATTTTGACATTGAATGAGATATAACTTTAAACGAAATGCCTCAATATTTAGAGAGATTTATTACAAATTTTTGGTTCTGAGCTGACTTTTTTGTGACTAATTTTACGCTTTGCTCCGGAATACTGAACCATATAATAAGTTCTATATCTGTAAATTATCAAGTAAGCAAAATATTACATTACAAATATTTGTGCCATTTTACAGGTGTCTGTCCTTTCGCCATTTCTCAAGAATTTTTTTCAAATCTTCTTATTTGCGGGTTATTAAAAGATATTTTGCATATGTGAAAATGTATTACATTACACTAAATTGTAATAAATGCGAACAACTATAAATTATAGCATTTGTTTAGTAGTGAAAAGAACTGAGTCAGGTTAAATACCATTTTTATTGCAAAAATGGCACTTCTCATGAAAGCTATTTTTTAACTTTACCAAGTGAATTTCAGGCTAAAAGATTAAAATAAAAGCTTTAAAATTTTTTAAGAAAACTTCTTCCAAGTAGGCTAAAAATGTTTTCGAATGCATACTCGTTCATACTTCGTTAGTGGATTATTATCCACAGCTTAATAAACAAATAAACACGTAATCAAAATAACCTGAAATTAGATCAGACGAAAAACGCTTGGTCGCATTTTCAGTAAAGAAAATCTCTTGCCTCAAATGAAATAAATAAAGATTTAATATTAGCCTATCAAATATGTATCGACACATAAAAGATAAGATTTAAAGCATTAATAACTTGGTTTATTCATAACTGATAGCAACAGTTATTGAAAAGCAGAAGAAAACTTCTTTCACCATATATAGACGTTTACCCAACAGCAAATGAAAAAATTGGATCCCATCTGAAGCATTGTACATATTTGATGTTAACGAAAAAAGAAAGACACAGAGGCCGAAAGCTTCCCTGGTATTCGAATTAAAGTTTCTAAATTCGAATGTTATGCAAATGGAAGCTTAAGAATATTCCTGTGTGAATCAGCTTCGATTCTTTCTATAGGCGTGCCATGCTTAAATGAGAATTTCAGACGTTCTTCAGCAGTGGGTAAGGATGTCTTTATGTGAAGTAAAAATTATCAAATAGAGAGAGGTTGCATTTAGTCGTATTTGTCTGATAGAACTGAATGCTTCTTTTTGTAATATTTGTAAGGGAGCCTTCCATTGGTTGAAAACATATACAAATGTTATCTTAGACGGACATAGGACACAGAGAAAGTTATGGATTCCATACCAAGACTGAATTCTAGGATTGAGAGATAGGGCTGGTATTTTATCAGGATGTCTTTGGCTGATAATTTTACGATCTGAACAATATTGGAGCAGCAACGGCGAATAGCAACATGTGCGTTGACGTCATCTGTGATAGTAAATTCAGCATCAAACATCATGCATGGCAGATTGTGTAGCATATCACATTTTCGGATTAAAAACAGTTTTTTTTTTTTTTTTTTTTTTTTTTTTTTTTTTTTTTTCGGAATTACAGGGTTTGCACTTGCCATAGATAGACTAAGAGACGTGGAAAAAGCGTATTCATATTTTTCATATCGCAAGAACAAGGAGCGTTCTTGAATGATGTAAATTTAACATCAAGCGATATCTCATAACGATTTAAACTACCACAAAGAATTCTAGATAACCAAAATAAAAATTATAGTTGTATTCCGTCCGAGTAATATCTTTCTTAAAAACAAATTTTTTTATTTTTCAAATGTAATACAATTTTACCTTAAAGAGTTCTGAATGAAATCATCTGCATTAGACTCAATAGTATTTCAACAGCATCTTTAAACTATTCTATTGGATATTTTCCAACACTTAAGATTTATTTCACTATCAGGTTAAACTTCACATGCAGAGAATAATTCCACTCCTTTCGTAATACATGTATAAATAAGATGAAATGGGAATTTATAAAAGATATCAAATAATGTTTTTCTGTATTCAAAAGATAGAATTTTATATAAATGTAATCTAATTGTAATAACTGACAAATACTGGGGTTGGCGAAAATTTGAATTGAGAATTTTGAGAATGAGGCTGGTCAAGCGCAGTAACTGTATGGTGCTCGATATCGCGACATGATAACACAGTTCTTTCTGCCCAAATTGGATGATATTGATATGGCCAATATGTAGTTCCAATAAGACGGTGCCACATGGCATACAGCCAATGAAGCAATTCAATTACTGCATGAGACATTTCCTGATCGTGTAATCTCTTGTTTTGGTGATCAGAATTGGCCCCCTAGATCATGCGATTTAACACCATTAGATTTCTTCTTATGGGTTATTTGAAGTCAAATTTCCATGTCAACAATCCCCAAAACACACGTGCGTTACAAGAGGAAATTAAACGTTGCATCAACGGAATTCAGCCACAATTATGCAGAAAGGTCAGGAAATATTTCGACGAAAGTGTGCGTATGTGCCAGCAAAGCCGTGGAGGTCATTTGCCCAATGTGTTATTCCATAAATAACCCTATTCTATGTACTTTATGATTCCCTTAAAAAGTAAATATCTAAAGACTAAAAACTGTCTTTTATATTGAATTCAAATCTTGTGTGCATTAATTTTTGGACACCCTTTATATAATGTTTGAACATTTTTTTTTAAATTTTTTCACTTTCATTTAAAAAATTTCTGGAAACAACTGTAAGAATATTTTTATTTAATAATATAAAGATAAAATTATATATATGACAAAGTCCTAATTAAATATTTTTATTCTGGTTATGTAAACTGCGAAAAAATGGGATAGTTCGATATCTCCCGTTTTATTGAACTGATCGCAGTTTTCTTGTCTCGAAAGCGCGACATAGGATTATTAGATTTATATATATCATTGTTCTAATATAGGTATTTTGACACAAAATTGAACTTTTCCAATGGATTTATATATTTTGATTCTACGACTCAAATTATGCCTAAATATTAAATTTTGTATAATTTGGTGCAAAATTTACGGACAAATTCAAAAATTTATCTTGGGACCTTTTTTTCCTTTTGCGCCGAGAATAATTTACTTGGCGATCTTCTTAATATATGACAACCTATTTTCCTTTCCTTTCCATCTTGCAGGAGCGGGGAAAATGTCGCATCGTTTCTACTTTCAAATAGTTTTAAGAATTTGCCACATTTGATGTTATTATCGCTTTCAACAAATATGCCAAATTTCAAAACGCGCCACTATATAAGTTCACGTATATTTTCGGAAATGTTATATAAATAACTGTCATTTTTTGCAGGTATGCTTAGAAGTATACATCTACTTTAAGATGATGGTAAAATTTTATAGGTTACAATTCAAAATGGTTTTCGAAAAATTTATAAAAATTATTTTAAAATACAAATTTTAAAAAAATCATAAAAACTGGGCGAATTTTATTTGGAATGAACCTAAATTTCGAAATGTGAAAAGAAGAATTAAATTATTTTAATAAAAAATAGAGAATAATAAATATATACCAAATTCAATTAACATTGAGCAGCTAAAATTTTGAGAGCTAATTTTTTAAAAACTACTCGTGCGATTTTTATAACATTTGGCAGTTTGGCATAATTTAAGTCATCGAAGTATGGAAAAAAATGGCATGTCATTTCAGGAACAGTCCGATTTTGTGTCAAAATACCTATATTAAAACAACGCTATATATAAATATAATATATATCCTAAGTCGTGCTTTCGAGTCGTAAAAAACACAATTTCGTCAATCTGCTCAGTAGAGCGGGAGATGTAGCACTGTATTTTTTTTCTTTGCGCAGGATGCATTGTTTTAAAAATATGCGTTAGTAATTCAAGAAAAACATGAGGTATCTTTACTGGGAAATTTGGATTGCAGAAATGATATAGTTTGGAAGAGGGATACAAGAAACATTGTTCACAAAAACAAGTTTTCCAGGACATTGAAGTTATCCTCTCTACTAGTCTGAAAATTGTAGGACATCTGGGAGTGCCGATGTAAATATTATAAACCATTCAGTGCAAAAATCAGGAAAGCGCCATTAGATTAAATGCTGTAGCTCTCAAGATTAAGTGTTTATATATATCAGATTTATAAGGAGAATAATTTGCCATATGTTAATATAAATGACCATGTGAGATATCGTGTTAAGATAACTGAGCAACAAACTCATCAAAGTGAAATCGCTCTGATAATAACGCATAAATTAGTTCTTTTTTGCTTGAAAAACAAAGGTTAGAATCTGTATAAATTGCTACATTCTGTTGATAAAATTACATAACTAACTGTTCAGATGCCTATGGCATACGCATACTTTTTCTTGATACCACAAAAATGAATACGTTAGGACTTCCTAGAAAGTCTGATTTCATATAAAGCTTGTCTGTGTGGAGGAAGATGCATATTTCAGGATCATAACGCATCCATTAAAGAATAAAAACTCCAAATCACTGGATTAAATTGCAAAATATTGCAGAGTTATTCCTTAGGCTTTCACTTCCCTAGCCTGAATATTATGGGATATTTATGGGTCTATGGGCACAAATCTGTTTATCGAGGCAGACAGAAATTTTCAATATAGCATGGTGGAAATCTGCTGCAAATCGATGTAGGATATATTCTGTATGGAATATTGCTCTATTAATTCAGACAGCTATTTTCAGTTCATGTTAGTTTTCAATACTGCAGCAAGTCCTTGATGTATTTACTTTTATTTCGTTTCATTTAAAAATGTTATTTCTTTTTATTTATGTAATGTCTTATGATTAAATCGCTCTTCGCTTTTTTTACTCTTTTCAAATAATTTTATGTAAAAGCAACTTAAGTTTTACGAATACTGCAATATATCACTTTTAAGTAAAAATACTATTTACTTCGCATCCTCATAATCATTATTTGTTATATTTTTTGATTTGAATACGGTTTATAACGTTACCAAAAGCTATATTATATCAATTTTTATTTAAATACAATTCAACCAGCAAGAAGCTCAGCAGTGGACGAGCGGTAAAGTCACTGGACACTGGTTAGTTCGGTCCAATGTTCCCGGGAACGGGATGCCAGCATGGGCGTTTTTGTAGTTTTCCTCATGTGTAACTATATAGGAGACAGTTTCTTCTCAGTAAGGTCCTCCACGAAGGCATCCCTTTCCTTAGGCATATAACTCACGAGTGCTTTGCTATAATCTAATAAACCAAACCAAACAGCAAGGATAGGATAAATAATTACATTTCCTTCGTAATAATGTGTTGAATAGATTCATAAAATACTGATGATGAAATGATTTTTCAAAATATTTCTATTTCTGTAAGAAAGAGCTCCAGCTAATTTCCTACAACTTCATGGAGATTTGTATAGTTTAAATTTTGCCTGCTTTTAAAGCTACGCAATGCTAGCACAAAGAAAGGAATAGTATACTTCCAATTAAAATGAATCATATATTAATAAATAAATTTATATATTTTTCAAAATATTTATTTTGTATTAAAATCAATGCCTTATTTTGTTATCGTTATGCAATGATTACAAGAAAAGTAAAAATCAAGTTACTATGAAACATTGTCTTTTTTAATTGAATCACTTTTTCATCTGAAATAAAAAGTTTGAATATATTATTCATAACCTCACAATAATTTCAGGTTCAATTTCTCTTCTTCTTCAGATGAGGGAGAGGAAATATTTAGGTTCAATTCTACAATTTGTGGAATACCCCAAATTTTGATAAAACAAGTTCAGTTTTATTGGTGAATCGATTTCTTTTGTTTTGAGTTAAGAAACGAAATGCAACAAAAACTTTTACATCTTTTTTAGCTTAAGGGTACATAAAAAAGACATTTTATCGTAAAACTCCCGCAGCGTAACTTTCTCCAGACGTTGTATAATAAAATCTGTTGTTTAAAAGAGAACAAAAATGATTTTAAAAGGGGAAACTAACATTTTAATCTAATGTAAAACTGTTAGTAGAACAAGATTTACTTATTATTAATAACTGTAAAGCGCGAATTAAAATGAATCTTACAAGTATTTATTCAAAAGAAAAAAATTCTAATATTTTTAATTAAATTATTAATTAAAATCTATTAATTATTATTAATTATTACTATCTATTAATTACAATTCCTATCGTAAGTTTAAAAAAACTTGGATAAAATAATAAAAGGAAAAATATAACTGACAGTATAGAATGTTACTTTTTCAAAACGAAACCTAGCCGGTGCTTTACATTGCACATTATCATACATACGATAAAGTATGTAGCAAGTTTGCTATAAGTAACTTGAAAATTAGTAAAGTTATGGATTTAAAATAATTAATTCTCTGCTTATTCTTAATTAAAAGGAAATAGTAGACAATTTTAGCTAATTTCTTTATTTGTTTCGGTCGTAAATATAAATTTAGCAATTGGGACAGACATTTTGCATATTTTTTTTTTGTAATAATTATAATAAAATTGTACATGTCCCTTCTGATTTCAAATAAATTGTCATTAAAAATATTTTCGGAAATTGAGAAAACACATTTTAATAAGATAAAAGGTAAAACAATTTCGGTTCATAGATCGTTTTGTTTAGTTTAATTGATTAAGGTAATGGACTGCGAGTGCTGTCTACCTAAACGAGGTGTGCTTTCATGGAGAATTTTCTACTCAATTCATGAAAATAAATGTCATATATTATATAATTCAAAAAGCAATGAGCATTTCCTTTCATTCAATAAACATTTCTGAAGTTAAGATAGAATATAATTAGCTACGACCACATACTGACCACGCAGAAGATCCTAAAATGGCACAACACACGCTAAACTGTGCGAAATCAGATTTCAAAATATTAAATAAATATTCATCTTAAGTAATATGTTTTATATTTCTTTAAAATTAGAAACTGATTTCCATATAAGTAGAAATTTTTGTTTCATAACACTAGAAAGAAGAAAGAAAGAAAATTACTTAAATGTTTATTAAATTTATAAGAATTTCAACACTATGTTCCCTACATGTAGACACTATGTTCCCTACATGTAGATTATAATGTTAATTAAATAATTATATAAATTTTCAAATTTTCATTTGTCTCGTTTCGTAAATAACCGTTCGTTGTGGGAATAAAGTTGTGATAAAGTGAAAATTGCGAAAATTTGAAGAAAGGAGTTGTGATTAGGGGCAAATTTTAAGAAATCAGATCACTTATAGGTAAGTCTTCTTCTATTTAAAATGCATAATATTGTTACGAAATGCCCAGCTGCGGTAAGATAGCTTTTCCTGCAAATGGGGTTAAGGGCTTCCAGGAAATGCCAAGCGAAGGCAGAGTTGCCATATTTGGGGCGAAATCGCCCATTTGGCGACAAAATTAGCGATATGCTATAGACAGACGGAGAACATTCTGGAACGAATTCTTACAGGTTTGTCCCAGAAATATTCTCGAATACAGGCCAAAAAGCCGTATAAATCCTGCTTGTACGCGGAGCAGCAGCGTAGTATATCGTTCGAATCTTGAGTGTGCTGAGCTCCGAGAGCTTAGATCTTTGCCATAAAGCTGCTTTCATCGTTGTAGCCTGAAGGCTGACTGCTGATTGTTTCAGCGTGTTTACCGTAGAATTTCGACGACTGTAAAAGTGATTTTTGAACTGTCCTGCGTAATACTGGATAAATATTTATACTGGATATTAATACTGGATATTAATACTGGATATAAATACTGGATACTAATACCGGATAAATATTAATACTGGATAAATAAAAAGTATTTTCGTGATAAAATTTTTATATTATAAATTTCAGTGCCGAAATATATCACGTTATTACAAATCACTGTTTGCATATGTAACAGTTGAGTTTAAAGTATTATACCTGAGAGTTTTTAGGAATTTGTTCACCCATGTATCACATTGCTTCGGTGAACCCCATAAGCTCATTTAGTAAATTCATATAATAATGGAAATAGAGATATATGCAAACATTTCCTGCATTTTTTTCTAGAGAAACACTTTTACATAATTGTAACAGGTGCATCATTTTATGGCTGAAAGCCATTTACTTTAGAGTTTAAGCATTATGCTTAAATTCAGCCATTTTCATAACTCATTACCTCAGGTTAAGTAAGAGCTAGGTTTGTAAACTCCTCTCTGCTATAGAGGGGACTTTCAAAAACAAAATGCTTGAAAAAAGTCTATCTATATTTGGATATTATACATGAATACCCTCATGTCCTGTTTAATGCTTTGGATAAAAAAAAATTAATTATGATACCCTTTTTGTTGCATATGGTGTAACATGTGCTTAACAGAGAAAAATAATTATGGTGTTTGGTCAGAATTGTTTGTAAATTAACTATTTAATAAATATTTGACATATGGTTTAGTGATTAATTTTCTCTGGTGCCTGTAAATTCACTAACCGTATTTTAATAGCACAATCTGTATAGTATGTTCTGATCGGGACATGTAGTTAGTTTCCTTTTTCAAGTTTCTTTATTTTATGCATTACTTCATTAAAATAGGTTGCTCTTATATTTTTCGATGTGCAGAATTTCAGGTATTACGTAAACAGCATACATACCTCCCCAAAATATTGTAAAACCAAGCATATATAGCTTTTCGATTAGGAATCTGCTAATATTCGAATGAAATATATGTTCCCGAAGTCGCAATTTTTTTTTGGGGGGGGAGAAGTTGTGTTGATTTTTTCACAATTCTTTACATAAAAGCTAAGAAGTCTATGATGTTCACTTTGATGCTTCACCATTTTGCATATTATCACTTCCGTCATGCTACTTGACAGCAAAAATCAAGCATTTTATTCACTATAGTCCTCCTAAGTGTCTTTTTAAAAAGCGAACAATGGTAGCTTTTCCCTCAACTAAAGTGAACTTTCCGAGGTAACACTAAACAGTGACATAAGAAGATCAGGAGTAATGCTTCATTCATGAAACTTTCCGTTGTCATTTGAAAATCTTCATTTTGAAGTTTGGTCTTTGAAAGCACGAAGTATATGCTTTTGTAAAATGTTATCTGAAATATAAAAATATGCACTTCAAATTCTTGAAAGTATTCAGAAAACTAAAACTATGGCCAGAAAATAATCATAACAAACCGGATGTCGCCATTGTGCATTTTGTGATGTCTTGGAGTTAAATTATTACTGTTTTACACCATATAATTGCCATAGTTTGGCAGTTTCACAGTTTATCTTACTTCATCGCGTAACAAAAAAAAAAAAAAAACTGTTATTAAATCTTAGAGATAAATATTCTTTGTCTATTTCTGGATAAAAGCTACATCATCCCATTTCCAATTTATTCGATTTAAGCCGAGTCGGCATCGTATTACGAACAATGGAAGCGTGCAGTTATAAAATACAGCAGGGATCCTCAAATATTAGTTATATTCCTTTTGAATAAGTTAAAATTTAAATATAAGGCATTAAATGAAGTTCGTTATCACATGATTCATACAAAGCACAAAAGACGCGAACACAGATGACGGCGATTAAAATATTATAAGGTACAAAATAGCGAGGCAAATATTAAAAAGTTTTAAAAGACATGGTTAGCATCATTATATTAAAGCAAGTTATGTAATTATAATAATAATGTTAGAAAGTTTCCAAAGCGCGCTCTATTTACTGATTGCTTTCAAGATATCTTTGGAAAAAAAATAGCAGACATCTATTTCCATCTTAGCAGCAAAGTAACACATTGTTTCCATCTGCATTGCAGATCTGGATAAGAGGATTCTTGTTTCCCGGACCAATACTTGTGGAATAAACGCAATTTATATGAAAAATGTGCCATCGTTTTCACTTCTTCGTAAAAAAAAAACTACGTTATAGGAGTAATTTCGTAAGTTCAGTTATGTTGAATTTTATCTGAAAGTACTGTTGAAATACAAGATTTTTAATGGCCTGTACATTTCTCCATCCCAGACATGTAAGATTTTAATCGATCCACCAAATGTCAATTGTAGAACTTTATATAAAAGAACAAAAAACTAATAGATGACTGAGCTGTTTTGTGTTGGGACGCGTTAGTTATATATGATTAAAATTGCATTCGTCAGAGTCGATTAGTTTAGAAGTCTCGCACTGTAAAATAGTTATTTTGTTTTGGGAATATTTACAATAATGCATTTTCTTGCAAAATACTGATTCTATGAATTTAGTTTTCAAAGGTTTATGATGAAATGTGTGATGAAAAAATAAAACAACGTCTACTTTGAATTATTTAAATAAAAGAACGGTGTTAAAATATTTATTTTTTAATTGCATTTAACAAAATAGGTAATTAGTTACTGCACTATATGCATAATAAATCCTTAAACTTTATTTGAATTACACTGGACAATTAAAGAGATAAGAGAAAGCAGGTGGATTGTTTACCATACAAAAATTTGTGTTCAGAAGTATATATCTTGAGAAAACTCCTTCTGACCTCGGGACATAAAAGTCACTTGATCAGAGAAGAAAGCTTAAATTAGGTTATCAAGAAAGAATTTATAACAGCTATGCGTAAGAATATTGCTTCTCCTTGTCACGTAAATAAAGTCTAATACCCTGTTCTGGACTACTTTTGCGTTATTAGCTTCTAAGACAAAATGAAATACGACACATTATACCATATTCAGAAGACACTTGCCTAAACTACCAATCTATTTTATGATAACTGTGTTTTCTATCTGCATCCTACGAATAAAAAATCAAGAATTATGCGAATAATTATGCCAAATGAGAAACATTAATTAGCTCAATTACATTATTTGTAATAACTAATTATCAAGTATACATTTTCTTTTGACCTGATGCGTTTATATCATGACTGATAGAGAAGAAAATATGGTGAACTCTTTCTGAGATGGTCACCCACGTTTCAAGGTAAATTTTACTCCTTTTAGATGTGGTTTTCTTAGAAGAGAAGACTACCGTTGAAGGTAGCTGTTGATTTGCCTTATCCAAAGCACTTAAAGTGCAGTTTAATAAACTGCAGAAGAAATGTGGTACATATATTTCTTAACACTGTAACATTAATAAAACCATAAATTATTAAAAGAGATAAATAATGAATTATGTAGGGGTAGAGCTCTTAGGGAAACAATATTTTGGAATGTCTCTATCCAAAAATAAGAGCCCGATTTGCGATGAATTGTTTTCATTAAAATTTGTCTATTTTCTTAAAATTAATTTACAGCAACAAAATTTAACTAACAAAATCATAAAAAATAACAATTTTTTCCTCTGCTTCCATTTGGGGGCACTTAGGCTTGGCCACTACTAAGGCCACTAGTGATGGCCATTTCATTGTGGAAGCACCCGACAGGTGTAACACATCCGATGAAAGGCCAAACGGTTAGGCATGTATTCTTCAGACAGCAGCACAAAAGACGCGAAAGCAGATGACGGTGATTAAAATATTATAAGGTACAATACAGCAAGGGGAATATTAAAAAGCTTTAAAAGACAAGGTTAGCATCATTATATTAAAGCAAGTTATATAATTATAATAATAATGATAGAAACTTTGCAAAGCACGCTTTAATTACTGATTACTTTCAATATGTCTTTGGAAAGAAAACAGCAGGTATCTATTTAAGCAGCAAAGTAACACATGGTTTCCATCTGCATTGCAGATCTGGATAAGAGGCTTCGTGTTTTCAGGACCAATACTTGTGGAATAGACACAAGTTATATGAAAAAGATGCTATCATTGTTTCTTCGCGAAAAGGTGCCGTACAGGAGTAATTTCGTACGGTCAATTGTTTTAAACTTTATCTAAAAGCACTGTTGAAATACAAGATTTTTAATGCTCTGTACTTTTCTCCATCCCAGGCACGTAAAATTTTAGTCGATCCACCAAATGTGAATTGTGTCTAATAGATGACTAATAGATGACTGCGTGTTTTTGTGTCGGGAGACGTTAGTTATATAAGAGTAAAATTGCATTCTTCAGAGTCGATTAGTTTAGATGTTTTGCAGTGTGTACTTATTTTGTTTTGGAAATACAAACTTGGGCCCTTCAGTATCGCAGTGGATTTCCCTAACCATTATATCGCCTGCACAACAAGGCAAAACATGGGATTTATATAATAATTGTGCTATATTTACTACAATTTCTATTTTTGACCCAAGGTGCTTCTTACAAATAATAGTACTTTAATTAATAAGCTGTTATGGAGATTGATAAATAGTTTTTTGTTCATTTAAGGACAAACTGATTTATTGGGAGTAAACTAATTCATATTTAGATCGAAACAAGATTTGGAACATTTCTAATGTTAGGGGAAGTAATTTAAATGAAAAAAGCTTCTAATTTCCAAACAACGCAAAAAAAAAAAAAAAAAAAAAAAAAACTTATTTGAAAAAGTCAGCTTATTGTACCATATAGTGTATCACAGCTAACAGGTAACAGTAAAAAATCAAAACTTAATTTTCTCAAAAACTACGAACTAAAGAACTGATTTCCTGGTACTTAAATTTCTGAAATATTTCAAACTTTTAATACTAGTTAAAGTGCAGAAAGTGCGTTTTATGTGTAAAGAAAAGGACAATTTTTATATTATACATTTCATTCAATATTAAAAGTGTGTAAAGACAATAAAACACATCTTTGTATTATACATTTCATTCAGTATTAAAAGTGCTTATTGTGTGTCAGCTATACATCCATATAAGTTTTGTCTTAATTTATTTTCTCTTTTGCTCATACATCTATGTTATATCGAAAGGATCACAAGACATATAAACTAGGACTCATTGCCATAATCGTTTCGTTTTCTACCTCGATTTATAATTTTCTGATATTTAAAAGGCTGATATTTATTCAGAATAATATGATCTGTCCAGACTCATGACTAACTATTGATGTTCTTACAATTCCCCGTTTTAAATTCCGAATGCAAAGATGCACTTGGATGAAAGACATAATTTTTGCCTAGTATTTGAAATAATTTTTCACACAATCCGATATTTCATCAATATATTTCAACTTAAATTTTAATACCATCTTTACTAAAAGTGATATAGTTCATAGGTTTGTGATATTTTTTAGACATTGGAAGAGCATTTTTAAGATCTCGTTTCCTGTATTGATAAATATTTTGTGATATTTCATAGAGGAATTTCTTGGATAAAATTAAATTTCAGAAATCATCCAAAATACGAAGTGCTATAAACACGTTTAACTCTGAAATAAAGCAAATTTACCAATGCCAGTTAGTAAGCGTAAATGAATTAAGTAAACAAAAGTTTATTCACAAAAAAATGTCTTTTTTGAATAAAAATTTTTAAAAATGTTATAGGAAAAGTAATGCAATATCTTGTGAGTAGAAAATTTAACGACATAAATAATAAGAAAGTTCAATAAAATAGTCTTGGAAATACATTTACCCAATTACAATTAAATTAGTCTTTGAAAAGAAGACACAACGAATATGGGTACAGCTTTCCAAGTATCTGAGCCCCGACATACAACGTATAACACACTATAAAAATTAGCTATTCACACTTTAGTATATCGAAGCGCCTTCTATGGCATTATACTAATTAGTATGATAGGTAAACAGAATTTTATTTGCTTATTTCAGGCAGAATTAATGATGAGATAAGTTACAATTGTTTGTGAGCTTAACCTTAGGAAAGCGGCGCGTGAGAAATAGATATCAGTGCAAATAATACATAAGGGTAGATTCAATGCATATTTGTAATATGAAAATGAGAATTTGTGGAAATAAATATGCCTATACCTATATAAACAATGTAGATCTCTATTTACTTTTACACTGATCCCCGTATCGGTATATAAATTTTCGTAATGTAAGTGTTCATTAAATTGTTAAAGAAATACTCTCATTAACATTCATACAATTGCATGTCTTTGTCGATTACTTTCTTTGTTTATTTCATTACTACAAAATTATGAATCGTCTTTATTCATTTATATTTTTGAGTTTCATTTCCTAGTGAAATTCTCATATTTAATAGAATATTTAAAATATTGTTGCGGTGAAAATTATATGTATAATTTTATTTTTAATTAGGGAATTATAATAGGAGAAGAAACATAATATTTTGAATTTATAGTTGTTTAAGTTACTTTGGCTGGAATAAAACTTCGATCTTCGATATAAGTGCTTTGCGACATTGTGATCAAAGATCGAAATATTTTGAATTCATATTTTAACAGATGGCTGTATTTTCAAAACATTTCAAAACAATGTGACTTCGAAGAAAGGATTAACTGAAATCTGATCATTGTCTCCATTTCGGAAGCCTGGGTATGGCACTACAGAATTTATCATTATTATTATTGTAAGTAAATCCATCTTCGAGGCGGAGATACTGAATAATAGACCTGTCAAAACTGGTAGAGAGCAACTATTCAAAAGCACCTCTGATTTCCAGAGCTGGACATCAACAAATCAGAATGATAGTTGAAGATGAATACATCATAAATCTTAGAGAATTTAGTAAGGAAGTTTCAGTCACGTATCACGGCATTCAACATTAATTATAAAATTATAAAATTAGTATACCGACTACCCTAAGCTAGAAATTCAAATATTTTTAAAGTATTAATATTGAATTACGTTAAACATTGTTAAAACATTGATTCTATCTTTAGACTATCATTTGCTAGCAATAAAAATCAAAGAACAATAAGGGACAATGTTTGTAATATTAAATAAATTGTGTAATGTTAAAAAACACTAAATATTTTTTATTGATTGCAAATTGCAGTTTTATTACTTTTCATTTGGTATCTATTCTTCCAAACACTGTGTAATTCGCGTTTTTTTAAACATTGCCGTTATTGTATGTTTATTAGATTATTTCAATAAATGAATGTTGGAAATTAGGTTTTATTCATCTCAAGAAACGAATGTTGAAACTAAGGTTTTATTCATCTCAATAAATGAAAATGTTGGAAATTAGGTTTTACTTTTTATTAAATTTAAGTATATTCTATTTTCTTCGCTGACTTTTTATGTGCTTGTGATAATAAAGAAATTCATAATAAATAGAAACAAAAAGTTTCATCGTGTGCTATTTAACGTACTTAGCTTACTATCGTATACTATATTATTGAAATTATTTCTGTACAGTGACAAAAGGAAAGTTATTGATTACAGAAAGTGCATGTATTGTAATCTACCACTATTCTAAAATGTAGAAACTAAAAATAAGTAAATACATTAATATATGCTCGGAAGAAATGGTGTTAAGAAACATCAGTATTACTAGTAAATACTGCAATTTATAATTATTACACTTTTAATTGCTTACTATTTAAAAAACACAATTTTTTATGAATTCGAAATTTTAGTTCTGTTACCTTCCTTCTGCTATTTATACTTTCAAACACTACTAGTTCATGTTTTTTCTTAAATAGGGCTGTCTTGTATGTTGTTCGTTAGGTTATTATTTTATTTTAGATATGATTATGGGAAGTGTTTTTCGGTTATTAGATTTAGGTATATTTTTGTATGAAATGTTTTTGACCACATTTATTAACTGCTTTATACAGACTTTCATTTGCATATCTTGGAGATATAGAAGTTAATGATTATATTTTTTGCTATAAAACGCGAATAAATTTATACTTTAGGTAAAATACTGATTAAGTTACCTTAAGAACCGCCTTCTAATTTTTCATGACAGGGGCAATTTTCAATGTCTCTGAGATTTAACACAAATAAATGTGATAATGTTGTTATCAGAGACTTTTTTTCCTACCCACATATATATCTTTACTTTTAATTATGTCTGATAAGTTTCATTTACTTAAAACCTACTATTAATGTTATATATTTATAATAACCACTTCCTTAATTATTCTCACTTGAGGGAAAAAAATTATGAAAATCTTAAATAATTGTAACTTAGAATTTAAGTTATTATAAAAATATAGTTTAAAGTACTGAAAATAATTAAGGCTATTATTAATTATGAATATTTAGTCTAAAGAGGAAAAAATTGTATTATCTTCTGGTTTTGAGGAAATGATGAAATATTTAAACTTTAGAAATATACAAGGAATACAAAATTTAAAAAAGAAGAAAAATACATTAATTATTATAATTATATTTCTGCATAAATCACAAGGACATAACAACGGCATTTTTATAACTGCTTCAAAAAGGTGGAATTTTGCGAACATTTAATGCGTCGTTAAGACGTCGTGATACGATGCTTTCACAACTAAAATATCACCTGCGAAAGACGCTTGCTTCCAAAAATACCCAATTTCTCTACAATGCGCTATTGGAAATGTAAAGCAAATGAGGGTCCCTATGAGTGATTGACGAAATATTTGTTTGCTGGTCATCCCGGTGACCCGTCCGTATAAATAATACGTAAATTAAAGTACATATATTAATGTATATGTTGTTTACATTAAGATACTTACGATGCTTAAAATCTTTAAAGACAAGATTCTGTAAAGAAATCTTAACGGTAATAAAATATTTCTTAATGGGCAAACAAAACACCAGAAATGCATTCAGTGAATCATAAAAATGAATGTTAACACATTTGGCTTCCATATTTACAAATTATTATACTACACAAAGTGGTTTGAGAAATTCAGTCAGAGAATATGAGGAAACGAAATAAAGGTCTGTTGATTAGGTTATATTCCAAAGCATAGTGAGAAAATAAAGATTAACAACGAGCTTCGCAGTTTTATTAGAATTGAATACTAATAGTTAATAATGTTTCGTAAATAATTCTTATGCCATAACATATCATTTTAGGCTCGTTGAAGATAATTTACTATTGGTAAAGAGGCGCCTTACGTGCTGAAAATGTTAAACAGGATTTACAATTAATATAAAGCCCTGACTCTGGTGTTTGGCCGTGTTGATTTCCTATTATCTTCTTCCCTCTGATGAGCTGTTTGTGAGATCCTCTAATAAGGATATTTGGTTAATTTAGGCTATGCCGGTTAAGATCACAGCTTTTAATGCCATCTGACTATTGCGCGTGAATGAAACTATTCATTACCGAGCTGCGTCCATTATTGTGCACCTAATTTAAAGAGATGCTGTTATTATCATGCGAAGGTACAACAGTTCTCTGAATTCTGAAATGCAGACTAATGGCAGACATGAGAATACGAATTACTTCCTTTCAGATTTCTATCTTAATGATGACAAATTGTCAAATCCCTTGTCCTTAAACCTTCCAAACAATTTACCGATCTATGAAATGATTTTGGTGAAGTTGTATTGTAGATATTTAACCCTTTGACTACGAATTTTAAAAAACTAAATTTACCCCGTTTTCTATCATAAGTGAACAAAATATGTAGTAAATACGGTAAATTTAGCATTTGAGACTTTTTTTTTTGCCACACTGGTTTCAACCCAAAGGCATCCCAGCTGTAGTTAATGCTGTAGTAGCTGTGTTACATATATATCTCAGCTGTAGTTAATGGTGGGTTACATGTGTCCCACACGTAGCCATCGACTTACTATAAGCACACCTATTATTCTGGCAAACTTTATTATATAAAATAGATTTTATATCGTATGGTACAGAGTAAAACATTCTTTGCGTTACCCAACATTACATTTTGGACAACTCATATTTGTTCCTTTTTGTATGTTCATCTGAGTACAACGAACACAGCGGCGTCCTGATTTTCCAACTACTGGAAGATGATGCCCAGCATTCAGAAGATTCTATATACTTTTGAACACTATGACTAATAAGGGAGCATATAGTATGTCCCATTAAAATATTGAAAATTTTATATTAAAAGTTTAAAAATTACTGCTGAGTTAAATATTGAATGAAATGAGATAGACGCTGATATTTGCAATGGAAATTTCCCTCATATGCAGTTCAAAGCTGGAAGCAATTAATTTTTTTTCGAATTATAACAAACGTATTTAACTTGCAAAAACTTTTATATAAAATAAAGAGTAATTAACCTATATATAACTCATTATTATATACAACTCATTATATATAATAAGGAGTTGTATTTCGAAAATATTACTTTTTATTGAAGAATAGCTAAAGCTTATCAAGAGTTGAGAAATAGAGTTTTGCCGCCCACAATGGTACTGAAGTACGATACTGAAGGGCCCCGTTTGGAATTTCGGAGAAGGCATAGATGTTTGTAAATGTAGTATCTTTGCGGCATGGGGGAAGTCTAAATATATGGCTAGCCGAAAGTCTTCTCGTGCCGTTTGGTGGTAGGGGAAAGAGATAGGATACCCCTAGGATCACTTCCCGCAGTGCTTTTCCTCAAAATTGGGGTGGTAAAAGGCCAACCACCTTGAGGCTCTGGTAACCATTCTTCCATAAATATATGTGGACAAGACGACGATAAAAACAACAAAATAGAGTTTTTGAAATTCTGCAAGTATCAACTTTTAGTTGAAATAAACAAGACGACGATAAAAACAAGTTGTTGACGATAAAAACAAGACGACGATAAAAAAGTTGGACAAGACGACGATAAAAACAACAAAATAGAGTTTTTGAAATTCTGCAAGTATCAACTTTTAGTTGAAATAAATAATAAAAAAATTCAAAGGAAGATAAACTGTGTGAAGTTCCTTCCCCTGATGAAAGACGAAGAACGGAAGTGACTTACCCCGGAAAAACCGGTCGAGGCAAGCTGGTGGGGGGGGGAAGAAAGACTGGACGGAGAGGGCACTGGGAGCTGGACCGGCGAGCATGCCGTGTGAGAACGTAGAGAAAAGAAATATGTTTTAATTTCTTTTGCGCGCCTTGTATATATATATTGTATATAGTTTATTTTACAGGGTATTCGTTGTATGGTATATCAATAGTGCAGTTTGTGTAATAAATTAGTGAAGAAAATGTCAAAGCGGACAAGTGTTATTTTCCCACTATGGTAAGTTTACACAGAAGAACCCACCTCGTGTTTGAACGAGCGCGAGGCATGACAAATGGCGCACCGCTACAGGATAGTGGGAAAAATGAAATCACCAAAAATACGAAGGAAGAAAGATCGTAAAAGGTGATTTGAGTGAACGTGGTTAAAATGAAGGAAATAAGTCACGAAAGCAAGGAAGATGACAAAAGATGGTCATGAAAGACGGAAAGTGGCACGCGTAAGCCTACACGTGCAAATAAACGAAAGGGTGTATGAAACCTCGTCGTGTGAAAAGTGATCATCAGTATTACCGTGGTGATATTATTAAGTGAAATGTTCGTGCAGTGTTGAAACAGTGGCTGGTAAAAGTGATCATCCGTATTACCGTGGTGATATTATTAATTGAAATGTTTGTGCAGTGTTGAAACAGTGGATGGTAAAAGTGATCATCCGTATTACCGTGGTGATATTATTAATTGAAATGTTTGTGCAGTGTTGAAACAGTGGATGGTAAAAGTGATCATCCGTATTACCGTGGTGATATTATTAATTGAAATGTTTGTGCAGTGTTGAAACAGTGGATGGTAAAAGTGATCATCAGTATTACCGTGGTGATATTATTAAGTGAAGTGTTATGCAGCGCGATGAGGAAATTGTACAGAATTGAGCACAACTCGTCATTTTCTACTATCGGGATCAAAGGTAAGTCCCTGTTAATTTCTTGGGAAGCACAATATATAAATGAAGAGAGCTCCCTCCCTATAATTACTATAGTAACGGAGAAAATTCAAATTGTGTTAATGTCGGTTAATAACATGATGAGAATGCCAGGCGTTAAAGCCAGTAGACACTTAGAAAGTATATTTTATATGCAAATAAGGAATTATGATTAATTTTGTTATTAAGGAGATAATGTATGCTAAATGAATGTTAAAATAGTTCAAAAATATGTCAGCAGAAATTTCGAAACATTTAATTGTGTGCTCATGTTACTAATTAAGGTAGAAATTATCTATTTTTGTTGTTGCTGTGTTTTGGCAAAATGTTTTAGTCATTAAAGTTAATAGGTTGATTAAAAATTAATTAGTTTAATGATTTGAGAACAATAAGTAAATGTTTATTTCATTTCCAGAATATGTAAAGTATTACGGCGTAAGGCCAAAGTATTCAGAACTATTTTTTTGTACTAATTCAAAAGCTAATATAATTTTTGGTATTTATGTGTTAACAATATATGGTGAAATATATGTTAATAGTAATATATGTTAATAGTAATATGAGAAAGGTATTCATGATTGTGTTCACTAATGATAATGTTTGCTAAATGAATAATGGGAGTATTCAGTAGTAGTGAAATATGTATGTTTGCCTGTAAAATTAAGTGTTATTTATGTGTTATATGGGTAAAGCTGTAAAAAGAAATACCAGAAGTTAATATGGGTCCTAAAAGGAGAAATAGGGTGTCAGAAGAATCTGATAAAATTATTAAGAACATGCAGGCTCAAATTAAGTTAAATGAAATGGAGCTGAAGCTAGAAAGGTGTAAGTTAGAGGCAGATGCGGCTAAAGACCGATTAAAAGAGATGGAATTTCGGGAAAGACAATTAGAGAGAGAACACGAGATAAAAATTAAAGAATTAGAAATTCAGAGTAGGATAATAGATAAAGGAGGAAATAAATCGGGCTCAGACGATGAAGGGGTTTCAGATGCTGAGAGCAAGGGAAATGATTTCTTGAAACATTTAAAAGTAATGAAAGGAGTTATGATTGACCCGCCATTTAAAGCTGAGGAATGGCCGTTCTTTTTCCATCATGCGGAAATGATGTTTAATCTCTATAAAATTCCTGAAGAACATAAGGGGAAAATTATTTTGCAGAGTTTAAAAACTAAAGTTAAAAGTTTGATTTCAACTCTGGGTGAAAGGGATTTGGATAATTATATTAAGATTAAAGATACAGTATTAAAAGAATTCCAGATTACCCCATTGCAACATAAAAAGAATTTAGAAAATTGTGTAAAAAGATATGAGGAAACGTATACTCAGCACATAGCGAGGGTTGAGGCAGCACTTGATTTCTACTTAGAATCCAGAAAAGTTAAGACTTTTGATAAATTAAGAGAACTATTGATTGTCGATCAAGTAAAAGATAAATTACCCGCAAATGTTAAGGCGCATATACTGTTAAAAGAGGTAGAAAACTGGTTATCTCCGTCAGAGCTTGCAAATGATTTGGATAATTACGTTGCAGCAATGCCTAGAAATTACAATACGAGTGCTCAGGAAGTAAATAAAGTGGGACCAAAACAGGAACCGATAAGACAAGGGGAAAAATTAGGACGACCAAATAAGAGTAAGGGGGATTTCAGTTCTGATTACAGGGTTGATAAGGAGAAGTACAAAGGGGTAAAAACTTTAGAACCTCAAGGAATGATGCAGGCAAATAAGAAAGTTCTAAAATGTTTTCAGTGTCAGGGTGAAGGACACATAAAGCGTTTTTGTCCAGCGATAAACCTGATAGCGAAACCCAAGAGAGGAAGCGAAAAAGAGGATACGGATGAGGTGGAAGCAAAGGGATTAAATAAAATATGCGTAGGGTTGAAGTTAGCTAACTAGCAGAAGAAATTCCGTTAACTAGGGCAAGTGGGGAATTACCTAGGATAGAACTGCAGATAGGCAACGCTAGATTCAAAAGAGTGATTGATAGCGGAGCAGAAGTTACTGTAATCCGGAAATCGGTTGTTCCACAGAAATATTTGGAGTCTGGAGGGAAGATATGGTTACAACCCGCCGTGGGACCCCAGGTAGAAGCCCAATTAGTTACAGTACCTATCAGTATCTGGTCAGGAGAAGAGGAGGTACAGCCTTATGTAAACGTTCATGCAGCAGTAGTGCATAATTTGAACGAGGAGGCGCTGGTGACACCTCGAGATTTTAGACTTCTCAGGGAACAAGGAGATATTTATTGGGGAGAAAATAAGGAAGAAAAACTAGTATTGGGAGTTGGTCAGGTATCGAGTAACTTAGACGGAAAGGAATCGACAGAAAAAGCCAGTCATGAGGTCGAAGGTGAAACGGAAATAGCTCGTACTGCACCGTTGGTAAGGAGTAAAGATGAGAGGGAAGTAGAAGTGGGAGGCAGTGAGCAAGTGTCAGCTGATAACCCACCCTTATCGCAAACTCAACGTTTTAGACAGGAGCAAGCGGAATGTATTTCGCTGAAAAGCGCGTTCATGGATGCACGTAATAACAAGAATGGGTATTGGCTGGAGTCAGGAATTTTGTACCATACGGGAATGGGCAGCGATGTAGTCAGTTAGTTTTTCCTCAAAGCCGCAGGAAAGAAATTGTGAAGTTGGCTCACGAAAGCTTACAAGGGGGCACTTCGCAGCAAAGAAGACGGCGGAAAGGATTAAAATGTCGTTTTGGTCGAAAGGATTGTCAAAGGAGGTGAGGAAGTGGTGTGAAGCTTGCAAGGAATGCCAGCTACGAAGGAAAAGTTAAAGTGAAGGATAGGGCAGTAGGGAGGCCAGAACTTCCATTTCAAGTGGTTAATGCGGGCGTTTTAGGGCCGATTGAGCCGAAATCTTCAAGAGGGCACCAGTATGTGTTATGTGTTGTTGATCAACATAGCAGATGGCCGGAGGCAATTCCACTAAAGGCATAACACTAAAGGATAACAGCGAAAGCTACATGTGACGCTTTCATTGATATTTTCATGCGAACAGGAGTTCCGAGAATGATAGCCATGGATAACGGAACGAACTTTAAGGCTAAGCTAACACAAGAATTTTTAACTAGGTTAGGGGCCTCGCCAAAATTTTCTACGCCAGGGTATCCGCAGTCAAACGGGCTAGTGGAAAGGTGGATAGGAACAATGAAGTCAATGTTGCATCACGCGATAAATACTCAAGGAAGAAACTGGGATAAGCAGTTACCATATTTGTTATGGGCTTATAGGGAGATACCGAATTCAACTACCGGAGTCTCACCATTTTTGCTGATGTATGGTCGGGTGCCAGTGGGGCCACTGGCGATACTTAAATCAAGTTGGGTAGATGAGACGGTATTACCACAAGGAGTTGGGGAATCAGTTACTGAACATTTAATTTCTCTTCGAAATAAGTTACAGGAGGCAGAGAAATTCGCTAAAGAAAATTCGGAAGCTAAACAGCAGAAATATGTTCATCATCATAATTTGTGGTCTAAGGAAAATGAATTCGAGATAGGAGATGAGGTCAACGTCAAAAAATAAACTTTGCTCGAAATGGACAGGACCTGGAGAAATAGTTGCGAAAAAGTCTCCACATTCATATTTGGTAAAATTGCCAGATGAATCTGTTAGACATTTGCATCAAAATAAGTTACGGAAATATATACAGCCTATAAATGCAGTAGGGATAATCTATGAGGCTGACACAGAATTTGGGGAGGTGCAGCACGCGCCTATTCAAAGAAGCCCTAAAGTAGACAAACTTTTAGATAGGATCTGTGTTTCAGAGGAATGGAAACATTTAGATAGGTCACAAAGGGATCAGTTGAGCAGATTAATCAAATCTTTCCATGTAGTGTTTGACGGGGAGATTAAATGTGCGAAGGTAGGATCCCACAGTATCAGGTTAAAAACGGGAGTTGAAAGAAAGCAACCTCATATTTATAAGGTACCTGAGGCGTTGAAGCCAAAGGTGGAAAAGCAAATTGCTGATTTGTTAGAAAGAGGTTTAATTGAACCTTCCACAGCAGAGATTGCTTACCTTATTGTGTGTGTAGCGAAACGGGACGGAAGCGTACGTTTATGTTGTGATTATCGAGGGCTTAATGCGGAAAGTCAGATTGTCTCATTTCCTATGCAAAACGCAGAAGAGCTTCGATATAAGGCAGGGGCAGCACGTTATTTGTCTACGCTAAATATTCTTAAGGGGTATTGGGAAATCCCTATGGAGAAGGAAAGTAGACATCTGACGAGTTTTGTTTCTCCGAAGGGTCAGTATCAGTGGAAAGTGATGCCGTTCGGTTTGTCAGGTGCTGCCGCAACTTTCCAAAGAGTTATGAATCAAGCTCTTAGACTACATAGTGATTATGCTGAAAGTTTCATCGATGATATAATTATCTATTCGTCAACGTGGGAAGAACATCTTAAACATAGAGCCGTACTCAGTACTTTACAGACATTGAACTTTACGGCTAATTTAGAGAAATGCTGTTTTGGCAAGTCGGAGGTAAAGTATTTAGGTCACATAGTAGGCTCAGGCAGACATGGCCCAGATCCAGAGAAATTGCAGGTCATTAAAAATTTAAAGCCACCTAGAACCAAAAAGGCATTAAGATCAGTTTTGGGGTTATATAATTACTATCGAGAGTATGTTCCGAATTATGCAAAAGTAGCTAGGCCGTTAACTGATCTCACGAGAAAATCTATACCTAATAATATACCTTGGGGGTCTGAAGCCGAGAAGGCATTCAAAGAATTAAAGGATGCTTTGTGCACGGTATCGTCTTTATATACGCCGGATATACGGAAACCTTTTGAAATTAACACAGACGCCTCACTGATAGGTATTGGAGCGTGTTTACTTCAACGAGATGAGTATGGGAAAGCTAGACCGATAACATTTGCTAGCCAGAAATTAACTAGCGCTCAGTCTAAATGGAGCGCTATAGAAAGAGAGGCGTATGCAATTATTTGGGCTCTCGACAAGTTCGAAACTTGGACATACGGAAATAAAATTTTGTTGCATGCAGACCATAACCCATTAAAGTACTTAACCAAAGGGATACCCCGGAATGCTAGATTACAGAGATGGGCATTAGCTCTATCCCGCTTCCAAGTCACTGTAATGCATAAACCAGGAGCTAAAAACTCCGATGCAGACGCATTGTCGAGGATCCCTCACGAATGTATAAAAAGAGACCCCTCAACCTTCTGAGGAGACGCACGCGTTTTTTATCGCTCCGCTTCTTGCCTGCTCATCTTGCGGAATTATTGTGCTAAAGCATACAAATTTCGCATTATCGTTAAGAGGAAGATCTAAGGATTACAAAGATACCAGATTTGTGATAGAGAGATTGATAGAAAATGATTTATGAATTTTCAGATTGTTCAAAACTCTGAAATGGCAAAAGTATTGTAATTACGCAAGCTACAACTTTCCACCGTTCTATATGAGCCGCCGCTCATTGGATCTTCAAGTAACTTTTACCATCGGATGTGTAAGCTTTCCAGGAGCATTTTAAGACCAAGCTCAAGTCGTTCTATTAATTAGGGAATTTAATATTATTAAATTTGCGATTTTACACACGGTGTGGAATGCGATTGTGAACTCTGACCTTGAGCAAAAGGCCGTTGCACTCGTCTCCCCCTCCCCAACGGAATTCGCTACGGAGTGACCGCAAAGAATGCTTCAAAAATAGAGAAGTGGGCGTTTTCATACACAGTGTTTATAGTAGAACTAATTAGTGTACCAAGAGAGGGCTAGCATCTTTGATCTCTGCTCATCGAGACGGATCGAAGTTTCTTTATCTGATAATATTCTGACTAGTGGTTCGCAAATTACGACTTTTTTTTTTTTTTTTTAAAGCTTAATTATTCATCTTAGTGTGTTACATCAGTTCTCACAGCGTAGTGTGTATCATGGTGAGTGTGTTGACATCAGTTCTTACAGTGTAGTGCTCATTAGTGCGTTATAGTGATCTGTTCTAATTGTGTTGTGCCTTCGCTTTTGGATTACCTAATTCAACAGATGAAATACATAGAAGATAAACGACCAAGGATTTCCCAGCTGAAAAGAGCAATTCACATAGCAGTGTGACGTAGCAGTACGAATCAGAAACTTCGGTTTTCTCAGCTGAAACCAACAATTAACGTAGTAGTGTGAGCTAATTAGTGACACAATGATAGTGTTGTGCGAATACAGTGTTCTACAGCGTGTGTGTGTAGTACTCAGCACTATTAGTGCTTAATAAATATTATTGTGTTTACTTCATAGAAAACAAAGGAAGCGCAGAAGAAGCCCTGCAATCAAGGTAGGATTGTTTTAATTATCCGGTAAACAAAATATCCGATAATCCTACGAGCAATAATTAAGATTGCATTACATTTACACAATAGCAGTCACCTAAATAGCATCAGGGTAATAATAGCTGTTTAAAACTTATGATTTTTTGCGTTCAATAAGGAGCTGGTAAATTAGCTGCGTATTCATTCCTTAATCCTGTATACCACCCTCCTAAATATTAGCAGTTTTGCAAGGATTCGTTTCAGTGATCATATCTTGTATATTTTCCTGTTTTATACATTTAACTATACTCATATTTGTGAGTGTTTATATATCAGTAAGTGCTAGTTTTTTTTTTTCCCCTTGATGTGCGTTATATAACTATGGCTTACAATAATTTAACTAATTAAGTATTTATGCTGATATTTTGTGTTATATACTTCTAGCTAATAATAATAATTTAATTGATTTAGTTTTTATACAGAGAATAGTTTCAGCGCTTATATTCTGTGTGATATCATGTTCTATACCTTTATTATGCGGCCCATAGACTTATTCATTGATCTCTACTAATTAAGCAGTGTACAGCGCTACTGCTACTTTATTAATTGAGCAGTGTGTTACCTGTCATATTTGATTGAGCAGAGTATTTGTCATATTTAATTCAGTGATCGTATCTTGTATATTTTCCTGTTTTATACATTTTACCATACTTATATCTGTGAGTGTTTATATATCAGTAAGTGCTAGTATCTTGTGTAATGTATTTCTAGCTTACAAAAATTTAATTAATCAAGTTTTCCCCCTAATGTGTTGTATAATTATATAATTCTGGCTTACAATAATTTAGCTAATTAAGTATTTATGCTGATATTTTGTGTTATTTACTTCTAGCTAATAATAATAATTTGATTGAATTAATTTTTATACAGAGAATAGTTTCAGTGCTTGTATTCTGTGTGATATTATGTTCTATACATTTATTATACGGCCCATAGACTTTTAATTGATCTTTACTAATTAAGAAGTGTACAGCTCTACTGCTACTGTTTTAAATGAGCAGTGTGTTTTCTGTCATATTTGATTGAGCAGAGTATTACTTGCATTACTTGTCACTTTCCCAGATTGAGCAGAGTATTCCCACTATCCTGATCGAGCAGTGTATGACCAGTGCTTATGTATACTTATACAACTTTCATGCAACTTATCTAGCGGCATTTCTACACTGGTAAATACACCAAAATACTCCTTGATTGCTATACTCAACTTCATCATCACCCATATTCCTTCCAGCACAAACCAGCACTATGCCTGATGCAGAAGCGTCAGTGCGCCTTTGCAAATTCGACGCAGCAACAATCGTATTAACTGAAAGTCTTAATTACGAACAAAAGATTAATACACTCTACGAGAAAGCCAAAGACATTAGCACCAGTACAAAAAATAACAAGTACCTGTTACCGACAGAGCAAAGAAAGAAACTATTGGCCATTTTAGAGGCCTTCTGGACTCTAGCCACCAGAGGACCTGCTGCCACTCCACCTCCAGCTAAAACCAACACAGGTGTTAATACTGATTCAGGACTTTCCTACTCTCCACCTCAACCAACAATACACCCAGCAGCAGCTCCGGTTATCGAGCGTTCCTACGCGCAAGTGGCATCACATTCTACGAAACACACACTTCTTATTTACCCAAAAGAAGACTCGAACGCCACAAGGAAAGTACTAAAGGAACACCTGAACGCCAAATTCCCTCTCCCATCACTAGGTGTAAAAATACACTCAGTTAGAAATATCCAGAAGGAGGGGATTGCTGTTGACTGCGCCACCAAAGAGGATCTCACCCACCTCACAAAGACACTAGAAAGCACGCAAGGCAAACAATTTGCCAAAACAAAACTGCCAGCAGTCAGACTACCTAGAGTCGCAATCCACGACGTAAAACTAGACGTCACCAAGGAGGACATTGAACGGGCACTAGGCTCTGAACACAACCTTACCAGCAGCACTACAAAAGTCTTATACCGGCTAAAAGATAAAGCAAATGGCGTCAAATGGGTGCTGGAATGTCAGCCATCAGCCTTCCACCGCATCATGCAATATTCCAGATTGTATCTTGGCTGGAGAGTGCACCGAATTGCTGAATTCTTCAACACCAGACGATGCTTCCAGTGCCAGGAATTCGGGCACACGCAGCAAGACTGCAAGAGCAAAGTCTACTGTGCGTACTGCTCCGGAAGCCACAACGTCAAGAACTGCAAATCCGGGATGGCCACCTGCATCAACTGTGCAGACTATAACTACAGAAGTAATAACAAAATATCCTGCGCCCACCCCGCCTATGACATCTCCTGTCCCACCTACAGCAGGTACGTTGAAAGAATCAAACGCAGCACAACCTATGAGTAATAGCACTGCAGACATCCATCAATCTATGCCTAGAGACCACAACAACCAAGTAACATTTAGCCCCATAAAATGCGTCCAGATTAATCTACAAAGAGCGCAGGCAGCGACATCTCAAGCAGTCACTCATGCAACATCCTACGATGCAGATCTACTCCTGATACAGGAACCTTATTGTAGAGAGGGTCAAGTAGCAAGCCTTCCCATATCGTGGAAAGTCTATCAGCGTAAATCAGAAACTAACGAAAAATCCCCCAGAGCCGCAATAGCATGCACCAACCCATCCTGGTCTCCAATAGTCATCAAGCAAGAACGAGACTTCGTTGCCATCTTACTAGCATTCAATAACGCACAGTACATAATAGCTTCAATTTACTCTTCCCCAACGGACAGTATCACTGGCACCACCTCATACATTCTTGACACCATACAACGATGCCCTTCAACCCCTCTGCTTCTTAGTGGTGATTTTAATGCGCATAACACCATATGGGGATATGCAGATACTACGACGAAGGGACAGGAGCTTGAGGACTTTCTGGCAGCCAATAACATTCACCTATTAAATACATCCGATTCCCCACCTACATTTGATAATACCTATCATGTGGGCTGGCCAGATCTCACCCTCTGTTCAAGCAGTATCGCAAACCTAGTGCAAGACTGGACTGTGGTCGATGATGAGAGCTGCTCCGATCACAAATACCTTCACTTTCTCATAAACTGTGACACGAAAATCACAGTCCTACGTAGGTACAGGCTTCCAGGCAACAAGATCCGCCCCCTCAGTCGCTCCTTCACACGCATCTTAAGTAATGAGGAAAACAACCTTGCGCTTCACAACAGCCCAGAAGGCATGGAGATTTTCACAGACCGACTACTTGGAAACCTTAAAGCAGCCTGTAGTGAACTACTCCCCACACGCGCAGCGAAGAAAATACAAGGAGTTAAGTGGTGGACGAAAGAGCTCAGACAACAACGGCAAAAATGCAGAGCTATCAGACGCCGCATACGTTCCACCACCAATGAAGACAGAAAAATCCAACTATTGGCGACATTCCGCAAGGAGCGAGCTCTTTACAAAAACAACATACTAGCGGCCAAAATTACCAGTTGGAGGAAATTTTGCACCGAAAACAGCAATCCGTATGGAATCCTCCACAAGCTAGCCTCAAGTAAAATATATCAGCCAGCTCAAATCTTCATGCAGCCACCAAATACAAGCAACGACAATCCAGTACAAAATACAGCCACCACAATCCTCAACGAAGTCTTCCCCACAGACAACGCGGAGGAAGATACGCCAGCACAGAAAATTGTTCGCATGAATACCACCATCCCACCGACTCCACATGATATACCATTTAGTGACAAGGAAGTCAAGCAAATTTTCCAACACCTACCCCTGAAAAAGGCCCCCGGTCCAGACGGCTTGGACTATAGCATCATCAAAGTTGCATACAAAGCACGTCCCTCCTTCTTCTACAAATTCTTTAACCAACTGTTTGACAACCAAATATTCCCGCAGGCATTCAAGAAAGGACAAGTTGTCCTATTCCTGAAAAGGAATAAAAGCCCGCAAGACCCGCGTTCTTTTCGCCCGATATGCCTTTTGCCAACCCTGGGCAAAATTTACGAGAAATTAATTGTTAACAGACTAAAATATCATCTCCATAGCAACAATCATCTCAGCCCCAGGCAGTATGGCTTTCGCACTGGTCTGTCCACTACGCATGCCCTCTGCAAAATTCGTGAAACAATTCAACGCAATAGCACCACAGGTTTCCATACAGCTTTCATATCCATTGACCTCCAGAGTGCGTTTGACACGCTCTGGTGGCCAGCGATAAGACAGGCCCTCCGAGACGCACAGTGTCCATCCAACCTCTTCAGCGTTTTTAGTAGTTATCTAGAGAATCGTAGTCTTCTCATAGCCATCAACAACGACACTACCTTCAAATTGCAAGAAAGAGGATGTCCCCAAGGCTCTTGTGCTGGACCGATTCTCTGGAATTTAACATTCAACTCTGTACTGGATGCAAACTGGCCACGACATACAAGTGTCATCGCCTACGCAGACGACGCAGCTCTTCTTGTCAAAGGTCGCACTCGTGCGGAGCTCGAGAAAAACGGCACCGAAGTCTGCTCCCTCCTCGCCAATATCTGCAGCAACTTAAAGCTTACAATCTCTACCGCAAAGTCATCAGCAATAATAATACCCAAAGCAGGCACGAATCCAACGCGCCGCCCCTGCATCAAACTACAAGGAGCCAACATAAAGATTGTCCAAACGCTAAAATACCTAGGTGTAATATGGGATAAAATACTAACCTGGATCCCTCACATCCAAGAACTAAAAAACAAAACATCAGCTATTGCCAGAAAGGCCCGCGCCTTCCAAGGTAAAAACTGGGGTCAGAATCATCATATTCAGAAGATCCTCTACCATGTGGTAGCTGAAAAAATAGTCTTGTATGCTGCTGTATGGGCCCAACCGATGGGAGGACGAAAGATCAAACATCTTACATCTCTTCAACGACCATTCGCCCTGAATCTCTGTAAAGCGTACCGCACCACAGCCACCAGCTCAGCGACAGTCCTTGCAGGGCTCATTCCACTCCACATACGGGCAGAACAAGAGGCAGTGTACACCACCCTCATATACCTCCGCAAAGATGCAACATTTGGCAACATAACATACAGCCCTCTGCAATTTCAAAGCCCAGGTAACACTCTTCACACTCATCCTGCACGTAAAGGCACAGGAATAAGAATTAACATCTCACGGATACAGCCACTGTCAATGACGCGAGTTTCAAGGGATACGCAAATATACACCGACGGCTCTAAGCAGGAAGATGGAGTAGGCAGCGCCTTTGCACACTATGACAAAGGAAGAATCATCCATGTATGGAAAGGACGCCTTGACTTAAACAACAGTGTGTTCCAGGCGGAGGTGCAAGCAATTATAACCGCGGTAGATTACATTTTCAGTAATAATATAGAACGGGCGAAAATTTTCACTGACAGTATGTCAACGCTTCTAGCACTAGATAATCACAACCACACCTCGCCCTTGATCATCAAATTACAACAACTTTTACAGCGCAACCCGCAGAAACATCTCTCCTTAACATGGATCAAGGCACATGCAGAAAATGAGGGGAATGAAGCAGCTGATAGCCTGGCCAAGCAAGCAGCCCTGATCCAGAAGCTGAAAAAATCACAATCCCAGCCCCTCCTTCCTACCTCAAAGGGCTATTACGGGGTCAAGGCCTAAATCTTTGGCAGGAAGACTGGACGCACTGCACAACTGGAAGACGTACATACAGCTATCTCCCGAAAGTCAGCACTGAACGCAACATTGCAATAGCTCCTCTTACGGCTTATATTACGGGACACGGCCCATTCCCGACCTACTTCAATAGACATGGCATAACAACCACGGACATATGCGCCTGCGGAGCGGAAGGCTCCCCAGACCACTATGTTTTTGAATGCCATCTGACAGCAGGAAATCACCTCCCTCTTCCTATCAACAATAGTGAAGCTTATCACCGCTTCCTTATAAAGCACAAACCGGCAGTAAATACAATTTGCAAAGTTGTTAACAAGCTCAAGAGAATGGGCCAAGATTTGTGCTCTCCTCATTAACCAAAACTCTCAAGACATGATACACTAACTAAGTCAGCATGCAGTTCCACATTCTCAGACACATAAGACTACTCCTAAAATTTACATAAGTCCCTATTACAGACACCTTTCAAATAATGCACAATCAAATGTATTTAACATTTCCTCTTCTGTATATGCATAATACTATTTTTATTTTTATTTTTATTTTTATTTATTTATTTATTTATTTATTTATTTATTTATTTATTTATTTATTTTTTCCCTATGAGCGTGTATTTTGATCCTATTATTTTGTAACTGTATTTTTGTATCTGTATATTTAATTTGTATTTTATTAGAATTTTATTGTGAATGTGCAAAATTACCATAGCAAATTGCAACAACAAATGTCAAAACGATAAAACGAATGCAATCTGCCCTTGTATGGCCATGTAAATGATCTTGTTAACATCCTAAAAAGCTCCCGAGGCGGCCTCTTGAGGCCCCAGGGAGTTGTTCCTGGTTAGTGGAGGGCGCGGGACACATGCCTGTTTACCTCTGTTAGACATCAGGCGTCCCCGTCCTCCGTTACCAACCAACCAACCACGAATGTATAAGTGACCAATAATCTGAACTAAATTGGAAAAAAAAAAAGAAACTAATGTTGGTATCATATTTTTTTTTTTTTTTTTTGTGTGTGTGTGTGTGTGTTTGTTTATTATTGTAACACTAGAAAGGATAATGTTCAATGCTAGTATGGCAAAAAGTATATAGATATTGTAATTTTCATTTATTATTTTTTTTGTATTATTGTGGTTACTCTAGAAAAGATTGTGTTATTAGGGTATATTAGTAAACGAATTATTTCTTACAGAAATGTCAGTGAGTTGATATTGCAATGTTTTGTTTGTATCGCTATAGAAATTTGGACATGTGCAGTTTTTATGTTTATGTGTTTTAAGTGTTCTTTTTTGTGTTAGTGTTTATAACTGTAGCATGACCCTTTTTTTTTTTGCTCTCTGATTTTACTGTGATTCCTTGTGCTGTGTCCCGGAAAAGAGGGACTACCTGGTAAGTGCCAAAATAATATGGGTTTCAAATTTTTCGACTCTCGTAAATATTTACAAACCAGAGGGGAGGTGTGAAGTTCCTTCCCCTGATGAAAGACGAAGAACGGAAGTGACTTACCCCGGAAAAACCGGTCGAGGCAGGCTGGTGGGGGGAAGAAAGACTGGACGGAGAGGGCACTGGGAGCTGGACCGGCGAGCATGCCGTGTGAGAACGTAGAGAAAGGAAATATGTTTTAATTTCTTTTGCGCGCCTTGTATATATATATTGTATATAGTAGTTTATTTTACAGGGTATTCGTTGTATGGTATATCAATAGTGCAGTTTGTGTAATAAATTAGTGAAGAAAATGTCAAAGCGGACAAGTGTTATTTTCCCAATATGGTAAGTTTACACAGAAGAACCCACCTCGTGTTTGAACGAGCGCGTGAATTCCAAAACTAAAAACTCCCTTAAATTGAAACTTTGAGCTAAAAATTTCAATCTGCACTCTCAAACTCGACAAATTCTGCAAAATGGATATGTATATCAAAAGTTAAATGCACGACAGTAAGTACGAGTACTTCAAATAAAATTATGTTGAATAGTTGGAATATTGACGAATGAAATTCCAGTACAAGCTACTGTTAAAAGCCTTTTGACACCCCTATGATATGTCTGAATATTTTAAAGATTAATGCCTTAATTAAAGAAGGCCCACCAGCGGCCGAGCGGTAACGTCACTGAACACTGGTAGTTCGGTCCGAGGTTCGAATCCCGCGAAACCGGCTGGCTGCATGGGTGTTTTCGTGATTTTCCCTATGTGTAACGTGTATACGAGCCAGTTTCCCTTAAAAAGTCCTCCACGAAGGCATTCCTCCCTTAATGCAGATAGCCCTCGAGTGCTTTGCCGTAATCTGATGAACCAAACCAAAACCTTAATTAAAGAGGAAATTTCGGCGATAAATAAACTTTTATATCATATTAAATGAAGATTTCCTTGTTGTATAGTTCAGTTTCAGTATAATAAAATGTCCGTGTAAAGATTTACATAGGAAAATCAAATTAAGATCACACGAAGCATAGGAGCCGTCACTTGGAAAATACTGATATGCACTACAGATACCGCAGGAATTTTAATAATGGACAATATTTATCATGGTATTTTTAGGAACACTTGCGGTCAAATATCATATAAACGATATTATATCACTAACTAAATGCTGCTCAATTAAGCAAAAACATTTCAGCTTTTTTTGCATTTGAATCGGACAAATTTTATTTCTTTAAGGGACATGAGTATTTGTAACTTTTCAGCTAAATAGACAATACTTACATATTTAAAAGTCTGATATTTAAAATGTATTTCCATTTTAACTTTAGCATTAATATTCATAACATAACGAAAAAAATGCTGAATATACTATTAGTAATAAATCCAAGTTTAAATTCATTTTCAAATACGAAAAACAATTATTCTAATTTTACTTGAGGCAATGTTATTTTTCTCCAAAACTTCTTCAAGGTTAAACTTCATTCCGTGGTTTCAGAAATAAATTATTCATACCATTTCTTTTCAAACATGAATTAAAATTTTGGTGACTCATTTTTCTCATATGTTTTCTTGTATGGAAAAAGCAAGTATATTTGGTTTTTAATCTCTGAAAAGAAGAGTTTCTTTTGTTTTAGGGTACTAGCACCTTTATTTAATTTTTAAACAAACATTCTTCTAAATCTTATAAATTAAGCTAGGTAGGAGATTAATTGAAGAGAATATTCTTCAATAAAGCATATTCCAAATTACATAACTGCTTTAATTTCTTTACATAATTATCCGTGACATATACTTTCACTTGCGAAGTTTCTTTTAATATAAAGCATTTTATGAAGCTATATGATTGTTTCATATTTTTGAATACAAAATTTGTGAGTTATTCAGGAATAAAATCATGGATTAGATTATTTTTCAGTGCTTGTTCTTAATATTTCCGTTAGATTTCCACCAGATTTAAGGAAACTGCAAAGCGATATTGCTAAATATTCCCGATTGTCAGCACCCTTGATGAAAATATCAACGGTCATTATTAACTTTACTGTTTGCCTCTTTAAAGTTATTTTGCACGTAATATTAGAGGCGTTTTACTTGGTTTAGTTTGGTTTACGAGATTACGGCAAAGCACTCGAGGGCTATCTGCCTTAAGAGAGGGATGCCTTCGTGGAGGTCTTTTTAAGGGAAACTGGCTCGTATACACGTTACACATGGGGAAAACCACGAAAACACCCATGCAGCCTTCCCGTTCGCGGGATTCGAACCTCGGACCGGAATACCAGTGTTCAGCGACGTTACCGCTCGGCCGCTGGTGGGCGGCGTTTTACTTGAATATCAAGGACAAACAAACCTTTTTAACTGAACATTTGATCTTTTACACTTCTACATAAGTGTTTTAGTAATTGACTTCTGTTCTATTGGGCTTCTCTAAAATGTGAGCTTTTGCGAGAAAATGAGGCTTATAGTTTCATTTTTCGTACACCTTTTATGCTTAAAAATATGATGTCCTTGAATAAAAGAAATTCAGTTTGTTTTTAGCAGAAATTATATATGCGTCAGTACAGCTCCGTCATATTCTCTCGTTAAAATTCAAATTAAAACAAAGAAACAAACAAAGAAAAAAATAGAAACATTTCATGAGAAAATTTTTTTAATAATTAGTAGATATAGTTAAAGTATTTTAGATTTGAATCAGGTTCTTTGTAATTAAGATTATGCCGCTCAGACGATATAATGGTTAGGGGAGTCTGACTGCAAAACCGTAGGACTTGGGTTCGAATCCCGGAGAAAGCATGGATGTAAAATTGTCTGTCGCTTCATGGGAGGTAACGGTGACGTTTATTAGATGCCTCAACAATAAAATGGCCACCACTTCTGGCCTTAGGCGTAGCCAATGCCGTTATAAGCAGGAGCTCGTATTGGAAAAAAATAATTAAGATTACGCTGATATGCCTTATTGCTGTACCTTATCATCTTCCTTGCATTAAAATTTGAAATGTAAAATTAAATTACTAGGAAAGTAGTTTTATATATTATAATGGTATGTAGAATTTAAGATCTATCCTTTTGGTATCTGGAGTTTTCGATACAAACATAATCAAACAAAGAATAAATGGTAATTATTCATCATACTATGGAAAACTAGATAATATTAAATAGAAGTAACTGAATATTTCATTTTTGATGTTATCAGAGTATGCGAGCAATATTTCTTTCGAAATTAATAAGTCAGCATTCATACAAATAAGAAATAATTCTTGAGGTAGGAAGAAAAATATTTTTTGAATAAAGAATAATCATTTAATTTTGAAAGCATGGAAAATCTCAGTCTTAATTTAATAATTCTCTTTTGTCTTGCTAACTGAAGTAAGGCAAAAGAAAATGATCATTAATTTCATTAATAAAAGAGTACTTCTCAGTTATTAAAGCGGTCTTTAAACTTGTCGAGAATTAAATTATAATAATCAAAGAAATCACAAATTTAAACTCAGTATCATATTTATCATATTTAATTGAGCAAATATAAATTTTCTCATGTAATGCTGTAACTCCTAATATGTCCTTCTCTTTTGATAAAGGTTAAACTGAACATGCAAATAATATTTCACAATATAGGGAGGAGTAAGTTATTTTTTTCTCTTAAAGTCTTGCTTGAAGTTTATATAGATGAATAATTTAAATTTTTAGATGTGATTTTTCGAAGTGGTTTTTTTTTTACTATTACGGTATGTGTACATTTTAGAAAGTTTAAAAACATTTGATTTGAAAACGAAAAAAAAAATAATTCGGGCATATGATATAAAATCGATTTAATAAACGCGTACCTGATTCAGAAGTCAAACAACAAAAATCAGCGTTAATTCACAAAATTTTCACAGGACTAGTTTCGATGGTTTTACCGAACCATCATCTTCAGCTGCAAAACCGCAAATGAACAAGATAGGAAATAATGTTTAGATAAGATAAGAAAGTCTGGACAAGAATAACTAACCTTTTTTCTAACATATGCCTCATGTTCTTTGACGCGAAATTTTAAGGCTCTCTTAGTTTGTCCAATGTAAATTAAACCGCACTGGCAAGGAATCCTATAAATACCCCAGGAATTCATATCCGGAATGGGGTCCTTGAGTATAGAAGTTGGAATTTTATTGATGGGAGAGTAAACAACCCGAAAGTTAAATTTCTGCAAAATATGTGCAACTTTATAGCTAATTGATGGAAAGAAGGGAATGACAACAGAATTTTTATAATCTCCTAAAATAAGAGTGTGGCTTTTAGTGTGTTGAGATGAGAATTTTTTAACTGCTTGATTAATAATGTTGGGTGAAAAGCCTCTGTCAATAGCTATTGCTTTTAAATAATTTAGTTCTTCATCAAGGGCTAGTTTGGAGGAGCAAACTTGAAGAGCACGGAAAACATAGGAATAAAATGAAGCTAACTTTTGTTTAGTCGGATGACATGATTTAAAGTGTGGTGGAAGGCAAACCGATGAAGGTTTACGGTAAACTGTAGTACTGAAGTTGGATGTGTTACGTGTGACCAGAATGTCGAGAAACGGAAGAGAATTGCAAGTCTCAAGTTCAAAAGTGAACTGAATAGCAGGATCAATAGAATTCATTGTTGAAAGAACTCTATTTAAATCATCTTTATTACCTTCAAACAGGGTAAAAGTATCGTCTACGTAGCGGAACCATGCCGGGAAGTTTAAAGTTTCAAACAATTTTGATTCATAATAATGCATGTAGATATCAGCCAGGATGGGACTGAGGGGGCTTCCCATGGCTAATCCCTCAGTTTGCTTGTAATATTTATTTTGGAAAACAAAATGTGTTTGTTTCAAACAGAGTTGAGTGAGAGAAACTCTGTTTGAAACAAACACATTTTGTACAGAGGTACGTAAAAAAAAAAAAAAGAATACAAAATAAAATAAGCTTGAGAGGTGCTTTTCTACTTATTAACAACATATCACAGTAGATGATAACCCAGCTATCAAATTTAAATTGGGCTAATTTTAATTTTCAACTTTTTCATCCTCGAAAAGTTGAGAAGTGAATATAATGAAATATATAAATTTGTTAAATATAAGTTTGTTGTCCTAAAGATGTTATGCACTTTCTATGTTTATTTAAGTTGAAAATTACATAAGAATTGATACTTTTGACGAAGCATTCTTTAACATTGATTTTAATATTGACGTTGAGAGTCGACGTGAGTTCATTCGCTTAGGTAATGGTAGCGAACATATATATATATATCCGTGTATTGGTGCAAAATCGCTTTTCAGATTTAGATATATGAGCTCATTTAAATCTTTCCAAAATCTTTCAGACATTCAATTCATGGATAGATAATATCAAAATAAATTTAAAATCATTAAAACATGCCATTTAGAAATAATTTTGACTAAAATACCTTTATTTATTATTTTATCAATTATTTTACTATAACTCTCGTATCAGTAGTTTTAAAAAGAATGACGTAAATATTTGAAGCGCAAATGTTCATTTCCTGATGTAGTATATCCTATTCCATTAAATCTTGAGTTTATTCTATATAAAAAAATTATATTAAGTGTCAAAACATCACAGATACTGATTTGGTGACTTGAAAGTTTAGTGAAATCAGTTTCAGTACACTTCCATTAATGCCAAATAAATTAATCTGTTTCAAGATTAACTCAATGAAGTTCCGTTTAGCACCAATTCTCATAACCTAACTTTCTTCAATTACTTAAATATTCTTTATACTACAGGTCAGTTCTCTATCAGAAAATCATCTATTTAAAAGCCATTTCATTAACCAGATTTGTCTATCACATATGCAAGCATTTAACATAATTTATCTAATCCAAAAATGAAAATCATTCTTCCATTAAAAGAATTACTTTGGTAGTTTTTCCCTTTCTTATTTGTTAAAGTGCACATATTTTCTATAGAAGAAACTTCTGTGTTTCTTTTTTTTCCTTGTTATGAATAAAATTTATTATTTGTTCCTTAAATGAGCGTTTCTAAAACTGTGGTCCGGTGACGCCAAGTGGTCTTTGAACCGTGTCCTTGAGGTCCTCCTAAATTTAAAAATATAATAATAATAAATAAGTATAATTTAGATTAACTGCATTATCACACAGTAGCTGAAAATCTCAGACTTTAGAAATTACGCATAAAAATCACCTGTCCCTTTTTCTCACAATACGGACATTTTATGAAATTTATTAACAACTATCCTAGCTGAAGATTTCACACTTGAGCAACAAAAGATAGATTTAAAGCACCATGACTGTCATGCTTCATACGAGCATGCATCCAAACATAAAACAGATGTGTAAGAATCGTCAGACTCATCCTTATCATTAATATAAATATCGACATTTATTAAATTTTCAGTTAATAATATGAAGATTATCTGTACTCCAATAACCTTAGATTATTAAGAATGAATCCCCGTATTCTTATTGTAACTTTCTATATAAAATTTGTTTTGGCCTCCTCGGTGATTGCGGTGATTTGTGCCCAGAGGGCGCACCGCACAAAAAGTTAGTTGCGTTACAGAACGTAAGGGAAGCGGACACGCCAAAATGTCGGGCGTATTACCGCTAATTGAGGTAATTGCATCGTATCTGTCAGGTGGCAGAAAACTAATATGATGTATCAATTCACATGCCAGGTGGCAGAATATGTCTATCATGTACATGCCAGGAGGCATAACGCTTGTAAACATGCCAGGTGGCATACGACCTGTAAATAAATTGTAAATAAATGTACAGTAAAATATCTTGGTGCAATAGATCAAGGAACAAGCATCAACAACCTTCTGATCATTTGGATACGTACATTTTTTCTGGTGACACTGGACTTGATTTGTGGAGATGAAGAATGGACGAAGAAAATTAGTGAGTTCATGACTGAAAAGCCAGGATTTAACGCGAAGAAATTCGAGGTAGGCCCTTTTTCATTTTTCCAGTTTTGAATAGAATTGTTGAATAAAAATCTTGGTGATTATTATAATTGATAGAATCTAATGGTAAAATGGAGGCTATGAATAAGGCAAAGAAGTTGCGTACGGTGACGCGTAACTTAACTACCAAGTTGATGAGTAAAATAGATTCTGCATTGTTAGAAGAGGGTGAAACCGCGGATGAGAAATTAAAAGAATTACTCGAAATGTTACTTGAAAAATCGCAGTTGTTGAAACAATACGATTCTGAGATTGAAAAACTTATAATTAGGAACAGGAGTTGGAAACAGAAGTAATTTCCGCGCAGGAATATCAGGAAAGAATTATAAGTTTTAAATGTAAAATTCAGGAAAAATTAAGAAAAAACGCGTGTAAAGTTGAATCTAGAAATTCTAGTGAGGAAACTATATCTCCGAAGTTGAAATCTTGTGAAGTTAATATTTTAAAATTGCCAAAATTAACGATTACAAAATATTACGGTGATCCTTGTTCTTGGCTTGAATTCTGGAATCAGTTTGGTAATTCCATTCACCAAAACGAAAGTCTCAGTTCGGTTGACAAGTTTTGTTATTTAAAATCGCTTTTGGGAGGTTTAGCTTTAAATGCTATTAGTGGATTAACATTTACTAGTGAAAACTATACGGTGGCTGTTGATATACTAAAAAACCGTTTCGGCAGAGATGACCTGCTAATTAATGCGCATATGAATAAATTGTTGAGTTTAGAACCTGTAAAATATTCCGGAAATACGGCTTCTTTGAGGAAGCTTTATGACGATATAGAAATACAAATAAGGAATTTAAATTCTTTAAATGTTACTAGTGGTTCTTATGGACATTTATTATCCCCTATTTTGTTAAAGTTAATACCCAAGAATTTAACTCTAGAATTCACTAGGAAAAGAAGTGATAAACAAAATTTCGATGTTAATGAACTACTAACGTTCTTGAAAACTGAAGTGGAATGTAGGGAAACATCAATGATGTTAGCGCGTTCTAAGAATTTTGATGTAAATGAAACATTAATACGAAATAAAAGTTCCCATCAAGGTTATCAAAATAAATCTTACATGCATTCTAAAAGAAATGATTACAGTACGAATAAGCAAGGTGCTTCGGTATTAACTAGTCAAAGCGAAACTCCCTCTAAATACTTTCAAAATTCACATTTTAATCCAAATCGAAAGTTCTCTACCCCGCCTAAGAAAGAGAATCAAAATGTCTGCATATTTTGTTTATCTGCTTGTCATATGAATCATGATTGCGCACTTGATTTAAAGACTCGCCGAAAGGCATTAATGGATCGAGGTTTATGTTTTATTTGCTTTTCGAAAGGGCATCCAAGGCGTTTCTGTGCTCATAAAGATGAAAAATGCAGACTGTGCAATGTCCAAGGTTTACATAATTCGTTAATATGTGACGCCGCATCGAAAGATTTAGAGACGGATACTTCCAATCAGACAAAACAAACGCCAATCCCTGAAGCTTCTCTTTCGCTCTTATGTAATGAAAATAATAACAAAATTAAACCACCGACTTCCGTTCTTTTACAGACGTTTTCGGCAGCAGTTAGGTGTAAAGGGGGGAACGAAAAGGTATTACGTTGTATGCTAGATTCAGGGTCAACAAAGTCATTCATCTTACGAGAAGTGGTTGATTCACTGGGGTTGAAAATTATTAATAAAGAAGCGCTTATTATTTTCACATTTGGATGCAAAGAAGTAAAATTGCGCTTGTATGATATCGTAGAAATCGTATTGCAAAATGTAAGCCATCCCAGTAAAAAGATAAAAATTAACGCAATAGTCATTGATTCTATAACACTAGGGCAAGTAAAAGTTCCTTCTCGGTGGATACGAAAGATGGCGTTTGAGAAGGGAATAGAATTAGAAGATGCTGGTACGAGTGACGAAATTCAAGTATTAATAGGTTCGGATTATATTTGGGAAATTTTAGGAGAACGAAACGTGAAGATTTGTAAAAAATTAGTCGCAACAGAAAGCACTTTCGGTTTTGTGATTCAAGGCAAGGACGAAGGATCAAATTGTAAGGACGCAAGAGTTAATCATATAACCGTTGTAAATGAGGACTTAGATTATGAAAGAGTTAAAAAATTATGGGAATTAAAAGCAATTGGGATAAGTTCGGATAAAGAAATATCTCTATCAGATAAAGAAATTTTAGAGTCATTTGAACGAAATACAACTTACAAGAATGAAAGGTATGAAACTCGATTATTGTGGAAAGAGGGTGTTGAAGGTTTAAATAACAATTATGAAATCGCGAAACAGCGTTTACAATTTTTAAATAATAAGTTTCAGAAAAATAGCGAGCTATATTTAAAATATAATGAGATAATTAATGAACACTTGAGAGATGGTATAGTGGAACGGGTAGATACGTATTTAAATAGTAGTTTGAAAACGGGGTATTACATGCCTCATCACGCGGTAGTGCGCGAGCAGAAGGATTCTACAAAGGTTCGAATAGTTTTTGACGCTTCTTCTAAAAGTAAGGGAAATTTATCAATTAATGATTGTTTGGAAAGCGGACCTAATTTAAATCCTGATTTGCTAAAGATTATCATTAAATTCAGGGTACATTCAATTGCGTTTTGTGCCGACATTCAGCGTGCATTTTTAGAGGTAGGCTTAGCTAAGGAAGATAGGGATTTTTTAAAGTTTTTGTGGATAAATGAAGAAGGGTCAAATCTCGATCACAGTAATTCCAACTTACAAGTTCTTCAACACAATCGAGTTTCTTTCGGGGTCAAGTGCTCACCTTATTTATTAACAGCTACAGTAAGACTGCATTTAAAAAAGTATGAAGATGCCTACGAAGAGGCATGCAGTATGTTAAAAGAGCTTTACGTAGATGATTTAATTTCTGGGACAGTTAATGTAGCAAAGGCCTTACATTTAAGCAAGGACATGATTTTCATTCTTAGCGAGGCCAGTATGAATTTACGTAGATGGGTTTCAAACTCACTTGAGCTGAATGAACTATGGAAACTTAATGGAATTGACTCTCATGAAACATCTGACGACTCTTTGGCACCGTTGAAAGTTTTAGGTCTTATCTGGGACAATGTCAATGATAATTTGAAAATAGATGTATCTCAGTTTGAGAAGTTACAAAATCTCAAAGTAACTAAACGCATCATTTTAGCAGCATGTGGTATGCTCTTTGATCCCTTAGGAATTATGAATTCATTTACTGTTCTAATTAAACTCTTAATGCAAACTATGTGGGAAAAGGGTATTCAATGGGACGAAAATGTTCCCATTGATACAGAATTCATATTTCAGGAATGGTTAAAAGAAGTTGAAAAAATAAAGTTTTTCGAAATTCCCGGACAGTACTTCAGTGATATGTGTTGGAAGTTTATAGAAGTTCACATATTTTCTGATGCCAGTCCCAAGTGTTATGGTGCCGTAGCATATTTTAGATTTAAGAAGAAAAATAAATATAAAACAAGTTTCATAGTGTCGAAATCCCGTTTGGCTCCATTAAAAAGGGTAACACTCGCTAGGCTTGAACTTTTGGTAACATTAATTTCTGCAAGATTAGGTTCGTATTTGCAATCGATATTTCCGCAGTTGGATAAGGGAAATATATTTTACTGGACTGATTCCCAAATTTGCATTCACTGGATCAAGGGATCTGCCAACGAGTGGAAACAATTTGTTAAAAATCGTGTGGTAGAAATCAAGGAGAAAACAATTTTAAACAACTGCTACTTTTGCAGTGGGAAGACAAACCCTGCTGATAAACTTACGAGGGGGATGGATGCTGAAGCTCTAATTAATAATAGTGATTGGTTTTCTGGGCCACCCTGGCTTTCAGAAGTAGATATTCGACATCACATAAACGAAATGAATACCGAAGCTGACTTGCAAAACGTTAGTGAAGAACGTAAATGTGTTACTTTGAAAACACTTGTGGAATCCACAGAACCGTTACTAAATCTTGAACTGTACGGAAATTTAACCAAAGAACTGGGAATAATGGCTTATGTTCTGCGCTTCGTGAACAACTGTAAATCCGTTCGTGAAAAGCAATCTGGTATGCTTACCACCTATGAGTTACGGAAGGCTTCAGAATTTCAAAGGTGGTTAGCAAATGAAAACATAAGGTGGATATTCAACCCGCCAGCTGCTCCACATCATGGTGGTATATGGGAGGCAGCTGTTAGATCTATGAAGCTGCATCTAAAGAAATGTGTTGGAACTCAAATTTTGACTTATGAAGAGTTTCTAACTCTAATTGCACAAATTGAAGCATGCAATTTAGGCGAAAATGCTTAATTCCATGCTTAAATTCGAGGCCAATAATACCGGTCTCCAGTGATCCCAGTGATTTGGCAGCTTTGACTCCTGGACACTTTATTATAGGGACTTCTTTAACAGCTGTTCCGGAACAAGATTTAACCAAAGTACGAGTGTCTCCATTGCAAAGATGGCAACTAACACAGCAGATGTTCCAAGGGTTTTGGAAGCGGTGGTCTAAAGAGTACCTGTGCCAACTACAGCAGCGTAGCAAATGGAGACAGCCTAGCAGAAATATTCGCCTAAATGACTTGGTTCTCATTAAAGAAGATAATATGCCTTCATTACGTTGGAAACTCGGGCGAGTAATAGAAGTGTTTCCTGGAAGAGACAATAATGTCCGAGTGGTTAGACTAAAAACTGTGCACGGGGACATTAAACGTCCTATTACCAAACTGTGTCTTTTACCAGTTGAAGAACATTAACTTAAGTGTTTGGTTTATATTGAATATGTTTTATTATTATTTTTATTTCTTATTGTACTAATAATTTTATTTGTTTGTTCTAGTTTAACCCTCATAGTTAACGTTTCAATATAGTAAGCTATAAGATGTTTTGCTAGAAGATTGGTAAGTGTGATATGTAATTTTATACTTTTTGAAGGTTCTTGTATGTTTTCAGTTTCTATATTTTTCATTTACTTGTTTGCATATATTGAAGATTATATTAAGATGAATGTAATTCATCGGGGGGGGAGGATGTTTTGGCCTCCTCGGTGATTGCGGTGATTTGTGCCCAGAGGGCGCACCGCACAAAAAGTTAGTTGCGTTACAGAACGTAAGGGAAGCGGACACGCCAAAATGTCGGGCGTATTACCGCTAATTGAGGTAATTGCATCGTATCTGTCAGGTGGCAGAAAACTAATATGATGTATCAATTCACATGCCAGGTGGCAGAATATGTCTATCATGTACATGCCAGGAGGCATAACGCTTGTAAACATGCCAGGTGGCATACGACCTGTAAATAAATTGTAAATAAATGTAACGTAAAATATCTTGGTGCAATAGATCAAGGAACAAGCATCAACAACCTTCTGATCATTTGGATACGTACAAAATTACTACCAATTACTACTTACTATCAATATAAAATTAAAATTGTGTTTTTATATTTATAAAATAAAGGGATACTGATAGTGATACTGATAAAGGGATACTGATAGTGAAACATTGCTTTCGAATGTATTACGAGTAAGCTTGTCCTTAGGAGATTTTAAATAAAAGTGGTCCCCATCTAAAAAATGCTGCCTTAAATCATTATTTCAAATATTACAATTGGATTATTTATAATAGTTCTTGCCAGTGTGGCTAAACAATTTGCTTATTGCTATTTATCTCCTTATCGTTATCTACACTTCTAACTAATTAATCAATGTAAAACAAAACTTCTTACCTTGTCCCAATGGGTTCTGCCAGTGCCACTGGTTGAATTGATCTCCTCTTTGCATCTCTATCTCAAAAGTCTTGAAGGGACTAATCCATAAATGATAAATACATTATTTAAGCAAACATATTTTAATGAAGACGTAAACGGGTTACAGAATATTTACATAATGAACAGGGTTTAAATTTGGCACGACACAGTGTGCGACTTCTCCATTCCGAGTTCTCGTACGATCTCTCCGCGAGAGTTCATAGTTCGCGTTGACGTCACTCAGCCATCGGATCTCAGCAAGAGTTGAGATGCAACACTGCTTTAAAAGTACTCTTCAACAAACATAAAAAGTTTTCACTTTCATAAAATTCATTCTGCTTTTGATTATTAATCACGTATTTAAATTTATCCTTTAGAAAATTGTTTGTTCAATTGTATAACGTTATACTGAGAAACAAAATAAACTTCTCTATAACAGTTAACGGCCATGTCCACAAAAGTTAATACAAGGCTTGGCTAATTATCGGCTCTGGTAGTAGTTAACTATTAACATAAAATGCAATTCATACGTAAAACGGTAAACATGAATTGATTTGTCTGTCCTTAGAGCTATTACAAATATTAAAATGCTAACAAAGCTAAACCGAGTTCGTTTTGTACAAGCTGCTAATATCTTGCCCTCATTATCGCTTTAGTTAAAGCAGTATCTTAAACACGAATTTACAGGCACATGAGTGCCGAAATTAGAATCTGAATTTCTTAAACTCAAGCTCAGTCAAATATCTGGGAAGCTTTTTAACAATTAGTGCAGGTGTCACATGTTACATGGCTTACCATTGAAATTGCATAAACTTCTGGTTTGAGGTAATGTCAGAATAGTAACTTTTCACACCACGCAGTTTGCCAGCATCACAATTTTAATCGTAATCGCGGAACTGCACGTGTGTATATAAGCACGGGTCATTTGGGAGTCTAAGTCTTTTTTCCTCCTTCTTCTTCGCCCGTGTCCTCTCTGCTGTCGCTTGCCAATCAGTGACACCGCACGTCGTGCGGGTTCGTGTTCCTGCATATCTCACTGATGGAGTTTCATCATACCTGATAGTCGCACATGGAATGTCGTCGTACTTTTGCATAAAAAGAAGCACAACAAAAAGTTGCGATATATTTAGATGAAAATGCTCAGCTTAAAAATCCATTTGCCACGGTAACGTTCTAAAACATCTCAAGCAGATTATCAATACGTGTTCGACTTCAGATTGTGCATTACCAGCGGTGTGTCACCACGTGATGATGTTAAGTGTGTTAATGAAGTGTGAGTGTCAAAAAAAGATCTTCCACGTGTACAGAAAAGATAAGGGCACTGCACGAAATTAATATGAGAAAATTTCGACTGCATATATGTGTGATGTAACTGGATTTGATTTGTTAGCTAACGGACACATGTTCTGCTTCCGTCTACTATTCCATTTTAGGTTCTCACGTTTTGTGTTCTAAGTTATGATATTTTGATATTTTATATGTGTGTGATAAGTGTTACATATTTAATCCAGAAATTGTGCTTTTGATAAAATAAATCTGAGATTAGAAAAAGAATATTGTCTCCGCAAGTCTCATGCATGTGTGTTATTGGGTAAGTGAAATATTTAATTATTCTTGATGCTAGGGTTTAAATCGCAATGTACGATCAGTAAGGCTGCTATCACACGTCGGTTTGTTTCGGAAGAACAACTGTTTGGAACAATTTTTCTGCTTTGTCACAACAGCCAATCACCATAGATTGCTTTGGGGTTAACACAGGGGAAACTGGTTCTCCATTATAAACAAGCTGATAGCATTTGAAGCTGATAGCTGATTGGTTGAAAACGAACAACTTGCAATTTTTTTGGAAAGGAAGGAAAAAGTCGCACGTCTTTCTTTCAATAGTAAACCAGGCAGAAAAATTGTTCGAAACAGTTGTTCGCGTGAAACAAACGCCGTGTGATGTGGGCCTAAGAATTCAAGCCAGTAAATATTGGGCACATGTAAATTAATTAAGGATTTCTAGATAGATATTTGGATAGATTGTCACATTACAACGCCTCCTAGTAGTGCACACCACTACAGGTAATATCTTTAGAGTTAAGGTTAAAAGGATAGAACTGAAAATTTACTGTTAGTAAGTATAACTGTGACGATTTTTCTGTCAATATATTGTGTGAATGTGTGTTTGCCATCATTCGTGTGGATTCTTTTTGAATGTCAAATGTGACTTTAAAACTTTACTTTCATTGCACCAAGTCTCTTTTATATAATGAATGTGGTAGAAAGGCTGAAAAAACGGATTTTCTTCCTAAGGCAAGCAAATATTAATCCGTCTTTCTAAATTTGTCTTTCCAAACGTATGCTTTATTTTCGAAATATTTACTTTTAAATAATTCAAAATTTAAATGAGTCCAGTAGGTCTCATTTATGAATCAAAACAGCCTTTCTTTAAACTATCGTCCTTTTTTTGTATGCTCTGAATTCAGAGGGATTTAAATGTTATTTCACTTTCAAGAATTTTAAATCAATGGACATCTCCAACATTTTAAATTCCTCAGTATTTAAGAAAACTGAAACCGAAGATAAGATCTTAAAATAACACAAAAGTCTTTGCATGTTTAATCGCGAACTTAATTATTAATATTGACTTTTCAAGGCAAGAGCATTTTATTTCATTGTTGTCTTTGGGAATTCCCAGAGTGTTGATTGATTCAGCTATAAGTTGTACGGTTTTCCATTTCGAACTAACTTTGCCGTTTCGAATGAAAATTAGAAAGAATGAAGTTAAAACCATAATAGTCTCTGTCAAATTTTCTTTTAAGTGACAATCACGAAATTATACTTAACGTAATGAAGTACAATACGCCTTAGTGCTCTATCGATTCTGTCCTTTTAAACGATTCAGCAACTTTCAATGTTGTTGTGTCACTATCTGATGATAATTTTTAAAACTTGCGATCATATAATTGAGAAAGACACATGCTAATGTCGAATACCAAATTAGCAGAAATAAAACTTAAGACTAAGAAACTGAAGATTTTGTCTACTTTTATATCCGCAAGTCGAAATTTTTATTTGAATTCATTTTGTAAAACGCTAATTATAACTGACTACAGTGGTTTTCAGTTGTGCAGTTTTGAAATAAAATTTTTTTCAGGAATGATTTTATTTAATTTTAGTTTTATTATTGGCTAAAATTTTGTGCAATAGATTAACATTTTCCAATCGGCATCTTTAAAAGTAATATTTTTTCATCAACTTTAAATTCTTAGTTGAATATTTGAAACACGCTCTCATTTTCCCTCGGCAATTCCAGCTCCCAAAATACTTCAGTAATTGTAAGTTTATAATGTATATCCTTAATGAAATTTTCGAATAATGCCAGTAAAGTCTGCATTGAGATATATGCTTTTCCTTAATACGTATTTTAGTGTTTCGTATACACAAGTTTCATATATATATATATGGTATTAAACGCCTACTTTTATTTCTGGAAACTTTATATCCTAGAGTAAAGCAGACTGAAAATTCATATTTCTCTTTTTTAACGTGAAATCTCAACAGTGTACTTGCTTATTCTCACGAGATTTTATTTGTATGCATTGCGTATGTATTTATTTATTTCAATTTCATTTTTCTTTGATTTGCTTACAATATGAAATTTCGCTATCTGAGTGAAGTCGTAGATATGTTAACAATGAAGAATATACTCTGGAAAACAATTGCATTTCATCCTTTTATTAGCTATAAAAATAAAATTGCTTTCCGAATATATTCTTTTTATTTATTGTTCAAATAAATGCCAGATATTATAAGAGTTTGATTTTCAGAAAGGTATATTTAGTGCATAATGTAGCTTGCCCTTGCCAATTTCCCTGTAACAGAAAAATTTTCAAAGCCCATTATTATTTTTTAAGGAATTTTATCAATATTCGTTTAAAATGCTATTTCAAACTTTTAGTTACACAGTAAAAAATTTTTGGCAATTTTCTCATCCAAATCTGGAATTTATTTATAGTTGATATAAAATAAGCATTAATCTCCCTTATAAAATTTAATCATTATGTGTAGATTTTATTTCTTTAAGCTTTCCTTTTCAACTTCCCAACAACACTGAAGATTTAAATTTAAAAGATCGGAAATAAATTGATGAGCAATTCAGGGATTTCTGTGTCAAAATGAGGTTGCTGCATCAAAATTAGATTTTAGAAACACTCACATTTACTTAATTAAATTCTTCTACATTTAGTACTAACCAAAATTTGTGTAACTAGAAAATTAAAGCGCTTTCTGCATGTTTCTCTCTCTTCTTCTTCTTTTTTTAATTGAGAAGTATGAGGTTAAATAAAAATATTTAAGCACCAGTAAGAAAGTTCTAAATTGATTTTGCTAAGTGCAAACGAGTTTCACCAATTTAATGTTTATTCCTTGGCTTCAAAAGCGCATTTTCCATCATCAATTTTGAAAAGAACTTATTTTTTCTTCTCTCTCTGCATTAGTACTGTGATTTGAATTTTTAATAAAAAATGTGTCGGGATAAGTCAAAATTTTAGGACAGGTTATCAGATGATATTAAACCTTTTAGAGCATTGTATTTCAGACAAGGATTATATATATATATATATATGTAAGATAAAAATGTATGAATCAGAATTATAATATAACTATAAACATTAATTCTTCCTGTCTATTCTAAAATCGTAATAACTTATCTGCATTGCGTCATTCAAATTAATCATCCGATCTTACATAACCGTTAATACCAGATGCCTCTTGACGACCAATCACCGAATTGTAAACCAAAACTTTTCTCTTCGCGTGCTTCCATCTTTCATAACGACGCACTTCAGCTTTTTCTCTCTACAGTGCTAAGATGTAATCTCGCTAGCTTGCTTTCTATCCCAACAATATCAAAAATGTAAATCTTCTGTGGAAAGGCACGCCTAGAGTGCCAAGTGATTGTGGCCACAAATATCAATTGGAAATAAAAATGGAATTAAAACTGCCTCGACTGCCAAGTTCTTTAAATACTACGCAATCAAAATTCTTCTTCAATATGGATCTAATCACGCATCTACACTGCTCCGTTATTTCCTTTGCTTTTATTATAATATATATATATATATATATATATATATGTGTGTGTGTGTGTGTGTAAAGGAAAAACATGTGAGGTTTGATACTTTTAAAATTTCTTTAAACTGATCAATTTTCAGTTTCGTGTTTATAAATAATTTGTCTTGCATGTAGATATCTTTATTTTGACGTATTTTTTCTATTTCTATTATATCTGTTTAACTTTTAATTCCAATCTAAGTACAACTATAAACATTATTTAGTTTGAATAGTTTTAAAAGAATCTGTTTAAAAAATAAAGGCATAAGGCGGTTATGCGGATAAATTTGCTGTTGCTGTTTTGTTAGTAATCTTCCTTTTCTGTTGCAAACATAACAAGTCGACGATTTATAATAGTGGTAAGGAGTATAAGATTATGTCTGTCGTTGGCCCGGGCCCATACAGGTGACTCTCCGATTTTGTGCTCAGTTCCACCTCAAGTTTTGAAGGAGAGTCCAGGGTCTTTCAGTCCCCGAGTGTATCCTACTGGCTTTCACTCCTCTTCCCCTACCGCAACCTCTCTAGAGGACTTTTGGAACGCCCATATTTTGAGTGTCCCCATGCCGTTCAGATACTATACATTTACAAAAATCCATGCCTTCTCAAAGATTCGAGCCCGGGTCCTTCGGTATGGTAGTTAGAGTCCGAAAACACTTTTACGTCTGGGTGGCACGCATATAAATTTTGACAAATTATAATCATATTTTATAAATTTAAATCGTAATATTTCATACGCTTTTGAGTCGACGACACGGATTATCTGCGATCGGTTTAAAAGTTTTAAATTCGCAATATTTAAAATAATATTTAAAATTGACTTAAAAGTTTGCTTTTATAAGGCGATTCAGAGGAAGAAAATCACAGTTTAAACTCGTACTTGCTGTCGCATTAAAAGCTAGAAAAGTCCTTTAAATTATTCTTCGGTAGAAATTTATTCATAAATTATTCTTCTATTTCAGATTTTGGATAAATTATATTCTTTGATATGATCTATGTAAAAAAATAATATTATTTTAAAATATTAGAAATGATGGCTTTGATCTGTAATTGGGTTTTCATCAATATAATGTTATGAATGAATTCTGAAAAGTGCGAAACGGAAAAATGCTTATTTATCTTTTAAACTATGAACAAGTCATTTCAAATTTCATAAAATTTTGTCTCATTTGAATTTAGAGATATGAACCTTATATTATTTCTTTAAGAGAACATTCTGTAAACATAGCGCATTGAGGAAATATGGCTAAGAATTTTAGTAAATATATTATATAAATTTTTTACTTTTTTCACTGAAAATTATTTTTACTTTCTAATCATAATAAATACTGCTTTATAGATGATTTTTTATTTTTCTTCTTAAATGTAAAGCAATAAAATTTATTTTTGTATGTTTTGACTTATTTGTGTTGCAATACTTATGCTACTAATGGTGTGTTGAACCCTATGATTGTTGCCGTTTTTCACTTTTACCGTATAATAAGATGTAGAATTCGTGATGAAATAAGTCTTGAAATTATTCTCATATTTATGAATCAGTTGTAAAACTAATTCTAAATCCATTCTGCAGCAATTATCTTAGAATTAATTTAACATGGACAAAAATTTAAGCTTAGATTATAAACGCATACTCTACTGAAATACGAAACGAAAGTTAGCATTTCCTATACATTTAATATCAGAGGAATAGATGTAGGAACACATTTACAATTCATATCCAACATTGCACAAGAGAAAAAAAGGTACAAATGTCTTCCATTTTCTTCACAAAAAAAAAAAAAAAAAATCAAATAATCTGGAAAGCTCTAGTTAAAGCAATCGTAAATGCCATTATGAGAGAGCTGGGTAATTTAAAGTAGTTAAAGAAAACAAAAAAAGCAAGAAATGGGGGGTTCCTGAACACTGCTTTCTTTAACCCAGTAACAGAACATTTATTTTAGACTACCTTGCATTAGATTTAAACCCCAACGAGCAACGCACTTTAGAAAGGCTATTAAAGAGAGTAAAACATCAAAAATTCCTCGTAAGAAAGAGCACAATTTTCTGTTGACGCGTTTGCAATAAATCTTATGTTAAATTTAAGTTTTTCTTACAATTCCTTTCAGTCTAGCTCTGTGCACTTCTCAGAGAAAGCTTTGCAGGAAAAAAAAATAAATTAAATTACTAACAGAGTTTATTTCACTGTTGTTTCTTAAAAGAACATCAAAACATTAAAATATTCATTGCACTTTTATCTTAAAGAACCGTTTGATGTATAACATATCATAAATGTTACGCAGATTTCAAGAAATTGAAAAACATTTTATATAGCTTATGGAACTAGTATAAAGGAGCTATTCTTAAAATGTTTTAGTGAATAAGAAAATATGGAAAGCAAATTTACATAACTATGATGATCACTAGATATATCATCACAGGATATTGTCACGCCCCGAAAATTAAAGACAGGAATAAAATCAAGTTACCTGCTGTTTGGCATATATGAACTCATATCCAGAATTTCGAGAACAGCTGCAAGTATACAGCGGTTTTAACCATTGAACTACTGGTGGGCCTTTTTTAGCATGAACAAATTATGCTAAATAAAACCACTACTACAAGTATCTTTGTTCTTTAAAATAGATGATAAATTACAGAGCTAACTTTTCAATAAACTTAATTTTTGATTATTTCTGTTTTCGCAAAAAATATATTGTATTTATTCTGCCCATCGTTTTTTTAATTTAACCTACATATTAATACACTGATCTGCAATGGAAGCACATTGGTTCGTTTCGCTCTTCTAATAGACAGCAGGAGATATTGCACATAGGCGTCAATAAATCAAAAAATAGAATTTATGGAAAAAATAACCACAAATGTTATTTTTTGGAACTATATTAATGTGCTTCATGGTCTCAGTTTTAGATTATGATAGTTATGTTTCCATGAGAGTAATAAAAACGTTGGTAAAGTACTTAACTTCACGTAAAATATAAAATAAAATGTGTAATTAATAGAAAGCTTAAAGCAGTTCAAATTTTATTCATCTGACTAACGTATCTTTCTATGATGCAATACTCCATTTAGTTGACCAAAATGTTGCCAGTGGGAAGCTGCCCTGAGTTACTGTGTAATATTCAAGCTTTATGCGAAGGAACATTTTTCTCTTATTTGGAAAACGACATTGTTAAGTTCTGATCTCGAAAATATTTCCTAGAATTGCTGTTGTCAAATAAAGGACATTATTTTTCTTCAGAACAAAATTTATAATCTCTTCCAAGTGGTATTTAAAAATATGTTATCAGGAGATTAATCTCTTAAATCATTTTTTTTATTTATATTATTTACCGCGTTACTTTGGTGGTCAAAATTTGAAAAATAAACAAATTTCAAGTAGCAAAAATCATTTTATATTTTTATGCTGGGGAATATTTTTTGTTGTTAGTTTTTCAACCACAGTCTGGAAACCTCGTTAATTAATACTTAATTATCTAAAGATAATAATCGCTCAACTTACAGCTTTCTGTGTTTCCACGTGGCTGCTGTATTCACGAATTCATGAAAAAAAAAACTCATTACATGCTCCGTAGGGCATAACATGAAATTAGGAATAAAAGAAGTAAAATGTAACTGCAGTGATCCTTTTAGTGAAACTTCGAATGCGAAAGAAGAGTTTTCATGTAGGATAGTGCTAACCTTCACTGTTTTTCTCAATAATCTCAGATTAAAAGAAAACAAAAACCTTCTTGAAGGCTGGTTGACAGTCTAAGCACAAATAAGCATTTTATCAACAACAATTTTTGCTTGCGTTAGTTTAATACAATTAAATTTTTAAAAGTGACATCTTTCAGTAATAAGAATTCAGTAATAAGAATAATTTGCTAATTCATCAAAGTCTGATTAGCTTTACTTAATAATTAAAATTAATTTACTTTATAATAATAATTAAAAAATTTTAATGCTGTACTATTTTAGGTATTAACAGATTTTAAGTCAGACAAATTTCAGTGAGGGTTATTTGCAATACGCATGATCTTCAAGGTTGCAAATGGTTCTGTGCTGTTGTCCTCTCCACCATGTTTCTTACCTTTTAAAGGACCGACAAGCGAAGTCGTTGGGACTTGTGAAGTGTATTTGAGCGATTATCGACTTAACTTTTTATTAAAAAAATGAATGCAAATTTATAAAAGACCATAAATTAACAAAATTCGAATTTATGCTTTTAAAACCAGCAAAATTTATTGATCATCATGCACATAGCAGTAGTGAATAAATTAATACAAATAAGATATGGATAAACTCTTGAAGAAAATAAAATATAAAGTAAAAGAACATTCCATCAAAGAAGCTAGTATAACGCCTGAAATGAATAATCTCATAGGTCGATAAGAAGAATATAAATTTTAAATAATTACAAAATAATTAGGGCGAATATTAAAACTGTCACTGTATAATCTTTAACTAAACAAAGTGATGAATTATTAGAAAATTTACAAATGTAAAATTACTATGTAAACAAAATACCGCCATACGTTCACGTAATGTCTGCACTTTGCACTTTTTTTACTGAAATTATATCCCTAAAATGTAGGTGCGGACATTACACGGGTTGTTCAAATGTCGCGTTTTTTCTCGTGAGTACTTCTAGGTGTCAATTTCATTTCAAACAGCCAAGTTAAGTTTTAAGTGGAAGAAAATGGCATAAGTAATAAAAAGAGAAAATTTAAAATTGTTTAATAGCTGCCTAAAATTTACAAACTCACTTTCTCCCATACACAAATATAATACAAATTACCCGGTTTACGTTATCAATACTTGGCACATATAAGTTCGCATAGGAGCACAATATAGAGGCAAAAATTAACCAACACTTTCAATTTTAATATTTAATTTGACACAAATTAAATAAACGTTGGTTCTTTTAATATCCTGCACACGTTGTTCTTAACCCGAGTTTGATCGCTCTGTGTATGTCATACGCACCGCCTCCGTTTTTTCGCTGTTTCTCTCCAACCTTTTTTTAAATATGTGATTCTTCTTGTAGCTGCCCGAAAGTCATAATCTTGGAAAGGAAGACTAGGAGAAAGAGTTCTAAAAATCGGTACCTTGAAAACGCCATTCCAGGGTATGTTACACCCAGCGCAGGCATTTCTGTTAGAAATATGAGTACTGGTAGACGCATTGAAATCGTTCTCTCATTATGGCGCGTTTTCGAAGTTTTGATTAAGAAATGCGACATTTCAGAAATTTACTTGGTGCTGTTTCTTCGGGTGAAGAAAATGTTGAAGAAGGTAATGAATTTTTCGATAATGAAACGCCGAGTGATGAAGAATTTTACAGTGAACACAAATCTTCAATTGAAATAGAATCTGATATAGAGAGCGATCTTTCTGATGGAAGTGAAAGCGACTATTTTATAGAAAAGGATAATATAACAAAATGGAGCAAAATGCAATTCCGTGGAATGTTAGAATTTCTGATAGAAATATAATTTGGAAACACATGCCTTTCCACAACGTCGCTTCTCCTCTGGATGTTTGGAACTCATTTTTATCTTCTGATTTGATAAAGAAACTGGTGCAATGTATTAATATTTTTATTGGCTCGATTAAAGAGGGGCAGCTGGGCTTCATAAAGAATTAACTATTGTTTCTTATACACCCCAAAATAATAGAAATGTGCTAAAAGTGCCGTCGATGTTGTGGATCAAATGGCTGCAACGTATTCAACGGCTAAAAAAACTAGTCGATCGCCTATGCCAATTTTATTTCATGTTGAACTTTGCGGCAATAAATACACGGATAATTTTGTTATCAACAAAGAAACCACCTACTGGGATTCGATCACGATGTTCAATTCTGAAAACATCGACGACATATAAAAGATCTGCTGAATAGGGTGGGGGTGGGGGGTAAAAACGCAGAAAAACTAAGTTTGTCTCTGAAAAATATGAAAAACATGCATGCATGGAACATATGGCATGCATTGGCCTGAAATGTGCAAATTAAAGGTAACATTTTTAATATATGCTTAAAAATATGTTTTCTCTTCTCTGTTCTTGTTGTTTTACATTTTGTGCAGATTAAATGGTAAAGAGGGAAAGAAACCGCCCTTGGTATATCAGACCCAGCGCGAGCAATTCCGTTCATTTTTCTCGCGCGAGTAATGCCGGGTTATAAAACATGTATTCTGACGCACTTTATGAAAATACATTTCTTTTCATCATTCGCTGCAACCAACCTTCACTCGCCTTGAATTTCGATGTGGGAATGTCTTCTTCTCGTGCCGCAGCAAGCGCTCTTGTTTGACACATTTCTCTTGAGCGTACCCTTGAGCACGCATATCCATACTGCATACCCTTGAGCACGCATATCCCGAACATAAGCAACTACTTCTCTTTCTAAGTTCAGAACATTTCGAACCAAAAAACGCACGTCTTGTTTTGTTCGTTGCCGCCAGTTGATCGCGCTGTTTGCTCGAACTGCGTACACACTTTTCGTTCACTTATATACTCTTGCTGCTGCTCTTTTTCCATTTTCCTGCGCAAATTCTACGACTTTCAGTTTAAAAGCCGCTGTATAGCTGCTGTATTTTGCCATTTCAAGCACGCTTCTTGCTAACTACTATGAATTGCAAATGATACTATGAAAAGAGAAAGCTTGAAATATGGGAATGTTCCAAGGACGATTGAATTGGATTATTTAATTATGGGAAAGCACACGAGGGCTATCTGCCTAAAGGGATGGATGCCTTCGTGGAGGAGTTTCTAAGGGAAACTGGCTTGTATACAAGTTACACATGGGGAAAACTACGAAAACGACCATGCAGGCAGCCCGTTCGCGGGATTCGAACCTCGGACCGAACTACCAGTGTTTAGCCTCTTTACAGCTCAGCCGCTGGTGGGCCATGTTCCAAGAAGAAAGTAATTTTATTACAAAATTCTATTTTCTGGAAGCCAGTGTGGTGAAAACCTGTTTGAACTGCCTTCCTTTATTATCGCTTCTCCGAGTGGATTGCTGGCGCCGATGAACTGAAAAATAGCTGCAACAGAATGCAAAGAAAATCTCTGCTATCCATTTTGGCGCCGACTAAAGACAAAACAAATGTATATTCTTTCTTTAAAGATGTTTATTGACTAATGATATTAACTAAAGGGGAAAATGCGATGTTAAAAAAGAAATATATTTTAAAGTTAGAAATTCTTTAGTTTTGGGGTGCGGACATTGTGCGGGTCACTTTTTTTTTTTTTTTTTTTTTTTTTACATAAATTTTATCTGTACAGTTGGGGTGCGAATATTACATGTTCGCGGATATTACACTAGCGTATACGGCATGCAGTATTATAAAATTATATAACGAAAATAATTCTAAATTAAAATAAATTTTAAATCAAATTCAGTTTGATCTAGAAGAAGCTTTTCGTAAATTGTCATATTAATAAACAAATGTGCATGAAATAAATTTTCACAGGCCTAACATTACGTACTTCAGTACTCTCAGTCAAAGAAAAGTTCTGAATCATAATATATCTGAGAATGAACGTATTCGCGGTGAATTTATAATGACTAGCATACTACTATACGAAAGAAAAACTGAAATTACCCACGTGCCAGTTCATTTACTTCCAAAGTTGTAAATGGGATTAAATAATTCATCAATACGTGAGATGTAAATGAAACAGAAAGCATGAAATCTGAATACAGCAATCCCGTTTGACATACTCAAGACTAATAAGTTTTATACATCAGTTTTAAGAAGAAACTGTTTCATTTAAATTTCTTAACTATTACCAGCGTTTTCTAAGCATTCTTTATAGAATAGAGAAAGTGTCTTTACATGCTGGTGCTAACTTCATTTAAAGCACCACTCCGAAAGATTAACTACGGCCATTCCAAATATTCTTCTCTCTTCGCAGTCCTAATCTAATCTACAGCGAATGCATTTGATTGCAGGATATAAATCCTGATTAAGCTAATATTACTGTATACTTCCTGGAATAGTTTCTTCCTTGCCCTTAGCTGTAAGAGTCTGTTGCTTAGTTATTTGAGTCTCATTTCTAATAATTTCTCTCATATCTGATTGTAAAGACGTATGTATATCCAGTATTAAACTATTATTTAAATTATTGGGAAACTCTTTCTTGAATATATGAGAACATTTAATTTAATGCAATACATGGCTCGAATAAAAGTTGCTTAATTTATACAAAGGAACTCCTTTTGAAGTTTTATTTAGATCTTTTCTATATATTTCTATCAAATGATCAGGTAAACATTTAATGTTTAATAATTTTATACGCATAATTGTTTAATAGTTAAATTTTAATCTCTCGTAATGCGTTTTATTAATGATTTACTTATAAGATGAAAATTATATTATTTATTTAACTGCTTGATAGGATATTGGCTTGCGAGTTTGTTACATTAAACTCAATCTTTGTTTAAGGACCCATTTACTTAACGGTCTTTAAGTTACTTCACTATGGTGGCGAGTTGTCTTCCAGTCGAAAATTAAATTTAGACAAAGCATATATCAAAACTAAAACGTTTTTACTAACCACAAAGTGGTGGCTATAACTTAAGAGAATAATTCAGTTTAAAGGACTCAAGCATTTGTAAACTTGTAACAAACATACCACAAGGTACTGATACGTAACAATTAGAAAATATAAGTTTTATAATAAGACATTTGCCTTTAATCTTCTACTTAATTACTGAAAAGGAATTACTTATCATCTTGGAGGGCAAAGGAATTCAGCACAGCCTCAGTGCAATAGCAATATCTTCACCAACGCTCTTACTTAAACTTGGCCGAGAAATCGCGGACAAAAAACATGATCAGGCAACCGAAACTGAATACAAATTAAAAGTTGTGATTATAGTGCTTCACATATCGGAGATATGGTTAACATTGGTTGGTATTTTAAATCATTTCGCATCACTTTCGATTTGAATACCCTTCTTGTTTGACAGAATCTATGTATCTGGTAAGAAAAGACAGCGCAGTGTTTAATTTAAAGTTAGGCGCAAAATGGGCAGTCCAATAAAATTTTATAAAATATACATATTTGTATTCTTCCTGAATCCAACTTGAGGACGTTTATAAAGACGGAATCAGTTTGTAGAATTTATCATTTAAATGATAGTAATCAGCTTGGTAATAAAATATATTCGACAACAGATTATATATCTCTCTACTATGTGCTACAACTCATTCGGAACAGCATGTATGGTTATACTTTTATTTCTTTACCAATCGTAAATTAGTGTACAAGGATGAATGGATTAATGTAACTGTTAAATGCTAAACAGTATTTTTATATGATTTAAAAATTACTGCTTGCCTTAAAAAACTATATAAATATGTAACATGAAATCTGGTCAGAAATACTATCAAGCACAAAATTAGACTTCGTGACGTAAATATATATTATGGTTTATTGCAGGATTTAAAGCAACAAGAATTCGCGTAATATTCATAAATTTGCAGGATATGTTTCGAAGGTTTAAATATAGAACCTTCTGGAGCCAGCTATTGATGAAAAATGAAAATATGTAAGAAATAATGTCCTTAAGAGCTGAGGATAAAGACGGATTGGAACTGGGATCGTTAACTGGAACTGAAAGACTTTTTATAAATATGAAAACCTCTAAAAATCTAATTAGCAAACGGAAGCTGTTTTATGAATAATTTTTGTTGCAGAAATATGAGAAATGCATTTTCTAACTAATAATTTGGTAACAGAAGATTTATGTATTTCTTTTTTATTAACATATACCTCATGTTCCTTAGCATGAAATTTAAAGGCTCTTGCTTAATTTGACCTCAGGAGTTCATATCCAGAAAGGTGTCCTAAGTATGGGACTATGAATTTTATTGACAGAAGAGAAACCAATCCGACAGTATAATTTCTGTAAAATACATGCAGTTTTATAGTTAATCTTCTAAAATAAAGAAAAAAAAATCTTTTGATGTGTAGAGAGGAGAATTTGTTTAATAGAGGAGTTCCACATGCATAAAATTCCTTCTTCTCTAGTTAACGATTCCAATTCCAATCTGTTTTTATTCTCAGCTAAGGAAATCATTTCGTAGATGTTTTCATTTTTCATCAAAAAATGGCACCGGCAGCTTGACTTCCTTCCTCTTATTCTTACTACATAAAATTCTATTAAAGCCTAAGTGCACGTTTTCGTCATCTAGCTTGAACTTTACGAAAAGAATAAGGTAGTATTCGGTAGTTATGCAAATAAAAAAAAAAAAAACTTGTGCCTGAAACAAAATTAAAAATTTATTGAATTTTACCAGCCTGCAAGTAAAATAAATCTTCCTCTTCACTCAATAAGATGTGTCAGAGAGACAAATTTAGAGTATTTGGAGGTAACTTATATTCCCCAGTGATATAGCGTAACAAAGCTCTGGTGGCTTAAGCCATCTAAATAAATATTATATCCGAGCCTAAGTTATCGAATAATTCAACACTCACGGCTTTTAGATAGATATCATGCCCTCGAAATAAACATCCATGCTGGTACAGTCTGTAACAATAACAAGTGGTAGTAAACGCGCCGTCTTTCCTCTTAGACGAGAGTAACAATAGAGTCAAAATATAAGAAGATTATGTGGCAAAGTTATCATCTTAATATCCTTGCTTTCTACAGCCGCTTGTCTGTTATTTCCATTCTCATATTAGGGTTTTAAACATTAGATTACTAGTTATGTTTTTTAATAAGGGAAACAGTAAAAATTATGAAGAGAAAAAAGTTCTAAATTAAAGCTAATAAAACTGAATAAAAATTAATGTCATATAACGTTGTAAAATACAGCTTTTGCTGCTGATATAATATTTATGATTATGTCTGATTTTACTGTAGTTTTTCAAATATAATTGCAGATTTTAGCTTTCACATCTTTCACAGCTTTTAAAAGTTTGGATTCGTATTCCAGTAATTTATTTTATAATACTTGCTTCTAGCATCTTTGTAATGAAAATCTTGAATGCAATGAATTAAGTCGATTGAAATTTAGATTGGTACATAATCCAACCTGATAATCGTTAAATGTTGCTAGGTTTCCATTTTTAGAATGGACACGCCATCCGCTTCATGGTCAGGGTAGCTTAGGTTATCCAATAGATGTAAAGCAACTCGAGAGCTATTTATTTGTCTGCGGGGAGGGGAGCCTTTGTGGAGGGCTCACAATGGAGACAGGCTTACAAATGCAATACATATCGAAAAAAACCATGAAACCTCCCATGTAGCCATCCCATTCACCGGGATTTGAAACGATCGAATTTACAACGTTTAGAAACATTTTAAAACGGCTCGGCCGCTAGTGAGATGGATACTATATTTGTGTAACTTGTTTATCTCTTTGATGTGAAAGTTAGTTTAGCTCTCTGTAGTTATGAATTATTTATCTATAATTTCAATTTAACTGACAGCAACACAAGGTTAGGCGTTCTTGACAACACAAGTTGACAGCAACATTTGACTGTCTTCGGTTACGCTGCTATTTAATGTGTAGATGCATTTTACAGTTGGTCACTATACTGCACTACTTGTTTTACTGTGTCGAGTTGAATCACATTTAGGTCAGCGCAATTCTTTTCTTTTCTGTACCTCGATGCATATTTTATTAAAACATATATCTAAACTATTTTGAAGGCGCGTATGTAATTAGCATATATTCTGTTATGTATGCGGAGAGTTCACAGCGAAGCAAGAATTATACAATCTTAACGCTTAAAAAAAAAATACTGCGGTTTGTACTTCTGCTGAAGAATTGATGATCAAGTTAAGCCTGCTTCTTCATGGTTTTTCCGATATGTGAGAAAATAGTTTTTGAAAGTCATTTCAGGTTTCAGTGCCCATTAATGCCAATCGCAGATCCAAAGATATGACATAAAGTATTTTATATAGTGGTAACTATTTTTGTTTAAATATTTTCGTCATAAATTCCAAATAAACCCCAGCAACTAAAATTACCCTCATAGATAAAGCTATTTTCTGTGAGAAGTTTCTGATATCCAGGCCACTAAACAGCGCGACTATTATCGATGATAAGATATGCAGAGAGATAGTAGATTTTACGTTTTTTTTTTTTTTTTCGTTTTATTTGGCAAATATATTTTTAATTATAAGTACTATGGCAATAATAACAAAAGAGTTACAGTAATAACAAAAAACTAACATAGCCAATATAATTTTTATTTCCTAGAATTATCATATTAGCAAAAAATATAATACTAATATAATCCTTAGACATTTATTTATCACTCCAACACTCGTGCGGGCCACGAGTGTGAGATCCAACACAAGGTATCTGCATCTAAGGTTTTCGCTCTCGGTCTATGCCTAATAGTTACCTAGAACCTGGATAGAGCTAATGCCCATTTTCATAACCTAGCACTAAGGGGTATCTCGAAGGGATACACCGTAATGTTAATAAAATGCCTGTAATATTTCGAAGGGTTGTGTTCTATGTGCAACACAATTTTCCTGCCTTTTGAATTTATTTAGGGTCACAAACAATTGCATAAGCTTCGCTTTCGGTAATACTCCACTTCGATCGGGTACCCGTTAATTTTTGGCTTGCAAACGTTATGGTTATTACTTTCATTTATTATTCATTTATTTCATTTATTCCGTTTTTACAGTTCTAGCACAAAAGTTTTAGCACAAAAGTTAAAAGAATTTGACAACTTTTAAAAGTGTTAGGTATATATCTTTAAAAGTGTTTTGCTGGAATGTTGTAAAGATTTGATATGAAAATGGTACGAGTACTTTGGTTTAAGATGGAGCAATTATATTCTTGTGATTTCGAAAGTCCAAATAACGTTTGTTAATATCATGAAGAACCGGATTTATTTGGGAGAACGTAGTTTTTCTTCGTTTTATGAGAATGATTACTAAATTCGATGAAGTTCGAAACGACGAAGCCCTTCTTCAAATTGAATATAATGGATAAAACTATTTTGCTCCATTATTTTCTTACCTGACGTTAATAATATAAAACTGTACACATAGATATTGAGGGAAAAGTCATAAATAAAAATGTAATTGAATTTTGTTCATGCTATAACATAGCAATGCACTGGCTTACATTGAAATAAGTGAGGGAAATATAGACAGTATCGCGTCAGCATTTTTGCTGGATATTTGCATTGTTATCAATGCACAACTTTTGTCTACTGAAACAATAATATCGCATAATTTCAAGTAAATAAAATTAAAATGGTTGTAAAATTTTCGTGTTGAAACATAGATGCATAAAAGTGTATGAAATACGTGAGAGATTTAAAACGCAGCATCACGTAAATTCGTTGGTTGATCTATTCAATTTAATTAATCATTACATGACTTACATTTACTAAAACTTTAACACTGCAGAAGTTCCAAAAAAAAAAAAAAAAAGAAAAAAAAAAAAAAGAAAAAGAAAAAAAGAAATGCGTGGAAGGGCTCAGATTTTAAAAGTCTCCTAAAAGGGTTTGTTAAGGTTTTTCTACACTCTCGCTGACCTCGCAGTCTACCAGTGTGCTATTTGCATTCTACCAATACGCAGTCTATCAGTCACTTCTACTAACTAATTTCTTTTTGTCTTTTAAGCTTTATCATTAAGTATCATTTTCTTCGTACTTACTCCATATGCAATTCAAAAGCAAGCTTATAAAAATTATGTTTCTGAAAATAAATGGCGAGAAATATTTCTAATTATTTCTATCGTGTATACACAGTAAAAGAAAATCTGTTAAGGATTTCGCAAGATAGGCATAAGAATTTTCAAAGGATATTGGGGATAGAAGGCAAGAGACACACTGTCTAAAATATAAAAGCATTTATTGAAGAAAGTATTTCTTTCGTTGAAATTGCTCTTAAAAATCTTCTCGAAGCGATTCGAAAACGAAATCACTTATATTCATTAAGCGTATAAAACCATGTACTTGGAAACTTTCGTAATAATACTGATTTTTACTTGACGTAAATGCGATACATTTTCCAGAAAAAAAAAATTCAAATTTTTATCTCTGTAATGTATCACATAATAAAAAATTACATTCTAAAACATACCAAAAGGAGTAAAAATTTATTTGGAAACAAAAACGAATGCGGTTAATTTTAATAATGTTTGCGTAAGGTACATTACACGTACAATTCTACGTTATTTTAATTAACATCATAATGGAGCGTGAGCTCTAAGTAACACTGTATTATTTTTAAAAAAAGAAGCTATTGAGTAAGCGCTTTAAAATATCCTCTACTGAATAGTTCATTCTAGCATAAAGTTTACCAAACTTTCGAAATTAAAATTGGCTTTAAAGCTGTTTTACGCATGAGATAACAATTTATATGCAGGATAAGATTTTGCCTTAATTAAAATAAGTTTGAAATTTTTCAATTATTCGAGGCGAAATATTTTTTTATTAGATCACTGAATAATATTTAATGAATTTTCATTTAAATGCACCGCAGGTTTTCTATATAATTTCGTAAACGTTTCGCAATGCAGACTTTTAATAACTCCGAAGTTCTTTGATCACTTGAATAGATTTGACTAGACGTCAGAAATCAAAATGAGTAGAAGACAAAATATAAAAAGTATTAATTTCAAACAAAGTAGGTAAATTATAAAAAGGTCATGATTTGAATACTTTGAAGAAAAAAAAAAAAAAACATTTGTTGGTAACCAGAACCATGCAAGAAATCTGTTACAAAAAGGAAAGAAAGATATAGTTTTGTTAGAGAGGAAAAGTGCAGCCAGTCATTTTAACTGCATAATGAAGCTATAATAATTTCTATGCATAACAAAGAAAAAAATGAAGTCAATACTCCTTCGTGCGTACAGGTTCGCAATAGATTGAATGCACACAGGTCCGATGATAGTTTGATAGAAATTAGTTTATCAAAAAAATTCAGAGTTCTGTAATTTTCTGCATAAATACTCGTACAGGTGTTTGTTCACAGTACAACCAGTAGTTCAGCTTCAAACTACTAAGAATATTAAACTCAACGCAATGCAAAGCTCATCGAAAGAGAAAACTAACCCGGACATATCTCAGTACTCCGATTTTACGTTGAACTAACAATTCGAAACATCAACAATAGAGCAGATTATATAGTTTTCACCCAGCCGGTGACATATTTCTAGTAATTTCTGCTTCCCGAAATTACCGAAAGGTAATATAAGGGTTGAATTACGGTTACAATTAGCATAGAGGGGTCGATTAGATTTATTGAATTACAGTACCTATTATGGTGATACAGGGACCGGACCAAAATGTCGTCAAATGGTAAGTTTGGCGATTTTTGGCGATTTCTCGTCAAATTACAGAAATACTCATATACTTAATGTTCAATGGACTTGACCCTGTATTCTTACTTTTCCGGCATAGCTTCTCCCTCGAGATTTTCCATGCTACATTGCACAGCAAAATACAACTAGAAATATAAAATTGCACTAAAATCATCAATTTATGTACAATATTTGTAAAAATACTTTTTTTAGCCCAAAGGGTGTTCGACAAAAATTTCGTTTAATTTCGTTTTGCATTTTACTTTGATGCATTGTAAATGTCGGTTCACTTTTCAAATTCGAAATTTGTTTTGTTATCGATTTCATATTTTGTAACACTTTAACGAATTTGAAACTCAACGATTCCAAAGCGAGCAATGGAAACACTGTATGGGAAAAAAAAAAAAAATCATCTCCAGCGTGTGAGACTGTGTATCGGAAATTCTAAAGATATGATCAATTTAAAATTATTTTACGATATTGCTGCTGAATTCAATTTTGTGCTTTAAGTGTGAGGAACGTGATATTAAATAAATAAAGGTAACACACAAAACGTTAAAAAAACACCTCTTTCGGCGTAATGTAAAATCAGACAGCTTTGAGATTTTATTTATTTACTTTTTGTTTTCCTATGAGAATTTCTCTTTCCTAGAAAAACTAATTTAGGAGTTTCTAACTACTGCTTAGTATATAACATATCCGCAGACAAATAAAAATCTCGATCTTAATATGATATTCTCTTTTGCTATTTAAAATAATATCCTGACTTAACTTCGGCAAGCATATGGGTAACAAACTGTTGCACCACTTTACCATGCAACGCATGTGTACTTTACAATTTTATTAACAAATTTATCACATTTTGATTTATTAAAATGAAAGGATTTTGATAACGCATCTGAAGGCATGAGTAATTTTCTATCCATTATGCATTGGGCAAGTGACACTTTCTTATCAGTATCTTATCCTCTAAATACTAGAGTACATAAATGGGCTTCAAAGATTCTCATCTCTTACCAGCATCAGAATAAAACTAAATGCGCAAAGCAGTCTTTCAGCACCATTCAGTATTCCGAATGGCGGTCGGGTAAAGATGGATTTACATTTCAATAATCAAAGTATAGGCGACAGCACTGCTTTCAAGACGCCAAATTATGTCTGGAATTTATTGGATCAGACGTGGAGGAAACCCAACATCGTCAAATACCAGCCAAGTACTGAATCTGGAAAATTTGGACAGGAAGATAATACCCTATCATTAGCTAGCACCATGGGAATTATTCTGAAGGGTTTAGTTTGAGAGGGAGAAAGGACTGTCGAATTTCAACACTGAGATAGTTGACTATCAAAACCACGGTGAAATTTAGTTCCATCCCCTTTGCTTTGACAGAAGACTGTAATCAAATCATATCCTCCAAAGCGTAGACTGTATTGTATAATTTTGAACATTTCCGTGTTGTACGTTTCATTCTTAATTTATAGTTACTACAGTTTTCGGGTTATCAAAATATTTGATCGTAGTAGTTAACGAAGAATATTCAAAAATTTTATAATTCCATGCCAAGGAGGGTAATTTGACATCCTCTGATATTTCTATTTCAAATAAATTTCATTAAAGTTTAATGAACGCGTGGAAGGTTGTAAAGAAAGTTTTCCCTTTCTTACATCAATCTAAGAGCGTAACAACTTTAATCCCGTCTTGACAATTCATTGAGCAAAACCATCTGAATTTAATTTGCTATAGATGTTAGAAATTTATTAAGACTTAGTACAAAATGTTAAAGTTACAGCTTTTTAAGCTAAAAAGTGAATTCTTAAAATTAAGATTTCGTTTAAACCTCGCATTTTATTTCTTGAATAGTAATAATTAACAGTTCTTTCGGTTTCGATTACTGAGATGTATTTTCGAAACAGACCGTAATGAACATGAAAGTATTAACTAATTTCAATGAGAATGCGAAAACGAGAAAAAAAAATCTGATGTATACACAACATGACTTCCTTGTACGGAATATTAAATTATACGCATTATTCTTGCATTTCAATTAAACTTATTGGATTTAATTAAAACTTCTTCGCCGACAGCACATAAACCACAATAGAATAAATGCATTCTTTAAAATTCATTCTATTTGTTTACCATAGCGACACTCTGGTGCTAGGCTCACTTAACACTATTATATTTCGTTCATATTATAGTGTATACGAGCCAGTTTCCCTTAGAAAGTCCTCAACGAAGGCATACCTCCCCTTAGGCAGATAGCCCTTGTGTGCTTTGCCGTAATTAAATACACCACCACACCATACACCACACACCGTTCATATTATAACTCAGAATGCACAAAATTTATATAATTTAAAGAATTATCTAATCGTTTCCACATGTTCTATTCAAATACTATAATAAATCTAGAACGATATATAAAAGAAATTAAGAAAACAAAACAAAAAAGAAACAGTTTTTCACAGACGATTGAGTATTTCTCATTTAATTAATTCAGTTCTCACTTCGCGAGAAGGCAAAAATACATAAAAACCCAAAATATCTGTATTAAAAATTAAGAAGTAAATCTTAAACATTTATTTCCTCGAAAAAATTCCAGAAAGGATTAAGCATCATTTTATTGGCAATATTAAATGACGGCGTTATCTTTGTTGTTGCGAAGCTAAGTTTCTCTAGATCGGCAACAAATCCACTAGTTTGCTGTTTCAAATATAAACAATCAATGGCCACCATAAAAAAAAAGGCTTCGTGGCATTTAAACAACTTTAAAATTGTTGATAATTCTAAAAATATTGCATAGAGATTTACTAAAGGGAAAAAAACCGTAACCGGAAGATAAAAACAACATAATTCAATCATTTTTAAAGCAAAAAATGTACAATTCACAAACATATAAGAGTAAAGAAACTGAGATCACTGAGCCGGGTAACAGAGTGGGTATATATACAGATATATTTATATACGTTTGGTGCGGCCGATTGCAACCAAAATACGAGGTGCACATCTACATGTTATAGCAGACCTATATACAAAATTGCAACGTTCTGAGGCTACTCGTTTTTGAGTTATGCGAGATACGTACGTGCATACGTTCGTACAGCCGCCACGAAAAATTCTCTTCAGAATTCATTTTAAAGAAGTTTTATATATATATATATATATATATTTTTGGAGGAAAAGAGTCTCTTATTCTGTACTTCCGTACAGATATCACGCAAAAACATCGTTAAATTGCATTCGATAGCGGTCAAAATGGATATTTTCGTTGAAATACGCTGCCTGCAACTTTTCGCCATTTGTAATGGCTTCCTTTTTACTTCGTACAAGGAAGTAAAAAAGAAAGAAAGAAGTCACATGAAAACGGAAAACAGACGACAATACTCTGTAATATGTTTTATTTAACATTAGTTTAAATGTAATATTTTATTTTCTAATATTAGTAACTGATGAATATTACGCAAACGTTTTGAAACTGATAAAAATTACGCAAACGTACATAAAATATCTCTGATTGTAACTGTGACAGGAGATGTACCAGAGAAAATAATAGAATAGTCGACAATGATACCGTTGGGGGGGTTGGGACTGGCGAATAATCGTCTTATCTTGTCTCGCATTTGTGCTTCTTGGCCTTCCAGAGCCTTTATTTCGTCGGCAGTTTCAATTGCCTCCAACAACTTTGCACAGCAGTATCTGCACGCTGTAGGTGGCGGCCTATTGCTCGGTATGGCCACACAGATTCACGCAACCCCTACAATGCGACCACGTTCGAAGTCATTTAGCTGTCTGTAAGGTCTTCCATATCGTTGTAATGACATCTTTATTTGCTTCTTTACGGAATTAAAATGGCAGCAACAAAAAAAGATAGATTTTCCGCCTCTGTTACTGGTTTTATACTTTCCGAATTGCGCACTGGAAATGCGCGATATGACCGCAATTCCTGCTCATTTGCCTTGAAACTTTGATCATTTGTATGTTCGATCGAGATGTTTTTGCATACTAAATTTCGTCATGATCACAAAGTCCATCTTGGTGCTTCGATTGTTTTGCAAAAGAGTGTATATATATTTTTAGAATGCTAAGCCTTGAATATTTTGCATTATCATAAACTTTTAACTCACAATCCATTATTTTGTGATTCATTCTTGGAAATTGTTTTCTAAAGCTGTGATTTCAATTATCCAAAGAAGTAACAACATTATTATCATTTTAATAAAATATCCTGAGCTGCTGAAATTGGTATGATAACATATGGTATGATATGGCATTATATGTTCATATCACTATAATATTACCTGCAAAATATGGAATAAGATAGCCTTCTTCTAACACAACAATAATGTTTTAAATATGATATTTAATCTGCATTACTGCAGTAGGTATTTCATTGGACAGTAATATACTAATTTTGGACACGCATTCACATAGAACCATCATTTTGAATCTAAAATATCATCAGTACGTTTCCAATATTATACAATTTACATTCATGGGCTGAGTTATTCTTTACTCAGTCCATGAATGTAAATTACCTTTAAACCTCTTATTACCATAAACCCTTTACTCGTTATAGATCTAAACGATTCATTAAGAACTTTTGCTGTATTAAAGTACACCGATTCTGGAAGAAGAAAAATTTTTTAATTTCTATCTTTTTTATTATTTTCTAAAGATTAGAATTTAAAAGTATAATTCATACTTTAGATTGTCATATATTAATACGATATGAGAAAATTAAAAAAAATACGAATTTTATTATTTTTGTTATACATATTTAAAAAGTATTCGATATTATAAGATACTTTTTAGGACATAAAGAAAACATAGAACTGTAAGAACAAACGAATTACAAAACGAATTATTATTCTAAAATTCATGAAAAAATTAGACTTGGAGTGTCACTTTATATTAGATTAGAACAAGATCACATCACAGCTTAACTTGTTCTGTAATTCTTAAAAATGCGTATTAATAATAATTTCCTTAACATGCATTTTTTAAGAATTCTTTCTGATTTAAAGTTGACTTTACTTAAATTAAGGTTATATACATTCATTATTTCTAAACTAAGACATAAATTTAATATTCTTCGGAATTACTGTTAGATATGCACTGTTTTGAAAACAAAATATGGAAGGCAGGCTTTTTGAAAGAATCTCATAAAAATTGCTAGAAAATTATATAATTATCGTATTTTTCAGATCGCCATTTTTAAATACATCTGATAAGTAAAATTGGCGCTTGGAAAATTTTGAATGAAGCTATTAAAAATCATATTACAAGTGCCAGACACGTAATACCCTGAGATTACTGCGAGAACAAAACTACTAATCTTCTGATTTGATCTAGTAAAGGAAGTGCGATGATTTGAAGATATATGTTTTCTAGTAATGAGCTCTAAATGGTAAAAGTCATGTTAGGTGGTTTTGTACAATTACGTTAGTTGTTTATATCTCTCCTAGGACAAAGCAACTGCTTTTTATTTTCTGTTTTTAGGCACCAATGGTTCTTTGACCGTTTAATGGTTCTACTGGGAAAATAAGATTTATTATTCTCATTAGGATTGAGTTACATTACACAGTTACAAAAATGCCCACATGAATTAACCAAAATTATTGTGCTGTGTTATTTCATTGTAAATAACTCAGGAAACGAAAAATTTAACAACAATGAGTTACTTTTTTATTCCGCAGCTTCTGTTCAAGTAATAATCTTGAAATCGTATTAAAAGCAACTAAGAATTAACAAAGATACATATAAAATTTATTACTGACCACGCATTTTAATATCATTATTAAATGTCTGATTATATAATATTCGAAGTATGAAGATTTGAAAATTCGAACAAATCTTTCTACATATTCCGATATGTGTTTACTAAACGTCAGATTATTTTCAGTATAAGCATATAAAGGTCAAATTTACTGCAGTCAGTCGTTTTAATTTAAGGCATTTGTTTCTGAGAATTAAAAAACTTGCTTAAAACTTTCGAGACAAAATATACATTTATTCTTGATATCTGTTGATTGATATCTCAAATCAACGATTAGTTATTAAATGTTGCTCATAAAAAATTTATGAAACTATGGAAATCTCTGAATGGAACCTGCAATTACCTTTCTTTGTACATAAATCTTAAAAATATATTAGACATTTAAACTCAACAGTCGGAGATGATATAGTCTATCTTTTACTCGGGAGTTCTCTAAGATAGTTCTTCGTAATGAGCAGTATCGTATGGGTGACAATTAATTGCTTTAATTGAAGTTTTACCTTTTTTATTCGACTCTCAGATAGATTCATAATATTTTTTTATTCACCTTAATACAAAGAATCTAATTTATTCTAATTCTTAGTTTCTAGTTTAATACAAAGAATCTTATTTATTCTGATTCTTAGTTTCCAGTTTAATACAAATAATCTAATTTATTCTCTTCTTAGTTTCCAATACACAGTTAAGTGCTTTGAAGCACTCATCATACAAAATAAAAACAAACTGTAAAAAAAAAGAAAGCTTTCAGATTTTATATTATGTCCCAAAGGGCGTTCATTTAACAATTTGTGTGTTACCTCTATTTATTAAATATCATGTTCTTCGCACTTAAACCATAAAATTCAGTTCAACAGCAATATCGTAAAATAATTTTAAACTGAACATATCTTTAGATTCCCGGTACACAGTTTCGAACCCTGGAGAACCCCACCGAACAGTGTTGCCGTTGCTAGTATCGAAATCATTGGTTTGTTAATCAAAAATTCGTTAAAATGTTATAAAATATGAAATAGATAATGAACTATTTTCAAATTCCAAATTTGGGCTTCCAGATGCCTATATTCGAGTGGAGGACTACGCTATTCAATTTCATGTTTCTATGAACCGTTGTTTTTTCTTAGTGCGAGGGAAATACATACATTTATGAAGATTCTTCATTATTGAATTTCCTTAGTATAATACAGGGCTAAATATAATAAATATTTGGTAGCAGCATTTTGAAAAGTGAAATGCCGTTTTATAGTGGATGACGCAAAATACCAAAACGAAATTAATAGCAATTCCGGGCAAGTTGCTGCTTTGAACTAATAAGTAGAACGGAATTTCTATACCTGTTATAAAAGTTTAAAATATGATTTCAAACATGTTTTCCTACATACAACAATATAACATTCTGTTTTAAGTAACTGTTATCTTTATGTTAGATTTTTTTATAAATCATAAGAACTAAATCACTCCTTGAATATAGTAAAAAATACCGCTTAAATTTAGGATTCTTTCTAAAATTGTACGATAAAGTAACTATACTACTATATCTTACAGCATTACTACTACATAACTATACTACTATTCCATTAAGAACATTTATTGATTTGAGAATTCAATAAGCCAGGACTGTGAAGAACAAAATTTGCTTTCCCAAATATTAGGTGAAGACCATACATTTATATTTTTGGTTATTTAAAAAATCACTTTAATATATATTTCGAAATGTGTCAAAAAGGCATTAAACATGATTAATAGGCCCATAAGCGGCCGAGCGGTAGAAGCATCTGAACACTGGTAGTTCGTTCCAAGGTTAGAGTTCCGGTGAACGGGCTGGCTGCATAGGCGTTTTTGTGGTTTTCCCTATGTGTAAGGTGGATACGAACCAGTTTGCTTTAAGAAAAACTCCACGGGGCATCCCTCTATTTCCATGTTTTCCTAGCGGCGGAATACACAATAAGTAATTAAAACATGATTAATCAGCCATTATTCACGATGAGCTTCAAGGCATATCGACAGACCAGTTAGAACACATTGACTTTCTAAATTAGATTTAGAATAATGATTTTGTTTTTATACGCAGCACCGTAACCATTCGTTCAACTGGAGAACAACTGGAGAGAACCATAATATCAAATTAGCTTTTAACAAAAACGAAAATGATCGTACTCGTAATTATCATACTCGGATCATACTACACATTAAGACTCTAGGAATTACCTTCTTCGAAGATATATTTTTCCTATATAGAAACTTCTTTTTTAAAGAAAGCCATTTAGGGTAACAACAAAATAAACGATTTTATAAAATGATCTTTGCCAAAATGAAATAAGATTAATCAAATAAATTAGTTGAGGTTTTTATAGATGATTTCATCAGTTTATAAATGCATTATTTTAATGCTTTTTAAATGTTTTAAAAAACAAATTAATATTTACTTAATATTTATAACATACATTAGAGATCCTATACTTTATTATAATCGATTAACGAAAGGACAGACAAAATAATAATCACAGAAACAGTATTTCAGCTTTTAAATTCCATTCATTATTATTGTTTTGCAAATTATAAATTTTTGTTTAGCAAAATAATTATCAGTTTATGATAATTATTTTGCTAAACAAAATTATCAGAACTGTTTCAGTTCATGATTAATTATCAGAACTGTTTCAGTTCATGATTAATTATCAGAACTCTTTCAGTTCTGATGGCTAATTTTTAAACGCATAATTTTTTTTATAATTTTGATTGTTTTAAATTAATAAAATAAGAAGACTATTTAATTTAATTTTGAATACTTTTTTAGGGAGTTTCTTCAGTTACCTAACTTTTTTAGCATTAGTCTTTAAAGTTCATACCCTACTTCAAAATGGAAGACTATTAAACAAATAAATTTATCGTAAGCGGTAATAAAGACCCAGAGACAAGTGGAACAAAGTAATTTAATTAAATTAATTTAAACAATATGAATAAGGTGCTCACAGTGCGTTTGTTAATTTAAATGTAACCTTTTTTAATCAAGGTATATATATATATATATATATATATATATATATAACTAATTCAAGATATATATATATATATCTTGAATTAGAAAATTAAGCCTAAGAGAATTAAATTATGTGATCAAAGAGAGGATTTTAATCCCACTGATATATTTACGAAATAATAACCAAAATAAAATGACATGAAGCATTCGTTACAATGTTTGCAATATATACTTTTTGGTTTTCATTGGAGTTATGTAACATCATTTATAAAAGATGCTATTTTACGTGTGCCACCTATCGTTTCTCACACATATTAAGTCATATTGTAGTATTTCAAATTTTTTGACACTTTTAAATGTCCGTAGTAAAACTAAGCAAGTAAAATAAAATAATTTTCCAAGAAATAAGAATTTCATTTAGTTTTAGAAACATTTTTTCTTTTAAGTAACAGCTTTTAAAACTTGAAAATGTACTCTCTTGTATATAATTTGAACTTCTTCCATATCGCAAATCTTACGTTATATTGTATGTTAAAACTGCTTCATATTTCAGTTTTTGAGGATTTCTCACGGGAATTGTATTTTTGTGGCTTTTTTTAATTAAGCTGCAAATGATTTGTATATTATCCATATTTACCATTTAAAAATCAGTCTTTTGCGTTATTCGTAAAATTTCACTTTCGCGCTTAGCGTAAAATCCTATAAAATTCTTACTAGGCAAGGCGACTTTAGAAAGAAAGACAACGGCAGCATTTTAAATTCAGTCAAGCGTGAAGAAAAGTGTACGGCTCGGATCAATGTCTGTCGTTGCCTGATCAGATAAAACCTGATTGATTGCTAGCCGCCAACAAATAGCTTTCACTGATAAATTCGATTTTCGCAGATATAGTCTTCGCAGCATCTATGAAATTATGATTCGGATCAACATTGATAAAACAGAAGCTTGAAAGAGTTGCCTTCCGGATTTGATGAGTTTACTCTTGATTATGCTAGCTGTTGGTCTCTGCATATAAAGCAGAAGATCGTTGAAAGCAAGTGCCCTAAACTTATAAAAACAAAGAATTATAAACTGTTAAAGCATCCAAGCATTTCAAATGTCACAAATGCTAACATCTGAATGCTAAATAAGCTAAGGTAATTATTTATTTATTTGAATATATTTTAATATTTGCTATATTTATTGGAAAGGAAACCATGAAATGATATTAGATTTTTGATAAATATCTTCTAATACGAGTTTACAGATGCACTGACCGCTAACACCTTTTCCGTAAATGAGAAATCAAGAATCCTATCACATACTTAACATCCGTAAGTATTCCAGCGAAAAAACGTCGATAAATGAAGGCATCGGATCTGAAATTCATATTTGTAGTATGCATATTAATATCGACAATCTTAATAGGACAATGGAATGTTTTAGCTTATGCTTATATGGGAAATCGCAAACCTTTCATTATCATTTCAATCTCTTGTCGTTCATAACGCATGTAGATTTCCCACGTTTTGAAGCTACAATTATCCCAACGTGTTTAACAAATTTTTTATTCATTTTACTGAACCCATATTAAACAGAATATAGTTTCAAAGGAATGCATGCAGATCAAGAAATCATACCTAAATAACGAAAAGAAGAGGTTTTTACAATTATGTAAGTTAAGATTTAAATTACGTCTTCCCAAATGTTAAAACGTGATAAATCAAGGATGGTTGCTGTGTTGTTGAATAAGGGGGTGTTATGTCCCTCTGAAGCCAGATGGCGCTGCCATCGTTACTGTTTACAAAACGAATGTTAATTACTTGGGAGTTGGCTTCAATGGCGAAGCAGAGAGTGATTGTGGGAGTCTGAGCGTCTCTCAAAAATTAGTATAATAAAGATAAAGATATGTTACAAAATAGTTTGTAAATTAGTTTAATTGAGAGTTACAGTCCATTTAGAAATTGCCGGACCATTTGAGTGGTCCAGTAGAGCCGCAGAGATATCAGTTAAATAAATAATCTAGTGTAAAACAGTGATTTTGCCATTTTGTTTCAATGGAATTTGTGTTTGTGGATTATAGCCAGTTGCTGAAAGAAAGGGGTAAGTAAAAAACCCTTGAAACTCTATTCATTATTAACTGTTGCATTTAGTAAATTCTGAATTAAGTTTGTGTGATAATTTGTTATTGATAAGTGTAGCGAAAATGGCTACGAAACTGAAAGATGTTCTCACTAAAAAGAGAACTCAAAAAACTATCTTATCGAAGTTGCAAAAGAAACTTTGTGAGCCAGATTTAAGTGTTAGTGATTTAGAATTGTTAAAAAATAAATTTAACAATCTGCAAAATGAATTTGATAATATTTTTGATTCTATTATCAATTTAAGTAGTGAAGAAAATACCGCAAAAATCTTCAGTGAGCAAGATGAAATCAATAGTAGTATTATTGATATAGAATTTGAAATAAATAATAGATTGTTGAACGTTGTTAAAGAAAATAAAGTAGAAAATGCAGTAATTTCTGAAAATACTGTTGTGCGTTTACCCAAGATTTCATTACCAATATTTTCAGGAGAAATGCATTCTTGGCTTTCCTTTAAGGACATTTTTAAAGCGAGTATTGATCAAAACCCAAATTTATCAGATGCTGTAAAATTGCAATATTTGAAATCAGCACTGAAAGGAGATGCTTTTAGAATTATCCAAACGATAGCTATAACGGATAATAATTATAAGTTAGCGTGGTCTCTTCTTGAAGAAAGATACTCGAATCCTAGAGAACAAGTGTATGCTCATCTTAAAAGATTTATGTGTATTCCCGTTATTCAAAACGAGTCAGCTTCTGCGATTCTAAATTTAATTGATGTTACAAGTGAAGTTGTAAGATCGTTAGAATGTTTAGAACAAAAGTTAGATGGGGTTTCATCCGCTATATTTGCCTTTATTCTTAGCCAGAAACTTGATCAGAATACTAAGTTATGGTGGGAAAGGAATTTAAAGAAAGAAAAAATACCGAACATTAAACGCTTCTAGAATTCCAGTAATGTCTAAATCAAAAGCTTCAATAAGTCAATCAAAGGTTTCTTCAATGGTTTCGTGTGTGACTGAAAAACGTGCTTTAATTTGTAAACTGTGTAATGTGGAACATAAATTATTTAAATGCCCTAAATTTCAAAAATTCAGCTTAAAGGATAGAGTCGAGTATGTTAAAAAGCACAACTTATGTTTCTGCTGTTTTGGAAATCATGGAGTGAGAAATTGCCCTTCAAATTACTCTTGTAGGCTATGCAGAAAAAAGCACAATTCGTTACTGTGTTATGAGCGAGAAAAAGTTTCGATTTCCCAAAATAGAGAGAGTTGCGATATCGCCTCTCTGTCGGATCAAACGTCAGACGCCAGTTCGTCTACGGAAGTAGCGAAACTGAACGCTCACGCAAAGCCATTTATAAATAAGGATAGCGAGTGTTTTATGACAGCTAAAGTAAATAAAAATTTTAATGCCGTTAATAGAGTCCTATTATCGACAGCGATTGTTTATATTAAGGGAAATGAAGGAGAAATATTTCCAGCCAGGACATTGCTTGACAGTGGAAGTATGATTCATCTTTGTTCATCGGAATTAGCTGAGAAGCTTCATTTGCAAAGAGAAAATGTAAACGTATCAGTAGGATGTTTATCTGGGATTTCAACAACGGTGAAATCAAAAATAAGTGCGGTTATTTTAAATAGAGGAAACACATACATTCGTAAACTAGATTTTTTCGTAATTCCGAAAATTACTCATTTGATGCCTTCTAGACAAATTGATGTCTGTAATATTGAGATTCCACAAGGAGTTACGTTAGCTGATCCAGACTTTCACAAACCGGGTAAAATTCAGTTACTTTTAGGATCTGAAATATTTTTCGATTTGATAAGATCCGGGCAAATTTATGTACCAAATACAAATTTAGTGTTACAAAACTCAGCATTTGGGTATTTGGTAAGCGGTAGCATTGAAGATTTACCACATGAGAAACAATTAATGCATTGTGGGTTAATTTATGACAATGTCGAAGCACAGTTGAAGAAGTTCTTTGATTTGGAATCAATTGGTATCAGAGATGATTCCAATTCTTACGATGAAGATAAAGCATTAGAGATATTCAACAAAACTGTTAGTTTCAAAGATGGTCGTTATATTGTTAGTCTGCCTTGGAAGAAACGTTGGGAACATTTAGGCGACAATTTTGGTGTCGCAGAAAAAAGAATAAAAATCCTGATGAGAAAAATGCAGCATGATAATACATTATACCTGAAATATAGAGAAACTTTAGAAGAGTACGTAAATCAAGGGATAATAGAAAGAGTATTAGATTCTACGAAACCAGTAAACAAGCCAGTTTTTTATATGCCGCATCAGGCAGTTTATAGAGAAGAAAGCATTACAACAAAAATGCGTATTGTATTTGATGCGAGCTCGCATGAAATAGGTAGTCTGTCCCTGAATGATTGTTTGTGGCCAGGTATTAATCTGAATCAAAATATATTTCACTTGCTGATACATTTTAGATTTAATAGAGTTGCAATCTTAGGAGATATCGAAAAGGCATTTTTACAGATCGTGTTAGCTGAAAAAGATCGAGATTCAGTTAGATTTTTATTTGTTAAGAATATTGATACACATTTGCAGAATACCGACGATCAGCTAGAAGTGTATAGATTTAAGCGTGTGCTCTTTGGTGTTAATTCCAGTCCTTTTTTGTTAGCGGCAACTATAAAGCTGCATATCCAAAAGTACAGAAATGTGTATCCCGATACCTTTCAAATTCTTGATACATGTATGTATGTTGATGATCTTGTTACAGGAGCAAATGATGTATCAGAAGCCTTAAAAACTTCAAGGGAAGCAAAGGAAATTATGCGTGGAGCTGGGATGAATCTACGCAAATGGGTAACAAATGATTATCATTTAGCTAAAAAATGGGAAGAAGAAAATTTTGATATTCATCCCCTAAGCTCAAATGAAAAGATACTGAAGGTATTAGGAATTCAATGGAACATTCAGGAAGATAGTTTGAGTATAGAGACTTCTTGTTTGACGAAAATTTCGAGGAGAAAGAAAAGTACCAAACGCTTCATCCTCCAAACAGCTGGAAAAATATATGATCCTCTTGGACTCATCACACCATTCACTGTTAGAATAAAACTCTTACTACAAAAGCTATGGTTACGTAAATTACCATGGGATGAAGAGCTTCCTTCTGATTTGAACGACGAGTGGTATGAGTGGTGTAGCGAGCTTTCAGAACTTAGTAACATTAGTGTTCCAAGATTTGCTTTGGATTCATGTGATGAAAATATAGAGATCCATGTTTTTTCTGACGCAAGTCAAAAGTTGTATGGTGCAGCCGTTTACGTAAAGGTACAGAATCGAGAAAAAATTTCTGTGAATTTGCTGGCTTCCAAGACCAGAGTTTCACCTGTCAAAAAAGTTTCCTTGCCTCGACTTGAATTGCTGGGTGCACTGATTGCTGCAAGATTGGGAACGGAAGTTAAAAAAGTTCTAGATCGTAAAGGTTCATCTAATATCTTTTTTTGGAGTGATTCTAAAGTTACACTGTATTGGATCAAAGGATCAAGCAGGAGATGGAAGACTTTCGTTCAAAATCGCGTCGACGAGATTCAGAAGTTGACTAATCCAGATTCATGGTTTTATTGTTCAACCAAAGACAATCCAGCCGATCTTCTAACGCGTGGAGTTAGTGCCTCTTCTCTAGTGAACAATTCTAAGTGGTGGACTTGAGCAGAATTTTTTACAGAGCCGCATCTTCCCTACAAGTGCTTACAACCAATAGTTCCAGAGGTTGAGAATCTAACACCAAATGAAAGGGAGTCCTTTGTGCAAGAAAGCAAAAGTTCTAGTGACATTAATGACATTTCTGAGAGAACTATGTTGATTGACATGAACTCTAACGTTTTAGACGAACTCTTGAATATTAGTAACAATTATTATAGAATAATTAATGTTATTTCTTATATTTTTAGGTTTATTTGTAATTGCAGGAAAGGTGAATCAAGAAAGGTAGGCCCTCCTCAACTAGAGGAGGTAAGAATAGCTGAGGAAATGCTTATTAAGCATGAGCAGAAGGTCCTATTTTGTAAAAAGGACATAACAAAATTAACTTAAAAACTTAAAAAATTTACATCCCTTTGTTGATCGTAAAGGAATAATTCGCGTTGGTGGCCGTCTTGAAAAAGCTTCTTTACCATTTTCTCAGAAATATCCTGCAATCCTACCAAAAAATTCTAAGCTAAGTAAGATTTATTTTTCTAGTGTGCACAGAAGATTATTGCATGTTGTCCCCCAAGGATTATTGAATGCAGTACGTTTAAAATTTTGGCCATTAGGTGGTAGAGATTTGGCGCGAAAAACAGTACATCTTTGTGTGACGTGCTTTAAATGCAAACCGATTTTGTCTTCACAGATTATGGGCAAGTTGCCATACGAGAGAGTTAATAGATCACCCCCCATTTAGTGTTTCAGGTTTGGATCTATGCGGTCCCTTTTATGTGACTTACAAGCATCAGAGAAAGGGCGTGCTAAATAAAATTTACATTTGTGTATGTATATGTTTTGTGACACGAGCTATTCATCTTGAGCCTTTGTCAGATTTAACTTCTAGTGCTTTAATTGCCACTCTTAAGCGTTTCATGGCCAGACGTGGCAAATGTGCGAAAATATTCACTGATAATGCCCCTAATTTTGTAGGAGCAAATTCTCTGTTGAAGAAATTTTACAATGTAATTAATTTTCCTGATAAAACTTTGGCCTCATATTTCACGTCCGAAAGAATAGACTGAAACTTTATACCTCCCAAGTCCCCTCATTTCGGAGGGCTATGGGAAGTCGGTGTAAAGTCCGTAAAGTATCATTTAAAGAGAACGATAGGAAATTTGTGTTTTACATATGAGGAGTTTGAAACCATAATTGTGCAGGTAGAAGGAATACTAAATTCGAGACCTCTTACACCTATTTCCAATGATTTTGATTGTTATGACGTTTTGACCCCAGGTCATTTTTTAATAGGGAGATCAATACAGACGATTCCGGAGCCACTGATAATAGACGTAAATGAAAATCGGTTAAGCCGGTGGCAGAGAACAACGAAAGTAGTTCAAATTATTTGGAAGAAATGGTCAAATGACTATTTAGGAACTCTGCAGCAGAGAAACAAGTGGATGATAGAGAAGGACAATATTTCTGTTGGTACTATGGTACTCGTCAAGGAGGATTATCTGCCAATTTGCAAATGGATATTAGGTCGGGTTATTAAAGTCTATCATGGATCTGACAATAAAGTAAGAACGGTTAAAATCAAAACAAAATCAGGAGAATTAAAAAGAGCGATAACAAAGATCGCCGTTCTTCCGATAGAAAACTGAAATGATATTTTTGCATATGTATTGTATTGTTATAGTATTGTAATAGCTGTAGTTATAGTAATAGTATATTATGTTGTTTATAAGCATATTAACTTTGTTTAAGAATGTTTGTATAGTTTCTTGAAATTTTGTAATTTCAATCCGGGGGAGTGTTAAGTCCCTCTGAAGCCAGATGGCGCTGCCATCGTTACTGTTTACAAAACGAATGTTAATTACTTGGGAGTTGGCTTCAATGGCGAAGCAGAGAGTGATTGTGGGAGCCTGAGCGTCTCTCAAAAATTAGTATAATAAAGATAAAGATATGTTACAAAGTAGTTTGTAAATTAGTTTAATTGAGAGTTACAGTCCATTTAGAAATCGCCGGACCAGGGGGTAAATTGGGGAAAATATACATTGTACCATAAAATTCTAAAATTAGTGTAATTATTGTTTGAAAAAAATGTACTTTTAAGATTTTATAATTTCGAGAATAGTTTTATATACAAAACTAGTTGTAATATATACAATATAATTTTAATTCTTGAAAGATTCTAGTTCTCTGCGAAGTATCTCTACAATATTCTATGCATTATTAGAATTATCAGAGAAAGAAAAAGAAAAAAATTCCATTTTAAGAATGAAATCACTAAACTATCACTAAATTTTCCTCAGCACTCCTTATAATAATATCACTCTTCCAATAAACTTAACTTTATATTATATTGAATACTAACTTCATAAACGATTTTCATAATTTTATTATCTGTCTCGATAAAATATCTTTATCTTGGTAAAATCAAGACATTTTAATTAGCATGTATATATTAAATAAATGTAGTACTGTATGCTATATTTTGTGTTTCATTTGATGAGTAAAGCAAGAAATGCTCGAGTTATTAAATAATGTTAATTTAAAAAAAAAAATCGAAAAATAAAATATAGCGCAATTACTGATGATATCATTCGGTAATCCACCATCAAACAAAGATGAAATACTGAAAGTGTCGTTCCTACTACAGCATCACAGAAGACGAAAACAAAGAAAAAAGAGCATTGAAAAGAGACAATATGTGGTGTTAAAAATAGCAACTAAAATCGCAAACACATTCTCTGAACTAAGAGTTTGACTTAAAGCTACTGACTGACTATGTGGTACTTTATTACCTTCACACTTAAATTTCTGAAAGTGTCAGCACCATAAAATGAGTTTCTTCTCGTTTCCTAGTATAGCATCAAAGTGACCTTTGATAATAAAAACCTGGGAAATAAATTTGTGGACGGGATTTTGATTGTAAAGGATAAAGATGGGATCCTTGCTTCTAGAAACAATTTAGAGATAATTTCAAAGTGCTCCCTGTGACTGACAGCAAATTGGAAATGAAAAACGGTAGGAAGCAAGGACTGCAGAATAAAGGTACAATAACAAAGGTAAATGTACGAAAGATAAAGTATAAAATGTACGAAAGATAAAGTATAAAATGTACGAATTTTACAGTCAAATTATTATTTCTCAAAAGACTCCATTGGAAGGAAAGACAATACACAGTATGATTTTCTGAATTTTTTGATACATTTGCCTTTATTGTCCTAAAAGTGTTTACCTCGGAATATCAAGAAATTTCCTAATATCTCCAACTACAACAATATTCGTGAAATGTCACTCAATTTTCTATATAATCGAATATTTTGTAAAATGTTGTTTGAAAGGGAATAGTTTTAAACGTTTAGACACATGTTGCCTTATTCGCTCAAACATAATAAAATATTTATACATATATATGCAGATTTACTACAAGGAAAAATTCAAAAGATAATTTACAACAACATAGAATATAAAACAATAGCATATAACTGTATAACAGAACCAAAAAAATTACAAACCTAATAATTTATTTACCATAGTATGAGCACTGGTGGTATCTTGCATATATCTAAAGTGATTATTAAGGCATCGGTAAACTGATTTCCTTCAGCCTGAACACAATGCGTAAAAGTCATCAATAGGCTGCAATTTTTAACTCGATTGAACTGCAAATAAGCTAGAAAACGATAGTTTACATTAAAGTTATTTATTTTGATTTTTTTAATTTTATTAATAGCAATAACAGTTTTCTTTAGAATATATTAGCAGTTATGATAAATAACAATCTCAAATATAGAAACATTTTGGACATCAAGAACCCTAGCGTCAGAGGTTAAAATTTATCAATGTCTTTATCGTATTTATCCGGAGGTCAAAAGTTCCTCTGGGCAAGGGCATTGCGAATTTCTGCAATTTTCTGACATCGAAAAATTCTAAGTGATTCAACCTGTGGCGTCCGAACTAAAAACGTGATGCATGATAACTCGTCATCACGAGGATAGGGCAATAGTGTTCCCGCATTCCCAGTCGCGCTTTAAAATGGAGAGTATATAAGGTATCCTCTTCCTCATTTCCGCTTGCCTTCGTGGGGTAACTGGAAGCATGCTCGACGCGTATTCGAGAGGTCAGGGATTCGAATCCCGGCAAGTTCATTGAGGATTTCTTCAGTTTCCTGTCATAAACAAATTCTAAAAGACTCTACAGTTTACTCTACAGTAAAGGCTCTAGTGGCGACCAAACTAAAATGACCAATCCCGGAGAGGGCATTGAGCATTTTTAACGTTTTAGCATCGATGTGACTTAATGACTCTGTACATATTTTATTAGAAAATTATTTTAAACATTTCCTTACTAGGTTTTATTATCTACACTGCTGCAATAATGTACTTCAAAGTTGTTGCCTTGATTCTATAGTTAATTCTGAATAATAAATGGAAATTACTGTAGCAAAAATTATAATATATGCTATGTCACAGTAACAACACAATAAGAACAAAAATAATAATAATATTAAACAATATACGCAATGAACAGTAAATACAGCTAAATCCATTAAGAGTTTCGATTAACTTTATTGTTTTTAGGTATATATTTTAAAATTTTGTTTGATAGGATAATTATAATTTAAAAAAAAATTCTTTGTTTAAAATATTTTAATGAAATTATATTAACCAGAATTTATGTTGTTTCATATAATATTATGGTAGCTTTAGTAAAGACACGATCGAGATTAAGGAATAAAATAATAATAGATAGCGGTTAAGAAAAACAAAGCTGAAGGAAAAGTTCTGTTTAATTTTGTGAATTCTGACTGAATTCCTGCCGGCTCTTTTTGTTTTTTCACTCCGAAATCAGAAATTGTGAGGACTGGATTGAATTCCCAACACTGAAATTGGATTAAAGTTGATGAAAGTGGCTGGCACTTTAAACCGAAACTCTTTTCCGTAACGAAACGGAAATATCCCCGGAAACTAGGAAACACAGGTGATCAAATCAGATACTTGTCTTTTGGAAAAAAAAAAAAAAAAAACTCCTAAAGGCACCAGCGGTCTTATTTTGCTTCCTTCTTTTCTTATGTCTTTCTTCCCCCTTCCTTTTCCGTAAAAGCGCATTAAAGATGGGGCAAAATTGCAGGATGTACCTGCTCGTTAAAATTGAAAATATTTGAATCCGGAAATTAAATAGATCCTTAGAATATTAGTATTTCACTAGGAAAAATGTCTTATTATTCTATTTTTTAAATCGCAAGATGTGCGTACTGTAAGAATATAGTATTTTCTTAGCAATAAATGTGTATAGGTTTTAAAAGAAATAATTTGTTTTTCTTTGAAAACAACATTTCGTTTTTAATGCATATAAATGTCTGAATTTATTCATATTGAAAAAATCCCTTTATATATTTTTCCCCATAAACATTTGTGAACAGGCAAAGCCTGCCATCTTAAAGCTGATATTAATAGAAAAAAAGTACCGATTCGATCTTTGTATTAGGAATAAGCGAAAGTCATTTCAAACATACTTTAAGAAACTCCGTTTTTCAAACTTATAGTAAAATGGAAGAGTAAAATAGTAAAAATTACAGTTAGAATAATGGAACAATACATGCACAAAAAATATGTAGTACGTGCTTTATAGAATACACAATATAGTGCATTTTCTCACTCTCTTTATGGCTTGCCAATCTTTAAATCGACTTGGCCAAAAAACCGTTTCAGAGATTAACGATGCCAGTGTTAACATCGAATTGCTGCTCATTTTGGGAGAAATTCAATCTTTATAAGGCGTTTTACAAACGGATATGGATAAAAATTATTTCTTTTAATATTTTTACAAAAAATTTAAATTTTCTGTAACTATATATTTTTTGTAAATTCTTTACCAGACCAGCTTTTGTTCTTGCAAACCGAAACTCTTTTCATACCTGCTGATGTTTTTACATGGAAACGTTTTTCGATCTTGTTAAAATTTCATAATATTAATACACTTATACGCATTTTGTAAAGTTTAGTTTCGAATAAAGTAACTTTACATAATTAATCTCTCTCAAATCAACGGAACTATTTTTATATTGAAACTTAATTTAAATTTTCATGTAGTTAGAAAAGAAACTATGCAAGTGAGAATTGAAAGGACAACGAAAGATAAGTTAATACCAAAAACAGCAATATAGAATTAAATTTTTCAGATATAAGAAAAAATTACAATTTCTTTCACCTTACAAATCAGCATTCTATTCTAATATATCGGATGGAAGAAAAATAACTTGCGTATAAGAAACAAAACCGTGCTTCCTTCCTTTTTGCATTTGAGGTTACAAATTTAGATTTAACTCTGCTGTTTGTGTTTGAAACGAAAAGTAATGAAAAAGAAAGTTACTTTTATGTACTCGGAATTTTCTAGGAAGTGAAAAATAATGGAGGACGATGGTGCGTTCAGAATTTCAATTCGAAGCTTGTAACCTGAGCAATAGGCTTGCATACATTCACACATTTCTCTGCTATTTTTTTTAACCGCTGCAATCACAAGTAATGCTGGAAGAGCTTGTTATAGCTACGAATTTCTCTTGCGAATCTCTTCTAATTTTATCAAAAATACAGTGTCGAAAGGGAACTCAATAGATAATTTCAGCGAGATTAAACAGATTTTTATTTGATACTCCATTGAAAGGCTTACCTCTGTAGTAGCGCATTGTTCTTAGATCAATTATATGGAAACGTTTGAAAAACAGAATACATCTGTGAACAATTATTTTTAATTACAATCTATATTTAAAAATTCAAGGTATTTTTTAAAATTCAATTTTCTAATATTTATAAATTACAAAAATAGACTGTTTCTTTTTTATTATTATTAATTTTTTAATAATTTCAGAAAATAATATCATTAGGCCTAACTGCGGACAATGTATAACTTCTATAAATGTTTTCTGTTTTAAATCATGCTTTTGTCCCGTTTTACATATATTTATTATCTACTGACAATTATATGTTTCTGGTCTATCAACTATCATTATTCAGTACTCTTTTATTTAAATAATAAAATGTAAGAAATAGAGCTGAGAAACGAATTTTATACATCTTTTTTTATCTCTTATTTATATGCAATACGATTGCAGATAGTTGTTAACTTAATATAAGATAGAGAGGTAACTTAAATGGCAAAGCGTTTCAATGATATCTCCTCAAATATACATTTCTAGAATGTGTGTTAAAAATTACTACTATTATATGACATACAAAAATACATAATGCCCTTTAAGGAACTAAAATCTATATTCGCTGTGAATCTTTTTATTTGTATTATGGAGAAAGTGCTGTACTGGTGTTGCTTATATTATACCTTGTTTGCATTCGGAAACAATAAATACCGGAAACGTAAGTATATATAGCAATTAAATTAATTATATCTGAACCAGTATGTAATTTGCAGAATGAAAATACATCTTGTGTAAGTGCCTTTATAGTGACTGGGGAATTACATGTGATACAAAAGTGATGATATTGTAGGGAGAAGGGAAAACGGAAAGTTTGAAAATGTTACGAAGAAGCTGGCCTATTGAACTCTGGAAATTATAAGCGTATTTCCACACCAAATTAACTTTTGGGGGATAACAACGACTGGTTTAATATTTGAAGCATGTAAAAATGCATGAAACTTAGAAAAACCTTGTAGATTTGATGCAGCTAAACGTGTTACTATGTCTTAGAAAAGTTAATGTTAAGTGGAGTTTGGAAAAACTTATTATCAGTAAAGACAACCAATAAGATGAATCTACTGACGAAATGACAAAAATATACACTGAACGTTCAAAGCTTAAACTATATCTGAAAAAAGCGCAGACGTGCGTGTAGAACAAGCAGGATGAATGCCCTGGTCTTTTTTCTCAGACCAGGACATCCTTACGGTACAATCTCAAGAGTAGTTATTGAGTAAAAAGAGCAAAAGAGGATAATGACATAGAAAAAAGACCATGATTGCAATGAAATATGTAGGCAAAGTACTTGATTATATGAGTAAAAAGTAATTTTGAGTTTTATATAAATTTGCTCAGAGTTTGCTAAATTGCTGAAAGAATGTCACCATTATTCCCGAAAATGAAATACAAAAGGCCTGTCCAGAAGAAAAAAAAATATTATTATTATTTTATGCAGCACTTATTTTAAATAGTGCACTATATGTATAAATATATTAAAAGATTCATTTTTATAGTATCCTAATACTAATTTAGATTTGACAGAGTTACTTTTGGATTCTCAGTTCATACATACAGTTAGCCACAAAAGTCTGCGTACAGACTAAATTTTAAATAAAAAGAAACACTTAAAGCAAAGAAAAATGTATTTTAATCATTGCATTTTTTTCTTCTATTAGCTAAAATTGTAAGCTTAAATAAAAAATGAATAATATCAGTGTAATACTTTTTACATTTTTTCAAAAATATATTTTGTCAAAAAAACTTAGAAATCCTCTCTAATAAGTCTGCATACACTTTGAAAAAAAGCAAAATATAAGTTTTTTACATTACTTCAATACTTTGTAGGATATCCTTTATTCTTCAAAACGGCTTGCAGACGTCTGGGCATTGACTGAACTAGTTTTTCAGTGTCATCCGACGTAAATTTCGCCCATTCTTCCTGCAATTTACTAATTAGCTCATTTCGCGACGCAATATTGTGTTTTCAAATTCGTTTCTCCAATTTTGCCCACAAATGTTCGATTGGATTGAGGTCTGGTGACTGTGGAGTAGTACGCAACTGTCTTAAAGTGTGATAGAGGAGATATCCCTTGACAATTTTAGCTGTATGTTTCCGGTCGTTGTCTTGTTGGAAAATAAAGGTATTAGAAATGTTTAAATTTCAGGCACTGTCTCGTAGATGTTTCTTCAGAATATCCAGATAAACATACTTATCCATGACTTTATCCATAATGTGAAAATTTGCAACTCCTTTCGACGATATACACCCTCATACCATCACACCGCCAGCTCCATGTTTGACAGTTGGATTTAAATTTCTCAGATTCAGTTCTGTTCCTGGTTTCCTCCATGCAATAGGGTGGCCATCAATTTTAGATATTGTAAATTTACTTTCATCTGACCAAATTATATTGTTCCAGAAGTCCTGCGAAGAGTTTAAATATGTTTTGGCAAAAGCAATTATTTTCTTTCTATTTGTCTCGGAAATGTATGGCTTAGACCTAGGTTTGCGTCCATGATAATCGGCCTTTCGCAGCACTTTTCGTACAGTTTCAGGAGAAATTTCCTTGTTGCTAGTTAAAAAAATGTCTTTTGCAATGCTTTCAGCAGAAAGTTTAGGATTTTGTTTAATTCGTAAAAGAATTTTTCTTTCTTCTCTCTGCGTTAGCTTCTTCGGTCTCCCACATCTTGGTTTTACAGCAAGACTACCGGTGTCAAGATAGTTTTGAATAACGCTTTGCACACTAGAAAATGGTTTTCCAATGGTTTTATCAATATAACGAAAGGTTTTTACCTTCATCTCTCAATTTGATAATTAGTTGTCTCGTAACTAAAGGAATTTCCTTATTGGTTGTCATTTTCGTCAAAGAAAATAGAAATAACAGCTTCCAATCAACGTGAAATTTGCTTCGGAAGTCAATGACCTTGAAAGTGTAACCTTCTTTGCATTCTCAAGTTTGAGGTTTAAAAGTTAGATAAGAAATCCCCCGCCTCCTTCGCGTTGTAACCAAACTTTATTGGATTTGATTTTTGGCCACTTATCTTTTAAAAATTAGTGTGCATAAATTATTAGATATGAAAATATTACAGTGAAATAATTTCAAAGTCCCTTATTTAAACTAAATATTTAAAAAATAAAACTTTAAGAAACTACCCTTTTCGCACCTTAAAATTTGGATTTGATATTACTTTTCTTGATGTACGCAGACTTTATTGACTAACTGTATGTATTCTTATGTTAGTTACCATGAAGAATGCAATGTTCAATGAATTTCGTGCAGATGGAACGGTCAAATGTCGAGTTACCTTTCCATCCGCCCCTGATATTAGAGATACACTTTTCAAAAGTATAACTCGGATTCCTTAAATTACATGTGTTTTCATGCTGTGTCAATAAAAATGGTTAGCTTTGATTCCGAGAAGTTTAGTAATCAAAATGAAAATATTTCAAATGCATTGATCAGTTGTTCATATATACGTTGTTATCGCCAACACTTTAATCAAAGTCGCCAGATTCTGGCAACTATCCTTATAACAATCCTTAAGCTAAGCATTCGTATTCGTTATTCCAGGTTCTAACAGTTTTTATCGATAAATTCGTGATATTTTTTGTTCTAAATTTAATGTTAAAAATTTGCGCTTATATGGCGTTTGTTAGCAACGGAAGAGACTTGTTGGTAAACGTTTTGCAGGAACACAGAGTTTTGTCCCAACGTTTTTGTTCAAAACGGAAATACGAGGAAATGACGTTTGGTAAATAGCCGGTGTTCCCGAGAATTGCACGTTACCGAGTCCCTGCAATTTTCTCATGTTTTTTTAAGAGAAAACATATCACTTTGTGCTTGGAGAGAAGAATGTAGCAAAAAATTACAGAAATATTTGGAGAAGAATATATTTTATTTTTGTTTTATAAATCAAGTGAATATATGTTGAAAACGAAAACGAAAAACTGCTAAAAAGCGTTGTAAATCAAGAGTAACTATAGCAAATCATAAGTAAATATAAGTTACTTAAAAGTAATTTAAATAAGAAAGTTTAAAATAATTTATGCACAAACAAGGATTTTGCAAACTGAGAACAAAAAGAAACTTTCAAAATGATGTAAAATTTTTAACCTATAAGCTATAATGAGCTTATATTTAACCTACAATGAGATTAATATTAAACCTATAATGAGAAATATATTAATATGCAATATGCTTAAAATTAAGAAAAAAATAGTTAATTAAATATTAAATTGTATTTGAAACTGATTTACAATGATTATTTCTTATGTGTTTTAGCAGTTTTGCATTTTCATTTGTTCAGCATTTATTTAGCCCATTGATTAAAATTTGCTCAATGGTTTTTCTAGTTTCTAATTTTGAGGATTCTTACTTTATACTGTTTATTTTTACAGTATTCTTTGTTTAGGATCACAAAGGAGGAGGTTATATATTGATGAATAATTAAGGAATTTTTTAAAACAATTATTTTATTCTTTCTTTTGCTGCATTCATTGGCTGTAAAAATATTATAATGGCTTACTTTATTATTAGCTCAAAGGGCGTTAGCCCACAAGGGCTAGTCATTTCGTTTTGGCATTTTGCGTCGAAAACTTGAAAAGCCTGAATCACTTTCAAATTGTTGCCACCAAATATTATCGCCCTGTATTATATTAAAAAATTAAATAATGAAGAATATGCACAAATGAATGTAAGTTTCTCGCAATGTGATAAAACAACGGTAAAGAGCCATCAAATTTTGAAAAGCGAACGTCTCCACCCGAATATGGGCATATGGGAGCCGGAATTTGGAATTTGTTTCATTTTCATTTTCTATTTCATATTTTTTTGTAAATCATTTATGAGTTTTTGATTAAGGAACTCAACGATTTCAATTCGAGCAAATGACAATATTGTACGAAAAAAAAAAGAGTTTTATCTCTAGCGTGCAAGTCATCGGAAATTCTAAAGATGTGCTCTATTTGTGGCATTGCTGTTGAGTTGAATTTTGTGGTTTAAATGTGAAAAGCATGATAAATATAGGTAACACACAAGACGTTAAAAAATGTGCCCTTGAGCGTAATGTAAAATCTGAAATCTTTCTGATTTATTTCTATTTTATTATTTATTTATTCATTTATTTTTCGTTTTTCCATTTTCTTCTGAATTTATCATCTTCCGGATAAAATTCGGAAACATAGCTCTGAAAATTCTTCGGCTGCTTCTTCAAAAGACCAAAGAATTTTCGACAATGTATTACATTATTGTTATACATTATCTTATTGAATTTTTTGCTTTAGTTTCAATTTGCATGCTGCGTAGTTCCTGTTAGACTGTTAACTACCTTTTTCGAATTAATTATTATTTCCTGATTACTCTATATTTTTTTAAAATTTGTACCAGAATATTTCGTGCATAGACATCCTATTATTGAAGTATCTTACTCGAAGTATGAGCCTCACGATATAAATAACAGTAATTTGTTTTTCAATATTTAGGCAAATGAAGTTAAATGCAGGAAACGTAATTGTGTTAACAGATTTTCATGCATTTTCATGGTGACTTCAGAACAAAAGAATCGAAAGGACTAATTTTGTTTGAAGCATTATTGGTATATAATATTATGTTTGACTCATTTTTTATAATTAGATAGTCAGTTTTTCCATAATTGGCTATCTTAATTTCAGGCATAAACCAACTAGTATAATTTATTCTTTTATTTTCTAACTGATGTATTGCATTGAGTTTCCATACTTTTTTTTCCCATTTATAGAAGGAAAAATAATTTTTATTAATATGTCGTAAATTAGAATATCATATCGAAAATTAGAAATCATGCACATCACAAATATAAACCAGCAAGGATGAAATCACACTTAATCCAGTTTTACAGTGTATGACAATCTTTTAACAATATTAATTTCTAAATTGCCATGGTATAGTTCATTTCCTTTACTTCATGTTGTGTATCATCCTTAAAAAATTCGGATTTTTATTAAGGCTGTGGTATGAGTAAAATTTTATATTTTAAGTGAGAATTCTTCTAAGTAATTCTAAATTAAAATCAGCAGCCATTCCCTTTTGAATACAGAATTTTTCAGTTTAGTTTCTCAGGACCAAGTCCGATCCTAGCGGGTGGGCATAATGGTACACAGCAAGTGAGTGGCCAAATTTAAAAGCAGCGAAAACATATTATATTTCTGTAAAAAAGAGAGGTCAAATTGAATTTGCACGTGGGCGGCCGACTGTTTAGAATCGGCACTGGTGAGAGCTTATATAAATTTGCTATCTCGATCTTTGTTTTAAGCCTCTCTTATTAACAGCGCACTAAATTGATTGTGTTCTTGTTGCTCCTGATTATTTTAAATATCTTCAAAATTAATCAAACAACTGCAATCTATTATCAATAGGTCTGACGCTGAATACATCAAAATAAAAGCAGTTTTCTAGATATGTAAGAATTTGTTAGAAACGTAACCATAAGCACAGCATAGTCTTCACGCTTGGGTTTCTTAATTTTACCGAAATCATTGTTTCAAAACAAAATGAACAAAATTAGAAAATCAAGTATTAAATTATGTATTTTAATCAATCTTATATATAAATTAATAAAGTAGCAATGTAATAATCATATGATAAATTAAAAAAAGTACTTAGAAAATGCGAACCCATTTCTTTCCCAAGAACGGCCTACCAGAATCCGAGCGGCAAAGTCGATGAACACTGGTGTCTTGGTTCGGGTTTAAATCACAGCGAACGGGCTGACTCATGGATATTTTCGTGAAATTACCTATGCATATATTGTATACGAGCCAATTTCCCATAGAACGTCCTCCACGAAGGCATTCCATCCTTTAGGCAGATAGCTCTCAATTGCTTTGCCATAATCAAATAAAAAAAATCTAACCAACTCTCTCGTAAATCCTTAAAAGGCTCTAAAAGTAATGAAAATATGTGTGCAAATACATATATAATTAAAATGATCAATAAATGTATTTTGTTCTTTTTTACAGACTTCTAATAAAATAAAATTAACATGAAATAGTTTTTGCTTATTATCTTCAAATATTTCATGTCACATTCAAATTGTGTTTAAAATTTACAGACAAAGCAAAATTACGACGCACTTGATACTTATTTTTTAATTTATTGAAGCCGTCAAATCATAATTTTGTGTACGTTAAAGAAAGTAACTGCTAAAATTTTTAAAAGAAACGTTTCATGATTTGATAAATTTAAACCTATAGTTACAACTAAATAGATTTTGACTTTTTTTAATAGATTTTTCTCTTTAAATACGATTACAACGTACTTAGATTTTTGACTGATTATTAGACAATAGAAATATAGTTTATGCTTCCTATGGATTGGATATTTACAAGGTATATTTGTTTATCTTTGTGAATTATATAATGCAGTAAATTGTTAACATTTTAGTCTTAATCTGTGACAATTAAATAAATCTTCTAATTAAAGAAGTGACCAGTTTAATAAGTATATTTGAAAAATATCGGTAAATATAATTTTCAATCATTATATGTAAATTTTCCAAATTCTACCTGTCAATAAAATTGTTTGTTACATTGTTAACACATTTTGTTAGCAATTTAGCAAACAATTTCATTTGTTTGTTAAATCTATTATGCTTTCTTCGAAATTCTCTTAGATTTAGCTTATTATATGTGATTTTCCTTGATTATGAGAATAACGAAACTAACTCTTCCTTCTTTTAATTTGCTAGGATATTCTTGCTACAGTTATTATCACTTTTTGCTTTTAGTTGAATTATTTATTTGTGTTTTCTTCGAGAATTAATGATATTCTCAAATGTATTCAAAATGCTCATCCATTTCTTAAACTCTTAAAACTGCAAGACATAGTTTTAAATGATAGCTTATATTTTAGTACTTTTCACATAGCTTAACGTTGAGATTTTATTTTATTTTATTTTATTTTATTAGCTCTTCCAAGAAGGTTAGCCTTTTTCACTTCACGAATCCCATGTCATAAAAAAACTGAAAAATATTTCCACTTCTAATAAAAACGCAAACGATATAGCGAAAATGGGTACAGCAATGTTTTGAATAATTAAAGTCTTTTCTTTATTAAATTTATCCGAAAGTGTTTACATTGACTTCATTTACGTTATAACTGCAAGTTCTTTCTCTGCTGTCAGAAAATGCTATTTTGAACACCGTACAGTAAAGATCTGACATTACGTTCTGTACTTCTACTTACCATGAATTCCAAAAATATTATGTCTGTCCTAATAGTTTAGAATCATAAACTCACTTATTAAACTAGACTTTTATTACTAGCATTGATATCACAAAGTTTTGCACTCAATGTCGGAAAAATTCACAAATTATGCCATTTTTATAAAAGATAACATTTATAGGGGTATACACGTGATCTGGTAATGCTATTGCAGTCCTAGATCCCTAGTGAAGCGAGTTATCGCTATGTCTGAGAAATGACATAGTCTTAAGGAGATTGTAATAACCTTTTTATTTAAAGAGAAGTTGGAACATTAATGCACTCTCCTGTCCTACAATAACCATAATTGGTGCCATAAATAAATAGAATGGTGAACTTAAAGTTAAGCGTTGAACAGTAGTCAAAGACTACACAATTAAATACTCAAATATAACCATGTTCAATAACTTTACTGCCTCGTCAGATTAAAAGTGTCAGCAGAGAGAGACCGCAAAGATGAATAACTGCAACTGTTTAGAGCTGGCAGGAACTAATCACGTAGTTCACACGTGATGCCGGAAACTCTTTATCTCGAGTCCGAAAAACCTCAGCTTAAATACTCACAATTAATTTGCATTCTGGTGAGGAATATGGAAAGAAGAAGTTATAGTAAAGATTGAAATTGTAGTAACTGATTAATTAACTTAAGATATCCTACAAATTCTTATAAGAAATTACGAAATACCTTTATATTTTTTCCTAACTTTGTATGATTTTTTTTCATTTCCTCGAGAATGATTGCTTATATAGATATCTTGAGATAGAAAAAGAATTGCGTAGATACCAGAGATGACATAACGGAGAAAAAAAGCTTTCATATGTAGCCGTTGATATAGAATAGTTTCGTTTTCGTAACAGAGTAAGACTAGATACTCATAGATAGATTCACACAACACCAATTACGGTTGCCTTCTGCACCCTGCAATTAGTGCAGCTTACATCATTTTAGACGAAAGACGAAACGGAGCAGCAAACTATGCATGACTATCAGCAGGTAAAGCAAGAAAATGGGGGTGTTGGGTATTGTAACACTTCATGTTATATTAACCAAGAGATACTATAAGTTTACATATAATTTCACTAAAATTTATTACATATGTACAAAATTCGTAACAATATATATTGATATTTATGAAGTTATAGAATAAAGACATGGAAAATAAAATAAACTTTTTTGTTTAAATCATCTAACGTTTTTGATGCAAAATATCAATATATACGTGTATATGGAAAACTAAAGATATTAATAAGACGTTAAGAAATCTGGAAGTTTATAGGAAACAGAAGCACAGAAAAAATACAAAGTCTCCACTGGACAATTTTAACAGTGTGAAATATCTAATATGAGGCCTTCTTTGATATTTTTAATAGTTTTCAGTATTTAATATGTATGCAATCATTTCAGACATTTTATTCGATAAATCACAGTACGGTAAAATGGAAATTAGAAAGAAATCATCGGAACGTTTTGAATGATTCTAAAAATAAAACAAATACTTAAAAGAAAATAAAATAACGGCAGATATTCTTATTAGAACAAAACTGTATCTCTGATCGTTTCAAGCTGTACCATAACCAAGCGCAAAATATCTAAATAGATTCCCCTCCCTTGGTGTGGGTGATACATTATCCAACGCGTCATCTGGCGCTTTTCTGCCTCTAAGATTCGGAGAAGCTAACTGTGACTAAGGATCTAAAAATTTCCCGAGTAACTGAAGCAAACAATGAATAAATCTGAAGGCGAGCGATTTATTTTGGCATGTGAATAAAGTAAAATAATTCTATAGAGTGAAAGAAGCTACCGTTGGTCTAAGTGTTGATGCATTGAAACTGTGTAAAGGAAGCAAAAATAGGTAAAAGAGCCTTGGAGAAAAATGCTGCAATTTATATCAATTTCTTCGTACATATTTTTTACTCGTTGTATACGAGAACTATGAAAAAATAGTTTAAAAAAAAGAGGTACAATGAATTTCAGGTTTCGAATTGAGACAATAATATGCGTTTAAATTAAATGCAACCTGCGAATACCGTTTTAATACATGCAGCAAAAATAAAATTTTCTCATTCATCTTTGGTACTTATTCATAAACAATTCAGTATATTTATAATCATTTTAAACATATTGAAAATCTTCAGTGTATAAACAAAAAAGTTTTCTACCCGGAAGAAATCAAAAATAAACATAGGATATATATAAATTTGATTGCACCTTTTAATCTCTATTTAGTTTAACATTTTCACAAAAATCTATTATTCCTTCTTAATCAAATTCTCAAATTATCTTCATAAAGGGTATTTTTTTAAAACGTTTTGTAGAACAAATTGCTTTTCCAACATATTGCACATTAAAAAAATCAATCAAAACACAACATTTAACAAAATTCCTAGAAAGGATCATCTACACTCAATTCAACCAAGCGGTATTTGCTTAATTGGCAACTTTTGCACTAATTTATTTCTTCAGTAAATATTACTTTACAGCAGGTACGACAAGGTACTCTCAAATCTCGGAGTATTAACTATTAAATAACAAGATATTTTTCTTTCCTTGAGTAATAGTTAACTTAAAATTTTCCCTAACATTTCTTTAATTAACTTCAAATTTCCTTAGTATCATTGCATAGTAAAGTAAATCGCCATAAGTACTGAGTAAAACAAGTATACTCTGAAAACCGAAAAACAGAAACGGTTAGCTATTATCCTAGTTGGCTTGACTAAAATAAATAAATAAATAAAATGGAGACAACACTTTTCTGTAATTCTGGCGGGCAGCCACATGGTCAAGGTGGAGCCACAGAAAACAGGACTTTGATGGAAAATTTGCAGTATGAATGGCCAGATTTCCGCAGGTAGCCGATAGTGAACTCAAGCAGACGCAGGTGAACTTAGGTGGGCCAGAAGAAATAAAACTGGAACAATTAAATGGAGAGAATTGTCCGGTTAAGAATTCCCGCAGCCGACAGGTGAAGTTGGAGCCGAAAAACACCTTCCCTGGATGACTCGCTACGTAGAAAAGCATCCGATTCCAATGTGTGTTTCAGCGCGTTTATAAGTAACGAGTGAAAAGAACATAGAAATCCTTTCGTACAAAAGCCCAATTAAAAATTAAACAAACTTAGCACAGATATTAAATAAAATACACGTTGTGTAGCATAAATTTATATTATTAATAAATTTATTTTTAATAAGTCCTAATTTTAAATAATTCAGTGAATTTGCTACACAACACATTTATTCCATTTGTGGAAATCTGGATGCTGAGTCTGATGATATATCATCGTACAGTCAAATGCGCTGGCTAAGTGCTCGATATTGTCTGCAACAGTTTTTTGGGTTGAGGAATAAAATTCTTACTTTTCTCAAAAAAGAAAACATTGCGCATGAGTATCAAGGAGAACTGGAAAATATCCAGTTTTTAAATAGTCTTGCTTTTCTGATATATTTGACAACCCATCTAAAAGTTTTAAACTTGAATCTACAAGGCAGAAAACAAAATATATCCCAGCTTTATGGATATATTGAAGGCTTTCGCAAAAAACTTAATGTAATGCAAATTGCAGTGAAGACAAATAATGCGGCACACTTCTCATATTGTCAGCAACTGAAAGAGGAAAATGACACAAATTTTAGTATGTTTCATGATATAATTAATGATATCAATAAAGAGTTCCAGGACGGATTCCAGGATTTTGATTCCCTAAAAATAAAACTTTTATTATTAAACAACCCCATGGAGATTGAAATAAGTGTGGTGCCTTGCGGCCTTCAAATGGAAATTTGTGATCTTCAGGCAGATCCATTCTACCAGACTAAAAAGTGTGATGTCACTGAAAATTTCTAGAAACTGATTTATAAAGAACGTTTTCCCAAACTGCAAAAATTCTCTTTGCAAATGTTATCGCTGTTTGGCAGTAGATATGTGTGTGAAAGCGCTTTTTCTGCTCTCAAATAAATTAAATCAAAAACAAAATATCGCATTGGAAGTGCTTCACTTTAACAGAGCCTGAGACGTAGCCTTACTAAAATTACAGTGGACATTGATAAACTTATATAAAAAAAAAGCAGTACCAATCATCACATTGATTTCTGGACTGTAAAATAAAGTAATTAAACTAGTGATTTATATGTAATTCATTTTCTTTCTTTAATTTCTCTGATCCTCACTCTCCTTTACTAACGTTTGATTAGCCCTCGGGTAACTAAAGGTTGGACCACACTGCTATATGCTAAATTATCGTAAATTACTTTACTCGAAAAATATAGTGAATGCACAGAAATTAAAGATTTGCATACGCCGAAAATGAAAAATATGAAATATGTATGGGTATTTATATATATGCTTGCAAAAAGCATGTATCTGCCTTTAACAAATTACATAAATATTTATTAAATATTTTATAAATGCATTTGGAAATTAAGGATTTATTCGTTCATAAATTCCCGTGAAAGTTGCTGTGAAGAAATCTAGTTATTAAATATATCTAAATTTATAATGATTTTAAATCTAATCTAAATATATAATAACCTTAGCATTTAATTATAAACCTAATTTGGAATTCTGTTGGGAAATACGTTTACAAAACTATTTGAGCAGGAACTGTTCGTACTGGAAAGCAATCTGTTAAAAGGTATAGTAAAGTAAATTCTATGAGATGCGTACTTGGAAGTACTAAAGAAGAGTTTTAGAATATGCGTTGTTGAAATTAAGGGTAAAAAAACTCTGATAGGTCTTAAAAGAATTATTTCCTTACATTCACAATAACTCAGTTACAAATTTTAAATAACATTTTAGAAAAATCCTTATTTTATTCCCTTTCAGAAATATTCGAATAAAGTTAGGTACATGGGAATCAGCACCAATATTTAACGTATTTCATTATTAAAATAAAAGGTGCTCTAATTTGAAATGGACCGAATAGAGCATTAATAATAAATTGATTTCGATTTGAAAAATGCCTCAGAAGCTAAAACATCATATCACATTTGAGAAAGTACTTTAGGAAAAAGCTCTGTCAATAGAAAGGGAAGAATGCATATTTTTTGTATTAATAATACAATAAACATGATCTTAATTTTTATAATTCTTAACGGAATAAAATCTAATTACCTTATTTTTTTCGTAATGTAATTAACGAAAGCTCGTGAAAATATTTAATTCTAATTAAGTAAGCAAATTGTTCTGTGAAAAGTATAGTATTTAATTCTGTTCAGAATGAAATGTTTAAAAATGTATTCTTTTCACATACTTAGGACTCTGAAATATTGTAGTAAACGAAAATATATACATTTATATGCATATTTACAATGTAATTACAAAATGTTTACATCCGATTGAGTCAAAACCCATTGATCTTAATGGTAAATCACTAGATGTTTTCATCTCCACGAAGGGATCGCTAGTGCTTCAAAGCAGTGTATGAGGAAAACCGGTTAGGGCCTTTCCTCTTACTTCCTATCTCCATGGTCCTACCGTATTGTACGATCTCCCCGTAGTGTTCTGGTTCTGCCATAGAAAGGTACTAAGTCAGTGTGTACATACCAGGAATTAGTAAGATAAGTCATTCCAAAATATAGCTGTGAGTAATGGTTGAATCTTTGCTGTTTGCTAAATAAAAGGTTGTTCAAACTTACTGTATGTTAATTTAAGGACCTTATCTTTTAATGATCTTTTTATATGAAGAAATATAAGGTAAACAGAATAGATTGGTATAAACTGCAGTTTTACTTATTTAGTAAAACGAGTAGAAAATATTAATTCGTAAGTTATTCTACAGAAGAGGCAATGCTTTGAGAAACATTCGACTTTAAACCTTGTTAATTAAACACCATTGTATAAAATTTCATTTTTCTCATTACATAACTGTATAAAGGTATAATAAATACTATTAATTAATATCATATATTACATGATAACGCAAACATTAAAGAATGAGATTCCATCGAAGGAAACATTAGAAATCTAAAAGTATGAACAATTTTAAGAACCGGGTCGTAGATTGGAATTTTATATTTGTCAGAACTTCCGGTTTCATGTATAGTTGTAAATTAAAATTTGAGATTTACGCACATCAATTTGAATAAAGTATCCAAACAGTTTTTGTAAAGTCCATGAACACCGGTAGTTCGCTCGGGTTCGATTCCAGGCGTAAAAGGCTGGGTGCATGTGCGTTTTCGTGGTTTTCCCCATGTGTAACGACGTACATACGAGTCATTTTCCCTTAGAAAGTCCTCCATGAACGCAGTCTCCCCCTAAACTGATAATGAGTGCTTTCTCATAACCAAGTAATCCAACCAAATCCAAAATGTCTGGGTTACCACAGCAAATAGTAAGCTTTTTAATAATGCTTATAACTTAGAATTGATTTAGTTTTTCCACTTTTGAAAACATTTAATGATTTACATTATGAATGAATCAGAAAAGGTTTGCCGTCAAAAAAGTCTAAACTGCTAAATGGAAATCTTTTGCTTTTATCGTAAAATATACATATTGACGAAATTGGCAAGAAGGTCATTTTAATAATTTTAGAATAAAATGTGTATGAGTTGTGTTAAAATATGAAACTGAACACATATTAATAACTTTTCTTGAAACTATAATAAGCAATAAATATTTTTGAAATGCTAACAATTTAGTGTCGGTGTGAAGTAAACTTTCGCAGAAAGACTTCAATTTCCGTTTCCAATTCATGCCCCAAATTTGCATATTTATTTTAAGAAACAGAGAGAAGAATATTTTGCCTATTCACGCTAAATTTCTATATGAAGAAAGGGATGTGCTTTTCACAAAACGTATTAATTAGCTATATGTCAAGTTAGTAATAGAATGCATTTCAGTTTTAAACTAAAACGCAATTTAAATACCCCCAACTGTTTGTTGGAAGAATTTTAATATACAAGTAATATACATTTCAGTTACAACTATTTATAAATACAAAATTTCTTCGCATATTTATCGTTTTTTAAATATTTTCTTGTAAGGAATAAATGCATAATTAAGGAACAATTCCAAAACCCACTTGCTTCTATTCTCATTATTACAAAGTCAGTAAGACGATGTCTAAAGTATGTACAGTACCGAAAGCCATTTGCAACGAAATCTTATTTGACATCAAAAACGTAGATTAAATCATTTTCTCTCTTCCCAGAGCAACAAGTGCTTAGCATTTCTAAAGTATCTGGAATTAAATCTGGAGGAAAAACTTATTTTCCGCAGCTCGTAAAGTGGCTTTTATACCTTGGGCACTTTTATGAGAGTGTTTTTATAGGATTAACGTTCTCTCTTGAGATTTTACTTTCGCGAACGATACTTAAAGCTACGAAACAGCATAAAAACCACCTCAACCATTCTTGGAAACTTTATGAAACTGCGCATGGTGTGTGCTTCCTGCATTAATAGACGTGACGTCTTACTAAAATAAATTTGGATAAGTTATTATCTCCCCGTGTCTTCAGTTAATGGTAAAAATTTAACTTTGGATTTTAGCATATGCAGTTTGTTAAGAAGCATAAATAAAGATGAAAATTCTGCTTTCTTCTTTTAAAGCACCTATCTATTTTTCAAGCAGGCTTACAATTTTTCTAGTTTTAAAGAAATATATTTTAAAGGTTTTTTAAGCAACTTGTTATTAATTTTAACCCTTTTCTGCACTTTCTTTTTTCCGGTAGTCATTACTAGAATAAAAATTCTGTAAAGTTTAAATGGCAGGACGAGCTAATACTAGTGACCCACCTGTTAGTAAGGGATTTGCTTTTTTGTTATAATAGCTAAAGCTTTGTAGAAGAGAGCGAGATGAAGTGAAGCGTGATACCATTCTGTCTTGGTACCTCTTGTTTCGTTTCTGATGTTGTTGAGAGTAATCCTAAGCAGATAACGTAGTTTCCTACCAATGGCGCATCCTTGATGTAAGTGAAACATAAGTTTTAATGGTACTTTCCTTGCGCTTAACAAAATAGATGAACAGGGTATGTCGGCCAATTTCATTCTATAAGGTGATTCATTTTACTGACATAAACTGACATAAAGTATGTCGACGTGGCAATTCATTTAGGTCAGCAAGTACTTGGTGACCTAACCTTTGGTCGGTAGTACTTGGCGGCTGCGAAATTTCTATATATAATTTTACAATTATATATTACTGTTCGGGATACCCTGCTAGATCTCTGCTAGTCTTCGACAGCTACATTCCATGTCAAGATTCCGTGCATCATATCGTCTTATCGCGAAGAGAATCATGGCTACTGTCGCTGTCGATAACTAGAAGGACTTACACCTCGAATAGGTACATCGGGATACAGTCTTCACACAGTATTGTCTCCTGCCGCGGAACTTTATAAGCGTTGAACGTTTCATCTCTTCAGCACTGCGAAATCGCAAGAGAGATTGCAAATTTCCCAACAATATCCATTTATTTCCCTAGATTATCCCTGTTGGCGCTTTTTAGTGTTAATTAACTGAATCCTTCATTTTGGGAAATCCTCACGTTTTAAAATCTTAATTTTCGGGATCCCTATAGAACGAAAAAGCATGCTGAAAGTTCTGCAAGCTTACAGTCTCTAGAAAATAGAATTTTGGTTGAGTTTTATTTCTGTGCTTAACTAAATTTAAGATATGGCCGGTATAGTACTACTCTTAGCATTTACGTCACACTCTTTAAAAGTGTTTGAACAACCAAACATAAATTTCTTATTTTGCTGCACCAAATGTGCAAGTTAATGTCCTTAAGATCAAGAATAAACGTGCTAGCTGGAATCTCGGCATTAATCCTTGGAAAACACAGTTATAAATTATATAACATCATGCAAGCCAAAACAGTTATAACTGGAAGAGAAAGATTAAATCCAATAACAGGCAAAAAATCAACCTTAAATGCGTTGAATAAAGTTCTATGCATTTCGAGGATGATCTGCCTCTTTATTAGGAGCATTTCTTCTGTATACGTGGTTCTCGAATCACATACTTAAGCGAAAATTCTTTTAGAATAGCAATATTTGTAACCTATCAATTATTGTTGATAAACGGTGTCAGAATTCACTGACAAATGCAGGTTCTGCTATAATCATACTTTTTATTAGAAAATTATAAAAACTTCTTTATCTTTTCACGTTGGCAGGGACTGTTGAATAACTTGCGGTGGTGTCGTAGCTGAGATCTTCTTGTTTTAGACAAAACACAGTTTATTTTGTCGGCACTTTTCTGCTCGACGTATACATCAGAATACGACGTATACATAAGAACACTGAAAGAAAAAAAACGAATAATTAGTTGCTATTTCGTGAGAACTACAGCACATTGCCTATTTCTCAACTGCGTCTGAAAATATCGGTAGATAGGAAAGGAGGCCTAACTGTACATTTCCTACATGCTTGCTTCCGAACGAGGTAAAAATGTAACTCACAAATATGGCAAGTACGCCTCCGCCCCCCCCAAAAAAAAACGATACAATTCAATTTACTAGTGGAACTCCATTGCCATCTCATGAAAGAAACTTTAATTGAATTTCTAACAATATCAAGCAAATCACAGACAAGCTTGCTGGTATTGCACACAGAATTTCTTTCAGAAACTATAATCTGAAACTGAACTCTGAGCTGTTTCTAATGAAAGTACTGATATTAAGATATTTCAAATAACTCAGAACACGATATTTTGGACTAGGTTTAACATCCCTTTTTTAATTCCGTTGAACAATTGTCAAGGCTTCTGACTATGACTTTAAAATAAAGTTCTCTTAAAGAATATATTTGTAAATCTAACAATCCATTTTCTTGGGTACTTGTTTAAGATTAGAAACTTGCGACCCTAAATTAATATTCAAGAATTAATGATACCCATTCCTTCAGTGAACACAATTTTAGATTTAAACTCTGTTTCTTCAATTCTGCGGTTTCCATAGTTTAATAATAGGAAACGCTAGTTTTAATATTATGATGCGGGTTTCTGTAGTATTATTATTGTTTTCAGAAATCTATGTTCATTAGTATTTTCTTCTAAAATTAGAAGTTCAAATTTGTTCTTAATAATATTTTAAGAGCAAAATATAAAATTATTGGATTAACTTTTCTGTATATAGTGAAGAATGATTAAAATTTAAAGCACTATAGTGTATTTAGAAACTTTACTGATTATTTCAGAAGAATGAAAACAGCAGAGTGGTCTTTATTTTCCGTTTTGCAGTTAATATAAAGAGTTAAATTTCCAAGTCTTCTAAAGTATGGAAAATCAATTACCGCATTTCTCTTTCAAGAAAGCTTATGATGTTGCGAGGCCCCAACTTGTCAGCAACAGTAGTAGTGACTGCTATGAACTGGAAATTACACAAACTCGTAACAAGGGTTTAACTCCCTTTTTATTTCACTTTAGAAATCACACTTTAGAAAAATTTGTGTTCACTTGACGCTCACAAACTACGCCGACCCGGCGGTTGAACAAAATAGACAAAAATGCAACTAAAAATAAATGACAGGATGAATAACTAATGAAGTCACTACGTACAAGGCTCTATAATCGTAACTAAGTTAACCACGTTCTAAGATACAGCTGAGATTCAGCAAACTTTCTGATTAAGAATTTGAAAGATTCAACGAACTGCCGAAATAGGCACACAGGCCGAAACGCGCGGTTCTTAAATTTCTACCTAGCAACCTTCACGCTCGTGATTCAAGAAGCACACTTACAATCTCGTTTCCCTTCTATTGAAACTCAACTTACTTCTGCTAAAATTTACATACTCTGGCATTGGCAATTCCAGGGGAAAGTAAAGGCTTGACAGGAAAGATAGCTTAAACTTAAAATAAATGTTAGTTAAAATAAGTGTAAACCCTACAAGCATTTACATAAAATCTTTTTAAAAATAAAGTGGTCTTAGAATTCAATAATAAGCAATAGTCTTTTTATTGCCATGAAAATTTCATAATTTTCATCTTTGTTATTATAAAAATCAGATGAGTACAAGAACCCATATCTCTTCCCATAAATCCCTCCCCTACCTGAAAAAAAAACTGCTCATGAACAGAAAAGAGGTTAAAAAAAGAGTAACGTGCATTAGGATCCAATTGATACTTGATTCTGTATCAAGTACTTCTTTTACATTTATTCTTAAGACAGGCTGACCTTCTGCACTTGACAAAAATACAGCTATTGAATCTGAAAAACGTTATATCATTTTCTATATCGGACGAAGCAGGGTATTATACAGTTATAATTGGAGCAGGGTATTATACAGTTATAAACACTATGATTATATAATATCGGAATTTACTAGAGTTTTTGTCAGATAGGGATTATTATAAACGGACATGAAAACTCATATCTTTATTTGTTATATCTTATTCAAATTGAAAAATGTGATTTATGAAACCTAAAATGATAAGTTTGCAGGCCATTCTATCATATTCTTCGCTCTTGTATTTATGAAATAAATAATAAATTTTAAAAGCTGATTTGTGCTTCAATCACAGAAAACGGAAAATATTCTTAGAAATATCGTGTTCAACTCAATCAAAGGAAATGTGAAAGAAAACGACAGATCAAACGCCTTTCTTTGCTGTCGTCTACACTAGAGCTATTATTCTGGAAATGATCAGTCCTGATACGTTAGTGCATTTTCTTGTTCAGGACATTTGCTGATTGCTACCTTTAATCATCATCTTTTATATCTGCTTCAATCTCTCTAGAAGAGGCAGGTCCAAGGAAAAAAGTCCATGTCTCAGCAAATGGGACTTTCTAACTATTCGTCTTTATTATTAGATTTAATGCCCTTCTATGGATTTCGCTCTTATTTTATTTGGATGATGGAGTATTAAGCACTTTGTAAACAAATGGCAATCTTTTCCCATTTGCGAAAAGAAAATTTTGGAATAATTGTTTTAAAAAAATGTGCGATATTCAAATGATGCCATTTATTTTTTAACAATAAGTCTTTACATTTTTCGTCAGAGGCGTGAAGAACGTGCAGTGTCCTCGACGGGATTTAAACTCCGGATTTCCCGACTGCTCGTCGGAGGTGCTTCCAATTGGAATGCGTGCATGCTTTATACCGAATATACGTGATTTTTCATGGTGTATGCAAACTTAATGTAATATGGAATAAATCAGTGCTCAATAGGTGATTTCATGCATCTGTATTCTTTGTTGAAATACATAATTCTTTTTTGAAATTCAAAATCTTTGCTGAAATATATAAGGCAAGTTTACATCTCTGCAAATAAAGCAATGCATGAAAGCATGTAGAACACACTAATGGCATTTTGAAAGCTATTCAACAGAGAACACTACACGAAAATGATTAAACTGGCATGGGGACAAGTAAAGTCATCAACAATGAATGCTTGCCGGCATCAGACCTGCTCAGAAGTTGTCAATAATTTTAAAGAATTTCCATAAACTGAAAATAGAGCCAGGGAAATCATATAAATTTCAAACGCAATAGGAAACGAGATATTTTTGTAGATATCGTAGAAAAAGAAATCGAAGAATTAGTTGGGAATTACGATCGTGAAAGGAGAAATGAAGAACTGGATGATTTTATACGGTAAAAGCAGAGATAGTGAAGAAGATAAAGAGCTTTTAACGCATAGGAATTTGAATGAATTCTTGAAAACGTCACAGAAATTGTCTGATTTTGTAATGGATATTGAACTAAATGAAGGAAAGGGAGATTAAATTATGACACGTCGAAAAAACTTTGTACTTTTTACAGCAAAATGTTTAATGAGTAGCGTCAGATCAAAAACTACGAGATTTAAAAAAATAATTCTACCATATGTCTACTTACTAAACTATAATAAAAATCCTTTCAGTTAATATTTATTTTTCTCTTTTAGTTACTGTAATACTTAAATTTGTATAAATTATACAGAATTTCTTTATCTGAGCAATATCCAACACGCTTTATGGTAATTTTGCAGCACACGATTTTGCCTTATTAGCAATGTTTTGACGACGTCCCCCCTTCCCCGTTCTGGAAAGTTTTACTGTATCTCCTAATTGCCTTGCTTTAGCATTGGATCAATAACTTTGAAATTATAGTCTTAAAAAAATGAGGGTCAGACTTATATTTTCTTTTAGAACGTTTGCTCATTCTTTGAATGCGCACTTTTATTTTAAAATGATGACGTGAATGTTCTTGATGTCATACTTACCAGAAAATGGGTGTTATTACAAACACCTTTCTTTCAATTACTTTGGAAAATGTGGTCCTATTGATTAGATACAGTTTTGAGTTATTTTATTTCCTTTCCTTAATTTCGATGGAAATTAAGACAGAATTCGCAAAACATTAAATATTTAAAGAATGTTATATAATCATGACTGTGCTCTTTCAAATACGATCCCTCTAATTCTGTACGTCTCTGTAGTGTTCCGCAGATCGCTCTGATATCTCTCGGATGTTTTGCTGATGTTTCATAAAGTTTTCGACCAAAAACAACTATAGTGAAACTTTGGTTCACGAACTTTATAACTCTTGAAGACAGATCATCTTATTCGTAAACCAAAGGAAGTTTTCTCATATGAATTAATAAATGAATTAACCTGTTTTTGGATTCCAAATGAATACTTTGAAAAAAGTACTTTGTGTGCAGGTTCGGAATGCTAAACCCATTAATTCATGAAATTTAACGCATACACATTATTTAACACAATGCATTTATGAAATAGAAAAACTTGAATGGAATTTTACAGCATCTCTAGGAAGGAAAATTGATGCTGTAAGTAGAAACCGATAGTGGAAAAGACAAAGGAGCATGATATCATTGCTTGAAAAATAAATTTATTAGGTAAAAACATTGGGTAATTTAACTACTGTCTTTCTATTTTTTTTATTACGTCGCTCTCCTCTTCTCATCGCTGAGAATTTATTACATTAAAAAATTATTCCGTGTGATTTGTGTCTGTCTATGTTTAAAATTTTACAAAGGCATGTCAATGTCATCGCAAATATTTATACTATGACTTATTACTGCCTTACCAGACTGATAATATTCAATTAATCTTTGTTATTGTTTGCATCTTGCTGTACTTCGCACAAATTTCAGAGACCAAATAACTAAGACTATCGTAATTTCCATATTCTTCTTTAGAAGACATTACCTTCGCTAACACATTTTGGACTATTATTTGTTGCCGACTTAGTTTTTCGTGACTCGAGATATCGTTCGTCATCGAAGCGTTCGTGAATCCACTGCATTAGAATATTCTTTCATTCCTCGTTCCATCCTAATTTTTCCCGAATTTTCAATAAACTTCAAATTGTGCACTTTAATTTGAGATTTCACTTTAGGCAATATAATTTAGTGAGCGAATGCTAGATTTGGCATATGAAGACACCCTTTAGTTCTCTTTAATCAAAGTTCTTAACAATCTTAAAATATTTAATCAAAGAGAACTACTTTTCTTTTTACATAAACCGCGCTTCGTAATAGCTTAGCAATATTAGTATCATAGACCGAAAGAAAATCTTCTTACGACAAAAAGTAATTACCTCATTAAACTTTTTTCAACCTGAAGATTTGATTTTTTCCAGTTTCTGTTCTCCAAGTATACAATCCTTACGAATCACGCAACGGGAATAAGAAAACATCACTAAAAGATACTGAATCGAGGTTTCTGAAAACTATGTTTACATGTCCAGGTTGGAATATTCAGATACGGTGTTCAATATCTGAGTACGTAATAATATCTGTCAGCTGTACAAAATGAAGCCAACCATTTAAAACATGTTAGTTATAGCTTGTTATCATTCTTTATTTTGGTTAAAATCTGTTGAAAAAATTCAATCCTAAAACATTACAGACGCAGCCGACATAAATCAAAAATGAATAGTGTCTCTAGATTTCTCGGAACTGAGCTGTTGGTTCAATTTCTAGAACTCACACGGCTCGTTTTTTAGCATAAAGGCGCATTTTGAGTGATACACGTGCAATTTCATAGCACTGTTTATGCAAAAATGTTCAAAAGATGAAATTTTCGCTGGGATCAGCGCATTCATTTAAATGTGGAATAAATGGAACAAAATAACTGAAAGGTAAATAAAAAAGCTCACAGCATTCCTGCCTCCTGAAACTAGAAATTCCAATCCTAGAGGAGAATCCCCCCTCGGTTCAAAACTCCTGCTGATTCATTTTGATTTCGATGGTGATGATCAACCGGTCTCTTTCCTTTAGGAAATAAAAAGTTTTATTGCAAAAATGGAACGAATGATACGCATTTTATATAGACAATAATGGGTGGAGCAAAGAGAAAAACAATCTAGCGCCATCTTTTTTGAGAAAAATAATAACGAAACTTCAAAAACTAAGATATTATAATTCTGGAAGTGTCAGAAAGAAATCGATTGCACTTGAAGTCCCTTAGCTAAAGTAGGTAAATCTTCGTGAATTGGAAAATCTCCGAGAAATTTCATTTTACTAAACAAAAACCTTTATGAATAAATTTCCCGGAACCAAAGGTAAAACTGTGACGAAGTCCCCAGCAATGATTAACCATTAAGGTCAGTTTATTTCTCATTTATAAATACATGATATTCAGAAGAAAATTAACCCTATTTTATTTTAGCCGATATATGAGAAGGCGCACTAATAAAATATACTATACCGTATTTAGTTTAAAATAAGAGCATATTACATTTTAATGTAAATATCAAGAAATAAAAATGTAGATAAACATCAGATGAAAGCGTGATCCTGCGAAGAATTCATTTACCTTTGGATAAGAATGAAAGGTAAGCCACACAATTAAATGCAGTATTTTACAATGCTATAAGAAAGATAAATTAGGAAACAACAGTTATGTTCTGTAATTATTTGTGTATTTGTTTTCAAGTATACCAGTGGACGCAGGGCAAAACTAAAATCATTCGACATAGCTAGTATAGTTAGAGGTAGTTGGGTAGTTTATATAAACGATAATTATCTATATGACTTATTTGGTATTCAGACAGCGTCATTATGCACTAGTGTATGACAGCTGAACTCTTACTAGCATTCTAAAATTTCATTCAAGAAAATACTGCACTCTTCCAAATTTTAGGACCGAAAATGTAGAGCAAAATAAAAGAAAGGAAGATCTGATATTCGACTAAATACATTGAATTTCCCGAGAAAAATCAGCAATAACTTAATGTTACTTATTTGACAAATTTAAAATTTTATATTGACGTGTTTTTTAATCCAATTTAATTAGATTTCTTAGATCAAAAGACAATTTTTTTTTGTTCATGGTAATCAGCTGATTTATAACTGCAGGGAAGCTACTTTAGGTTTCAAGCCACTCATTAAATGGGTAATTTTAGGTTCGAGTATATAGCTAGCGTGACAAGAACAAAGGCCCAAACATCAAGGGACTTGTTTGGACGATTCTCTAGTCTACTGAAATCAATCAGTGTGCTTAACAAATTTGACATTCACTGATTCAGAGAAATTCGACACGCTTGATTACTCAAACATTCTCCAAATAATTCACGTTATCTAAGAATGATGTAGTGCATTTAATTTTAAACTTGGTCGCAAGCAGCTGTACTATCACGTTGACTTCAACAACGAAGAGAGATAAAATAATCTCTTCGTTGAATTCCCAATTTAAGCGAATTTCTATTATGAAGAAATTAATTTATTTATTTGTTTTAAAATATTCTTATTTTTAAGGGCAGTAGATATTTTTGTTGAAGTAAATATGAAAGCGTAGGACTAAAATAAAAATTCAAATTATCAGTTTCTAGTTTTCTTCCAATCGACATTGCCATTCTTTCCCTCAGAAAGAAATACTGTTAATGTTATTCAATTTAGCAATAAAATCGCAGATGTTTCCCTTGTACCATGTTATATTGATGGCAAAGTTGTTTTCGCATTTGTTGCTTTCAGAAATGATCTTGAATTCGAGCACTCTCAGTTAATTCGAGATGCATGCACGGTTTTGATAGCTCAACTTTTGTGTTTAAACTTCGCCATCAAATGGATCTCTAAATAAAATAGTGCTGTTTAAGACTATAGTGCTGTTTCGTTAGCTGTAGCGATTTCCTTTCATCTCTGGAGACCCTAAAACGCATTTATTGTTCTAATAAAATAATCGTCGAGACTCAGCTCAAAGACAACTTATAAACATGGTTTAGGTTTATTTAATTATGGCAACGCACACTAGGGCTATCTGCCTAAGGGGAGGGAGGACTTCCTAAGGGAAACTGGCTCTTATAAACCAACTTAAAAACATGAAATATAAAAGTATTTTAGTTGCTTTTGCATTTGTTCATGCACATACGGGTGTTGTTGGGAACAAATGAGCTGATTTTATTGGCCCATTCCACCAAGTGCGATATTCACATTTCTGTCAATATCCCTAAATTCTTTTGTAAGAAGGTCTTGAATGATAGTATTATGGAATCGTGGAATCAACAATGCATTAGTTCAAATAAAGGCAACTTAGATATTTTTCCCTTCCATCAGTATGAGATTGTTATGTCATCATTTTTTTTTTTTTTTTTACAAATTATAAAATGAACCACTTCTTTACTGGCCACGAAAACTTCAAAAGTTACCCGAGCAGATTTAAGTTGGGTTCAGAGACTTTGTGTCCGTTCGCCGGGATTTGAACCGCAGATTGAACTACCAGTGTTCAGCGACTTTATGGCTTGAGAATTTTTGAGATTGCAGTGTCGTTGGAGAGGAAAATGTGGAACTGAAAAATATTAACTGGTCTCCGGATTTTCATCAGTTTATTTCTGAGAGAAGTGCATTTTCACTATCTTTGCTAGTTTACTGTAAAATTTTGAATTCTTTCATAATTTTATTTAAAATTTTTCCTTTACTGTTTATTATTTTGTATTGTGTTTTGTAATTATTTCTGTAAGCCCCATGTGATACTTTGTGGTACATAGAGAATTCATTGTGCTTTAATTTTAAAAAAAAAATTTTAAATGTCAAATTAAATAGAAATGACCTTGCATGTTATCTTATGTTAATACTTAATAGGTAATTGAAATACAGCTATACTTTGAAATTATGCTAGAGATAAAACCAACGAAACGCTCGTTATTCGATTTATGTAAATCAGGTTCTAACGTTGCACATAAATACATATAAATTTTAGTTAAGTCCAAGAACTTAGAAAAGACACTTGTTTAGAAGACCTAGAAATTAGTTATTGAGAAGAAAGGTATATGATAAAAATGTAGCTTTTATGCATATCAATGCATAAGAGAATAAAAATAAATGTGCTGCAAGAAACGGAGTTATTTTGATGCCCATGGCTTCATAAATTTAACAAACTCCTATGACATCTCAAATCGTTTTCTTTGTCATGTAAATTAATTTCACACGAAGCTAATATTTTTTAAATTCTTTGCCTTCTAGCTAGAAATCCTTCCTCATTAGAATTTATGTTATCCAAAATTTGTAACACGTTTTCAACTGAGCCGTGAGTTTCAGTTAGGCCTGGTAATGTCTTAATCTTTTCTGGTGGATCTGGTAACAGTGATAACTTCTTTTATTCCATTAATTACTTGATCAGTTCAGGGCATTATTTTTGCTAGCTTTGGAAAAATAATTAATAAACTTTCGTCCAGAATGACAGAAAGTTTTTGAGAAATTTCATTCTTTGATTTTCCAGTGACTCTTACGGTGACTATTTATAGGACAGGAGGAAGAGAAAATGAGGAACAGCATGGTTCCCATGTCATGTAAGTTAGGATAGCTTTAGTCGTGATATTACCGTACAGAAGAATAAATATTTCATTATGTAAGTAAGACCTTAATTAAATTTTTCGCTATATAAAAAATAGGACTACGACAAAATAGACAGAAAAAAAAAGTGTTTTACTTTGAAAAACCTTCTAGCTTTTAATAAACCAAATGTATACACATTTTATGGTAAAATCTTAAAACAGTTTAAATGCACTGACGGGTCACGCAAATAATTACATTTATTCTATGTAATGATATCAAGAAATAAGCCAACTAAAAAGTGCGGAGACTCAGATCTGATAAAAAAATATTATTAGCGCTTGAATTGTAGCGTAAATATAAGCCGATAAGTATATATATATATATATGTGTGTGTGTGTGTGTGTGTGTGTGTGTGTGTGTGTATTTTTTTTACTTTAAATGCGTTCTCTCCAATTATCCAAAGCATGTTTCGTCTAGAATGAAAGATATTATTTTTTCTTGAACCCAAGAGCATGCCATTTTTACTTCATTTTTAAATCTACCAATTTCTTCTTTACGCTGTAGTTATAAGCGCATAAACAGACAGATTAGAGACAAAAAAGGCATTTTAATCATCTAATTTATCTTTAACGGTGAAACAAAAGCGAAATAGCAATCAAATATAATTAGTTTTTTTTTAATTGAAAGCAGATGAGACTCAGAGTTTTTGTTACAATTATTTAATTATTTACAAAAAGGATTGCGTAATGTAAATGTCTCAAGAAAGAACGCGGCGATTTTTTTTTTCCTGTTTACATTAATAAAATTAGAAGGCAGAGCAACAGAAGGAAAAATAAAATATTCAGCTTAATTTTATTCTTATGGGGCATTTCTGAAGACTCTTTTTAAAAATATGTCTGGCTATCTAGGGCAGATCTTTTACTTAATAAACTAAAAATGCATAAATATACGTTTTCGGATAATTTTTTAGAGACAATTGCTATGGACCACAGTTTTCTATCTGACACCCATAAGAGCGTTTAATTACAAGAAACACAGATGACGATTAAGAAAAAAAAAACAGAGATTTAGTATATTTTTTATTGAACCAGTTCCTACTAAACAAGCCAGTATTTAGAAGTACACAACTTTAGTTTTATCAGGGGTACAGTTATGTAATTAGAAATCTTGTATTTAATAAGGATTTTACTTGCTGCTAATAAGTGATCGTAATGAAGGAAGAAAAAAAAAAAGTCGTAAACACGATAAAATAGTGTGAGAAAAAAATTATCATCTATTAATTTGGATGGATTTTGTTTTCGGATTAGAAAAATGCATCATCATATTAAATAAAACAAAAAGTATCCTTAGACGCACTGTTTAGTTTATTTTGCTCGATTTAATTAGAAAATGTATTTGTTAAATTCGTGGTGCAATAAATACTATTTTTAGCTCTGAAATGTATGCTTTGGGTTTGTTTTCTTTGTCATAAAGTAAAAATGGGAATTTTCCTTATGTATTGTATTTTTAGGATTCATACATGACTGAAATTATGCAGGATCATTATTTAACAGTGAAAGAGAAGCACGAAAATGTAAAATTTAAAATAAGTCATCATTTAATTTACTTGAATTATAGCTTTAATTTATTCAATTCTATGTTCAAGGATTATTTATGTTGTAAAATTACATAATAAAACTTCCGTAAGTAGATTGACGTAATATCCAGTAAACCTTGTAATGTTTTATTACTTTGTAGAGACATTAGGTATTTTGGAAGCAGAAGAGATGAGAAATGAGCAACGCCTTCATAGGGAATCGAACCAGGGACCTCTAGAATACGCGCCCAGCATACAGACCACTACACGACGAAGACACATTAAGAAGGCGGAAGAAATACCTCATATACTCCCCCTTTTAAAGGGCGACTGGGATTTTAGGGGACCCAATCGCTAAATACTGGGTGTGGAGAATCAGCATCCAACACCCTTTTAGTTCGGGTGCCACTGTAGAGACATTAAGTATTTTGGAAGCAAAGCCTTTGTAGAGGAAAAATGAGCAAAGCCTTTGCCGAGAATCGAACCACGGACCTCTGCAATACGCGCCTGTGGAAACGGAGGTTTCTCACACCACGCATTTTATCGTCATTGATACTATCGTAACATTAATCGGAATCGCAGAACTACACGTGAATATAAATACTCACCAAACAGGTTTTTCTCCCTCTTTCTTGACTAAGATACGAAGGCCGGTGCGGGACTGCTGCCCGTGCACTCGGGCACTTGGAATGCAGATCGTCACATGGCTGGTAAAAAAGAAAGATCCAGGTTAAAAGTGCTGAAAATATCCAAAATTAATTCTGCTGAAACGTGATCTGTTTTAAAGTTTTTTTCGGTCATCATGTGTTTTCGTCACGAAATTGCTTCTACTATCATCTGGTTTGTTACCTCGTGGTGAGAACAGTTCAGGCCGTATCTATTGAATAAAATTGCGAGTAGCAGAGATACCATCCATGCTAAAAATAAAAGCTGAATTTTTTAAAGAAATAGACGGCGATATGTGTAGAAAGCAACATCCGGAATGTGTGTAATGAACTATTGAGATGATTTCCTACAAGAACGACAACGATGATTTTAGATTAGTGTTTGCTTATATTTTGATTGTTTATATTCTGATACAGGCTGCGCAGTCTTATAATTACGTGTGCTATAATATTCAGATTGCGTGTTTAATCTAGATAATTTCTAAAGATGTGCTTAAGTAATTAAATAAAGTAAATTGATGGAAGTGAAATTATGATTCTGAAAAGACTCGTGTCATTTTTGGGTAAGTAAAGTATTTTATTTATTTCTACTTTAGGGTTAGAATGCAGTATACTAATTATAGTTAATATAGTTTAGGCCGGCAAGTATTGGACACATGTAACATTAATTTTGATACTTGATCATATCTAGCTAAATAGTGGTTTACATTCAACACCACAGTGCCCAACATGCAGACCACGAAGGCACACTAAGAAGGCGGTAGAAATATCTTACTAACTTAGCTTCGCTATTACTTCTTCCTTCGTCAGCCCTTACCAATACGTAAACTAGATGCGTATGTGTAAACCAGTGTTTTTAAATTTCAGAGAGAAAACTTTGTCAGTGAAGCTGACCATTATGCTACTTTCTCTGCCAGCTCTAAAAATTACATTACAGGAGTGTTAGCCTTTTGCCCTGAGTTGCACTATTTTCAGCATTAATTTGTATTTTATGTTAGTTGGATCCGCCGAACTCCGGAGATTATTCTGGAAGCACAAATCGAACTTTTTTAAAGTTCAAAGTTTTAACTAAAACGTTTTTTAAACCTACTTCAAATCTGTAGTTGTTTCAACGGGAGGATAACGCACACCTAACAGTCTCAAAGGAGACTATGAGAATTAACTAAAACTGTAATTTTAGTTCTTTTCTGAAAACTGTAATTTTAAATTAGCTAAATGCTCTCGGCTTCCAAACGCTTTGTATTTTTGTTAGAAAACAACTTTAAATTTCAAACTGATATGCATATACATGCACGCTTTATTAAAAGTATTACTGTTTCATTTGGTTACAGAAAAATATTTAAAAATAAGGAAAAAAGAAAGCTCTATTTGATATAGCAAATATGTTTTTGTTTCTTCGCAAATAATATCCCACATCATATGTTGCGTGTTGTAATAAATTATAGAAATTACCATACATATATGACTTATGAGAAGTTATAAATACAATTACAGAACTGTAGGCGGAAATACTTACTTCATTTTACTATCCAAATTCTCAAACAACATTTGCGTGTCTTCAATTTCATAGAAACCGCATGAAAAATAAATCTTATCAGGCATTTTCATCGGATCTTTTGTTATCCTAATTTATAATCTACAGCAATATTATTATGAGCAGGAAAATGCTCTGATGAAATTTAATCGATGTTAAGTTGCTTTAAGAAAGATAGATGAATGCAAATACTGTTTTCCTGATTTATGTTTTCATTGTAAGCGAAGGAAAAATAAAATGTGGCCTGAGCTTTTATCCTCAAAAATAGCTTTCTTAATGGAATGATTAAATTCGGTAATTCGGCTCTATAGTAGTCCTTTTTATATAAAAGTACAAAAAAGGAAATAAAAAAAAGGAAAAAAGGAATGCTTAGATCCTTTACAAGAAATCTTTTAAAATTGCTAATGAAGTTATAAAATTTTATTTAAATATATCTATGAAACATCATTTTCTAGCCTTAACTGAAAAACAAATATACTACTAGATTTATATTGCTAGTTCCAAATGTGTTAAGAACATATATTTACAGAATTTTATTAGACGCTGTGCTGTATAGTATACAGTGACAGATAGATGGATAGATAGATAGGTAAATAGCTACACATATATAGATATAGATCTACGTACCCGTAACATATTTATGCATTTATTACGAATGTGTGTAAGGATTATGATATTCCCCTGCCCCCTCACAAGCGTGTTTTTGTGATATAGTGGCTAGTGCATTTAACTAACAAGAAGAAAGTTCGTATTTGGATTCCTGGTAATATAGGCTACTCCAATGGACCCAAATTCTATGCGGACAATGCTAGTTATAATAATTCTAATTAAATGCTAATTATATTACAATGTGATATTTTGAACAATATTAATTTTAATATGGCAAGGATTTCTCTCTAAAACCTAAATTTTCAAGAAATTTATGTTGATTGCAGTTTTAATTTCTTTAAAAGCAACGCTGGACAATTATGCACACTTCCAAATATATGAAATGTTATAACGTAGATCTAAAAAAAAAAAGCATTAACAAACATAATTTAAACCCATGCGTTAGTTTTCCTCTATCTATATAGCAATATGGATTGCTCAACTATTCAGCAAACTAGTTGACTGCAAAAATTTTACATCAAAAGTACCAGTTCAACAAAAACACTGGAGACATCCATCGGAATACTGAAGCACCACCAACAGACGGTTGATCATCTTAAAGAATTGATTCCATTCACTTGAGAAGTTCTTCCACCGTTCTTCATGTCACGAAGCCTGGTACCAGGTACCTGGTACCACAGAGTTCCAAAGATGCAAATTATTCATTCTATCTTTTTCCCATTCAAACCCAGTTGGCTTTGAATCTGCATCTCTATGTCTTTAAAACTATAAGGACCGTATTTACAACAAATGCATGGCTGAAATGTATTTGCGGGCAGTAGAAAATTGCTTCGGTGCTGGATGCTGCCCATGGGCTGTCAGTTTAAAACTACTGGTTTAACTGATTAATTAAAGTTTGGTTTGGTTTGGGTTATTAAATTATGGCAAAGCACACGAGGTTTATCTCTTTATAAGGATGGATGTATTCTTGGATGACATTCCAAGGTAAATGGGTTCGTATGCAAGCTACTCGTAAAGAAAACAACTAAACGACCGTCCAACCAGCCCGTTTACCGGGATTACTTACCGCTTTATTACGTAAAGCTAACACAAATGAACTCGATAATCAGTCTGCGACCACGTACATGCGGGTTGTAATAAAAATCTTGTTCAGTGTCATAATTTTAACCACAAGTTCTGTTTGTGTATCAACATTCCGTTTACTGTGATTTTGAATGTGAGTTCGATCTGCCAGTGCTGGTCATAACGGCAGAAGAATTGTGGAAGCAGTCGAATTGGCCTCTAACGTTGCAGAGTCATTAAGTTTTTTTCGAAGCAATACACGCGAAAAATGAGCAATGTTCTCGCCGGACTCGAACCTGAACCTCTCATATTCGTGCCGAGTGTGCTACCATTGTGCCACGAAGGCATGCTGAAGAAGCGAAAAAATAACTTATATGCTCCACCTTTTAAGAATTAGGAAATCCAGTATCAAAATCCTGGAGGTGACGAATTAGTGTTCAGCACCTTTTAGCTCCGGTGGCACTCTAGAGCCACTAGGTTATTTTGAAGCAGGAGATGTAATAAATGTGCAATGCGCTCGCCAGGACTCGAACCTGGAGCTATCTAGAGTGCTACAGTTACACACGGAGGCATGCTGGAAAGAGGGTGAAAGCACCTTATAACATTACTTTTATGTCCTTCTAACATTCAAACAGTCCTGGTTTAAAGGTGGAATTATATGATTATTAAAATTTCGAAAATATGCAATATGTACAATTTCAGAAGAAAATGCCTTCAAAGTTTCTAGCTTAGAAGCATATTTAGTTATATATATGGCAATGATAAAATTAACCGTTTTATTAATATACTTCTGACTCTTGGCAAAATTAACAGTTTTCATATGAATGTCAAAGTGATCGAGGTTCTACGTATAGAACCTTTTGTACACGCATATGCAACAACATTTAAAATACCACTCGTGACTGTTAGCAACGCTAAATGTTTCTTTACCTACTAACGTAACCATTCCCTTTTAAGCCCTATTATTTTCATTAACTCTAGTAGAAATCAACAAAATGTCGGACTTTCAACTATTCTTATTTTCTTTTATTATCTACAGCTTCATACTTCCATAGAATAAGTACTTCAGTGATTCTCATGTAAATTTGGTACATTAGATTGGGATCATTTTATTCTTTTATTACTAGTCGTTTTGTTTTCCGTTAATTAATTTCTTAATCGGCACACATCAAGAATCATCATCGCTAAAAATTATAAAATATTTATAGAACATAAACTCAAAATAATAAACATACGACATAAATTAAAATATGATTAATTAGTAAATTCAACAACGTGGAGTTTCACTGTATGCCATAAATGTTTGAACTAAGGAAAAAGGAGTTTAAAAAATAATATCTAACTAGGAATTTAAAAAAAAAAAGGAGAGCTGCGTTTTTGCTGAAAATTCTTTGTCGGTAAAAGGCCTTAGAAATATGCGAGGAATATCTGCTCTTTACTTAATGAAGGAAGACTAGTATCGCTAGAAAGCATCAGACAAAAATTTAAGTACCTTATTTAACCTCATTTTTTATTTAAAGGAAGACTAGAAAATGGCATTCTCCCGGTGTAATTTAGCCATCTTTCAATAAATAAAAATAAATGACTCTATGACTAAATATTCTGCATAGTATGTTTAAATATGTCAGGTAGTTCAGAGGGCCTTTAGGAGTGTAATAAAGTGTAACGTTGAGAAAAATGGATTCTTTCATCAAGAAGGCATATTTAATACAATAATTAGCTTATCAAATATCGGTGTTATTCAAGACATTGTGTTAAGACCCTCACTTAATTTAAACCAAAGTAACCTGAAATATTAAAGAAAATAATGTTGAACCTAGTTCATTTTGGCGATATTAATATGCTCATTTTCAGAACATACTCAGCATTAATAATTTAATGTACACAATATAAGGAATTTGAAGGGCAGAATTAATACACTGTAAATTTTGCTATTGTCATAATAACCAAACTCAGTATCATAATAAATATAATTCATTGTGTTGAATTGAATATGCAAAACACATTTTTTCCTCAATGTGCGCTAAGTCATCATTCATAGTTTCAGTTATACCCTATTTATCGTGATATAAAATTAATTTTTCAATTTCAAGAAATAACTAGTGTAAGTCAAGTAAACGAAATTAGTGACTAGAGAGAATATGGTAATATGGTCGTAATATGGTAATATATAACAAACAATATCTCCCTGAGTTCTGTCTTTCTATGACAATCTAATCAAAAAGTACAAACGTGAATATATCATAATTTTCATTTCTCTGTTATCTTTTGGAATTGCACATGATATTGTACCTTAGAGATACATAGTTTTTCAGTCAGTCTATATTCAGAAGCGGTATAGTTATTCTTCCATTAATCTATTAATTCTGTTTGCTACAACATCAGAACATAATAAATAGAAGAACATGTATATTAAAATGTAATATACGATGCTCTTTATAACTATTTTATTTTATGCTGATAATGTCTTGTGTAGTTTATTTATTAAACTTTATTATGCTTTATCGCACACGTTACACACACATCAATTTCTAGATAATGTGAGCTTTTTTTAACATATTATCCTTATCTTCGAAACACTACTAAACTTGTATTTCAGTTTAGAAGTTATTTTCTTTCTCTTTCCTGCATGCTTTAGTGTAACAGTAGCACACTCCGCGCGTGTTTGAGAGGTCCAAGTTCGAGTCTCGGTGAAGGCATTGCTCATTTTTCACGTCTCCTATTATAAAAGAAAAACCTAATGACTCTACAATTGAGCAAGAGAGAGAACTCCATTTTTTGTATGTGAGATAGTGGTTTGAAGCCTGGGAGAACTGAAAGAAATTCATTTTAATACAGATATTTTACTGCGCCTCTTTTATCAATCTTTGAAAGACAATGCATCTAAAAAATATTGTTGGTAAAATTCAGAATGCGAAGGAAGATTCTCCTCCTAGACTTTCCAGAAAGTTTTTGAAAACAGATTTAAAAAATCATCTGTAGCCTAATCATGGATATTATAACATATATTGGAGTTACATATTTTTATTTGTCTACGTAAATAATATGACGCATATTTCTACAATCCCCAATATATTCTCAGGAAAAATATCAGTTGCTTTAATAACACTGTACATTCCATGAAATTCATGGTTTAGAATTGTACTTTCTATTATCTTTTATTATAAAATTTGAAATTAATTTACTATGATATAATATTTAGTTTTCTTGGCTTCAGGAGGTTTTAACGTATAACTTACCAAAAGTTATAAAAATGAATAATGAGAGAAAGCCGTTTAATAAAATCTTCCTGTTTAATTTATAATATTTCCCAATTTCTTGATTCGGAAACACACGTTGGTTAAACGTATATTTTACTAAAAACAGGTTTTAGGTTTCAAAAAGCAAATTGCTGATATTTGTACTTGAGAAAACTTGAAACCGAATTCCAAGTACTTGATATTTTCAGTCTTAAATTGAGTCATTGAGAATAATGCAATTTACGTATTTAAATAGTTCTAAAACTTAAAAACAAGAAACCTCAGAGCCAAAGGAAAACCAAAAATAGTTATCATTCAGAAGAAATCAGTACTGAATTCAAAAGGTTTAAATGTTCTTGGTTACTACCTTCCTACATACTTTCATTTAATTCTGAATTTACTGGACAGAGTTCGGCTTAAAACTTTTACTCTAACTGTAACATCATCATTTGCATCTCATTTCAGGATGTAACTTGAAGACATTTTAGAAATGATTCAGAACATGTTCTGCATTTCATTCTAGTCGTGAATCTCATTGATAGCTTTATTCTTTTTGAGACACAATTCATTTTTCTTTTCTCTTTTCGAGAGCACTTCTATTGTCGTATAATAGAATTTATTTCTATTTAGTTTTTAATGCTAATCTTAGAACGAAGATTTTTCAGTCTAAAACTGCACAGTTTATGCAGTTAGATATGGATAAGGATTGCAAAATTAAATTTAATGTGATTTTCAGCTTTTGGACTCGTGCAGAAAAAATGAGGGAGTAAATATAAATATGCTTTAAGTAGAATAGATATAATTTTTAATGAAATAAGAGACACATAGAGCAGGATTACGGCAAATTAATAATAATAATAACAAGATAAAATAAAACTTCGGGGGAACCAGACAGTTGCATCTGCGTTGTTGTTTTGCAGCTGTCAGTAATTATTTGCAGTAAATGTTTTTGACTTTCGCAAATACATATTTTTTTAAACATCGTTTATCGAATGATCAACTTTTCTTCAGTAAAAACCCATTTGACCTTACACAAAATACATTCAGTAATTTGTAAATGGTGGATTAATTTGCAATCAGTAATTAGATTGAGTACGTAACAATGAATAAAAGTTATTATTAATTATTTATTTCCATTATTCAATTACATTGCGCCGATTATTCAGCTATATGAAAAATAAAAAAAACTTGGTAACTTTTGATCTCTTGGCAAGATTCAAGCATGCTGTTATTTTGTTTGAGCATGCGCCCTCATATTGTTGTTAATCTTTTGTTATAAATGTCAAAAGAGAGCGTATATGAACGTAGATTCATCGCCAATGCCTATTATTAGAGAAATAACATCCATTTGCTCTCAAAGGAAATTTACGACCGAGTAAAAGCTGAAGACAACCGGTCCAAGCGTTATAACAATCAATATTCTGATTAAAAAATTCGAGAGCACTCGTTGTGTTTATAATAACTGTGTTAGCAATGTTGGTCAGCAAGTGCAAAAACAACAGAAAATATCTAGAAGCACTAACTGTGTTTCAAAATAGCTCAAAAACGTCGAACAAACGAGCTTCGGAACAGGTCGGAATCGCCAGAGAGACTTTGAGACAAATTTGTTGTTCAAGACCTGCAGTTGTCTCCGTACAAAATTTATACTCATCAGTCATTGAACAGCTTTTGCTTCGCCAGCGCTGTTGATGTTAACAAAGTTATGTAATGTTGATATTAACAAGAATAATTCGATATGAGTATGGTTTCGTTTAGCGATGAAGCCCACTTGCATTTGATGCGTTCATCAATAAGTAGAACTGCCGCATTTGGAAAACTGGGAATAATCGGTCCAATATTCATTCCAGGCACGGGACTGCTGAACGTTTTCTCAAAATTTTAGATGATGCTGGACGGACCGTTTTGTTGGACTGAGCACTACCCCATCGGACCGATAGAAGGTTTGAAGTCCTGGAAGAGCACTTGGGTGAGCGCATTCTGGCTTTGGAGTATACAGACGCCATTGAAATGAGAATCGCTTGTCCCCCATATTCTCCTGATCTCGAATCTTGTGACTCATTTTTGCAGAGGAATATTAGAGAAAACATTTACGTAAATAATCGCTAAACTATCTCTGGAGCTCAAAACAGCCGTTATCGAAAGCATCGATGTCTCGATACTTCAGCGAGTTTTGCGGAATTTTACTCTTCGTCTGTGCCACGTCATAGTCATTGGTGGAAAACATATCGAAAATATCATAAACTAAATGATAATAACTGCAGTTTATTTTCAAATTTGAAGAAAATTTTTCAACTAGGTAATATTTGGAAATTTTATTTTTTATTTCATATAGCTCAATAAATGTCATCCTGTATAATTTTGATTAATAAATGGATGGTATACAGGTTGCAACAGTATACAAAAGCAAAGGTATGCAAGTTTCTGCCTCTACTTCAAAAATAAAGGAATTTTTGTTTTTATCCTGAATTATATTTTTGAATTCTTTACGAAAATTTTCTTGAATAAATTGAACTTTATAGAGAGTGAAATAACTAATGGGCTTTTATATTCTTATTTAAATTAGTAATATATTATGAGCGTTTGGTTATTGAATTTCAAGTTTCAACAGCTATTTAAATTCTTAAATAGTTTTTCGTCCCTAATCTTAGACTGTAAACCATGTCATTTTCAGAATTAGCTTTGTTAAATGTAAATTAAAACAACAAATGAATGACTCAGAACAAAGATCTTGAATTTTCCATCATAACTGTGAATATTTCTTTTAGCTGAAACTTCTATTCATATAATTTATGAAAAATGCATTTTGAATCACACAGAATACGTTTGACTAGTGGCTAGCAAATTTAAAGTTTTCATTCATGCAAGAATTTTGATTATCCGAGTAACGACGTTTTAGGCTTGGGTTTCAATTATATTGCATTCATTTCTTTTCCTGTTTCAAGTGTTTGGTGTTTTACGAGAAACAGGGACGTAAAAATATTTTCAAAAATCTAGCTTTATCTTAAGATAAATATATTTTTTTTTTTATAATGAACCTGCTGTGTTCTTTTTTCTTTCGAGCTGCCGCTGCTCTAAAAGAATAATGCAGTGCCGTCAAACTGAACACATGTATTTGTTTCAGCAATTTCATATACTGAAAATTACATTATTTTTGCGTTCATTTCAAATCCAGTTACCCCATTTACATTCATTTATGTTCCAATACTAGCCGATTAGTATTTTGTGTTTAAATTTGCTTTATGTATATGTTTAATAATTATTCATATATTCACTGAAAACAAATATAAAAGTGCTATGCCATGAAGCGGCATGCAACAAACATTAGATCAGCATGAAAGGTACTGCATCTTTGGATATGCAAATGATTAGTAATCCAGCGGAAAATGCACATATGAATAACATCTATATTGTATATAAGGGAGAATACTGCAGAGAGAGTTTCTCATTTGCAAATTGCATTTGAACGTTGGCTGTTTGTACTTAAAGGTCGTGTTATACTTCGTGTAAGAAGGAGAAACGCCTATCACATGTGTCAGAATTCGACTGCAGCCAGCGTTGTGGCCTATCGGAGACTGCGATTTGCCGTTCCATAACATATCTACTCGTGTTAATAGGGATACCATGACTACAATCGACATGTGCAAGAAGCCATACTGAACGTCATGCAGAATCTTAGCGAACTTTGTAACGCTGAGATTCTGCATAGCGTTCAGCATGACGTACAAATTTTGCATCGTGTGTGAGTATTTGCAATGCACCAACTGCAGGTTAGTTTCAAATTACTCTTTTGTCCTACAGAGATCAAAATCTAATAAAAAAGTAAACGTATGATTCAAAAACAATAGAATTTGTTTAATAGACAAGCTATTTAAATTCACTACTAGTTATGCAGAATAGATTTGAAACTAATTATAATACACTGTCGGTTTCTTATTAAGATAATTTAGCTGCCTGGAATTTGGATAACATTTATAACAATTTTTAAATACGATATCTGCAAACATATACACAATTTTGCATTTTAAGAACATAAAAATAAATGATTTTAAGAGCTTTAAAATCATTTTACTGCAAATAAAAACCTCAATTTTTAAATAATGCTTTTCTAGTGTACTTTAAAATTCTGATACACATTCATTCAATTATGAACAGATTTTTTTTTAAATTGTTTTTTATTATAGTCAACTGCAATTATTTAAAATATTGCATTCTATGAGATAAATCGTTTTTGTCAGAAAATAACATTACATAAATAAATGTGCTTTATTTAAAATTTTATTTACTTTAACGTTATTAATTACGCTGTCCTCTTGATATCTCTTATCAGTTATGATTAAAGTAATTGGTCTCAGTATTAATGCAAATGAGCCTCGATATACGTTTAGTATAAATTGTAACATTAAAGAGTACTGGCAGATAGGATTAGGTCTTTGGTTGGAAATAACAGAAATTCACCTTTATAACAGATAAAAACAAGAAATATTAAGTTAGGTAAGAAACTGTACTCTCAGCTATTTCTTTCAGCATCATTTATAATCTAGGAAAATGAAAATCGCTAACCGAAAGAAGGGTAGTAATTACTTTGTTTTGTGATCTATTTCTCGATTAAAGTATTTTAAGTAGACATGAAGTAAGAGGAGATAGCGTTGCTTTCGTATTACTGTTAATGATTTTGTGTCTTCGTTCATCATTAAAATGAAATTTTGTAGTTATGCAGTCAACTTGTGCTTGAACCATAAAAAATTAAAAATTCAATTATAATTCATTATGAGTTTATTGTGATTATTCATTTAGTGCAATGCAGAAAATATGTAAATAAAATATAAATGTGAAAACACGTATATTATATTTACATATAAGTTAATAACATTGCCCAAATCGAGAACCCTCTGCTATCTATTAAAAATACGCTATCTGATGAATTAAGGCCGCAAATTATTTATTAAATGTTAAACTATATGTTCTTAATTCTAAAACGTGGGAAAATGTGATAAATTGTAAGATAAGAAAAGATGGTTAGAAACGAGGGATTTGTAAAAAAAATCAAAAGTTAAGACAGTTCTAAAATAAGAATGAACTGGAAAATTGGTCATTTGATCTTTCAACCACCAGGGAAATAATAGCGTAAAAGGCCAACACAGAAGATCCTCTTTTGAAATGGCAGAAAAAGATAATGAAAACTTTTCTTTAACATCAAAGAGCATAAAAGCATTTCTGGATGAAAAGGAAATGTCATTTTTGGAAAAAAAAAGAATATTTATTTGAAAACCTTTAACCGAAACAGAATGCTCGAATTAGAAAGCACGAATTTTATAAGGTCCACCGAAGGCCAAGCGATAAAGTAGCTGAACACTAGTAGTTCGGACCGAGGTTCAAATCCCGCAAACGGGCTGGCTGCATGGGCGTTTTCGTGGTTTTCTTTATGTGTAACGTGTATATGAACAAGTTTCTCTTGGAAAGTCTTCCAGGAAGGCATCCCTTTCCTTACGAATAGACTTCGAGGGTTTGCCGTAATCACATAGACCAAATGTTGTTGTTGTCCATATTATCTTGTCCATATTACATGGCACAATTATTTCCAGAGTCCACTCCAAGGAGAGGTTGGACTTCTATTCTCCACTCCAATTTTGAGGAAGAACATCTCCCACACCTCTTCCCTACCACCAATCCACACGAGAGGACTTTCGGCTCACCGCATATTTAGAGTGCCGCCATTCCGCACCGAAACTATACATTTACAAACATCCATGTCTTCTCCGGGTCTTCCGTACCATAGTAGTCTCTCCTAATCACTATTCCGTCTGGGCAACATATAAACCAAATAAAACCACAATTTTCATAAAAATAAATATATAAATGTAGAGATGATGCGCAAATAAAACAAAGCATTAAATATTTGCACAGAATAACACCATCCTAAAAATGCATTAAGGGTTTTGAAGAAAAGTAAAGACTTGTGCAAATTTTATTATTATGTATAGTAAAAAGACAAACTAGTGTGTGGCTTAAGATAAAAATCCAGATAGAAAATAATGATAGCGAAGATTAGGCAGAAAATTTCATGTGTATAGTATGGTAATGATTTTTGTTTGAAAAGTGTAATTATGTTCAATTGTTCATACTAAAGCTGTGGAGTTGTGCCTTATGTAGTCCAAATTATAGCCAAACTTCTCATAATACTCATGCTATGGTACAAGTATTAGTGACGGTGGAGACGCATAATTACTCAAAAGACATAAAATCAGCAATGTAAAAAAGGTACGCTCTTTATTGAGGAGCCAACAGAACTTCCTAACAGCTGTTAGTTAAAGTGCAAGACAACACTGGACAAAATGTGGGAAACTGTCATGGCATTTGAGTCAGTTCCTTCAATGAAGCAAACTTTTTGAGAATTCGTACGAACGTTAAATGCACGGCAAATTCCGTGTACAGAGCCTTACATACAAATATATGTGTTAGATACTTAACATGGGTTTCCCATGCAGTCTACTACTGGTATTTAAAGACGTGGCCAAAGCAGCAGGCATTCCCTTATTATATCCACCACATATTTTTGTTTCTAAACTTGCATAATTGTAACTGAGGTGTGACTTATATAGTGTTTCATGTGAGTCTTGTGATGTCATTATGTACTCACGTTGCTTAAATCAGTTCTGCTTAATTAGCTCTGGCTTCTCCCTATATATTTCCATGCCGTATATTTCCATGCCTGTATGTGTATGACGTTTACAAATTTATGATTGAATATAGGGTTCGTGTTGACTGCAGAATGTCTCAGCTTTCAAAGATACATTATGTTTGGCAATCCATGGCTGCAAATACTGTGAGTGATTAAGAAGAGAGACCCGGTTACATTCACCCGATTACGACATTTCGTAATAGCTGAATAACTAACTTTACTTGTCCTTTTCTTCAGGTTGTTTTACTTGTCCCAGGAGACGTAAAGTAAGCCTTTATATGCCTTTCTCCTCACTTAATTGATCGCCATTGAAACTTTCTTATATTCGATAAATAAGGCTGATAGTTTTCTTTGTAAGAAAATTTCCATTAAGCAGGATTTTATCTTATAAATCTCCAATTTTGCATGTCCGAAATAAGTAAATAAAAGAGTTGGATAACAGTGAAAGAGAAGGCTAAAACCTTACATTTGCATATGACATTAATAATAAATAAAATGTTTCTATTTTGGTAATTGAAATTCAGTGTAAGTCTCTGCAAATTCTACCTACCCAGGTGAAAGTGCAGGAAGTAATGTGATTTAAGATCAGTTACATACATTTGTACCATCATATGTAGTTCATCTGTTAATTTTTCCCCTTTGGAAAGCATTATTATTATTATTTAAGTGTTCCGTCCTAAGGCACTACGTGGAACGGAGGGATACTTTCGTGGAGAACTTCCAAAGGAAAACTGGATCGTATTAACAGGTTTCACATGAAGAAAAGCACAAAAGAAAAGCAGCCAATCCTCTCGCGGGATGCGAACCTCGGACCGAACTATGTTCGAAACGGTTTAATGTTCGGAAGTACTTATCTTTCAGCTTCAATCTAAATATTACTGACTAGCAACCCAGAAGTTCTTAAAAGCATTTCTATACTTTGTAATCTGTGATTTAAACAGGAATGTATTTACATGAGATGTCTAAGTAGAAATTTTAAATATTTTCATTAAATGAATCTAGCTGGAATCACTAAAATAATTATGAACTTTTCGTTTTTTATGATAACGCTTTTAGACGGCTAGTCTTCAAAGAAATAATATAGCGAACAATTACTATGCGCGGCAAATCTTAGCACTCCATTGGGAGATCTAAAATTGTACTGTTTTTAAATATATTGGGAATTTGCCGCTGAAATTTTGGCGTATATAAGAAGAAAGTGATTCTTAATAATAAAGCTAAAAAGTTGCGCTAACAGGAATGAGTAAACTGGTAACTTGCGATGCTTAGCTTGGAAAAACCCTTAACAAATCCTCTAGTGTGATGTTAATATTTAAATCCTTCCAAATTTTCTTTCTTTTCTTTGCTTTAAACTTAAATATTTTTTCTCAGTTTAGTCACACAAATGCAGTATATGTATTTCATGTGCGTCATTTCATTTTATGATAAAATCAATAAAATAAATATTTTCCTACTTTTGATTATTTTCACCGAACCAAAGAAATATGTTATATTTATCATCTTCTTATAGCAAATATTGTATTCCACTTGTCGTATTATAAACAAAATTAATTTAAAATAAGATAAAAAATCGACATTTGAAATTTAAAAAAAAGAAAAGGTTGCAAATATATAATGCTTTCCGAGTAAACTCGAATCTCCACTATAAGATTTCAGATGTCAAGACATTAAAACCGAGAAGAATTAGGACTTAACCTTTTTTTGAAAACTAAAACCTGAATTACACAGTTTTTCCTCCTAAACCTTTCAACTTGTTTATTTTTATAGCTTTATATTTAATTGAACACAAAGTTTTTGGAATTTCCTATTGTTTCTGATGGTGTTTCTTAAAGCCTTTGAGTGATCGCATTACTTCAAGAGTTGAAGGCAATATATAACACAAAATTACTTTAAAGATACCTAACAAATAAAATACCTTTAACGAAAGAATTAAGAGGTTTCTATCTCGTTTACGTTTACAAAAGTTTTGTAAGTTCTTTAGAGTAATACATACTTTTTTTATGCAATTCTAAGAAACTGTTAATAGAATTCGATCGTAGTAATAATTAATTATAGGAAATGCTAGTGTAATTGGCAATAATGAAATTTTAAAATGTTAGAAGTAGAAAACAATATCAGCCTTGTTGTGATTTACGCAAATATATCTTTATATTAATTAGGTATACGTGGTCATTGAAAAAATTAACTTTGCGTAATATATTTCTATAATCTAGTTGTAAATATGTATTCACTTTTGATTCAAGACGATTCAAATGAAAAACATGAAATTTTAAATTTTTACTCGTATTTTAAAATTTTAAAACACAATTAGACGTATTGGACAGAAAACATTCACAGGGCAAATGCTATTTCCAAACATTCAGATGAAAGCTCAGTGCATGATAACTCGCACACCGAACTTTTCAGCCACATTAAAATGTCATTCCATTTCAACCAACGCCGAAAAGCTTCACACTTTTCATTAACATTATGCGTTTTTAAATCGTTCCAAATTGTAGATGTATGTAAATAATTATTTAAGGACTACGAATTTTAACATTTGCTTTGTTATGCAATTAATTAATGCACATTTATATCAATGTTATTCTTTTTTATCAGAATTATAGTTTCATTTTGCATTATCAAAGGATATTATTGGAGGCAATTTCTTGAAGTTTCTTATTCATTTAAATCTTATTTATTAACATATACATGCATCAAGCGTATATTACTTATTATTATGCAGCATGCAAAATGTAATATGGTAGGACCTTAGATAATGAAGTTTTTCAAGAACTAAAAGTTTTTAGAAACTATCGAAATCATTCAAAACTGAATAATTCGAGAATCCGAGGACAAACCTTATTAATGTCGGATTCTCGGAACGAGACTTATTGAACTGTTGATAAGTTTTTAATCCAGAGAAATCATGAAACATTTTGAATCCCAGGATTAAATAAACTACAATTATTTTTTTTATCCCCGAATCATTCTTTGATTTGAGATTCACCAGATCCGTAGAATACTTTTGATTTGACGAGCACATGATTCGAGAATTATGGGGCCAGTGAATTATTTTTGATCCGGGCATTAAAGGGTGGAAGAATAATATTTTATCTGGGAATTACAGGATTCATTGATGACTTTTGAACGTAGAATTACTCGATCCGTGAATCAGTTTGATGAATGGTTTATTTATTTGATGGTTTCCGTAAGCTGAAAATTTATATTGTTGAATTTGACGTGGCACATTAAGTTTCTCTTTGCAGAAAATACTTTCTTTATCTAGTTTTCCACAATATTCTGAAGTTCACTCCTGATAATTCTACAGTCATCTGAAGTGCCGTATTTACTAATTAATATCTACAAATTATACATACGTTCGCCCATATGAATTAATTACTTCATTAGGAAATTATCTGATAATCTAGGGCTTTTTTTGAATATTATATCTTTTGAAAACGAAACGAAATCTTTCGGAACTTTCGTCTTTAACTCAAATAACATATAATTGCTCACATCGTAGCATATATCAATTGTTCAATAGTCAGGATATAAAATATTAGTGAATAGTCAGGATACAACATTGGTGAATATACTAAAATGTGAAAGATGTTTGACCTACAATGAAAAGAAAACCTTTTGGAATGAAAGGTTCGTATACAAAACTTAAAAAGTCTCTCTCAGAATATATACATATATATGGAAAGTTTTCTTATTTTTATTTTGAATTTATATATAGATATAGATATATGTGTATATATATATATGATGAAACAAAATGAAAAGGATGTAGTAGCAATGTTGATGGCGCAGCACGTAGAATTAACAGAATGTGCTATATCCGTACTGAAGGAGGGGAAATCTGATTGGATAAAATGTTGAATACCTAGTAATTAGGAAACGAAATGAAGCAGTAAGGAAAGTTATTCCTACTTTGAGAACAAACACAAAGAGAGGAAATAAACAAATGAAAATGAGGCATTAAGAAGCTATTATTAAATTAAAAAGCTGAAAATATAATAAGTAGGAGCTTCAAATCCATGGATGGAATTCCGCTGATTTATTTGAAGCCTTAATAATCAGACTTCATAGACAGGAATCTCCTCATGCGGGAACAATTTGCGTGTCTTGAATAGACATTGTATAATATTCAAACTTGTTACATATATTTCATTATAAATTATAAATAAAGACATTATTTTCATCAAGTAGTACATCGTCGTATATTTAATATAACCCGATATCAGGATTTCTTTTAATAATAAAATTGTAATTATTTTTTTTATTTAAAGAAACTCGCAATTCATGATGAAATAAAACATTTACATATTTCTCTGTAGATTGCATGGTATTTTCGAATTTTATATGCTCATAAATTCATTATTTAAGTCATTTTTAATTTTTAATTTTAATTTTATTTGAAATGTTAGTAACGTAAATATTTTTGTAAATGCAAAATTGTTTTCCCTATCCTTAGCCCTATTTAGTATCATTTGTTAGAATTCGTGTATATTTATAACTCTATGATTCTCGGTATAATAACTTCGCATATATTTTTCAATCATAGTCATCTATAAAAATCTTTTCTTGGTTTTCCTCATGTGTAACGTGTATACGAGCCAGTTTCCCTTAGAAAGTCCTCCACGAAGGCATCCCTCCCTTTAGACAGATAGCCCTCGTGTGCTTTTCCATAATTAAATAATTCAATCCAATCCATCTATAAAAATCACTAATATATGATATAATTATTAAATTTATCAGTTCTATTACTGTGAGGTGAATTTTCTATAATACGAAGTCACCTTTAGTAGAGGCTTTAAAGTAGTTCATATGCTGTTCAAGATATGTCGGGTATGGGTACCGAAGTGATATAAACAAGTTTTTATTCCTAATTCCTGTTTCATCTGGTAAAATGATGGACACAGAAAGCTATATTGCAATGTTTTGCTTCAGTAGTTATATAGGAACAATTAACTTTTCTGTTATCTGAAAAGTGAAACATCATTTGAAGTCTTGACGGAATTTGAGCCACATATCTTTCTGCTGAAAGTATGAAGTATTAGCGAGCCACTTACACTCCAAGTAAACGCATGAGCGAGTGTGATACTTCTCTGAAACTGCACAATCGGATGACATATCTCAGTTTGTTTTAACTGCGGTTAACAGCTAAAGTGTCATTACAAGAAACTTTTACAGTTTTCTAAACGTTTCAAAGCATTCTGCGTAGTAAATAATAAAATTCTGGCTTCATCATCTTTTCATGTGCCAAATTTCTTTCCGTTTATTAGGAATAATTAGATCTTGGCTACTCAATGCTGCGATTGATTAAATATCTGACGATATATAGTAATTTAAATGCACAGTTTTAGAGACTAGCATTTGTGGGACAAAATAAAGACCGTTTCCAAATGTTCTAAACAGAAATTCTACATAAGTCTGTGTAGCAGGCATTAATTTCTTTGACATTTTTGTAGAATTCAGTTTTACATTTTCTGCATTCGCGCGATGAAATATGATCTTGCTTTTCATTTAGCAGAATTGATTAACAGAGTGTGCTGTTCATATCTGATCCTGACCCTCAAATTAGGCAAAAAAATATTACCGAAATCTTTCAACAAATCTTCTTTTTAACAAAATATTGGTCTTTAAATAAATACTACATTATGTTAGTGTTTTACAGCACAGGTAAAAGAACATATTAAAATAACAACACAGCAAAAATAAAGAAAAGGTGGTGTAGATAATAGCGCAGGTTTAATCTTATATTACGTATAGTAGAGCTATTATGCTTATTATTGTGCCTCTTGTACGTGAAGATATTAATGTAAACTTATAAATGTGTATTTCAGATATATCAGCAACATTAATAGGCAGTTATCTTATAAATTCTGAAAGTTTATTATGCAAACGAAACCATTCTTAACATTATTGTCTAAACTATGGCGCCTGAAATCAAACGTGGTTTCCATTTTTCTAACAATAAACTGAACTTTTACAGTTAGCCGTTTAATAGAACTTTTAGCATTTATTTTAATTAGAATGCTTAAGAAGTCCATGTTAATTTATTATTAATGCCATCTGCCACTATTTTTTTAATTGCTTTATTCCTATTTGTAGGTTTTTGCTTGCCATCTGAGAATTCAGTGGAATTGTTAATACTGTCCAGTCAGTCTAAATAAAAACTTTCCATTGCAAGGCATTGAGGAATTATAGATAAAAATGCTGAAAAGAAAGAGAAACAATCCCTTAGGGATCTAGCTTTGATTGGTATAATTCCCAGTAGAGTTCAGGAAATAAGTACTTTAAACTTCCAGAATTTCAAATAATTGAGTAAAAAAAAAAGGATTATGGAAGTAAGGGAGAGCTCTAGTGATTCCTCGCTAACTTCCTTTTATATTACCTCCTATTAATAACTTAGCTATTTTGTTTCTTGATTCTTAGAATCGTTGAAAATTTTCCCAAGCATAAACAAAATTTTTGTGGAAAAGTTAGTATTTCCGTGCCTTTTCCTCAGATTCCTGACTGTTATCTCTCAAATACACAGAAAATAAGAATCTTTAAACAATAAATCAAGCTTGCATATGGAACATTATTAAACATTTAATATTATTTTATTTATCTAGAATATTAAAATATGTTCTTTAGCTTGTGAACAGCAATCTATGGAGCCTTCTATATTCCTTAAAATCTGTCAACTTTAATTAATAGTTTTAGTGAATTCACTTTTTTACGAATTATTTGAAAACACTATCTCATAAATTGCAATTCCTTCATTTCTCTTTTATTCAATAGGTGACACTAAATTTATTACATCCTTTCATTAATTTTATTTAGATTCTTTGAATGAAATGGCACAGAATATTTTATGCCCAGAACAAGATGGTCTCGTACAAGTCAACCTACAAACACATAGAAATATTCTAACAAAAAGCGGGCGACAATCGTAGTTATATTTTGTTTAATTTAAAATTTTGTATTAGTGTGTTTCTCTTCCATTTAAGACCCATGATTTATTTTTCTTTCATATGTGTTTAAAAATGCGTTTTCAAGAATATTTCATTGATACATGCAGTGAGTAGTTTTATTTAATCAAAATACAATTTATATGGGAAAACTAGTTGTTGTGTCTATAATGAAGGCCACTCAAATAGTGCCATGGGAGAAGAAGATAGCTTTGGCAATCTGCAATATGTTACCATCGCGGAGAAGAGCAATACCTATATCGTTTCTTCCTTACCTTAGAACTAAATTACAAGAAGTTTCAAATTTACTTTCATGGAAAAATTAATAAAGCGAAAGAAGGAAGTTAAAACTTTATTCGCAGAATTTGTAATAAGTATGGATAAAAGTTTTCTAAAAAAAATTCGTGTTCGTGTTAATAATAATTAAGTCAGTTATGAAGTTTTTAATTTTGCGTGGAGACATTAATTCTTGTTTTAATCAGTTTAAACTTAAAATTAGTTTAAATTTGATGTCTAAAAATAGAAAAGAAGTTTTTGATTAAACCTTTGATGTTACTTAAATTTTTACAATTTTTACTTTCAATCATTTGTAGACATAGAATTTTGTATGCTTTAATAAGAGACTAAAAACTGGGAAACTAACTTCTAATACGAATTTGATAGACATTGTCTATCAAATATCTACAAAGTAATCTCTCTGTTGTTTACAATATCTACTATTAAAATTATTTTTAAATATAAATTTGGTCCAAAAATATAGTTCCCGAAATGATTGCTAACGTCTTGCAGGAGTGAACTTTAAAGATGCTGCGTTAAGGATAATGTAGTCAATACACGTATTACTTTTATAAAGTCCTTAAATGTTTAAATGCTGACGGCAAATTTGCATTTGCTTTCTTTTATCACATCGAATCTTTATTTAAATATTTATTTAATTATTTATTTTAAAATCTTTTGAAAGAATATTTTTTCCTAGAAGATAATTCATGAGTAACGTTTTATTAAATAAATATCCTCATCGGATATTTGAAGATAATCGGATAAATTATAGATATATCGGATACATTATATACATATTTAAGGTGACACTGAATATTTGAATTTCAAAACTATGCGCATGGCAACCTGCAACTTTCATGTTTTAAATAGCAAAGAGCTTTAAGTATATCATTTCCTGTTGTTCGTTTATGAACAAAATATAATTACTGATATAATATAGAGAGAAGCCTGACATACGTAAATTTGGATTCTATTTTATTAGGTTTAACTGAACATGTGTAAACCTGGATTTTCTAAATTTATATCAACATAATCAAACGTTTGCCTCTTTACTTCATTTTTAATATAAGTTGTATTTTATCGGGCAGCTGAATAACAAAAAAATTACTTGTTAATAAAGAAAGATAAATGTTTACTGTAATATATTTAAAATAAATACTTTGAAATGAATACCATAATTTAATATACGTCTGTGTTATTTCTATGGTATAACAAAAGTCTAAGTTATTTTAATCTTCATGTATATAGTCCCGCGATATTTAGTAAACATTGTGATCGTTGGTTTTGGAATTACAATGAATAATGACAATTAAATAATGACTACGTGCGTAACGGGATTTATAGAAAGAAAGACAGTACTTAATTTCGAATTTGCTATTTGCTGTTGTGTCTCGTCTTCATCAACAGTGCAAGATAATAAAAAGTGCATTTTTGGTAACATTCCTCTGCAAATTTGTTTGCAAAGTTTTGAAATTTTGCAAATTAAACATTGTTGTAAAAGCCCTTTTCTTCTATGACTTGATGTAAGCATATAGAAGGTCTAGATAGAATTAATATGTTGCTTGTTGAATAATGGCTACGTGCGTTACGGGATTAGTAGGAAGAAAAACAATACGTAATTTCGAATTTGCTATTCGCTGTTGTGTCTCGTCTTCATCAACAGTGCAATATAATAACAAGTGCATTTTTGGTAACATGCCTGCATTGCAAAAGTTTTGAAATTAATCATTGTTGTAAAAGACCTTTTCTTCAGTGACTTAATGTAAATAGCAGGTCTAGATAGCTTTAATGTGAAATAGCCTTAAGATGTGTAGTTCATTTAAAATGTGACTCTTTTTATAGCTATTCTTTAGTACTCTAATAAATCTATTAAGAGTTCCAAATAAAGTACCATATACGATTATGGTACTTTATATAGTGAAGTATATTTATATAGTATTATATAGAGAAAATCCGTTGTTCTTAGTTATGAATATATTGACATTGTTTATGCATATATGAGTTTTAAATACCAAATTTGAGAAGTTTTGTATTATATCATATTATATTTGTCCGCGAAAATCATGTCAGAGCTTCAATTAAAATATTACTTCCGTTTTGTCAATTTAAGCCAAAATCTAATATGAATATCTTAATTACTTAGTAAACATTGTGATCGTTGTTAAAAGTTTTGAATTATATTTTAATATACAGCTTTTCATTGAAATCTCTTATGGGCTTTAAGCAAAGTACCACTTCTGGTTGTTCATTAAAAATTGCTATGGAATTCAAATAAAGCACTACTTCAGGTTATCCAGTTTTGCCAAAAATCTGGTCAACTCGTTATATGAATGCAGAAAACTTAAACACAGAAAACTGATATTTTTTGAAGTTTGCTTATGAGTTATCGCGGACGAAACATTGTCGCACACATGCAAACATACAGAGAGCCATGAAAATTAGTAAAAACGTATTGTGTGGACCCTAACTTGTGCTTATTCACTGAATACTCACTATCGAATTTTGGACCGAAAGTATTAGACCCTTAAACTGTGTATATAGGTTGGCGAAAGAACAAAATGTTTTACCTGTATTCAAAAGATGTGATGTGCCGTTTTTATTAGTGCATTTGATTATTTCACGAATCATATTATTATCGATTACTTAAGATGTTCAGACACTTAAGAATATTCTAACAGTTTTTTTCACTTAGTAATTTATGTACAAAACTTCCCAACTCCTTTCCCATAATCAAAAGTGTTGCAGTTCCAGTTCTTGTTTTTCTCCATTTTAGAAGTTAATTCTCTACTCCAATAGAAGTTATTTCCCTTATCATAACTTGCAAAACCATCATAAATTAAGACAACCTAAGTGTCACCAATCACAATTCATTTTGTGATATTTAGCCAGTATTCTTTGAAGAAAACTATTCAGCCCCTCTTCATTTGACAGGTGTCTAAGCAAATCTCATTATTATCTAAATATTTTCTACGATTAATCAAAGCTTAGAATTACAATTACGATAAAATATAGCTGCGAAAATAAAAACGGCAGAAGTTCTCGCACCCAGTTAAAATGAACTGTGCAGGGACTGATCTCTATTTCGTATCACGATTACAACTAATTGAATAGACTGAGATTCTAATTGTTCTGAAGGCAAAATAGGTTAGGCTTAAAGGAAGGAACTGGAGTGCATGCCGCAGTATAAAATTAAGGTAGGGTGATAAAAAATGGTTTTGACAGTGTATATAAATGCATTTGACATTTTCATATACTTTGAGGATTGTAATTGGTCTTAATTCGAGTTTATTTGTTGCTTAAATAAACATACTTTCAGTTTGCAGGTTATATGTTTAAATTAAACAAGTTAAGAATTTAAAATACGCTATGAGTGTGCTTTAAATTACGCACTATTTTTCTTTATTTTATTTTTCGCATTACGACCAATCATTAGTCATATTATGCAACAAACAACAACGTGTCCTACCTACCTCTAAAGATTTATCTTGAGATTATTGACTATATATGTCAATATCCATTTAAAAAATTGCATTGGTCATACAAGTCACTAGGCATAAGAAACCAATGTAACAATCCGAAGAAAGATGTGAAAAAGGGTATTAGAATAGTTAAGAACTGAGAAAAATGGGAAAAAAACTAATGAATCGTGTTGCAGTGCCATTAGAAAGAAATGTAAAATCAAAAAAGACATTAGATTAAAAAAACATTAGAAGTTGTAAAAGAAAATATATGATATCTAAATCAATCATAATTGTTTTCTGTGATCTAAATACTAATTTATTACAGAAAAAGCTGTAAAGATTTTAATTCACAAGATTTTCAATCTCGTTTAACCTCTCTTGTTCTTCTGTAATTTTCATATACACGAAAATGTATCGCATATAAAGAGGCAAGGTTTTTAGATTTGGTAACTATGATCTTCTTCTTGCTTGTTCTTTTAAGAATGTTTCTCTGCTTTATACAACGACCAATTAACAACATAATTAATAACACAATTAAATAAAACATCTATAATTTTAATGCGTGCTCGTCTTCTCCAAGAGCCAAGTAAGATAGTTAACTGCCTTAAGCATGGAATTCTTTCGAAGTCTTCCACTCCAACAACCACTTTGCTTATTTTAGGACGATAAAATAAGATTGTGAAAATTGGGTAATGATTTTAAATTTATTTTATACTTCGAGCTACAGCTACTCGTCTTGAGCTGGCAAAACAGTGTGTCTATTAAATTACAGAAAAATTAAACATTACGTCAACACAAATTTATATTATATGGACTAATGCGCAAGAACGTTAAATACCTGGACATTTTATCATTGCAATTTTATATTTTCTAGGGAAGATTTTAAAATATTCGGATTCAGTATTTTAATTGAAGGATAAAACTGATTTTCTTCGATTGACAATTCATATGAAATTCGATTATTTTATTAAAATAATACAACTGTTAAACTAACATATTTTATGGTAACATTTTTAATTAATCATATTTTCTTCTACAGTTAACTACACAACAAAGAGCTTTGTTGATACCATTACCTACCAGAAGCAAAAGGTATCAAAAAGCTCCCTCTCTCTCCTTTGGTTTATTTATGTATTTCTTAAGCAGTAATTTTAATTGATTTTAATTTCCAAAAACATACTTGAAGCTGTATTATGACTAGATACAAATAGGTTTGAATTTTTGTCAACATTTTACACTCACGGAAAAAAATAAGATAGTGTTCATAATTTCATCCTACTTTTTTCTTGTCGTACTCTTCTTTATTGCTGCCTGAATTCCTCATACATCTTCCTGAAGAATAGATTCCTAGCATTATCTTGCTTCCTATTTCTTATAGGTGAGAGATCTTCGCATTTCATCGAGCACATTCTTCTTGCAGTATTTAAGGTCATTGATAATTTTTATTTGTTCTTCAATCACTAAATTTTAGCTTGAAAACTTTAGCAAATAAAACCATTAACTGAAATACATGACGTCTATGTTTGAACCATTTTACTTGTACCCTGTTTTTTTTCATGTAATGATAACTGATTTCATAATCGCACATCTAAGAATAAAGATCTGTAGATAAAATGTTCTTTAGCTTTTCTGGTTTCCAGCATGTGTTTATTTGCTTGGAAAATGAGGCAAATTATTTAGCTTTCGATTTTGTTAGTAATAATTAATAATAAATGAATCTTAACAGAATGAATAATTTCATGACAGATTTAAAGGTACTGTGCGTAATCCTTTACATTTCTCTAACTGATCACTAATAAATTTTTCAGCATTAATAAATGAGATGCATTAATGATAAACTTCAGAACCAAAGCAGTGCTACTGATAAATTTACTAACCATAAAACAGTATCAGAAAAACCCTAAAACACAGAGGTGAAGTCTATATATGACCCCGCCAATATTTTAGATCTGCGGAACTGCTTATGAGTTATATAGTTATTCTTCTCCTTTTCAGTACTTTCAAGTTGGCATAAAATATTACTCTTCCTAAATTTATATTAAACTCCATCCATTAGTTTTTTAAAAATATTTTTAATTGGGCTGCGGTCATATAGACTTCACCTCTGCGTTTACGTTACTTTTTTCTGGCATGAGGTGGAGATGGCTTTATTACTACTTGAGTGTAGAACTTGTACTAGAACTTAACTCGAGTTTTGACATATGACGCAGAGAATTGAAATATGTTGGTACTATGAACAAAAATAAGAGAGAAATACCAGGTGGATTTTTTCCAAATAAAATGAAAAGTGAAGGATCTTCTTTTTATGCACAAACAGATAGAATGACTCTCGTTTCATATGTATCTCCAAACTTAAAAAGCGTTATTCTCATTTTTTAATGCATCACTCGAAATCAGAAGACCTTGAAACTAAGAAACCAGAAATTATAGCATTTTATAATGTGATTAAAGGAGGTGTAGATGCATTGGATGAAAAATGTTCTAAACATACTACAAGCCAAAGACTAAGGCGATGGCCACTGGCTATATTCTTTAGGTTACTTGATTTAAGCTGAATTAATGCGTATGTAATACATCAATTGTTAAGAGATAGTGCCAAATTCGAAAAAAAAAGAATTTTTGATGGAGTTATCATCAGAATTAGTGAAACCACACATGGAACGGAGACTCTAAAAGGCAACTGTGAACCGAGAAATAAAAATGTACATTCAGAGAGTGCCAGAGTTACCAGCGGAATCTATTTTAGCCCAGATGTAACTGATACCCCTAAAAAGCGTAAAACATGCTTTTTTGTCCCCCCCCCCCCAGACTGATAATTTAGACTGAGAAGAAGACCGAGAAGAAGACACCTATCTATGTTCCAGTTTCAAGAATCCGATATGTAATTAATGTGCCAAGAGAATGAGCAAAAAATGTGTTGAAAATGCTTGAATACATTTTTTAATATTCTTTATATATTACACTTTTTGTATTATTTTATATAATTCAGATTCTGTAAATGGAAAATTTATTAAATAGTTTAGTTTCTACGCATTTTCAAGTAAGTAGTGTTTATTTTATTTATTTAATTAAGTGTTTCGTACTTTTCCTTATATAGTTTAAAAATTAATTTCATTTGCAGTAATTTTAGAGTTTTAAAAAGAATTAATTACTTCAATATAACAAGCAAAGTGTATTAATGCTTATATAATAACAACAGTACATTATTTTAAAACTTTATATTTTTAAAATGCATAAAATAGGGAAGCGGTCTTAGAGACCCCTCCTCTGCGATTGCGTAACAGAAAATGAACGTCTGTACTTAAGGGATACTTCAAATAATCTTTATCACATTTTTATACTGATATGAATGTAAAAGAGCTGGCTCAAAGTAGAGAAACATTTCCGTTGTTTAAACAAATTCGATGTTTAAAAATCTTAAAAATGAAGCATGGGTTTTGATACATTCACTATTCCGAGCGAGAAAATGAAGCAATGAAGCTTAATCGTCTCTCGCACCCAAGACTCGTAACAGAATAAAAAAAAATCTCGTGCCCTTCGCTTAGATCAGTTTGAACCCGTGATGGTGTTTTCAGTTTTTTTTAATTAACTTGAATTTACATAATTACAAACTTTACTTTACATTTTACTTTTTCTCGTAATTTGGTTAATAAAGAGTCTCAGTTTCGATGGGATTACTTAAAAAAATACGTAATTCCCTCACGTACAGATGTTTTGATATGGGAAGAAATAAAGTTCGAAATACTGCACGCGGATTTTGACATTATAAATTTGAAGGGGTTTTGCGAATATATAAACTATTATAACACTTCGCAGATTTTCATAGTATTACTTTGACATAAAAATACGGTGAGAGCAATTAGCTAATGAAGCAAAATTTAAAAATTTTCTCATCATTTCTATTTCCTTTCAAATTTATTGTTCATAAATGTTTCATCATTATGCAATTCAATAGAAATACTTATTCTCAATCTGTCTGTCTATGTAACTGCATTTTCAAAAATAATTCACCACTCTGATAAATTATTTAATTAGTTAAACTAATAATTATTTTTATTCAAATGACCTTTTTTTGTTTCAAAGAATCGTGCTGACATAAAACATACAGATTTTACGATAAAATTTGAAAGCTTTCAGATTTTTTAAAATTTATTTTTTAACTTCATTTTATTTATTTAAGTAGAATTTCTTTCTAAAGAATACTTTGCCACTCACTGTTTCTCATGGAGTCTTGGAAAACTGTATTCTGCATTAAAAGAGAAAATAACATAAAGCACGGTTAATAAGTCTTTCAACTCTTGTTCCAGATGAAATTTTCACACCTTGTTGATATTTTTAATTAAAACACCGGGCAATCAAATTCGAACGTCAATTATTGCACATTAAATAGAATCAGTTGGATCATATACTTTACCAGAGCATATTTCAAGCATCGGTTAGTGAGAATGCTAAAGCCTGAATATTATTTTAAATAGAGCTCGCTAAAAATACTAAAATGACTAACAGCAAAACGTGATTAACAGAACCCTCAACTAAAGATTCAGAATCTTCAGCTTAAATACACAGAAAGCTATTTTGCATTCTGGTGATGAAAACGGAAACGAGAAGTTATAGTAAACACTTAAAATACATTAACTGGTTAAGGCATTTTACAAATATAATAACCTGGCTCTTAATTTAAGTGGTTCTACTAGAAGCCAAGTGATTAAAGGTGCTGATAATTTGCCCCACAAACCAAACCAGGCGAAGGAGCTGGCTGCATGATTTTCATAATTTGTTCCATGTGCAGCGTGAATATTCGCCACATTTCCGCGCAGAAGTTCTCCATGAAGACATTCATTTCCTTAAGAAGATTGTACAGGGATATAATACAGGGCTATAATATTTGGTGACAACAATTTAAAAAGTGATTCGCAGTTTACAGTTAATCAATGCAAAATGTCAAAACGAAATTATTAGTCCTCCTGGGCAAATTGCCCCTTCGGGCTAATAATAACTTTTCCTGCACTACTTATAAATATTAATTAGGTTAATAAATGAGAAAATAAAGAAACTTCTCAGTAATGATCCTCTGTAAATGTGTAGTTGGAAATTCAGATTTCAAAATTGGTTTTCTATTCCGATTAAGACAATTGCCAGTTTTCATAAAATTTAAATAATTTAATAAGAAAATATATTTAAGACAGCTTCATAACATTTTAAAGCTGCTTAAAATGTATTGTTTATTAGTAAATATTGATTTATTATACTGCACACAAATGATGAAAATAATTTACCCTCAGGCGAATTTAAATGTTTTCCTAAAATAGACTAAAAAGATGCATGAAGAAGATGTGTACCTAAATGTCGGAGGCAAATTTAGGTAAAATCTGATTGATGTTTAATTTATAAAAACTAAACCTTATACATGCTGTAAAATAGCTTCAACTTAATCCCTAATGCCCACGAAAAATAAATAAACAGCTGGCGAGTTATCACTCCTTATGTTATGTAACTACTAATATAACGTGCACATTCAAATGTAAAGTCAGAAAGAACTTTATTAACCAGTTCTTCTGGGATTATTAACTTAAAATCGTAATGTAAAGTATCTTCTTCTCCCAAAAAACGTATAATTTTCGTCAACTTGCCTAGCTGGTGACATTTCCTTTATTTACAAGAATTACCTAATCCGCAAATGTACAAATGCTTGGATTTGATTTTAGGCAACTAACTTAAAATATTTACAAAACATAACCTTCATACGTGTTGTAACTGCTTCATAATTACTCAGTGTGACTTATTCAGCCAACACAAAAGCGATGCATTGTGAATTCCGATAGACACATGGTTAAATTTAATATTATGTTTTTCAACTATGTACCTAGCTTTACAATTTTCATATACTTTCTGGTTCGCGATAAGCTAAGAAGACTAAGACAGAATTTCTCTTGAGCCCAACTATTCGTAAAATTTAAGAATAATTGTTATAAAGCGAAACAAATGAGATTTAAATATTTATATATATTAAAATTAATAGACACAGTATATAAAGTTCTTTGAAACTTTATATACTGCGTCTTCTAACTCAGGGAGTTTTTTTATAATATCAATGTCAATCTAACGTGTCAATCTAATTCTATAGTAATCTAAATTGTCAAGCTAATTCTATGTTTTACTTAGAAAAATCTTATTTTGTACTAATCAATTACTTTTATTTAAAAAAAACGTTCCTTTCTCTTTTAATTTAGATTTCCTTCTAAATGCAAAATTAAATGACTTATTGTAGCAAAAAATGAGATATGTGGAGGCTTTCCTGCACACGTATATGTAAAATAGCAAAGAATTCTAAAAATAACATTTCAGTAGTAGAACTGGAAGAGTTCAGAGAAGAAGAGTTATTTACGAGTAGAGCAGGTTTACGCTGAGAACGAGTTTATGGCGCGAGCGTGATCGAGTGATTATTTATTTATTTACTTACCATCAAATGAGCAGCTGCACCGCCTTTAAGACATTCAGTTTTTATGCTCAACTGATGCAATCATCTACCAACTCTGTTGTTACATATAAAATTCAATAAAGTTTTAGAACTTTGATAATTACATAACAAAAATTAAATTTCAATACTTATTATATATACGTAAATAGATGAAATATACAAATATAAAAAATTTAGAAATAGATAAATGCCTAAATACAATGTTGTTATATATGAAGTCAATATAGTATTAGAATTTTGAGAATTATATAATAAAAATTATATATATATAATACCTAAATAAATATATGAAACATAAATGCGTAAGTAAATAGTTAAGATCACCTTTAAATTTTGACAAAGGATATACATAATGTATGAGAATAGTAGGAGCTAAGAATACAAGTTTTGTAAAGAGTTTAGAATAAGGGTATAGTTTTTGATTAGAGAGTTCTTGAATGGAGAGTGAAGAGTAGTACTTGAATAAAAGTTGATGAGAAATAGTATTTGGATGAATTAGGATGACTTGAATGAAAAGTTCTTGGAAGTTCATGATACAAAGTAATTCTAAAATAAAGGTCTTGACTAATAAACTTGAGTTGAGACTTGATTAATGTATTTAAGATTAGAATATTAAGGAGACAGAGTCAGAAAATATTCTTAAATTCTTGATTGAACTTGAGAGATCGTGTGTTTTATTTTGAACTTTTATGCTACCCACTTACTTTTAGATTATTTGATATATTAGACTCAACTTTGCTACGTGAAGCCGATAAATCTGATTTAGATTGAAGTAGCAGTCGTGTAGTTGAAATTTGATTCGTACAATTGTGCATACTAGATAATTTGTGGCTAAGTTACTTCACCACAAGTGGTGATTAGTTTATAAGCACCGAGTGTGTGCATGTTCTATTCAGTTCAGTTAAAATAAAAATGTTGTTATAACCTTTTTCGGCAGTTTTCTGTTTTTCAAGACATAGCAAGAATTCGTTGTCTTCTCAGTAGTGTCTACATTTTATGCGGTTACAGCCGAAAATATCGCTCCCGCAGCGGGCTGGCTGCTTGGGCGTTCTCGTGGTTTTCTCCATGTGTAACGTGTATACGAATAGTTTCCCTTAGAAAGTCCTCCACGAAGGTATCCCTCCTCTTAGGCAGATAGCCCTCGAGGCTTTGCCATAATCACACAAACACAAACCGAAAATATCGCGGCAGAAACATCGCGGACAAACGTCACGGAGAAAACTACGTAAGGAGAAAACATCGTAGTAGACTGTATTTTTCATGAAAAATTATCAGTTAAACTTTGTAAAAAAAGCGTAATTTATTAACAACCTTTCTTAATTAACTATATAAACTTAAAACTCTATTAATCTTTTTGCATTAATTTTCTATTTATTTTCAATTTTTAAATGCTTAAGTTTCCTTTTTATTTTTTCAGCAAAAGTTTATTAGTTCGTTCAAATACAGGGTGATCACGAATAAGCCCTGATTTCAAAATTAAATATCTCTACAACAAAGATCGATAGAAATATGCGGTAAACTATACGTTTATTAGCAAAACTGTAAAAATGGTGTACAAAAGTTTATAAAATTTAGTTATGAAATTCGTTAACAGATGGCGCTCTAATCGCAATGACCTATCAATAGCCTTTAAAATGTGCTTCGAAGTCGAAAGTGATCAGAGAGCAAGATTTCAGTCGCACGTGAAGGTTGTCTTAGCACGGCTCTCGGTTTTACCAAGTCGATTTGATTTTTCTTCTGCGATCAGTTGTTAGCACATAAAAGGTTGCTCACCGGTCTTAAGTGACCAAAGAGTAGTAAAAAGGCCTTAGTGCGATTTTACTGATTCTTTGCATCTATTTTTCCCTGATGACTGAACTGGTTTAAGGACTTGATCAACATGTCACTGGTCAAACTAATTTTCGCTCGATATGCGGAATTAACTTCCAAAAAGAAGGATTTACCTTTGACTGAGGATGAAAGAATTGATCTGGATTTTCTATTAAAGCTTCTCCCTAACCTATCGGATAAAGTACGTGCAAGTCTGAACTCTGCACGTGGCTCTGAACTAGGCTTAGCGCAAGTCGGTTCTAACCGGTTAGCGTCTAATGATATTGATTCCCATCATGCTGATGTCTCACAACACGATATGCATTGGACTACTGTTACCAAAAGTACGAAACGTACTCTGAGCGATACTGAATCGGACCCTCCTGAGGTGCAAAACAAACTTGATGTTCTTGCGAACATAGCTGATGATGACTCCGCACTTACTGTCGAACAGTACACGCACAGTACCAGACATGAAGGTGATGTTAGCTTGAAACGAAATCCCAAACCGAAGGCTCCCAAAAGTTTAAAAATCTCGCCTAGTCAGGACATAGGTAGTAAAATTACACAAACACTGAGTTCTGAGTTTGCGGTCTGCAGCCACAATAATGTGGCGCCATCTCGTGAAGGAACTGAGAAACAGGCTGCAGCGAGTAGGTCTGGAACCGAAAACGCAGCGAAACTCGCTACAGTCCTGTTTGATTAGCCAAGATAGAAACGACGGACATGAGATGGTCGCAGTCTCAGTGTACTTACCGCAATATGGTAATTTGAATTTCATTTCATTTTATAATCCGCCCAGGAAACTACTGACGGAAAGTGTTCTTTCCAAACTTCTCTCTGACACTAATAAGTATATCCTAATGGGTGATCTCAACGCAAAGCACTCCGAGTGGGGGTGCCGTAAAACTAACCAAAATGGTAAGGTCCTCTATGAATTTATAAATAATCACCCAGTTGCCTTGCATGTTACTGAGGAGTATACGTATAGACCACAGAACCCAAGAAATGCAGACCTTCTTGATATTCTTCTGACAAATACTTCAATCCCTATTTATACTGAAGTAAAGCACAAATTGAGCTCTGATCATATACCGGTCATTGCTTACCTAGGCACTACTAAAGAGGCAGAAAATGAAATGATCCGCACGACTGACTGGAATAAGTTCCAGAAGTTTCTCAGTCAGAATCCGCCCATCTTTGATACTCTGAACTCGCGGAAAGATATAGATGATGCAGTTGATACCCTCACTGATTCAATCAATAATGCTATTGAAAATGCCTCTAGACACGTGAGAAGAAATAATAACGCTGGCATTCTGCCACAGGAAATTAGAGAGATGATTAAGGACCGGAATAGGATGAGGAAAGCGTGGCACCTTACATGGAGCCCTCACGTTAAAAGAGATATGAACAAATTAAATAAATTAATTAAAAAGAAAATAGATGAGCATAAGAGAGATGTATGGGAAGAAAAAATTCAGAATCTTAGTCCGAATGATGGCAGTCTCTGGACGTTCATGCGTAACTTGAAAAGGCAGCGTACATGCAATAAGCCGATTTATACTGAAAACTCTGTTGCTCTCAACAATAAAGACAAATCGACGGTCCTTGCGGACCATTTAGAAGAGCAGTTCAGACCTAACATGACGCCCATGGACATTAATTTTGTCAATGAGGCATGCTACTTTGTTAGGGATTGGCTTAATGCCCACACTGCTAAGAGGTACATGGCCACTGCTACCCCCAGTGAGATCAAAGAAATCACAAAGAAGCTTAAAGTCAAAAAGGCCCCTGGCATAGACGGTATTAATAATCACGCACTTAGAAAGCTGCCCTGCAATGTTGTGACAAAATTCACGAGTATTATCAATGCGTGTCTTAGTCAATGCTATTTTCCCACAAAATGGAAAATCGCAAAAGTTATTTTATTGCCTAAGCCCGGCAAGGATAACACTAAGCCAGATGGGTACAGGCCCATTAGCTTGCTTCCGGGACTAGGAAAGGTCTTTGAGAGATTAATCTACAGCAGATTGAAAAACTATATTGAATTACTGCCTCCGGAACAATTTGGTTTCCGGAGAAAGCTTTCAACAACGAAGCAGCTGGTTCGGCTCGTCGAGTTTTGTGGGGATGCGCTTCACAAGAAAAAAATTGTCGCCTTACTCATGCTAGACGTGGCGAAGGCATTCGACCGCGTCTGGCATGAGGGGCTTATTTATAAACTTATAAATCTCCCTATGGATAGAGAGCTGATTCAGCTAATTATGTCTTTCATCACTAATAGGAAATTCACTGTGGCTATTGGAAAGGACATCTCCAGTTTACGCACCATGAATGCATGCGTCCCACAGGGGTCCATTTTAGGGCCCGTCTTGTATTTATTTTATGTTCATGACTTTCCTAGGGCTCACATTGGCAGAAATTACTTTCTTGGGTGCTATGCGGACGATACGGCATTAGCCGTAAAGTCCGCAAACGCACACCATGCAATCAAGAAATTACAGGAGCTTCTACCAGTGGTAGAAAAGTGGTGTAAGACTTGGAGAATTGCTATTAATGCCAGCAAGTCGCAATTATTATTGATAAGGAGGAAAAATATACAGTTGACTATTAACAGTAAGCTCTTCTTATTCTCTGAAGAGATTCCTAGAGTTAGTAAGGCGAAATATTTAGGAGTAATGCTAAATGAAAGATTAAAATGGGGAGATCATATAACAGAGGTCAGAAGAAAAATTTTCACTGTTGTAAATAGTCTCATCCCTATATTGGGTAATTATTCTAGCTTAGACCTCAGGAAAAAGAGGCTAGTTTATATCACGGCAATTAGGCCATTGATGACTTATGCGGCCCCGGCCTGGTGCACGGCTACCAAGGAGGATATAAAAAGACTTCAAATCATGCAAAACAAAGTCTTAAGGCTTATCACCCATGCTCACTTTTTTGTGAGCAATGCTACACTACACTGTGACTTAAAACTGGACACTCTAGAAGAGCACCTGAATAAGATCAACAGGAAATTCTTCACGAAAGCTCTGAACTGTGACCATATGAGAAATTTTGATATCTTTACCTACGAAATATTGAATGAGGACGCCAAACTGCGCCCACTTGCGGCCCACCTTCTCAGGGACCCGAACTTCCCCACCTAGTGCCCACCTGTAAATGATGTACCCAATGTGTTTATTAGCATTCTTAATTTTGTATTTTACTCATTTATTGTACTGTGTATTTCTTAAATTCTCTAGTTTTATTCACATTCTACACTCATTTTATGACTCCCACTTAGTCACGCCTTTACCGGGCCGGTTACTTGCTTGTGAGCTCTTGCGTTGCTGGTCTTCCTATTCTTTATCCGTCTTTCTCCTCCTTACTGAGGACATTATGTGAAGATAGTTCTATGTTATTGTGCCCATCCGGCATAAATTTGATTGAGCCAGATAAACTACTGATCTCAGTGGTATTCTGGCTATAAGTTATCAGTCAGTCAGTCAGAAAGTGATCAGTACAACTGTTGGCTAGTGAAAAGAGGCTAGCGTAGAAAGGGAAATAATGTATTCCATTGAACAACGTGTATTTTGGTTCTGTAATTTCACCGATTAGCAACACGTTGCAGTTTTCGAAACCGATTCAATGTTCCAGTTGGACCCGATGCGAAAACCATTCGCATGCTGTTCGTGAAATTCGAAAGGACTGGCAGCGTGACTGATGATCGAAAGGAAAATGTTTGGCCTAAGCAAACTATAGTCACCCCTGAAAATGTGTGTGTGTGAGTATGGCAAAGCCTCGAGGGCTATCTGCCTAAGAGGAGGGATGCCTTCGTGGAGGACTTTCTAAGGGAAACTGGCTCGTATACACGTTACACATGGGAAAACCACGAAAACGCCCATGCCCCCTGAAAATGTAGCCAAAGCTTCTGGATTTGTTCAGCAAAATCCTAGGAAAAGCATCCGACGTATTGCATCAGAGACAGGTTTAAAGTACACGAGCACACAAAAATATTTAAAAATAGCCTACGGCTGTTTCCATACAAAATCCAAAGTCATCAGGCCATACCCATGAAAGCTGTGCAACAAAGGGTTGACTTTACGAATCAGATTCTAACAATGATCGACAGTGGCAGATTTGGTGTGAGCTGCATCTGGTTCACAGGTGAGGCACATTTTCATTTGAATGGAATCGTTAATAAACAAAACTGGAGATTTTGGGGTACCGAAAATCCTCATTTGTGTGAAGAAAAAGCACCATTCGCCTAAAGTTATGGCATGGGCTGCGGTTTGCGCCAGAGGCATTATCGGACCCTTTTTCGTACGAGAAACGATAACTACTGAACGTTACGTTACAATTTTGGAACAATTTGTCAGCACTCAACTAACGTTGGAGGATCGACCAGGTATTGACTGGTTCCTGCAAGATGGGGCTCGACCACATCGAACAAATAGAGGTTTTCACTTTCTTCATGAATACTTTGGAAATAGAGTAATTGCGTTAGATTATCCTCAATTTACTGACGAATAGCTTCGCCTCCATATTCTCCCGATCTGAGTCCTTGTGACTTCTTTCTGTGGGGCGCGCTGTCTATCGAAATAATACTGCTACTTTAGATGAGCTTGAATCGTTGATTGGTGTTGCATGTCATTCCATTTCCGTCCAGACATTGCAAGACGTGATGTCACATTTCATTGTTCGTTTACGTCACCTCATTGTTTCGAACGGTGAGCATTTTGAAAAAGTTGTATTTTGAGTGCAAAGGCTGCTTCACTTTAATTTTTAACTAATTTTTTGGCTTCCTTTCAGAGAAAAGTTTTCAGTGCAGAGCGCCATCTGTTAACGATTTTCGTAACCAATTTTTTTAAATTTCTGTGCACCATTTTTACAGTTTTGCTAATAAATCTACAGTTTACCACATAAATTTATCGATTTTTGTTATAGAGATATTTAATTTTGAAATCAGGGCTTATTCGCTGATCCTCCTGTATATGAAATATAGAAGCAAAAGTATCCCTCTTTCCTTCTGGCGCTCTATGATCTTTATACGAACATTCATTTGCAACTTTCAAAACCTGGCAACGCATGTATGCGATGTTATCGTCATGCGATGATTTGTAGGTACTTCATTTTTTACCACGATATTTTTGACGACGATGTTTTTAAACTACGAAATTTTCGAACCGCTTTGTTTTCAACCACGATATTTTGTGCCACAATGTTTTAGAACTGCGGTGTTTTATCCCACTATGTTTTGCACCACGACGTATTCTCCTTGTTTTGTTTTCTTCGCGAAGTTTTTGTCCGCGATGTTTTTGCCGCGACGTTTTCGGCGGCCACTATTTTATGCTCCCTAAACGAATAAGGGAACACTATTTTATGCTATCTAAACGAATAATAATCCCAACCTCTTTTGATATTCAAAGATGAGTAATGATAAATGTTAAAATTGTTGCGTGATTCCTCTTTTAAATTTTCAATTAAAAGTATCTATTTTAGAAAGAGTTTTTATAAAGTTTATTCCCTAAAATAAAGTAAAAGAAGCAATTCCGTAGCATTCATGAAGCTATTCTTTGGCATTCTGAAAAAATACGTTACTTTTCAATAAAAGTCTTCTATTTGCGAAATATTCATCGATTTTCTAAGCAGCTCGATGTGACATGACAGGATTGTAGAGACAGAGAATACAACAAACATAAATTTTCAAAATGAAGTTTCAGCCAAATGTGCGAAGAAAATGTCTCTTAAAACTCATTTTAAATAATTAAGAAAGTTTAAATAACTTTAAAAATTTAAGGGTAATATTTTTAAAACGTATTTAGGGGGTATATTTTTAAAAACGTAGTTAGTTTTAATTTCTTCAGCATTAATATCAAATGGATATATATTTATTTTCAAGCTTCATTATATTCAATGCAATTCCATTTAAATGGTTTAACTTTCAGAAACTGAGCTATAATTTACATTCGTATTTATTTTAATAACTACAGATTAAATTAAAACATCTTTGCTTTATTAAGTAGTTCATCTTCAACTGCAAAACGCTTAAAAATACGTTAATTGTTTGCAGAATAAAGACAAGGTAGTGATAATTAAATGCCTTCCGAATTTCCTCTACCGTAACTCATAATATTTCTTTCCTTAAATATTTATTGTGTTTTAGTTAGAAATTTGACTTCGGAAACTGTGTAATTTTATTTTGAAGCTGGGTACCATTAACAATCCTCATGTCAAGTCGAGCTGTCACATCGCTGTAATTACGAAAGAGATTTGCATATTTATGGATGCAAATTATAAATATATAAGATTTTGCATTTAAAGAACGGTTGCAAACTAATCTACATGCGTAATTAATTTCACATTTGTTCGACTACGGCCTTACATATTCTCTTATTATACAGTGTGTTTATTATAATTGTCTTAATTTCCAGATTTAATTTTTCAGTGCAGTCTTATTCTTTTTGTCATGTAAATACACATTCACTGACATTCAAGACTGCCTTTCATATTCAAAGTCCAGGTGGTTGCTTACTCAATATGATACAGAATTAAAATATCAAGAGAATATATGTCTTTTAGATTCCTTTTCAGGCGTGTAGTTATTATTATGTGGCTTTAAATTATTATATTTACTTATTTGCCCAGTAAACATTACGAATCACTTAAGTTGCTCTCCGTAAAGAAAATGAAATGATGACTTTGGAAAAGAAACACGAAACTTTGCCGAAATACTAATAAGAATATTAGCAAAACATACGAAAATAAACCTACAAAAGTTCAGCTGCAGTAAATCTTAATTATCGAGATAAATGTTACTGAATCTTAACGAAATTTTCCTAGATATAATTATTCATTTACTGTGCAGTGGTTAAACAAAAGAATTTTTTCCGTCAAAAATATCTGAAAGAAACTTTGATAATTGCGACAGTTTTTCGTATTTTGTATCGAATAATTGAGTACTGAAACGGAATATAACTGTTTTAAATATTCAAAATTTCAAACCAAGTTCTAGAAGATTTCCCACATTTAAATTGTTTTAATACTATTCATTTTGCATAAATCTTTGTATTCATTTTACTCATTTCTCGAGTCTTTTCAGGTTTTTCTAAACATTTATATTTTTACTCTGTTCATCGGTGTTTTCCCTCCGAAAGGGACGATTGAAATAAAAATTTAGCAAACGATTTTCGTTTAAATATTTTACTTCTTTATTAGTATTTTATTAAACCTAACAAACAACTGAAAGCATTATTCGTTTTAAGTTATACTACAATTGCTGTTATTGTCTTATGGTAAAGGATAATTGTCCAATTTTTAATAATAAATGCAAAGTAGTGTAACGAAATGTAACTATCCAAAACATTGAAAAGGTTACACTAAAGACGCTTGCATTTTCAAAAGAAAAAAATAAACTATAAAAACACAATTAAACGAGTAATGGTAAATGGGGTACTAGAGACCTCACTAAAGAATTCAATAAGTATTGCTTCAATGCACTAACTAGCTAGAGTCTGACACAAAACGCATGAGATATGTAATTCGATTATTGCTACGAATATTAACCATCATTTATATCCAAGCGCAATTTAACATCGTTTACAGTATAGTTAATTGGCATCAAAATGCTTGATCATTGTAGAAACTAATTAAAATTTTTATTCTTCAGAAAGTAAGATAATGCACTAGTACTAATAAAGTCCAAACATTGACATAAATATCCCTTTTGAAGCCCCGGTTTTAATCTGGAAAATAATTTTATCAGTAATATTAGTTATTGAAAATCTGTCAAATTTTGATTAATTTATAGAAATTATCCAGTTATATATAAATTTGTAACATAGTTCTGCATTTCTGCAGATAAAAGGTCAAAAAAATGTAATGAATTTTAAGGTCATTGCAGCTCCTCAACATTTCAAAATACTGTAAAAAGAAAATATACGGTAAAGAGGAAAAAAACCACGACGTTCTTACGAAGACGTTCTGAATAAGCCTTTTTTTATTCCCTCAACGACATAGTACTATTTTGGGAGGAATATGAAAGAACATATGTAAGGTTCTATTTTACTTTGCTCTAAAATTTTGCCATCAATTCAAAGATTCCTACTTTTCCAGTTCCCTTGTTTCTCGGAAAGGATTCTCAGCTGAATATATAAATGGAAATTTGCATTTAAGGTAAAGGAAGTAGTAAGGCAGAATTTCTGAGTATTGCATTAATACAAACTGAATCATTATTATTCTACGTCTCGAATAGAAACTGTTTTGAATCTGATTGACTGCTACATTGTTGCCTGACACTAAATCAAGGTTGATGTCTAAGTAAGATCTGAAACGTTGGACACTGGATTTACTTAGTATAACTCGATTTGGAGAAATGCTTATTGATTCCTGTTAGTCTAGGTCAATGTATTGTAAACGTTAAAGGATCAGTAAACTATTTCTTTAAAATAAATGTCACTGTCACCAGACGCATACAACTACTTTAAAAAAAAAAGAGAGAGAGATATTAGACCTTAGTAAAATAAAGTAATAAAACAATAAATGTGTCTAGTCATCATTCATAAGTGAATAATTAAAAGTAAGTTTTTTTAGAAAATGTGTCATATGTTGTAACTATTAATTTATTTTAATAAACAAGCATTTAACAAGAATGCCTTCGGTACAACCCCGTTTCAACAGTGATATTTGGCTGCTTCATCAAATAAGTATCGCTAACTAAAATACCTTTTGATCATGGCCCTCAAAATATTTTATATCACAGGTAAATCACACAGTAAAGATATTTTGTATCACATTTTCCCTCTTGAAAACAAAGAAAAATTTTCAGGCGTAAATACTTGCGCTCGTGGAATAGCGAAACTATTTTTTGATCTACGAGGACATTTACTCTTTCTTTGGTGATACGGAGATGATTCAAACAACTTTTCTTCTTTTTCTTTTTTTTTTCCTTAATATCTGCGTTTCGAATTTGTTATCGAAAAGTAAAAAAAAAAAAAAAAAAAAAAAAAAAAATACAGGATTCAAAATATATAGCTCTGTTTTCAGTGTGTGCAACTTAAAGGAGAGTAAAGGATACTTAGCTTGTTTTATCTTACTTTTGAATAAATATATTTGTTCATCAGTGAAAAACACTGGTTAATTAAGATGAGTAATGTTTACGTTCTTAATCTTAAGAGTGAAACCTAAGCTATGCTTTGCAGGATTTTCTTTTCTCATATCTTATCGCCTGTCTTCGAGGTGTGACTGGAAAGATTGTACGACTAGCAATCGGAAGGTCTAGATTTCGATCTCTACCTAGGGCATTGCAAAATTTTTTCGGTTCCTGGCTATAAAATTTCAAAATTACTCTACATGTGGCACCGAAACTAAAAGGAGGTGGTTAAAGTTGCGTCACAGTAACACGTCACGAATACAGCTTGCGATTGGGTCCCTGCCTCCCTAGTAGTCCTTTAATAGGAGGAGAATGTAATTAATGTGATTCTCGTTCCTTATCGCGTGCCTTTGTGGTGCAACTGGAAAGCATGTCCGGGTAGAAATGCAAAATGTTCATGTCTCCTGCTCCGAAATAAAATGCTCCATGACTCTAAAACATAATAGGACAAATTTATACGAGGAAAAGAATCTTTAGTACGCCTTATTTCATCATTGTAATTAGTTTATTATAACCCTCTCTACTATGTCTCTATTATAACATAATAGAGACACAGAGACACAGTAGAGATGTCTATTATGTATCTATGTCTCTATTACATGTTCAACTGTTTATTCGTTTTTTTTCCAGTTCGTTTCTGTTTTGTCGGACTGACCTCTAAAATCTTTGTGGCTGAATCATCGACCGGGGAAGCTGGGGGGGGGCTTTGCCTTTGTATTAATATAGTAAACCTCTCTACTCTGAAAAGTAACTCAAAATGAAAAAGTGAAATTTACTAATCTCTATATAGTTTCATTGACTGAGTTAAACTATATCATCAAAATTATCTTTATATTAAGCTCAATAGAAGAACGTTAAGAAAAAACTAAAGAAACAAATATTGTTTCAACACTGAAATATGGTACAAAAAGGATGGTTTAATGTTCAGGCTAGAATCAATTACATTATCTTTATTCTGTAGAAAAGACATTAATGTAAATTAAAGTCGAAGGGAATATCATGTCGTAAAAACTTAACCCTTAATTAACCAACCTGTATGCGTAAAATACCAAAACGCCCGTCGCAGTACATTACCCGTTCCGTCCTTTTCTTTCCCTCCCCGCCCTTAAAGCACAAATTAATGTGACGATTTGAAGTGACATCCTTTCTACTGCCTAACAAAGAAGCTTCCATTAGCCTTTAAGAACAAGCTGTCTGAAACTGAGGCAATGCATTTGAGAAAACTGCACCTGTTGCTGCATACCTTAGGGGTAGGGAAAGGGAAGGAGGTAAAGGAGAGGTGAAGAAAATTACATTGCAAAATCAGCCGTTTTGGGCGGTTGTGGTCATTTGAATGAAATGTTGTTTCGGGCGTTTCGACCTTCAGACGGTTAAAGAAAACGGTCATTCTTTTTCCATACTTACAAGAACTGAATAACTTCACGGAATTAATTTTTAAAAATCCGTTTGTATAGCTCGTGCAGAGACATTATATAAACTATAATCTAATTTAAATAAAATATGTTAAAACAGGTTTAATAATACTTTTCTTGATCTTTGATATTAAGAAAATTTACAGAAAGCATTTAGTTATTCCAATAGTTTTAAACATCTAGAATATTTTCCAATTTTCCAGCTTGAAATTCATTCTAATATGAATCATTTGTATCGCGGAAATATAAATATTTTCTTCTTAACTATATGTACTGTCTTAATGTTAGATGATGTCCAAATCATTTATGATTGCTTTGGCTGTATTATAAACTGCCTTTTCTTTAAAAAGGATTATCATATCTTTCCTAATTTTTAGACAGTGTTTGAAGGTGAATGGTGAATTTTTGGTTTCTTACATTGAATATTAATCACAAATTTGGATAATTGTTCTGAAGGTATAGACAGAAAAACAGGTTGGTTTATTTGATTACGGCAAAGCACTTGAAAGCTATCTGCCTAAGAGGGATGAATTCGCAGAGGACTTTCTAAGGCAAACTGAGACATATACATGCTACACATAAAGAAAACCATGAAATCACCCATAAAGCCAAACCGTTCGGCAGGAATTTAACCCCGGACCGAACTGCTAGCGTTCGGCGACTTTTCTGCTCGGCCGCTGGCGGTCAGCAAAAAAGAAGTAAATAAAACTAAACCTGTAATATAATGATTTTTTGAAGACATTATAGACATGTTAAGAAATATTCCAATGCAGATGAGTTTGAATATTTAACTGTAAGAATGAATTTTTCGGAAATTTTTAAACTCTTCATCCAAAACTAAAAAACTTTCATGCATAGAAAATGATAAAAAAAGGGGCTGAGTTGTGTAAAGTTTGACACTGCTCTCATCTGAAAACCTGCGTTATGTATCATTTCAAAATCGTGTGAGTTCATCCCTTTACCACTGTCAGAAATAAGTCAGTGGTAAATATGTCATTCCTTCTTCGCTAACCACCTACGAGAAGATAAAGATCATGTGTGAAAAGAAATCGATCTCGGATATTTTCCAACAGATTGTGGATTAAGGTTCTAAAATCAGACTGGACGTTTGGTTTTTATTGGGCATAAAACGAGACCATTTCTGTCTGCTGCAAAACAGATGGGTTGAGATAAAATTCCTAAAACTGACTATAACTTTCTTGTTATATTCCACCACTAAAGAGGAAACTGGTCATGATGATGGATTTCGGCAAAAGAGGTGGAAATTGAACTGAAAATTATTGCCTTTCTATTGAAGAAGTAAGTATTGGGCTATTATATTTCTGACACTTTTATCGGCGGAAATGTTTCAGTGGACAATTGCGGTTATTGCTTTATCGGTTTCCTTGAATGTTACAGAATACGTAACGTAATATATCCGAAATAGGGAGGGACAGGATTCTCTTTCACACTTTCATTGTTTGAATTTTACATTACTTCAGCTCTCCTCTTCAGCTTTGGCGCCAAAAGTAATCTAACTAAAATATTCCTGAAGTATTTTATATGGAATGTTTTAAATATAAAAACTAAAATACCTTTATCGAAGAAGCTTTTATGAATTTTTAAATATGTTATATCAGAAGTAAAGCTGGGCAGTTTATTCGAAATTTGAGTTTAAAGTATCCATTACATAACCAGGAGTTAGAGGAACTTTCGAAAGGAATTACATTAGATTTTGAAAATGTTTCGTAAGAGAAACTAAGCCGTAGTTGATAAGCCGTAAGCGTTTTAAAATTAAATAAATGGTTTGCAATAATATTAATGTACTGGTGCCTAGGATCTGGGGAAAATGAGTATATTTAATGAAAATAAAGGTTTATTTACATAAAAATTCTGGAAATGGAATTTATTCATTTAATTTCTGCTTGATGAGATACATTCTGATTTACGTTGAGTAGCTTACTACAATAAACCATTCAACTGGTTTTTAATCTCACGTCTTTAAATCTTCACCTAAGTTTTTAGTTACTGTACTTTAGAAGTGAAAGGGGGTGGTATATGTCTCTCTGTCTTTAGGGCTTGGGAAGTTGATATTGAAAGTAATGTGGAAGCGTATAAACGGATCTTTCTTCTTCACTTGTAGAACAGTCTCATGACACACATACATGTAGAAGCGTTTTCAGGCTTTTGTTGTCAGCGTGTCCAGGTGATGATTCCCAACGAAACAACGTTTTACTGTATATTACAGGGTTTCCTCAGATATGTCTTCCATGATTTTATCTTCTCTAATAGAACGCGCTAGAGTCGTGCTGGGAAGGCAGCTGCAGTCTTCTCTGAATGAAAGAAAATTTTAATTCACCAGTTGCAAATAGTTGCAACATAGAGATGTTGCAGCTTGAAAAAGGTATGTCTGGGATGTTATCGTCATGCGATGATTTGTAGGTGCTTTATTTTTACTACGATATTTTCCACGGCAGTGTTTTTAAACTGCGAACTTTTTCAGCCGTTTGTTTTCGACGATGATGTTTTGTACTATAATGTATTACAACTGTATTTACTCCTTGCTTTGTTTTATCTTACGATGTTTACGACGATGGCTTTTATCCCACGATGATGTACGGCAATGCTTTTCTTTCGTGATGCTTTCGCCTGTAATCATTTGATTATATGCTGGGCTAAGTGCTGTCTTTCATAGTTGCTAGTAAGTTTTTTATTTCATTTACATGCATTCTTGTCACTGTCGTTTTTTAATAAAATTTTTATTGTTAAAAAATTCTAATCATTCCTATAAATCCTCAAACGTTACATGCATTCATGCTTTCTCAAATGTAAAAAACTATTTGCGTGTGCATACATTGTTTTCAAGCTGTGCACGGTTTAGAACGTTTTTGGCAAGCAGACTTCTGAGCTTATAGTTATGATAAAAAGTAAATTTTATATAAATATAAAGTGATTAATATGATTAATGTTACCTTTTGCTGAAACTGTCCATAGCAGCAGGCTGTCACGATTATACTTTTGACACTGATTCGTGAACTATGTAATTGTATTTCTTTCTTGTATACTGAACAAAACAAATTGAAGTATTTATTATATGGAAAATGACAGAATATTTAAGTTCTATATCCACAGCTGATTGAACTATCCCAACTATGACTAAAACGTATTCACTTTTACCATTTCGAAATGCGTTACCGGGATTTAGCATATCTGTAACGATCAAGTGTAGATAAATGAATAGATCTAACACCATTCATTTCAATAAATTCAGAGAAAGGGGTCAAAGGAAAGCAGATATGCAGATACAGCCAGCATTGTTATCAAAGTGACTAACATCAGATGATCTCCTATCGTAACCTTTCAAAAATTTTAATCAAAATAACCCGAAGAAAAATATATAAATTTAATGAATTATCTCCCTTTCTGTCTCTTTTGTAAAAGAGAAAATTCACAAATGGCAATTTTAATTATTTTTTGGTATCTAATTTATACTTGTAAATTTATTAAATTGTTTAAAGCACCTCTATCCAGGAAATTACAGCATCCTTATTTTCCCAAAAGGGTACCCCTACTTGCATAACATTCATAATTAAGCATCTGAATTAACTGAAGAGCTACCAAATACATCACGTTTATTGCAAGGCACTTCAGGTTTCCTGTAAATCTAAACTCTGGTTTGGTATTTAACTGTACATGCCAAGTTAATTTTAGTTAAGGCAAACGGGCAAAGCTTTAAATGTATATAATTATGCTGTTGTATATATTTATAACCTAGGCTTACAATTATAGCAATTTTGCATATTACGATAGAATATACACGTACATTATTGCACCTAAAACTTTAATTGCGTATAAATGAGGCTCATGTGGATTACAATTTCTGTCAATAAAGGTAACATTAAAAATAATGAGAGGCTGAATTATTAAAAAGTTGTCTCTAACAACAAAATGGATGTAATGAAACTGTAATTCCGTCTAAAATGATGAGTACAAATTTATCACAAAAACAAACAGTGGCACTTTGATCTGTGTGGTGAGCAAGTTTTTATTAAAAAAAATTAATTGATTAAAAGTCAAACAAAATTTTAACCTACTAGTTTTACTTTACGATATTTATATGAAAATTGAAAATTTCTTCTTTGTGGTTTCCTTTTCTTTTAAAAAAATAAATGAAGGAGAATGTTATGAATTTTAATAACACTTAGTTTATTTATTTAAGGTTTGTCATATAAGGATAGCGCCTTTTTTTGTCTTCATTACTAAAGATTAATTTTTATCATTATCCTCATTATTAGTCCAAAGGGGCTTTGCCCCTTTGGACTAATAATGAGCTGAATAACTATTGTTTTCGTTTTTGCGATTTTGCGTTGAATCACTATAAATGTCCGTTTCACTTTTCAAACTGTTACCACCAAATGTTAGAGTCCTGGATTATATTTGAAGAAATTAAATTATGAAAAATCTGCATAAATGTATGTATATTTCTCGCATTGTGATAAAACAACGGTACATAGAGCCATGGAATTTTGAATGACGTAATCCTACTGCGAATATGGGCATGTGGAAGACCAAATTTGAAATTTGGAATTTGTTTTATGATCGATTTCATAATTTGTAAAGCTTTAACGAATTTTTGAGTAACAAACTCAACGATTTGAAAGCGAGCAATTTTAACAATCTACGGGGGGGGGACCTCTTTATCTACAGCGCGCGGAAATGTGTATCGGAAATTGTAAGGATAGGCTGATTTTAAAATTATTTTGCGACATTGCTCTTGAACTGAATTTTATGGTTTAAGTGCAAAAAACATGATATTTAATAAATAAAGGTAATACATAAAACGTTAAAAAAGCTCCTTTGGACGTAATTTAAAATCTGAAACCTTTCAGATTTTTTAAATTTTATTTATTTATTTATTTAAAGATTAATTAATTAATTATTCTTTTGTCTTTATTATTCTGTAAAAGCGAAAAGCTATTCAGTAGGTCATTCAAACAGGAATGAATGTTACATATAACATATTTCGAACTTAGGTATCAGGCTTGTTGCGCCGCCCTCATCCATTCCCTTTAGACCAAAATATACATAACCGTCGCCTAAAAAAGAAAGAATCCTGCTACCGTCTCTGGTCCCGAAGTAAAAGAAAACTGGGATTCAGCTTTGATTTTTTTATCCAACTGTTTTTTGCACTTCCATCCAGATGTACTTCATCATTATTTTTATTGTAGATAATAAAACGAAGATTATTTGTACAAAAAGTTATATATTTAATCATTTTAGAACTACATAAAATGTGGAAGAAAAGCAAGAATAAACCTAAAAGCATATACACTTTTCCACGTTTTCATTCCACACCTAACTACTCGACATGGATATGAATGACATTAAATGCTTAACACTGTACACATAGTTTTGTTCTGCCTTTTAGAAAATAATTTAAAATTCCATTAAATGGACTTTAAAAGCATTTTAATATAAAACTGTACAGTTTCTTTGTTGCTGATGCTGCTAATGATCACATTTCTAATCTATAGTCAACACAAGCAAGTTTACGCCTGTCGTTGGCATCAGCCGTGAACACCTTACAGGTGCCAGTATAATTTAGCTCAGTTCCGCCCCCCCCCCAAATTTCATGGAGAGCATCTCGGGGAGGGCGGATCAATAAATAAAATAAAATACACAATACAATAAAAATAACATAATAGATAAATTAAACAATTTTCCTGGTGCTTGCCCATCGGCAGCACCGCTCATTCCTTTTAGAAATGTGAGAGCAAAGACTAAGTCAGAAGCTCTTTCACTGGCTGCTGATTAGTGCTTAATTTGCGTATTATTTACATAAAGCTTTAGCAAATATTGTATATGTATAAATTCCTTCCTAACTGTAAACAGAGCTCTTCCGATGTAAATTTCGCAAAGTGTATCTATTCAATTGCAACTACAGAAATTTAATAGGAATTATTTAGAAAACTATCTCTTCGTTTAAGTTCATAATGAATTAAGCTAAATAAAAGGTAGGAATAATTGTTATGCATTAAAACGTCTCGTATGTTTTACTACCGTAAACTGAGATAGGCGTTAGAAGACTGAATTATCCTATTAATTATTATTATTATTAAAAATTATCGCTAACTCTTAATGTACGACAATGTCAGGAAACGTTTTTAAAGAACATTTTATTAACATAAATAATGTTCAAAGTTGGCACCAACTCGTGCTTTCAAAAGCCTTGGCTTAACTCAAAAATGTAATGTCTAACTTAAAATTAAATGAAAGTTAAATTTACCTAACGGCTTCTCAGTTTAATTAACACGCATTTCGCTCTGACGCGAAAGTGGGCGTAAACGAGACTAATGGAATGAAACTCTCAACACCACAGGAGTCAAATGGCTAGAGAAATCAAGATAGCAACTTTGCCTTAAGGCTGGCAGAACACGCTCCGGTTTCACATTCCAAAGTATTCCTTTATATACTAACTTCTTCCTACCTCATTTGAATATCGGGCGCTAGATGATTTACATTACAACAAGGAAGTGGAAGTTGAAAGAAAGAGCGATAGGAAAGACTGTTTCAACATAAAATAACTGCTAAGTAAATTAAATAAATCTACACAGCTTTAAGGGGACGGTTGAATTTAAAAATTAGTTTTTTTAAGTTTTTGTGTTTTCAACAAGAAATTTTATACATATACGTATTATTACATCAGTTTATAAAATATGAGTCAAAATTTCATATTTTTGCATACATTGAAATGAAATTTTTTAAAACAAATAATTAATTATTTTAATTAAAGATTTAAAATGCTCCTTGCGCTCTAATTTTTAATATTTGTTCCTAATTTTTCCTTTTTGTTAGTCATAAAGACTTGACAAATGATTTTGTGTATCCGTTATTGAATACGATAGATCGTAAAATTTTAAAAAGGATTTTTGTGAACTTAAACCAAGTTTTTGGAAAAATGTCACCTTTTATTAAACATTATGACATGTTTAAACTTCTTAATAACTTCATACCCAAAAATGCATACACAGATCTATTGTAACATGTAACAAGATAGTTTCTTCCAAATATCATTCATTTTTAACTAAAAATGAGACACAAGGAGCATTTTCAAGACATGCGAAGTGCGAAAATTTTTTTTTTTTTTTGAGAAAAGCGAGTTTAAAGTTTTTCTTCAAACTTACATTTAACACATGGTCATGACAAACACCAAATTAACTTTAAATATGAATATGTAGACACTAGATAACATTTTCGTATCAGTTAGCTATTTTTAATCTCATAATATTAAACATGAGAAAAATAAACATATCGTAAATTGGTATGTGATTCGAAGTTAGAAAGAATTTATGCATTATATCCAATGAAACTTTTAAAATTCACTCGCATCATATGTTTTATCATCATTTGCTATATTTACATTATCTTTTAATACTTTAGAATATTTTTTACTATTTCTGTTTTTTCCAAGCTGGTAAACTCCTCTTTTTGCTTTCGTTCAAGCGACGATGATCACGCTTTTTTGCAACGAGTAGGGAAAACGAGTTTGTTTCTTCCTGTTCTACGCGAATATAGCATTCACATAACTAAAGTTAAATTCATTAATAGTTGTCAATACTTGATATTTCCTAGCCTTTTTTTTAGAAATAAACACTTCTTTGGCCAAATATGTAATTATTGCATCAGTAAATAACTGTTGAAATACATTTTTTTACATTTTCTCCAAAATTTAAAGGGCGAAATTTACGTTGTTTACACATTTTAAATGCTTGTAACTTCTTTAAAATTTAGAATATTTGAATTCTTTTTTTTTTTTTTTTGCATATGATGTATTTACGCATATGGAATATTATGAGAATAAAAAAAAACAAATTCAATATTTTGGTTGAATTTTGGCTGTTAGTCTACCGATTAAAATCCACAGTCTCCATAACACATTTCCAGCAATTGAGAAAGTTTCTTTAAAAATTTTTATTTTAAAGCTTCGATTTCAGTACAACTTAATAGCAATTGAATAATATTTAACAGTAAAAATATATATACCTTTTATTTATATATATATTTAAATGCATATAAATAATATATATATATATCTTTTATTTATATATATTTAAATGCATGTATATAATATATATATACTTTTTATGTATATATATATATATTATATATATGTATTTATATATTAATATTTCGAAACTTCCTTTTTTAAATAACAAGCATTTTCTTAATGTACTCATTTTACTTCCTTATAGTCATCGTCAGGAAATATAAGTAGATTCCGAAAAGTAGATTTAAATATTTACGCATCCAATTTACTGATACATTTGCTTTGATTTTAGTAATATTAAAATTGCATTCTTTTTGTTTGAATTTATATCATGTTCACTTCCTTTCTTTTTATTATTTAGAATGGACTAGTCTGCTGATTGATTATCAGACGACCCCTTCTCTAAGACGATTCGGTACTTTCAAAGAAGCTTTGCAAGCGTAAAATTGTTGCACCAAACGACAATACTTAACTTTATACTCAAATTCTGTACTTGATTCTCAGCTTTCCTCTTTATCCCTCCGATTTTGTAAAAATCTCACTGAATCTTTCTACTCTCAGAAGTCCTAGTTTTTGAAACATTTCAGTTAGTTAAGAAGTTAGTTATGTTATTTCAGTTAGAAGTGTTAATAGTAATCTGAAAAAAAGAACAATGTATGTTGACGTTATGCTGTTGCTGAGATCGCAGTCTATCAAAGTCTGTTCTTAAACTCTTTCCTGTTAACATTCTTCTTTTCCTTTTTTTTTTTTTTTTTCTTGTGTGTGTGTGTGTGCGTGTCTTTTAATATTAAGTATCATTTTCTTCGCACTTACGCCACATACAGTTCAACAGCAAACTCGCAAAAGTTTTAACAGCAGCGCATGTTTAGAATTTTCGATGCAATGATTGAATGTTGACGTACATTTTCCCATATTTTTCAGTCTTCTTAGATCAATATATGAATGTACAGTTTTCTTAAAACGATGGATTGAGGATTTGCTATCTCTTTTTAGTATTAACATTTTGTGTGTTAAATGTATCAATTATATATCATATCCTTCGCACTTAGTTGAACTCAGCTGAAGAGCAAAATCACAAAATATTTAAAAACAAGCATATCTTTAGAATTTCTGATATAGAGACTCACGGAGTAGAGATAATAATTTTTTATTCCGCATAGCGTTGCCACTGCTCATTTTCAAATCGTTGAGTTTGTTAATCGAAAATTCATTAAAGTTTTATAAAATACGAAATATAAAATTCGAAACTCAAAATTGAGGCTTTCAAGTGCACATGTTCGGATGAGGGCGTTATTATTCACAATTTGATGGTCGTTTATATCTTAGATATCGTCGTTTTTAACTGTGAGAGAAATATAGGCATATATACAAGCAATATTCTCCATTATTTAGTTTCTTTAAAATTAAAAGAGGGTGATAATATTTGGTGGCAACCATTTACAAAGTGATTCCCCGTTTGCAGTTAGTTGACTTTACAATCGTTTACAGTGGAAAAGTCCGTTTCCCGTTTCCAGACTAATGGCCCTTTCGTGCAAACGCTGTTTTGAGCTAAAGCGTGAATAACACATGTTAATGCTTTAAAAATAAGTATTTAATATTTTCCCACTCCCATTTCATCATCCAGTTTATTTATGAACAATCGATTTTACACTATTTCTTCATTGAACAGCGTTATCTGAATAGCTAGTAATAATATCACTGTCGTACTTGAATCATTTCGTAACTCCTATAATATGAGAAATACATTGAGAGCATTATTAAATCTCAGAATCTGTGTTGCTCTGAGATATACTGATTGAGCAACTGAGTAGCACAAATATTCCCAACATGAATAGGTCTGAGATGTTCAGAATGTGACGCGCGTGGACATCTATTTCCTTTGAAGCATATGATATAAATATGATATGATATAAATCGATATGATATAAATATTACAGAATATAACTCACATTGCCCTAACGTTGACCTAATGTAAGAGATTGATTCCTGCAATAATTATTTAGTAGTTTCAGCCCGAAGGCTCATTTGGTATGTCGTATGAGGAAAGTAAAAGGATAAAGGTAAAATATACGTTAAATTAAGGTATTATTTACAAATTTTAATGCCTTTCTCTGCACAAAATTATGGCGTTATGTTAAAGTCTGACAAAATGCAAAGCTATGAAAAAAAGGCTTGGTTAAATTATATAATCAAATAAGCATTTCGTTGCGAAAAACGTCTGCAAGTGAAAAATTTAGACACAAAGAAGTATATTGCACAAGAGTTAAAGAAAGCAATTTAGCCAATGATTTATTTTATTCGATAATTACATGGAAATATTATACATTGCTTGGGTAAATAATATATATTTTCATATATAAGGTAAAAAACTGCACTTTTATTCACAGAAGATCCTGAAGTTTGTATTAAGGATGTAAAAATGAATAGAAAAAACCTAAAAATATTCCAAGGCATCATGATAATCTTTGGAATGAATTTTATACAATTTTAAATTCTTGGTATGCATACTTTAGCTGTTTATTTATATCAAAGAGACAAGTGATGCTTTACATTCTGTGCCCCATGAGGACAACAGGCCTTCTTATTATGCTTAACCTGCCATTGTGAGTTCTCCGGTGGAGAAAATTTATTAGTTATGCACCGCCACCAAGGGTCAGCAGGTCTAGACGGCGACATAATTTTTAAGTATATGTTATTGAGTTACATGGGTATACAAGGCTCTTGAAGGGAATACATTGGAATCCTGCGTTGTTAAAATCAGTATATCATAAAGCAGTATATCATAAGTTTAAAATGGGTAAATTATATAGTTATTTATATCAATTTTACAGAAACACAGACTGTGACAGATATTACAGGAACATTTTTATAGAATATATGTAACTCTCAAGATAATAATTCACCGAAATATTTACATGCTGCTTACGTAACCATGGCTTAGACATAATGATAATACATACGCGTTGCAAAGAAGATGCGATTACACTAGTGATTTAAAAATATGATTTAATAAGAAATACGGTAAAGATTAAACTTTATTCAAGATTGTACAATATTCTCTGCAATAGACAGTTCTAAATTAAGGTAATATTCACTGTGAGACGCCTAAATATGAAAATTTCTATTTAGATCGTTAATAAAAGCATTTCTAGTTTGTATTGCTGAACAAGGGTAATCATGCTTGGATATTTTAGTTAATCAAAATTAATTAAATTGTAGGGTTTATATTTATTTTAACTAACATTTATTTTAAGTTTAAACTATCTTTCCTGTCAAGCCTTACTTTGCCCTGGAACTGCCAATGCCAGAATATGTAAATTTTAGTAGAACGCGCAAGGATTCAAATTATCAGCGGAAGTATTATGATTTAAATAGAGAGGAAACGAGTTCGGTGTGTGATATTCTTACTTCACGAGCGCGGCGGTAGTTAGCGAGAAATTGAAGAACCCCGCGTTTCGGCCTATGTGCTTGGCGGGAAGTAGTGTTAATCGTTCAAGTGAGCTTCAAGTCTGCTGAATTAGCAGCGGTATTGTAAAACGCGGTGAGTTAGTTATTTTAGAGAGCCTCGTAGTTAGAGTCTTGTCTTTAGTTTCTTTTCAGGTTATTATTTTTTTTGACCGCCGAGTTGGCGCAGTCTGTGAGCGTCAAGAGCACGCAATTGTAATTTATTACGTTGAATAAAAAGGGACTTAAACCCTTCACAAGACTCCGTGTTTTATCCAGTTTTCACAGTCACCTCTTGGTTGCGTGCAAGTTGGAGGCGCGCAGCGTTACAAAATGATTGAACAGAAGAGAAACACGCCAATGTGACAATTAAAATCGCAATAACAACCTTGTATTTAGCGTACATATGTTAAAACACTGAACCGATTTCGAGGGCAACTAAAAGTCCCTCCTCATCAGAAGAACGAAATTACTAGAAAGGGGAAAAAGAAGAAAAATAAAGCAATGGCAAAAAACAGATGGTAAAGAACACGTCTCAGAAACACGTGGTCGTAACCGGATTTTGAATCAGATTTACACCGGCCGCCTACTTTTACTGAGCCAGGCTATCTGATCAAACATATAACACATAGACTAAAATACAAAAAAAAAAAAAAAAAAAAAAAAAAAAAAAAAAATCAAACTAGGGAGCGACAGGACTGTGACACTGGATTACAATTAATGTTATTAAATAAAGAATGTACATTTTTGTTAATGTGAAACCTTAAAGAAATCGAATTATCAGATTAAGATTTTTTGCGTAACCAAAATAAAACTTGTTACTTTACTTTTCTTTTTTTTCCCCTTTCAAGTAATTTCGTTCTCCAGATGAGGAGGAACCTTTAGTTGCCCTCTAAATCGGTTGAGTGTTTTAACATATGTACACTAAATGCAAAGTTTTTATTGTGATTTTAATATGAAATTATATTGGCGCATGCTTTTTGTTTTATAAGTGCATGTGTGAGAAACGCAAATAACTGCAAATAATCCTTTAAAAACATTGGACATTGAAATATTAATATCAAAACCGGAATGAAATATGAATATGATAATGAAAATATAGCATTAGAATATTATATAAAATATACTTCTACGGAAGTCGATGTAACGAATCATCTCAAGGATAACATAACAGTTACAAAAAGTGCAAAGATTTTTTTTCAAATGTGATTTCGCAGATCTAATTGCTATAGCACAAGTGAATCATTCTCAGGGATGGAAAAAAGACAAGGAATCATTAGTATGGTGTACCTAGAATAACAAAGAATATTTCACAAAACATGTATTACAAATAATACTTTTAATAAATTTTTTAGATCAAATTGCTCATTGTTTTCTATTATCTTCATTTCCGGTTGTTGACCATTTACAAAATTGTTTCCAGTGTGGAATAATCCTGACTTTTCGTGAGAAAACCCTCAAGTGTCTGATTAGTGTCTTCCAGTTGAAATTAAAACATGCCAATGTAAAAGCTAAAACTAGTGAAGCCTTAGACTGGCATATACTTTCAAAAAAACTATTGATTTTTGAGGGTATCAGATATAGGTCTCTTTTTTCCAAAAGCAAATGTTTTTTGCGAGAGTAGCAACAGGCATATATATATAGGAGAATTACCATAGTGCCGTCTGTCGAGGAAAAAGTAATGAACCATTAAAAAAGTCAATATATTAAAACTTGAAAGCATTAGAAAACACTGTATTGTAATTAATGATATTAAATAAAAAATTTACATTTTTGTTAATGTGAAACCTTAAAGAAATCGAATTTATCAGATTAAAATTTTTTGCGGATATAGTTTGCGCAACCAAAATAAAACTTGTTGTAATGAAATTTTCGGTTCTGAACTATGATTATGTACCGAGCACTTATTTATTTCTCCTTTTCGAACATATGATTCGTGTTTTATCCGAAACTTTTATCGTAAATTATCTTAGCAGTTTTACGATTGATTTAAATGCAAAATGAGATGACAGTAAGTTGTGTTGGTTATTTCTGACAATCGAATGTTTTTACAGGGGCAAGAGCGATAGTTATAATCACTTTATCCTTAACAGTAGAAAACAAATTTTCTTTCATTAGTAACTGAATTCAAATAATTGAATTCTTGAGGAAGGAGTGTGTGTGTATTTATGGCAAAGCCTCGAGGGATATCTGCCTAAGGGGAGAAATGCCTTCGTGGAGGACTTTCTAAGGAAAACTGGCTCGTATACACATTACACATTGGGAAAACCACTAAAACGCCCATGGAGCCAGCCCGTTCGCGGGATTCGAACCTCGGACCGAACTACCAGTGTTCAGCGACTTTACCGCTCGGCCGCTGGTGGGCTCCTGAGGAAGGAAATATTCTGAAGTGATACATTCTGAAATTTTTTGAATAAGTTGCCAGAAAAGAACGCTATATGCGTAGGAGTAAATACAAGCTATTCATTAATCAGCACGTTGGGAAAATATTAACCACGAGAAATAAGAAAACGGAGAAAAAACCAGTATAGACAATAATCTACACTAGCACTAGTATAGACAGTAATCTACACTAGTGCTGAACTATACTGATCTACATACAGTATGCTGAAATACAGCTTACTGTATGTAGATCAGGGGTTGTCAACCGGTGGTACGCGTACCACTTATGCCACACAAGAGAAAAATAGGTGGTACGCAAAGAAGCAAAGTATTTTTTACTATTAAATTCAAAAATTAAAGCCCCAACATTCTGATTGAGTTTTTTCCTCCGTACACTCGTAACTTTATGAAATCTGAGGTTTGTTCAACTTTGTAGTGTTGGTAGTAAAGGTTTTCAGTTTTTGTTTAGATGGTACGTGTTAGTCAATAGGTTGAGATCCGCTGCTGTAGATAATATGAATTTTAATACAAAGATGGGAGATCTTTGATTATATTAATTAGATGAGATGAATGAATAAAGCAGTCTAATGTCTTGCAAATAATATCTCTGTTAAGTCTCCTTTATTACCGTATAAAAGCGCAAAAATATCATCACCATAGCGAAACCACAAAAAGAGAGTTTTCAAATGTAATTTGATCTAAAAGTAAAAACGGTATTGTCAAAGTCCTGATCTCAGAAGACTATTTAAAGCTAATCCTTCGATTTAGCAATAATACTTAACTGAAAAACAAAACAAGTCTGGTTCAGAAAAATTTGGGAGGAACAGATCAATTTTTGGATTTTTTTTTGCATTTTGAATAGAATTCCTTAACTCCAAATTTAAGATATTTTTATGCGTTATCAGATAGAGCATCAGTAAAAAGTGGTTTATCATCAAACAAATTATCACTGAACGCTGAAGATTTCTTAAATTTCTTTATAACTTCGAAAATTATAATATGAATGTTTTTATCCAATAAAGTATAAAAAACCAAATATTTAACTAATAATTAATTAGTTAATTTTAATTAACTTAGTTAAATTATTAGTTAAATTTTAATTTAATGATTTAACTAATTTTAATGATTACGATCTCGTTCCTAAGTTAGATTATAATGCCTACTGAAATTCTGAGTTTAGGAAAGAAGATAAAAAACTCAGACTTGTAATAATTTTACCAATGTAAGAAATAAGCTCAATCTATAATGCGTTGAAAGAATATGATTACAGCTATCAAATATTTGTTTAATTTTTAACTATCAAAATATTTTTGTAAGCTCAAAGAAGTTCATTCGAAGTTGAGCGATTTTCAGGTTTCGACAGGGCTGAAGTTTAATTTCTGATACAATGCTTGCGTTCAATATCTCACTTTTGAGCTTAAAGATGGTTCTGTGTAGAAATTCGCTATTTTTAAGTTCAGTTTAATTAAAGCTATTCATCGTATATTCGAAACCCAGTGTACATTACTTTGAATTAAATAACTGCTCCTCGTGTTACAGAGATCACGTGCACAAATAACTCAAGAAAATTTTAATAAAACTTAAACATTATTAATTTTTAAAAAAATATGATGGGGACACCACATGACTTCCTTGTACGGCCTATTAAATTATACACATTATTTTGCAGCATTTAATTTAAATTTATTTCCTCGAATTTCATTATCGATATATTTCTCATTCAGTAAATACAGTCTTATGTATTCGCGGCAAGGCAAAAATACATAAATACACAAGATGCCTTCATTAAAAATTGAAAAGTACATAAAACATAAAACACAAATACAGTTAAAACAGTTTAAAAAAATGTACAGTTAAATTAAGAGTTTCTATGCAAAAACAAACAATTCCGCCATCGAGAAGAACACAAATTTTTCGGAGCACAAAACCGAAAGTTTAATTTTGGTCCCACTCAGCAAAAAGCTACTGAAGGTGCAGAAACTTACATAATTTACTGTACTGTTAAATTTCAAATACAAACAAATGCTGCTCCATTAGGCTTAGTCGCACTTAAAGAACTTATAAATGGTTGATAGTTCTGCAACTATTGCATGCAGGTTAACCAAAGGCATAAAACCCTTAACCGGAACATAACAATACAATTCATTTACTTTTAAAGTGAAAAGTACACAATTTTCCAACACATACGAATACAAAATCTAAATATATATATATATATATATATATATATATATATATTTGGTGAGGCTGATTGAATCCAAAAAGAGACGTGCACAGCTGCGTGTTATAGCAGTCCCATATACAAAATTGTAACGTTTTAAGGCTACTTGCTTTTGAGTTCTGCGAGATACATACATACATACGTACAGATGTCACAAAAAAATCTCTCCTGAATCCATTTTAAATCCAATTCTGAATCTGCTTTGGGCAAAAGTGATTCTTATTCTGTCCGTGCATGCAGATATCACACAAAAACATCCTTTTGGTAAATTCGAGAGCGGTCAGAATGAATGTTTTCCCTGAAATATAATAACCAACATATTTCGTGATTACAATACTTCGTTTACTTCGTACAAGGAAGTAAAAAGGCTTTTCATAAATATTTACATGTACCTGTACTATTAATAAATATAATGTAAATAAAATAAATGAGCCAGATTTTCTAACAGATGTTGGATTTTTGTGCTATTTAAATTCTGAAAGAAATAAATACGTAGACCGTGTAAGATTCAATTTTCTTAATTAAGAAAGTTTGAGCTGTTTCCTGTCAAGCAAAAATGCACACCTACGCTGCTTTTGAACCGCATCGACATCGAATATGAAGAAAATATAGAAAAACTAACAAAGCATAGGAATATAAACGTCGGCAGCGAGTGTTTTTAATTTAAAGTTCCTTGTAAGAAGTGATAAATATGCAAATCTTAAGCTTTCCTTTCGCTTGGTATTTGTCACAAAGAAAAAAGGCTTATCTTTTAAAGTAAAATGACAGATACTCTTCGCGACAAGAAAACGCAGACGTTAAAGATATATTAGCATATTTCCTTATTCTTAAACAACTTTTGGCCCATCCCATTACGTAAGAGAAGAAATTAGAGATAAAACTATTTTCGACAATTTTCATTGCTAAAAGGAATACAAAAGACATCACAAATTTTCTTCTGTAATTCCAGTTTTCTTTTGTAATCTTACAATACCATTGTAAGAGTTACTTGTCATACAGAAATTTTCTTATTTCTACAATGGTTGTAGATCTGTATTATTTTCAAAATTTTCTATTCATTTATCGGATAACTCGAATTAAGATATTAAGAGCAACTGCAATTTTTGAGTGTTGTCGTCAAGAAGTTATATAATTATTTTATTTCACACTTTTTAGGGCGAATCCAAATTATGGAAATAACTTTTAGATTATTTTTTAATATTTTATTTTGAAAGTGTTTCGTTCTGAAATTTAGTAATCATTGTTTTCTGTATTTATTGATCATCACACTTTTATTAAGCAAATGTAATTTCACACAGTTTTAACTAAATTTTGTGTAATCGATTATTTTTAGAAATCCTTAATGTTTTATTTGCATTAAACATGTGATTATGATCATTATAATCCTAATCGATTATTCTTGAATTTTTATTTTCATTTATCATCTAATTCAGCAAGTAGTTTTCAACGCGGTCGTTATACTTTATCAGTTAGTAGCACGTGCCATCTGTTAATGAGACGCTATACGAATCCTTTTGTTGGGCAGAAAGTACATTTATGACATAGATTTGTACCTTAAAATAGGTTTTAAAAGATAGGTTTTCGTACTATAAGATTTTGTTTAAAATTGATCTGATAATTTTAATACACTAAAAGGGAAAAATATCATATTGTTTAATGGGAATAATACATTAAACAATTCTATTTATAAAATTTATCTGCGATTTTATGTCGCAAATAATAAAGCAGACAGGACTCTTGATAAATTAAAAGAATATAATGGCTCATATACTTTGCAATGCAATTAGATTAGTAGTTTTAGTTAGTTAAGTATCCCAAGATTCCTTATCCGCAATATAAAATTATACACCTATTCTGTAAATAGAATAGTCTATTAGTCCCATTAATGCATATGATAATTTTTCCTTTATTGCATTTATTATGTTATCCATTTGAAATAATAGGTCTGAGAAAGAAGAAATCACTTTGTATGTTCGTTTTCGAAAATTGGATCTAATAAAAATGTAAATTATTTTACATGAAGTTCAAATGAAAACCGAAATATTGTTAATTCGTCATTAAGTGCGCTAAGATAGCAAACTCCGTGATCAAATGCTCCAAGATGGCAAATAAAAACGTTTTTTCTCCCATCAGCTTTAGAATGCATCACATTTAAAAGAAATTTGAAAATTCGTTCAACTATTTTTTTTTATCATTCTGATTTTAAAAGAGGAAAATAATGTTTCATAATCTTCGATAATTTCAAAAGCTTACGTTCGATGCATTCTTAGATGTGGAAATTATAATACCCAAATAGTCTAAAAAATTGAGTGAATGTCACAAATTCGTCAAAGTCTTGGAAGATGAGTTATTACGCATTTCACTGAGAAGAATGTTTTTCACTGCATGCGATGGTGTAAGTAGTAAAATTTGAACAGCCGTAGTTCTTTTGCTAAACGAAAGTAGGCGTGAAAAATCGTTTAGAAATAAAATTAAAAAAATCGAAACGAATTTTGAAAAAAATCGCTTCACCACACCACATTATCATCATCGCATTGTATTATAAAGAGTTGTGTATACAACATTTTCATCGCATTAAAAACAGTGTGTGTGCAATATTTGAACTCGATAGCTTATTAGGAGATAGGCTAAAAATGGCTGATAATATTTCATCCACAGTGAAACAGCATAAATGAGCTAAATAAAAATTTATAACACATGAAAAACTTATAATTTTACAAAATTTAATCTGATTTGTATTTCTGTATGTTCTTGTTATTGCCGACTAATTGCTTTCTTACTTACTTGAATTCGCCTAGAATTCATTCAGTGACAGTTTAATTAATTTTAATGTCAAACAAATTATTTAAGTAAAAAGCAATATAAATTTTCGTATAAAAACAGTTTGCTGAAATCTTTCATAGAAACAAACACCAGATATTCATATTTCAGTCCAATATTCATACTTCCAAACAATTGTATGGCCTTTTTTTAGATCTGCTATTAATAATATGTGGAAGTCCAGTCCTTCTCTAAATGATTGCTTTACCACTTAGTTTTGAGCACTAAGCAGTACAGTATAATTATTGACACTTAATGTCATTGAAAATATTTTATCTTTCTACTTTATAAACCTTTCTGAAATTTTTTGGTTAAATAGTACATATGATATATTTTCCTAAGGCATATGTTATTTGAAGCCAAATGCGAACACGACTAACAAAAGATTTTCAAAATCTCATTGAGCTAGTACTCTTTCATCACAAGTCTGTTATACCCTATTTTGATTGTTATTAGACGCAGCTAGTACTTAACGGTGCAAAGCTTTGTAAATAGGTTGCATTGTAAATTACCAGTTCCTGTAAGAAATGCGTTTGTTACAGCAATTCATTCATCATGGCCAACAGGAAAATACAGCCTGTAGTTGGCCAAAGCCTTGAGTACCTTGTGGGTGATAGTATGAGTTGCACAATTCTGTCCCAGTTTTAATAAGGAACACTTTAGGAGACGGATCGAAGGATTTTCTACCCGATCTTTCTCAAATATCAGTCTCTCGAAAGAACTTTCAGTTTGGTGGTTTGCATTTATAAACCTCTAGTCTTCTTCAGGAACTGTAGCCCGACGCAGTAATATAGCAGTGGGAATCGCGAATGACTATAGTGATCAGAGTGGCAAAATCTTTACTTTTGTGAGCATTAATTTTGTCTTTAAATGTTATGTTCATATATAAAGGTTTTATGTACACGATTTTTACAATACCTGTAGCTTCCATTATTTATGAGCAGTTTAAGTATAAATAATTTAGATAAGAATTATAAAGTTCTGATGGACGTGCAGCGCATTTACAAAACCAGTTCTGTAAATGAGCATCGAATTTAAGAAGAATATTTGCTCTAATGTTTCATCTTTTACGATCTAATATACAAGGCATAAATCTTCAAAGTTTTGAGTACGTAGAAAAAATTATAGCCACAGTTTTTCAGAAGAATAGACTAATGTTATTATTACGAACATGTTATGATGAACTTTCATGAATCATGATATTATAACAAATACAATGGCTGAATTTTTCTACTGACTCTCTCATGAAAATGATTTTATATGATTTATAAAAAACGTTTCAGGTTATTAAATACAGTGATGATACAAAAGAGCTTTACAGCCAGAATTGACAGTAAAACAATTATAGTTGTAATTTTTTTATAAATAATGAGATGTATAAATTAAAAAAAAAAACTATTATGGAAAATTAAATACACAAAAATAGATGATCGCTTGAAATTAACAGTAAATAATACGGAGTCATAAAGTTTTAAGCAGTAATACACATTTTCGCATCGTGCATTATAAAATGGTTTTGAGAGTACTAAACTGCACTAGGAAGTTGATGAAACATAAGTATTATTAACAAAACAGCCAAGAAATTAATAAGAATATATATGACAAAAATATCCAAATATGTAGACACAATAGATAAGATACGCATAGTAACGAACAGAATAAAAATATCTGAACTTTTTAATATAACGCTGCATATTTATATTCAGATAAAGTCTTTATAGAATTAAAAAATTCTTTATTTCTGTGACGTCAATGAGTTTCATTACGAGTGTCGGCCAAAATAAACGTTACTATTCCAAACTAGTAGAACTAATGTTATTGTTATTTCTATGATGTCAGTGGATTTAATTACGAAAATTTACCAAAAAATAAGTTTGATAAGAAAATATCTTTCACTTAGGTTTGCACATTAATAAATTCAAAAGCTGGAAACGAGGGAAGCACCACAGGAAATCATTGCATGGAAAAAGTTACAAAGAGATTCGGAAGCTGTTTGTAAAAATATAATTGCAATGAGTGTTGCGAATTCCTCTCAAAAAGTGCCAAGGAAGACAATCGACCATTCGTTTGAAGAAATGTCGGTTGCGGCTGTTGTGTCGAAGTCATTGTAAAAACCAAAAACGCATTTGTAAAGAATATGAAGTCGTAAATAATGCGACAATTATCAAATGCAGTTCATAAAAGAATAAAATTAAAGCAACCCCGCGTACTATTGAAAAGACCACATCCCTTCGAAAACACATATTCTTGTTGGCGAGAAGAAAATTATGCTCTAGAATTTACGACGCCCGTCCAACAATATTCCAATGCATAAAAGGAATTTTGACTAAATGATGCATTGTAAGCAGTTATTATTTAGCCCAATGATAGCAACTAGTTTAGTGAAAAATAATAAAAGGCACGAAATAATCATTTCCATCGTATAAAAGCATGGCATATATATTATCATTTATCTCACTGATGAAGCTTTTCCCAGAGTTCTAATATTCCGTTATACCAAATAGGCCAATAAAGTAAGAAATAGCAAATACTTTATAACTTTGAATTAAAAATAAATCTTACAGACTTTAAAACATTTCTTTAAAAATCCCTCTATTGCTTCCTTTAATTTAGAAGTTTTGCCAATCATGTCAAAATTTGATTTTACGAGACTCGAATCTTTCTACATTTAATTATAACATTCGTGAAGTTACTTTATTTAAAATAATATTTAATAACTTAAATACATACTGATTTCAAATAATATATTAAATATCCAACAAACTTGCTTTAAATAATCCCGTAAATACTTACTTGTAGTAAATAAGCCAATAAGTGTACATTTTCCCCATTTTCGCAGTTTCAATGAATTAAATAAACTGATCATTTCATTAGATATTTCAATGAATAACTCAGGTATTGTGTCCATGTGCACTTTTCTCAATGAGAGAAAGGAAGGATTTTAGATTCCACTAAACAAACTCTTTTTGAGCATATATAATGTTTCACTAGTGATGAAGTCAATGATTTACGTACTTAGCACGAATATGTAGCAATACATATCAAGCACGTATAGCATTTACAGTAAATGTATTTCTAAAGTTTCTTTTTCTTAAAGCTATTTTGGCTCGGGAGTACGTTTTAGCGTGTGATTATTTTATTTACATTTAAATAAAATAGTGTCAAGTGATGTAATAAATGTAAATCTTTTCGTGGGCGTACTTGTTGCACTTGAGGCTATCTGCCTGCGGAAAAATGTCTTCGAGAAGAATATTTTAATAGACATTGGCTGTATTAAAGTTACAGATGAATAACAGACAAACGACACTCCTGAAAGCAGCCCTTTTATCGAAATTCAAACCAATATCTAGAAACTAGTATCCAGCCATTTTCTCACTCGACTGCAGACGGCCTGAATGAAGTACTTTATAAATTGCTAAATTGCGCGGAAAAAAAAAAAAAAAACCTGTCGTTAGGAAAATTAGTGTTATAGCACATTTGTTGAAACATAAAAAATATTAAGATGAAATAAATTCTTAAATCGATTTCAAAATTTATTTCACTAAAACAGATACAAATTCGTAACATCTTTATATATTTCACAAACACTCCATACATTCACTTTTGCTGATATGACAGGCATCTGTTGTGTCATCAGAAAGCTTCATTCGGGCATACTGGAAGGCTGGCTGACAGTTAATGAAAACAGTGAGATTATATTTTTTAATAAGATTTTGTTCTACTGCTTATCACAATGGTGATCCGAATTGCACAGGACGAGAAAATGGAGGATAAATGTCGTGGTCAACTTAGTTTTCGGGTTTAATCCCATAGGATGCATCTGTGAAGAATTTACCAACTGTACTATCTTTGTGACTTCATTTTCCGCTCAATTAGGATCTTTGAATTGTATGTCAAATGCTGTGACTATGGTGCGTCAATACCAGTATGTGTATCAAAGAAACATCTATATAATATTAATTGTCTATAGCAACAACAAAGATGTGCCCTTTGAGGATAGGTGAAATATGTGTCAAACAAATTTGGTCTGTTTGCCCCAATTTTAGCATAATAAAACTTTATAACGGTTCCTTCGTTTAGTTTTTATTAAATCATGAATAAATTGTTTCGAAGAAATTTTAATAAGGTCTCTATTCTAGAAGCATTTAATTACTTATATATTAAATACCCGATAATAAATAAATCTTTATATATATATACATATCGTTTAAGCCACTTTGGTTAAAGCGCTAAATGTAAATCCTAGGGATTTAAACTGTAATTAATTTTCAGAGCTGAGAAGGTGTGAAAGATTCAAAGAAGTGATTATAAGCTAAAATTATTCCTATTCATATCATTTTAATTCATATGAAGACACTATTTCATCCGTTCCGTTTGATATTTTTCTTTTCTAAGAATAAATGCAGAGAGTTTATAAATTCATTTTTCAATTTCATGTTTTCCTGTCATCTTTCCATTATTTTTATGTCTCTGAAGTCACAATAAAAATCAAAATTTTTCCAATGAGAAAAATATATTGCTTAAAAGATATTACTTGATGCTGATCAAATGGTCAGACTTTCTTGTGAGTAGCTTTGCTTCAAATGGGATGAATCATTTAAGTTGCAAATAAGATCTAATGCCTTTACAAATAATTTTAAATTATGAATATACTGAAAATTAATAGAATGATTATTTAGTATTTTCTATTATAAAACTTAAGTAACAAAATTTATGAATTTCTTGGTTCCATTTCTTACTAATTAACGTCTTCAATATAAAGGTTTATATAACTATGCAATGCTAAATAACGATGGAATTGATTAGTAATGAAAACTGTCTAAACTTTACAAACAATTATTAATTATATTATAAAATATAATCACGAATGGCTCTACTACTAAGAAATCTAAATCCTTCATGTGGGGACAGGAAAATAAATTCAAATGAGCAGAACAAAAAACAAGAGCCTGAAAACGACACTTTCATCTAAGTAGCTGACTAATTTAAAAATGATACTATGTATGCGGATTTCTGATGGCTTTATAACACTTCTCTTCGCATTGACGTTTCCCTACTGCAAAACTAAGTGCTAGTCTAACGAAACGTGGAAACAGTCATTCAACTAAACAGTCTTCCATTGAATTTCCCGCCATTTTCCTGGCAGTGCTGGTACTGATTAGTGTAACTAACCCAGTACGGATACGTTGACCTTATTTTAACAAAATTGATTTTCTACCATAAAATAGTGTGGGGTGAAAGAAAATGACATCAATTATTGGAAAAATATAATTACAGTTTGACTAATACAAAGTACACTTTTCGCTATGCAAAGTTGCAAAGTTAAATTTTACGAATATCAAATTAATTTTGAAATAAGGTTTAAACATTTTAATGCAAATAACTTTCATAGAGTTAAATGATTTGTAAACATGTTATTTAAATACTCCAGTCATTCATTATATTATTTAGCGATAATGGATCTTTGAATCCAATATTTCCTTTTCTTTCATAAATTAAATGTTTATTTTCATATTTATTTTCTCTCCCAGAGAAGCTGCTAAGAAGGTTTAGATTGTTGTTTTCAGTCCTTAAATTGTGATATTTTGTCCTTTGGTTTACTTTAATAAGAATCTAAATAACAGCAATATCAAATGATGAGTTACTCAGTCAAATTTTTGTTTAAGATCAGAATAATACTGTTGCGTGCGTACGGTATAGAATGAATGCACAAGTCTTATGAAAAGTTAATAGCATTTTTTCTTATCACAAGAAATAAACAAAAGTGCTGAAAGATTTCCTCACAGGTATTGGTACAATATCACACAGTAGTTATATTTTAAACTACTAAAACGTTAACTAGAATACAATTCAAAGCTCAGAGAAAGCTAATCCGATCTCACCGCGAATTCGCTACAGTAAACAACAACTGTTATCTAAACAACTAAATTGAGTTGTTTTACTCCGGCTTTTATAAGCTTTTTAATCATGCACGAGAACATTGCGGTATTTTGTCGAGGTTTCTGAAAGGCAAAAGAGTACTGCAATAGCTTTCTGTTAAAGCTCGTCACGCGCTGCATTGCATGGGAAAATAAAACAATATTAATTACAGTTCTACTAAAAGTAGCTAAATAAGTACAAAATCCGTAACAATACAAAGGTTTTAGATTTTTTTTTTCCAGTTTTCCCATTTTACAGCTGCAACTTGTTTTTGTCGTTCGCGGTTTGCACCTCCAGCCGGTACTTAGAAGATCCTTGGTTCAAAGCCATTGCTGTTTTTTCAAGCTGCAAACACTTTCGTTCCAAAAACCTAGTAATTTCGACATAGCTAAGAAAAAACTTACCATATGTTTTAAATGCATAAGATTTAACTTTCTGTGTCTTAATTTAAAAACTAATCTAACCTTCTTGCACTTCCGAATGCATTAGCATTCATCTTGATTTTTCTGTCTCAGAATATTAATTAATTAAATCAATGTAAAATAGCCAAAAGATATATTTTGCACTTCAACTCGAAATGGCAGGAACTAAAACATTGACAAAATTAATTTACGTTTCCTGCGGGTTTTAGAGGTAAACTCTAAACCTAACGAGCTGGATTAGCTACACCACAACTACTAACGTAATTCCAACGAAGGACAACTTGTAGGGAAAGATTTTAACACTGGCTGCAACGCAAGAATTTCATCACGACGGGCAAAAGTTGCCAACCTTCCCTATTAGTTCTGATTCTTGTTCTTTATTTCAAATCGACTTCATATGCATTTTCCGGTGGATTAAATAAAAGAGGAGCAATCAAGTGAATATTCAAAGCAATAAATAACGTGATAATTAAAATGTATCTTACATATAAAATAATTGAACTAGAGTAACACTAAAAATGTAACAGCCAAAATAACTGCAAAAGGGAAAATAACATAGAAAATTCCATTTTATTGAAAACAATGGTACCTTTTATTTAAAAAACGTAACAGTATAGTTAAAACTCCAAAATATTCTTTAATAAAATGTAATACAATTCAAAAACTATTTTACTTGAAAAATAGTTTCATGACTTTCAAACAATACAAAGTGTACTTTTCCTTGTGATGTGTGACAACATTAAATTCTACCAAATGACAGATTACAGATAAAAGAAGGTTAAAACATTTTACCATCGTTTTTCTAAAGAGCGCACTTATGTGAAGCCTAAGATTCAAGTTCTGAAATCCTTGATGAAAACTGTTTCAACAGCTTTTTATATAAATCGCATTTTTTTGGCATTTTATATTGGTCTGACGCAGGCAAATGAGCGTTGTTGTAATAAATTATTTAAGTGCAATGCGTAAATGTATGCAGTCCTGGATGTTAATAAAACATTTTTATTTATTAATTTTATTAATTTGTTTCGACCTTCTATTTATTCGTCAAGGTATTTAATCCATATAATCTAACACTAGTTTTCTTTTTTTAACGTTTTTCTTTCAAACATTTTGAGCTAATTAAACGTGTAAACACGCATAACATGGTCTAACATATAAACTGGGTTTATGAAGAAACACGACGTAACTATGGAGAAACAATTTAATGCTTGCGGCTGCTGTAAGGCACGATAAAAGTGCTGAGGCGAAAGTGATCTCAAGGAACTAATTAAACTTTACTTTTTATTCCCATATTTGGCTCAAACGAACTACACCTCAGATTTTCTGTGTAAAGTAACGATAGAAATGATGAAATATTTAGCTGTTATGTGGAATGTATAAGTGTAGCTGCAAGAATTCGGTCTGAAAAGTCTTGAATTTAAAACAATGAAATTAAAGCCAGATGCGAATTACATCGCGCATATTTTTGGTGACATATGATTATGAATAGCTTCTTTAGGTATAAAGGGGAACTCTATTATTAAATTTTTGGAGAAAATGAAATGTTTCTCGGAATTAATTTTAGCAAGCAGATAGATCGCCTCTGTACGGATAGCAGTTTCTAAGTGCAATTTATTTTATACATATTTTCTGAGCGGAACGTTTCTCGTGATAAATTCCTTTATCCAGCGAGGGATTATTAAATAAATTTGCTTTAACCTCGCTTTCTAAATTTTTACAAAGAACTGCACTATCTGTTACGCTAATGCAATGGGAATTGATTTTGAAAGGAAATTTTCCATTAACTTCTTTTTAATAATCAGTTTGTAATCTACATAAAATAAGCTATTAAAACTAAAGATTAGATAATTTTCCTCACAATGTATTAATTGAACATGGTGAGTAATAAAAAATAAGTTAAAACGGAAAGTTAGCGATATAATTTTAGTTGCTAATATCTCTGGGTGTAATATAAACAAAAATATGTTAAAAGAACAAATCATAAAAATGATATTTCCTGTTTTAACACATTTGAAATTAACACTTGAAAACTCTCTTTAACTCTTTAGAATGTAGGGTTTATATTTATTTTAACTAACATTTATTTTAAGTTTAAACTATCTTTCCTGTCAAGCCATACTTTCCCCTGGAATTGCCAATGCCAGAGTATGTAAATTTTAGTAGAACGCGCAGAGTATTCAAAATTGTCAGCGGAAGTAATCTGAGTTAAATAGAAGGGAAACGAGTTCGAAAGAGTGCTTTCTTGCTTCACGAGCGTGGAGGTGGCTAGGTAGAAATTGAAAAACCACGCGTTTCGGCCTGTGTGCTTGCCTCGGCAGATAGTTAAATCTTTCAACGTAATATTCAGAAGTTTGCTGAATTGTCAGCGGTATCTTAGAACGCGGTTAGGTTAGTTACGTTTAGAAAGCCTCGTAGGTAGTCACTTGTTATTATTAATTTTTAGTTTCTTATTTTTATTTTACCGCCGGGTCGGCGTAGTTTGTGAGCGTCAAGAGCACGCATATGTAATTTTTTAAGTTGAATAAAAAAGGGATTTAAACCCTTCTCAAGACTTTGTATACTTTCCAGTTCATAGCAGTCACCACTATTGTGGCGTGCAGGTGGGAAGCGCGCAACATTACATTGGCGCCCGAACACTTGTCGAACTGAAAATTGGATGGAAGCTGCTGGACAACAACAAGAAATGGCAAGCCAATTGGAAGGATTTGGATACCTGGTCCAGACGATGAAAGCGTCAATCAAGCCAAACGTCAATTTCGACGGAAAAAATTCGGTGGCATATTTCTAGAAAGCCTCGAAAATCACTTCCAGCTCTACCCTGTGCCTGAAAGACAAAAAGTTGCCATCGCCGCATCTGCACTAAGAGGACAGGCCTCGCTATGGTGGAAGAATATAGGCAAATTTAATTAGGGGAATTCGGAGGCCAGACATATACATTTGAAAATTTCAAAAAATCGTTATTAAAGACCTTCCCCATAGTGAAAGATCGAGCAAGGCTAGAAGCCGAACTATATAGTTTTTATCAACGGAATATAGAAGAGTTGACGGACTTTATTCTGCGAAAAATTAAGCTGACGGATATGCTGTATGGGAAGAAACCCGACGCGAAGATTATTGAAATAATCTTACCAAGATTGCTACCTGGTGTTCAAGATTACTTCGAAATTAGAAACCCAAGCACATTGCAGGAACTCTTCGAATTGGCGGTCAAGTTCCAAAATCGCAGAATAGCGGTATCTATAATCGCAGAATAGCGGTATGTATAAGTATCCGAAGGCAATCTTCAAATGAGCAAACCAGAAACGCAAATCACTCTTATGGGGGAAAGAGCTATCAAGCTAACACATCAAAGCTCGAAGGTCAAGGCACAAAAAGGAAATTTGGAAACAACCGTCCGCGTACTCAGAAGGCAGAAGTTGAAAGGAAAGCTTTAAACGAGTAGAGGGGCCTGTAAAAGCGAGGGTCCAGAAAGGAGCAGAAGGTAATTTTATGAATGATATTTTTTTTAAGAAGAACTTTACTAGGTTACGATTATTTAAAAATAAAAACACAGAAATCATAGCAGCGCAAGGAGAAACTTGTCACTGTATTGGAAAATTATCTTTAAAAATACAGGTTCAAAACGAAAGCCTTAAAGTATTAATTTTTGTAGTAAAAAACTCGCAAAGTCCACTTATTTTAGGTATGGAGTTTTTAAAAGCCGCGAAGGCCAAACTGAATTTTCAGGAAAGTTCTATTCTGCTGGAGATGGATCGGAGGGTGGTGGAACCAGCAGAACAACCGCAAGTCGACCTTAGCCATTTGAATGACCATGAAAGCCAAGCCATCCAGCAAGTGGTGAGTACTTTTTCAAACTTGTTTTCAGAACGGCCTGGTAGTTGTCAAATAGTTAGGCATGAGCTACAGTTAACTACCGACAAATCCTGTAGGACTAAACCTTACCGCTATGATAAACAGAAAGAGCAAATCATAGAAGAACACATTCAGGAAATGTTAAAGAACCAAATAATAACGCCCATAAATAGTGAGTACGCGAGTCCAGTCGTATTATGTAGGAAAAGAAACGAGTTTCCTCCTTCGGATAAAAGGGCTTGGAGGTTTGCTATCGATTACAGAAAACTAAATAGTATTACTAAATTCCCAGTTTACCCTTTGCCGGTTATAGAGGAAATTATTAGAAAGATTAAATCTGCAAGATACATGACTACGTTGGACTTACCGTCTGGCTACTATCAAATAGCTATGAGACCCGAAGACATAGATAAAACCGCGTTTATAACAAAATCGGGCACTTATGCATTTTTACGCATGCCCTTTGGGTTGCGTGGGGCCCCGTCAACATTCCAGAGAGCTATGGACATTGTTCTAAAGCCTGTCCTAGGAAAATCGACTTTAATCTATCTAGATGATATAATAATAACGAGTAGTACGTAGGAACAACATATTAAAGACCTAGAAGAACTTTTCAAATTATTAAGAGAGGCCGGTCTTACAATTAACGCCTCAAAATGCAAGTTCGCAACTAAAGAACTTAAATATCTGGGTTATAAAATTTCGCAAAAATGTATAGAAACTCAAGATTCAAAAATAAAAGCCATCAAGAATTTCCCACCTCCCAAAACCGCCAAGAAACTTTCTTCTTTCCTTGGGTTATGTTCTTATTATCGGTCATTCATAAAAGATTTTGCTAATATTGTTGAACCCTTGTTAGTAATTAAAAGAAAGAAAAGTAAATTCACGTGGACAGCAGAAGCAAGTACCGCATTTGAAAGGTTAAAAGAAGCGCTCATCAATGCCCCTGTTTTGAAATTCCCGGAGGGGGACGAAAACCTGGAAATTTCAGCAGATGCGTCGGACTATGCTGTAGGTGCTGTTCTCATGCAAAATGGCCATCCTTTGGCATTTTTTAGTAAAACTTTGAACCCTACACGAAGGAATTATACAGCTACAGAGAGAGAAACACTAGCCGTATTAATGGCTGTACACAAATTTCGAGTTTATTTCGGCAAAGCGCCCGTAACAGTCTTTTCGGATCATGCGACTGTTGGTAGACTTTACTCGGGGAAAAACCTAACGCCCAGGTTAATAAGATGGGCTTTAAAACTTCAAGAATATAATCTCATAATTAAATATAAACCGGGTAAGGAAAACAATGTAGCTGACGCACTTTCTCGTATAAAACTGGACGATGAAGGAAATGAACTCAAATGCGCTGTGTTGACTTCAAAAATTTTAGATTCTAGAGAAACAATTATTGCTGAATTGAAAGCTGATCCTGAATTTGGAAATATCTATGCATATTTGAAAGACCCCGAAAGCTTTGAGCACACAGATATCGATGCGATAAGAAATAGAGCAGAAAACTATGAAATAATAGATAATTTATTATTTTATACGGAAACAACAAACGAAAATCTTGAGTACAAACCAGTCATCCCAGCCTTGCTTCGATTAAGCATTTTGAAGGAATTACACGATGCGAAAACAGCGGGTCATTTAGGGGTCAGAAAGACTTTAAAAAGGTATATTTCCCGCAATTATACAAAATAGTAACTGCGTATGTCAGGTCCTGCAATCAATGTCAGTTAATAAATTATATTAATTACAGCCAGGCCGGGTACTTAAATAGCATTCGCGCTACATTTCCGAATGAAATTTTAGGCATAGATGTTCTTGGTCTTTTCCCCCAGAGTGAGTTAAATAAAAATCGTTTTCTTTTAGTAATTGTAGATCATTTCTTCAAAATGGACAGAAATTGTTCCACTTAAACGCGCGTCAGCCAAAACAGTCGCAGACGCATTCTTACACAGATACATTTTTAAATACGGTGCACCGATAAAAGTCATTAGCGATAACGGTAAACAATTCGTTAGCCAAATATTTGAAAATATTTTCACTGGACTTGGCATAGGCTATATCAAAGTGGTTCCGTATAGACCACACGCAAACATAGCAAAAAGAAATAATAAAAATATTGTAAAAATAATTCGAATTTAGGTTAGCACACATCACAAGCGCTGGCATGGCTACATAAATGAGTTAGCTTATGCTTTAAGAACGGCAAATCACGATACTACGGGAAAAACTCCAGCAGAATTATTTTTAGAATGGAAGTTAATTACGCCATTAGATAAATTATTCTTTGTGCAACAAAGAGAGCAAGAATTTAAACAAAAAGATGTGCAAAAACTCATTGACCAGGCGGTTAAAAGCTCGGATACGGCAAGAAATAGACAAAAATTATACTATGATAGAAAACGCCGTGAAGCAGATTTTAAAGTTGGGGATAAAGTGTTGAAGCGGAAATTTTCTTTATCAAGTGCCCCAGACAATTTTACTGCAAAGTTAGCTCCAAAATTTGAAAGCCCCTACGTAATTCAGGAAATCAAAGGAGTCTTATTATATCTTAAGAACGAGAGAGGGGAGATCTGTAAAGCAAGTCCCGATCAGGTGAAAAAATATTATAATCAAAATGATTTTGAAATCCTTAAAAGTTTCTTGCAGGACTCAACCATAAAAGAAGTGGAAGATCAAGAAGTAACGTCACCCGCTCCACCACCCAAGAAGCAGAGAACTGAAGAGAAACCTAGCCCTTCTACAAGTCATGCGACGGTACCGAAAAGAAGAAATGAAAACGGTCAGACTCCAGCATTTAAGAAATACAAGAAAGCAACGCCGCTGCGTACAAAAGCTTTGGTAAAGAGGAAAAGACCACTTACAACGTATCGCATTAGAAATTTTGCATCGAGGAAAACGCTTCCAGGGCCAGTGTGTCAGGTGCAAACAAGGCCGCCGTTCCCGAGAACGAAAAGACAGCAGGAGGAACGAAAAGACCATCACCAACAGAAGAAATTCAAGCATGATTCCAACCGGAAGACGCCAAGACCAGCCGTCCAGGGGCAAAACGGAAAAGACAGCAACCCGACGACTACCACTCCAAGAGGCCAGCATGCAGAGGGCGAAGAAGAAATATCAACATGGACGACACTCGAAGGACACAAAGGAGACGACTGACGTCGATGAATTCCATATCGTGGGAGCAGTTCTGCCAGAAGAGGATGTCGGAGTTCCAATCATCGAAAACTCAAAGATAAGTTAAAATCTTCTATAATTTTTTTTTCTTTTGTTGCGAAATGTTATGCGTAAGTCCGAAGTTCTATGTTTTGACGGAAGTCAATTTGTCTCGGTTGAGACTTAGTTTTGTTTTACTTTATTTAGCTAAGGCAAAAGTATTATTTTCTTTAAGTATAAAATCTAAGAACAAGCAGTTTCTGTTGGTCGAAAAACTAATTCTGTTATGTTAAAGCCTAAATTTGGCCGAAGATAAAAATAACTTCGTATTCTTGTATTAATAAGAAATTTAGTTTCAGTGCCGCCAGCTTGGCGAAGAATGCGTAGAGTAAAAATTTATTTTTCTCTTATTCATTTTATGGTAAATTGTAAAAATCATATGGATTAGAATTTTGTAAATATACGTAAATACTTGAAAGTTATGTAAAAATAGAATTTAGTCTAGAAGCATAAAATTTTAGATGCTAAAAGTAAATGCTCAAAAGAAATGAATTCAAATTTAAATATTAAACTGTAGATAAAATCATGCTTTAGAGCGAAAGCCTGCATGTCTAAAGATGAATGAGGGGGAATTTAGAATGAATGTGTTTTGTAGGGTTCTCTACCTACACTTGAATTTTAAGAATGTTAAAATAGATCATCGAGTTTTATAATGTCGAGTAAGGTGTGTCTATATGGTCGTTGAATTCTAACAAATCATTGTGGTTAGGGGAAGTGTTGCAATACTAAAACACGAATATTCCCGTTTGACACCACACATGGTGGAGAGCCAGGGTAAAGTTAAATTCATGTTTGAATACTTGAATGAATGTGAATTAAGCAGTAACTAAGGAAAATAAATCGATCAAAAACAAAAACTTATTCAGTGTCAAGAAAGTGTAAATTATAATGTATTTAGAAAGATACTGATACTTATTCCTTCCAGATGCTGGAAGGAAGAGAACAGATTGATTGCTGAAGTCCAGGAAATGTTGCTGTAAGAAGAGAGGGTTAAATAAGTATCTACAGAAATTTATTCTACCTTTTGTGAGAAAACAGCTTTTTTATGTAAACGAGGCTCTTTCCGAATTGCGGAAACTTTTCAACAGGTCGTTTCTAGAACCTGCTTCCAAGTTTACCAAATTCTGCCAGCGGCAAATGTAGGGTTTATATTTATTTTAACTAACGCCTTACTTTCCCCTGGAATTGCCAATGCCAGAGTATGTAACTTTTAGTAGAACGCGCAAAGTATTCAAAATTGTCAGCGGAAGTAATCTGAGTTAAATAGAAGGGAAACGAGTTCGAAAGAGGGCTTTCTTGCTTCACGAGCGTGGAGGTGGCTAGGTAGAAATTGAAGAACCACGCGTTTCGGCCTGTGTGCTTGCCTCAGTAGATAGTTAAATCTTTCAACGTAATTTTCAGAAGTTTGCTGAATTGTCAGCGGTATCTTAGAACGCGGTTAGGTTAGTTACGTTTAGAGAGCCTCTTAGGTAGTCACTTGTTATTATTAATTTTTAGTTTCTTATTTTTATTTTACCGCCGGGTCGGCGTAGTTTGTGAGCTTCAAGAGCACGCATCTGTAATTTCTAAAGTTGAATAAAAAAGGGATTTAAACCCTTCTCAAGACTTTGTATACTTTCCAGTTCATAGCAGTCACCACTATTGTTGCGTGCAGGTTGGAAGCGCGCAACATTACAAGAAAACTAACTCTCTTTTAAAACTTCAGAAATTTTTTGCATACATATTTTAGCACTTTAAATAGTAAATGCTATTAACATTTTATCACTGCATATGATCTTCTAAATTATCCTTGAACTTTTTAATTTACAATAGCTAGATTTTTTTTTTCTGCTGCAGCAAAAACATTAAGTTACCAACCAGATATGAGTTATACATACATTGCATTGTATTTTCTTAATTAACCTTTTCAAGACCAAAACGCCTGTGACGCCCTTTCATTCAAACGACCCCACCCGCCCGAAATTGCGATATTGTTTTCTTCCTTTCCCTAAGGTATGCAATAGCAGATGTAGTTTATCCAAATGCATTGTAACAGTTTATTGCAGACAGTTTATCTTAAAAGAATTTATTTGTTGTTCATTATCTTTATTTGTCGAAGTCGAAAGTATGTTATTTGAAATCTTCACCCCTCTTAGTGCATTAATGGATGGGGAGGGGAGGAAACTGCTGTGAAACTTGAAAAGCATTTCGGGCGCTTCGGTATTTCAGCATGCAGGTTGGCGAAAACTTCGGTTTTCAAAGAGTTAAATCAAACTGACAATAACATCGAGCTATCCGAAATTTAGTTATACACCAATTTTGAAAATGACTTATACTATAATTAACTTACATATTTTGACAATGATCTTATACTATACCATATAGATTCTTAATTGAACTCAGTTTGCGGCTTGACATGAAATAAAAATTAAAAATAATGTAGTTTTCTTTAATCTAGAATATCAGTGAGTGTAGAAGACGAAACGTATTACTATGATTTTTGCTTTAAAGTCGCCTCTATATAATCTGGCATTTAACGCAACCAATTTACATTTGTAAATACCTGGGAATACTATAAATATCTAATTTAATATTGCACTTCGTTCTCGCATTGACAGAAAAGCAGAAGCATATTCGCAAAAGTAGCGAGGACTTTCTCAGAGAATTATTCTCACAAGAATTCAGCATGAGTTACGGAAGCGCAAGACTTAAATTTCCTCTCATGTTGCCTATCAGATAATTTCTTATGCAGATTTGCATAAAACATAAAGTTGAGCAAATTATTGCGATAGAAGCAAATAAATATAGCGAAATGGAAAATTAAAAGTTTAAATATTAAGAATTTTATTAATTATTAAAGTCGTTAGTTAGAACTTATAGAATCATCAGTTCTTCAAGACACCTTCATAAATATAATTTTATACTCAAGAACAGTTTGAGGAATGTAGAATAAAGTTTAGTGAAAATCAAACCAGATTTCATTGCACTGTTTATTTGCATTGCATTTTATGAAATTTGTCACCAGATTATCCGTATGAGCATACTTGTTTTCTTCCTTGAAAATAATATCTGATTCCTATGTATCTGTAGAAACGTTTGCGTACAATTTAAAAATTCTATCTCAATATATGTACTTGAATACATGTAGAGTGTGTGCAAGCGGATTGCTTTTTTTATACTTACAGCAATCACATCTCCTGCTTACAACATCACATCACTTATCACATTTTTTTTTTATTCTTACAGCAATCACATCTCCTGCTTACAACATCACATCACTTATCACATTTTTTTGCTTAATCAATGTGATGTGTATCTTTAACTAATAACCAACTAATATTTAAACTTGCGAGCTATTTGTTTCTTGCTTGCCAATACAAATACTTGAATCAATAATCGCAACTATTGCTCAAATGTCTGTTTCTTTCACGACGCATCTTTCTTGAACGGTTTGTATAGTGATTAGGGAAGCCCAAAACTGAGGATGTATGTTTGAAATCTGCGTAAATCACGAATGCAAATGTATGCGTGAACGTTCCGTCTTCTAGCGCCTGTAATACTGATCTGCAAGCTGCAGTACAACCTGAGAAAGTTTTCGAGAATGAAACAGCTAACTGACTAATCGACTCGGCTATTCTTAATGAAAATTGCTGAAAACGGTTATAAGGTATTTCTACCGTCTTCTTAGCGAGCCTTCGTGATGTGGTGGTTTGCACACGGGGACGGTATTTCAGAGGTCAGAGGTTCGATTCCCGATGAAGATGTTTACTAATTTTTCATCTCTCTGGCTTTCCCAATTAACCTAATGTCTCTACAATGTGCTCTGCCATTTCCTTTAAAAGGAAAAAATGACTCTACAAAATATCATGTAACTTTTTTTATTGTTTCAATTTGATATTAAAAGATATAAATTAAGTAGGCAAGATTATTTAGGCCCAAGGAACTAGTTTATTACAATCTAATCACTGATTATAAAACTGTTGTTTTACACACTTAAAGTCGCTGAAAGTTTTTCAATTTTCATCTAGTGATTTGTAACTTGAAAGGATTCTTCTGCATAGCTGATTTAAGAGAACAAATATGATCTAGCATACCTAAAAGAACAGTCCTAAAGGCAACAGTCTATTAAAAACATTGTAACGTTATTGTCCCGAAATTATTTTAAATCATTAGTTTAAAAATATTAAGCATTTATTAAAAGCAGTTATTATTAATTTAAATGATTATGTGTTATTTTTGTTGATATATTAGCAGCAGTGTATTTAGGAAATCAAAAAATATGTTATGTGTATCTGTTCTCTGAATCTTAAGAAATACGTTCTTTAAATATATCCTTTAAATTTCATTGTAATAGTGTAACACGTTCAAGAAAGTTATTTCCCACTCAGATAATATTTCTAGTTTTAAATTAATCCCTATCATTGATTAATATGTGGGGTGGAAGTATTACTTCAAATTTCTTGAATTATAGTGTGCATTACTCGTTACGAAACTGAACCAGACTGTATAATTTTCGTTAAAAGTTTATAATAAAGAAACAGAATTATATTTATTTTTATATTTTTAATTTATACTTTATTCTATTCATTTATTAATGAAAACAATTGAAGAAATCTATCTCCTTGAAAATAGTTTATGATTCTTGTTCTGATATCCGGCAGCAAAAGAAAAGTATCTCCCTTTATCGCAGTTCTTTAACCATGGGACATATTCAGTAGAGCATGCTGCAGTTAATGGTCATAGTTTTGGTTAGCTTGGTAACCCAAGCCAATGACTGCTTGCGTAAATCGTAAGGGGCTAGAACATAAATGGAGGCCGAGAGCTAATGAGCTGCAAAATCCAGATGGCAAAAAGCCAAATACTGTACAAATAGCAATCACACTTTCTTCTTTCGCCCGATTTAATAGTACTTTGCTTCTAATCTACTTAGAAAGTGAATAAATAATGAAAGATAATCAAAGAGATATGTTTCTTTCCTTTTGAAGGAAAACAAAAGAAAAGAAGAAAATCTCATTATCTTAACTTAAAGAGCATTAGCACTTTCCATTATTGTTAATAACTATTATCTAACTGCTAAAGGAAAAAATAATACAATTTAATTTCGTAAAGTTTTCTTTCTATGATATGAGAAAATATAAGTAAATGACATGATATGGTATTATTAAATTTTGACGTTTTTAAGAAATATAATTCAGCAAATTATCGCTTTTGAGGCTGCTTCATTGACATTGCATTTGAAGCTCATCGATTAAGGCGCTATACGAAAACTGGTTGTGCAAAGAATGCCTTCGTGAAGATGCAGAATCTTATTTACCTTTCACATAAGGAAATTTTTACGTAGTCTCTGTGTCGGAATTTAAATTACCGTATTTAACGATAACCTCCAATTTTGAAGAAAACATGATGGAATGTTTACAAAAAGAATGTGCAAATTTAAATCTGATCGGGAAAATGGGTTTCTCATTGTGCCATCCTTACTACACCTAGGCGTACATTTGTTACTTTACTTATTAGGAAAAATTATGTTTTGTTGCCACTAGAAAAGAATGGTAAATGAATGCTACGAATAAAACGAAAGCTAACATAAAACAATTTCACACTGAAAAGTACTTCATTCTTATTGTGTTTCAAGTAGAATGAATTAATAAACAGTTTAAAAACTTGCATTTCATTTCGGATAAAAATATTTTTTGTATCTGGTTTTCCAACCAAAGTTTGGAAATATTTCATGAAATTATGAGGGTTTTCTTTTGACTAAAATACACATTTGATGTAATGTATTAAATCAGAACCTAATATATCCTGTCCATTAGTTATAAACCCTTTGAACTATATCATTCTTTTATGCTACTAGAATATTCTAGACTACACTCTATCATCAGTAACATTTGCAGCTCGGATATTTATGGAAAACAAAACTAAAGATGATAAAATATAAATTTTAAAACACTATCAAAAATTATTTTATATGTAAATCTATGTATACATTTTATTAAAATTATACGCGCACTGAATATGTCAGAAAAGTGTAAGAAACTTATAGTATAGTAACTATAAGTTTTCACTGTAAAAAAAAATCTGTAAGGTTACTAAGAAAACTCATGGAAACTGGGATGCCATGGGTTATTTGAGTAACAGCAACAGGTGTTTTCTTTGTAACTTTACAAGAGTTTTGCCTGTAATGGTTACAGATCTTTTTCTTGTAATATCACAGCATATAGTTATGTAAGTAGAACATATTTTTCTTATGTAAAATCCCAAACGATATATCTGTAATGGTTACAGATTATTTGCGTGTAATATTACATCAAATAATTATGTAAAAATAACATGTTTTTCTCATGTAAGATCTCAACAGATATATCTGTAACCGTTACAGGTTATTTGCTTGTATTATTACAGCAAGTTATTATGTGATTATAAGATACTTTTCTTACGTAAAATTCCAATGGTTGTATCTGTAAAGGTTTCAGATTATTTCCTTCTAATATCTCATTAAGTAATTATATGTGTGTAGAATATATTTTTCATAGATGAAATACTAAAGGATATGTCTATAAAAGTAATAGATTTTTGTATAAAATGATGCTTATTATAATAAAATACATTGAAATCAATATGTTTTGAGTAAACCAATATCTGTATGTATATATATCATTTTGATTAATAATCGATTTGAGTTTAACTTGATAATTAAGTTCAAATTGATATGCTACTCCTTACATTAAATTACATGTATATCCTTTATATAAAATAATGAAATGGCATCTGGAATTTATATTTGGCCTGTAAAATAGATGAGAAAAAAAACAGTATGCTTTATTTGCATGTTTTAGTGTCAATTATTAAGATATGTTCTAGAACTTTCTTTTTAGTAATTTTAGTTAAAATAGACACATGTTCCTTTAGATTTAACTTATATGAGTAAGCATGTTGCATGTTGCATGATCATATTATTACAATAAAAGACATTTTGTGAAATATTTCTATGAAGAACTCAGAACAGCTGTTCTTTATGTTTCAAAAATATTATATTCTCTTCTTCTAAAAAATGACATTTTCAGTAAATTAAAGAATTCAACATAGCAATGAACTTTATTTTGTTACTACCAAGAATTCAAAATTTTGTTCATAAGCTTGAATTACAACGTCCAACTAACCTTTTTATTCTTATCTGCACTCAGTGTTTGACAACAGTCTGCTATTGTTTGAAGTAATAGATGGCAACTGCATAACGTTTTTACCCTACCTTCAAATAATTTCCTTTGAATTAACAGATAGAAGTCTTTCATTAAAAACCTAATATCATGCTTTTTGAATATGCATAAAACTTCACCAACTGACCTTAATTTTAAAAGCCTTGCTTCCATTAAAATTCTTGATGCTTAATACAATTATGCCTTTAACAAATTGGTTTCAAAAATTAATACTTCAGTTTAACTTAAAATTTAATGCATTTTAATTTTACCTATAATTTTTTACAAACGTGATATGTAATAAAACTTTAAGCTTAATAGTTACCATTTAGAAAGTGATAAAGTATTCTTAGTTATTATAAATTTCGAGATTTGCATACAAAATTGTGAAATATACATGTGATAACAGAAAACAAACTTTATGCTCTCTCTCTCTATATATATTACAGCATGTTAATTATGAAGTTTATTGAATTCATAATTTTATTGTGAAACATTATGAAGCAAATAATATGCTAATTAAAATACAGAAGTAAAAATAATTTATTACTTAATTCATAAACTTTACATAAAACCTTAAAAAAAGAATTAATTAAAAAATAACACAATATAACATTTCATAAAAATTCGTTTCGACTGCTTGGAAAAAATGAATGGTTTTTCCCCTTCTTTGTAAACCATGTCTCCTAAATAAAGAAAAAAACATTTCTTTTAAAATCATAATCATGCTCTTAAAAAGCTTATAAAAATTATTTTAATAGATGTTTAAAACATGTGCTCATATAACACTTTTAATCATATTTCTTTATAATATCTTAAGTAATCAGGAACAGCTTAAATACTTTAAAAAATTGCATTACAGTGAACCGTCTCATTACTACAAGCTACCTCAGTCAATCACTTTTTAAATTTAACCAGCATTCCTCATAAAATAACTAATTAGTAAACATAACTTCTCTAAGATGCCCAATATCATTAAAGATCAAAATCTTCAGGAATCACGCATAGCTAGCTTAGAGAAGGTTCATTGTACAAAAACAGCCAATATGCAAATCTTTTCATAAATGAAGCCACCATAGTTATTAAATATAATATACAGTATACTTATATTCAGAATTCAGAACTTGAATAAATTTTTCGAACTGTTTTAGCATTCGAAAAATATTATATTTATTACCTTAAATTTCTAAAACAATATTACATATTGGTCCAAATGAATCACTGGGACTCGGACAACATTTTCCCCCAAGCTTTCTTTTAGCAACAGGATTCTGAAATTGTTTTAATGATTTAGGTAATGTTTGTCTCTCTTAAGGCGCTCACAAAACAAGTTACCCTAAATTTTTCGTCAAATTAGTCGGTATTCTCGACATAGCAATTATAGGACTTCAACAGCGGACTTTGTAACTGAAGAAGAAATTATGGCTGTTTATAGAATTAAAGAGAAAGTATTATCACATAAAACGAAGCAACTTAAACAACTTACATTGAAAGAAATGTTTAATAAAGTAAACAAATAAATATTAAGTTTTTTTTTTTTTTTTTTTTTTTTTTTTTTTTTTTTTTTTTGTAAATTTTAATACCCTTTAGATCATAATTGTTCTTTATTTCATAAATTACGGTTTCATATTTTTAATTTAAAATTTCTGCATGCCATCTTACCAGATTTAAACTGATGATCTGTAATCCGGAAAAATTGATAATCCGGAATCGCCGAAGTCCCGACGAGTCCGGATTAACGACTTTTGACTGTACTAACAAAACCAAACATCATATTCCCATTCTGCACAGTATAAAAATTCTTCTGCAAAACTGCAAAAATTACCAACACTTTGGCTTATTTGATAACTTTCAAATTCACTCCTTTGTTTGCATTTAGAATTTATAACTTTAATTTTCCACAGAAATTTGTTTTTGATTTTAAAAAATTTCACTGACATAATTTCATTCACTTCAGTATATATTAATAGATGCAGAAGGTTTTTGTACCTTACATAATTTTAAATCTTATGTAACCTAATGTAATTAATAACAAAATCAAAACGTAGATCAGAAACTGCATAAAATTTAATAAATAATTTCTACTAGTGTCACACGAAATGCTATGAAATTAATCAATAAAATGAGATAAAATATATAGAATTAATATTGCACATGTGTGAAGCTGGAAGTTTTACGTTAAATACTTTTTTTAATTAAGTATTTTTAAAAATGACCCCTTAGAGCATGGGACCTTTCGTAATTAGAACTTGCAAATCCACTTCGCTAGTCTTTCATAACATTGCTTTTCTTTTATTAACAAGAAATATTGCATTCAGTTATTTAATTTAAGATTTCCAAAAATAATGCTACTGAAAGGCATGAATACTTACTTAAATTTGAAATTAATTTAGTTGACTTAAAATAATATTTAAAAAAATAAATCTTCATATATACGTCTAACAATCAGACCTTATTAATTTTCTTTTATTTGAACAATATCTGAATTCTGCATTAGTTTGGACTAGTAAATCATTGGACAATTAAATACCAATCTATAAGAGAACTAATGTAGTTTACAAATGCACTGAATTTTATTTCCTGCATTAACTTTCAAAGAAAGTAAAATTTTCTGCATATTTGCATCATTTGGATTGATAGAATATGGCAAAGCATGCAAAGGCTATCAGTCTAAAGGGAAGTATATATTCATGGACGGCTTTGTAAGGAAAAGTAACTTGCATTTCCATTTATTCATGTGTGAGTATATATATATATTTACAGTTGTTAATCCTAAAATCAATGCTTCATTAAAAATTTATTATTATTTTATTTTTAATACTAACATATAGATACAGAATTGTGTTAAATTCCAATACACAATCATAATTTATTTAAAAAAAACTTATTTTATGATTTATATATTATATTACATGAATAAGAGAAACATTTGTCAAGAAATATATTAAACTTGTATTAGCAGATTCATGCTATCCTAGTAACAAGACTATCATACTTCAAAACTGTATTAAAATTGGGCAAAATAAAATCAACCTAAATTCTACATTAAATTTTTAAAAACTTATAAGTATGCAATGGTAGTTATATATACAATATAATAAATTTTGTAACTTATAAAATATTAATGGAATATTTTTGGAAATAATGTACAAAATTTTAGTTTTCTTTTATAACTAGTTTAACGAATTTTTAGAAAAATATTTTAGGTCATTTCCATCTTTTCCCTGTTGATATTGGTATATTAAAATATATGGAATAATTAAGTTGCATCTAGTTAGTAAACCAAAACATTACGAAAAGTATGATGCGATATATTTTTAATCAATATAATTACTTCATTTTGGAATTATAACATATTCGTAAGAAATTAATACCATTGAAAAAATAATATTATTACACTAAAGAATAAACGAGATTCTCGACCGAATTGTTCAAGTTTTTGTAATTTTACTTCATAACACACTCGTATATAAACATATTAGACTGAATTATAAACCAAGTATAATTAATTAGGTAATCCTAGAAAAAGAATAAACTAAACCTAGTAAGCAAAAAAAATATATACATTACATTCAGAATTCTAAATGTTTACATAAACTTTTCTCGCAAGGCCTGCCTGGAAAAAGATGTCAAACGTTCTTTGTTCAGACGATTGCAAACGAACGCTAACATGATTAATTTTGTTTTCAACAACCACATTACCGTTTCAATTAAATACCACAACAGTGATTAAATTTTGGAATAATTAGTTATAAATAATAATACGGGCAATTTAAGGCGTAATTTATCGGATGCGCAATGACAAAATACTACTATTAGATCTGCATTTGGAATAAATATTCTGCACTCTTTCAACTCATTACGAACACGGATATTAATTAATCGCAAAGCTTAAACGTTTAAATACTTACTCACTACATATAACAGTGCAAAGTGCATGAGAATAATATGCATAAAATGAACAAAAAATATTTCAAATGTAATTGTAAACATTTTCTTACTTACCTGCGCTATACAACCAACATGCATTCAGCCATGTTTTTTTCTGCAACTAGCTTTCAAACACTTTTCTTCTGATTGGCTGATTTCCAGTCAGTCACGTGATTCTTCCGCGCGGCTACTGAAACATTATCTGTAATGTTACAGGCAAATTAGCTGTACCAGCCACAGTTTGCTTTCAACCTGTTACCATTACAGGAAATTCTTGTGTAACTTTTTGATTTCTGTAACTTTACAAAACTTTTGCCTGTAAAGAGCGAACTTTTTTTTTACAGTGTTGGACAAAAATGACTCAAAAGCTTTCAAAAATGCAAGATATTATAAACTAGATAAAAACTTAAAACTGTTATTTAGCCTAAACGTAAATGAATAAATAACTAAAAGTATTTAGCTTAAAAGAGGGGCCAATGATGTATGATCAATTGTCTTTGCAAGAAAAAAATTTAGCCTAAAAGGAATAAGGATATACTGAGGATGCTCACACATTTTTAGATGATTTTGCTTTGCTATAAGCAAAATTGTGTGCTTTGAAGTTTTTTCAACTGTAACTATATTTATGAAAGTGTAAATTATCGTCTTCTGCTTGACAGTTTTGTTTTAATGCAAAGTTATGCTATTAAAAAAGAATTGTAAATGAATGGAGAGGGTATGTTTGTTCATTTTCCTAAGAAAACTATTTGCGTCTAGTTATTAAATCAATGTAAATGCCATGGCGTTTCGATATCTAAAGTTACAATAGTTAATATTGTTGAAAAGAAGTGGAAAGAAATATCAAAGTTTGGCTTAGAGTATAAAAATTGTTTCAAATACATATCAAAGGATAAATGGAATGCTTAAGAATGTTGAAAAATTAATATCTTTTATCTTAAAAGAAAATCCAGAAATCCAAAGTACAATTGCAAATTCATTAAAATGCTCAGTGACAACTATAAGCAAATCAATTAATGCTGATATGAATCCTAAAAAGGCAAGAAAAAACATACTACGCCTTGTCTTTCTCCACAACATACGAACAGACGAACGCAGTACGAGCTGCAGAATTCTGTATAAGAAACATTTATCCGGACATAAATGAAAAAATGTTCTCACGGCAGATGAATCTTGGGTATATAACTGTAATAAAACATATCCATCTATTATCATCATAGAGGAGAAAATATTCATAAATCATGATTAATAGTCTAAAGAAAGATTTTAAAAGGAATTTATGATTGTTGATGGTTTTTCCTTTAACAACAAATTAAAAATAAAAGTTGGCGAAAAATGTTCAAATCACGTCCATATATTATCAGAAACATATTTTATAACAAATTTTCAAAAATGAAACACGTTTTCTTTACCATAATGGCATCAATCAGCAGAACTGCATCAAGACAAAACAACCAGCCACAGGTCAAAGTCAACTGTTAATTTCCTTGGAAAAATTGGAAGAAGAAATAGTTATCAAGGCCATACCTTTCATTTATACCCCTACTAAATCTCCCGATGTATCAGCCATGGATGTATGCGCTTTCGGACTTTTCAAAAGTGGATTATCAAAACGTCGACCTATTACACTCCTTGGACTTTGGAAAGCTTTTTTAAAGCTTTTTAAGAGAAATGGGATTAAATACCTCTTCCTACACTATAAGAAGCTTTAGAATCTTGAAAATTATAGTATAGAAACATAGTTAAAAATAAGGGCTGTCAAGCAATTTCCCATTCTAATATCTCTGCCAACATATAAAGCATTGACAAAGAAAAAGCTATTGCTTGCATATTCATAATGATGAGAATTTTGTTCACCAGTCTATTAATAAAGAAATAGTTCAGTGAAATGACGAAAAAGGATTATTATGAACAAAGAAGAGTAAGGAAAAATAAGAAATATTTTTTCTAAATAAATGCAACCAAATAATGAGAAATTTAATCATAGGACTGGAGCTAAGGGGCTTTACAACAAAACCAAAAATTATGTGCAGGTGTACAAAATAAGGGAGTGTGTATATGATTTAGTACAAATCTTATTAAAGTATTACTCTTCATTTTATACATTTATTACAACGCTCTGCAGGAAGTAATAAAAATCTTTAGAGGCACTAAAGTAAGGCATTTGTTTCCTGTTCCGACCTTTTCTTCACATTAATATGTACCTGAAGTGAATTCCTTTATGATTTGATTCATGTTTTCCGCTATTTACTGTGTTTCACATATGATCTAAGAGCTCTGTATTTAAGAAGTGCAGAATGTGTTTGGATTTAAATAGCTTATTTGTAAGAATTATATTTTTACCCAAAAAAAATTTCTCGCAAGATTTCCGAATAAATTTTGCTTATTTTAACAATGTTTTAGATTTTTGTACAGATCCTTAAACAGATGGGAATTTTTTTTAAAATACAGATGTATCCATATCAATCCTGGATAAATAAAAATATGCATTGAAAAATTTCTTGCATAAAAGTCATTGGTATGTAATGGTTTGCATTCTCAGCATGAATTTCACATAGATTTTGTTAAAAATTAAATGATTATTTCTCATTATTTTGATAATAATGCACAGTAGCGGTATTATTTATCGGTATTTAGTGGCTACAAAAATAATACATTTAACAAACAAACGTATTAATACATCAGTGCTTCTTGTATTTATGGCAATACATCAACGGAATAGCGAATCGATTTTAGATAAAATCTGATGCCATAAATTAAACTTCCTTACACTTTTATTTCTACATTCACGGTTCCAACAATTCTTCGTTATGATACTTTTTTGTTCTCTTTCCTTCTAAACGCAAACATACTGGAAATAAATTTACTCGCTGCCAATTTGCCATTAGCAGTTCTAGCACGTTCGAAGCATAAATATTCAGCTTTCTTATCAATAACTCGAATTCAAAGCACATTTCTGCAGAGAAAATTTTCATTTCTAGCAAAACAACTGGTGAATTCTTTCTACCTTTACTACATTCTTAAAGCTCGAAAAAGGTCTGAAAAAATAAGATTCATCTTTTTATTCTTTCAGATCATATTTCAAAAGTCCATCTCTCCAATTCCTGTCACGTAGATATATATATAAAAGCTGGAGATGAATTCCTGTGAGCAATGGGTTGAACTGAACATCGCTTCGCCACATATTCAGGCGAAGAGCTATGTTTCTTTTTTATCCTGTATCATGAAAAAGCATAATTTTCCAGTGATAAATAAAAAGTAATAAATAGTGATCAAAATGATAGGCTCAGGAGTCTCTTTGTTACTATGATAAAAAATATCAGATTGCTAAATTCGTGTTTACAATGAAAACATTAAAGACTAATCTTAGTCATGTTCAGGTGGAGGATTATGTTATGCGAAATTTGATGGCTCTAGGTAGCATAAATTTTTTGCAATGTGAGAAACATACATACATTCATGAAATTTCTTCATTATTTAATTTCTTTAAATATTGCTGCTCGCGTACGGGTTCATAATTTATTCAATGCACACAGACCTGATGATAGGATAATAAAATTTCTTTTCATCAAAAGAAACACTTCAATGTTCTCCAATTTTTCAGAGTGCAGTCAGCAGTTACGCTTCAAACTACTAAGAACTTTAAACACAGCGTAATGCATCACAACAAACACAGCGTAATGTATCTAAAAAGAAAGCATAAACACAGCGTAATGTATCTAAAAAGAAAGCTAAACCGGAGATATCTTAGTTCACGCTAAACTAACAACAACTAATTACTGAGAGAAGATGCTTTCTCCGGTCTTCTGTAGTTTTCACCCGCCTCAGAGATATTTCTAGTACGTTGTGCTTCTAGAAATTACAGGAAAGCAATGTGATAGTCAAATTACGTCTGCAGCTGAAATAGTGATAAATTACATTTATTCAACAACAAAATCTGCTGCAGTGATACAACGACCGAACCCAAATCTCGCAAAATGGTCGCCACGACTAGCAACTTTTGGCGATTTCTCACCAAATTTGGACCTAAAATAAGTCGCCATCTCGCCAAATTACTGATATAATCATTTACTCAATGTTAAGTAAAACTACTTTCTTACTTTTCGCGCATAGTTTGTCCTTTTAGATTTTTCTTATGTTATGTTACACCGAAAAATGAAGAGTTTCACGTATAATTACACTAAAATCATCTATATACTTATATAATTCGTAATATTGTCCCCTTCTCAAGGACTGCACGTCCCGGGCAGTACAATCCCTGTACAGGAAGCCATACTTACAATTAAGGCAAATCAATGCGCTACTTAATAATTTTAGTACACAGCATAAAACAAATCAAATACTAAATTAGTTAATGAGTGCACAAATTTACAAATTTAGAAAAAAAAGAAGGTTATATTCTTAGTACCTAATACATACACTGTGGAGGCTACGTACTATAACGATATTAAGAGGCTAACCTGACATACTGAACTGCTTAAAATTCGGTGACTTACGGATCCAAACAATGACGTCTCTCAGCCTGTTTAGGACTGTGTAAAGACTATCCCAAAGTGACTGTAGTTTAGGAAAGAGTCCTTTCCGTCGAATCGAATTCCATAACCATACCTTGACACATTCGTAGTATTTATGCTCTTGTATTGATGCTCTATCTCCTTCACATCTTATCCGCCCGACACGGCCCTACATTGAAACAACCAGAACCGCCCGAAAACGGCCAGGAGCGTAATCTTGTTTTCTTCCCTCCCCCTAAGGTATGCAGTAGCAGGTGCAATTTCCCCAAATGCATTGTATCAGTTTACTGCAGATAGCTTGTCCTAAGAGGTTTTATTATTTTTTGGTGGATCGTGACATTTCGTTGTTGATTCTTTTGTGGTACAGTGTGCTTTTAAACTTAAAACAACAATAAAAGAGTAGTTTAAAAATTTAAGGATTATATTTATTTTTAATCAATTTATTATGATCATAACAAAGCCGAAAAGGCTTGTTGGTCTGACCTGCAGAATAGTTTTATAAAAAACGGGGTCAAAGGCTAATGGAATATTTGTTAGAAAGTACAAAGGATGTCATTGGAAATCTTCACACCTATTTTCTGCGTCAATGGACGGGAAGGCGAGGAAATTACTGTAAAACTGGAAAACTATTTCGGGCGGTCCGGTATTTTGAGGATACAGGTTAACGAAGGGTCTGGATTTCAAAGTTCTATAGCTCCTGTGTCGTATCAGGTCATCATCTTCTCCATTGCCAAGTTACCCGCTGTCGTGCTAAATTGTGCATAATTTCAAAATGTTTTGGTGATCTTGGATGTACGCCTCAGGGAATGAAGGCGCATCCGGAGGGAGACCAAATGAAAGATCGCAAGGCAGACGAAGGCCAGGACCGAAGAGTACCTGGGATGGAGAATATCCGGTAGTCTAGTGGACAGCACTGCGACAAGCCTGTAAAAAAAGAGGTAATTTCTTGTCCCAGTCCTGCTGGTTTCTGGAAACCACCAACGAGATTGAGATATTTGTGAGCATGGTTCGATTAAACATCTACCTAAAATTACATTAGATGGAAAAATTATGTTTTTAATTGTATTCTTATTCTAAAGGAGATTAAACAGAAGTTCACAGCTTATAATTACAAGACGTTAGTAAAATAAGTAAATAAATAAAAATATAATTTATTATTTTACATAAATATTACATTAATATTGTATAAAAAGGTAGCACCTAATATGCATAGCTGTACTATGATACAGTATTCAAAGAATGGAAAGGAAATTCAAAGGAAGAGTTCTGAGGATGCGGAAAGAACAAATAATCAAGATTCAGAAAGAGCCAGATTTGAAAGTGCGAATAACGAAGACTCCAACGGAATCATCCGCAGCTAGAGCAGAAGCGTGCGAATAATCGCGACTCCGGAGGACCCAGATCTGCGACTAGTGTCGACTAGTGTCGAAGCGCTGACAGCTGGGAATCCGAGAAACTAGTTCTTATAATCTAAGTACTTTAAACGGATTTTCGCACTGCCAGATGAAAAAAAAAATGCCATCCATTTGGAAAGAAGGGGGAATGAGTTTGAGATACGTCGATTTATTTAATGTTTTGTTTTTTATATACTATATGGAACACAAGCAAGCCAAAAGCACACACATATATATACGTAACACACATGTACGCATACAAAATAGATCAGAGACATTTCCGGTAAAATAATAAAGGAAAAATAGCTAGTGTTTACATTTTGACAAACTTCCTAACAACAGCTCTCGGTGAACTCTCAAAGAACTGCCGCTCCGTTTTCGCGTGAGCGCTGATCATTGGTTCAGCAAAGTGAATCGGTTCCGAAGCGGATCGTTCATCTTTACTTCCAGCTGGTCTTTCCTGATTTCATCACTCTGGGTCTCGTTCAACCGATGATGAAAACATCTTGATCATGTGACCGAATTCAGCAGCTTGTATTTCGCTTCGACCTGGAACAAAATCGAGATCTTTCTGGGGTGGACGTCAGCTTTTCCATGTGATAATCTATTACGATGACGGATAGTAATGTCATATTCTTGGAGGCTGTATCCACCTGGCTATTTGGCCTTCAGGAATTTTGAAACTTAAGAGTGAGTGAGTGAGTGAGACTTTTTGGCGCAAAACCAAAAATGATTATAATGCGCCAAACACGAGGCAGATGAAATCATGAATTAATGATGCATTGAAATTGCTTGCCAAATCCAGAGGATGAAGTGATATAAAAACAAGGTAAAAGCACACATTAAAATACAATACACAATCTTCAAAACAGATTACATTAGATAATAAAAGCCAGTCTCTTTTAAATAATAAAATAAATTACAATGACTTCTCTTCCGATTAAACGGTCGAGAGGTAAGTCAAAACTATTAAAATATTGCTGACGAAGATTATTAAAACTTGGACACTCAATTAAAATATGACGGACAGATACACAAACATTACAATTTAAACAAATAGTCTCATTTTGAGCTTTCAGAAGATAGTTATGTGTCACTGTAGTGTGACCAATCCTGAGGCGAGCCAAAAGAACTTCCTCCCTTCCATTTCTATTAAAATCCCAACACTCAATTCTAGGTTTCACACTTCTCTCAGCTTGTTGTCAACTTGAACGTCCCACAGTTGCTGCCATTTTTTACGAATCTTTTCTTTGATGACATAACAGATATCTCCGAAAGGGATGAGAAGACTGGACGGTTCAACAGCAGATTTCGCTGTGACATCCGACAGCTCATCTCCCTTTTATTCTTGGATGTCCGGGAACCCAGCAGTATAGGATTTCGTAACCACGACTCATTAAGTTTATATGTATCTTCAGAACATCCACTATAACAACATTTTGAGTTTCAGAAAAAGCTTCTAACGCTTTTAGCGCACTATACGAGTCTGTATACAATATGAATTTCTTGTGGCATAGTTTTGAGCTATACAAAATACCATTATAGATTGCAGTTAATTCAGATGTTAAGACTGAGAAACCGTTGTACAAACGTCTGCCTTCTATGTGATCTTCAATTACAAATGCCATCCCAGCATGAACATTTGACAGGAAGATAACTGCTATATTTATGCCTGTGCTCAGTAAAGAGGGTTCTGTAAACAATGTCGTTAGTGCTTGCCTTTACGTGATGGTTGAAAACATCAAGAAGCTGAATCCGTGCATTTTCCCATGGTGGGATTTCAAAATTCTGCACTGCTTTGCGGGTGCATATCAGAGAGGGAAAGTTCCTCAATGACAGGGCGAACTCTTAAAGGAAAGGTACGCACACAGGATGGACGTGTTTCAATATTTCGTGTTCTTATTCAAATAAAGTGTTACACACATTATCAAGTAAGCTCTGCTTATTAGGATGTTTAGGTTGCAATAGAATATTAAAATATTGCAAAAGGGACAATTACGCCTCAGATAAAGTGATGGTTCGTTAGAGTCAACATACAGGTTCTGGACAGGAGAAGTCTTGAAAGCTTCTGAACAAATCCGCAGAGCTTGATGGTCCAGTCTAGAGCGGACAAGCGCTATGTAAATGCGAAGTATAGAGCAACGCTCTGCACCCCAGGATGTGTTCGACAACACTTTTAAAATATTTAGTGTTTTTAAGTACTTCTTTCTCAGGTTTAAAAGAGGAAAATCAATTTTCGGTCGAACGTCACTCCTAAAAATTTTACTTCAAGCGCAACTGGAATAATTATACCATTTAGATATAACTCAGGCTCAGAATGGAGACCTCGCTTCCTACAAAAGTTTTCTGTTTCGAAAATGTAAATCCCTGTTTATCTGACCATTCTTGGATCTTATTCAGAGCCATCTGCAGTTGCCTTTATACGTATCTCATGTATGCCCCTCGACAGCTAATATGTAGATCATCAACATATAGAGAATCCTTTACATATTATTAAGCATACTCATTATCATATAAAAATTACAAACTTTAACATTCAAGATTTTTTTTTGACTGCGAATGGGCATTATACACAGTTTTTATTTCACTGTTTCTTAAATTCCTAAATGATGTTATAAAGACATTAGATTACTTCGAGGCGAGAGACATAAAAAATGAACATGCCTTCGCCGAGACTCGAACCTCGGACTTCTCGAATACGCGCCGAGTGTGCTGACCATTACATCACGAAGGTATGCTAAGAAGGCGGGAGAAATATATTATATACTCCGCCTCTTTTAGAGGCCACCTGGGGATTAGTGGACCCGATCGGCGTATTCTGGTGGTGAAGAATCAACATCCACCAACGTTTCAGTTCGGGCGCCACTGTAGAATCATTTAAATTATTTTGATGTCAGGAAACTGAAGAAATGAGCAATACCCTCACCGGATTCGAACCACGGATCTCTCGAATATCCGCCGAGTGTGCTGACCATTACACTACAAAGGCATGCTAAGAAGGCGCGAGAAATACCTTATAATGCCATATTCTGTTTGCGCATATTAGTATTCAGAAATCAATAATTTGAAAAATCTACTAATTTCTTACTAAACGGAAAATTAAAAAGTAAGACCTACAAATCTGTTATAATAGTTCAAAATATAATAGAAAGTGCAACTATAATAACAAGCACTATATATTAAAAAATAAGGTAAAAGTTGTTTATAGGGTGCAGAATGCATTGTTACTTTCTCAATTTAGTCCCACTCATCTATGACATCACTAAGTTCGGCCATCGTAATTTTGTTCATGCAGCATTTTTTGAGGTTTTACCAGTAATATATAATATAACTAAGAGCGTGCTTCTTATTTATCGTACTAAAAGAAAATCTAAAATTTTTCAAATGCATTTTGCATTAACTGTGTTGAAACAAATATACGCCTCGTATAAATCATGCACATCGTATTTACAAACCTTACACTCGAATATCTTCCTAAATATTTTAAGTCATTTATTTTGGTTTTAAGCAAAATTATTACAGACAAGCGTTTATTACTTTTATGAAATATTAACGTTGTCGCTATTAAAGTTTTCACATAAAAACTAAGGCTCATATTTAGGTGTAAAAATATGAGTACATATTGCTTTAGTAAAGATCTAAATTTCCAAAAAAGACAGTGGATATGTATAATATTTTAAGGTACAATAGAATATAATTACTTACGTTTTCAAGAAAGAAAGATTACTCTGCCAGAAATTCTGATAAATATGCAATAAGAACAAAAGTTCTTCTTTTAAAAATTCAAATAAAATACGTTTTTACTCAGATAAACTCCATATGTTACTCAAATATGTTTCTGGAATTCAAACATTAAAAGGACTGAGAAATGTGTAGTAATTTATACAAACAATTTAAGAAACATTCGAGAGCAAAAGAAATGCGATGCATATAAACTGCATTTAGATAAGAATTTATTTTAAATTAAAAAACGCTCGTAAAAGACGGTTTTCTATTCAAAGTGAAAACAAGTTTAGAAAAGTTGAAATAATTTCTGAAAATATGCATAAGCATGGCACAAATCAAAGAATACTTTGAAGCATTGCCACTTATTTTCGTGCAAAAATATAAAAATAAAATAGCCCCAAGTTTTTCAAATGAATTCAGTGTGTGAAATATAACTAAAGAAATAACAAACACATAAACGTGAAAGTAAAACCTCGAGCCTGAAAAATTTTATACACTCAAAATTTCACCCGGTATAATGCATTTCTTGTGCTTCAGCACATTTCCATAATGATGCATATTTATCTTTACTTTTATTTTAATATTCTTTTAGACCGTAATGTAGCGTAAAAGTGAGAGAAATATTTTTTATGAAGCAGGGTAGTAAAAACTACAGCAAGTCGTATTTCTTTTCCTTATAAGAATACATTTATGTTACTGGAAATGTATGGAAAACAAATACGCGCTTTATTTTTTTTTCCTTGATGCACAATACTAATAAAAATTAAATTAATTAAAATCAAATAAAAATCTACATCACATATGTTTAAATATTGTAAGAATGTACATATTAATGTAACAATCAATCAATAAAAATTTGAAAAATATTAAAACAAAGATTTTAAATAATAGGTGAATCATATATATATATATATATATACTATATATATCCTAAAAAGTAGAATTCACTATCGGACATTTGTTATTGAGTTGACATTCCAAGCACTGAAATTAAACGTCCATTATTTTTGACTTCATAAACCTCCACAAATTTACACTTCACGTTTCTTTTCTCATGCAGTAATCTTCTCAATGCATCAACAGTCAGTCTAATTGTAAAAAAGCATTTGATTACATTGGCTTTAACCATAGATATCTTATACCTTAGGATTATCCAGATAGTTTTCTGATCAAACAAACAGTTTTCTCAGTAAAGAAAAACAAGAAAGTCTTATGCTTTTACATGAAATTCATATGTTTTGTATGAGGGAGCAAATAATTGTGCACATACAGAGTTTTACTGCTAAGAAGAATCGTGTAAACGTAGACTGTTTTGAACTAATGAATTAAACCTTTGTTATCTTCTCTGAAGTAGTTTTCGCAATAAAGATATTTTGATTTTATTGCCATTTAATATATTATTGGCATACTGCAATACCTTGTTTGTTGGTTAAGATAGTAGCCAAAAGTGTCCAGAATAACTCTGAGTACGCAGGCCTCACTGAAGTATAACAGAAATTTAACTGAAGATATGAATATTCATGGAAATGAAAAGAAGAAATATGCAAGTTCAAAACGCATCTGTGTTCATTATAAACTCACATGTGCATTAAAAATGATTATCGGTTACACTGTATATATATATATATATATATATATATATATATATATCATGAGAGCGGTTACGTGGTTAAAAGGAATCTTTCAATAATTAAAGAAATTTTTAGCATGTTCGCATTTACGATTCGCCATTAGTAACCGTTTGTATATTAATCATTTCTTTTACTAGAAAAGTGAAATTTTTAAATCTTTGTTAGATTTATGTTTAGAAATAAGTGGTACTAAAAATTTTCTACAACTCTCTAGTTCAATTAACATTTTTAAACATTTAATGTACCTTTTGAGAATTGCGTAAGTTTTCGAATTGAATTGAAATTTATGAATATAAGACTTGTTGTTATGCATCTTTTTTCTCACAAGATGGAAGAAAATGTCAACGTCATGAAAATCCGTTGCAATACTGTGTGATACATTTCTGCATCATATTCTCAGAAAACTAAAGCATGACAGAATCACAAGCCTTTAACAATCTGACAAGAAATGCTACAATTTGCCTAAACTAACGTGCTTATTAACTTCCTTTTTCTTTAGTTCCTTATAACCGTGTTATTAGTAAGATTAGATTTATGAATTTATGGTTAGTAAAAGAAAGAACTCCTATTACTGATTAAAGCCTTCAGCACCTTAATAGGGGACAGTGAAGTTTGTTCACCTATGGTCCGACTTTCAAGGAGATGGGAGGTGATTTAGCTATCTTCTGCTCCAGTTCCTCCCCCACTCACTAATCGTTGAAAGGTTGATCAGCTGGATGACATTTTAAATGTTCGTGCAAAGACACTACATTTATAAACACTTTCGTCGGGATTCGAACGTGGGTCAACGATATGAGAGCCTTCATTGCTAATCATTATACCGGTATGTGTGATTATTGTTACTAGTATATGCTTCAAGCACGCTATAACGCTTCAAGCTAAGGGAAAGGATAATGCATTATTTATGCATTTTCACTCACACAGTCAAGATGCAGCACGTGGTCATAAATAGCAGGATAATTTCCACTGCTGTGTGTATGCGCTCTTTAGACCGATTTTGAGCAGGTTTAAGCAGAGTTCCATTTGCTGTGTCACATTTCCTGTCCTGTACTGATATCATTTCGAAGGGGGAAGGTTCCTGAAACTGTGTTCTTCCGGATATAAGGTTCCAATCTTAAAGTTACAGCTATGTATGTGGATCCTTGAGAACTGGTAAGCGAAAATCGCTTTAGCTCAGGAAACCGACACGTAAACTTAAAAAGGCTTAATTACCTTTTATTGCTCAAAATAAAGATTAACAGATGACCCTTTATCAGGACGTACAGAAAAGCCTCCACTCAAGAGTACCAAGAAAATCAAACTTAACTAATGCTTAACTGAAAACATATAGCCGAAGCTATCAAAATTGTACAGGAGTTGGCTCCTAAATGTTAACTAAACGTCGATGCTGTGAAGGACCTGAAATACGGCCGAGCATAGTAACAGGTCAGAGAGAGTGTAGCCAAAAGGCGAACGCAAGCTTGTCAGAATCCCTGGCTCTCTAACGAAGTCAGTAGAACTTCGACTTGAGTACCGCTCTTCCTTCATTTGCATTTAACTGCAATTCTAAAAACACACTCTGGCAGAAAATTGGTTGCTGAAATTAGAAGCGATAGGAAAGTAGCTTTAACTAAAGATAACTGTTAAAAACTTAAACTAAACCTAACAACCATCTTAATGAGACTTGATGGTCAAGTTGTAAGGTTTTACTTTATTCTAACCCTTTATTTTTAGTTTGACTTTCCTGTTTCTCTCGATTTCAGTTTCCAGCCGGAATGTAAATTTTGTATGGCGTAGATGTAAAGTTTAAATGTGTTTCAGAATTCAAGCTTCCAGTATTTAAGCTGCGTTTCAAGAGTTCAAAAGCGTAGTAGCGGACTTAATTCCGATGTTTATGCTGCCGAGTTTAAGATTAGCTCTCTAGTTCGGTGTTCGACACCTTTCAGTTTATACTGATATTTCTCGACTCAATTTTGCTGCGTGCAGTTGATTTAACGTTAGTTAAGCTAAGAAGCCAGTCATTGGATTATCTTAATTTATTATTGAATTGCTAAATTCTTATTTTCTCTTACGTATCCACAAGTAGGGGTGATTTGTGTGAACGAAGTGCGTGCATATGTTTGAATTTAGATTTAGATTAAAATGTTATTTAAACTTTTCATTTGCAGTTTTTATTCTTAAAACACATAGTGAAAATTTTATACTTAGTCTTCGACATAGGGTTAAGAGTGTATGCTCCCGAAGAATACACGAAAACTGTATAAAGTAAGAGAATAATTTTAAAAACAAGTTATGTTCAGCCGAACGGCAAGTAGATGGGCGACTTGACCGGCGATGGTTTAAGTGACAGGAAGGAAAAACCCGCGCGAGACAAAATGACGCGTAAAGTATTAATGTGTATAATTTGCTGCATATTAGGGTGGGCAGAAAAAACCACTTTTATTTTTTAGCCTATATTCAAGAACTGTTGCATATCGCCTAGCTAAGTTAAATGGAAAAAGATAATTTTCAAATAAAATTATATCCTTCGTTTGTGCATCACACACAAAGCTCTGAAAAATTGTGAAACTCTTAGGTTTTTCGTCATTTATTTACAGCGACTAAATCATTACTTACGAAACTTTATAGGTTTTATTACTGTAGGACGAGGAACACAAAAATGTTTAAAACCTGTAATTTCAAATTATTTATTATTTGCTTAAAAAGCTAAAAAAAATACATTTTATTTTTGCAAAAATAACAATATTTCGTAAGTTTTGCTACAAAACTTTTTAAACGATAATTATCATCTATTATGTAACTATATTGTGTAATTATAAATATTGTATGTACCGTAAATATTTCATAGCTATGTATGAGATAATTGATTCGGATAATTCTCACTTCGTTGACAAAAACAAAATAAGAAACGTCATCATGATAACAGAAATGATTAGAGAATCATGCATTGTAATTATTGAAACAGTAGGGTCTGTAATTTATACGGTACAACCGTAATTTATAAAATCTTTTTCGAAGAATTGAAAGAGCAGATCTTTATTCCCTCATAAAATACCAAGATCAGAGTATATAGGTCATATTTTTCCCTTCGTGATATGCTATATATATAATTTCTACTATAATTTTTTATTTGACTACACGTGCGAATTTCTCTTGTAGAACATGATGTGGCAGTAAGTGATAGAGCTGTAGTTAATACTAGTTTGAAAAATGGTGTTTTCCACCAGATTGATCTGCACGTTCGAAGATCACTGCAGTAGACTATATGTCTCCTATACTTCAATGAACTGCATCTCCGTCACCTACTTCATCACTCCGTTGGTGTTACCACAGGCCCCCAAATCTTTCAGCGGACTGATCGAGATAACCTCTTGCTTCACTTGTGCGCTTTAAACAAGTTGAATTTTACATTTCTCAAGTTGACAGAAAAATGTGTCTCAAGGATAAATTATATTTGTTTGATATTTCTGCTGCCCATAAAGTCAAGTACAGTTTAAGAAGATTTAACAGCTCATGATCGTGGTCTGCTTTCACACTCAAGACCAGAGCAAATCGACTTCTCAGATTTTACGTGAATTTAGTAAAACCTACTACTGAAATTAGGCAGTTGATACATTTAATTTTGACTGCTACACATTTCTCTAGTTCAAAATCAAAACCAGGCAAAATTTCATAGACGGTCTAAAGCTAGATTTTTGAAGCCATCAGAACATCACGATATCTAACTGAAAATTTACTGCAAGTCATTAACAGGAATGCAGCGGTATGTTTTCTTTGTTCATTCCGAATAGATCCTTGGAATGATTGTAGATGAAAGAGCGGAATGATTGTATAAGAGAACTACGGTTGCTTCGATTTTTGAAAGATCGATAACTTTCCAAGAGAAAGACTATTCAAAACTTCACCACACCAAAACTCAATTTCGAAGATACAGACTACGTCTAGACTTACTTTTTGGATAGTTGCGATACCTTTCCTCTTATACTATATAGCCGGGGTGGCCAACAAGTCGATCGTGATCGACCTATCGATCGCGAGGCTAATTTTGGTCGATTTCCGATCGCTCGCAATGACTGGCGTGGAATTCCGTGTACAATAGACTTTGAAGCGATTGTAGAAGACAATACCTTTTAGCAATAGTATAATGCATTCTGGGAATTTGCCGTGGTCATAAATTTCTAGAATTCTGACAGCCTGACACTGTGATCTCCTCCCATCCAGTACAATACATTTTGACTTATATTTTACACTTGTCACCGGACGCAAAGCCTGAACGCAACTGTTAGGGCTAGACTCATGAAAGAACACAGTCAGTTAGCTTGAATATTTGGTAGTGTCATACGGTAGCTTCTTTTCTTTTGCATTAACAGTATTATTATTATTAATCAATATTATTTACGCTCAGTAACCACTTTGGGTTTCAATTTTTCTTCTGTTTAAAATGTAAGTACCTTTTCTTTGCTTTAAATAAAATTGCTTTTCTTACATATCTATTTACGTGATAAGTGAGCATTCTCGGCAACAGATCTCTAAACTGCGGTTATTACACTAAGTAAAAAAATAAGGGACAGTATTGCAGATATATTAGGAATAACAATAATTCTATTTAAATTAAGATTTCGGTATTTAAACTGCAATAAATATATTGCAACTTTAACATACTTCTTTTTAATTTGAATATATCTTTATTAGATTTTAATACACTTGTATTACGGTGTCCGATCGCAGTATGCAGTATTATTATCATTTCTCTCAATATTATATAGCCGCATTTCATGAGTTTTTAATTTTCTAGAAAAATATTTAATTCAATATTTATTCTTTAATTTGTCATATTTTTTTGCATTCTAGTATACCCATGATGAACATGAGTAGTAAATCGAAGAAATCGAAAATTTATCACTTCATTGAAGAATGGGAACTCGATTACTTTTTTACAATGTTGATGATAAATGCTGTTGCTTAATATGCCTTGCCTCAGTAGCCATTGCTAAAAAGGGTAATCTGGAGAGACATGTTTTAGCTTTACATGAAAAATATCAAACAGGTTCTGAACTGAGAAAACATAAAGTTACGAATCTTAAAACTCAATTAACAAATCAACAAAGCGTTTTTAAAAAGCCAGGATGAAGTCACACGGAGTAACTACTGCATCATTCAAAGTAAGCTATCTCTTAGCTTAAAAAAAATGTAAGCCGTTTTCCGACTGCGAATTGCTAAATAATTTTTTTTAGAAAAGACAGATTCACTTTTTGATGATTTTAAGAACAAGAGTGAACTTGTTGATGCAGTTCAAGCTCTACAATTGTCTCGAAATACAGTGATGCGACGAATTGAGAGGATGAGTGGAAATGTGAAAGAGCAGTTATATAATGCTATATTAATAGATGTTTTTGTTTTTCCCTTCAGTGTAATGAATCGACAGATATAAGTAATACGGCACAATTCCTTGTTTTCGTTCGTATGGTTTATAAGGATTTTACAAGTAAAGAAGTATTGTTGGGTATGATTTCTTTGAAGGAAAGGACTAGAGATGTAGACATATTAAAATCATTTAAAATCGTGCTCAGTGCTTTGAAAGTACCACTTTTTAAATTAATCTCAATATTAACGGATGGCGCAGCTGCAATGATAGTTAAAATAAATGGATTTATAGCCCTATGTCAAAATGAAAATGAATTCCCTGACTTTTTGAGCTATCGCTGCATAATTCACCAGCAAGTGTTATCTAACAAGAGATTAAACACAAAAGCGGTAATGGGCATAGCATTTAAAATCGTTAGTTCAGTTCGAGGAAGTTGTCTCAAACGGGGTTCTTCCAACTGCAGCTGTACGAAGGGCAACCTGAGTTATTACTACATACCGCTGTCAGATGGCTAAGCAAAGGTAAATTTTTGCAGTGATTTCGTCATTGATTGCCTGAAATTTTAGATTTTCTTCCCGAACAAGATGGAAACTGTGAAAATTTAAATGATAAAACTTGGCTTAGTGACTTAACATTTCTTATTGATTTTACTTCAATATTAAGTCATTTAAATTTAGAATTACAAGGTAAAAATAAAATAGTAATTGGTATGATCAGCTGCATAGATGCATATAAAACAAAATTTATTTTGCTAATAGAAGATCTGCAACAAAATAATCTGAATCTTTTTCCAACTATGGCGAATAACCTACAAAAACATAAAAATATTAATTTCAAGATCAACAAATATGTCGCGTAAATCCAAAAAGTAATTGAAGATTTTGAGATGAAATTCCAGGATTTTGCAAAAATTAAAGAAATTGTGGAATTCATATCTTTTCCTTTTAAAAAAGATTTAAGTGCGAAACGCATTAGCCAAAAAATTTCAGACATATTTCATATGGATCAAAAGATATTAAAAAATGAAATTATAATTTTGCAAACTTACTTACTGAATCTTACAAGCTCAAAAATTTAAAGAAGTTTTTTGGAAATCTGTCAACCGAGAAAAATATAGCAATATCACCAAATGTAGCGAATATAACTATTCTTGTTTTGGATCTACATACCTATGCGAATCTGCATTTCCATGCTTGAAACTAACGAAGACTAAATAACGTTCTGTCCTGACTGATTCCCATACTAAAGACTCATTATTATTATCTTTGTCAGGATATACACCTAATTGTGATTCCTTGGTTAGGGACATGCAAACTCAATCTTCCCATTGATTTTAAGGCAGCAAAGTAAATGCTAAATCTGTCTGTATCTGCAGCTACTTTGAATTCATAAATATTGTTAATAATTAACGTAGGTAGATAAACCTTATACTTCAGTGTTTCAGTATGTCATATCTATATTTCAGTACGAGTTATGCTCAGTGAGCTATTGATAGATTAGCAAAAAGTAAGCCGTGTTATTCTTTCGTGATAAATTACTCTCGAGGAATAAAAATGCGAAAGTGAGGCACTGAAATCAAATTATCAGCTATACTATGCATTCTTATAACAACTTTTCCATATTAAAGAACAAATAGTACATCAACTTATACATGGCATACATATACAACACATACATAAAAATATGAAAAATATGTACAACATTTTTATGTCATATTACACAACATAAAAAAATTAAATTGCGTTTTTTGTTAGTAAACAATCTATCTTGAAAACGTGTAGAAAAATCGAATTTTTTAGGCACCACATGTACGGAATCCTGGTATTAAAAGTTGGATCTGGAAGTTTATTTTCTTTATGAACCTATATCTAAAAAAGTTAATAAGTGATTTCAAAAATAAAAAATAGCTTTAAACATATATTTTACTTATCTACCCATACCTCGCTGGAATGTACCTTATACTGAAACACAGTGTATAAAATATTGTATGTATTTTACACCCTTCTCCCCCCTTAGACTATACCTATGACAGCAAGTCGATTGCAACATACTTTTAAGATAAAAAGTAGATTTTGTATACGAAAACGTTGGCTACCCCTGCTATATAGGAACATTACGGATAAGAACTACAAAATTCTAAAAGATTTAAAAGGGTAATAGCACATCGATTGCACATCGCTGCATCCAGATTTACAAAGTTTCTCTTATCACACGTGAGTTCTCCAATGGTGTGTCTAATTTGTGACTAAAGCATCCAAAACCGTATGTGATACTGATCCAACAAACGGCTAGATCAGATTGACTCTATTATCATAATATATTATGCCAGAATTTTCCCGAAAAGCTAATTTTAAGTTCCACTCTTTTAAACAACAAAGAAAAAATGATAAATGCATTGACCACTTGCTTATTAAAACGCAAATTATAAAATTCTTGATAATTTTATATCACGTTTATATCATAGTTATCACGAAATCCTGTCATTTTTACAAAACATTGTGTTTTTTGAGCTCTTTGCGCAAAGAATAAATAATTTGGAAAGTTGCAGATTTTAAACTTTTTTCATGTTTCTTATGTCCTAAAATTTACATTAGGAACAATTGTATTTCGATAGCAGAGAGTAATTATTAAAAAATTAAAAATGGCAACAAAATTCCACCACTTTTCAAAATTTTGGGTGATATGCGCATAGGGAAGGTGCATTTTTATATAAAAACTTTTCCTTCCATTTTGTATAAGCAAATTTTCCAGGATATAGCAACAGAAAAAAAGTGTTTTTGAGGCTAAAAACATTTTTTAGAGTATATTCTTTAATTAAATATGTATGTGGATGTATTAACAAAAAGATATCGTGCATAAGATTATAACTTTAGTTAAAGAGGGGGAAGGAAAAAGAAAGAAAAATGAACCAGATTCAACATTCCAGATAGAAATATTCCAAATTAATTTTGGAATCACAGTTTCTACGTGTACACTTTTAATATCTTGAGTTGTGGCCAATTTAATTTTGGAGTTGGAGTCAAGTCAATGGTATACTGAAAATATATTATTATAATGACGTTTTTCCCTTCATAGACTTCTCTTGACAATTAATGCATTTATCTAAGTATATTTCATTGTTAAAATTATGAAACCTAATTATTAATTGGTAATTTAAATCCGCTTAATTAATTAATGCTTAATTAAATCCGCGAAATACGCCACTTATTTCCATAAGTTTGATTATGTTAATGATTAGTAATAAATCTAATATCCACAGTATAAATGATGAACTAAGAAAAAAGCATTTTGATTATTATACTATTTATGAAAATTAATTTTGAAATAAATATTCATGTTTTTTTATTTTTTTTCGTATCCTCTATACCTGAAGGGGATCTCAATCAGAGCCAAGAACTTCTTATGAACAAGTACAATTTGTCGTTGTTATTTTTAATAGTTGGTTTTTAATATATGATTTCATATTCTGTTATTTGAACTTTCAGTGGGTCAATTCTAAAATTAAAGGCTGGTGGTTAGTATTTAGCTTAAATTGCTTAGACATCAATTTTAAAAGTAAAATATTATAAACTTAAAAAGATACATAGTTGTCATTTTAAATGCAAGTAATTTTTATATTTTTAATTCATAATTTCGGTAACTTGCTAAAATTTTAATAGTAGACTATTTGAGGTGCTACACAGGAATTTGAAATTTTGAAATTTCTAGATAATAGTTTTTTTTTCCATGAAAGCCAGTGAGAATTGAGAACTAAACATTATATTTCATTAACGCATCACATATTTCAAAGAAGAGCGAGCATTAAGTAATGGAAATATTTGTAGTTTGAGAGGTACATAAATAGTAGTGTAATTTTCGTTAAGATATCTTCTCATTAAGAAGCATTTTAATGTATAATCAGTAATCGTTCTAATTAGACATAGTTCACATTTAAATCTTTATTTCTGCATTGCTTTTGAATACAATTCTGTCAATTTCAAGGATGATCACACGCAGGATACCTTCAGAGAAAATGCTATGCGAAGCTAACGTTCCTTTTGCCTAATATTAAGCTTCACGTTGGCATGTTTCTTTTTGAATTTGATAAAATAACTAACTCGGTGTATAGATTAATTTAAGATTAAAAGTTATTTCATGATGAAGATTTTCATAATTTAGTTAATAAACGTGTATTAAATAACAGGAATTCAACACTTTATTCAATATTATCCAATTTTTATAATAAAAATAACGTAAATTTTATACCATTAAAACGTAATGCTTTCTAAAAGCAAGATGTTAATAGAGCTACCGCCTAAACATCTATTGAAATAATTTTCATGCATGCAATTACTATGAAAAATGAAAGTGTATTAAATGAATTGGCAGTTGCAAATTCAGTATATAGAATCGCGATTAAATTTTGTCAAACTGTTTTTCATAAATCCCTTTGTTTTCTACTTGCTTTATCCACTTTGCTAACAGGGGAATTATTGCACAAATACTTTAAACTATGCGAATATCGTCTTTCTATAGTGTTTGAGTGTATTTATGAGGACAAGTTTTATTTAATAGATTTTTTTTGATGCAACTGCATTTTAATAAGTGTACTTTCTTTTTTTTTCAGGTAACACTAAGCGGAAATATCATGGAGGTGGAAAGCTGCTCGATTGTCTTCAGATTAATGTAATGATATTTGACATCAAACAAACTGAGAATTATCAGAAATTTAACTAAATATAAAACATTAAAAAGAAGTAATACGACTTGATTTACATTGCTCACATATTCAAATCTATTTGAATAATAGATGCTCTGTATTCTACATTATTTATTAATTCACTTGCTTTATATCATATATTAGCAAATACACACTTGAATCAAATTAAGTAAATTATTTTTCGTTAAAATACTTCATTACACATCTTCGTTATACCAGTAACAATTTCACAACTAGAAGCAAATGCAACAGAATTTTTATAGCTTAATCTCCACTTTTTCGTGTGCAACTCAATTAAACATTGTTTCTCATTTAATGTGCTTAAAATCTGAAAGCTGCCATTAAGAGTTTCACAAATGTTTTGCATTTTCGTAATAAAAGCATCATGCCAGGTTTTAAGGAAAAATATTTATACAATGTTTATAGCTTGTTTAAAATATCTATAAGCAGTAAAATTCTCTTTAATGAAAAAATGTTTTGTCAAAATGTAGCAAAATTAATTCGTTGCTAAAACACATTTTCGTTTTCCATCTAAAGAGATAAACTAAATAATGTTAAAGTGCATATACAATTCAAATAGCAAACTTATTCAATTAGGATTTTATTTCTTTCATATAGTTTTGCAATCAAAAGCAAATTAATAACCCGCACTTAATTTGTTGAAGTTTGGAATGATTAGAGTAATGTGTATATGGACATTTTAATTTCACTTATCTTTCACGTTCTTATATTATATCATTTCTTTCAATTTAAGAGGAATCATTATTAAAAACAATCGCATCAAAATGTTAATTTTTAGCTTAAGCATTCAATAAAGAATAATTTTCAGATGCAATAACAAAGCATTCAGTATGCACTTATGCGAAATAATCATGCTTCTGCTGTACTTGGCAACATTAATATTACCAATTCAAAGCTACTCTAGTTTTAGGAAGTCGTCCCTGATCCCGGTCACGCCTGCCCCTACGGAAAATTTTACAACTATATCAATTGGAGCCATTCTTCCCCAATATGGATTCAAAGAACCTTCTCGTGCCATTCGCAAAGCATTGACAGAAGCCACAAAAAACGTCAACAGAAACAAAAACAAATATGTCAAATTCAAGTTCACCAACAGCTATCAATTACATGCTCACTTAGTTGAGATGGATACTTCTGCAAGTCCTCTTACCGTTTTGGATGTCTTGTGCGAAAGGGTTCTTGCTGAAAATGTATCAGTTATTGTGTACATGACCAACGCCCATGCACATGGCTCGGTGTACGGCGGCAATGTGGCAACAGCTCAGTATTTGTTGCAGCTTACTGGATATCTTGGAATACCTGTTATAGCATGGAATGTGGATAATGTAGGATTGGAGCAGGTAAATTGTTTTCTCATTTCATTAACTTTCAAGATTTTTTACTAGTCACGTTTGAAGCATTTTATGTGATTTTCATAGTACTTCAATACATCTTTTCATTATCTTAGTTGACGATCATTGGAATCTTTATTTATATTATTTAAGTGATGCATCTTATATAATATATATCAAATCCTGTCGCTGAGCAAGCATAACACAAGAATTCATAAATATGAGTAATGTTACTTGCCTTAAATGATATTTACTGCGTATAATGCTCAGTGATGTTATCACATGCTGTTTAAAAGCATAGTAATAATTACCAAAATTTTCAGTTTATTCGAAAATTAAGTGAAATATTAGATTATTCTTAAAATGTAACCCTTCTAGTTTATTTGCCATTATTCCGATCTGTGTAATCAATTTGTTCTCTATTATGCATTATTTTACACATCTTGCTTCTTATTACTAAAATGACTTACGTTTACAGTAGTATAACAAAGTCTTGAAAAATGCAAAAGTGAGATTGCTTCGTTACTTTATTATGAGCTCATTAGGAAGTAATTAACTAACAGAGTGACTGAGTTGAAAGTAATTTAGTTTATCACATATCGCTTTTTTCCAGAATTTCTTCACTTTTGATTGAGCCACAGAACTAAACTTGGGGTATTTTATCAGGAAACTTAAGCTTCGTTTAAAGCTCGCAATGTTTCTCCGCATTTAAGTTATTCGAAAAGTATTATTTTTAAAGAACATTCTCTATCTTTGCAATTCTATTTCTAGAATAAGAAAAATTGTATTTTATATATTATTTGAATACATATAATGTGCATAATATCCAGTTGCTGCATTAAGCTCTATTTAAATTATGTAATAAGACCTTAAGAAAATTTAATTATTTTGCGAGCGATTTAAAAAGTATATCTAGAATTGAAAGAATCTTTGGAAACATAAATTGATAGATAAACACAAATAACTTCCCGTCCTTAGATTAAAATGAAATAAAAATTAAATGGAACCTCAACACGAAGCTGACGAGCAACAATACGATTAACTTACTTACATAATGCAAAGATATAATGGATATAATTTGAAACTGCTCAAATTTATCGATTCTTGGATGTTGCAAGAATTAGCGTGAATGTAAGAATAATTTTAATTTATTTGCGTTGATTAATATATGAGTGAGTACATCTTCATATAGTGAGTCAAAAAGTAATATTTATATCTGTAAATTGCATATAATTACCTTTTTGCTGGTCGAAAATTTAAATCTGACTATTACACGTTGAAAGTCGAAAACCTGATATAAACCTAGATTAGCTACAGTACGCCATGAACTTCATCAAAACTTTTATTTAAGAATAATTGCCGGACAATGGATGCAACGTATAAACGCAGATACACATATACTCAAACAGAATCCATTTGTTCAGGCAATAGGTAAAATGAATTATATTTGTAATGTAATCAAATCAATAAACTATTTCTGAGAGCAAGACTGTTGTGATTCTAAAAACAATTTATCAAAAATTAACTAAAACACGACCTACAGCTGTGAAATTAAAGTCTGAATAAGAACATATGTGGATACGCTGCATACATACTCTTATACAATTTCAAACTCTGTCAGTTGTAATATTCTCTAAGTCAGAAACCCGAATCACTATCCGTTCTGTTTCTAATATTCTTTATTATTTTTTACATTTTTATCAAAATTATTTTAGAGCTTATACTAGCATTGAACTTGAGAAATCCGTTATAGTTGCTTCCGGTTACTTAATCAGAATTAAAGCTTCTTGAGTATACTAATGAAATGATGCGATGTTTCTAATCTTCTTTGAACTACATTAAATTTGCAAAAGAAATTTGCGTATTAAGAATGATTTACGAAATCTTACCACAGGCAAAAATGAATTAAAATATTACTGGCACAAAATATTTGAACATGATGGTGGCAGTTAATGCGTTTCACAAGTGCTTTTGTTCGAAACTAAGTCAAAATTCTGTACATCTAATTTATAGGTGAACATTTATCTTTTAAGTACCTTTTAAAGCAGTTGACATTTTCCATTTCAAATTGTTCCAAGCTACTCTAAAGAGAGCAATCTTCAACGTACGAGCTCGTGATCTCATGGGTCTCCTGTGTTAATTACAGTCCTCGTGTTGCATTCGAGTGTTCGAAATTAATTTCGTGGCCTCTAGTCTTAACTAAATTGTCAACTACATTGTTTTAACAGCTGTAATGACATTCTTGGTTACTTAACTATTTGCGTTATTGTATTTGAATATTTGTATTGTTAGTTGTGCATGAAATTGCTTTTCAGAGGGAAAATATTCATAAATCTTTGTTTTTTAAACTTGTAACATTTTAGAACATATTTTGAGGAAAACCATACTAACATCGCAGTATTCATGAAAATTAATTAGGTTGTTATTTGGTAGGAATGAAAATGTAAGATATAAGATTTACTTTCTTCCTTTGAAGTGTTGTTCTAAAAATTATATCCAAGTTACACGTGCATTTTAATAATTTTAAAATATTAATTTAATGCTATAACTATAACGCCAAAAGTGTTCTTGTTCGCCTAAATATATTTCTAGGTACGGTATGTTCGACCGGTATGGACTACTTATATATATAAATAATCCCTCTATCTATGTTATTAACAAATAAGAATTTATATCCCAGTTCTATTATCCGCTTGATAGTTAAGACTTTTTACTGTTACTCATCTTTTTCCTTTTCACAACTTTTTCTACTTCCAGTCCTTACATATTACTCTTTTTAAAAATTTCTTTATGTATAGCTTATCATTTATTTAATTTTTTAGAATCAATTAAATCTTTTTTACACATACATAATTTACTTATATGAATTTAAGTTTTCTTATTAGTTTAACTTTTTTTAAATTTTAAAATTTAAATATCTTCCCTTTACATACTACGCACCACACTATTTTTAAAGTTAAATTCTTAAAACTGTTTAAATATTTAAGTTTTCTATTATTAAATTTAATCATATCTAAATCAATTCCAATTCAGTATAAGGATTTTTACAATTACGTTTACAATCCCCAACATTTCCATTTCTCAGTCTTACCGGGTAGACTTTCCTTTTTCCTTAGGTTTCCGACTTTTTAGTTTTTTCCTCAATCTGGAAATTTTTCTGCATAAATTATTACTAAAACTATAGAGTTTGACTTACTTTGGGAGCATAAACTATTTACAGACTGGCTGTGTCGAATATTAGCTACAAAGGTTTGGAAAGCTTTCAAAATAACATCTTTATTTAAATTCAAACTTTGAAGATAAATGCGCTTTCTCATACTAATACGAAGGCAACCACAACTTGTGGCGATGTAACTAAATAACAACCCAATTTAAAAATTAAAACTTAGGCTAATAGGCAAAGACTAATTTTACGAAACTTTCCAAAAAAATTCTACAAAATATTGTAAATTAAATGGAATAAAAGTTTAGGTCTATGTACGTATTTACAATTTTTTCAGACAATTTTGTAAGTGAAAAGAGAGAAATTTGTGGAAAAGCACCTAATGTATGCAGTCAAACAGGTATATTTAATAGACATTTTATTTCTCGATATTAGTCCATTTAATTCCTTATAAGTTAACAAATTTAAAATACAAAAATAAAAGTAAAATCTTGATAAGAATTTTTGTGGGAATATATCTAGTAATCCTGAAATTTAACACATTTGTAACCCAAAATCTAACAAAAAAAAAAAAAAAAAAAAAAAAAAAAAAAAAAAAAAATTACACTTTGAAAATATTGTTACGACATGTCCAGGCGCGGTAAGATAGCTTCCGATAGGCCAATAAAGTGTGTTCTAATACTTCATCAAGTGCTGTTGTCGTTATTCACTCCAAATCTTCACGAACCCGTACCGTAACGTGCGTGAAGAGAGAAACGCAACAATATGTTTAAGACGTGTTTCTCTGCTAAATAACACTAATAATTTATTTATTTATATTACTTCCAAAATTTGTGTTTCGAACATAGTCGGGTTCTTTAAATAGCATTAAAATTAAGTAGTGGGAAATTTCAGCGTAATGACGCTTTGCCCCAATTCTCCTGTCACATTTGTATTATTATATCAACTGAAAATTTTATTATTCACGATTTAATTTGCTACGTTACTTAAAATATCTTTCCTGCGTTAAAGTAATATCTTGCATTTTATATGCTTCAGCATGACATGAAAATTTCCAAATTATGGAATTTTCTTATTTAAAAGAAATCAGAATGGATAAATAAAAATTATTTGACTTATTCTATGTAAAACCAATTTTTTAACAGTAATCCTAGGAAATATACAAACACAATATTCAGGTCAAAAGCTATATAAACCCCGCCAGCACGCGGAGTAGCAGTGCATTGTCGAGTTTACCGTGAGCGTCTCGTCGAGTAAATCGTGAATTTTATCGTGAAGAAAGTCTTGAGTGTATTGAGTTCCGAGAGCGATTGACAGAATCCGGAGCTGTATTTAGCATTTTGCCATGAAGTTGTTCACCGTTATAGTCTGATAGCCTGAATACTGTGTTGCTGATTGTTTCAGCGTGTTTGTCGTAGTTTTTCGATCACTGTAAACGTGTTTTGGGAACTGTCCTGGGTAATACTGGCTTATAAATTGTGTTTTGATTCTTCATGGAGTGCTGCCATCAATAAATCCTAATCCGCGAATCCATGGATTGGAACAATTTATTATTTTACCAGTCTTAAAATGGAAAATAATGATGAAGAAATGCGAAAACAATTACTAATTGTTACTGATAATTGCATTCACAAACTCTCCCAGTTTTCGTTATGCTTTCATTTTAGCACAAGGCTGCTTTTACTGAAAGTACTTTTATGAAAGATGACTTTAGTCGATTGTTTACTGCATCACCGCGTGAGTCAATCTCCAGTTTCCACGAGTTGGTGGTCTCACGGTGATGAAGAAAAATTAGCAAAATTCCTGTCCTGACTGCTGAATTTTGTATGAAACAGTATAATTGGTAGTATGATAAAAATAGTTAAAGGATTACTTATAAATTAATAAATAAATTATTACCTATAAATAAATGTGTGTATGATAGATTTTAGCAGCGCGTTAACAAAATTTTTTATGGTAAAGATTGTAGATATTTGGAAAATAAAGGATTTGCGTTCATCAAATGGATGTGCTCTTACTATTGCCGAATTTATTGTCGTGTATTGAAATTATTATGTAAGCGTCTCCGTTTTCTTCTGGTGCCTCCCACTTGCGAACAGAATACTATTACGAAATGCCCAGATGCAGTAAGATAGCTTCCCAGCAAATGCCAGAAAGTGGCAGGGAAAGGCAGGGTTGCCAGATTTGGCAGAGTTGTCCATTTGGCGACATCTGCTGACAAAATTGGCGATATGCCACAGACGAAGCGAGAACATTCTAGAACGAATTCTTACCGGTTTTCCCGGTAATGTTCTCGAAGGCAGGATAAAAGTAATTAATACCCTATCTGTACGTGGAATAGGCGATTATCGAGAGTATGTTGAGTTCAGTAGCAGTATTTTAAGCTCAGTAACATTGTTTCAGAGATTAGTTTGAAAGCGACCAAACCGAGTCGGCAGCTGTACTTTAGTGCTTTGCCGTGAAGCTGTCTTCACTTTTGTAGCCTGAAGGCTGGAGAGGCAAATGTACAATCAAAGTTTTTAGTGTTAATCCTGAAAGTTTTAATATACATCATTTCAAGGGGCAGGCTTCTTAGTGTGAAAATAAAAACTTTATCCTAATGAAAATATCCTGACAAAGAGGGGTTCTGTTAAGACCAAGAGTCAGAGTAATTCGTGAAGAAATGTAATAAACAAAAAAGGCTAACATATCTCGTTCCATCCGATTTCTTTCTAAAATTAAACTGAGCTAAAAACATGAAAAAAGGTTGCCAGAAAGTGACGAAGACCTAATGAGTGCTACCAGAATTAAAATTCAGTCAAATCCCACCTATTGAAGGATTATGACACAGAAGCAAGTTAACGTATTTTTGTTAAAGCCAATGGTTTTGTCCGGCTTGTGGGGAGAAAACAACAGGGGGTTGAGAGGGGTCGAGGAAGGGGACACTAAGAAGCCTGCCCTTTGAAATGATATATATTAAAACTTTCAGGATTAACACTGAATAATTTGATTGTGCATCAACTTGCTTGAGGGCTTCAAGCTCTTTTCCCTTGATAAGTTCTGTTCGAAACCTTGAACAGAGAAGATTGACCATGTTTTTATATGTAAAACATTTCTGTTTTATGTGAACTGAATAGGTTTTTTTCGCGTACATATTTTGATTTTGTTGTACCTGTTTTCTTTTGTTTGTATAATAGATGGGTTTTCTCGTGTACACTATTTCATTTAACTTAGATTTACTTGTTTTGACTTTGCTTTGCATGTAATATCAGAAATTAGGAAGTTCAAATGTTCTTTACGGCTCTAGCTAGCTTTTACCATTCCTTTTCTTATAAATATATATCTATATATATTTGGTGCGGCCGATTGCAACCAAAATACAAGGTGCATATTATAGCAGCTATATACAAAATTTCAACATTTTGAGGCTACTCGTTTTTCAGTTATGCGAGATACGTTCATACGTACAGACGGCCACGAGGCAATCTCTTCAGAATTCATTTTAAATCATTTTTATAATTCGGGAGGAATTTTATAATTATTCTGTCCTTACTTACAGATGTCATGGAAGAACATCGTTAAATTGCATTTGATAGCAGTCAAAATGAATATTTTCTTTGAAATATGATACCTGAAATTTTCGCGACTGCAATCCTTCCTTTTTACTTAGTAGAAGGAAGTAACAATTTGGCAATCGAGCTAAATAATATGTGTTTGTACAAACTTAAATCGGAAATTACCGAACATAAAGTTAACTCTCTTGTTGATTCTCGATGAAATAAATTTAGATTTTTATACATTAACTGCTAAAGAAAAATCTTAAGAGGATGTGGTAAATTCCTGTAAAGAATATAAAGGAAAAAAAACTGTTAAAATTTATAATTCAGAAGTTTTCTACTATTATCAGATTATAGTTGGGGATCCATGATACATTAGGAAATATATAGATCATTTAAATCCAATGTTGTTCCATATATATATTTCGCTTATTAAAATCTCTATTGATTATCCCAGTATTTAATTTTTAGCTCAGTTGAGTTTATAATCAAATTACCGTCCATGTCATCAGTTATCAAAATAAAGATATGAATACTGAAACATTTAATTATGACCATATTAAAAGTGCTAGACATAGAAGCCGTTAAACACGCTGTCAATGTAAAATGTTTAGGAAAATTTATAGATGATTTATAAGTAAATCTTTGAAGTTGTTGAAAGTAACAAACACCAGCTACTGATATTTGTTCATCCCCGATAATTTTAAAATTGTTACCCCAGGAACTAACATTCATCTTTCGCAGGAATCTTAAGCCAAAGGAAAATATTTGAAGTAACAGAGTGAATCAAACTTATGATCTGGAGTTTCGTGAAGCAACACTGATAGTAAATACCACAAAAGCCGCGGAGAATGTGGAGGCCATACATATATATGGCCGCAAGAAAAATGCTTAAAATTAAAATAATATCCAGGCGACCACTTCGTTTAATAAAACACATAAATAGTTATGTGTAATTTATAAATCTAATGACCAAGAAAATATAGAATGTTTCGGATAATCAACTGAGACAGACGCTAAAGGAGCATGGTAGATATTTTAAGTTTTTCCATAATTTCCATTAACCTTATCAGCGTAAATGTACAATAAGCCATTCTGAAGTTGTAAAGGTTTTAGCCGTTAAAAATTATTTTGTTTTCCAAAACAATTTCAACGATAATTCTTAATTGCAAGCTGCAGTATCTATGTATACCAAACTTTCGAAACACAATGTATATACATTTTCTCTGAAACTAAAGGTTGTTCAAATTTGCTCTCTCAAAATCCAGTCCAAAAATATTTCAAAATTGACTGGGTTCTGTTTGATCCTAGAAGTAAAAGAAAGTTCACAACGAAAGATTTAGTTCTAAAATTAAAACTTCAAGTCGTAAGCAAAGAACTTCGAGATAGTTACGCATTTGACGTAACTACTTTAAAAATGTAAGTGTGAAAGAGTTTACAACCTGACTGAAAAATAAGAATAGCTCGTGTGATAATATTTTAAATTGAAGACAGATGTAATTTCAGTTAGAAAGTTGAATTTCCTAGTCGTCCAAGCATAGCAGAATCTAATTTAGTTGTCAAACAAAACGCATCAGCGTTATATTTTCAAATTTTCGCAGTGTGAAAGGGGTGAGGGAATCTGTGAATGGAAAGATCTGGAAATTTGCTGATTCAGGTATCGTTGATACAAATATAAAAGTGCTTTATTGGAGAAAATTAAGATAAATTTTAAAGTGGGGTAGTCGACAAAAAAATTCAACATTTATGTGTACGTCGAGATTACAATATTTCGATACAAAGTTATGAGATAAGTTGAACTTAAAAATACTTTAAGATTTAAATCATTATTTTTATTAGTAAAAGGAGCCATTAATTGTGATTTACATTTGGTTTGGGAACTAGAATCTAAAGGCATTCTATATGGCAATGGTGAGTTATTTCCTTATTCAAATTTAAATTTAGTAATAGTTAGTAGCTATAGTAGATATGAAACTGTGCTCCAACTCTTAATCCTAATTAACTTAACAGTATGTTGAAATTTAGAAAATACAATTATGAATTTATTCGAACACAAGTGTTTTATGAGTCTTTGCCTTATTGTTTGCTATGTGGTCTAGTAATGCCACATCAACCTCTTAGATCTTGGATCTATATCACTCATATCCATTAAGAAGTTTTTAATTTTATTCCGCCTTTTTCCTTTACTGCTTATTTTTTAGCAGAAGTGTAGCGTTCCTTTTTTCAAATATGTTCGGTAGAATAAATTTAAATCATACTGAAATAATATAACAACTGTACAACGGTTATATCACACGTATTCTCATTTTATATTTTTATTTCCATAATGTTTTATATAAATATATATAACAAAATCACAAGAAGCCCGAACGTTAGAGTGTAAAATTAATCAGGAACGTTAGAGTGAAAACTATTCACATAACTATCCACGAACGTTTAGAGTAAAACACTATTCACGTAACAATTCACGAACGTTAGAGTGAAAAATTATTCGCGTAACTATTTATGAACGTTAGAGTAAAAACTATTTACGAACGTTAGAGTGAAAAATTATTCGCGTAACTATTCATGAACGTTAGAGTGAAAAACTTATAAGGTTTTTCTCCTGCCTTCTTAGCTTTCTTTCATATATACTATGTTCATTTCTCTTCCTTATTACATAACTGAAGTACACGACAACTGATGCACATCCTTGGCTAAAATAACTGTTACATGTAAACGTATTTTAGCCTGTTACATAATGGAAAAGCATGGAGACTCTCACCAATGAGATTTACTCCTAGCATATATATAGATATTCTATATAACTACATGAATGTCCTACGATACGCTCATGCAAACAGTATCAGTAGTATATTGGGAAATTTTTGCGAAAGCAATAAACTTATTTACGACACTGCTTTAATCTAGAATTTCTCAGATATAATTTAAAGTAAGGCCTACAACAGTCTATCTTGCATAAAGATCACAGTTTTGCACAATATGTATTATGTTATATACAATAACAATTTGCCTACTCTCTCAGATGTCTTCACTTTGTTTGTATTGATCAGTGTAAGCAATTGCTAAATTATGTAGTATTTTATGCGTGTCATGCGAGTGAGTTTGGGCCAGTTTTGCATCAATGATATTTCACACTTATAATTTTATTGAAGGTTTAAAATGAATATGTTTGAAAAAAAAATAAAAAAATCATCTTGTTCATAAATTGGTATGAGAATATTGTGAAACTTCACTGTTTGAAGTACTATGAAATTATGTTTTCAACCGAAATGCAATCATGCAATTATACTACAAAATGCAACAGCTAGTTTTCGCTTTTTGTTTTTGAAGTGCGAACTTTATAATCATAATCCTCGTCTAGACTGGTGATAATTAAACATTTTCTTTATGTTTTACTGTAAAACATTTGTAAAGATAGCGCCTGTTCTTCTGCATTACTTTTAAAAATGAATAACTTCTTGCATTGATTTGCTCTCTTCGCGAATATTGTGCAAAGTTACCATGTTATTTTACATCATATATTTATACTTTTTTCTTTTCTAATATCTTTTAAAGGTCTCTACTTTATTTTTTTGTTGTTGCTTCTTGTTAAAACGTTTGTTATTCTTCAAAAATAAGTAGATTTTGATGAAAATTAAATCAGTATCATCCGCTTCCATTTTGGATAGAGTAGTGCAAGTAGAATGAGTTCTTTCTAAAGATTCTCGCACGCAAAGTGAAAAATAATTAAAATGCGTCGTAATTTTTCATTCAAATTACGCAGGATGAATTTATCATATTTAATTAAGCAATAAATGCTCAGTTTTTAAGTTTTCCTAATGTGCTCATCAAAAAGTAAAAATCAAATTTCAATTAAAGCTTATTTGTATAATTACGATTTATGACAAAGAATTTACTGCCTTATCTGTAAAATTTAATATTTTTCAATTTTGTAATGCATTTTTCAAATTTAATTTTGATTTTAAGAAAGGAAGAGAAAGTGTCAATAGCAATAAAAAGAAGGAAAGAATGATTTTTGTTAGTCTCTTAAAATATAGCAGTTTTTTTACAATTAATTTCTCTTAAAATTGGGTCAAAAACGTAACTTTCTTTCGCATTTAAAGTGTTTTTCAAGTGGAAGAAAATCGGCATAGAAGACCTAAGCTATCGACATTCTGGTTTGTAACTTAACCGAACATTGCCATTAGAGAGACGAAGCTAAATCAAGATAAATTTCATTTCTAAAAATGGTAAAATATTTTCGAGAATATATTCTTCTAAACCTATCAAGCTGATTTTATTGACTAATTCTCTAAACTTCCGTTCTCATTTTGTAGGAGGAGGCATTTGAATTAAATTTCAGACTCAAAAACTTTAGCTCATTTGAAAAAAAAGTTAGTAAAGATGAAACAAATAAAAGGGTTTTACGCAAAATATGGATAATTATTATTATAATTATAATCAATAATTATTATAACCAAAAATTATAAATATTATTGATTATAATAATAATAATTATAATCAATAATATTTATAATGTGATTATTATTATATTTAGTTTATAATGAATCTTGAATTCTTGAAGTAAAGAAATATGTTATTTAAAGCTTGTAAAACATTCTATCTTTTTTCTGATAACGGACATAACATCATACCAGCGCTTTCAGAAAACAACTGTTTTAAATTCATGGTGAGTGTTTGTTTTCTTTTCTCATTTCCTTCCTTACTGGAAATGTAAGTAGTCGCTGCAAGATAGGATTTTAAAATTCCAAGTAAATCTTTTAGCATTGATGATCTATTCTGCCTTCCTTTTTATACATGGGAATCACGTTCGTTACGCAGAAATGGAGAATAAATCTCCTAATTATCCTTAAAAGGGCATTAGAGACAATTTCATTAGCACATTAGACACATAGACATTTCATTCGATGTAAAGATTAGAATTTTACATTTTTTTAAAACTGAGCTTTCCTTTTTAATCCGCTTTGCACTGAAACTCTTCCAGACAGACATGGAATAAGTAATCAAATAATACTAAATAATTCAATATCATTGATGTTGAAACAAATGGTACATCATAATGGCACGACGTGAAGTGGCTACGTGAGATTTTGTACCAGTACCTCTACGAAACTTATTTACATTGTTACTGGCATTATTGAAGAAATGCAGTGAGCAGCATATATAAAAATGCATTCAATAGATTATGTGAAAGCAATTAGTATACCGTTTAATATTCTGTTTCAATAAAGCATACGTTACTGAGATTTTTCAACTGTTTTTTCTTCTAAGAAAGGTGGTACATCTCTTTCTCTTACAGTTAAGTTGCAATTTTTCGAATAATATTCAAAACATTGGGCAAAGTTATAATACTGCTAAATCGGAAAGTAATTGAATCATCTTCGTAGTCTAAAATTTGACCTTTCATTAAATTACATAGCTCGGCTATTTTTGATATTTTCCTCCACATTCATTTTCCTTTTCGTCTCCGTGCGTTAGCATTTTTTAAATCGCTGCATCTGTAGTGTGGCCAGGTAGTCTCTTTGCGTCTGAACTAAACTTGTGTAACAGTGACAGATAATAAAATATTTATGACATGAACCTCCCATCCTGATCACGTATACGGCAACAACGTTCCTCGCTTGAATTTCGTTGAAGTTATTGCGGCGTAACTGCTACGTGATTGCCCGGAAAAGAGAATAAATTCTGCGGGTTTGAACTATGCATTTTCTCCCCCCTTTCTGTGCTCGGTGAATACCAATGACAGGACTTCACTTTGGAACAGCACTTATTGGCAAGAGTGTAAATCGCTGAACGGAAGCACAATAACGAAAACATGACACCGATGATGGATAAGTTTAGTGAAAGGTTCCGAAAGGAGCCATTAAGTTTTCGGATCTTGATTGCTTGGGAGATGAAAGTTTTTTGCCTCTGGGAAGTGTTTTAGATTCAACAGTTTTTATCCTTAGCCAACTCGAAGTTTGAATCTTACGACACCATACAATGCCCTGTGGAGTATCATCAGATCACACGCCAGAAAGAAACATTACATGGAAAATGATGCTATGCGGGGAAGTGTGCTTGAAGTCTTCCACCATGTGGCACCGCAGCTGCTAAAACGGATGAGTAAGAGGACATCCAGACGTGTCAAGCTGTGCAAGGATAATGGTGGCGCAAGTACAGACGTTTTGGACAAATAGCTGTATACGTCATTAAAGTTACAATAAATAATTGCGAGTGTAAAGCACTTTCTGCCCACCTTGTTGAATAACTAATCTATGTAACTGGCTATCGAAATGCTGTAGCTTACACCGTTCTTGCTTTACTCTTCTAACAGATTTGTGTTTACTTCACTTATACTTTGGAATAACTAAACATCTGAAACAATATCGGGAGTTTCTATATCATTATCGATAAAACATTTGTGTGCATCCGTTGTGCAATATTAAAGTTCAGAATTTTCAGCCGTGAATTCGTGCTAAGCTTTTAACTCCATCCCAGGCTTTAACGATCAAATTTCAATCATAAAAAATTCAAATTTCTTCTCAGATATTAAGAACGTTTTATCTTTATAAAGTATTAGTCAGGAATTATTTTGTTAAATCTGTTAGATTATTGTTAATCCTGAACGCGAATAGCATTATTTGTTGTAATCTCATACCTAGTACTGTGGAACAACAACACCTGATACAGTGTATCGATTCTTCGGAGGGTCTCTATGATGTTTATTTTATACTAACCTCTCTGATTATATGAATAAGAAAAATGCCTTCTTGATTATTTAAGGCAACTGGCTCTCGAAAGAATTACGAATACTCCATGGACACTGTTCAGGTGCATACGTACGCTAGTAAGAATCATAATGATAACACTGGTAGTGAAATTAATATAAAATCACAAAATCAAGACATAAAGATTCATATGAGGAATCCCGACTACTACTCTGTCTTACACAGTGTGCTTATTACCATACATAAAGGTCTTGATTCTCTTATAGCATTCACTGAAGGTAAAAAACCCTGGATCTTCTCTGATATCAGAAGTTCGATTCAACACCTGGCCTGTTGGCATAGTGTGAGAAATCACCGGTGCACCCCTGGTATCAGAGTAATCGACCGGCTGACTCTATGGCACTTGATTGCAAAAGGCAGGATCAAATCACCTTCATCCACTTTCTCAGTGGCCATCTTAGATCTCTAACATTTTTTAGAGTTCCAAGTGTTTTGAAGCGCCCAGCAAGTGTTCTTCTAAGGAGGCTTCACCTGATCATATTCTTACTTGCCTGGGGCTCCCTAGAGAGAATCTTACTGACAATCTATTGTTAGTTTTAGATTTCTTTAGGGTTTACATTGTCATGGACCGGATTTAGCCCTGCTATTCTTTGGGGATGAGCAACAGCAATAACAAGAAACGGCGTACATGTATCTGGAGGGAGCCCGGATCACTGTACTTTCCCTCTCTCTTCACGGGAAAGGATCATTTCGATAGTAGATGTGTAATGCTTTGGAGAGGCATTATATTGGACGGCCGCACAACCCTGAATGTGTTTGATAAAAGCTCCCTGATTGCTATGGGGTATAGAAGAGATTTTAGAGCCCTATGTTCCACATTTCAGAGGCGCAGTTTGTCCTGGGTTCAGAACGGTAGGTCTTGGTCGACGATTACCTGGAAAATTTGGATATTTTCCGCATGTATAAGAGAGCAAGATCTCCTGCTCTTTACTCTATAGAGAATGTATGGGACGCTCTTGGGAGGATAATTTCAATTCACATTCTTCTCCAGTAACCACCCAGGAGTTGAAACTTGCCTTGCTGTAGGAGTGGGATTGACTGTATCTGTTCTATTATGCCGTCACGCTGCACGACCTGTCTGGCTGTGAGAGGGGATCCTTTCCCATATTAGACTCGTTTCCAGTTCGATATCACAGCGCGAATTTTGGACAACTATGCAATATGAGCTTTTCTGATACTAATGCGTACCTAAAATGATTTTTGGATGGTACATCACTTTCTGTGTTATGAATGTATATTCATGCCAATTCCATTTAAATTAGCCTATTAATATTTCAGAAATTTTATATATTGTGCAAATTCTCTCAATTTTTCACACGAGTGTATTTTGAAAGTTTCTTGACAGCATTTTATTCATTACTTACATGTTATTTATAAAGTGCAATTTTCTGGCTTAAGTGGATTTGCTACACTTAACATACTCTGGTCAAAATTTTAATTTAATTTCCAATGCTATTGTATTTCTAAACATTATTATTTAGTTTTTATTTATCTCAAAGGTATATGCTGAATTATAGAAATGAAATATATGACACATAAGGGTAAGAAATTTATGTAAAGATCTCCGAATCTGTCTTCTTTTTTAGTTCGCTTTACGTTTATGTCGGAGGTTATATCGACGGATTCACAGGGGCACAGATTAGACACACTTACCATAAAATGTATGTATAATTTAGCAAGTCTCGACATATGCTAAATTGCTAAATTATTTAACAAGAACGCTAATTCAGTTATTATGTCTGCAAAAAATTTCAAATGTTTAGGCTAAAGCAATTAGGAACTTTCTTAAAAAAAAAAAAAAAAAACCAAATGGCCATTGGTGAATATGTATTCGTCTAAAATTATGCCAGACCCATTTGTCATTTAACTGTCCTATCAGTGAACGTTATTCAGAATATACCACAGGTTTAACAGGTATTACATCCGCAAAGAGTGACAAATAGCCAACGGGAGCGAATCCATATCCTCATCTTCAATAACCATCATATTTTCCTGGACAGTCAAACTTCACTAACTACCATATTGTCAACGAGTATATAGCCAAATAACCAACGGAAGCGAATTCATATCCTTATCTTCACCAGCCACCATATTCTTTTGGGCCTTCACTAACTACCATATTTTTCTAAGCTGCGAAATTATAAAGAAATTTTCAAACGTTTAGGATACTTTAGATGCATTAAACTGCTATGTTATATTATTGTTTCTATTTTGCTTTAATTACAGAATGATTAGTGAGTGGAAGTGCTATTCATGAAATAAGTGACAGAAATTTGCATAAAAGTATTTAATTACAGCCATTCTACATTATGATTTTAATTCATATTGATGATATCTATTATATTAATATATCATATATCATATGAATCTGAAGGATAATTTTTACTAACATCAAAAATGAAAAGCATGCAATGCTAAAAAAATTTAAAAAGCGTTTATGCTTCACATAAAGTATCATATATCAAAATTATGATAAATATATAAAATATACGTTAATATTTTTCACCGAAAAAAGAATTTCCCTAAAACGCATTTTTCCTGATACAAAATATCGTTTACTTCCCATATATATTAAGCATTGTTATTTAAAAGTACCTTATCTAAACTCGACACGGGTGCTTTATTGCTTTATATATAAAGTACAATGGCTTATCGAAATTCGATTAAGTGCACTAGATTCTTTATGTAAGGGAAAGTAATATGCTTTGCAAATTCTTCTTCATTTATAAGATCCCTAAAAGTTGTTTTTTATATATAATTTCCAGGATAAAACTTTTTTTCACGCGACTTATTTTATTTACACTTTTCTTTCGGAAATTGGTACAGTCTTTGTTTGGGAGAAGAGAAATGGAAAGCTTTTGGAAATTGCTTTTGTGTTTACTAAAATACAACAGATCGTTTTCTGCGTAAAATAACATGGCTGCAACATTCCCTTATGAATTCAATAAGTCTTTACCAGGTTTATACCCGAACCAACATCACTATACTTTTATTTCCCTACCTCCACCATATTCTTAAGCATAAAAATAATGGAGATGGATGGATCTAAGATTGTTATTTTCATCATGATGATACTGCTACAGAAGTGAGTTTTTTTAATATATTCCTTTCACAAAAATTTTGCTCATGCTCAGAATGTTAACTATGCAATAAAATATCATTTCAACGAAATTTATCATTACCGGAACTATGGTGAGAATTAGCTTTGAAGCAGAGTTAAAAATATCCGTTATTTCAGGTTTTTCAAGACTAATAATTTTTCGTTTTTGTAGATATGACTGCATAATTTACAAAGAATGCAGAGAGTTGGCCCATGGTGAAGGAGGTTTACATTTTCCTAAATTTAAATACGGAAGTTATTGAATGTTGACGTTTGGCCAATTATATAAAATCTTTTGAATACATTAATTTCAGTGTCTCGTAATAGAATATGGTGTGGAGAATCTCGTTCACTTTCGTACTGGGTACTGTAAAAAATTTTACTTACTAAGTAAGTCAGCAATTTGAAATTTCACTGAGGTTTCCTATGAAAATATGATCTTTAGGATACTGAATTCAAAATAAGTTAATTAAAATGAGTCTCTCTTCATGAAATTGTTTCGAAGGGTTTCGCTCATTGACACATAACGTCAATTAAAAGCCACATTATAGAATGTATTATGTGGAAACAGTTGGACACTAAAAATGGAAAAGTCAGAAATCAAATGAATTACACAAACTTGGTAAAACTTAACTTGAAATTTTGCCATTCTATTAGCTAACTTGTGGACGTTCAATAACTTATGCTGGCAATGCTTCCTAAAGCTGCTATCACACGTCGGTTTGCTTCGAAAGAACAACTGTTTGAAACAATTTTTCTGCTTTGTCACATCAGCCAATCACCACAGATCGCTTTGGGGTTAACACAGGGAAAACTGGTTCTCCATTAAAAACAAGCTAACAGCATTCGACGCTGATAGCTGATTGGTTGAAAGCGAACAACTTGCAATTTTTTTTCGAAGGAAGGAAAAAGTCGCACGTCTTTCTTTCAATTGTAAAACCAGGCAGAAAAAGTGTCCGAAACAGTTGTTCGTGTGAAACAAACGACGTGTGATACGGGCTTAAGAGGATTTCCGAAATTTGAAACTTACTTTCACATTTATGATACTAAATGAGGTACATTTTACTTGGATACCGCAAAACGTAGGCTTCTGAAAAGTCTTACGAGTTTTTCCTACAACATAATGCTACAGGAATATTATTTTCCTTTTCAGGTTGTTTTAAATTTTTGTACCTTTGTAGAAATGTATCCACATTTGCTTATGTACTGTACGTGAAATATTCGTCCTGTATTAAGGGACGGGAGAAGAAACCCGAAAGAATTTTATTTTGAATAAAACAGATACTTAGATATGTTGTGACGAAGATATATAAATATAGTACAATGAATCTTTTTCTAAAATGAATGTATAAAAGGTTGTCAATTACCAAAATTAGTTACCATATATTATACGAAAAAAGCGCTACCCGAAATCTTTCTGCTCCAGTTAGTTGGGATAAATGGACTCCCGAAACGAAGAAAAGAATTGTATCTTACTATGCTACTAGATATGAAGTAAGATTTGAAAATTTACAACAACGGGAAAAAAGAAATGATTAGGAAGGCATTTTATATAATACCTAGGCATGATATAGAATGAGAAATGCTATTTAGGCAAAGTATGAAAAAACGTCCTGATAAGACTATTATACAAATGACATGCATTCCTCAAAAATACGAATGTTATTCTGAAAAAATAATGAGTGCTACAAAATACGCAAAGAAAACTGAAATTTGTACAAAATAAAATTTTCATACAAAAAAATTAGAAATTAAAATTAGCCCACTTGTTGCAACATGGTAAGCTTGAATGACATTTTGAATTACATTTCATTAAATTTTTCACGAAATGACATTTCATATTTTGTCAATTTTTTTTTACACATACATTTGACGAACCCTTGGCCGCTTCCACTAGACTTAGCAATTGCAAGTGACCGAACAGGAACTTCGTCGGCAGGAATATCTTCAATTCTAAGCAAGTTCTTAGGGCATAACGTAAATTGTGATCTCGTATATACCTGTTTTAAATTTCCTTCAGAAGTTTCAAAGTCGCAGAAGCTATCCTCTGTCATACACATTTTACAACTGCCAACTTATTGCTCGAATCTCCTCGCCCCTTGTCGACGTCATGAACAGGAATTCGCACAGTAGTTCCCAATGAAGCAGTGGGAAATTTTTTTTTCTGAAATCATGTTCAGCTTTTTGGTTTGTATTTTCAGAGTGAAGCCTTTTTAGTTTTGAGACAAAGAGCTCACAATATATCCATCGAATCATCTTTACTAGCATTGCTACAGAAGGTATGAATATTTTGACGACACATTTTGCATGCAGTGCATCACTCGGTTCCATTAAACACACACAACAGGTATCAGAAATAGAAATCTCTTTGGCAAGCATGACATCATCATGTTGGTTTAATCCAAAATTGACTATAATCTTATAATTTTTTTAACAAGCTCTTTCTCTTGCATAATTTGATTAGTTTCACCTTTTTTCCATTGTTTGGCCGCTTTCTGTTACATTTTCTACCTGCTTCTTTATATTTATGTCTTTTAAACCACCTACGGGTAGTAAAGACGTTGTAAGTCCTACTTTAGGTTTGCAGCCAAATAGAGCTTTGTACGATGTTCTTTTGATCTAAAAATGCTAAACTCTATTTTTTACAAATTGAACAAAACGAAGTCCTTCACTCCAACGATCAGATTTGTTGTTCTGCATCCAAATTTGGAGCTAGTACAGAGCATATTTTCGATGTCTGGATTTGTTCTTTCGACACTCCCCTGGCTTAGTGAATGGCGAGGTTTCCCGTGGATGATCTTTAGTGCTGGCCAAACCTTCTTCAAGCTGGCACCACATTATTGGCCAATTCCCTACCGTTGTCGGACTGTAATAAAAATGGCGCTCCAATCAACGGTAATATGTCTACAAGGTTGTAGGCTACTGCTTCAGCCCTTTTCGACGTTAAAGACTTCGCAGAATCACAAAGATGATCTTGGTACACCATAATAAATTTGTATTTTCTATCTGGCTGAGACTGAAAGTTAGTAACAGCTACCTCACAACGGGAATTAAATTTGTAAAAAATCATAGGTTTAACAGCAAAGCCCTTTTTAAAACATTTTTTTTTTCTGGCAAGCTTCTCAAAGGTGGAGTAGAGTTCAATATCATGACGTGTAACGTTTCTGTAGTTGGTTGAAAGATCTTCAACATTCTGTCAAGTCCTCTGTGTCCAACAGCCAAATAAGCGTTATAAAGTATGTGAAATAATTCAGAGTCCGCGGCCTAATATTCTGTTGTACTGGTACCTTCTACAGGATTGAGTTTACATTTGTTTACTACTATCATTACATCATAACGATTCAGCAACTAATAGTCCCTGTGTTCCTTCTTAGTAGTCATTTTGGCTTTTTGTACATCATTTACTAACTTCTGGTAAGTAGTTTTGGTTAAGTAAAAGCTGTTTTTGCAGCATTAACTCGAAGTTTGGAGAGTTCACCGTCGAATCGTTGTTTCATGTCTATAGACTATGACGCCTTCTCCATTTTCATGCAGCACGGTAAGAAACTAACATTTTGTTGAACAAAGTTAAGTAAAATTGTGTAATTTCATATCCAAAGCAAACCGCAAAGTGCAACGGACAAATTCTGAGCCTGAGATGAGCGATACTTGCCATGTGATATTCGAAACGAATCCGAGATGTATTTCATACTTTGCCGACTTCTCATTTGGCATTCTGTGGGAAATATGAATCATTTTATACATTGTCGGCTAGTTTTAGGCATTATATACAATGTATATATATATATCTAACATACATTAGAAAACGGAAACATTCGGGAAGAAAGAAAAATTTAATGAGACAGGTTTGTTTAACAGGCTTGTAAAGAATATCGAGTTCGATTAAAACTGTTTGAAGTCTCAATGAATTTGTTAGAACGAAACATGTTTACGTTTGTCTAGTTGATCAACTTAGTTTGAGGCTTCAAAACACTTTTCTCTTGCCAAGTTCTTTTTGAAGCTTTAAACAGAGGACATCAACAAAAACATTTTTTGTACTCTGAATATTCCCATTTTTCCTGTTTTAAACAGTTCATAAATCGTTTTATTCTTAAGTATTTCCTTTTTACAACGTGTTTCTGAAAAAATGATAGGTTAGCTTCAAGTACTTTAACGGCTTTTTATAGGTTTTAAATTTCTTACCTATTACATTTAATTATATATGTATATATGTGTAATAGTAGCAAGGAAAAAGCGGAGGAACGTTGATGCGTACGTAGATCCATATTGAAGAGTTTGACATCGTAATATCTAAAAAACGTGCCAGTCCAGGCAGTTTTAATTTCATTTTTATCTGCAACTGACTTTTGTGGCCACAATCACTTGGTACTCTAGTCGTACTTATTCACAGAACATTTACATTTTGGATATTATCGCGATATCAAGCAAGACAGCGAAATTACATCCTAGCAGAGTAGAGACATCGTAATATCGAAGTAGCGTAGAGAGCGAAGCTGAAGTGCGTAGTTATGAAAGATGAAAGCACACGAAGAGAAAAGTTTTGGTTTGAGTTAAAAAGTTGCAATTTTCAATTATTACGTCATCAGCCCTGCGCCATAGACCTTATAAGAAATAGACTAACCCAGTGGACGTTGCGCGCGTCACCGACATGCCGGCAAGAAAGAGTAGGGACGATCTGGTTTACTTTAACACTGAAACCTATGGCGTTTGTATCACATAACTCTTTTTAATTATTAAATGTGATACGTTGTATAGTGATGAGATTATAAAAGCAACAGTTTTTTCCAAATAGGATTTAATATATTTAATTAAAGCACTTTTTACTGCATTTCGCGCATTTTTTTCACGGGTAATTCTTCTACAAACATCTTTACTTTGCTAAAACGGTAAAAACTCTAAGCACAAAATTTATGAACTTAATTTTGCTTAAAAATAAAGTAAAATTAAATAAGACTGATAGTACGCGATGCTTTGAAATAAATAAGGTAAAATTAACAAGATCTGATAATTTGTTTTAATTTAATGAACATTTTCAGGCAGTGATTTTCCAAACTATAATAAGATTACAAAACTATCATATTTATTTGATTATATGATCATTAAATTATTAACATTAAAGTGGATTAGTTATTTAAATCACTCATAAAATTCAGAGGATAAAATTTTCTGAGCGTAATGAAGGGAAAAAAAAGATAAAATAAAATCTAGAAGCACTCTTCTTTTTTTTAAAGTTTTGTGTGTTACCTATATTTATTGAATATCATGTTCTTCGCCCGTAAACCACATACATTTGAAAACAGCATATCTTTAGAATTTCCGCACTGGAGATAAAACTGTTATTTTCCGTACAGTGCTCCCTCTGAACTCCTTGAGTTTGTTAATGAAAAATTCGTTAAAGTTTTACAAAATATGAAATAGATTAAAACAAATTCGAAATTCGGGCGTCCACATGCCTATGTTCGGGTGAAGGATTACATTATTCAAAATTTGATGGCTCTAGATACTATCGTTTTTGTCACATTGCGAGAAACATACATGTATTCATGCAGATTCTTCATTATTTAAATTCTTTACATATAATACAGGGCGATAATATTTGGTAACAACAATTTGGAAGGAGACACGGACATTTATAGTAAAACAGCGAAAAATGACGCATCGAAACTAACAGCCTTTCTAGGCTACCGTCCCTTTGAGCTAGTAAATTAAATTAACACTAAATGAAAAAAATCTTATGCAGAACTAAAAATAAATTTAAAAAAATAATCACTATAAAATACAAGCAAAATTAATTATTACGGTTAAATACAATTTTAATATTACTATTAAATGCATAAAAATTTTTAAGTGTTAAAGTGTTTATCACTATGATAGCTTATGAAATATAATTGAAATAAAATTCCTTTATAGAAATTGTGCTATAATACTTATCTATAATTTAAAAAAAGCAGCACAATTTAGAATTTTAAACAAAACTTTCAAAAGTTCGTTTTTAAATATTTTAGTATTTTTTACTTATTCACACCAATAAAAAGCATAAAAATTGCAAAAGAAAATTGCTTGTTTGAAATTTTCTATTAGTTTATCAGGTTCAATGTTCCGTCTTACTTTCTTTGGGAACATCCAAAGACCCTGACTGGGAACAGGGAGCTTACTAAAGCTATGTTCAATAAATGTGGGAAGTAGACAGGATACACAGGAAGGGTATACAAAACCCTTTGTTTTTCACTCTTTACAATAATTTCCGTACTTCGGAATACAGAGACCAACTACTTGTGGTCTGAACGTAAGAATAAAAATATAACTAAACTCTAACTTAACTTTGGAATAATAAACAAGGAAGATTGGCCTTATATTAACAGGAAGCCGTATGTAGTACAGAGAACTGTTAACACTACAATACGTTTTAAAATTATCACGAGGATTAAACCTCTGGCCTGGAAGGCAACCAGCAACTGAGTAAAACTTCTAAGGCATGCGGCCTGCTTCGACTAACTCCTTCCTCTCTCTCGCTTGGCAAAAAGCCACAACTTAAGTACTTGGCGTTCGCCAGACAAATTTTGCATAAATAAGTTAACGCTTTTAATTCTGGACGGAAGTAGAAAATAAGAAGTGATAGTAAAGATTTAAAATAAAATAAACGTTAGTAAAACTTAAGATCCTTACAAGTTCAGATTTAAAATATTATTTTCTCAAAGAAGTAGTTACAAATTTTCTTACAGCATATGAAAAGCTAAAAAAAAATGTCCAGTCCTGAAAGCATGCAATAGCTTTATAATTATTTGGAAAGTTAATTAGGCTTGATAAATATGCTAAATTTTTAAAAATCAATCTCAATTCCAAAAATAAAAATATGTAGAAATTCTAATTTGTGATATGCGGCGCTACAACCAGCTTTTTCTTGACAATTATACACGCTGCAATAGGCAACCAAAGTTAAATTCTGCAAGTCGTCCCTACTCCTCCGGATGTGATCAAGGTGACAGCCGGCAACGCCTCAGACGAGGGAGAAAACCCGTTTGGGTTAGTCTATTTCTTATAAGGTCCATGCGCTGCGCAGGCCATGCAAAATGAAATGATCTAGAAATGTCGCAATCGAGAGAAGTTATTATGATTTTTATAACAGAGAGGGAGAATTAAAGTTTTACACCCTTAGTTTAAATTATAATTCTGATTTGCATATTTTTTATCTTTCACATTCCCCCCCCCCTTTCAAAAAGAGAAAGCCAGAGCGATAGAGAAGCCCATTTTGAGAGAAAAGGCAGTAGAGTAGCAAAACATGGAATATATAATTTTGAAACATACAAAACATAATATTAGCTTTTGAACAATTAACAATTAGAAGTCATAACATTTTTCAAGTCCTATTAAAATTTTAGTCCAATCTGTAAAAAGCTCTTGTTTTTGGATCCTTCACATCACAATTTTCATACTTAAGGGAATTATTTAAAAATATGTTGACAAATAATTCCGTGATTATAAAAATTTTACGAATAATCAGAAATCTTAAAATTTCACACCATACTAATTTCAAATTTATTACTAATGCTGAGGGAGAATTACAGTTTTACCCCGTTAGTTTAAATTATAATTTTGATTTACAAATTTTTTATCTTACACATTTATATATTGCATATTTTAAATTTGAACTGTAAAATAATATATTCGTTGTCTAAGTGAAAAAGACTTTAAACATGAAATTTTGAGGACTTGAAATGCAGTTTTTTCTTGCAGTCATTTCTTAACTTTTGTAACCGAATGCAATGCCTAAACATTGGTTTAGACATTGGTTAGACCCTATTTGTATTAATATTGGTTAGACCCTATTTATATTGGAACATAAGTAATCGTTTATGATATGTGTTTTTGTCTCCGTAGATCTTTATGAAAGATTCTGATTCTGTCATCAATTTTATATTCGATGCTCTGTGATGAGACATGTCTGTGGCTTCAGCTGAATAGTTTATTTTTCGCTTAAAATATTAAAGAACCATATTTTCAACAAATAATAATATTATTTCTCATTTAGTAATATATATATGCAATATATATATATATATATATATATATATATATATAGTAGTAGGTAGAAACATTGCAGCGAACTTGCTAAAAAGTTACCAGGAGCTGTAGCTTCACGAAATATTGTAACACAGTACTACATAAATAATAAGAAATTTGTCTGGAAAAGACTGTAAACACGCGATAAAACTGCCAAATTTAGTGCTGGAAGACTTGCTAATGCACGAAAAAAATTAATTAATCTGACCGTTGTGAAATGTGAAAAGTTAACTCACATGAAAAATAAATCGACGGGAAAAAATATATATATATAAGGAAAGTGCAAAAAACATAGATTATAAAATGCCAATATATAAAATGCCTATACATAAAAAATTAAAATTAAGATTAAAAAATTAAATGAAGACACAAAATGCATCAATACAATATACAATAAACAATAATTAAAAAGCTTAAAAATGGTAAATTAACCCACTCGTACTCTCAGTTGGCTTTTCAAGGGAAAAAAACTGTTTTACGAACTAGGTTAAATACCCTTACGCGTTTCGCCGAAACAGACCATTGAAGCTCTTGTTTAATGCGAAAAAAATTTTATAAAAGGACATTAGTATTTCCGAAAAAGTTTCTTTGGAATAAATCCTTTTCTGTAGCTCCACTGCTCTGTTCCTTTTCCCGACGCGTCCGCTGAAATACACATTAAGGTGTCAAAAGCTATTGTAATTCCGAGCAATGTAAAATAAAAATCAAAATCAAAGTAGAAAAATAATAAAATAAAATAAATAGCGGTCTGCTATTAGTCAAAAATCATAACAACGTACGGGCTGGTCCTTTAAACCTAAAAGAATATGTAACTTTTATTAGAAGAATGGTGCTGTAAACAAATCAAAATGTAATCAGTTTTGTAAGTAAATAAACGTCGCAGGGTCTTATTAGGACCAAAAACCTAGACAATAGAAACGAAAAAACTGACCTGAGAGGTTCCGTCCTCAGCTTTCGAAAAATTTTTTGGAAAAAGGCGCTTTTTTATTTTTTAATTTTTTTAATTTTATTTTTTAATTTTTTAATTTAATTTTTTAATTTTAATTTTAATTTTTTATGTATAGGCATTTTATATATTGGCATTTTATAATCTATGTTTTTTGTACCTTCCTCATATATGTGGTAATGCGCTCCTACAACTCAACCTTCCTTCTTCCTGCACCTGGCAACCGCATCAACAGCTAGATGATTCTCGAAGCTGTGTGATGAATTGACTTTCCACTTCTGCGCGTGAGAGATGCTGCGACGGCAACGTAGTGAACGGATCCTAAAAAGTATTACGTAGTAGTTAAGAGACTGTCAAACATTCCCAATTGGTGTGAGGATTACCACTATTGTGATGCCACCCTATGCTATAAGGAGCTTAATTTGTATCTTACTTCTTTTCATCTTTCTACGTTTCTTTTTTTTTTTTTTTCATTAAAATACTAAATCTTAACATTGGTGTCATTCTTAAAGTAAAGTAGAAAGACACCCACATATATATATTTTTTTCCGTCGATCTATTTTTCATTTCACATTTCACAGCGGTCAGATTAATTATTTTTTTTCGTGCATTAGCAAGTCTTCCAGCACTAAATTTGGCAGTTTTATCGCGTGTTTACAGTTTTTTTCCAGTTTTTCCAGACAAATTTCTTGTTCTTTATGTAGTACTGTGTTACAATATTTCGTGGAGCTACAGCTCCTGGTAACTTTTTAGCAAGTTCGCTGCAATGTTTCTACCTACTACTATTCTTTCAAATTTTTTTGCAGCATTATGCGCAAAAGTTTTTGAGACCAGATAGGTCTTACGTCTAATTACCAGTTAGATTTACATTTTCTTTTTTAATAATATATATATATATATACGAAAATTACATCCTAAAGATTTACAAAACTATTAATTTCTTCATGAAGCAGATATAAAAACGAAAATTGCTTTCCTTCTTGAATAAATAAAATGTGTTATGTAATATCTCGATGAGCATATACTGTTTTAACTATCATTTCAAAAGTTTCCATATTAGTAAACGTAATTGTGCGCTAAGGTAAGAAAATGTAGGAGACATAGCTCTGGAAATATCAACATTTTCAGCTTTTTGTCTTTGGTTTTTCGGTACTGCATAGCTTCATTATGCCGCATTAAATACGTAGGCATAAGTCTATATCATTAAAGGCATGAATATCCCTCTCGAAACTCCCATCTATAATTTTTACGAATTCTTCCGTGCACTGAAATACTGGAGTTTCAGCAAACAAGAAGTTCGAAGTGTAATATGTCTGATTATGATAGTATTTAATGAAAGGAAAAATTTAAAGAAATTTATGTCAAATTTATCTTTTTCCATATTATGTGGAAGTATTCAACAATCAAAAATTTTGAAACCTGTGTTTCTTTTACTCTTATCCATGAAAAATAAAAATTTCCACATTATGAAGATGTATTCATAATCGTAACACACCATAAATATCCCATTTTAGTAAACAAAAGCTATGTTTTACTGTGATGCATTAAAGGACACTTTTTCTGTGCACCAGAAGTTTCTACCTTGATGAAATCGAAAAAAAAAATCTCGCTTTTAAATTAAGATATAATAATTAATTATTATTTTAAAATGTTTTCTCTCGAACGAGATGTTGCTTAAAAATCACCGAATAAAACGAAACAGATTATTTCAAGACAATTCCCTATTAGGGTTTAAAATAACTTTTAATATTTCCCAGATCGTGAATTTCATAAAGGTACTTGTAGCCGGCTATTTTGAGAGCTTAGTTGTATTATATTATATGGATAAGTTTTATGTAATGAAATGAGAAATCTAAATCTTTTAGGTTTTTTCTAAATGCAATGATGCTCTAATAAATATGTAATCTAGATAATATTTTAGATTAGTTTAGCTCTCAAGTTTAGAGCACAGAAACCACAACGGAGAAGTAAAGAGTGTATATAAAAAGTTAAGTGTTATATATCAAAAGTTATATTCTGGTTTAAAATTAATAACATAGGAACCTTTTTCAATTAGCAATCACATAGTTTCTTGATGCAACATTATAGCAGCAAAAAACATTGCAACATATTACATTTCGAATAAATCACAATTTTTTGCCAATATGGTATGCAATATGTGCTTAAAAAACTTCAATAACCGATAGAAACTGGATATTAAAACCTTATACAGCGAAATAAATTGTTTTGTAATATGTTTTGAAATTAATAATGAAAGTACTTAATGTTGTTTCAAGACACTGCTAATGAAACTGATTTTAATTATAATGAAACTGATTTTAATTAATCGCTTCATGCAGCATTTAATCACCAATAACGTGTTCTCTAATTACGAAATAATAAATAGCTCTGATGCATTATGGTGCATATTATAACTTAAACATAGTACACAAGTTTTGAAACTCTGAGTGATGAAGGTCTAATGTACCATTAAAGAACATAATTTGATGGGTTCTTCAACTTTGTATTAAAACTGAACTTCAGACAAAATCTTATAATTATAAAACATGAAAGAGAACAAAATTAGTATGATGTCTAATTTCATATGATGATGAAACATTAAGATATGATAATGGTATGGTATGATGATATGAAAATGAGTTCGGACATACTGATTTCTGTGTAAAAAAGGCGCTAGCGTTTGCCTAACACTTTAAGACGGCTGAATACTTCATTTTGATTCGATTATATGTGAACGGGCCACCTGCGTGGTTACGTTTCGTGGTTCCCCCATGTCTAAAATGAATAAGAATTAGTTTCCTTTGAAAGTACCACGAAAGTATTTCCTCTAGGAAAAAACCAACGGTTAAGTGCGCATATTAGATTCGATGCGAAACTTTTTTTTAAATTTTTTTGTAAAGTTATATATCCAATTGAGTCAACCTCTGTTCAGAAGGAACTAATCACAAGTACTAATACTATTTTTTTAATGTGTGATACTAATTTTTGTGATTTGTAATGTAAACAGTTTTAGATTTTGTATACTATGACGTGACATTTATCAAGTCTCTTCTAACTTTTTTACCATTATTAGTATACAAAACCTTAAGCTATTCACATTGTTAATGTTTTCATCATCGCTGCACACTGTGATACAATAATAAAATGTCTTACTACTGTTGGCAATATACCAAGCATTATTCTACTATAGGCTATGATACATAAACGCCATACTATTATAGATATATTATTTTAAAACATTCATTAACAATTTTTATTCCTGATGTAATAAGTGTATCACCAAAAAAAAAAACGATAATTTTTTCAAACTTTATACTGATTTCGAAAAATGTTTCCTCTAGGAAGTATCGATAATCCTAAATTTTCCTTCTTTTAAAAAAGCTAAAAATGATATGCAGCTTGTTTGCTTTGAAATGGGAAATAAAAGCAGGATTTTCAATTCTTTGACATGTGACTACGCACATCTGTCCTTCTATAACCATTATACTCGTAACAAGATATATTTTAATAAAAATCATAAATCTATGGTTAATGCGGAAATAGCCCTGTACTGCCTCAACAGAGTTTAAAATACGTATCCGTTACATAAGACGATCGATAAATGTCTTCATTAAGTACTCGTTGCTCCCTAGAACCTTTGTACACTTCTAACGTCTTTACTTAATGCGCACATATTATATACTTCAGGCAACTACTTTGTGCATGTCGGGATTTTATACTATACGACATTATGCAAATGAGCCCGTTTCCTGAGCGGTTCATTTAGTTTAACAAAGGCATGTAAGTTTCCTGTGTGCTTTGACTGCTTCATTTAATTATTTATGCAAATATTATTATTTGATAATTTCTCAACAAATGCACTCTATGTGTAAACACTCTCCTCAAAGACGTTTGAAAAGGATTCTGAATGTAAGACTTTATTTCAAATCAGATCATTAAATAAATTCGCACTCAACATAATATTATATTTCAGTCCAGTCTCAACATTCAGATTATTTAATCACGTTAAGCATGTCGAATTCATATGGATTGATAACTGACATTTTCTGTTTCTCGAATTAATTTGAGAGCTGAGTTTACAAATAGAGTATCTTGGTTAAAATTTCGCAGAAAATAAATTAATCTCTTCTTGGATCCTACTTCACTGAAAGTTTTGGTGCAAATGACATTAGGTAAATGAATAGAATGATTAGGGTACGTATATGTTCCATATTAAAATAATTTATTACGCTGTCATAATATATAACTGCATGTTTATGGATACAGATATAGCAGTGCTTATCAAGGTGTCTAGGATATATATTTAACACATCAAATTTCTTTCTGAAATCCAGTTATAATTTATATTAAAAATAAGGATACATATTTAACATTTACTGAAACTTTCAAAATCTATGCATAAAGATTAAAACACTTCCTATCCTTAATATGCCTTTCATATCTCATTACATCTACGTTATATCTCTAAATTTACAACTGAAGACTCAATTGCGAAGCATATATTTTGACAGGCGCCTGGGCAAAAAGCCACATCCTGTATGTAACTCGTGGGAAAGCGCATAACTTTTCTCACATAACATGAAAACAGTTCTTAGAAGAGAGTATATCTCGTGAGTTACTTTAGAGATGAGTCTCCGCATATACAGTTACTCCAGCTAACTATGTCAGATGGTCAGGTGGTCTGATGGCAATTTTACTATTGCATGAGCAATTTTAGCATTCAGTGACATAACGTGGGATGCGTCATGCTGGCTTTAGAAGGCGAGAGCGTAAATGACATAGGAGGATCTAAAATCGTATCTTTTCTTCTGGCGTTAACTACTAAGAGTTTATACCAGTCTACTGAAAATTAATACCATTTAGACATTTGCTTAGTTTAAAACTTTAAAGATGTACACTTCTACATCGTCGCACGAGGCGAAAACCAATTATCAAAGTTCTTAAATTTAGTAAAGTCCAGACTATATAGATAATTCTCATCGAGCGATTACTTTGGCATGGAGGCGGTCAGAGAAGAAGTCACATGGTCTTGAGGCGGCACCTGATTTGGTCGATTTCAAAATTAGCCGAATTCAGTTAAAGTTCGTAATTAAGATAAAATTTAGCTTAATATAAAATAAATTATTGCATTTTGCTTTAGCCCATAGTCCATATCTACGAGGAAGAATACAGAATGCACTATTTACACACAATTATTAACCGAAGAGTAGTGAGACTTGAGAAGTAATGGACGGCCGGATGGTTCAGACGTCTGCTGGCCAGTGGCGAACCTAGAAAGTAAGTGAAGCTCTTGCTAAACAGGCATTGGTTGGGAGGAGGGGTTACGTTTAAAAAGTATCTTTATAGATAAGTTATTAATTTGTTTTAAATTAAATTTATTTAGCAGTAAAAGGATCGTGGAGTAAAGTAAAGACTATTGAGTTAAACTAATGATTAAATTTTGAGTATTAAGATAAGGCAATTTTTTTGTGATTACAATTATAACAGGTGAGAGAAAAGAGGGGGTGTTTATCTAGCGCTCCCTAAATGGCGACACAGAAGAAAGTCATGTTTTGCAGTAGTTAAGTATATAGATTATAGTTGGCGACGCATATTGTGAACAAGGTTAAGAGGTAAGAAGTGGGAGTAAATAAGATATTAAACAAGTAAAATTAAAAGAAATGTAGCATAGGAATTAAATAAGATACATTTAGGGGCTTACAAGTTAGGCATTATTAATTTCGTTAACGATTTCAAAGAGCATGAACATTTTATCAACTGGGTTGGTTAATTCTTTTGAGTTTAAGTATCGTAGCTTTGAATATGGTATACATTATTTTATTTCTGTTAATGCCAAAACTGTTTGTCAATTCCGAGATGTTTCTAACGGAACTTAGGAATTCTGTGCACTGTGATTTCTCCTTGGAATTTTTTCTGTCATTATTAGCAGAAGAGCTACTTGTACCATTTGAATTTGACATATTTAAGTTTTTCAATACATTATTTATATCATTTAAGTTTAACGGTTCAGATGCTTTTGAAGGCTTACCTTGTGCAGTAGAAGCCGAGTTTGCTGTATGAGTAATTGGTTTATCAGGAAAGCTTTGTGCTTGGTTTTTTTCCCATATCTGCGAAGGGAATGCCTTTTCTAACTGTTTCTTTTTTTTTTTTTCTTTTTTTTTTTTTGTGGATTAGGTCTATTTTTGGGGAACTTTTCACATCCATGCTATGAGGCTACGTGATTTTTTAGGCAGTTACTGAACTTGGGTTCTTGCATCCTTCCTTTATTTGGGCAATCCATTGTTTTATGTTTGAGATAACACTTGAAGCATCTTGGAGTCAAGTGACAGTTCTCCAACGACTGGTGCCATTTTTAGTAATTATAGCATTGTGGTACCTGATTCTTGGATATATATTTCTCCACTGTGACAGCGAAGAGTAGGAGATCTGTTACATGATAAATTTTGTCAGCAATTTCATTTTTCATAACTTGGACTAAGAAAAGAGGCATGGGGACCTTGGTTCTTCGTCTGGTTAGCTGTGTCACTTTGCTGATGAGGAAACCTTTTGCTATTAAGTCATTGGCAATGTTATCTGTTTTAGTGGTGGAAGATAACCCTTGATGTGCCTGGCATATTGGCGTTGATCAACCTTTGTTCTAAGAGTAATGTGCTAAGTGCTCAGTGATCGTCTGCTGTACGTGGAAGGATTTTCATGAGCTAGAAATTTAGCTTCTGTTTTTGAGAGAGAGAAAACGGAGGACGTGGGCACTATCCCTTTACCAAACGGTTATTCAGTATAGCACCACGTCCACCACTATCTATAGCACTCCTTCAAAATACATAATGCCACCTGAAAGGTGTTCAACGTGCACGACAGGACATACAAAATAACATGTTACAGAGTTACAGATTAATATTCAAGATACATTACTGGTACATTACTGATGCAGAACTGATGCAATGCTGATATAATACTGATAATTACTGCTACAGTACTAATTCATTGGTATAACACTGATTATTAATGCTGATTAAATAGGAATGATTTTGCATAAGTCGGTAAATAAATCCACGAAATAAAACTTTACAATACTCAAAATATTGGGAATTAAAATATCACAGATCAATGTTCTACTGTTACATTACTTGCACATTATTTATGAAATATAAGTGATACACTACTGATACAAGGCTGATATAATACTGATACAATACTTTTACTCATGTAAGACTGTTATATTGCTCATGCAATATGCATATACAATACTTTACTAATATTAATTCTCATACAAGACTGGCATTAATACTCATTCTGTTTTTGAGATAATTCTTTAAGAAATTCCTCGTGATTTAATTTGCCTGGTTTGGCCATAATTGGCGGGATAGCCTGTGATTGGCTGGTGGTGCTGCACCGTCTGTTCGCCGGGGTTAGCGTTAATTTAATTTTATTATTATCTTCATTAGTTACATTAGATATGCTAAGTTTAACAGTAGTTTCGTTATTATTTTCACTAACTCCTTTAAGTATATTAAATCTATTAGTAGTCTCGATATTATGTGGTAATTTTTCCGTGTTTTGCTTTTTAGCTGTTTTTGTTGGGAGTTAAAAAACCTCCATTATCAACATTACTCGAGTTTCTTTTATTATTATTTTTTTTTGTTTAGATTTAATTTTATCAATTTTTCTTTGTATATGGGGAATATCCCCGGGGGTATTACCTGAGGAGCAAGGAAGATTTCCTTTACCTCTTATCTCTGCTGCTTGAGATTGGAGTACTTGGAGATGTTTAGCAGGGTTTCAGTGATAACGTCAGCCTCCGTGACTGGTCGGAATCGTTGACAAACTTTGATAGATTCCTTCATAGTCGTGATTTGTATTTCCTATTCCAGAAATTGGGTTTCCCTGTAATCCAAATACGTGCTGTCTCTAATATTCCGAAACGGTAGGCCTACGCAGCTTTCCTTCACTATCGGAATGTTTGGGCAGGTACTATCGTCCATCCGTGTATCATCGTCTCGGTAAGGCTCACTCGCTGTCGTCGGAGTGCTCATGATGAGCAACCTACTCGTACGAAGGAACAGGACCGAATGTCACAAATGAACTGATTTTAGATAAGAATACAGGGACTCGCCACGGCGGTGCCAAGCAACAAATATGCGGGGATCGAATAAGCAAATTACTGCACATATAATTTGAGTTATGTGTTGTATAATACTTATTCCTAATGAATCCTGACCTAATGAAATATAATTGCAAGATATCCCCATTTTAACGATTTTTTCCTTGACTGAAACATATAATATCAATGGAAAATTAGTATCTTGTGTATGAACATTTTAAACAGAAATATTTCTGACGTATAAAACAGAACAGAGCCGGTTAACAGATAGGTACAAACAAGCATTTTAATGCTTTATTTCGCATATTACGTTGGAACTTGAATTAAGGTAATTCTCAAATTAAAGATAACACATCTTTAACGACAGTTTTCAACGGTCTTTTGACATCAAATTGGAGACAAATTGTCAAATTGGAGTATTACAGTTTGGCGCTACTGCGATTTGTTATCATCTTTAATATAAACTTAAATTGCATGTTTGTAACATTTCAATGACTAATACGTGCAATTCTTGCACGTTTCTCAAAACAAAAGTTTAAAAAATACAGTTTGAAAAGTCAAAATTTATTATTCGGTTATTTTAGAAGTACTATTCGTCGGAGCTAATAGACCTGATTCAACAATCCTGAAACATGGAAATCAATGGGGAAAAGATCCATTTTGATATCAAGTGAGGGCTAATCTTCTTTTCTTGGTATGGTTTGAATTGTCTGAAACTTTTGACCTAACAGACAATGAAGATAAGAGAGAACAATGAAAGGTAAAGGATGAGAAATCTGGCAAAAGCGATGGCTGCAATATGACAGAGATAATTTTCAGATTCTGAGTAAAGAAACACACGCTTCCTTCTTTAACTAATGTTTGCTTGAAACTCAATTTCGCACCTAGCGATCGGAAGAACAGTCAATTTCGTTTCCACTCTAACACGAAGTACACTGGTGTGCAAAAATAAAGGACAAAGATGAAAATTAGTTAGCGGACTGAAAGATTAATCAACAGATCAGGTGCATTAGGGCCGGTGGATTAGCACATGCGAATGTATGCAGCTAGACGTAATGGCGGAGTGTCGGAGGAAAGGAAAGTTCGCTGGAGGTTTGAGCTCAGCATTTTAGCAAAGTTATTGCACGGCATATCTCCGTTTAAACGACGTCGAGTTGCTGCATTAGTGTGAAATGTCGAAGAATATATCTGTTAGACGAAATGTGGATGCTTTTACCCGGGGTCGAATCATTGGAAAGACGGTGGAAAGTCGGAATGTGGCTGTGGAGTTCGTGATCGCTCACAGCATCGTTTCACGACTTTAGTGAGCCTTTCAAACTATAGAAACAACTGCATGACGGTTCAGCAGGGCTCATCTAAGAGCAACTATAGCAGCGAACGGCAGGCATATTACCCTATGGGCAAGAAGAAACAGTCAGCAAAAAACGGGATAAAATTCAAGACACATGGAACAGGCGATTGGATAATCTATACTGCGCTTTATCATGGCTTGGAGGCTGCAGAATGGTGATCTGTTTGCACGATGAACTGTACGGTGTACACCATTAACGCCTGCTCATCGGAGAAGGCGTTATCTGTGGTGCAGGGAACAATAGAATTTAGCATATAGTTAATAGGTTCGAGCACCCTTTACGGATGAGAGCAGATTTAGTCTAAGTTGCGATTCTAGACGCATACACATCTGGAGAGAGATTTGTAGGCGTCTAGAATCGCAACTGGGATGCATAATGCTTGGTAGTGATACCGACCTTCACATCTTCCATGAAGGTTCAGTCACCGGGGACTGCTATTGTAACGAGGTTCTCCTTCCTTTCAATGCGTCTTTTCAGAGATGTTACGCGTCCTCTTCATGGACGACAACGCTCCATCTCATCGCACAGTTGCTGTTGAAGAGCTGTTAGAGAGTGAGAATATAAAAAACATGGACTTACCGGCAAGGTCTCTGGATCTAAATCCCATCGAGCATGTATGGAACATTTTAGGGAGACATGTGGCAGCACGTAAGTTATCGCCAGTAACGAGCCCGGAGCTCCAATTGGTACTACAAGAGGAATAAGCAGCAATGCTTCAAGAACTCATTGACAACCTCATACTGAGTATAGACAAATGATGTGAAACCTTCACAGCAATCAGGGGAGATCATATCCCCTAATAAAAGCTGGATGTTTCTTGCTGGACACATTTGTCATGGGTGTTTTGGGCTTCTCTTGCATTGTGCTCCATGCTACTTTTTCAATAAAATTTCTTTCTATCATTTTGATTTTGTTTAGGAAGTTTTGCTTACATTACCCATATTCTTACATATATTTTTTTGTTGATTTGGAAAGCTTTTGCGCAACGTTTTATTGAGAAAAAAAAAACGTCCCGTACTTAATTTTTGCACATCAGTGTATGTTGTTCCGTATGATGTCAATTCAGATATTTTATCTAAAGCGAGTTCCCTAGTATCCTCTAACAGTTTAAATTGCACGTTTCAAGCACAGGATAACGACTTTTTTCACGAGCTTTTTGAATGATAAGTTAAAAGAGACTAAATATTTGTTTTAATAAAATTTTACGCATTTCATTTTTTGTAGAACTTAGGTTTGCGTTTTAACTCCAGCATCTGGAAGGCAGCGAAACAAAAGTTAGAATCCAAACGATTTAATTTATTACAAGTATTTCCAGTATCACTGTGAAGATACAAGGGCTAATTCTGTAGCTATTTTTAGGCCAATTACACTTAGTAATAAGATATTTTCAAAGTTATTATTTCGAAGTAATTATTTCAATTCTTCTGTACAAATCATTTCTGTAATTTTAACATTAGATGACAAATTACTCTAACCTCGGCCACTAAATAAAACCACCAGATGTATCAACAGTAAAGATAGGACCAAAATTGTATTGTGGTACTAACAGCTCTTTGTAAGATGTTATATCCATCTGGCAGAAATGATAGATAAACTTCGTTTTAAATTCTTAGGTATAAATCAGTTCTGTAAGTTCATTATATGGAATTGACACAGATAGAAGGTAATTTAAATCTTGACTACTTAAACGAAATAGCAATAGCAAAATTACGACCAAAATCGCATTGACCGTTCTTTTTAAATAAACTTCGTTTTTATGTATATTTCGTTTTGGTGAAAGCACGAAATACAAGAACAGAAGAATTTTAAAAGCAAAATAAACTCTCTGTAATTTAAATAACCCATACAATCTTATACATACAAAATACTAATCCTAGCAATATGGTTGTAAAGGATGTTTAATTTCACTGTAGTGTTGGTTTATATATAATTAAAAGAAAAGCAAAAATTTCAAGACGACACACTGCGTGTGTTGGGCTGGAGAATAAAAAGCAGAATTGACTGGATAATGTATTAAAAGAATCTGAAAGTAATGACTTTTTATGTGGTCCACCATGGTTGTAATAATAAGGTTTAACAATAAATAATCAAGCAGTAGAAATATAAGACATTTTTGAGTAACATTTAATTAAGCAATTAATGTACATTTTAAATAAGAAATTAATCGCAAGTATATCTTTACGTTATTTTCGTAAACAACTAAAAATGCTTTACGAATTTTGCACACAACTTCATTAATTTAAGCTATTAAAATGTATTAAATACATCCTGACCGTGTTTTCCTTAAAAAACAGTTGACATTTTCTGAACAAAAATGCTCATAAATGTCCATAATAGAATTTACGAACACATATTACGAGATACCAGTTAACAAATGTAATCTCGTTTTGGTTCTTAAACGTATTAAAGTAAGGAGAAAGAACTTAATAAATTCTTGATGACCGGAGGAACTAAGAGATTTCCTGAACTAATTTACAGAAAAGCCGTAAAGTCTCAAGGGAGAAACTGATTGCTTTTCTCTCTGTTGCAGAAAGGTTTCAGTTAAGAAATCTACGGATAAAAGTAACTGTGGGCAGTAAATAGCGCATGAAATTTAGTAAATTGAATGCTTGATTGATTTTAGGGAACATTTTCCAAGCTATGAAACTGCGATTAGAAGTCAGAGATTAAGTGCAATTTAATTAGAAACCCGGTTATTGATTTTACACTACAAGCCAGTGTAACCGGCGGTTCTTAATATATTTTGCGCCCAATATAAATCGTGTGCATTGCATCAGAGGATAATTTTCTTTGGCTTCAGGTACTTAGCGATCACCCTTTGAAGGTTTAGAATCATTCCGGCAAAATTATTTCTTAATTTGAGATATAATTATGAATTAAAGGAATAAGATGGTATTTGGCTGTCATTCTTTATATCTGTAGCTAAAGTCATAGGGTTGCAAATGTCTAGCGATAACCTTTTCTGAATCTATGTTTTAATGTACATTGTGATGAATATCTTCAGTAGAAAATAAAGCAAATGTAGTACTATAATACCTGATGAAAAGTATATCAAATATAAATTTTATTTAAAGTATATTATGATTTATGTGTTTGCATTAAACTCAGGCAGTACAACTGAACAGATGTAGGCATTTTAGTTCTAACTATCTAGGACACATATTTTTATGTTAGTATTGTATTTATTTACTTATTTATTCATCTGTTGGCCAGTAAATTTCAGATTACTTATATAAGTGCTATAAAAATGTTTGTTAATTTAGATATAAGCTAGAATTGTATTTTATTATCATTTCATATTAATTTACGCTATTTTCAAACGGATAAATATTTTATTTAGCAATTTAATATGAGTTCAGCAAAAATAAGTTATTCATTTGATTTAGTTAAGCAAAAAAAAAAAAATAAAATAAAATAAAAAAAAAAATAAAATAAAAAAAATTTCTTCTTTTAATTTAGCATGGGAAAATAACGGTTTAATTTTAAGCCGAATTAAAAATAATTTAAACATTTTATTTCAAAGGAAATTTTTTTCAACGTTTATTGTTAAATAAACGTTTCCGGTGTAAATTGGCTTAAAACTTAAACGGAAGGGATATCAGGGATAAAAGGATTCTTTTGAAGGTTTATGGTCGTTAGTCATCAGCCGCTCCATCTTCTAAAACACATATGTTTTAACTTGAAGAATTCTGAACTCGTAGATTTAGGTTTCCGATAAATGATTGAGATATAAGAAGAAACATTTTTTCTGCATACTGAAGGTAAATGATGAGCGGATTATTTCCGATGCACATTCACATGACATTTTAATTTCATTCTTCAGCTTTCCCAAGAATTTTCATGCAACATTCGGGCACTTACACAAAATAAAAAAACCTTTCTCGGCGAAGTGGCATCTCTTTTTTCGATTAAAAAATTTTGATGTGGACATGCCTTCCTTGTACAGAATATTAAATTATACGCAGTTTTTGCTGCATTTCATTTAAACTTATTTCCTCAAGATTCATTAGAAATATTTCTCATTTAACTAATTCAGTTCTCACTTCGCAGCAAGGCAAAAACACAAAAACCTCAAAATATTTTTATTAAGGATTGAAAAATATAGAAAAATATAAAACACCAAATACAGTTAAAACAAATTAAAAGAATTGTACAATTAATATTAAAGTTTCTATGCAAACACAAGTAATTCGGTCGGCGGGCAAGAAGGCAGGTCTTTTAGTGCACAAAACTGAAAGTTTACTTTTGGTTCTATTCGGCAAAAAGACACTGAAAGTTCAGAAACTGGCTTAATTCACTATACTTCTAAGTTTCAAATGTAAACAAATATGGCTGCTATAAAAAATAAGCTGTGCTGCACTTAAGCAATTTTTTAAATTGTTGATAATTTTACAACTATTGCATGCAGTTTAACTAAAATAATTAACCGGAAGATAAGAAAAACACAACTCAATAATTTTTAAAGCAAAAATTTCACAATTTACCAACCTATACGGATAAAGAAACTGACATCACGAAACCGAGTAACAGAGCGGATATATATGCTTTTGGTGAGGCCAATTGCAACCATAATGGGAGGTGCACAACTACATGTTACAACAGTTCTACTTTCAAAATTTCAACTTTCTCAGGCTACTCGTTCTTGAGTTATGCGAGATACATACATGCAAACGTACGTACAGACGTCACGAGAAATCTCTTCTGAATCCATATTTCATCCTTTTTGCAATCCGTTTTGGGAAAAAGAGTCCTTCATTCAACAGATATAACGCAAAAACATCGTTAAATTGCATTCTATAGATGTCAAAATAGATACTTTCGCTGAAATATAATAACCGAAAATTTGACAATTGCAATACTTCCTTTACTTCGTACAAGGAAGTAAAAATAGAGAACTTACATGAGACAAATAAAAGACCTAAAATTAATCCCAGCAGTAACTAAAATCCGAGAGGAAATCTGAAATACTATTAAGTAAAGCCCAGAATGTTTCCAAGATGTCGAGAAAACCTAAAACAGAAGACAGTAAATATTAACAAAGGAAATTGAATGAGAAAACTTAATTAGGTAAGAAAGCAACTTCATTCGTATCAAATTTTCTCGCATTTAATTATTGTAAAGAATACGTGAGAGCTGCAAGTGTTACAAAAGTATAAGACTCGTATTCAGATTAAAAAACTATTTTGAAAACTTAATTATCTAATAATTTCATGAGAAAAACGAAATATGACCTAAAACACTTTTTATATATACGATTTATGAACGCACTTAAAATGATAGGAATGTTTTACGCAAATGTCAGAGATAAATTGATGTAAAAGTATCTACTTCAGGTAAGAATTGGTCTTTCATAAATTTATTTATTGTGTTTTTGAAACAATGCGAAGCTGATAAACCGTAAAATGAAACATACCATGTTGAGTGCTCAAAATAAAAATTATGAGGCTTTTAAAGGACTGTATAATTTGAATCTAAACACTTTTCATTACAAATCATTAGCTTAATTTTCTTAGTAAGATTTCAACTATGATACCCATGACAATATAACTGCTTGTATGTTTTTTGAAATAATTAAATCCGAGTACTATTTGCAACCCATACGCCATTTTTTACCCAGACAAATTTTAGTGGAAGTCACTGGCATGAAGCAAGCAATAATTAAAATATTGCACACATAACCCTACTTAAGAACCGCACTTTGCTGCTTTTCATTTGCTTTTGGTATTCTGCAGTAAGAAATTTAATGAATTAAGCTGAAAAAAGAATAAACTGTTATATCAAAATGTACTCCATTCAGGATAAGAAGAGTTATTATTATTATTATGATGATGATGAAATTGATAAAAATGCCTCCTGTTGTGGCAATACATTTGAGTTAAAAAAAAACTAAGTTGAATTCAATTTTCTATTCTCTCATTTCATCGCTTCTTCTAGAGATCGCAGATTGGAGTGACAAGCAGTTTAGCATAACGTTAGACGACTAGTTAGACGTTACCACGTATGAGAGTCTATTAAAGTTGGCTGAGTGCCAGTACATCTTGTCGCTTATCGAATAGCCACTACCTCACCTAAAATCTTAAGGGATACTTCGTTAGTAGCTCAAGGTTTATGGATAGCTATTAGTTGCCGATCTGGGACTTTGTAGCTTCTCTGAGAAAGAAATTAAATAAAGTAATCAGATATTGTAACTCCAAGGCCAATTTTGTGTTATTACCTGCTCCAAAAGACAATTGGTAACTAGTTTTGTAATAAGTTTTATTTTAACTCCTCTAATTGGTGAGGGGAGATAAACTTAATTTAAATTAAATACGTTAGTCTGTTTGCTTTCAGAAAACGTAAAAGTAGCAGTGGTAACTCACAAAGTTACAAAGGATAACATATAATGTAACACAAGAATAATAGTAGTTGAACTAGTTAATAATTAGATATAGCCCCAAATAGGTTCAATACAATCTTACCATAGTTATGACTTCGAAATTCTTTTCTACCTCAATTGCAGTAATCTGAGATTTTTCATATCACTCATATATCTCTGAGTTTTTATCTCTCTCTTATCGAATCCATCTTAATTTCTTGCTTTATAATAACGCTGTCTTTTAACTCATGAGCAATCCCCTATCATCATAGCTACTCATGTAACATCTTTATGTTTCCAAAGAAAATTTTGGTTGCTTTTTACTGCGCAAAAATATATAAATTAAATTTAAAACGAAACATAAAAAACAAAATTTTTACTGCCAGGAATAAAACGCGCTCAAATGTATATCGTAAAAACTGAGATTGTAGGCAGTATACCATTTTTTTCCTCCATTACTTTCCAATATGGGAACAAATGCTTGGTAGAGCAAAACAGGTCCAACTGTTTTTTCCTACAATAATGCTTTGGCATGCTGCTTTAAAGAAATGTCCTTCATGAAGAATAATTTACTGTGTAATTCAATAAAATTAAAACACAACAGGGCTTTCAATAATGTTTGGAGAATACTTTAAAGTAATAAAATTATGGCCTGTAATCACATAACACAAACTTAATTTATTAAAAAAATAATGAGTATTTTTTCTGTATGCTAAAAGATATACATCATTTGTAAAATAATCATATGATGCAGCTATTTGAGAAAAATACGTTAATGGTTTTCACATATATGTAAAAAGAGAATATACAAGTATTCGTACGGGGTTTAATTCGTATCTAAAATTTAAATACTAAATACCTGTTCATGTATATATTCTTTTGGAGAATAACTGTAGCGTGATATTTATGTTGTTGCTTACTTCCATTTATATATGTTTGTTTCTTTTGCGACTGCAATGTAATGACTGCTTTAATAAGTTCGTAAACATTAATGTTTCTAATATTTTCCTGCATTACTTATCTTTTTCACTTAACGTTTACCTAACTTAAGGAAGTTTCTTACATAATTTAAACTAAAATTCGAAATAGAAATACAATTCACCTCGGATACTTCTAGCTTTCAGGTTTTGTTTTTATGAAACTCCTTGCCGTATCACATTAGTTTTATTTGATATAAATTAAATTTTTAAAGTTCATAATATTCTACAAAGTCACAATTTAGGAAGCACTGATGGTAATTCTACACTCAATGTACTTTTTTTAAATTTAATTTTCTCTTGCCTCTTTTTTTAATACTTAATCTATCCATTTCCCTAGATATACTTATTCTGTGCCTATTATTTAAAATCACAAGCTATTGATAAATTAACATAAAATTTTAGTTTATGAATCCATAACTTGCTGTAAAAGAAGATTTGCATTTGCTTTCATATCAGTATAAATTCATTCGTATTTGAGGACTATTGAATTCAAGTACTTTTTGTTTTGCTTGTCATGTACCTATTCAATTGCTAATGTTACTTCCTGTTCCTCTGTGAGCATGGAATGAAATGGAGGTAAATATATTTTTATTTTATTTCAAGCTTTGCCTTTTATTCTAGAATGGAGTCTCATTATTCTTTTATATATATTCAAAATGCATATATTTTGCTACTATTTTTAATCTCAATCTTAAGCTGATGAAATAGATTCTCAAATTTTTATTTTGAAATATTAATTTTCTTTCCGTGAAACGTTGGATTTCATGATTGTGTAATTACTGGGATAAATATTTCACTATTATTTTATCACTTTTTCATTAGTAAATATAGTTCTTGGATCTATGATTAACTATATAGTTAACTATGATCTATGCTTAACTTTCTTTTTCCAACTATTCAGAATCAATTTGTTTTCAGTTGATTGCAATTCATTATACATTTACTTGCTATTTACTAACTTTGCATTTGAAATATATATGCATGTATTGTCATGTTGTGATATGTTTCTTTTTACATATAAGAATGGCAGCGCTCTCACTAGCGAAAAAACTCAAGATCACGTGGTGTTTGGTGTATTTAATTATGGCAAAGCACGCTAGGGCTATCTGCCTAAGGGGAGGGATGCCTTCGTGGAGGACTTTCTAAGGGAAACTGGCTCGTATACACGTTACACATGGGGAAAACCACGAAAACACCCATGCAGCCAGCCCGTTCGCGGGATTCGAACCTCAGACCGAACTACAGTGTTCAGCGACTTTACCGCTCGGCCTCTGGTGGGCCTCAAGATCACGAGACCACTTCTAAGATATGAGTTTGATTATTATGATACTAGAAAGCCCGGCGGTCATACGAAATGATTCTAGATATTATAAATTGTAATTAAAATGATTAGTGCAAAGGTGTCTGTTAATTCAAACTGGTGGCAAAACTCAGGACAGGTGGCGAGGACGCCCCTTTGCTTACTGCCCCACGGGGTTTTCCCCTTCTACCTACTTAATTGCTTAAAGTAGAGTGCAATGAAGGAAACCACTGGCGGTACATTTCATAAGAGTCACCGCTAGCTCAATAAATAAAGGTGATTTAAATAATAAAATGTTAATTCATATGCCAAAGATCTCTTTGTACACAACATTTCTTGTGTAGAACTTTCCATCATTTTTAAGCTCGCCTTGCAGAGGACCATCAATTATTTTTAATTTTACGTTCATTCTTTCACGAACTCTTGAGCAGGCAACATAAATTTGACCGTGTCCAAATTCAGGCTCAGGTACAAAAGTGCCAACACGTTTAAGCGTTTGGCCCTAAGTCTTATTGATGGTCATAGCAAAGTAAAGTTTTACAGGAAATTGTCTACATCTCAATTGAAACGGCAACCCTGTCCGTACCAACTTCACCCCATTGGCTAGTACAGTTGCGCAAGCAACCAATAAACTATCGGCGACAAACAGACACTTAAGCGACATATAATAAAGATATTTATTTATTTCATTTCATTTGTTTTTGCATCGTCGCCGGTTTTTGGTAGTTGCATATTTCCGAATTCTATTATATATAGATGTTAAATTTATTTATTAAATGTTAAATGCACGTGCTCTTGTATTTTTAACTTTTTCCGGCTTAGCTTTCTCATAATATTTGTCACGCGCTGGACTGCACGAGGAATAAAACTATTTACTGTTACGCAAGCAACCAATAAACTATCGGCGACAAACACTTAAGCCGCATTATATAAGATTCCATTTCTTATAGTGCCGTGAGCCAACTTGCTCTATTTATCCTTTTTATTTTTAGTCATCTTTATGTTAATTACATGTGTTATTTTCGCATGCTTTCGTAATTAAGTTACTAAATATTACTACTGTCTCCTTCAATAAGAATGTTGCTATAGCTGCAACGTACAACCATATCCCACATACATGCATACAATTTCATAAATTAAGTTTATTATGCGAAGATTCTACTTGCTAAATGCGTCATGCATTCATTTTTGATATTTTAATAACTTAACATCTCCTCATTATTTCCTCTAAGAATTAGCTTTAAATTTCATGTTAATGAATATATGATGCTATGTTTTCAATACGGCTAGTTTACACAAACAACAACAAAAAAAAGTAATTACTGGGATAAATATTTCAGTATTATTTTATCACTTTTTCATTAGTAAATATAGTTCTTGGATCTATGATTAACTATATAGTTAACTATGATCTATGCTTAACTTTCTTTTTCCAACTATTCAGAATCAATTTGTTACCCACGGTAGGTATTATTACTAACTGCTCTTAATTTGTTTCTTTATCTTTCAGTACTATGAGGATAAGGCAGTTGATTACTGTTAATTCGCTTCATATTCAGTTTACGTGTAATGATCTGACTGTGGAAACTTTGGGTTTTTTTGCAATTTTGAACGTGAAAACCACACAGATTTTGTTACGACGTCGTCCGCGAAAATAGTATTCCCGCGGCAGCCCTCGTCACCCTGCCGCAATGAACTAACTAACCTCTTTGCAATGATCAGAGCGCATAAGGAATTAATGAAAATGTATATGAAGAGTATTTTGTAATTTTATAAGTGGCATGTTAATATTTAATGCAGTCTGTATATTTGTATTGTCTCGAATGTGCCAGCAAAGTTAAAGAAATAAAAAGAAAATTCAAAGCGCTTATATCAACAGGTGGCATTGTGAAAATGCATTTCGAATTTGATTCAATTCTCACTCATTCGGCCATACTTTGGATAGAAATGATTGTCCTTTTGGCTTGGTATCAAAGAATAGCCGAAAGATTTCCCCATATATCTTTAAACATTACAGCACAGATCAGAAGTTCGCTAACAGCGGGTGTCTTTCTTTCCACAACTAAATTGCTCCCGAGAATACTTAACTTTAATTGGGAAAACCCTAAGGGGTTAATATAGTACGTTTAAACGGGCGAAAACGAAGAACATTAAGAGAGGAGAAGCAATTTCTACTGTTTAGTTGAGATTCTGACATTAGAAAATTACAAAGTTTCTAAATTCAACGAAAAAAAAAAATTAAGAAAATATCCTATCTGGTATCTCAATGTGGGTAGCTAAGCGTTAAAAGCAGGCTTTCAGCGAAATGAGGAAGTTCTGCATATTCGCCGCAGCCATTTTTGGGCATTTAAGCTGTTCGGTATAAGCTGGGGCTCAGACTTTAAAATTAGCTTAATTAAAACACAATAAACCAATATGCTCTAAAATATGAATAATTTTTAAATATTGAAACTGCATTATCAAGTTGCAGAAGTAAATTATTTTTTAATTCATTTTAGTTTCCAGTTACTTTAGAATTTAGGATTAAATTTACACTTTAGACATTTTTCCTGCCTTCGCATTTTTCTAATCGTAATAACTGATTATGTTTAGAAATATAATTAGTATGATGAACAAGTTTCATAGTTTCGCATTTTCACAAACAAAAGCTTTCAATTATTAGACAACACGCGACTAATGAAAAACCGTTGTTAATACCTAGTAATTTCAAAATACGAATGTACATCCATCAGGAAGTGGAAGTTTAGAGGAATAGTAATCCCTAGTTTCATCGAACCAAGATTCTTCAAATATTTTTTTCATTTCTCATCCTCTTTGCTCCGATGGCAAGTCATTTGTTCGCACTTGTAAAGAATTCTTCAACTAATTATTCTGTCCTAATTTGAAGAGAATAAATGCTACACTTTTTCATTTTAATAAAACCTGAGGACTTTACTAAAGAGTAAGTTTAGTTTTAAAATAAATTTCTTGCTTATAACCTATCGATGTAGATGGCCACTGCACAAGAAAAACATGGCGGCCCTTTCCGAACGATTTTGTCGTCGGATAGTTAACTAGAATTGGAAATTTTTGGAATTTTCATAAGAACTATAACTTTATCATATTGTTTACTTAGTTAAAATTGCAGACAGGAAAGAAGATTTACATATATTATTTCCCTTTATAAGCTTTCTAAGGATATTTTAATCAATCTTTTCATAAGTATAAATGAATGAGAGCCGATGAATGGTTAACCAACATTTTATAAAAATTTAAACACTGATTGAAAATTGCTCCTGCTGTGATAAACTAGGGAGCGACTGTTAAGATAATTATAATAATCAATATTTTATCAAAGTATTAATTTATTTGTATTTCACAGAGAAAAATATTACAACCATCATATCTCCAGCATATACAAATGAAAGACTATATACATTAATTAAATATACCTAAATTTTATAACAGATGCAGCATCTATACTATCCAAACCTGTGAGCGATTTTCTGTTTGTTGCATTACCTCTTCCGGGACGGCGGGGAGTTGTGTTTCCAGAGAGGTACACCTGGATTCTAAAAGTTTGCGAGAAGTCATTTCTACCATTCTCATATTCGCACGGCTTTTATCAGCCGAGATGTCAATTAAAAACTCTGAAAACGCACTCATTTTCGCACTCATTTTTTCGAGTGGCAATAGTCTCGGCACATTCGAGGAAAAAATATGCTTTATTTGGAAAACTGTTGCCACAGCACACTTTCATATCGTAGAGTTTGTTGATAAAAAGTTTATAAATTTTAAAAAGTATAAGATAAAATTACCACTGCCAAATCTTAAACACATTATTATTATATAAGGTCATGTTCTGACTTGGAAGACAGCACGCGATTTCATGTGATATCATTGTATGCCGAAAAATGTTCATTAATATCAGCATTTAAATAAATAGCAGCTGTTTTCAGGTTTTCTGTTTCAGATTAAGAAAATTGACACAGTATGTATTGCCTCGTTAAGTGATTTATTTATATTGAGAACAAATTGTTACATTTCATTAAATTTAAATCCTACCGCCATAGGTATGCATATTAACCTGAAGTGTCAAAGTTTTTGTTTCCGTTTTTGGCAACAAAAACTTTTCTTCGTACGACTTTAATTAGCGGAGATATTAATTTAAAACTCTGAAAATGCTAATTTTCTCACTTATTTTTCCGAATGACAACAATCTCGCACGCTGGAGATAAAAAATCTGTTTTTTTTTAGAGAAGTATTGCCACTACTGTCTTTTAAATTATAGAGTTTGTTTGCAGAGACATTAAGTTATTTTGAAGCAGGAGAGATGAAAAATGAGCAATAACCTCACCGAGACTCGAACCACGGACCTCTGGAATAAGCGCCGAGCTTGCTGACTATTACACCACGAAGGTATGCTAAGAAGGCGGGAGAAATACCTTGTATACCTATTAAAGAGCGAAGTCGGAAGGAAAGAATTGTTGTCGAAGGTGCTCTGTCAGAGGGCAGGTAATAAAGTGCGTCCGCGTATACCCCGCGAAAACCGCAAGAATCTGTAAGCACGTACATATATGTGCGTCTTAAAACATGTCCAAGGAATTAAGGAAATGTACTAAAAGTACATAAATCCAGGTATAGAGTACTAGGGGCATTATGACATTAATATCAAGAAACTAAATAAGTCTTTCTCATGGTATATTTGGGAACTTTGCTTTCCTAACGAAATCCCTCGCCGGCCAGTTCATATTTTGCTTCATTTGACAGAGGACGTTTATGTACTGATATCATGCATTTTGTACCGTGTATCAAAGCCAGAAATGTCTCTTGACTTCAACATCCAGAGCTTGGTCTTAATTTTATATTCTGTCAATCTCCAGCCACAATACAAAATTTTCCAAAAAATTATAAAACTTTCATCTGACACTGATTCAATACACTACTGTGTATACTGTGGATTAGCTATAAATATTCATTTTTCTGAGTGCTTAACATTCAATATGTTCCGCGACTTTTGGAGAACTTTGAAAAACGTTGCTGTCATCTCACCATTTACAAAAGATGAATCCTGCTGACACAATAATACAGCTGCACTGGTTGTATTATTTACAACCTTTCAAACTAAATTAAAATTTTGTTTTTCAGTGTTCTTAGAACACATATATTTAAAATTCAAATTACTCTCTATTATACATTCATACTTTATATTGTTTGGCAAGTTAATAAATAAATTTTTATACTTCATGCATACGTTTTTACAGATAATTAATAAATACAATACATAAATTTAATAAACAGAAATAAAATTATTAAATATAAACGCTGGTCTTGAAGACATGATTAATTTTATAAAATGCGTAGGGATACTCCAACTAATTTTAATACATTTTTGTTACATTATTATTTTGTGGAAGTCAGATTATTAATTTAAGATGTTCTTTGTAATTATTATTACTCTTTCAATATTTAAGAAATCAAAAATAGTAAATCACTTTTAATCAGACCATTTATTTCTGAATTCAACATTGTATATTCATCATTATTTGATCGATACATTTTAGTGCTTTGGAAGCGAAAAGAATCTTTTAATCACATTCATAAAAAATAAGATGTTAACGAGAAATTCTCTTAATTGTTGGAAAAAAAAAGTTCTTTTATTAGCAAAGTGAATTATACTTGACTGTGTGATAATTTTAAGCAGGATTTCTTTTCTCTCTGAAGATCATTTCGTTATAATGAACTTAAACACATAAAAAATTAAATTTAAAAACAGAATCTTTTCTAGTTTTTGATATAGCGTTAAGAAAAATATTAATACACTTTATTCATTCGTATCTCACTGAATTCGTTAAATAACTTAATTGATAGAAAATTGTGCACGGTATCATTGAAAGAAAAATTTAAAAATATCTCATTAAAGAAATATTTAAATTATAATGGATAAATTCGAATTTCTTAATCAAATTTTTTCATTTGAATGTTTCATTTCTAACTTATTAATATTAAAAATGCATTCAAAATAGTTATTAAAAAAGCAGTTAATTCGTTATTCCTTTATTATATTCATTTTTAAAACTTCAGGGCTTCCATTAATTGTATTTTCGTGTACTAATATATATTAATTGATTTATTAAGCAGGGCAATTAAACTGTTTACTAGATTTTGTAGGAGCATATCGGTACAGAGACGCATGTAGATATATAAGAAGACTATATATACATCCGTATACAGGCACCCACATAGAAATATAAGAAGACTTCGTTTCTTAACTAGCAGAAGAGAAGAAATAGAGAAAGTAAAATACTAGATATCCTTATCCTGATCAAAGTGACTTAGAGATGCTCCAGTCATCATTCATCAAGAGTGAGAAAAATGCAATGGCAAGCAACGGAAAGTAGAAGAAACAGAACAGCAGAAATTTCGTTCTTTGTTTTATTTAAGTTATGTTTCACCTTTTTTTTTTCTCTTCATCAGCTGTGGGGTGGCCGATCCACTGGAGCGTTGCTGCTGAAATGCCGGATATTGTAACTGTCAATATCACAACGCATAGGATGCATGTGCCTGAAGTAAGTAGAGATATACCCCTGTTGTCAAAGGTCAAGTAGGCACAAGTTTGTGACAGACACTGGTAGCAAAAACTAAAAGAATAACAATAAAAACTTAACTAACTTGGATGATTTTGCAGCTAAGAATATAGAAATTGCTCAAAATCTTTGCTTTGTCACAGCTGACAGGTCTTAAAAATTCAGAACTGAATGTTTTTTCAAAAGTCAATTTAAATGAGAATATAAGAAATTTAAGGAAAATCCATGTTTCAGCACTTTATATAGAAAGCGTTAACAAGGTTATAATCAACCTCGACTGAAATGCAAGTATAGAGCGATGTACTATGCTATGTTTAGATTATATTGGAGTTCCTGAAGAGTGCTAGATTTTGTTGTTTTAGAGTAAGCACTTCACGGTCATTTCTTCCCCCTAAATCATAACTTATAACATATGCCAATGACTGCTGTGGAAAAAATGCCGAAGGTCGAGTCTTCTAATTTTTAAAATCACTTTATAACTTTTCCGCGGTCATGATGACACACGTTAGCATGGTGAATGATGGAGGGTCTAAACAACTTCCAAGTATCTGTTTAAAAATGACTGATTAAAAGTGTGGACTACAGTAATGCAAATCAGCATCTTAATGATTCTTGCACGCATACTAGTAACTTTAAATCCAGACAATACTGGACCAACTCCATCTGATGAATTTTTATGCTCTAAGATAATCCGTCAAAAACACAGCGTCATGGAGATGAACATTAAATATTTTTAATTAGTTGTTACTATACCACAACTTGGCACAAGAATCAAGAATATCAACTCTGTATAATTTTGTATTCGTAGATGAAATGTAAAAAGTGCGAAAGTGAGTGCGAATATTCAAACTCATGTCCGACCTACCTGGACTCACATAATTTATGTTGGCTTTCGGTTTACTGGGTTTCCCCCTTGTAGATTTTATGAAGCATGTCTAGAATCATGCTTCGAACGAAAATGATATTCATTAGCAAAGAGAATTCTTTTTATGTCCATAGTATTAAGATTACGATGGTCTGTACATCAATGCAACCAGGCGTATTTCGCGATTCGAATTAGTGCAATACAAACCATTTGCTTACAGCAATGCAGCAATATATTTATTAAAATATGCAGTAGCATTGATGTGACATATTACTAGTAATCAAGAGCAGAAAAATATTTAAACTAAAACACTATTACATAGTGAAGAGCACAGTTTATAAAACAGACATGTAATTAGACTATTATAAAACCTAGCAGGGTGGAACTTTATTTATGCATTATAAGCGCAATTATACAATTGTTCTAAAATGCAGATGGCGAGAGTTAGACATGATGGCATAAATTCAGTTCTATCTAATTGAGGGTATAATACGAATACGTAGCAGGAAAAGGTACTCGAAAAATACAAAGCAAAATTATAGCAGTATAAATTTCGCAGAACAACTTTAATGACATGATTCGAATAAAATGGTAAATAAATACACAGATAAATATGGAAGAAAAGATTAAGAAAGTTTGATAAAAAAAAACAGATTAAATAACACAAAGAAAAATTATAGCAGTGGAACCTGAAAGGTGTTACATAATAAACAACAAAATATTAATGAATTGCTAATAAAGCATATTTACAACAGAAAATTTAAGAAAAGAGTCGGAGAAAATATGAGTGTGGTACTTTTAATAATACTGTATTCAGAACCTGGCTTGTTAAATTTGCATCCACTGGTTTGTGGAGATTTCGTGTGACAATGTTTGGATAACTGATCAGTACTAGATAGTGTTTGGTATTTCAGACACTCCAAACGCATATTAAATATTAGCGCAAAGGCAGAAACTTGGCAGATAGCTTATGAAGCTGTTTCTCATTTTAGGGGAAGAATTTGTGTATCCTCCTTCTTGTTTCTTCAGTGTTGTTTATATATTACAACTCATATATTATTCTCATAATCTTGTAATATATATTATTCTTGTTTATATATTATTCTGATAATCTTGTAATATATATTATTCTTGTTTATATATTATTCTCATAATCTTGTAATATATTGTTTATATATTACAAGATTATGAGATTGTTGTTTATATATTTTATTCAGACTTGTAAGTTCCAAACCAACCAATGTACGCTGATCCTATACAACGTTCAACTCTTGTTTTCAATCTTCAATAATCTGTATCGAATGATGCTCTTGATGTGTTTATATTGATGCTGAATCTCGACTGCAAGTAGAGAACCAACTTTTTTGTCTGCTCAATGTTAATATTAAAAATTCGAGGGCACAGAGGAAAGAAACATTTTTTGACAGATGATCACTCTGAAATTGTTTTTGATAACTCTCATTTTCTAAAACATAACTCACCCCAGTTATTCTCGCACAAAACTAGGGAGATACACAGTTAGTGCGGTGGATTATATAGATTGTATTACAAAAATCTTCAAATTTAGCATATATAATACATAATTTCCAACCCTTTTTTTAAATAACTGTTTTAAAACTTACGATTCCATTTTAAATTTACAAATCGTTGCAATACACAGCTTCGAAACAAAGAGTAATTAAATTGAACATTTTAATGTTTTCCAGTGTTTTCAAATACTGAATTAGTATTTTTCTGTGTTAAAAAAGTTTGTATAAACTTGGTGAAAAAAACCTGCTAAGAGAGGAAAAATTAAATAAAAATTTGAGCCCTCAGAAAACAGAATTTTTAATTTAGTCCCAATACAGAGAACGTTCACAATTTAAGGCGGGTCCTCTGGATAAAGAAGTGAAATCACCGCAACTTAGAACGCTAAATGGAAATATCTGGAACAAATCATTCTGATACGTCCTTCAATTTATACCCCAAGTATAAATAGTATAGCGAATACAAAAAAAAAAAAAAAAAAAAAAAAAAAAAGCATAGAAACAACTAACACCTTGTGTAAATACGAAGATTGATCAGATGACTTTCACCCACGGCATACACATTTGTTTCTGTGAATACGAAATAATTTTTAAATCGTTTTAATGGTATACCTAGTTCTCGTGGCAGATGCTTAATAGTGTCTCTTTTCGCAATCGTGTAGAGACATTAGGTATTTTAAAAGCAGGGAAGATGAAAATTGAGCAACACCTTCGCCGGGAATCGAACCACAGACCTCTGGAATACACGCCCATTGTGCAGACCACCACACCACGAAGGCATGCCAAGAAGGCGGGAGAAGTACCTTATATAATTGTATCAGCATTTCTTTTCCGGTGTACAGTATCAGTTGGAACTCGGTATATTTTTAGGCCTGAGGCTGACTGGCACGTCAATGAAATATTTCTGCATCTTTCTTACAAGAATTTCTTTACTCCTATCCACGATGGCTTGAAGTCTAGAAGCAGTATCTGTGATATGGTACGGTAATTACATATTTCTATTTTTACATTTTTCCGTGCCATCATTAGCCATATACAAATTTATTCGAAAACTTCAATTATACCTTGTTATTTTTATGGGCGTATCGCAGAAATAACCAATCGTAGTTTTAAAAACTGCATAAAATTTGATGATGATGCATTTTGATCTTTTACATTTTTATTGTCACTGTTACATGAAACTAAGGTTTCCATTTAAGTGAGTGATATTTGAATGCTGATGTTCGTATGCAAATATTCTATTTAATGTAATGCCTGTATTTGTGTAAGCAGAGTGAATCAGTAGAATTTGTTTGCATGGATTGCAACGATTTGTTAATTTTTTTACTAATGTAATTTGCCCACATTAAAGAACAACACCTAGAAACTCTTTTTCTCTCACCTGTATTTGTCATTAGGAACTACTGACACAAATGAATTAATGAGGCAGTAAAATGGCAACTTAGCAACGAAGACAAAAAAATAAAATAAATATAACATCGGTACAAAGAAACTAAATTGTGTTTTTCATTTGATACTCTATTAATCGATTTGGATATAAAAGATAATCTAAAATTTAGCATTCTGGTCTGGATTTTGAAATTTCGATTCAGAAATATTTAAAATTAGGCGGAAAAGAAACCTTGAACCTAGATTTTGAATAAAACTTTATCGATTTCGAGAATGATCAGACACCAGTCCATTTTCTTCAGGAACTAAAAACATTTACAAATATTTTTGTATATAAAGAGTATAAACCTGTTACTGATCGCTTTTCTAACTCAATAGTGTTTATTATTCGAACTCAATTTATTACATATACATCATGAAAGCAGTATTAAAACTATTTATTTTTTTTTTAAATTATCCAATAATTGAAGTATAAATTATAAAAAAGTGGGAGAAATTTGAAACTCGTGGAATTATTTATGCTGGCTAATCTGAATACAAAAGCATCCGAAGTTAATGAAAATAATATCACCATTTACGTACTCGATAAAGGTGTTAACATACCTCTGTCAGATCAGTCGATCTCCAAACTGACGTGCAGTGTTGGTATCACATATCCATTTTTCTGTTCCTAACAACTTCAGAAACAGAAATCAAAAAGGAAAAGGAGAAAAGCGGAATGGGGTAAAACATGTTTAAATGTTATGTATTTCTTCAAAACTGCTAATTCCTTGACTAAGCGAACGAGGATTGTAAATGATCAGCTGCAACCAATGGAATATTTTTCAGTGATCTTTTTGTTATCAAAGTAATAATAATCATTCATTACAACAAATATCTATTTGATAAAGTGCATCAGTAACACTAAAAGATGTTATTTTAAAGCTTGAAAACTTCATTGATATCAAACGGCAACACTGAACTAAACGTTTGAAGATGACTACAATATGCAATGAATGAGCATTTGTAACAATGCAATTGATTGCGTTAGATTATCAAAGCAGATTACTCCAGAGTTATAGGTTTAGGAAATACGAAGTTTTTCTTAAACATTTTTTTCCCCAATTAACCGGTTCCTGCTGATAAGATGGGGAGAAAAGTCCATGCAAGCAGATTCATCAGCCGCCATGAATGATGGAATCGAACCAGATAGAAAACATATATTTTATCTTGTTAAACCGCTTGAGATGTAATGCATAACGATTAGATTTAGTCAATTAGTTAGAAAACACAATTTTAATTTAGTCTCAGTGACGAGAACTAAAATTGGCAGTACCGGGATTAAATTGGGAGTACCGGGAGATTAAATTGGGAGTACCGGGACATTAAATTGGGAGTACCGGGAGATTAAATTGGGAGTACCGGGTAAAGAACTGAAGTCAACTCAGCCCAGAACAGTACAGTGCTCGTTCTTACTTTTCAAGTAGTTTTTACTATGACAGTGGAAACACATGATCCTGTAATGAACACTGTATATATTCTAAAGCTGTAATATGTGATGTTAAACAATTACAAAGATTATAAGACGAACGCTACGTTGGCAAGTGTTTATTTTATTCATTTTTCCAAATAGCAGTCACAATAACAAATGTCAAATTGAGTGAGTTATTTCCTCTGTACGCATTACTTCACTGTTGTAATAATACATTGATTGATTATGCTGTAAAGTAAATCTAGTTGCATTTTAATAACATAATAATTAAATATGTTCAGTTGATTCGTTATACTTTACAAAATAACAGCTTCATGTACAAGCCTCCCATACACAAAAATAATTAATTATTATTAATAAAAGTCATTTAAGAATAAGTTTTAATTCGATGCCTGAGGGAAAATATTAAGTTATTTAAAAGAAACATGAAAACGCACTAAACTTTTAAAAAAAAAAATTTGAATTGTTAAAATTCTACCAGAAATTCATAAAAACAAGGATTCAAAGTTTATTCCTCAAAACCGGGATAAGCTAATTTTTCATATATCATGCTTGTACAAAATGTCGCTATAAAGGTTTTCAAAACTATAATTAACTTATTACAATGTCTCTATCAACGAACAGATAAAATTACTGAATAATGACTTTGCTTCTTTCCGCTAGACTAAACTAGCTCCAAGCGTTTTCGTTGCTTCCCCACGCATCGATTCTAGTAGGTTTCCAATAAAGGTCTTCCATAAACAAGTGATGCTATGGCCGACAGGACATTCTTATTAACTTTCTTCTCACCATATGATGCTTAATTATTTCCCTAATTCCAAACTTTTCCATTATCGTTGTGCAAATTAGGATTTTGATTCTCAAAGATCAAAAGTAATTTAAGAAATTGCTTGTAGTATATTAACATAAATTTCTTTTCTTTTTGAAAATTGAAATGGTCTATAGCAAAGGAGAAGATTTTTCTGTATGTAAGTTCAAGACGCGTGATATCATTTACAACAAACTACGAAAGTGAGCAATGCTGAAGAACAAGTTGTTAAAAGATCAGTATTGGATTTTGACAATTATTTCTGTATATGGGAGGCTTGTATATTAAGCATGTACAACTTTGTGCCTGGAAGTATTCCTTAAGACTAATTTCTTTAATTTTGAAATATAAAATGTAGTCGTGAACGAATATATTATTCAAGTTCTCGAATCTGTTTCTCTGAAGTGCTTTGGCAACATACTCGTATTTAGAGTAGAAGGTCTTATATATTTTATAGATTTATTTGGAAAATTGCGCTTGGAAATCTTATTTTGTGCCAACATTTTTTTATTTATTATAATTATATTCATATTTTTATTGCATCGGTTATCATCAGTTTGCAAAATTTCATTTCGTGCGTTTTACATATTCTGTCTATGATTTTAAATAAACAGATCAGAGGAATTCTCAAAATTAAAGAAAATTAGTGTTACTCAAATCGTATCATATTTTAATTCCCCTTTCGAATTTTAGACTTACTTTTTGTGAAGATTTCTTTGCAACTGAACGTTAGTCTATGGCAAAAGGAAAATTTTTCTAGAGATTACGTTTCTGTCGACTTTGAAATATGACATTTGTATTATAATCAAGTTCCATTTTTTTGGATACCAAAACTACCATAAAAAGACTCACTTAGACTTTTTAAATAGTTTTAATTAACAAAACACAATTACGATAAAACATTACAATTAAGGGCGTTATAATTACACATTTAAGTTACAAAATAAATCTCGGGGAACACCATGCTCATTCCATGTTTCCCGTACATCGACTGACTGCTATAGTCTTTTTTGGCCGATGGTTTTCCTGGCGGCCGCCAGGTAGCGCTCGTTGAGCCATGGGTTACAGACTCCCTCTGTGGCTCGTACGATGTCTCGGCGAAGAGCCAGAAATATGGTTCTTTGGTCTGCCTCCTCTCCGAAGGCCCACCAGCGGCCGAGCGGTAAAGTCGCTGAACACTGGTAGTTCGGTCCGAGGTTCGAATCCCGCGAACGGGCTGGCTGCATGGGCGTTTTCGTGGTTTTCCCCATGTGTAACGTGTATACGAGCCAGTTTCCCTTAGAAAGTCCTCCACGAAAGGCATCCCTTCCCTTAGGCAGATAGCCCTCGTGTGCTTTGCCATAATTAAATACACCAACACACCAACACCTCTCCGAAGAGGTACTAAAGTCCCACATCTCTTGAAACAGGCAGTTCATAAGCGCGTAAGGCTGAGCTGTCGTAAGTCCCAAGGACTTCATCTGGCTTAGCCGGATCAGCAATATCATATGTAGTGGGTGAACGACTTGTTAAAACTAAATAAGGTCCTTCACGTCTAGGCATGAATTTTTGGCACTTTCTATACTGTGATCTGCACATAGGATGTAACGTCACTCATACTTTATCACCTGATTCGTAAGAAACATTTTGATGTCGACGATCATAATATATTTTTTTCTTGTCTTGCTTCTGTTCGACGTGGTCTTTAATCTCTGCAGTTAAACGGGTATATCGTTTGAGATATGGGGTTTTCTCAGACACAAAGTTTCTGTAACCCCACGGCTCAATGAGCGCCACCTATCGGCCGCCGGAGAAAACACCAGTCAAATATACTATAGACGTCAGTCGATGTACTGGACTCAACACACTAAGCATGGTGTTCCCGGAGATTTACTTTGTAACCTAAATGTGTAATTATAGTGCCTTTAATTATAACGTTTTATCTTAATTGTGCTTTGTTAATTAAAACTCTGTAAAAAGGCCAAGTGAGTCTTGAGTCTTTTGTTTATGGTAGTTTTGGTTATAGTTGGCGCGTAACATGGGGCTCGAATGATACAAAACCGTGTTCAAGACTGAAGGACATCGACTCATAATCTTTTCCAGATTTTTGGTTTAACTTCCACCAACGAAGTCCTCACCCGAAGGTTATTTTAGAAATCGTATGAAGTACTGGTTCCATCTTCACCCGAAGATAGCAGATAAGATATTTTCACTTAATAGCAATTAACTTAATAATAAGATAACAATTTTTCACTTAATAAGCAATATAAAATTCTAACTATAACGTCGTTAATACTTTAATAATCTATAATATTAAATATGGAATAAAATATGTCGTTAAAAACGAAACGTAATCATATATAAAGTATATATAAGCTCTAGGTATTTCCTTTTAGATACTCGTATATTGCACTTTAAGAATTTTATTGTCTTACATTGTTTTAAATAATTGATTTTTATTTGAACTTCCTGTGTTTTACTTCTATGTTCTAACTGAAGATTAATTTTGATTTCACTGGAAGTCACCACAAATTAAATTTCGTTTCGGTTCTGAACGAAAAGTGTTTACGTGGCAAAATGTTATTTTTATTCTAATTGATAAATGTTTCCGGTGTGTATACTTTAGTATTTTTACGACTGTATTGCTATCAATAAATGAGTTGTATGTTTCGTTTCATTTTATTTTATGAATAAATATTAACGTATATTTTCTTATCATCTTTGAGAATAGAAATGATTTAAAAGTGAGAAGGATTTTATTTATTATATTATTTAAACTGTGCCCCTCATGTTTTGTTTTTATGCAATAAGAATACTTATTTTGATTTAATGTTTTATTTTCCGTTTTTCTGAAAAGACATTCTAATAGTTGCTACATTTTCGAATTGTGAGTTTATAAAAATTTTAAATTATGATTTCGTAATATTTGAGAACAACTTATATATCTAATTGTGTTTTTCAAAGAGAACACAGTTGAAATTTAATTTCTTAGAGCATTTAAGATTTTGTAGACATCATAGGCATAACTAATAGAAGATTTATCAAAGTTAAATTCTATTTTTGAGATTTTCTGTTTACTAAATTTGTGTATGTTTTTGTCCATTTGGCAAGTGTACCATTCCTTGTAAAATGTAAGTTTCGTTTTCGAAGTAATCTCAGACGAATGATTTTGTTCGATGTTGTTTTTCAAATATTTTTAATTGTTAGGGACAATTACGAAATTCATAAAATTTCTGAACATATAACGTTTCTTCAAACAAATACTGAACTTTTCAACGGGCATTGAAAGTACGATACGATAATATGGCATTTTTGGATCTGGCCAGGAAAAAGGACCTGCAAATCTTAGCCACAGAACTGGGTCTGCTAGTCTCAGATAATTTGAAAGTGATTCAACTCAAAGATTTAATTACGAACTCAGACAAGTATGAAGAGGGATTCGTGATGAACTCAGACAAGTATGAAGAGGATTGACCAGCATAATTGACGAAAGAAAAATGGCTGAACAAGCAGCTGAAAAATGGCTGAACAAGCAGCTGAAAAATGGCTGAACAAGCAGCTGAAAAGGGAGCTGAAAAAGAAAATCTTTTGCGTTAAGAACAAGCAGCCGAAAAACGTTTACGTGAAGAAAAAGCTGTTGAAGATCAACAAATTGTAAGGAGCGTCTGTTCGAGTTGGAAAAATTAAAAGTTCAACTAGAGTTGCAGAAAATTTCTCAAAAGGAAGTGATAGATCAGGGAATAGATCAACTCAAAATTGATATTACTAGAGTTGTCCCTAAATTTAACCCTAAAGAAGACGAAATTGGATTGTATTATTATGTAATGCAATTTTGAACGTCAATTGAAATTTTTAAGTGTTCCAGAATCAAAATGGATTTTCTATCTGATCCGTTCATTGCAGACAGAAATAGCACAAATTATTGCTAGAGAAGATGAGAAAGAATCTCAAAATTACCCCAAAATTAAGGACGTGCTTCTTAAGCGATACAGATTAACTGCTGACCGTTTCAGACAGTTTTTTGCGCAACATAATAAAAGCCCAGATACAACTTGGAAAGATTTATACTTTGAAATAAGATCATGCTTTGAAGGATGGATAACAGAACTTAGCATTAAATATTTTGAACAGCTTAAAACCTAATTATTAGCAATCAAATTAAGAAGAAAGCACCTTCCGATCTGAGAGAACATTTCATGGATAAGTGGGAAAAATGAAGCCAACCGTTAGAATTAGTAGAGAAGTTGGATGTGTAGTTACAATATTCGTCATGGATTAAAGAAACCTTCAGCGCCATCTAACAAACCAAATTTTAGAAGTAGGTTCCCGTCCTCAGATAGAAAATCGAAGTCCACTGCGATAGCTAAAGAAGCTAGTAAAGATAAAACAATAGGACATATAGTTTCCAGGAAAAAGAACGCTTTACTAGAGAAAAGTACCATCCGATGTTGTGGGTGGGGAACTCCTGGATACATACAATCTAAATGTCCTACTTGCTCAGGATCTAAAGGAAAAGCAAATGCGTCTTTAAACAGTGTCAATTTGTTTACGTCCGAATCACTTACAGCTCCATCCAGTTTAACTGTCCTTAAAATTTGTGAAGTGAAAGCTGATGTATGTGCTGATACCGATGCATCACACTCTATTGCTGAAGAAAAGTTGTATCATATGCTGCAAAGGAACAAAGTAAGGTTTAAACCCAAACGCATTTCTTTGACGCTCGCTGATGGAACACAGAGGAATGTAACTAGCTGCCTTGACTACGGTTGTGGATCTTAATGTTGAAGGTAAAGTGGTACCTACAGAGCTATATGTTTTGCCTGAAGCAAAAGGAAACAGAACAATGTTAGGCACAACTTTCTTCAATCTGCTGGGATTGTCTTAGATGTGCATTTCTGTGAAGATCCTCACGTCCAATACCCTTTCTAAAAGGTAATTTAAACGGCTGAAAATTCTACATCCATTTCTGACTCTCAGACAAGGCCTGTAGAAATTACCAATTCAGTTAAACGTTTCGGAACATCCTCTTCAGTAAATCTTCGAAGCGACGGAGAAACATCTCAGAACAACGTACTCAGCTAAATTGTTTACTGCGAGAATAAACACTTTCTTTGTTTAAACTCCAGGCTAACAGAGAAAAATGTCATTTTGCATGTGACCGAGTTAAATATTTAGGTCATGGGATAACCAGGAATGGAATGGAAGTGGACTCTGAAAAGGTATCCTCTATTCAGAGAATCCCTGTGCCAACCAATATAAAATAAGTTCAGTCATTCCTGCAAACTGGCTGATGGTTCAGAAGATATGTTCCAAACTTTGCGACCATTGCAAGATCACTTAGTAATCTTACCAAAAATGGTGTATAGTGGTTTTGGGGTCCTGAAGAGCAAGAGCATTAGCTTGCAGACATGTTGTCTAGACCCTTGAATGTAAATGAAAATGTCCTTTGTGACGTATTTGCAGCATCAGCTGATTTTCCATTAAGAAAGTCCAAAAAAATTCGAGAACAGTTGAAGAACGAAGAACTGAAAAAAAATAATTGACTGTTTCGAAAACACTTCAAAAGATAAAAACTTCGAAAACTGGACTAGCAGAGGTTATCTTATGAATCAGGCTGTTCTGTAGCACCAGAAGCCCAACTCTTAGTCCCTATCCAGGAAAGAGAATGAGTGCTACAAGAGCACACCATGACTCTCAAACTGCTGGACACTATGGGGGTGAAGGAAATTACAATAAAGTTGCCTCTAGATGTTACTTTCCAGGAATGCCCAAATACATCTCTCAATATGTTAAGAATTGTCCGGAATGTAACCGTTACAAACCAACCAATCAGAAGACAGCCGGTCTTCTTAGAACTCTAGTTTACGTCCAAAGGTTCGAAACTCTAGCTGTTGATTTTTTGGACCTCTTCCAGAGACGTCATCTGGTAAGAAATGGACTATCAAGATCAAAAATGACTATAGCCGTCAGTCGATGTACTGGACTCAAGACACTAAGCATGGTGTTAGCCGAGATTTACTTTGTAAACTAAATCTGTAATTATAACGCCGTTAATTGTAATGTTTTATCTTAATTGTGTTTTGTTAATTAAAACTATTTAAAAAATTCAGGTGAGTCTTTTGTTTAGTCTTTTGTTTTGGTAGTTTTGTTTATAATCTGTATTACAATCAAATTTCATTTTGGGCAGAAACAACTAAAGATTGTGATAAGGTCGCATAAAGGAAGAAGAAACTGAAGATTAATATGGACAAGGCTGTCTCGAGAGCATAAGATGAATATATCATTATTTAACTTCCGAATACGTTTTCAATAGTTGTTAAGCTGAATTAATTGTTTTAAAAATAATATTAATGTGTTGGCATTGTTATTGTTTCAAACGCAGGCTCTAGAGTCACGTATAGCTCTCGCACGTAAAAAAATGTAGAGATATTCAAATTTTGTTTGAAAAAAAAAGGAATTTAGATATAAGTTTTTCTCTTGTTGATTGTATGTAGCCTTTTATTTTGGGCGTTCATTAAAATTTACATGCGGTGTTCTATCATTAGAGTTTTCATTAGAGTTCAACACCACACCTTTGAAGCATTAACACCACACCACAGGATCGTCAATGAAACAATCCTTTATTTATTTATTTGTTTTGGCAACCTAGATCTACTTTATTACGCATTCAGTATATTATTACAATAGCGAAATATTACGTATACAATAAATTAAACTTTAATATCGTATTTGTTACTGCAACTGATACTCACATAAATTTCTTTAAACACATGCTGATTATTATTTAATGACTACTGTTATATGCAATTAACGTGAAACTTAATTTTTAAATGTAATTAATGCATTTACAATCGCGCTTGAAGATCGAAGCGTTTAAATCACAAAGCAAAGTTTGTGATAGAACAGGAATTTTTAAAATTTATGCATATTTATTCAAATTTTCAAAATTTAGAAAGAAATTTAGATAATCTGTACCATTTTAATAAACTTAAATACAACAGATCCTTTTCCCGTAAAATACACTACTTTTAATTTAAAAGCAATGAAGAAAACATGAATTTTAAAAAATAAAACATCTCTGCCATTAGTCCAGTTCTGCAGTTTATATATATATATATAAGATCGGTGACAAGTAGTAGATATAATAAATAATGAAAAAAAAAAAAAAACGTATTTCCTAATTATTACAAAGCGCAGCTCGCATTATTAACTCGTAGTTATGAAAAAAGAATCTAAAAATAAAATAAACACGGCCGCTATTTGGAATAGAAAAGGAAATAAAACTCTTCAGAGCGTTTAATTTAGATGCTTCAGCCGAGAGATTTCTTTGGATGATAAAAGTGCGACTATTTGTTCTGCGTTTGCTGTAGTATAACTAATTACTTCCATGGTGCTTAACGCCATCTGGTATTCCTTTGGAGAATTAATTGTCTCTAACTTGTTATCTGAATGTACGGTCCTTCCGCCGCTCTCTGTATTTAAAACATAAAGTCGTAAAAGATATAACTAGTTCTTTGACAGAGAAACTGAATTTTTAAACTCCATTTGCTTATCTTTGCCGAAATTTCGACTGTTTGAATAACGAGGAAATGTTGTGTAAGGTTTTCTCTCGTTACGGTATATTTATATATAGAGAGAAAAAGGAAAAAAAAAAAAAAAAGGATGAGGAGATACTTATGATTGAAAGTTAGATTCCTGCATTTTAAAGTCCCTTCCTAGCAAAGTCAGGAAGGGACTGCATAGTGAGAATGTGAATAATTAAAACTGGATTTTAACGAATGCGCAGTAGATTCTTTTCCAAGAGTTGCGCACATTGCAACTAAATTAATCTCACAAAGAAAAGAAGCCTCTTATTATTCATTTTTCATCTCTCTTAATTTTTTAATGACATCCTACAATAATCGAAATTTGATTTACATTTATTACAAGAAGCTAAGTTGTGTTAAATTTAAAAGTTCAGTTTTGTTTAATTATATTTGTTCTATCAGAAATGCATTATAAGGTTATATTGGTTAAAATATTTTCAAAGACTCACAGACGCTTAAGTTTTCTAAATATCAACCAGAATTGTGAACAAAAGATTGAATTCTTCCAGAGTATGTACTCATACTAAAAACACTTATGTTAAAAAATCAGATTAAATTTTTAAATAAATAAAGACGAATTCAATATATAATAAAACATTTAATGAAAAAAAAAGGTATTGTAAACTATATAGTTGATGCGATGTGATATAAAATGGAACAATATTTCCCAACACCGCGGTTAAGAACGTATGTATTCAGCACTCGAAACAGATCATTTTTTGCTCCTATGTCGAACTCAAGGAGTTCTGTAAAATAACTGGTTGGTTGATTGGTTAAATAAAATATAATTGATAATGTATAAATAAAATAAATTGACACGTCAGTGTTCTTTCCAAAGAAAGAATATTTTCGTGGAGGAGGCTATAAGGAAACTGGCTCGTATGAATATCATATGCAGTGAAAAACACAAAAATGCTATGCAACCAGTTTGCTAACGAGAATATAAATGGATGACTTAACAATGGACAGCAGCTTTAACCATTCCTTAAATATTTGTCTGGGTTCCCCATCCGAACAAGTATTTAACTTGAGAAATCGAACATGAAATCTATAAAACGACAAACGAAATCAGTTTTTCTCTATTAACATTTTAAACTACTAAAACGAAACACTACATCTTTAATAGATCTAGTATGTGTAATAAATATCAGGAAGAATACTGAGAAACGTCAGCAAAGAAAAATACATTTTTGGGAAATAGATACAAAATATTTGATACCTCCTACTTCTCTTATTAAACAAACTTGTCTTCATATCCTTGAAAGACATTTGGTTTGTTAATTTTATAAATGCCCCTTCGTATTGAACGCAGTATTGTTTATTCTTTATTGATAAACTAATTGTTGTCTGTAATATACTATTTCATCCTGTGTGTATCAATATCTCTTTTAATTATGAATAAAAATATTGTCATTCTTTGCTATAGATGACTATAATTATGATCTCAAACAGGAAAATATTAAAATATTGCTTCATAAATGCGAAAGAAAATAACAATAGCTAATTTCATTATTAAAAAAAATTCTGTACCTGTATTAAAAGCATAGCTTTAAAAGAATCCTTTACTCAGTAAAATAATATTGTAGATAATGTAATTAATTATATTAATATATACAATATTATTTTACTGAATAATTTATTTATTCAGTAAAATAATATTGTAGATGATGTAATTATTGTATATTATAGATGATAAAATTGATAGCTGGATATCTTATAATTTATAGACTTTAACAAACATCATTTAAATAAAGGTTAAACTAAGGTGATCATAAGTTGTTTTAATCACTTATTATCAACAATTTAACTATGAATTGTGATCTGTAAACTTGTCCTACGGTGCGGAGCAGAGCACTAAATCTATACAGCAGTTTAAATTAATGTCCATCATAGAAAATGATTACCAGTAACCTACAAGTTGAGGGCTATTAGAGGTCAGACGATAGACCGCGGGTATGAAATTTAGAAGAAATTTTAATTTAAAGCGAAGCAAATCAGTTTTTGGCGAGGATGATTTACAGTCCTATGATTGTGATGGCTTTTAAAACCCCATATGTCATTAGTATACTGTGGTGAAGAAACCTAAACGTCGCCAAACGGTATAGTGGTTAGGGAAGCCTACTACGGTGCCGAAGAGCCCGGGTTCGAATACCGGTAATTATCCCATGGATGTTTGTAAATGTATAGTGTGGCGATACTCCAAATATACGGCGAAAAGAGAGAGTCCATACGAAAGTCCTCTCGTGTGAATTGGTGAGTGAGGAGAGGGGTGGGAGAAGCCCGGATCCCGGGGTGCTCTTTCTCAAAATCGGAGATGGAAACAGAAGTCTAACCTCTCTTCGGAATAGGTTCTGGCAACTATTGTTCCACGGGATGTGGACACGACAACAACAACACGAAACTCAAACTGTGCATTAGTATTACAACTGTACTAAATCAAACTGTACAGTAAATCAATATAATGGTGTTTATTAAGACCAATAGCATTAACACTGGTGTTCTTTAAAGCTGTTTGTCACCGATGACCTATATGATGGTCATTATCTGGTAACCGGAATGTTGATTGTTAGCTTCCCTAAAATTTACACAGGTATAAAGCGATGCAGTAAATTCAAATAGCCTATTTATTTAGAATGGAAAATAGAACACAGCTGTGTCTTACAGATTGAAGCATCTAGAGATCAATGCATAAGTGACTAAAGCGGGACACTGATGTGAATTTAAATAAACTTTTAGAATAAAATTAAACTGAGCTACAACTTTGACTTTCGAAGAAAGTGGTTTATAATGACCTATGTGTTGGTTACCAGTGACCTCTGCCTACTAATGGTCAGCACATAATGTCACAGAGCAGCAGACTGATACATGATGGCCTAATGAGTTTAGATAAATTATTAACATTAGATGAAATTGAAGGACATCGATAACTGCCGAGACCATGGATCACTGGTGATCAGTAGGTTTTTGGTTAGCTAATCAGTGTTGTTGCACGTAATTACGGGTTATCGGTAATAATATTGATGGTTTATGGTTATAAATCCCTGTTATCGAAATCGGAACGAGCATAGCTGATTAAAAGGAGTTAGAGAATCCACTAACTAATCATCTCAGATAACATCAACAGTCAGACAGTGATCCAAGTAGATTATATAAAAAATACATGGAAGGTGAAATATCTGCTTAACCTATGAAATGGTGTTCGTATACAATCCTCATAAAACAGAATCTCAGCATGAATGCTTGTAACCACTGCAAGGAGACAAAGTCAAGGTATCCTTCCTTATTTTAAGTATAAGTATACAAATATACGCAGTGAACTGTTGCTCAAAAATGCAATACGGATTTATAAATATCTATAATTACCCAAACTATTCCTTACCAAAAAAAAAAAAAAAATACAGCTTGTGGAGCGTCATTTATCATGTGTTTTCACTGCTTTAAATGCAGTTTTGCCTAATTGTAATTAAACCTAATTCACAAGCCGTCAAATTCAATTTGTTCTTTTATCACTAAATCAAATATGTATCTCGAATTATCCAGTTCGAATATTTTGATAGCGCATGTCTTAACGAGCATCATCTCACAATAAGTCGACGTATTTAGCTTTCTTTGAGCACTCAGATTGTTCCTTGATTGTGCACATCCATGCTTTGTTTATGTGACATTATATAGCTGGGAACTTCTTTTTACATATTATTCCCCTCTCATGTACTATACCGGTATTCTAAAATTCTATAAATTTACATATGACTTTCCTTAACATTTTCGAAGGCTGGCTTTTTTTTTTTTTTTTTTTTTTTTTTTTTTAAGTAACTTAGGAACATTCTCATAAGTAATTTTTTTTTTCCCCACAAAGGAAGTTTCACTGCAGAAACCTATATTGAACAAACAAAATTCTAGTAAATTCAACCTAAATTTCTGCAGCGTTTCTTTCTATGGAAATATGTTTATATTATCTCTTCTTTATGTTATCAAAATAAAGATATTTGTTTTCTTTATATCGCTTCCGAAAATTCATAATAAGTAGCTACACAGTTTCAAAACTGATAATTTCATTGGCGTCAATTCGCGAAAATCTTGAATAAAGAATATCCTATTACAATGAACCTCAGTCTGTTTATTTACACGCGAAAATTCACGCAAGTATGTATGAAGTGACCTAAATAAATCTGCTGCAAAAGAACGAAGTGTGTGGTAAATCACTAAATCATGTTACATTAACTAAAATGTTTGTTTAACGGTACGCATAAATATTCTTCGTCTAACGCCGTACGTAAATATTGGAAACAAATGTTTGTTCCTTTCATAATGCTGCACTGTCAATATTTTGTGTATTCGAAATATCAGGTTTTGAGTTTGGGTAAATATTTACCTGTTCTTTACCAGGAAATACCTGAGATTTCTCCTACATATATCAGTAAGAATACCTGGATTTGGTAAATATTTGTAACGGATTTTTTAGCTTGTTCATTATTTATAAAAATACTGTATATTATTCGATTATGCGTAAACTGAAAACACCTAATTAATTATAAGATTTGTTTCCTTTTGTTGTTCTTTTTGTATGAAACTGGAATTGCATAATGCAAGATAATAATAAATTGAACAGTTAAAAAGTAAAATCCATTCTTAGTAATTTATATTTTGTAAAACTTTAACGAATTTTTGATTTAAAAACTCAACAATTAAAAACTCAGTGACAACACTGTAGGTAATAAAACATTTTTATCTCTATCTCTTATTTTCTATTTTTCGGAGATTCACTCGTCATTGCAAAAGGAAGTGTTGCACAAATAAATGCAGTTGTAAAAGCAAGGGCCTCTTGTGCAATTCAAAGTATCATAATAGTTTAAGTTGTTGCAATAAATAAGATTTGAATTCTCAATGAAACGTCGATGTGAAGCTGTAATCAAAACTAAAGGGTACCCTACTAAGTACTGATAACTCACTGTAATCATCACTATCTAATGTATATCGATAACTATTATCGTTTAACTTTTTTTGTATTGCAAATAATTAAATTTTGTGGTTTGTATTGAATTCAGTAATAAATTCTTTTTAAAATGATACATACAAGTTTGCATTTTGTAAAACGTAACGTTTCCTATAAGCATACAAAGTTCAAAAACATAAAAATTTCCAAAAGTGTCCACAATTTTGGCCACCACTCTATGTGTTAACCTGCCACAAATAATATTATCTTTCTCTTCATATAAACAAAATATTCTTTGGCCTTGCGACTCATGGTCGCCCCCCCCCTGTTGCCACCTTTGACCTCCTTGAAACTTGTCATGAAAAATTCAAAGTCTTGCGCCCTTCGGGCTTAATTTTCAAGAGCCGGATAAGTTGCGCAGCTGCGCGACACTTCGGCAATAACTGTGCAGACTAGACTAGACTAATAAACAAAATATAATCTTTCTTTCATATAAACAAAATAACATCTTTATTTCGCTCTTTAAGATTCTTTTAACAAAATTAATAAAATTTATATAATGTCTCACTGCGCTACGAAATGACTTTCCATTTTTACTTCTTTGTACGAAGTAAAGGAGGTATTGGTAATCACGAAAAATTCCGAGTACCATATTTTAACGAAAATATCCATTTCGACTCCATCGAAAGCAATTTAACGACATTTCTGCTTGACATCTGTATGTAAGAGCAGAATAAAGGGCTCTTTTTCCCAAAATGAATTTTAAACCTGATTTAAAATGGATTCAGAAGAGACCTTTTCGTGTGCCGTACGTACGTATCTCGCATATCTCAAAAATGAGTAGCCTCAGAAAGTTGAAATTTCGTATATAGTACTGTTATAATATGTAGTTGTACACATCCTTTTTTGGTTGCAATCGGTCGCACCAAAAGTATATAAATAAATAAATATATATATATATACAAAACCACTCTGTTATTCGGTTCGATGAGCTCAATTTCTTTGTTCTTATATGTTGGTAAACTGCTTATTTTTTTGCTTTAAATATGATTGAATTGTGTTGTTCTTACATCCGGTTAAGGTTTTTAAGCCTTTAGTTAACCTACATGCAATAGTTGTAGAATTATCAACAATTTAAAAGTTGTTTAAGTGCGGCTAACCCTAATTTTGTTTACCATAGCATCCATATTTGTTTACATTTGAAGCATAGCAGAATAGTGGATTTGTTGTTAATATAGAGAAACTAAGCTTCGCAACAACAAATATAACATCTTCTTTTATTATTTAGAATTAAATCGTGCTTAATCCATTCTGGAATTATCATTTAAGTTATTAAAATATCCCATATATTGACTCAGCGTCCATCAGTTTCTACGCCTTCAGTGTCTTTTTTGCTGAGTAAGAGAAACGCAAACTTTCAGTTTTGTACACCGAAAAACCTGCCTCCTTGCCTGCTGGCTGAATTGCTTGTTTTTGCGTAGGAAGTCTAATTTTAATTGTAAAAGTTCTTCTTTAAAATGTTTTAACTGTATTTATATTTTATATTTTTCGATATTTTTCAATTTTTAATAAAAATATTTTGAGGCTTTATGTATTTTTGCCTTGTCGCGAAGTGGGAACTGAATATATTGGATGAGAAATATATCTCTAATAAAATTTGAGGAAATAAGTTTAAATGAAATGCTGGAAAAATTACGCTTAATTTAATATTGCATACAAGGAAGTCATGTGGTGTACACATCATATTTTTATAATTAAAAGGCTTCCGAGTTAAAACTTCCAGAAACAAAACAAAAAAAAACAATTTTACTAGCCTAAATCAGGAATGCTTTTTCATCAACTCCTTTATCAGATTGTTCATTTTAGTACAGCCATTAAATAACTATATGATAAATCTTTGAATCCTCGAATATTTTCTCGCTCTATTCCCAAGTATTAATTAAATATATACTTATGAATTATGAGAAAATTAGCTATAAGCTTCATTACCTGAAATAATTTTAGATATATATATATATTATGAGTTGTGGAGTATATAGTAGAAAGTTTTACGAAATCAGTTTCATTATTGGAAGGGTAAGGGTTCCATAAAAACAAAATCAGCCGTTTTACATGAAGTTTGCAGGAAACAAATGATTAATCAAGCGTTCTTTATGTTTCAATAAATTGTGCATAAAACATTCCATACATTTATGGCCAAACTTTCCATATTTTATTAAGAAATATGTTAATGCGGACAATTACTAATTGGAAAAAGATTATTAATTAACCCAATAAAGTTGTAAATTGGAAAGAATTTTTTTGTATTTGATCCCAAAGTTCAGTCAAAAATTTTTAACATTCACTAATGAATAAATCGCGAAATTGTATATGAATCTGTTAATTCATTCTCAAATATTTCCATAAATATCGAAAATAATTTCAAGGAGCATTTTGTATTCAATTTACTGAAGCTCCATAATTGTAACTTTAGTTCACCAAGAATCATGTAAAAAATTAGATTTTATAAAAGTTTGCAAATCGTGCAGTAATAAATTTTGAGTTATGCCAAAGAAGTCTGTAGCAGTATTTTCCTATCACTATGCGTACACTATTTTCTAATAAGAAGTCTGATTTTGATTCTACGCAGCATATATAGTTTTTACAAACTATATGTTAAGACTGTCTTCATGATTTTCAAAATTTTCTGCTTTGTAAACAGAATGAATTTAAAATTTCAACCAAAGATAATTTAACTTCTGTATCATTTTTTGAAGATCAGAGATAAATTAATATTTACCTGTAATAACATTCAAAGATAAATTTCATTACTTCTTACTTCAAATTCGATAGCAAATGTCATGTGAATATTCCCGATAGTCTGCAATTCAGCAATGAAAATAAGAAGAAATTTATCTCTTACTTTATCTATTGAGAAATTATTAGTAATAAAGTAGTTCCTAAACGAATCCTAAAGGATTTGTATTAATGCAGAAATCGCGTCAAACTATTATTATCCCTCTGATCTTAATACATAGTGCACATTTTCTCAACCATTGTGTAATTTGCATAGCAACTGTCATAAAATAGAACAGCTGCGAAATGCTAAATGTGTCAGATTATGACCTGAAATAAAATTTGTACAAGCTTATATCTAACACTCATGAGCTTTAAAAGTATAATAAATTAAACAAATATTGATACACTGTATTTGCTTTTCTGAAGTTATGTAAAATAATTTTTTCATGTGATGTGAAACTTTAAAGACCACATCAATATTATATCACTCGTTATATTTGTTTTTGAGGTTTATAACTAGCACATGAAATTAATATATCAATTTTTAGATTTTCAACCGATTCTACAGAAGTCTTCTTTAGTCGTATTACGTGAATAGAAACATAATTAATAATTATGAAGCGAATGATAGCTTTTTTAGCTAAGAGGCAACTAAGAAACGCAACCTGAATATGTGTTTTAAGGAGTGTATAATTTAACTACAATAGCGTAGGAAATAGCTCAGCTTTCTCCGATTTAAGTGTTTCTAAGTGTATAGACACATGTATGAAATTATAACTTGGGAAATATTAATGATTCAGTAGCATAATCAATCATTGACTAAATTCATAAATGTCAAAATAAGACATGTTTGGAAACTTTCTGTCATTTCAGATAAATTTCAGGCCATTTAGGATTTAAAATAACCTAATTCACTAAAGCCCCCAATCCACTTCGCGAGTTCTCTTTTGCCATTTAGAGGAATTTTTTTGAGGTAAGATCTTCCACAGACATATATTTAGCAAATATTAGATTCGTTTAATATATATTATTAATAATAATATATATATTCGCAATATATTTTAATATATATATTCGCAAATATTAGATTCGTCATAAATTAATGTTTGCTACACTAGTTATATGTAATAAACTCATGTTTTCTTCAAAACGTCTCACCAGTTTGAACATCTAACTATGCTTTGTTAAATATATTGCATAATATTCGAAATAATTCTTAAAAAAATTTTTCTGTGAAAAGCAATTATTAAAGTATGCTATATCTTTTTAACTAATTGTGTCGTTTGCAATGCTGACACGTCTAAATACTTCAAGTAAAAATACCAAGATTTTTTTTTACACATTTGTTACACTTTACACATTGCTACACTGCTTACATCACTGAAACTGAGAATTCTAATTTCACAATAAAACCTTTAGAAAACACGCCCGTGTTCGAATCCCAACTAAAATGTGTAGTGCCGCGCAGCATGTTCGAACTCTAAATATGCGGTGAGCCGAATGTGCTCTCGTATGGTTTAATGGAAACGGAAAGGGTTGGGATCCCGGACCCCCTCCTGGAATCGAACGCATGCTTGCAGCCATGATGCATGGTGTTGTTTGAGTGGAGAAATAAAATGCTTATATCTTGGTAAATATTTGAATTAAGTGAGTTAAAGTGCATTTTTCTGACTTGTTTTGTGTTCCGATCTGTGTTTTATAACTTTATTTCGAACTAGAAGTCATATTTTTGAAGATTCACGGACTTTGAATTTCTGCAAGTGCTAGCCGGATCATTAGCATACGATGCAGAGATTTTTGCTTATTATTTCATGGATTTACTGCGCAAATGACTTCTGATTTATGTTTTAGACTATTTATTACTTACTTTAAGTCCATGGTTAAAAGCATAGTGATTGATTGAATATTTAATTTAATATTTGCACTTAAACGTTTTGAGTGACGTTAGGCTTAATGTGGCCGCTATTTGTTTACCTTTGAAGGCTTCGTGTTTTGCACTTCCTACATAAGACTTTTGGCCAATTGATAAAAACTTGATCTGAGTTTATGAATATTACCAGGAATAACTGATCGATCTTTTGGTGCATTATTGAATGTAATTTTGGCCCGTTGGTCGATTTATTTATTTTGAGCAGAACATTTATATTTTAAAATTTAATGTTTTTTCTGCTGTTTTGTGAATTTTAAAAGATTGCAAACTTGAATTTTGTGTGACACAGACCATTTTTGTAATTTATATTGTTTTTAAATATTTTTACTTTGTATTTTAGATTTGTAAATATGTTTTAATTCTGAATATTTTATATACAGTTCTGTCGCAGTATTGTAATCTTGATATTTATTTGTTTTGTTATAATGAGTCGACTGAAAAATGATGTTGAGAAAGAATTTACAGGTGTTGATAGTGAAATATTGGATGGTTCTGATATAACGAAAGAAAAGATGGATTGTGATAATGAAAAATTAAATGATGATGAGAAATTGGGAAGCGTCCTTTCTGCTGTTAGGGCCCTCTATGAATTTGTTGATAAATTAAAAGTTAGAAGGGTCTCACGTGAGATTACTGAAGGATTGGCAGGGGGAATCGACAAAGTTGTTGAATTACTTGTTGCACAGAATTTAAGAAGTATTGAAGATAATTTTATACATTCGAAAACGGATATTTTATTGGACATTAAACGGGGCATCGATGAGATTAAAAGTACTCTTCGGGAAAATCGATATAAACAAGAGAATAAAAAGAATAGATTTATGGATAATAAGAATTGGAAAGAAAATTAATTAGTTGTTAGACCAGCGATGCCTGGAATTGATGTCTATGATGAATTAATTGTGAATGTAAAACCTGATGATATGGATGCACAGATTATGAGTTCTTTTGTTAAAAGAAACGGTGATTTAGTTATGAGATTTAAAGAGAATAAACAAGTTGATATGGTTCAAAATGTTATTGATTCTAAAGAAAATTTAAAAGATAAGTTGTATACACAGAAAAAAAGATTTATACAGCCAAAACTTATTGTATATAATGTGTGCAACTATGTAGAAGATGATGAAATTGCTGATAAAATGAGGAGTGAGTGTGGTTGTTCTGGCGACTGTGTGCGTCCATTATTTAGGATAAAATGTAAAGAATCAAGTGAAGTTACTCATAGAGTTTTTCGTGTGGATCCCCAGTGTCAATCCTCAATTTTAGAGGATAACAGAGTTCGTGTTGGATGGAAGGCCTATGTAGCAAAACTTTATCTTAGGCCAAAGAGATGTTTACGTTGCTTCAAATTTGGACACATTATTAAACATTGTAAAAATGATGTTACTTGTATCAAGTGTTCAGAATCTCATGTAGTTAGAAATTGTATTAAAGAAAAGGAAATATGTGCTAACTGTAAGGATTCGAATTTGAAATATGGTACTCGTTTTGATGTGAATCATCATGCTTTGGCAAAGGATTGTGAACTTTATAAGCGTGAGATTAAATTTATTTCTGAACATTTGCGTATATTGGAATAGTATTGTTTTGGATTTTAATTAATTATAACTGCGATTGGGCTGTTTTTTTTCGGTGCTTGTCATTATTTTAACTGCTTTATCTGTTTTTATGGCATGTAATTTTATATTTGTATTTGTTTTATTTTTTATTATTCCCTTGGATATGAAAATATTAAATATTAATCTGAATCACTGTGCGGTGGCAGCTTGCCAGTTGGCCGCGGTTGAAAATATTTTAGATAAAAATTTTGATTTGATTACAGTGCAAGAGCCTTATTTTATAAATGATAAGATGCCACATTTAAATAAAGGGTGGAGAGCGGTATATGATGAGAAAGGCAGATCAGCCATTATTGTCACAAATGATGAAAGTGAATTTATTGTCGATTGTAAAATGAATGAAATTATAGCCATTTCTTTAAGGATGGATCAATTTGTTTTAGGAATTGTGTCCGTTTATTTCTCCCCTGCAGAAAATTTATATTTACATTTAACAAGGTTGGAACAGGTTTTGGAAATGTATAAGAATTTTATTATTATTGGTGATTTTAATTCCAAAAATTTTAACTGGGGGGCAAGAATAGTTGATAATCGGGGATCTTTAACTATGGATTTTATAATACAGAATGATTTAATTTTATTTAATCAAATGGACTCTTTACCAACTTTTGTATCTGCTGTCGGGGAGGGTTGGACAGATTTAATCCTAGGTTCTTCCTCATTATCGACATTTAATACCGAACTGAAGATTTATAAAGAGGAAAGTTTAAGCGATCACCGGTATGTCTCTTTTGAAATCTGTGATGTCCAGCCAATATATTATAAAAATATTGTGTTCACAAAGAATATTTATAGACTGAATAAATTTTGCAGAAAACTAAAACCAAATATAGATCAGATGAGAAAAGGATTGGATGGAATTTATGATCCTATTATCCTTGATGAATTTGTTGAGGAATTTGAAAACTTAATAGTAAAGAATGCTAAGAAACATCTAATTTTACGTAAAAGGAAAGTAGAGATGACATATTGGTGGAACGCTGATTTACAGAGATGTAAACGAAGAATAAGGGCTTTAAGAAAACATTATCAAGTTAGACAAATTGATGAAGACACTCGAAGAGAAAGAAAAATATTATATAAAAAGGAAATGGCTCTCTATCGAAAAAAGATTAAAAAGACAAAATATGAATATAAGATGAAGCATTTTTTTGGATAATAAAGACTACTATGATTGCTACTTTCGATCGGCAACACGTAAATCTAGACCTTCCCACGTGATAATAAGGAAAGATGAGCAGAGTACTGATGAATTTTCTGATGTTATTAGGGATTATTTTATGGAAAACTTTGATTGTGGAAATCCTGAGGATGGTATTGTTAAAGACGAACTTTTAACATCTCCAAACTGTGGTGCTGATGATGTTTTATTTTCTATAGATGAGATTCGTTATGTTGTGGGAAAATTGAGAAATAAAAGTGCTCCTGGAATTGACTGTATACATGCTGTTATGGTTAAATGTTTATTTAAAAATTTTGAGAAATTTTTCGTTCTACTTTATAATAAATGTTTTAGTTTGTCGATTTTTCCGGGAGTGTGGAAGATCTCAAGAGTAATATTCATTCCAAAGGGTGACCAGGCAGTTAGACCTATTTGTTTATTGAAATTCTTTGGAAAAGTTCTGGACAAATTGCTTACTAATAGGTTATATCATTTTTTCTTGGAGACTAATTTTATTTCAAATAGACAGTTCGGTTTTGTTTCGGGAAGGTCAACAAATGATGCACTTTATGATTTAACAAACACTATAGTTCAAAAGAAGAAAGATTTTCATGTGATAATTGTTTCTTTCGACGTTTCAAAGGCTTTTTATTCTGTTATATGGAATTCATTGCTCTCCACCCTTGAGAATTTTAAAATACCTAAAAATATTTTTGCAATTTTGTGTAATTATTTTAATAACAGAAAGGTTGTATTTTCTTATGATGCTGATTTTAAAATTTTTAAAAATGTGTATAAAGGATGCCCTCGGGGCTCGCCTAGTGCTCCGCTGCTCTGGAGCGCCGTTATTTTTAAGTTATTAAATGTTTCTCTTCCTGAATATGTAAATGTGATCTGCTATGCAGACGATATTTTATATGTAATATATGATGTATCTTTAGAAAAATTAGAACAGCGTTTTCAACTGGTGAGTGATATTCTAAAGAACTGGGCCGAGGATGAGAAGTTGATTTTTAATTTGCGAAAGACTTCATATATGTTTTTCCCTAGGGCCGGCAAAAATACTAGACCACCCAGGCTAAGATTTTATGGTACCCTGTTGAAAAGAGTAGATCACATGAAATATTTGGGTGTAATTATAGATGATAAATTAAATTTCGAACTTCATTTTAAAGAAATTCAGAAGAAATCTGATGCAATTTTATTATTTTATAAAAGAAATTTTCCAAAAAAAAGTATTTATTACTAAAAGAAATATACTCAGAATGATTTATAATGCTGTTATCATACCTATAATAATGTATGGAATAGGTAGTTGGGGCTCTAGGGCGGCGGAACTCCAAAGAATAAGGAATAAGTTAATAACAATTCAGCGGCCCTGGCTTCTGTCACTGACTAGGTGTTTCAAAACTACTCCATCTGAAATTCTCTTCATCTTGGCCGGCACACCGCCTCTTTCTATATTTTATAGGTATTATTACGATAAATTTTTATTATCTACTAATAAGATTGATTTTATTCATTATGAGGAATTTTTTGCTTGTTGTACTGCTTTTTATAACTTGGATCCTTATTGTATACACCCTGCTAAAAGAGTTATTATTGATTATGAATTTCATTTTGTTGAATTTGGTGAAATTGACATTTTTACAGATGGTTCTGGAATCGATGGTAAGATAGATTTTTCTTATGTTGTATATTACTATGGTACTGAAATTTACAATGATAAAATTAAATTGGAAAATTTTAATTCAGTGTTCCAGGCAGAATTGACAGCTATTTTTTATGCTTTGAGATGGATAAGGGATAACTTATTTATACATTATAAAATATCAATTTATAGTGATTGTCTGTCTGGTCTCCAGGCCTTAAAAAATTACGAATGTAAAAACTCATTAGTTGTTGATATTAAATGTCTGTATGAAGAAGTCACCAAAATTCATGTTGTGAAATTTAAATGGGTTAAGTCCCATGTTGGGATTTTGGGTAACGAAAGGGCCGATGTGTTGGCCAAGGAGGCAGTTTTGGGCGAATCCGGGGAGTGTTTCATTGTCCAACCATCTAGAAGAATTCTTGTAAATAAAATAAAACAATTTTATATTGATATGTGGAAAAAGGATTGGAATGAGTCTGATAGAAAAAAGGATTACAGTTATAGTTTGATCCCTACATATAATAAATGTATTTCATGCTGCCTGGATCTTAATCAAATTATCACAGGACATGGACGCTTCCCGGAGTACCTAAAGAGATTCGGTCTACAAGAAAATGAGTTATGTTATAATTGTGGAGTTACGGGTTCAGTTAAACATTTTGTAAATGAATGTGATTTAACTTATGATATAAGACAAAAGTTTGGACATATTAATACATTTACTGGAAAAAACACTGAATTTGAATTTGCTAGGGAATTAATGAATTTTATTAATAATAATCGTGTTAATGTCGGAATTTTGATTTAACATGTGTTTGGTGATTTTATGATAGAGCATGGTCTGTGTCTTGTGTTTTGTCCTTTTGTTTGGTTAGTTTCTAACTATTGTATTTATTTTAATTATTATTGTGCCGTTAAGGTCCATTAAGGTTATATCCTAATGGGCGTATTTTATTATGTGGTTTTTAACTTGGCGCTCCCCTGGAAAAGTCATAAAATCAAATCGATTAGGTGAATGGGGGGCTGCGCCTCTTTCTGTACCCCCTCCTGGGATGCGCTCAAAATTGGGATGGAAAATAGAAGCCCAACTTCTGTTTGGAGCAAGGAAACCTCCTTGGTTTGCAGTAGGGTCTGGCGGTGTCGTCCCAAATGCGGTCAAGAAGAGAATGACCTTAATTGCGAAGGGAAAAGCAAACGGGTGTGTTAGAGGTCATAAGGGGAGATATATTATAAAAAAGATGATTTTAGGTCTCTTTCAGTATCAATACTTCAGGAAAAAAAAATTAATGGAGTTACAGAGAGAGCTTTCACCTGCTATTTAGTGTAAGTCAGTAAATACCAACAAATGTATTTGGATGTACATGGTACCAGAATGGAGACAAATTATATAGGACGCGAAAAGTTTTGAAATGCTCTTTTTCTTTTATATATTACTAAACAATTTAATAATATTAGTATGCACTTTTTGTATTAGTAATAACATATTATCTACTTATTAACTGCGAATTAAATCATCGCTTTCAGATCGTTTCATTGATTATATCTATCTGTTTATTAAAATTTATTACATTATTTTCGTCTAGAAATTTATTCCCTCCCGCCTGTAAATAATGAGACTAAAAAGCTTGGGGAACACTGCTATAAACAATTTATCAGATATAGATCCAGTTAAACAGCACTAATTATTTATGAAAAGCATCCTAGTTTTTATACTTAATCATCTTAAGAAAAAGGATATTTTGTGTGGTTATTTAATTGAATATCAAAAAGCATGCGAAGGCTGATTGAAAAAGGCATGCTTTTGTGGAGAATTTTCTAAGGAATATAGGCTCATATTTACATTACACTTAAAAAAACTGCGAAAATGGTTACACATAGTGCTAGGTTGTAGAGGAGCTGCTACAATCCATTTGTTAAATTTGCATATAATTTCCAAGTCCCACCCCCCTTTTTTTTTTCCTAGGTTACTGAGTCTAAGAAAAGTACATATTATTCCCCGAACATCTTATATTAGTCTGAAGATCGATGAGCAATATTTCTGCGACAAGGAGAGCTTTCTGATGGTACAATCTATTTTGCACTTAGCGAGCTTGTACCGAATAATTTTATTTCTTTACTCTATGTAGTTTCTACAATATTTTGTAATGCTGATACTTTTGATACTTATTCTGAAATACCTTATATACTCCCCCTTTTAAAGGGCGACTGGGCATTAGGAAACCCAATTGCCAAATCCTCATGGTGGAGAATCCTCATCCACATCCCTTTTTTTTTAGTTGAGGGGGGGCAAAGAGGCAAAAGTGTTTTTTTTTAATTAAGAAATTGAAGAAATGTGCAATGCCCACGCCGAGACTCGAAATTTGGACCTCTCGATACGCGCTGAGTGTGCTAACCATTACACCACGAAGGCATGCTAAGAAGGCGGGAGAAATACCTTATTCAACAACAACATGTGTAATTATCTCTCTAACATGTTGGCATAAAACTCTTTCTTGAAAACTAATACCACTGTGATTACTACATCGCGCATGTTATAAGGAAGAATTTTGGAACTTTTATATTTCACAGTCTTAAGATAATTCCAAAGAATCTTTTATAACATAACATAAATCGAATATAATATATTCATTAGCAGTTAAACAGAAATCTGTAGCATTTGAAAAATCTGATGACATCTTTTTTTATTGATTCTATAAAAACCTACCTTACATTTCAAAACCTCCGAGTCACGCATTTTCATGATTCCACTGTGTTAATAAAAGAAAAATAATATGCAGGTTCTTCATAAAATTTCATTTACTTTGCAGCTCTAATTTTCAAATTAATGCATGAGAGGAAATTAATTCGGAAAAAGTCTTTTCTTTTTTCTGCATGTTCTATAGTCTTATGAATATTTAATTTCAGTTTTAAAAGGGCAGGTTTTTGAAGAAAAATTGCATTTCATATCGGGGGAAAACACCATTTCTGATCTCTTTCCTTCCGTTAAATGAACAACGATATTTTATTATTTAAAATAATAAAACGTTTCGAGACAGGTACTATACTTAAATTTCCAATAAATATATTATTTTGTGGAAACAGGCGAGAAAGTGATTTCAATGAAACATAAACAAAGTCAAGAAATATTTTTCGTTGTAGGTTTAAGAAATTTGACATCATATATAATTCCATTATATTACTGGAAGCAATAACAAAGTTTTCTAAAACTTTTAAATATTTTTTTTATAAAAAATTATTCATATATTAAATAATTTTTATATATTTGCCCGATTGGTTGAAATCACAAGTAAACCAGAGTTATATTTAAAAACAAGTAAGCAGCTTTCTTTTCATCATACATGGCCCACCAGCGGCCGAGCGGTAAAGTCGCTGAACACTGGTAGTTCGGTCCGAGGTTCGAATCCCGCGAACGGGATTCCATGGGCGTTTTCGTGGCTTTCCACATGTGTAACGTGCATACGACCCAGATTCCCTTAGAAAGTCCTCCCCTTAGGCAGATAGCCCTCAAGGCTTTGCCATAATCACACACATCATATATGATTTTTCGAAATTAAAATGTAATTTATAAGTTTTCAAATAAAAAATACATTTAAATGATTAAAATTATTTTCTTGATAGACATTTTTCTATTTTCTAATGAATTTCGTTATGCCGACTTAATAATAATTTTGATAAAGTTTTATCTGTATATTTTATGCATGATGAATAAAAGTACTGGAATAATATACCTCCTTGTACGTTTTACATGTATTATAAGGTGTTTCTCCCACTTTCCTAGCGTGCCTTCGTGGTGTAGTGGTTCTGCACGCTGGGCCGGTATTCCAGAGATCCGTGGTTCGATTCCCGGCGAAGGAGTTTGCTCATTTTTCATCTTGCCTGCTTCCAAAAATACCTAATGTCTCTACAATGTATTTTCAAAAGACACCTTTAAAATAATATGAAGAATATTTCTAATGCTTACGAAATTATTCCAAGGTCAGACAGTTCTCATATTATATGTTATATGAATTAATTTGTTAAGGAGCAAAATAAAATGAACAGTTTAAAATTTTCATTTATGTAGGATTCTCTTTTAAATCAGAGCATGAGAGCTCGAACGTAGCGATTTTAAATATGCTTTTATTTAACGATAAGAAATAAAAATAATAAAGATAAACTAAGTAAAGATTAAATGTTGAATTATTCATGTAATGATGCACAATCACAGACAGTCCTTTCACATAGAGTTCCTCCGGCGTTGATAGAATATATTAGTCCCCAGCTAGTTTTAAATAGTATGATCATCTAAAGTCATCACAGCTAAAGGCGAAACATCAAAAGAAGAATCAAAACTCCCAAAATAAGATCTAAGGAGACCGTCTGTCTTCTTCAACTCTTGAAGGCCGTCTGCTCGCATCTCCTCTCACATCCACGTCTGGACGCTATCTACTGCTGTGTGGAATGATTCTTACTGCGCTGTGCGGTGATGACGTCAGCTGGTACTTCGCTAAGTCGGCATCGGGCGTTGATGATTCCCACATTTATGATGCAAATCATAGGTTTCAGCTTCAAAACGCATATTGCCTACATCCATAAATCGTCTGAACCTTGATTTTCAGGAAGGAATTTCACATTAGTCTGCGTGAATAGGGCAAAGCATATCAGGTCTATCTGCCTAAGGGAGAATGCCTTCGAAACTGGTTTGTATCTACGTTACATGTCGTGAAAACCATAAAATCACCGACGGAGCCAGCACGTTCGAGGGATATGAACTTGAGCTGAAGTGCAAGGGCTGAAGGAGTTTAAAGAGCTGTGCAAACCTCGCGTAGGCAATTTTCAGCTTCTGTATTTAACTGTAAAATCTTTATTTTATATATGTCCGCATTTGTGCTTTAATGGTGTTGTAAACACTAGTGTTTGTTTTTAAATAATAACCTCAAATAATTGTTAAAAACTATTTTTAATGCGTTTTCTTGCTGTCCAATTGAAAAACGTTGCTCAAAGGTGTGTGCGAATGTTCGTGGAGATTTTGAGTTTGGTGTAAGACTATGTAATTACCGGTAACTTCTTCTTACACTGCAGAGTTGAGCTTAAAATTGGCAGCTTAAATTATCGAACTTAAAAACTAAATGATCCAATTTAATGTTCGCACATGATAAATTGTAGAAAAAGTGTTGGGGAATAAATGCGGATATTACACTAGTGTATCGAATATTATAATAAATCTTGGCATTTTTAATATTATTCTTTCGTGATTTCAATATACTGATGAATGCGATCGTCTTCCCTATGGTAAAGACATGAAAATAACCTTTATCAAATAACTGCACTGAATATTTTCAGTGATAAGTATAATCCATTAAATTATAAAATTTAAGCAATTTTTCAAATTTTGGCGTATTTCCGAAAAATTCAATTGAGAGACATGGAATCCATACTATAGAGGTACAATACAATACTTAAATGATGAAAAAAGTATGGTAGCAAAAAAAAATGAATAGACATATGCAGTACGAAGCGAATAGAAAAAGGATTTATTTACAGAATTGTATTGGTTCAAAAGAACTGTGCAGCTAAGAGGCAGAACCTCAAACCAATTAACCTTAATAAACTTTTCCTAGCAGCAGTGCTTGTGTTGCACTGTATGTCGACAGTCAAAACTACTAGATTATCTAACGATTCTTAGAGTTGAAGTTAGGAGCATCAGTTTAAATTCATGCTCCTAACTTTTCTGCTTTCTTCGGAAATTACGATCATGCCGCCAGACGTTTCCCTATAGTAGTCGACACGTGATCAATGGGGTTTAAATCAGCTGAGCACGCTGGTCAATTCATTTTGTAAATATCTTCACTTCCGAGTAACTCCTTAATAACTTGAGTCCTGTGGGCATTGCTATCGATAAAAATAAAATCGAGACTAATGGCACCCTGTAAAAGACGCACGTGGGGGAGGATAACTTCATCACTGTAACGATCATCGCTAAGTGAACCTCTGACGAAAGTGTGGAGCTCCTTCCTTCAGTTCATCATAATCTCTTTTCCTGATGTTAGTGAAATGAAGACGCACACTACACCTCTCTATATCAACTGACGCCAAGAATTATTTGTCAGACAGAAATGACTCTCATCGGCAAAGAGGACTTGAGTCTATTGATGAGGTGTCCAGTCTTTGTGTTCTCTACACCATTGTAAAAGGGCCGCGGAGGTGATGCTGCCGATGATGTGCAGCCTTCAGAACAGAGCGTGAATGAGCCACTTTTATAAAGTTGTCTGACCAGAGTCTTTTTCTCGTATCTTAAACGCGTCCATCGACGTCTCAGCTAGATTTGTTATCTACTATACTTATGTCGACCATGATGGCAGCGGCAATGTACGATTAAGCGTCTATTCTTTTATGTTAAATAATTGATAATTTGTTAAAAGATAAATAATAGTTCGGCAGTGATAGCTTTTGACAGTACTAATGCTGACAAACTTCTTGACTTATCTGTTTATATCATTAATCATTATTAATCGTATATAAGAAAATGCGAAGAGAAGACAAAATGTATGTAGCGGGGTTGAACTCGGCTGATAAATGTTTTTTACTATTTAACAATGATTTTACCCGAATAATTATGAACACGGAAGTTTTTGACCAAATTCATGGTTCAATTTTTAACTTCATTGCTCATTATTACGCAAGGTCTGAGTTACGGTGTAAAATGATACAATAAAATAATTGATCCAACTTTGTTGAATCTTTATCTAATAATATTTATTTATTATATAATTTCGTTTAGCGTTATTGTCAAGTCACCAACTGTATGTGCAACTTTAAAATTGGCTTTAGTCTCGACATTTTAAACCTTTCATTCTCATTCTCATACAATTCGTACCGTAGCCAGATTCGCGTTTTCGCTTATTCGGTTCGTAAGAAAATCAAGGCTTACTAGCTATTCAGAAATTCATAAAAGTTTTATACTTCATCAGAAACAGCATCTAGTAAATGAAATATTTTCTTAGAATAAGTACGATTAGGTAAAATTCTTTTCGGGTATGCACATTATTTACCCGGTATAATCAAATCTTATTAGTATTTAAAAATAATGTACTCAAATGTTTATTGAAATTTCTATGAAAAAGCATATTTTCAAAAGAAATAAAAGTGAATGGAATTGCAAGTCAGAGCTATCGTAACGGATACATTTATTGGCTTCTTGGAAGAGAGCGAAAATTGAATTTTCGTAAGGTATGTGATGTAAGCTATGCATGAGTTGAGATGTTTTGACACACAATTCTATAGGTCATCCGTCTTCATCAAATCGTGACCGGAATCTCCTCTCAGTGCTACAGACGCGCAACATAACCTTTTATCGACTGTAGATGATGGATACACTTAAAGGTATGCAGCAAGATTCAAGGAAGCAGATGTAGAACCCAATATTTCTGCAACATAAAAGAAAAAAAAAAACAGTTACGGGATAAATAGTAGAGTAAATTCTTTTTATGTTCCAGATATTCAGAATATGAGATATCCTTGATGTAATCGGAGAGAGTACTTTCGTTTTTGTGATAGATTTATTTTGCGCATTAAAAAAGGAAAAGTTCCTTTAAATTTTTTTTATATTTTAGTATATTGAATTTTTTCCACTTGCCAGAAATGTAAAAGTTTCGTGCATAAAATAAAATTTTTAAAAAATCCAATTTTAATGACACCTCTAGGTTACAATATACTGCTTCAAAGAAGTGTTTACAGCTAATGTTTTTAATACAAAACATTAAAAAATATATAAGATCATATAGGTTTAAAATATGATTCTGTGCCAGTTATAAAAGGTATGGCGTTCAGTTGTATATACTACAAATTAAATACATTTTAATCAGTTAAATAGATAACTAACACAATTAATTAAATTATTAAGAATTGCCTCTATTGCTTTTTATATCGACTGGAAATCTGATATGAACGACGGCGTTTAATGGCTAAATTAAAAATGTTAGTTTACGTCAGTATTAAAGTTGCTAAAGGTTGCTTCTAGATCAGCGCTCGCCAAACATAGGAACTTGATGGACCACTAAATGCATAATTTGGCGGACCACTAATATGAATTTAGAAAAAACAGGTAAATACTTTTATGTAATAATAATCAGAAACTGTTACGTATTGCACATTCTTAGTGTGATATTTGTTCCTGTTTGTTTGAAATTAGTTTGTGGATTTTGGTTCTAGTGGTATCACTGCAAGAAAACCCACGTTTATTTCGAGCCGAGACCTGTACCGAGTTTTAATTGCTGTTACAATTGAAAACGCCCTTTCGCATAAATATGTTGTCGAAAATTGAATTAAAATTTCCATTCCTTTTTCACTCAGTGATGGGTATTGATTTTTTATAGACAAACAAAAATAAGATCTTGATAAAGGTGACTGGAATTTAGTTTTCAAACTGTCTCGCAAGACAGATCAATTTGGCTTTCTTTTTCATTCATGCTTAATTTTCTATCTTCAGTGTTTACTGACAATGGATGACAATGTAATCCACATATATCCCTGCCTAGGATCTTCTTGATTTAGGTAATAAAAACCAAAACATTCTGCCAGTGATTCTAAGTGCTGTTGAATAATAGATACCACTTGCTCGTTGAGAACCTTCTCTCCCATACATTCATTAAAATTTATAAACATTTGTAGGTTTCCTTCTACAGCGTTTGCTATAATCATATTGTTTTTGAAGAGCATATATTTTACTCGTACTTTAAACACGTGCTTAAGTTGTCCTTGCATATGTTTAGTTCTAATAACAGAGGAAAAATATCTGCCGGGTATGCAAGTTTGGCTACCCACTCAAATTCTTGGACAGGAGGTCTTGAAATTCCGAATTATTTTGCTGCTGAAAAATAATTTTATTTCTTCACGCAGGACGAGTTATACAGGGAACACATTTTTTTACAAAATGTTTCAAATAGTCGAGAATTAATCGCTTTGTGTCGAATTTCATTTATGATAGTAATAATGTTTGATGAGGGAAAAGTGTCCGTATAAAGTGCATAAATTATGTCTTAGATTTTCTGCAGATCACCAAAAATTTTCCACCGACCACAGTATTTTTTTTTGTGCACAGGATAGGGCTTTAAATATCTGTTTGAGGTGTAACAAATATAAATTCAAAACAAATTACTACATTATTATTATAATTATTACTGTAGGGAGATTATTAACTACCATTTACAATGTTTAGCTATAGTAGGCATATAACACCAGTTATAATATTTAGATATGTGTAGAATATCTGCTTGTTAAAGAGTTCATACTATAAGGATCTTTAGTTTTACTAACGTTTATTTTATTTTAAAACTTTACTATCTTTTCTTATTTTCCACTTTCGCCCAGAACTAAATGCGTTAACTTGTTTATGCAAATTGTACTTGCTAACGCCCAAGTATTTAAGTTGTGGCTTTTTGCCAAGAGTTAGAGAGAGAGTGTGTGTGTGAAAGTGAGCAGCTTTGCCACTGCATTCTGTGCGAGTTTTCAACTAGTTGCTGCCTGCCTTTAAGGCCAGAGGTTTAGTCCTCTTGATATTTAAAAGGTATTGTAGTTTCGGCAGTTTGCGTACTACATAAGTAATCTTTTAAAAGGCCAGTCATAGTGTTAGGCTTTTGTAAACTAATACAAAGTTAGATCTTATTTATAATTTTAGTTAGTAATTTTATATTTTTACATTCGGACCACAAGTGGTTGGTCTCTGTACCCCGAAGTGCGGGAGCACCTGTGATCTTATAGAGAATAAAGGGTAAAGTACCTTCCTGCTGGTGTTGTCTATTCTACACATATTTGAACAAATCTTGAGTAAACTTCATGTTCCTATTCAGGAGACACATCATGTTTCCAAAGCAAATAAAAAGACACACAAGTCCTGACAATACAAACTTTCAGTACCATAATTTTCGATACTGATACGTATAATACAGTTTTCTAACAAGATTTATAATTTCAGGATTGAAAATTAAGCTGCTCGTTATGTATTTAAGCGTTACATATCCTTCCCTAGTTTTGGGAGTAATTACATTTTATGAAGCGCGTTATTAATTTTAGTATTTCACAACGAATTCGAAAAGACAAATAAAAAGTAACAGAATTTCTGAAGCATTTCTCGTAAGATTTTATTAATGGTCTGAAATAATCAGAGCAAATCAACGAGGGTGAGTGAATGAGATGCATGGCGTAGGGCTTTATCTCCTTTAGATTAAATCATAAACAATTATTCACACAGAGCATACTATGGGTCTTATTTCATATATAATGTTTGAAAAGGTGAACTTAATAGTGCCATCAAATATCAGGTACAGACCAAGGTATAGACGCCTTCAATCTTATAATCACTTATTTTACCTTGGTCCGCCCTGTTCTTGAAATACAGCTTTCAAAGTTTTCAAGTAGCATCTCCTACTAACTTGAGAAAAAAAAAAAAACTGGAGAAGTGCAGCGCAATGCTGAAACAATCATGACAGGTCATGAAATAGCTGCCTTAACGATGTGGTTCTTTACGAGGTGGACATCCAGCCACTGGCTATGAGACTTGAAGTCAGTTAGTTCATATAAATACTTCAACATATTTAAAAGATTTGGTTCTCACGAAATCCTCGTGATGTGGCATCAGCACATTTACACGAAGCTAAAGTGATTATGCAGTGCGGCATCACAATTACATACATTCGTTTTCATCTTCTTCGAAGAGGTCACTTCTGCAGGTATAAAAACATGCTCAATCGCAAGGGTTCGGTATACAGCAATGTTGCAGAGTTATGTAATTCCAGAACTGCAACTGCGAAATATCGTTAATGACACAATATGGATGCAACACGGTGCTCCTCTACACATTGCCATATATGTTCGGCAAGCCCTTTGGAGGTAGCGTCATGTCCGTATCTTTGGAGGTTCGTGGTCACTACGATCCTCCCGATGGATTTCTGGTGCTGGGTTATCTGAAATCCAATATGCACACATAAAATCTCCGATATTTGCCATAACTGAGAGATGCCGTAAAGCAAGATGTTTTACAAATTCCTCCTGCAGTTGTACGTTAGTCGTTGTTGTCAACAATCTCCAGGCAATGCGTTATTCTCTGGGAAGGTGGGCACTTGATACACTTACCAAAAGAGGAAAGATTTTACCTTTTCTCTCTTGTACTGTTACAGGCATTTTACAATGCTTTTTTGGCAAACGTTTTTCGCTGACAACTATCGCCATAAGTGCAGCGTTCCAAAGCAGTGCATCGTTTTTGCTGTTTTAAAGTACGCTGATCAATTTACGCTGGAAAAAAGTGGGCTATTCGACTATTTCGAAATTGTTTCACTCTAACCATAATCGTGAGATTCTGTTGTTTTACATCATCACAATCTCGAGCTGATACTTTAAAATAACAATAATTGAAATTTCATTTTGATTGGCTGAGCGGATAGGCCGCTAGGAGTTCATATATCGGAGAAGATTTTAATGACCACCCTGTATTTTTATTATTGTATCACAACAGCATAACCCAGATAGTATACCTAAGAGAAAACTAAACTGAAACAACAGTTTTTTTAAAATTAAAACTTGAATAATTATTTACATATATTTACACAGAGGCCTAAATTCAGTTGCAAAACTTGAAACGAGAGAAATTAATGGGCCCATCAAATGCTTCTAATATTCTAACATAACTGCTTAGTGCAGACAGACAATCTTAACAGAGAATACTGAACTGTATCATCATTTTTACATTCTCAAACATCCGGGCAGAAACAATCTAATAAGTGGAACAGACGAACTTTAACACACTCTTTTGTCTGTTGCTAAAAATATTTCTCTACATTAAAAATTTCTTACATTATATAACTCCAAACGAATAAAATAATAAGCCTATCGCCATCATTAGAGTTTTTGTAAAAGCAGGTATAATTAAAGTAGTATTAAAACTTTTTATTGAACATGAACATTGTCATGATTATTATCATGAACATTGAAATGATTTATTCATTAAAAAATAACGCTAGAGAATCAAACAACTATAATTTCTATACAAATAGTCGTGTTTAAGTTTCATGTAAAAGTATTCTATGTTTACTCTCAGCGTATAGTGTCATTGAGAGTAATTTCGAACAAACGTGTTTTTATCACAAGTATTCGCTTTTTTTTACCAGTTAATTATGATGGTATATCTGAACCTACAATGGGGAGTATTTTAATAACATTATTTATATTCTAAATACTACTATTAATAATCTTTTCATTAATTTACAAAAATCTCCCTTAATTCCACTCTATGTTTTGGGTATTTCAGTAGCTCAAACTGTAAAAAGTCTTCAGTTGCATTTTAAAATGTCGTGAAATATAAGAATATCTTTTATGAAAGCATTTGTTTTATTGCTAATGGAATTATACATTTCATGTCAGTTATCATGGAACTAATTATAAGATCAATATAAAAGAAATGTTACGAAATTTAAAAACGAATTTTTAAATTTTCTATTTTGGATAGGTAATCAATATAAATGTGTGTGCGTGTAAAGCAAAATTCTAAGTTTAATTCCTAAAGAGAACCTACAGTACGTTTTAACCTATTTTGCCTTTTTATTTTGAAAACAGTTAAAACTTATTATAATAATATTTTTGAAGTGCGTTATTCTGTCATTGCTGGCTGTCATTTAATTCTTATAAAGAATAAATGACATACATGCTTTTATAACATCAAAAAGTGAAATGAAAGCATTTATCTAATATCAAAGCTTTTATAAATCCATTATGATTAAGTTCATTAAGACACAATAACACGCCGAACAAATACTAATTCAACAAACAACAAGCAACAAAAACAGCGTTATATTTTCAAATTTTCACAGGACTAGTTTCGATGGTTTTTACCGACGCACCATCCTCAGCTGCAAAAGCTCAATTGAACGAGATAGGATATAATGATTAGATAAGATATGAAAGCCTGGACAGATAATAAATTAGTGGCGCCATCTGTTGATGAAACCAGAACTAAAAAATTAATTTCATTAAAGGCCGAAGGCAAAGATGCATTGGAATTAGGATCGTTAACTAGAACAGAAAGATTTTTTTTTTGAATGTGAAATGCCTCTAGAAAATCCAGTTCTCCAATGGAAGATGTTTTTTGAATAATTTTGGCAGCAGAAAAATTGAAAATGTGATTTTGGGACCAACAGTGTTGGGCAACAGAAGACTTCTGTGTTTCCTTTTTCCTAACATATACCTCATATTCCTTGGCGCGAAATTTTAAGGCTCTCTTAGTTTGGCCAATGTAAATTAAACCACACTGGTAAGGAATCCTATAAATACCCCAGGAATTCATATCGGGAATGGGGTCTTGAGCATGGAACTCGGAATTTTATTGATGGCAGAATAAATGACCCGAAAGTTAAATTCCTAACTTTCGGGTTGTCAAATATTATTGGTCCGAAAATCATACTTTCAAATTTTCTGCTGCCAAAATTATTCAAGAAACATCTTTCATTGGAGAACTGGATTTTCTAGAGGCATTTCACATTCAGAAAAATCTTTCTGTTCTAATTAACGATCCTAATTCCAATCCGCCTTTGCCTTCGGTCTTTAAAGAAATTATGTTTTAGTTCTGGTTTCATCAACATATGGCGCCACTAATTTTCTGTCCAGGCTTTCTTATCTTATCTAATCATTATATCCTATCTCGTTCATTTGAGCTTTTGCAGCTGAGGGTGGTGGTTCGGTAAAACCATCGAAACTAGTCCTGTGAAAATTTGAAAATATTACGCTAATTTTTGTTGTTTGACTTCTCAATTAGATAAGTTCCTCTTCTGAGACAAATAACAGTTTCACCATACTTTAGCCTATTATTAGTAATATAAGCGTTTCTTTTCCACTACATATAATGTGAATAAGAGCCTGTTTTCCTTTGTAAGCCACTAATGAAGACATGCTTTTCTTTAAGCACACAGCTCTCGTATACTTTGTCGTATTCAAGTAAGAAACCAACTCCCTCCTAAAGTTTGGCATTGTTATGTAGACATATAGTCTCTTTTCTTTTTCTTACTGTATACGAGGAACGCATTGAAACTGTTGAAAAGCGGGTTCGCAGCTTGCATTGTTTCATTATGCGTACAATACAAATTATACTTAAATAAAAATTAACTATGAGCATCTGTGACGCTATGCTCGTAATATATCGATACAGCTATCCACTTTCTCTCTATATATATGTATATTAGTATTAAAAAAAATTAAAAAAAAAAAAAAAACCATGAATAATTTTAAAATTAGTAATTGTTAGTTATTATTTTAATTTTAAAATAAGTAAATTTTAAAATTTATTTAATATGACAAAAAGTAAAATCCTACGTTATTGCTAAATAGATAATTTTTAATTTAATAAAGTATGAGAATATAAGTGAAAATTATCTTCTAGGAAATAAGAAGTAAAATTTAGAAAGCAAGTATGAGCTATAGCGGTAATTATTAACTGGAATTTGTTAATAAATACATCGGAATGCCAAATATGCGAAATGACGAAATGCGCTTGTCATGAATTCTTTATGGTTGTATGGAGGGCTTCCAATTCCCTTTGATAAGTCGGGACATTTCTGCGGAATCAGCAATAATTCTGTTGTTTTATTTCTCTTTTATTTTGCATTTTAATTGACATTCCGATGCACGTATTTAGAAATTCCAGTTAATAATTACCGCAATAGTGCGTATTTATTTTCTAAATTTCATTTCGTATTTCCTAGGAGATAGTGATCATTTATATTCTCTATTAGTTTATTAAATTATATATAATTATCTGTATAAGTTTTTGTATTTGTTGTAATTAATGTAAATACTCTGTAATAACTTTAAATGGTTGTGTGTAGTTTTCATTTGCATTTAAGTCCACGATTATTAAATTTTTAGACCAGGAGGCATTAGCCTAGAAGGGCTATTAATTTCAGTTTGACATTTTGCATTGATTCACTATAAATGTCGGTTCACTTTTTAAATTTTTGTCACGAAATATTATCGCCAGTCTTAGATTTACAAAAATTAAATAATGAAGTATCTACATAAATGTATGTATGTTTTTTGCATTGCAACAGTACCCAGAGCCATGAATTTTGAATAACGTAATCCTCCACCGAATATGGGCATTTGAAAGCTCTAATTTGGAATTTAGATTATCATCGATTTCATATTTTGTAACACTTTAAAGAATTTTTGATTAAAAAACTCGATAACAAAGCGAGCAATGGCAACACTGTACGGGGGTTAAAATACCTCCAGCGCGCGAGACTGTGCATCGGAAATTTTAAAGATATACTAATTTTAAAATTATTTTGCGATATTGCTGTTAAATTGAATTTTATGGTTTAAGGTCGAAAAACATGATGTTTAATAAATAAAGGTGACGCACAAAACGTTAAAAAAACTAATTTTGGGCCATAATGTAAAATCTGAAAGCTTTCAGGTTTTTTATGTATTGTTTTAATATTTCTCACAAATTTTTCATAGTTCTATAGGTAATGACTTTATAATATTTCTTTTCATAAAATTCTGTGCGTGTAAATAGCGGCAGTGTGAAACTTTCAGCAAATCTGAAAGTAACATCTTTCGAAATTAGCTAAAATTTGAACTTTTATAATCTTAAGTACCTTTTATACAAAAAGTAATGCCATCAATAAGACTAGAAACATAATTAAATGCCAGTGTATTCCTTTTTCTGTTTGCGCGTTACATTAAAAGGCTAGTGTAAGATGTTTCACTTACGTGTGGCTAGTCGATTAGTATGAGAAAAGTGTCAAGTAAGTAAGCGTTTGTTTTTTAATTCAAGAATTTGGAACTTTTATAACTTCATTTAATAACGATGCTCTGTATTTTTACTGCGTGTTTTCGAATGTTTTCCCCTTTAAAATACTGACGCGTTTTGAATACTGCTCTAAAAGTTGTATACTTTTTAATACAAAATCACTTTCATGTTTGAAGTATGATATTTGGTATGATTTGCATTGATATTGGTATTTGTTTCACTTTTTAATGCAAGTTATAGTATTTGATTTATTATACAGCTTTAGTTAAGATCACGTTCCTTTACCATGGAGCTGCTTACTCATAAAATTAAGAATAAAACCCTAGAAGGCAATAGCATCCTTTACTTACGTACCCTTGAGATTATGATACGATGAAACGATAAGAGTGATCGAACTGTGACTATATTAAGTATCCAAAAGATGGCAGAATTAATGATTCGGGAGATGCAATGGTAAATGATTGATGATGAGGTTTCAAGATAACTTGAGCTCTGTGATTCAGGGAGCATAAACTTGCCGGAGAATGAATAGCTACAAGAGAGAACTTCCATCGAAAAGTTAAATAGAACTATGGCACTGTCATCTGACTTACACATACGAGTTATATAAAACGACGTTTAAGATTGTGTCAATCATTATATAGAGTTAAAAGGTATTGTTAAATTTCATGTGACTTAAACCATTGTAAAAAATCTCTATTTAAATAATATATTTTACTATGGTTCCAGTTATATTTGTGAGGGAGATACAAGCTGGACTTAAACTAGAAAACTCTCTTTTCACTTTCATTACGTTACTCAATGCATCAAATTGAATTCTTTGCATACTTGTTCTGAAGAACACTACTCTAATAAGCTTAGAAAAATTATTTTTAGGGGCAAGAAACTTCAACTTGGAGCTATTATTCCCCCTACAAAAGGCTTTAAAATTTTTTTTTTTTTTTTTTTTTTTTAATTTTGCTGTTGCGGTTATGGTTTTGGTGTGATGGTTCCATCCAAACATTGTCAAGCAAACATTTGTCAAGTTCTTCGACAAAGTCCCACACGGTCTTTGATTGAGGGAATGCTTGGGATAGCGACATCATCTGGCTTGATGTTTAATTTAAAACAATGGCTTTACATTTGTGTAATAGTGCATATGTTAATTAATGAACTTACAATATTAAAGAACCAGCATTTAATTTTATAACAATGAGTGTTATTTGTCAACGAGAATTATTAAATTAACGGACCAGATTGCTATTGATCTAAGAGCATGTTTTTGTGTAATAAATTACCTATACACATAAATTTAAAGTATTATAACCCAAATGCCATATTTAGAATAGTGTTTGCTTTTTAAATACTTTATTCTTCTCCTCTAAAACTAACATTGCACTGAAAGTATTTGTGTTGATATAGTAGAAAACTTAACTGTTATAATACATTTACATTTTATTATTCACAATATAAAAAGGAAGAATTAACAGTCACATAATAACTTAAAGTAAGAACGCAAAATATTGGCAGAACTCCTATCCTGTCGTTGACACTTACTCTTCACTGTTGCCCTCTGGGGGTCTGTGCTCTTTAACATCTCTAAAACATTGTTGATCCTGTAATTGTCACTTGTCAGTTTCCAAGTTTCGCTGATCGCCGCGAATAACACGTAAAAAGATGTATTGCTTTCCGGTTGTATTGAATTTGTTACCTCTACGGGCACCTGAGTGTTTGGCCGAAATCCAGGAGGACAATATTGGAGGTGGAGAGGGTCGTGACCCTTGTCACGTGTGCCGGGAAAGGCTTCTCATTGGTTGAGAGAATTGGTGTGTAGGTGGCTGGTTTAGGTGTAATTAAACAAAATAGATGCAGAAAACCGTTCAATAATTTATAATTAAGGTGCTGGAGATGTTCGTCAATAATAATATTAAAACTTTCAGTAGTGGAATTAGTAATACTGCTGTGTCTTAATTAGAAAAATGTCAAAGTCCTAAGTCATGTGAGCGATCGACCAGTTTTACATAAAAACAGTATTATTGACATTGATTATTACATTATTTTATTTTGATGCGATTATCTCAAAATTTAGCCGCGATTAGTTCACTTGCTAGCTGTGTCCTGACTCGGATTAAGTAACTGTGCCTTAATTGCGCTGAAAGTATACTTTTTAATTTTATAAAACAATCATGGTATAAATTCGAAAAATCAGTAAAACATCATACGTTACAGAACTTTAAAGAATGTTATAAATAAATTCAGTAGGTGTAATAGATTCAGATTCAGATCTATGTTCAGTAGATAGTACAGTAGGTTGAAAATTTAAAAATGGAGTTGTTCGATTAAGTCAAGAAACTGTAAAGCAAGCTGAAGTTTTTTCCCGCCTGCGTATTCAGGTTTTTTAGAGCCTTAGCAAATTTAAAGATTTTGCCAAAGAAGATAGCAGGATGATCTTGAAAGCTTTCAACAGGGTATTCAGTCTTGGGTATGGAATCAGCAGCCTTAGAAGTAGGAGCTGAGGCTTTCACAGCATCAAAGATAGCAGTGGAGTTTTTTTGGGCTTGGAAAGTTGTTGGTATGAGAAGGCAGCTCAGGAGCAGTCTTGTCAGCATTCTTTTGATTACGAATTTTTGCGTAAAATTCGCAATCTTTGAATGAAGCAATGTTAGATTTTTACATCTCACACAGGTAGGTTTATCCTTTTTGGGTAGAGCGCAAGTGTAGGTAAGATGATCTAATCAACACTTGAGACATCTAGGAGCGTTTTTACAATAAAGGTGTGCGTGTCCTAAGCGTTGACATCCGAAACACATCATGTTACTTCTATTTTATCTGAATCGGCGAATAGTCACTTGGAGATCCAGAATCGCTATCTTTTTATATATGCTTCTGCCAATATCGTTTCTCGTCAGCGACACAAAAATACTGGCATTTTCTTTTCAAGTCCGTTTGTTTTCCGAATAAACTGAGTCACTTTAATAATCGGAAAACCGCCATTACAGAATTCATTCTGAATCTCTTGAACATTCGAATCTTCCAGTAATCCGCGAATGACTATCTTAAGTGAAGATTCTGTTTTAAGTCTGATGGTTCTAAATTAGATCTCAATTTTAAGAAATACTGGTAATGCAAGGTCGTGGCTAACAGCATTATCGAAGACGATGGTAATTTTATTATTAGTTAGAATATCAGTAAATTCTTTTACATTTTTTTAAAAGCTTTTTTATGTCTTTCCATGAAACATCCGGTCGAAGACATACGATCGGTGGCTCTCTTTCTTCACACTTTTCAACTGCAGCGTTGATAACTAGGATTGGTAAGCAGCGCAGGCTGCTCTAATTGTTTCTCCTTAGTGGTAGGAGGATTCTTATTACAGTTCATGGTAGTCTCAGAAACAGTGTGTAAGTCTTTGAAAGTATTTTTTGTAGAAATTACATTTGGAAGAAAAATATTCTTGACAGGAATTTCAGCAGGCACAGACAAAGGATTCTGTACTGGTAATTTCTACACTACCAGCTTTGTCAGATTTAGTGGTAGCAATACTGACATCTATAACACTCTCAGCTTCGGTATGCCTAACTTTTCTATTTTTCTGAGTCAAAGAAAAACAGGCCTGCCTCATCACATGGAAAAGCAGAGCGATTAAGTCGTTAAGGATTCCTAAATGGTCTAACGTTAATTTTCGAATTTTCAAGGAGAAAAATAAAGTTCTCTTCCTCACGATGTAGACGAATAACTAATGGGACTTCCGCTAGAACTTTGCGTTGAAGTCGAGCAGTGGCAGAAAGTCTATCAAAATGCACATGCTCTTCAGATATGCCTGACTGTTTAAGCAATCTCCTCGCATGAGGTACATCGTATTAATACACGGCAGAGACCTAGTTGATCAAAGTGGTTAAAACCAGTACAAGCGTCGAAAATCACAACCTTCATTCAACATAAATCTGAATTCCTACTGACTATAGTGCTATTCTAAACATCTTTTTCTTTATTAACCTTTTCTTACTTCTGCCATTTACCATTATCTGAATCCGCGCTTGTCGTGACCACGAGCTTGAAAGTCGATTTGTTACGGTATTTAGATATTAAAACAATAACATTTTTAAAATAAACTGTAATGGTAAAACTCAATGCTTACCAATTATTTATCAAGCATATTATGCACTTAGTTTTGGTCCGATAACCTGTTTTGAAAACTCATCCCTTGCTTCAGTTTTATACTCTTTCCACACATATTGTTAGTTACAAATAGAATTAGATATAAAAAGCCTATTTTTATTCTTGGTTTAATAATAAAAGATTTTTTTGCAGTCGTTGACTAACTTGTTTACTGCATTTTTATGTATAAATTTCGAAAACTACATCAGTTACTGTGCTAGTTACTGAGGTACTTTATTTCAAAATAGTATTTATTCCCTTTGACTGAAATGTTAAAATATTTTGGTAACCTGATTCGAAATATTTTCTGCGATTATTGTCAGGTGCAGTTATTTTAGAATATTTAGAAAAATGCTGGGAAAATGGCTTTCTGAAAGTGAATGCTTTCTGCATTCGATCTGTGATTTGCATAAAACTTTTTGAGACTATTTGAAAGAGAAAAAGAACGATTTCTATTTATATGCTAATATTTCTGTCTACACTGTTAAAATGCCAAAAGTACTGATCTACGAGCAATCCGATGATCCAAATGTCGAAATGAACATCATTTTTGCCAACATATCAAACTTTTATGAAGAAAAAAGCAATTGTGTATTATACGAAATTTTCTTATTGTTTTATTGTTATTTCTTATTGTTATTTCTAACATTGAATAAATGAATGCAGAATCTGCAAAAGTATTTCAAATAACCCTTATCTGTATATTAAGAGGAATGTATGCCGTCCAGATGGTATAGTGGTTAGGGAAGCCTACTGCAGTACCGAAGGCCCCGGGTTCGGATCCCGGAGGAGGCAGAGATGTTTGTAAATGTATTGTGTATTTGCGGTATGGTAGCACTCTAAATTTGTGACGAATCGAAAGTCCTTTCGTGAGGTTTTGTGGTAGGGTAGAAGAGTGGGAGACCCTGTGACCTCCCCCGAGCTGCTGTCCCAAAAATTGGGATAAAGTCCAACCTCCTTGAGGCAACGGCAACCATTCTTCCATGAAGTGCATGGACAAAAACACAACTATAAAAAGAGAAATTCTGCTTTTTTATTTTATTTATTGCCTGATTTGGAAGCGTTTTATAATTAATTTGTATTGAATAGAGAATAAGAACTTACACAATTAAATTATTTGTACTTAAAGAAATGCTAATCAAAATCAATTATTCACATAATGCAAAAACATGGTTCTTTTAAAGCGGCTAATAATCCATGAAATTACTACGTATTATCAGCTGTATGAGGAAGAATTATATTTATTTCAAAGGTGTTGAAATACGACCCTAAGTGTCAGATTCTATGAATATATTTTTAATGAAGGAAACACAAACCAATAGCCGAGGATAAATGGTGCCAATACAGCAATCAATCTTAGCGAGTCGTCGCATGTGTTCAGAACTGAAATATATTGGAAAATGTCAAATTTATCACAAGTTCCTATTGAGATTTTAAGTTTTTATTTTGCTGATTTGACATTTGTTTCCGACAAGGTACCCGTTCGAAATTTAAAACTGAAGGTCGTTTGTAGATCACTTGCTAAGACGAATATCTCCTCTTTATGCTACATCTGAAACGTTGGTAATTATAAATAAGGTTTCGCCAAGTATCGAGCATAGGAAATATCTTATTATAGTTAATTTTTTTCCAATAATTACTAATATATAATGAAATCAATTGCAAAATTTTAAGACAGGATTATCATTGCATATAAGCATTTGAAATTGTTTATGACATTATGTATCTCTCCCACTTTCCTAGCGTGCCTTCGTGGTGTAGTGGTTCTGCACGCTGGGCCGGTATTCCAGAGGTCCGTGGTTCGATTCTCGGCGAAAGCGGTTGCTAATTTTTCATCTCTTCGGCATTTCCAATTAACATAATGTCTCTACAGTGGCGCTCGAACTAAAAGGGTGCTGGATGTGGATTCTCCGCACCCAGCATTTTGACGATTTATCATTTTATATAAAAACTGTCAAGACTGTTTTGACAGTAACCACTTTCATAGGTTTCAGTTATTTTGGTCTACCCAGTCCACTCGGCACGACTTAACATTTTTACTTCTAGTCTTCCGCGGAAGTTAACTTGCAGAGGTAATGCTCAACATCGATGTCTATACAGACTGAATCGCCTGAATGAATGGAGAATGGAATAAACTCGTGTGTGGTAAAGTGAATGAAATTGATATTTTAGCTAATGTTGAACTAGATTCGCAAAACTGTTTCGGGGACACCGCAAGGAGTAGTATCTGTTAGGCGAGCTTGCTGCGTATTCCCCAACATTTTAAGTCCCATTTGTTTCAAATCGCTCATCAAGAATTACGTTGAGATGATTTTCAAAAGCGTATGCTATTGCACATGGGCATTAAGATATGGTACATCGGATATATTATTCATCTTCTTTAGTCATGAAGCAATATAGTCTAAATGTGTGGTACGGGATGAATCTTCTAGTAATTTGTTCTTCATTGTCCATTAAGCTTTTGTTCTTCATTGTCCATTAAGCATGACATTAAGCTTTTTTGTTCATAAATGGGACACTAGCTTCAAATAAGTATGTTAACCGTCTAGCAAGCGAACTTCCGCACACGTTAGATCTACTTCTGCAGGCTATAAAGAACCTGTGATAGCGGCAGAATGGTTGTTAACGCGTAGTGCAAGATATACTACAGATTCTTTGGCCAGACCGCTATCCTGATTTGACCCATTTAGATTTTTTGTTTGTGGAAGATACTAAAGGACACTGATTGAAAAGATATACCGACTGCATCAGAAGGCATGAGAAAGTATTACAGCTGCCAAACTAAGTTAAAATTTCAAAACAAGCAGATGAATTTTACGCTGAAATGCTTTTATGTGTGCAGCAATCTTTATGTGACAGACTGGAGACTTGTATTGTAGCCGATGGTCATCAATTTGATCCTAACCTATGAATGCCAGTATTCTCTTCAGAAGCTTCATAATTTTGTTCTTTGCCCACTGAATTAAAAGGTGCTGGAGGACAATTCATCACCACCAGGATTTTGCGAGTGGGTCCCCTAATCAGTCGTTAAAAGGGAAAATATGTAGGCTAATTTCTCCCTTCTTTCCGCATACCTTTATGGTGGAATTGGAAGCATGCTCGACGCGTATTCGAGAGGTCGAAGGTTCGAGTTCCGGGAGGACACTGCATCTTTTTCACGTCCCCTGCTTTTAGAAAAATGTAAAAAATACTACTAACAATTTTTTTGAAAAATCAGCAACGCAACAATTTTATTGAAAAATCAGCAACCCACGCACGCGCCGTTAAATGGAGAAAACAACTGTCGGTATTTGCAATTCTGAGTAGCTCGTAAACTACTTATACAAGAATCCTGGAAAAATATTTTAATTTTCTCTAGTTTCATTTTATTGATGTGAAGCTGCGTTATTCTTTGTTTCGTTTCATTTATTATACTACGGCAATGCACGCGAGAGCTATATGCCTAAAAGGAAAGATACCTTCGTACATTATACATGGGGGAAAACATGAAAACACCCACGCAGCCTAATCGTTCTCCTGTAATAGATCTCAGGTCTAACTACCAGTGTTCGGCAAATTTACTGCTCGGCCGGTGGCGAGTCACAGAGATTGTCCTATTTGAAAAAAAATATATATATAATTTTGCTAATGGGTTAAAATTATGAACCCTTGTGTAAACTTCCTTTCTATAAAATCAGCACAAGAATAACACTCTTTATTTTAGAAATATTTGTGGTGCAAGTTGTGAGTGATTTATCCTGCATATGTTGTGATAAATAATGGGCGTTTTTAAAGGCGATCGATCATCTTGCGGAGTAATCACAACGAAAGGTTTCATTGTAAATTATATGACATTCAAATATATTTCAAATAAAGTTTGCCTTAAATTGTTATAATGATTTACATATAGTATTAAGTAAATAATTGGCTTTATGAATCAATAAATAAGAGATACAAGTAACAAAATATCGACATTTTACTTCGCAAAATTAAAAAAAAAGTAACGGGATAACATTAAGCCAATCGAAAAAAACCTGTCATCTAACAACTCGAGAAGAACATGACAATAAGCATTTTTGAAGCGATTCCTGAAATAGGAAATGCTTCTTATACATGAAAATAATATTTTTGCATCCTTCAAAACTAATCTCTAAATAATAAATAAAAAAGTATTTCTCATATGATAATTCCTTTTTAATTTTTTTTTCTAAGATAAAGCTGGATACTATAAATCATTATAACATATGCTTTTGTTATATATTTAAGCACAAACATTTTCTTTTATACGACATTTTTAAAAAAATATATTATTTACTCAAAACATGTAAACACTTTTGCTTCCGAGTTTCTCCATTAGCTTCGTCTAGTTTTTTCTGATGCAACTTTTTTCTGATTTTTTTTCTGATCTTAATTATAATCTGAAACAGCATCGTTTTCGACTAATGGATCATATACATCTGGTGTAATTTTCGAAACGCTTAATGAAATTCAGGGAAGCTTCTACATAAAAATTTGTTCTACGTTTACCGTGATTCCATTAACGCGCTTAACTATTAATACTAATATTAGAATTTACTTTTTTTCTACCAGTATAACCTAAATTCGAGCAAGTTCCCTATGGAAGTTCTCCACGAACTCATTCTTTCTTACATCAGATAAACGAAAGAAAAATTTGCTTTGAAATCTCTTAATTTGCTTTATTCGACAATTCATCTTTCTGAATACATCTGTGATAAAAAATATCTTTGAAATAGTCTTTAATAGGAAAAATTAATATTGAAGGATTTTATTAAAATTATTGTAAATACAAAAGAAAAAATTATAAATGGTTTGGAAAGATATTCAATTTAGAAACATTAAAAAGCCCGTCCTATGGCAGCACTGATAATATTTATTCTATTGTAAGCATCCTCCCTTTCTTAATCCTAATTTTTAAGACGGTATGGGTTGTTATTCTACAAAAAACGGAACTTAAATGTCCTACAAGATATAACGACAAGACCTCTATCATAATATCTGGAAGACCAAGAATGAATTTGCTTACCTTTGAGAAAAATATTAAGAATTAGTATATCCTGAACATATGAAATATTATCATTCATAATTTGCCATAACTTTTAAAATCCATATACCTGGGCATTTGTTTTTGGGTTTATTTATATGTTTGAGCTTTTAGTTGAGTTGTGGCCATATGAAATGAATAAAACCTAATCAAACAAAACATTTTAAAAAATCTGAAAGGTTTCAGATTTTAACAGTCGCCCAAAAGATTCTGTTAAAGTATTTTGCCCTCATGCTGACCTCGCAGTCTACAAGTCTGCTGTTAACTCACTCCTTTACTAATCCATTTTTTTTGTTGTCTTTTTAGCTTTATTATTAAGCACCATTTTCTTCTCACTTACGCCCTATACAGTTCAACAGAAAAATTTAAAAGTAGCATAGCAGTATGCGTTTAGAATTCCCAGTGAAGCTCTCTACGTGTTGGTACACATTCTTCTGTTTACTTTTTTCCAATCGTTTTTCAATTCATTATATCAATGTTCAGTTATTTTACAAAGATAACTTTACACAACGTTTTTTGTGTTTTTATTAATAACATTTTGTGTGTTTCCTTTATTTATTAAATATTACAATCTTAGCACTTACGCCTATAAAATTAGCTTTAAGAGTAAAACCACAAAATATAATAAAAAACTATATAAATTTTATATATCCCATTTCGGACTACCGTTCCGTTTGGGCTAATAATTTTTAGATATTTAAAAATGTCGTTCTTAAAAAGGTTAATGAAAGTTTTTAGCACAAGGGCTTTAACCTAGAATTGCTATTAGTCTCGACACGGCATTTTTCCATAAATTACTAAAAGAGTAATATCACTTTCAAATTGTTGCCAACATATATTACTGCCCTGTATTATATTTAAAGAAATTAAATAATGAAGAATCTGGAATGAATGTATGTATGTTTCTCACACTCTGAAAAAACAACGTACCTAGAGCCATCAAAATGCGAACAACGTAGTCATCCACCGAATTGAAAACTGAAAGCCCGAATTTGGATTTTGTTTTATTGTTTATTTCATATTTTGTAAAACTTTAACGAATTTTTGATTAACAAACTCAACGATTTCAAAGTAAGCAAAGGCAACACTAAACAAAAAAAGAAAACATTTTTATCTCCAGCGCACGAGACTGTCTATCGGAAATTCTAAAAATGCGCGCTTTTTTTAAATAGTTTTACCCAAAACGGACGTTAGCCCAAAGGCTCTGTGTGTGTGCAAATGAAAAAACACCAGTTCGGGCGTAATATAAAATCTGAAGATCTTCAGATTTTACATATATATACTATGTGTGTGTGTGTGTTATTAGAAAAGGTTTTTCGTATATCATCTTTAATGAACAGTAATTTAATTAAGGTGATGGATTATTAAAATAAATTTCATATCTTTAAAGCGGGAAAGGTAATTTCCATAATTTTAACCTTCATTACTTGTTTGGTCATAATAAAGCTTATTTTAAATTTTCATTTACTTCACCTCATTTGCATATTAATATATTCGCTACTCTATACATTTTTCTCTCAGAATTGCGGGACGAAGTAAATTATCATATTTAGATATACATCGTTTCAACAGAAAACAAAAAAGGCCTTTTACTTCGTGCCAGCCCCTCCAAATTTTCAATTTCCAAACAATAGAAAATCTATTTTAGGTTTGCAGTGTAAACTATTTAAAAACTTGATTGCCTTTTTCATACTTCCACATCTAAATCTTATCAGAAAGCTGAAAAAAAAATCGCGTAGCTTAAATATTTCTGTCATATTTTTAAAAAAATGTCATTAGTTCCATTCTACACCTATAAACATTTTAAGAGCATTTCTGCTTGTAAACATATTCACCTAATTATTTTAAAGTGTACCCCAAATTTCTAGAAACTATCCATTCATTACTCGTGACTATATTACGCTAATTCATCATTTCCTTATAATAATTTTCTTATTTTGTTATTTCTTCTTTCCTACACCAAATAACCGTTTCTAAGGCTAATGATAATAAACATTGTGGTTAGCATCAGGACCATAACATTTAGTTGTCTGTATATAAATAGTAGCAAATGAGATTCTTGATCAAAATTGAATCCCATTCTCACACAATTACATGCTAATGGGTTTAAGGTTTTTAAGAGCACCAATTTAAATAGGCATTAAAACAAATGAGTCTTTATAAACACCTGCCATTTTATCTCCTTTTATACACTCAGCTAATGTTAGAATCTTTTATAATACTCACATGAAATGCAGTTAGATAATATCCATATTATCTATATCGATAATTCTGTGATTCAGATTTATACTGGACAATAATTGCCTATTTAATTATTTGAATACTTTTCATTTAAATGAAAACGCCCCTAAAACAATATTAGTTTTATTAATAAATTTATTTTCATCGTTTATCCATGCGGCACACAGTACGAAACATTTGCAGTTGTTCATTAGTGGAAAGACTCCTTCTTATTTTGCCATCTTGACACTATTATCCCTACATTCGTTTGCTTGAACTTTCGATCTCGGCCGTTTCTTAATTGCTGGAGAATACATTATTTTTATTTTTATTAGAAATTTCTAGCAATTTAACTCTTCAAAGCAATCACACATTTTATGTTTTGCTTACCGAAATGTTGAGTCTTGTAATCGTATACTGTTTTCAATCTCTTTACGAATCACTTTAGCTGTTCATAAAACAAATTAAGGTAAAGTCATTTAAATCAAAATCTGTTTTATAGTGAATTGATGAATATCTTATGTACGCTGGAAATTACGCTTAATTACGCTGGAAATCTTACTGAAAGAAAAATCACAATAGACCCAAAAGGTTAACAAAAGAAATTTAAGAAAGATTCAACGGAGAATTCTTCTTCGTATTATTAGTGGTTATAGAACCTTAAGCTATGAGGCTACTTTTGTTCTTGCAGGAATTCCGCCTATTTACTTTTGTTCTTGCAGGAATTCCGCCTATAAGAATAACATTTTTGAGCCATTGGCAACTCATGCTTCGGAAGACTGTATTAATGGAATTGTCCCCTTCGCTGATCTTCCTCATTCCGCTTCTTTAGAACCCATAAATTTCTGCGATTATAAAGAGACTGCTGAGATAAGTTTTCATATGGTTTTCTTTACAGATGGCAGCAAGATAAACAACAAGGTTGGCCTTGCATTTGTTCTTTTTGAAGGCCATTCCGAGATTTGTTTTCTTAGACACCGTATACGGAATGAATGTACAGTTTTTCAAGCAGAACTTCTGCGCATTTATCTTGCCGTCAAATGGATCCAGGATCATGGGACAACATCCTCAAAGTACCTTATTTGTTCTGATTATCTTTCTTCTCTTCAACTTTTGAACAGTATTACCAGCTGTGATAAATTAGTTATCGGAGCTCTAGTAACTGTTAGTTCACTTAGAGGTATTGATATCTGCTTTGCTTATGTGCGTGCTCATCATGGTTTCTACGGAAATGAAAGAGCTGATTTTTTAGCTAAAGATGCCTTAAATTTACCCATTGATATCAACATTAGCATTCCAAAGAGTTATTGGAAGTCCTTTCATTATAAAAAGCTTTTAGCTATGTGGAATGAGGAATACATTTCATCTTTTAATGCTGAAGTCACTAAAAAGTTCCTTCCTTCTATTTACCATAGACTGAATTCCGAGTCTTTCCTCTCGTTAAATTTTAAAGTGTCTCAGTTGTTATCTGGTCACGGTAGATTTGCAAGTTATCTGTTTCGTTTTAATCTACGATCAAACAATTTATGTGAATGTTCAAAAAGAGTTCCTCAGGATGTGGAACATTTGATTTTCTCGTGCCCTACATTTGATGGGCCTATATTATGCTTACAGAACGATTTGAAAATGTTCGGAGTGACTTGGCCAGTGAACTTATCTGTTTTCGTGAAGTCCAGACTTCTGTTCTCTGCTTTTGTTCACTTTATTTATGTATGTAATTTTTAATGTTTATTTACACATGTAACCTTTAATGTTCTAGTTAACTTACTTCTGTAAGCCCCGTGTTGTACATATGTGGTGCACCGGAAGTTAATGTTCTCAAAGGAAAAAAAAAAAGTAACTCAATACTGATGTCGCATCTGAAACTCAGTTAGGCCTAATAAAGATGGTGAAGTATTGAAATTCAGTTATTTGTAGGATGGAGAGAATTCCTCGTTAATAAAACTATCAATTAATCTCGCTCGTGATGAGAAATAATTAGTAAAATTTACCGCTGCGACGGCACTATTTGAAATATTAGTACGCTTAGTGTTTTTCAAATAGTTATCGTATAAATTAAATAAAGTCTCTTTTATATGTCTCTTCCAAATCTACGTTGCCTATTATGCCACATAACGCTAGCACAGAAAATGATCAAAACTCCTAAATCGTAGTACGACGTATCAGCATCGCTACATAATAGTTTTAACTAGAGTTGGACAATCCGATGCAGATGTGATTCAAGGATTCACTTTGTTGAGCGAATTTACTCTGACTCTAGAAAACGAAGTTTTAGCTCTTTTCCAGTTCACGGACATCGCTTGAAGCGTGCTAGAAATAATGATCCGCTATCTGAGTCGCGAAAAAAGAACCCACATTCCGGATGTTTTACATCAAGGTTATTATTATTAGTGAAATATGAGTCATAAAAAAGTACCAATTCATTTCAGTGAATGAATGGTTCTGACCCTATTCCCCAAAAAGCGGTTTTGTCCGTCTGTAGTCTTAGCACGAAAATGATCAAAACCCAGAAATCGTAGTATGAACATAATCACACTTCACTAAAATAAAACTTAATGAAGCTTCGAAAATATGTTTATAGCTATTGAACTTTGATGACATTTCTGCAAATATAATTTTATGAGTCTTTTTCTGCCCATTGTTACATTTAATAATGCTTAAGGAATTTTCCTTTGTTCCAAGTATTCTCGAAAAGAAATGAACATCTTCCTCGCGCTAAATATCTCTCTTGTGTGGATAAAATTTATTCACTATAAAAGACTTTGTTAAAACAGTCTTTTTCACTTTTATTGCAGCGAATCAGGTAAACATTTTTTAAAAAATCGGTAAAAATTATTCCGGATTGTAGAAAAAATTTTAAAATTTTCTTGAATAATGAAGTCACTTTGATTTTTTTTTATTCACATAAAAGTTATTCTGCCATTTATAAGGATTAGATATTGTAAACTGCCCACACGTTATATATATATTTTTAGGGTAAGGTAACGTAAAAAGTAAACTCTTATTTTTCGTTGAGTTTGAATTCAATTTCAATAGCTATTTCTAAGTTTTTAATAAATTTTATAAAACAATTGCAAATAATTTACAATTTCTAAGATAGCCATAACAAAATATTTTATTTGGTCAAAATGGCTAAAGCAGGAAAAAAATGCTAAAATTTTATCTGAAAGAATCTTTGCTAAACTTTGTTGCATCTTGTTCTATTTTCAAGATATGTTTGAAAAGAAAAATTTGAGCCCAGTATCCTGGATTCAGAGGTACTATTTGCTGTTAGAAAAACAATATAATGATTTGAGTTCCTTGACATTTCTGAAGTTTTTAAAAATATAAATTTCATGCTTCAGTCTTCTATAATTTTAAAACGTTTTCAGTTTTATAGTGCATTTTGAAAATAATTTATTTAAGCATCGGAAAAAAATAATTGCATAATGATTTCTTCAAATTTTTTCCTCTTATCACTTATGAAATATTTTGACCTATTTGCATAGCCTTAAAAACAATTACTTCACCAACGGCAATTATTTTTCAATAATTTTCTAATACATTTGCTGCAGGAAAATTTCATAAATTTGTTTTCATTTTTCTTTTAACGGACTTGGAAAAAGTAATTTTCTTCCTCTAACGTTTTACAGAATTTCGACATTGTTTTCAGTTTTAACTAGCTGATTCTAATTACTAATTTACCTAATTGGTTTGTATTACCACTACATTCAAATGTTAAATCTTTCAGTATCAGTTTAGAGAAAAATAAAGCATATTAAGCTTCCTGGGTTTACGTTTCGAATGTAATGGTTAACACATTCAGGTAGCAAGCGGAAAACCTTGGCGAGGATGTTAATGGTATTTCAAGATGACTAATAAAACAAATTTTCAACGTCTCTACCAACCTCATGTTTCTTAGTAACCCACAATGAATAATACATTTTAAAACACTTACTTACTGTGTTCTCATCTATATAGTTCCATGCTCTGTAATATAGCCACCAAAGAAAATTTCTTAATCAGTTCATCTATACTTGTAATGAATGGCTAAGTGATATCAGAGTAGTAATTAAATGACGCAGTAGAAATTTAAATCACTTGATTTTTCCAAGCGCTCACAGAGAAAGCCCAAGATAAGTCCTCATTTATTTATACTACAGCTGAAAAATATGTGTTTTCATAAATCTGTTAGTATTTTAACTATTTCCACAATTTTCTTTTATAATTGATTTTTTAATAAATTTTTCGGAATCTGCATGTTATTATTTATATACCTTTTCGTCAGCTTAATTGTCGATAATCACCAGTATTCTCAGTAACTTTTAGTTATATTTCTAAATTTAGTATATTTAACTTTCATTTTGAAGAGTTTTACTCTAAGGTTACCGAAACATTTTAATGTCTTAATCTACAATTACTGATGAAAGATTAATGAAATTTAAACCTAAAAATTTTCACACATAGTTTAAGAAATAATGCTGACAGTTGCAATAACTTTGTAGAGACATTAGGTTTTTTTGGAAGCCAGAGAGATGAAAAATTAGGAACCGCCTTCGCCGGGAATCGAACCACTGACCTCTGGAATACCGGTCCAGCGTGCAGAACCACTACACCACGAAGGACGCTAGAAAAGTGGGAGAAATACCTTATAACTTCACAAGAGAAATGAACTGTCTTGATGCTACCTGAGCATTGATTTGTTATAGGTCACAAGTGCCGCAAATAGGAGGTAAAACTATAACCTTGAACTATAAAGGTCTGCTAATGTCATTTAAAGATTACTCTTTCGTAATCGACAATTCAAGCCTATAGCGCCATAATAATAATTGTGAAACGATTAAGGGCTTTTTCTCGATAATGTTGAGAAATGTGCATTCCCTTGTGTCTGCGCAGCTCTGCAGAGGATGAGAAATATAATTCCGCAACAAAGGTCAAGAAATGTGTGAAAACTATGTATCGTCCCGATGTGCCTATCAGAGATGGGTGTCGTCCTTAGTTATCAACATGGTTAGCAGCCATCATTCACTCCAACATGGTGCGGCAGTCTGATGGATGCAGGGAATACAGCTGTCAAAGACAAGAATGCGAGTAGAAATTTCAGAGTATCCTGGACAGCATTTACTACCTTCCGAACTAAATGAATTGCTAAGTAGACTGACTCTACTAACACAGCACTTCAGTTTATACCAGTCAAGTTAATCATCTGTTATTCATCAGAATTTTCCTCATATCTCATAAGCTGGTATGCGATGTTTATGTGTTTTGTAAAGCTTAAGGAAAGCACGCATTAAAATCTTTTCATTTGCAACATGTATGCCCTTTTGGTAGGTAACCACGTTTTTTACTGCATACTGTTCTTAAATCTAAACACCCAGCAAAGGATAAAAATATCTTTTCTGTTTTTTTATACCTAGAAATATAATCCCTTATAAATTAATTCATGTATTTAATATATAAAATACTTTAATATATAAAATACTTTGCTCAAAGATTAGCCATTTTAGAATCATTCCTCTTAATAAATATTTGATGTTCTAGGTCAGATTAGAAAGTGATCGTCTTAAATAGTCATAACAAAAGTAATACCAGCAGATTTTTAGATTTTATTGCAGACAAATGAAAACGAAATGTTTCTTACAAAACTGAAATTGAAAAAATTTCATTTCAGAAAAATAAGGAAACTATCTGATTATAATTTGATTTTTTTGGTTTTTGTTCCTGTTCATTTTTATTTTCGTCTGTTGACATTATGTTTCCCTTCAGCTAACGAGGTTTATCTGCGGAGCGGGTTTGGATCCTGGGGACGAAAATTAAGTTACAGATATTGTGCAAAAGAATAACTGTTGGTGTACTCTTTCTTCCTCTCGAGTAATTTATCTAGACAGGAAAAGAACCTTAGAAGATTGATATCTTGTTATTATATACTCTGTCTTCTCCAGATCTGTTTAGATGCAAGATCAATAACCTTATTCATTAATTCTTCTTTATGTTTTCGAGGAAAAAGAAGGCATCAAGAGACTACTTGCATTACCTATCATCCCTTCATCTCTATATATAAACGTTCGTCAACTTACATTATATACATTACGTGAAGAGGTTTGTTTTTCCTTAATCAACGTTAATGCAGTAACTTAACATATATATTAAATTATATCGTTTATGGAACTACCAAAATAGCATTACTTTGAAGGATCAAAAAATAAATTTTAGAAAGGTGTTAGAAACAGTTTATATTAAACGTTACCATGGTTTAATTATTAATAAAAATACCTTTTTCATGGCGTGCTGAAAAGAATGCTTTATTTTTATAACCTAAGTAATATTTTCCTCCACAGTGAATCATAAGTTTTTGTTTGTTTCTTTAACGGGATATTATTTGCGACTGTGAAATTTACACATTTCCAACATAATATATTTCACATTTGTCCTTTTGCTTCTGTATCTTGATTTGACTGAATTAGTTTTATTTCACTATGCACTGTTTATGTATTTCAGACTTTATCAAACTGATTCGCATGCAAAAATATTATAACGTAAGTGTATCATTACATCGTATTTAATGCGAAAGATATATAATTCATTCCATCTCCGTCCAAAGAATTTATTTCAATGCTGTTGCTGTCTTAATAACATTATTGAACACATTTTAAAGCCACATAGACGGTTAAAAACAATTTAGAGAGTAAAATGGGGTTTCGCCTGATTTTATTTCAAAACCGTATGTTAAAATTCAGAAATTCGAATTCGGCAAGTAGATTTGTTTTCAGTCGCATTTAACATTTATACTGTCTTAAAAGTACTGAAACTCTTTCGAATCGAAAAAAAAAAATGTTTCAAGCACATTTATAATTATTTCGCCTTTTCATAATTCATATTCTTATTTATAAGCATCAATAAAATCTTTCTGTTCTCTCTATTAAGGCAGTTATACTCCTGTTATTTATAAATTAAATTCTTTAAGATGCAGGAATTTGTTTCACGTGGGAAACCAAGATATGTGTCTTAATAATAATTACCAACTGCTTTTAAAAGAAGCAAATTTAAATAAAAAGTGATCTATACAAAAAATAAAATTGCTGTCGACTAGATAAGGGCATTAAACTCCAGCAGTTCTATCTAAGTTTAAATAACTGCGAAAAGCTGGCTGCAGGTGTCTTCGTGGCCTCCCTTATATGTCATGCCAATACAAGTCAATCTCGCTTAGAATATTCTCCAAGAAGTTATCCTTCCACTTTGCTTTATGTAAGTTCGCGTCATGAACATTATATAAGTATCGTATGATAAGCATTAGTTTCTGTTACGAATTTTGGACATAGATAGATGATTTTGGGGCAATTATATGTGAAATTGTTGTACTTTTCTGTCTAGTGTAACATAAAAAAGAATCTAAAAGTGATAAGCTATGCCGGATAAGTACGAATACAGGGAGAAGTCCGTTTAACATTGAGTGAATCGGTATCTCGGTAATCTGGCGAGATATCGCTAAGCCGACAACGGTTTTGGCGACTTATTTTGTCTCCAAATTTGAAGTCGCCAAAAGTCGTCAAACTTCGTGACCATTTGACAATATTTTGGTCCGGTCCCTGTATCACCGTATTAGGAATTTTAATAGTGTAAATTTAACTGATCGTTATATTAGCTGCCACCGTACTTTGACCCTTATTTTCCAATAATTTCGAGAAGCAGAAAGTACTAGAAATATCTCAGCGGCCTGGAAAAAACTATATAAGGCCGGAGAGAGAGAACATCTGTTTTCAGTTAGTTGTTGCTGTTACTGTTGCAGGTTGTTAGTTCAGCATGAGATCGCAGATATTGTCGAGTTAGCTTTCTCTTTAGATGCGCCTTGCGTTGCGTTCTGTAGAACACTTGTATTTCTATGGAAAATTGCATTACTTTAAAGTGCTTCTGCTGATAAAATAAATTTTTAACCTATCATCGGACCTGTACGCATTCAAACTATTACTAACGCAACATTTCGAAATGAGGTAGTTCAGAGAGATTTATTATAGGCATTTTACTATTCCTAGGACAGAAAAGAAAATAATTAAATAAAAAGCAGATTTAAGGAACTATTATGAATTAGAATTTTATTTTAAACGTTCTTTATATATACATAGAATTACTAATTAATTATTAATTAAAAATTGCAATATTAACAGTTTTTTTCTTCTCTGCACAAACTTTGGATATTTACCAATATTTTCTAAGAATGCTGCTTGTTATCTACAAGCTAACCAAATTCTGTCCAAGTAGGAAAAATATTCTTTACTGAACTGTTCAAGACGCTTTACTCAGAACGTTGAAAGGGTTCGTCCTAATGATGCATTGTTGTTCTCTCAAAAGCTTTTATACACTTAGTTCATCTGATCAATGATTAAAAATCATTGGAATTATAAATTGACTTCATATCGCTGAAGTTCTTCGAGAAAGAATTCATGCTGTGAATAGACAGAAATAAAAACAGAAACTGACTTTTTTCTTCCTCATAAAGAAGAGGTTTCTTGAAACAGTCATTCTCAGTTCCGTCGAAAACGTAACAGATACCAAAGATATGTCAGTTGCTTTTTTCCTAGACTGCTAAAGAAATATCGCTTTTTCAAGAATGCTCTCTGTATCATTTTTTTCTGTTTTTATTTTGAAATGCACTTTCCAGAAGGAAGATAAGAGAAATATAAAATTTACTTTTTCTCTTGTTTCAGCAAATGTAGCTTCACGTAACAGGACACATACATTTATTTATTCTTCTTAAAAAGCGAAAATTAGCTTTGGAAATATTTATTTTGGAAGCTCGTGAAATGGGCTTTTTATTTTAAAACATATTAATATGTTTTCAGTGAGACATAAAACGATTTAAACAAAATAATTAAATTGAAGTGTTCATTCTGTAAGGTATTTTTTCTCTTTTTACTGCTTCGTTTAGGGTGTAATTGGAAGTACGCTTGGCTAGAAATAGAAAATTCTAGAGTTCGTAATCCAGTAAAGGGATCGCACTATTTTAATTTTTCCTGCTTCCGCAAATTTAATGACTCTATAAATTATAGTCTGGCTTCATTAGTTGAATTCAATGTGTAAAACATATTCATCTAACACTAGAGGGGATTTCTCTTCATAGATTTCTGAACTTGTTTCTTTTTACTTTCTTGAACGAAGTGAAAGAATTATTGTAATCATAAAAAATTTCGGAAATCACAATTCAACGAAATATCCATTTTAACCGTTCTCGTATCCACTTGAACGATGTTTGTTTACATAAGAGCAGAACGAAGGAGAATTTTTCTAAAACGGAATTTAAAATAGATTCAGAAGAGCTATGTTTCGTGATATCGTGTTTCGCAATTATGTTAGGGTGGATTTTTTTCAAAGTCTTTTATTGCCTGACCCAACGAAACAATAGTTTTGTTCGATGAAAAAAGAACAGTAAAGCTCAATCGGTCATCATCTTCAGATTCTACATGAGGTAAATAAAACAAAATCAGTGTTAATATTAATGAAAACATCAAACTATTTTGAGCAATGAATTTTTACATCAATTTTGTTCCCTGACCTAACATATGGTTGTCAATGGTAAAACACTGCCATTAAAAAGTTTCAGCTTAAAATCATTTGTGATCTTCAAGTTCCACAAGAAAACCGAAGAAATTCGCCTTGGTGTCGAACATCGAAAGTTCCGGCACGTTCGACTGCGTATGAATACCCCCTCTCCTAGCTTCACCACATATTGACAATGTCGCTTCTGTTACCATTCTCACATGCCTCTCAACTGAGAATGGCAGGGAATGGGAAGGGAGATTTACTGTTTCAAACTGAGAACCACCTGTAATCAGTCTTATGTCTTCGTTGCTAAAGTTCAAGTTAGCCGGTTATTCTAAGGGAATCTCCCAGCGAATCATCTCAAAAGACTCCTCTGCTTTGATATTGCACCAAATTGTCGTATTTCCCCCTTCTAGTGAATTTCTTGGTTTTAGTATTCTTCTCAGGCTAAGTTCACGAATATGTGCTCGTTCATCTTCCAGCATCGCCAACAGGATGTTTTCGGAGTTATCAAAATAGCAGTTCCTCTGAATAATTTCGCAAACGATTGCCTTAAATATTTCTGGTAAGAATGAGCTTTTCTCGATCATTCCGTGAACATGGCGTCCACCATGTTTTGCTATTGGGAATTTTTTATTTCAAAACTGGATATCACATAAACTTTTGTAACATATTCGGCTAGAAGCTTCAAATCGTCTGCTGGTTCTGCGGTTGATACATAAGGGCGCAGAATTATGCTGGCTGTAGTGTGTCATCTTCCTAGAAGTACTTTTTGCTAGGTCTGAAAGCCACTTTCCCAAGGATACGGTCTTTAGAAATATGAAGGAGGTATTTTTGGTCAATACTTAGTCAATACTTAGTTTTTGTTCGTTTGTAATAGATCTACTGGAATAGGGACAAAAACTGTCACGGGAAGGGTTTCGTATATTTTTAGAGATTTTCCTATTGTTCCAGGAAACTGTTGTGTCCCAGATGTATTTCCATCAATCTTTTGGAAAAGATGACGAAGAGGCAGTTCATTGGTGTGCAACAAGTATACAAACTAATGCAGTTTATGACCAACAAAGATATCAAGACAACTAATTACACAATTTTCTTCCCAGTGCTGACGCTTGTTGCATCATGCCCAACAGCAATCAGTTTAGAAAGTTCAGTCCCTTTCTCTGAAACTATGTTAGTGAAGCTTTGTATAATATCTGCACTGTACCCTGAATCCGGAGTTTCATATCCTATATAAACAGAACCAGGTTCTGACAAGAGAACAATACGCTCTTCCTCAGCTTTACTCCCTCAAAATGAATTTCCCTTTTTTTTCATACACTGTAGTTTTGTCCTTCCTTCCATCGAAGTAGAGGCAGATGATTTCAGGACTCTGAAAGTTCAAGGTAGCAAGAAAGTATCGTTTATTTATTCTTAAAGTAATCTTTACACATACTAACATGCGCATTACTCTGGAACATGTTTGACAAACGTTGGGAGTAATTGTGCGCAAAATGTACAGGAAAAAGCTCATTTTTTTTCTTTTTTTAATGGCAGATTGTTCAGGAGGTTTCAACAGTTCCCTTACAATTAACTTGTTGATCGAAGCAAAGTTGGTATGTTGTAACTCTTCTACATCCATGGAGAGAGAACATCTTCACTTAGCTTTATTGCGAACTTTTTCCTCGATAATGCCTTTTTGGATTTTATATCATGCACATAAATAACATGTGATACTTATCATGCTGCAAAACGCAGAAAAGAGCCTTTCGCCGAGTTTTCTACTACATGACATCTTGTTGCATATCTGATCTATTGTGTCGGCAGTCCTTTTTACGGCTCAGTCCTTTGGTTCTTTAATAAATGGATAATATTGCGAGATTCTGTTTTTGTGTTGCTTGATTTAGGAACAGATGACCACTTATCTTTATCACTGAGCTGATTTGTACCGGGGTAAATAACAGATTTTTCATGACTCAAAAAATTTCGTAATTTTTTAACTTTTTAAGCATTTTTTAAACTCCGTATTTTAAATTTAATTTTTCAACTTTTTTAGCATTATCTTTTTTAGCTCCATATTTCAAGTGAACATTTTCATCATCCTTGGTTTGTTATTCAAACATTTTGCTTCTTCTTTATTTTTATTGTCAAGTTATCATTCCTCATCTGCTATCTGTGAATTTATAATTTTCAACCTCAGCAAAATCTTTCTCCGATTCATCCCAATAAATAGAATTTTCTTCATCACTTTCGGGTAGCCTCATGTCTACCCCAAAAATTTTCTCCGAGAAAACTCTTTGACTTCTTCAAGGCAACACAGAAATGAACTTAAGTTGGATTCTGAAATGAAACGTTACGGCTAACCATTCGTCTCTGAGACGAATATTGTTCTAAAATGCTATATACGAAAATATTCCGGTAAGAAGGAGTGTCCTAATCTACAGCAGCCAAGATGATATAAAGTTACGGAGTCGCACGTCCCAATTCCTGTTTTAGAGAAGGCCGGGTAAGGTTATTTGTTACGGGCTTTGTCTAGGAGATGAATGAGTAGCATTCTAGGGTTAAAAAAAAACTTTAGTTTCTCAACAGTTTTTTTTCTTATTGGTACTGAACATGAAAGTTAGTTTTTAAATGTTTATTAATATTGAATACGAATAATAGCTATTTTATCCTTAAGGACATGAAGTATATTAGAAGTTTTCGCTATGGGGAAATTATCAGTCTGACTGATCCATTCAAACCGGAAAACCTGAATAGGCATATACTTTGTAAATGTACTTATTTCACTATCAACGAATGGGTGATTTCCTGCAGAACGATTAATTCTATGGATGCTTAAAGGATGAAATATGCTATTAAAATATATATCCCTAAATTATGCAAAAACAGTTCTAAAAATAAGGAGCAATCTCAAAATAATTTCTTTGAAAATTCGTGTACTTTCTTAGAATAATTTTACAGCAAACCCGTTCGAATAAAATCTTTTCCAGAGTATTTTGAGGTATGAAAAATTTCGTAGATCCTGAAGGTCCAGTACTGTTTCTTCGAAATTCGAACAGCTTGTCAGACTTCTCAGAAGGTACTTTTGTCTGTAAAGGTATGAAATTCCTAGTAAAACTTTTCTAATAACTTGCCATGTGTTTTAAAAGCTTCAAATATTCCCTAAAATTATTTTGCATGCAAAATGCAAAGACATCATTTTAGAAATATTCCAGTTTCATAAGCAATCAAGAATACCGAGCGTTACGTGTTTAGCCTTAAAATTTTTGAATTCCTAAAATGGTCTTGAATAAATGGTATTTTCTTGATTATAATTAAAAATTACTCTCATTTTGTACCTTGATTCCTTTTCTTACAATACACATCCAACCCGAAATTGAATACATGACAAGCTGGCAGAAATTCTGATGTGTAATGAATAAGAAATATATATATATATACACTCACGTTTGTTAAAATTGCAACACCATGAAGGACTTACGCGAGTGAGCTGAAATTTTCAGGAAATGCAAAGTAGCGCAAGATATGCAAATGATTAGAATTGCAAATCCTTAGCGCATGCGTATGCTGAGCAGCGCCCTCTGGACGGCTGATGGATCCGAATAAATAGACGGCTGTAGCGAGGCGTGTATGGTTATCGGTGGTTATCTGCTAGTGGTAAACGTTAACTCAATCTGTACTTATGCCTCGTCGACGAAAGAGAGCGAGATTTGAACAACTTACAGAGTTTGAACGAGGGAGAATCATCGGCCTTCGTGAAGCTGGATTGTCGTATCGTGCATTAGCCTCTCGTGTGCAGCGTAACAGCAGCACAGTGATGCGCGTTTGGAAGCAGTGGACGGACGAGTGTCGGACAACTCGAAAATCCGGGAGTGGACCCCGAAATGTGACGTCAGCTCGCGATGATAGACACCTGGTCCGCATGGCGCGGACGGACCGTACAGCTTCCTCTAGACAATTGGCAGCACTGTGGTCAATAGCTACAGGTGTTTCATTGTGTGCTTCATCAATTCGTAGACGTCTGCTGCAGTGTGGACTGCGCGCACGGACTCCTTTATACAGGATCCCCCTAACGCACGACCATCGCCGCCTGCGGCTACAATGGGCAAATCAGCATAGAGACTGGCGTGCTGATTGGCAGCATGTCGTGTTTTCTGACGAATCCCGCTTTGATTTGTGGTACCATGATGGCCGCATTCGTGTCAGACGCTATGCCGGTGAACGCCACCTTCCGGAGCGCATTATCGAACGCCACAGTGGACGAACACCCGGAGTTATGGTCTGGGGCGCCATAGCATATCATAGACGATCTCAATTGCTACGAATTGTGGGCAATCTGAACAGCAACCGGTATATCCGTGAAGTTCTACAGCCCGAAGCTGTTCCCTTCCTTCAAAGCTTGCCAGGCGCTGTATTTCAACAGGACAATGCCCGCCCTCATACTGCTCGGATTGCTAAATCCTTCTTTGCAGCGCAGCAGGTACAGCTTCTTCCTTGGCCTGCGTGTTCCCCGGATATGTCGCCAATTGAACATGTGTGGGATGTCATTGGTCGGCGTCTTGCTCGTGATCCTCGTCCTGTTGCGTCTGCAGACGAACTTTGGGTACGCGTACAAACGATATGGAATGCTCTTCCTCAGTCAGACATTCAAACTTTGTTTGACTCCATGCCACGTCGTGTAGCAGCACTTATTGCGGCGCGTGGTGGCCACACAAAATACTGATTCTGATCTCTTGTTCTTGTTTGTTTGCTTTGAACATTTAATCATTTATTTGTACCACTACCACTCAACTGTGTATTAAATTGCATTCAATTATGACGATTCCTTCTTGGTGTTGCAATTTTTACAAACGTGAGTGTATATACGGAATTTTCCTTCCATAACGCTTTGAGTGTTAACTGGTACTGCAATTTGAAACTAATTTGAAATTAAATAAATATAATTTCCAAGTGTCCCTAAGTGGGAAACACAAAAGCTCAGTGCATTTAATTGGAAAATTTAATAAGTTTTATTTTCTTAACAGCGACTAAAGCATCATGTTATATACATCTCTTTTCTGAATCTAAAAGATCTAAAATGTCATCATTCAGTTATAGCAATCCTCATCATACACTCATTTAAGCCTAGTAGTCATGAAAACGTGCATAATAATTTTCCAAACCTCATTAGCACTATTTTTTGAAGACGCAATTTGACAAAGCACAATGACTACCAAATTGAATGGCATCTTAGCAAACGTTGAGTATGGTAAATCTGTTCTCAAGCATTATTACATTAATTTCGAATAATATTACACTAGAAAATGTGCAGACAGGATTTGATAAATGACATGAAACAATTAAGCGAAACCAATCCCTTCTGAGTTAAATGAGTTTAATTAGCCGGAGTTTATGGTAATGAATTTTAAACTTTCCTTAAAAGCAGGTCAACTGCAATGAGTAGTTGTGGACCATATAAAATGTATGCATTTATGGTCTTCAGAAACTTAAAAATTATACCAGTAAACAATCAGAATAAATATTTTGTTGAATAATCTGCTTCAATAGCCGTCTGAGCAGATACATATATGTTTGGAAGTTCATAACACATTACATTTGGAAGTTTAATGGACTTAGTAACCTACTAGGCGAACAGTAACATTTAGTACTAAATTACGGCCCATGTGCTTCAGCAATACATACTAATATTCGAACAGTAATATTCTGAGATATTTAGGCTCTAAAGTATTTCTCTCCCCTTCTTAGCATGCCTTCGTGGGGTAGTGGGCAGCACAATCGGCGCGTATTTGAGAGGACCGTGGTCCGAGTCCCGGGGAGCGCATTGCTCACTTTTCATATTTCCTACTATCGAAATAACGTAATGCCTCTACAATGGCGCCCGAACTAAAAATGGTGGTGGATGATGATTCTCCAGCGCAGGTGATTACGATTGGGTCCCCTAATCCCCAGTCACCCTTTAATAGGGAGAGTATATAAGCTATTTCTCCCGCCTTCTTAGCAGGCCTTCGTGGTGTAGTGATCAGCACACTCGGCGCACATTCGAGAGGTCAGTGGTTCGAGTCTTGGCAAAGGAATTTCTAATTTTTGACGTTTCTCAGCATCAAAAAATTATAATGTCTCTACAAGGCTAAATATCTTAATCCTACACATGACATTCCTGTCCAGGTTGCAGTGATTTCAACAACAATTCTTTACGTAACCTCTTAGTCTTCTTTACAACATTTAGATCTAAGTTCATGGTGAGTTTTCCAAGAACTGATTATATTCTTTCCCTGTTCTGGATGATTTAAACATGAAACTTTTAACATCTAACGGCAGGAGTATTTAGTAGACTGGAAACTATTTAGTAGATTATTGAGTAGTAAGACTTTAGTACCATTTAGTAGTAACAAGCATATTTAGCTGTAGAAATGAATAAATAAATCTGTTTTAATATTAATATGGAAGCAACCATATAAATAGGTGAATATGCGGAGGTCTTATTTAGACAGTCATTTATCTAATCCAACATCTTGAAGGATAAAGGATAGTCCAAAAACGAACACTTGGATTCGTTTCCAGGAGAAGGGGCTGGCTGCATGGGCGTTTTCGTAGTTTTTCTCATTTGTATCGTGAATACGAACCATTGAATTTATATATGTGATAATGTATTATCAAGGAGATGTAACATATTATTACAAGTTTTTTTTAATAATTGATATTTTATTTTTTTAAATATATTATAATATATTTAAATGTATTTATAGTGTCATGGTATTTATGATGTTTGTTAATCAAATAATCTTCAATTATATATATTGAAAATCAATTTAGGGCTGAGAAACAATAAAGAGCTTATATTTAGACATGTTTTGCAACTCAGTACTTTTTAGTTTTATAAATAGTTCTAGTTCTTTCTCAAACTTTTCATTTCAATTCCATATATTTAATTTCGATTTTATTTTATTTTTCAAAAAAAAAATAAATAAATAAAAGAATCCATTCGTAGAAAACATTGAAATTTATTGAATTTTTACTTTCTTTTATTAAACGCAAATATAATCACCTATAATAACACGAGCAAAATCTCTCCGTGATTAGTTGCAACAGATCTGGGAAAATAATTGAAAATAAAATGGAAACTGAGGCTTGGTTATTACCTTTAATCCTGCATAAAAAGTATATAGTTTCAGTTACTTAACAAACGACAAACATTCCGGATGTGCATAAATTTGCAAATACCTTTCTAACCAGAGAAAAAAATTATTACAAAAGTTTTAATGCATTGTTTCTTTGCTCTGTAACGCAGAAAATATAAACCCAAATAACAGTTGTTTTAATCAACGCAAACTTAATTGTTAAAGTACAACTTAATTAGTAAAATTACATTTCAAACAGTCCTCTTCATTTCAAATCGTTTCAGTTCAAACGTTTTAAATTTCTTTAATAATAAATATAACATTATTAAAATGAGGGAAACAAACGGTAAAAATAGGATAGATAATTCTGTAGAAAAAATGCCTTTTGGTATTCGTTTGGGAATTTAAACTATCGCTAAAGAAGTACATAATCACACATCACATAATGTATCTGAAAATAGATAAAGACAAGACAATACAGAAAAAGAAAAAGAAAATGTTAACATTGTTATGTGTCTTAAAATTAGAAATTAAAGTTAATGACATAAAACTGCAGTAGTATATTACACTACAAGTGAAAAATTGACAGTTTCACTCGCGCGTGTGTCGGATTTGCGCAATACTTATGGAGTCCCACAAAATTTTTGTAAATATTATGGAGTCCTGGGGGCCGCGAAAAATCTCAGTGACAAAAAGGGGTCGCGACTGAAAAAAATTTAAGAAACCCTGACCTAATGTAAAATTTCGAGTCTGCATTTGTAGACGGTTTTGCTTTAAATTCAGACATATGTGCATACCTATAAATACCATTGTTCGAACAATGATATAAGTACGAGTTTTATACGTTATTTACAGAGATTTGGAATGGATTTCAAGTAAACGTTCTTCTGAGTTTTATTTAAATGTAAAAAAAATAAATTCATGTTGTTTAAATCAGTAAAATATTCAGAGATTAACATCTGACGATTTTTGAAGGTTTCATCTAAAATTCTCCGGTTTTTAGTATTCAGTAATATTTGGATATTTATAACGAGTTAATATAATTCTCAGTTTTTTAATAAGGAAAATATTTATTAGATAGGGCGCTTCATAAGTATCTGCATATAATGCTAAATGAGACAATGTACTAATTGCTAGATTTATTTGTTCAGAATTTAGTAATAAAATTTAATATTTACTATTAAATTCTGTACTCAAATAAATGATATATGGTACAAAAGTAATTGGTGTGATACGAAAGAAATTGATGGTGAAAAATTTAATATCAGATAATAAATTGTTTGTGTTTGCTTTTATTTATTATATAATATGTGGTTGATATGCAATTAAACGAAAAATTTTAAATTATTGTTTTACCTTCCTTCTTAAAAATGGCAAAACTCTAACAAAATAAATATAAGCTGAGAGATTACTAACATTTAAGTAAAACTTATGGTGTAAAGTTTAATCTTTAAGCATAAATTTTTATAATTATGCACTTCATCATAATGCTTCTTTTATTTGACCGCATATCATGGCATCTCATAATTATTGGTAATAATGTTGTAATTAAAAAAGTACTTGGCTGTTGTTTTTGTTTGTTTTTATAATATCTGTTCCTTATGTATCTTTGAAACTTAACTTCAAATGTGATGTATCGACTAAATGTTCCGAGTTAGGTGTTTGATATCACATTGTGTTATTAAAGTGCAGCATGCCAAGCTGTGGTGTATATCTGTTGCACGATGTATGCTCTTGTTGGAAACAGTGTAAAAAGACGTCGCTTTCATATATGATGGTGTATTATGTGGATATGAAATACATGTGCTTCAACATGCATTTTAGAGCATAATGTGAAAATACTGCTGTTTGTTATGGAGGTATTAAATTATGGCTTAGTATTTACATATACTTAGTGTGTCTTAACTGTTGATATAATTCATATTATTCCTCATAACTTAAATCACAATATGGTTATAACTGAGCATTAACCTAGCCTTGGAATCTGTACAAATTCCATTCAATTCTGGTTGTAATTTTATCACCTAATCTATATTAAACTGAAATCGTCTTACATTTTATGACTATTCTTAACTATGAAATTTAACAAATGCAAAAGACGTTATTATAAATATGATAATCTCTACATTTATAACTAACTCAGTGCCATTATAAAACCTTTTTTATAGAAGCTTACAGAAAATTTAATTCACATATAATTTCAAAAATGTAACCGTAAACCTAGTTTATTAATAATGAGCAATTAAAATATTTTTATAATTACAAAAATTAGAAAATATATTAGTAAAAGTGAACTTTTTGAATTCTTTTTTAAAATGTTCAGGTTTAATGCATCATAAATGTATCTTACATATAATTCTGCTAGGCGCTTCTTAAACGAATCATTTGAAATTTCCAAGTATAAATGGAATTTTAAATACAGAAGCTGAGATAAAAATGCGTAATATCTAAGAAATATTTTAGTTGTAACTCATTCACAAGCATAATCAGGAAACAAAATTAACCACGTATACAGACTTATCTATGCGCATACTTTATATGCATATCAAAAGTATGCATGCATCTGTATAAATAAACAAAAAATGAGAATATCCAAACCTGTAATGAGTGGAAACTTTACATCAAAGAAATACAGTTTGAAAACACTCTAAACCTCGAGAGTACCGATACAGGAGATTAATTTATAATATAAAACAAAAGCTATATTAAAATATAGTAATGAAAGTTTATTTTTATAATTCTGAATATAAGCTGTATTATTATAAAGAAACACCATACAAATAATACATTATTTTTATGTTCTACTCTTTAACAGATGAATCTTACTGTTATTCAGGAATTTACCATGTAATATTTTCATACAGCTGCAAATTACTTCATTTACTATGTCGCTTCTTCGTCACATTTGTTTCTGATACTTTTGTATAATATTTCTCATTCGTTTTTGTTTTGGATCTGCTTGTCAGTCTTACATTTCACTCCTGATCAATTAATTTGTCTATACTTAATACCTAAAACATCATTTTTATTTTTCATTACTTATATTAAAGCAAATTTTGAATGTTTTGTAACTTATATATATATATATATAACAGCAAAGTTCTTACAAGTACTAATTTTAATTATTTTTATGCAGCAATTCACTTGAATTGCGAATAATTGTAGATCTCAAACTGTAGAATTTTTCGAGATATTGCAAAGCTTTACGACAGTAAAAACTGCATTTTATATTGTCTTGCATTAGTAAAATAGTAGCATTAGAGATAATGTTTAAATAAAGCCATAATTAGGTCTTAGAATTCGCATGGCTTGCGTTAGATAAGTAAATATATATTGATTAGCTGTACTTATTAAATGCTTGTTATTTATTAGAACTTTTGTAGTTCATGGGCGTCAGCTGATATATAATTCATAAAAAGTAGTTTGCATGCACGAAAAATAAGCCATTTCTAAATTTAGACATTTCTAAATTTATAAATTTATTTACAATAAAGTGATATATCACTTACTATCGGACAATGCTTAAATGTTTAAACAATCATTACTTAATAAGTTTTCAGGTCATGTCACCACTTTCTTAAGTCACAAATATTTTTGTTCAATGGCATTTTTGATTATGTTAGATTTGGATAAATGTTCTAATTTTCGTACAATAACGATTATGTATGTTACATTTAAATAGTTGTTAAAATTTCCTAAAATTTACTTACGAAATTGAAAGAGAAGGAAATTTTATATTTAAAAATACTCTTACTTTGCACACGTTTCATGCTTCAATTATCATATTAATTACTGCTCAAGGCATTTTTCTTCAGAATTGAAATTCAAAGCATATTTATTGAGATATAATATATGTTAAACTTGAGGTAGTATTTAGGATGAAATACAATGTACTGCATTTTATATGCAAAGTATAGAGAAAATTTTTCTCATTATAGGTATTTCGGCATACAATATATTAATTATTCTTAATTTTGTAAAATTGCATTTAAACTCCAGGATGTGAAAACAAATTAATATTAAAACAGTACCAACTAGCTCTTCGTTTTGTACAGGTCATTATTTCGTACTTAAAACTGTCTTGCAATTCATTCACAAGACATGAAGGGAGGGGAAGATTTAAATAATTCCATTATTTAAGCTAGAGTGTGAAATACTAATTACGTCGATGAAGAATTTCGAGTGTATAGTAACCTAAAATCTCAACGAAATATAACTTTAAATGTATTTCATTATAATACATTCAAAAGTGTGTTAAATAGAACAAATTAAAATCAGATTATTTCTTCTGAATAACATTTTCGCTAACTAATATGGACGCCCATGATCGTTTTAATTTACGACAAAAATTATTAGTTCTGATGAAACTATGTCCTTTTTTGTGCTGCCACTCTTCTAATATGGATGCAGACACAGGTAGAGATGCTTTGCTTCGCATTTGTGTTCGGAATGATTCTTTTATTAATCCCTCCCTGCTAATTTCTCTATTACTCCCCACATACCCTTCCATAGATTGTAAATACAATGTGCAAACTTGAACTCTGACCCCATGCACGTGAAAAAAAAGAACATGTATATCAATACAATTTCACTAAATTAACACTGCTTGAATATTTTTATTATTACTTTGGAAAATTAAGAACACTAGTTTTCTTGGCTTGAAAGTGATATATATATATACATATTATGATATAAATAAATTTTTTATCCTATTCAGAAAAATGAGTCTTAAAGCGGATTTAAAAAGTGTTTACATGTAATTGTTTAACGCGTAATTGTGTGTCAAATACTGCGCTATCAAATAAAATTTAAAAAAAAAATTCTTTTAGAGAAGTAAAAATACTTAATTTTAATAATAACAACAGAAATCTTCTTAAATTAAAAAAAATTACATTTTTTGTATCCTTCCTCAAATTATACAATAGACAAAATTTATTTCCTAAATGGTTAGTCAAATGCATTAATAAGCAATGATTCAGATGCACTTAACTAAAACGCAAAGTGTGTAAATGGTGGAAATCTTTATTTATATATTACTAAGACCTTTTACAACTACTTTTATTGCTTTATATTGGAACCTATATCAAAAAGAAACATACAATACTAAAATAGTATGTTAAGTATAGGGAATCACATTATTTGTTTTAATGTGTTTACAAATTGCATGTATTCAAGTTCTTAAGCATTTCGTGCTGCATAAATTTTATAAGTTATGAAATATTTTAAGATAAATCTGAAATATACCTAAATGAAAGAAAAGACTAATAAAAACAAAAAGGATGGAAAATGAAGAATATACTTATGTAACGAATTATATTTTAATTTAGTTGTCAAACAGTTTAAAACCAATAAGAATAATACAATGTACTTAACGGTGTTAAGATATTAGCTCTCGAAACGCCAATATAGCGAATATTAGCCAATATTAGCTCTCGAAACGCAGGAATAGTTTTATAAATTATTTATGTTTTAATAAAAGCATAAACTGATAAATATTAGATATGTAACCATTAAAACACATTCATATCTTTCATTTAGGAAATATGATTTTGCCTTTTCAGCAATTTATAGTTTAGTTAAGGATTTCGTTCCTTAAACGTTTGACACTTATTTACAAAAACAGTTTTGAAATACGTATTTTGAAATAACAGTTTTAATAAAAAATTTCTTATAAAATGTCAAGATTATCATTTGCTAATTTTATTTCGAAATGAGTATCATGATTATAAAAACTTATGGTAGCAAATTAGATAAACATTATTACCGATTTGCTTAAAAGTAAGTTTCGTAAATTTAAAATAATTGTTTATATTTTTCAAGCATTTAAAAAAGGATGAGATTTGGATAATAATTTATATTAATATCATTTTTTAAATTTAGATAATTAAATCCTTTTTACAAGCAGTCAAAAGATTACTTATTTCTGAAAGCTGTAAAGGACTGAAAAATATTAATAAAGAGAATCAAACTGAAACATCTTACAATTGCACTGTTTTAATTTCTGTTATGCATCTTACAAATAAGTAGTTGAAATTAATATGAATAATCTGAAAGAAGTAATGAGTAGTTGACAGTGTACGGTATGTTTGCATGTATTGTTAATGCCTTGTGACAATAGAAATGCATGTTGTATTAAGCTTATGTGCATGCTTAATATTTTGTGATAAAACATTTTGAAACAAAATCAGTTTTTGAAAGCATGACATGATTGAATTAAGAATCATTCAGTAAAACATTTATTCATGTCTTTTTTATACCCACCCAGTCTGACCGTTAGCCCCAGCCTACACCTCTACAATCCAAAACTCACCACAATTTACCTGAAATTTACTATTTATGGGTGTTTTTATTGCTTAAATGATTATGCATTATTAATGATTGCTTATATTTCAGGCTTAGTATTATTTGCAATATAAAATCTAAAAATGGTGTATGTATTTAATTTACCTTTTCATTCTGAAAGCGTTTTGAGTGGAGAACTTGTTGACTTGTAATTTCAATAAGTATCTGAAGAATCGATTTATGACTGCACAGCTTATTAATATTAATATTTCCACAGCTTTTCTATTTAATGAGTACTTATTTTTAGGTATTTTAAAAAAGTAGCCTTCAATACTGAAGTTAATCTTATGCAAATTTCTTCTATGTTTTAACATGAATGGAAATCACTACAATGATTTGTGAAGATTTCTAACAAATTTATAATGAAACATATAGCTGAAGTATTAATATTATGTTCATTTGTTTTGCAGTATTTTTAAATATTCATTTAATGTATACATGAATAATAAAAGTGATAAAAGCTTTTATTAACTGCTATAAAACTAAGTTTTTCTAGTGAAATTGTTTTTCCAGGAGGTAATCGAGAAAAGATGAAAGATATTTGTTGAGCAGTTTTCAACCGATTAATAAAATAAGATTGAAGTTATTGCTCTAATCGATTATACAATTCTATTCATAAAAAAATCAAACGTTAGGTCATGTTATGTAGAAGTGAAGGGCCAGCCTAATATTTACCCTAAGTAAGTAGGTATTAGTCCTACACGCTAACTAGAAAACCAGCAACCTTTAGACGTAATCCAGCTGTAATGAAATTGTGACTCCAGCCAACACTGCAAATTCTGCCAACGTCACTCCTACATTTCAGCATTAAATTATCCAAAGTACATGCATTACATTACATCTACTTGAGCATTACATATATGTACAGCATTACATACATATACAGCATTACATACATGTACAAGTATTTCATTACATGATATACATTAGATGTATAAATGCACGTTTAATGGTTTTACCTATTCTAGTGGGCACCGGCATCATTTTTCAGAACATTATATATTGAAGTAGATACAAGCATGATGTTCCCACGTTACAAATCACTTTTTCAAACATTATCTGTTTACATCAGAGTTTACATTCAAATTTAAGTTAGAAATATAAAATCGTTTACAAAGCTTACTTCATCCAGCACATTTATGCTTACTGCGTACAGTTAGGTATTTTTGTATAGTTGAGCTGATAGTTTAGCAACGTAGTTTGACACCCCATTCTAATATTAAAAGGTAAACTGACAACATAGAAACTTGTCTTATTTACTACAAGATGCCTCAATGATGGCACGATAACATACGCTAACTAAAGGACATGATTCCTTATCTGGCAATTAATTTTACGCTTTTTAAGGGGTAAGTATACATATTTAACACTTTATGAGGTTTGAAAATTAGGAAAAAAAGCCAGTCTTTATTTAACAACAAAAGCAAAAATTAAGAATTGCAAAGCCATTCTGATAAATGTATCTTAGAGTTAAGGAAATATAAAAATGTACTCAAGACAGTGTAAATTATATGGCAATTAATAAGCATTGTATTCAGAAAACTATTACACGTAGCAAAAAGGAAAAAGACGTCCGAATAGGAACACCTAACCACACCTAATCATGTTGCTAATATGATATAATTAAAAATATGTCCATAAACCATGTCGTCAAAAATTAACCTTAATTTACAAATTATCACGATAAAGTAGTACATAGGAAAGCGCTTAGCCTTTTTAACCACAATTACAGTTCTTTTGTAAATCGCAAACTGCAAATTCAGAATTTTGAACAAAATTGCTATAAGCGTTTTTAACTTTTAGCAAATAATAACATTTTAGTTTTTTTGCAAAATTATGCAAAAACGAAAACAAGCATTTTCATTTAAATCCAAATATGGTGTTGCTAAACTGTCTGGTTAAAAATTCTGTTTCCTAAACCTGAAACTAGACATCTAATCTTTGTTTTAATAAACTTCTCAAAACAAATTGTGAAATTTTATAGAAACATTTTCAAGTTCATTATGAAGGGTTATGCAAATATGAATTATATTAATTTTTGTATTACCTACGTATACACTAAATTTATAAATTAAGAAATTTTATATATTTTAGCGATTTCTTAAACTGCTGAATGAAAGGTACAAATTAAGCTTCCAAACAAAAACTACGAAACTTTAATTTTTAATACTCAAGCGTTCAGATGCGTGTGAGCGTATTAATTGTGGAAAAATTTTAAAAATCTCTAATGTCATTTTTCGCGCTGCATTCGCATGCATTCCTTGTCGACATTTTGTGTTCTACCAACATTATGTAAAAATAAATAAGTAGATAGTTTAAATGAGTAGCCATTGGCTTTTAAATAATGGCATGAGGTGGCTATTTGTTTGGAATTTGAAAGCCGAACAGGCTCAAGTACAGATTGCTAGAGGCTTGAATGCAATACCTAGCCTAGTTTTCAAATTACGAAACAGTTTAAGGATGTTGGATCCGCAGAGAGAAACCTGGACAAGGTCGTACAAAAGCCATGGTGGCCAATGAAGATGGATATCGGTTCGTTTGAACCAGGTACAAAAGCAGGCAACAGATTCTGAGCTCTCTTGTGACCTCCATCTGCCACAAGAAGACGAGTTTCAAGAGCTACTTTTTCAACAAGATTATACGAAAGACGTTTATTTGCAAGAAGACCTGCTTTTTGCGCCCTGCTCATATCTGTGCATAAAGGATAGTTTAAGATGAGGAAGAAAAGATTGATTTTAAACCAAACATTAGTAGGAGAAAGTTTTGCTCAAAAATGAATTTTGATTCAATATAACCATTGCTTCTCAGCGATTCTCTCTTTTATATGGAGAAAATCAGGGATCTTCTACCATGTCTTCCTAGGTCGGATGTAGATATTAGTACTGCAGCCGAGATTTGATGGTATGGACATGTTTAATGTTCATCGAGCGCACAGACTATCATGTATTTCACAGAAAATCTGTGATTGCTACATGATTTGGGAAGATAGATCTTAGAACCCTATATTCGCCTATTCAGGGGTGCAGTTAGCCCGCATTTTGTGTTTGTGGATGACAACGCTTCTTCATATAGGTCTTCTATGTAGGAGGATTTTCAAGTGAAGATATTAATCGAAGGGATCGGCCGACCAGATTTCTAAATATAACCACTCCAACATTCTTGGTACACTCTTTGGACGGTAAATGCAATTTCCTTATCGTTCAGGCTGCTATCACACGTCCATTTGTTTCTGAAGAACAACTGTTTGGAAAATGTTTTCTTGCTTTGTCACAACAGCCAATTACCACAGATCCCTTGGGTTTTAACTTATAAAGGAGAAAAAGATTCTCCATTAAAAATAATCTGATAGCTGATTGGTTGAAAACGAACAACTTGGAATTTTTTTCTAAGGGAAGGAAATAATCGCGCGTCTTTCTTTCAATAGTAAATCAGGCAGAAAAATTGTATGAAACAGTTGTTCGTGCGAAACAAATGAACAACGTGAACGCGTGAAACAACATACCCTATATTAGCTTCCTTTTTTTATAAATTTGTTATCTCTGTTTTAGACCTTCAGGCGTCGATGAGGTTTAAGCTAGATTATGCAGGTATACTATAAAAGGCTATTTTGTTATATCAATCTATGTTCACACCAAGTTTCACTAAAATGCGCCAGTCAGTTCTGAAGATAATCGAAATGATCGACCAAATGCGATTCACTTAATTTTTAGTAACAGTATAGCGATATCGTCATCAAACTGTAATAAGTTTACGAAAACACATTCCATAGCTACATGTGCAGAAAGTTTGGAATTATTATGATATTGATACTTTCATCGGTAAGGTAACAATTTAATAACATGGCTCGTTTTTTGCGAATGCCAAACCATTATGGTACTTGGTCCCTAAATTTGATTTTAAAATGTTGAATTTTGGTTAGAAATGTGATCTAAAGTAATAAATTCATAATCGTATATTGCTGCTAATTGGGCACTTAAAGTGATTAATTTTAACTGCATTTCGCTTACTAAAACATAATGAGTATTTTAGAATGTCGAAAATTTGCTATAAGAGACATGTATAAGTAGTTATAATTTATATTTGGATCCACATGTTAAAACTATTTTCTTAAGATGTTTCGTCTTATATTTAGAGTTTCTGTTAGTGCAGTTATATATGCTGAAATAAAACCACATGACTAGTATTCTTTGTATTTAAATAAATTCGGAAGAAGAGGCAACTAATAAATTTTTATTTTTGTCTAAGAAGTGGGTCTATACCCAACTTTCATTACCTTCAGTTAAAGCAGTCGAAATGCACTTTTTTAATTAAGAAAAAGTTCGTTTAACATCCCGGTTATTTTGATTCATATTTTAGCTCTTAATGACTACAATGTGGGAAAAAGAGTGCAATGAATATGTAATCCAAAAACAATGTTTTTCGAAAACGGAATGCGGATGGACCATTTTAAATACCAAGTTCCCATTTTCCGGTAACAGAACACACAGTAACATTACTTGTTTAACTTTAAAATGTAATCATGATAAATACTACACAGGAATAACATTACTTGTTTAACTTTAAAATGTAATCACGATAAATACTACACAGGAAATAATATAACACTTAAAAGGTTAATTAAAAAATTATGTTTCTCGAAATGAGAAACTTTCTTCAAACAAAACTTTTCTTTACAGTTATAAAACTTAAAATTTAATTTTGAGATGACATGACAGGTTATGACACTTTATTTCAAATATAAAAATATATTTCATGCTTATCTTAAAAATACATTCTTTAAAATATCCACCAAATATTTTTAGTTGTATAGACTCACAGATTCCTGAAATATTTCAATATTAAAACTTTTCGCTCCCAGAAGAAATGAAGATCCACAGCCCTTTAAAGTTAATTTCACACTTTTGCGCCAGTTTAATTGTGAAAATTCTCCCCAATTTCACGATCCACTGAAGCCAGAAGGGATTTTTCCTCAGGGATTTATGACGCCACAAACGATCTGCCCACGAAGGATAAACCTAACTACTAAATTCTTCTAGATTCCGATTTCTCTACGTTTCCCAGGACATTTAAAGACGTAGAAACGCAGTCGAGGTCAAATAGGAATAATACCTCTCATTAACTGAAAGCGGAATTTCATTATTCATTGGAATTTTAAAAAATTTAAATGAAGCATCTATATCTATTCTGTTTAAATTAAATTTCATTCCAATGTAGTTTTGATGCCGAGTCTACACATTTTCAATTAAAGATGTTTAAATGTGAGGAAAGGAGTGTTAGTTATTTATAAAATATAAACTAATAGACGAAAGATACATACGAAAATCAATCCGCTCATCTTCTAAAATATTTCAGGAAATAAAAATTATACATATTAAACTCAAGATTATTTTAATGCATTTGATACTCAGTTTTAAGCGTTTACTTGCAGTAACACATAATTTAGAACATCTATAACATAAGCGATAGTTATATGTAAAAGAAAAACATTTGAGAGCAATAATATACAAAACAATTTTGAGGGCAATAGTATGTATGCTCTTAAGGGAGTTTCATTTATTTTGTGTTTCTTGGACATTCTCTAAAAAAATTGTTAAAACATTTTTGACATAATAAGAAATATTCGTAGATAATAATGCTTAATTTTTTCCATATATCTTTAGCTTAAGCTAGTAATAGTAAGATAGTTAAACCTGTGGCAACTAACTGGATTAATTCTAGATAAAAGTCTTATCTTCATACTTCCAGCTTACATTTATTGCATCCGCACGAGTTACTCACTTGATGAAATTGCTTAGCCGGTTGGAGGAGACCGCTTTAAGAGGAGTCTCTCTACTTTTATATTGAAACAACAACACTTAGCATTAAGATGGGATGAATGAGTACAAGCCCAGTACATTAATATATGTTGCAATTAGCACTTATATTATTTTATATATCCCGAATGTATTTTTACGTTTCGTATATTTATTACATAGCGCTTCCAAGTGAATTATTTCGTTATAATGACTATGTGTTTTTATTCTGTTGGAAATTTTTTTGTGTGTTTTAAGATTCTTTCTCCTGAAGTTTTAAATTCATTTTTATCACTACATTGTTATGTTCAATTTTCCTAGACCTTTAAATTCTCGTTTTAAATGTCTTAACATTAAAAGCATTTCAAAGAAATAACTCTTATACTTTTATCCCATATTGGAATCATAGCTATAAAAATTGAATCTTTGAAAATTTCCGTGTTTCCTTTTTTCTTCAGTGTAATTCAAATGTGACGTTATTTTCTCTTAGCAAGTTTGTTATTAATATCGGATATACCTATAAGACGGCTTGTGACTGCCTAGCATTGGGCAGAAAGGTTTTCCCCAGTTTCTTAAACTCTGAAGCTATGGTTTTAAATAATGTACTATATTATACTTGATTTCCTTCTATAGAAATGCGTTTTCATTACACAGAAACAGAAAGAAATACGTCGTATTTAAATATTATAAAACTGCCATCCTCTTATGGTCGTTATCTGAAAGTTATTTTTTGTTCATTGCGACCAGTCGCATTTTCAACAAGAGTTCAGAAAAAAATGAAAATTGTAAAACTTTGTTACCATTAATTGCAGCTATGATTCTAACATACATATTCGACATAATTCTAATGTTTAATATTGCTGGCATTCCTTTTGTGATGCACGTCAGGATACATCTAGTTATTCAATTAAATATTCCTAAAATAACCACTTGTGATCTCAGAACGTTTTGGTTATTTATGTTAATGGCGTCTTTTGAGAATATGAAAATCAATGATGCCCATTATCGGTAAAAAATTATGATCTAAGGATTACTAATTGTTTCGGAAATAGTAGCTATAGAGGTGATGAACATGAGAACTCTTTTCTGTATACAAAATATCCATAATTTTTATATATTGCCGTGTTAAGATAAGCTTCATTATAACGAATTACATCTGATGATATGTTTATGCTGACACTCAACGTATCCTATTCTTTCGTAGTCAGTTCATATAGTGAATATTTACATTGTTCTTAAATACATTATGTTCTCGAATAATCATAGCCTATTGCCTTCTTGACAAAATTAAATCCAGGATTTATACCATTATATTTAGGATCTAGGAATCTAGGATTTATACCATTACAATATAGGATTTATACCACTTTATGCTCGCAAAATTATAAACAAACATTAACTATCGTCCGTGAAATGGCAATATTCTTTCATATAAGAGGACCAAAGCCTTTTAAAATGTAAGTATTTACTCTTCGTTAAACGTTGCCTCTATCTTCAAACGTAGTTCAAAATGTTTAGAGATGTTAAGGCAACAAGAACCAACGTAATATTCGTAAATTTGTCGCATATATATCAAGCATACATTTCTGCAAATTTACGAATAATTCGTAAATTTCGTAGTATTCGTAAATTTGTAGTATGTATATATCTAGCATATATTTCTGCAAATTTACGAAATTTACGCTGATTCTTATCGCCTTAGAACCTCCAATGCTCATTATTCAGCGGCTCATTATTTAACTTACATAATTAAAAAATTTTAATGTTATTCAGATCTTTAAAAGGTACATTTGATTACTTCTATAATATTTCTCTTTAAATCATACAATATAATTAAACATTTCCTAATTGTAAATGTTTACCTAAATTTAGAGATATATCATTTTACCTTGTTGCTAAAAATTATTTAAAAAAGACTGAAGCTAGAAACTTGACAAATGAATTCTGCTCATACAAGTGATGACAAAAACATAAATATATTTTATAGCTCATATTTTCAAATAGGATTGTAACGAAAGTTTTCGACATAAATAACATTCTTAATAAAGTTAGGAAAAAATATGAAAGCAGTACCTTTAATGCAGGTGTCGAGTTATATGGTGGGTATGGCAAAAGATCCCATTCGAGTCCGTACAGAGTTCATGTCAGTGAATGCAGACACTTGTGGTGTTGCAATATTTTGATGGAACATTACCTTGTTGCGCCGGAAGTCTGTTCGACATTTTACCTTAACAGCAGCAGCATCGCGGACTACCATTTCGCTGTACACCTTTACTGTCGAGGTTTTTGCTTTTTTCCAGATATTTTTGTAGATAATACTACAGCAATTTCAAAAGATACAAAACATGACTTTTTGTTAGTCAAATTGCGATTTGCGCCGCTGCCGACAGGCTCAGACCAACCCCCTTTTCGGCCTGTGGTGTTGAAGTAAATCCACTTGTCATCACAAGTGATGGTCCGGTCCAGAATTTTGCCCTTGCATTGATATTTGAATAGATTAGTGCATGCTCGAACACGTCTGTCTTTATCTGTTTGAGTTATCTCATGCGGCACCAAGCGATTGAACTTGTACGTCAAATTTATGCGATGCATAGCGCAACTAATTGACATGGCACTAATGTATATCTCCTTAGCAAGCTCTTGTGTAGTTACATGCTGAGCTTCTTCTATAAGTTCTCGAAAGCGAACCTCATCAACATCAGTAGGTCTGCCAGAGCGCTCTGATTCTTGAATGTCATAGTCCTTGTTTTTGATCTTTCGGTGCCAAATCTTCACAGTATCACATGATACAACATTAGTACCTAAAGCTATACATATGTAACGTTTTGTAGCTGACGTTTTGCAACAGAACTGGAAGTGAATAATGGATCTTCTCTTGAAGCTTGATAGTTCCATTTTGGACACTTTGTACTTAATGATAACGATATTGTTTTACAAATTTCACAACACAGTGTGCAAAGCAAGTCTAAAGCAAATCTTTTCCCTTCAAATGCCAAAAACGTTTGACGAAATATGATTAAACACGCCAACGCGAACTGTTTGCGCAGATGATATTTTCGGTATTGGGAAACTTTCGTTATAAACCAATGTTTTCTAAATCCTTAAAACTAAACGTATCATAAAACATAAACTAAGACCTCACATACTTAAATACTGTATGCTCGCATAATGGAATTAAAGAATGAAAAACAGTTATACCATAAAAATGTATTGGGTTTGTTTTCATAGATTTGAATCAAAGGATTAAGAGTTCACGAATGAGAAGAAGTAAAAGTCCGAATGAGAAGAGATATTAGATCATAAAACGTTCAAGCAAAATTAACTTTTGAAACTCTTAGCTCGGTATTTTACAACAAAGTGAGAAATTAATGCAAAGCGTATGCGTAGCATGTCGTTCAAAATAATAAAAAATAGAAAAAAATACTTTTAAAAAGAGACATGAATCTTATTTTCAGATAGTATTTAGAGAATAAATTTTAACTTAAAAAAGGAAGCATTCATGCATTTTTTATGTATAAAAAACTTCAAAATTTTCTGACTATATCAATTTTTTCATTACTACGGGAAGCTTGTGAAACATAGATCTTAACAAAGTCCGCTGAATCCCTGGTGACTTCATGCAGCTTTGTAATAAATTAAATAACATATTTTAAGTGTTGCTCACCGTTTTCAAAGTAAACTAAACGCGATTTTAAAACCATCTGAGACCTATTTTAAAAACACATCTGAGATCTATACTATCTATACTTTTAAGATATTTATGTTATTAGTTTTTCAAAAATGAATTAAATAAGTTATATTTTTTTCCTAAAGACAGTAAGCGCAAACTTAGGAAAAATATTATAAAACGGAATAAAACTGCAGCATATCGATTTAAATATCTTAATATTTCCTTCAATAAAAAGACTCTTGTTTGGCTGCTATAACTTCATTTATGTTTCCAATAGATATATCGTTTAGGCATTAACTGTAGCGATATGGATTATTAAGTAACGCTTCCCTGACATGTATGAGGAAACAAAAGATTTTTAGGGAAACAATTTTTTTTTCTCCTTCTTTTAGGTTTATCTGGATATAAAGCATTCTGTCTAACACAAGTACTTTTTTAAATATTGTCTTAAAAGAGAGTTTTAAATGATGTGTATAGTTCTGTTTTATGTTTTTATTATTGAACTGGCTTTAAAAATAGCAGCTTAATTTTTTGTTACTAATTGTTGAATTTTTTATTTTTAAATGCACATTTATATTAATTTTTATTGTTTTATTTATTCTTGCAGTTATATTCCCAGTTAATGCTATCTTAAGGTAAAGGTTTACGCTTGCTATGCTACGATATTTAAAAATATATATAAAGCATATAAAGGAATAAATGAATCTCACATTGGATTTTTCTCATTTTCAGTCCTAATCTAAGCAAATAAAATATGCAATCCTGTCAGAACTCCAGTCGCTATGAATCCTTTAATATTTTACAAATATATTGGTAGCATACATGAAAGAATTGTGCAACCGAATTTCGCTTAAAAGCATGTAAAAATTACAAACAAGTTTTCAGAAGTATATACGATTATTAAAATGAAGCACATTTTAATTTTAAGAAAGCTATAGTAATTAAACGTTTGGTATAAGTGCATTTTGCTTACTAGTTAACGTCTTTGTGAGAATTTTTTATTGTGCGTTTGTGCAAATAAAGATGTGCAACATGTTTGTGCAAATAAAGATCTGCAACATGTTTGTGCAAATAAAGATGTGCAACATGGATGAAAGTAATAAGTGTTTTAATAAATAATTCAGTATATAACACGGCATAGATTATGTTATTTAGGAATGCTATATTATTATTGTTATTTAAGAATGCTACTTACCATATTAATATAAGAGTTGTATAAAAGTAATTCTTAACATACTAATGATATAATTGAATACTGAATGTAATAACATAAAAATTTCCTAAAAAATCACTATTTGTAGAATTTTGAGGAAAAATGATTTTCACATTTTGGTAGTATTCGTTTTGCCTTAAAAACGAAAATAATCTTACATTTGACAAAAATATTTTGACAAGCATTCCTATGTTTCTAAATATACCATTATTCTTTATTTTTGAATAGATGTTCTGCAACAGAATGAAAAGTAAAGTTTTCTAGAAAATAAAATGTAGTATTATTTTCTGAGCGATGTATATTTTCTCATAAACCCTTATCGTTATACTGTATTACAAAAATTCAGTCACATTTTTAAGAGTTAACAACATGCTGTTTTATAATATATATAAAATATCTCGAAGTAAATTTCATCACAGAAAGATCCATTATAACATTTCATAATTAACATTTATCCAAGCATTTCAAATGCAATTTATAAAACTAAGAAATTATCAGTTTCTTATAAGTATCCACTATATTAAAATAAAAATGTTCAATCCATGCGAATCTTCTTTTAAAAAAGTTTTACGTAATTACAAAACTAATGTGACCTATTTCTTAAGTATTTGTAAAACTTACAAAACTAAAAACCATAAACCATATAAACGACTTTGTACATATTAAAAAAATTACTAAATATATCACACTGAATAAAATTGTGTATAAATGCAGATTTAAAAAAATGAAATAAAATATAATAAGATGTATTTAAACAAATAACCTCTCACGTACGACATCAAATGAAGAAATCAATTTTGGGTGTGCATGTACATACTGTCTTAACTTAAGCTTCTTTCCCTGTAATAAGATTTATAATTTGCATCTTATTAACTGAGAAATATTAGGCAACAAAAACTTACATGCGCTTTAATGTGCATTTTAGATTAATTCAGTTAACCAGAAACTAGAATAACTTCTTCAATGTCTTGTTCACAGCCCAATCCAATAAATGTTTGTTTTAAGTTTAAAATTTGTTTTAAGTAAGGGTAAATTATTATATTAATGCTTTCCAATAAAATAAATTCGAATATAAGATAAACATGCTTAGTTTTTTTTAGAATAATTCAAACCATTATTAACAAATGAAGTAAATTCTATTGTTAGAGAGAATTAGTAAACGTAAAAGAGACAGGAAGTCGTTTTTAATTAACTACGGTGATAAATAGACAGAAAAATCATAACTAGCTCTCAGTATATTAATTATATCTGTTATGAAATCTACAAAACATGCCATATTTTAACAGTCATTAACTAAATATTTTATTTATCATTTTTATTGTTACAACAAATATAAATAACAATAAATAACTGATAATCTATTTCAGCTCAAAAGTTTTTACCCAAGAGTGTCAAAATTTTAAGGTTATGAGAAGTGAGCTTTCAGATCCTCGAGTTTTGTCGGCTGGCTCTTGGTCAGTCTATGATGGCAAATTTTCCTTTCCTTTAACAAGTAAATAATCCAATTCAAATCCGTGAAAAAAAGATCCTATCCTGAAAACCATTATTTTCAGCATATAAATTTTAAGTTTGTAAAATTATTTTACTGAAAATGATTCTCAAACAAAATGTATAATACTAATTTCTTCGTAATTAAATGTATTGAAAACCAAGGACTTTATTCAATTTTTTAAAAGTTAGGAAATGTACCTCTGCATGTGGTATACAGGATAAAAATTTTTGAACTTTTTAAATATTTTAATGAACTCTTTAGCTTATTTAGATAATAATTACTGTTAATAAAAGACATTGCCGCATGTAACGAAAAGCCGTATTGACATATATGAATTACTTAAACGTAATATACAATACAACATTATATTAAAATAAGTTATCTATTAATTTTTAAATATTTATCTAGATAGCAGTAAAATATATTTAAAGGCGTTAACATTATATAGTTCTAACATTTAAAACTTTTCAAGGCAACATCTTAAAAATATTAAATTTTATCACTGCCTTAATATAAGCTCTAAATGCATTTATGTTTTCTCATTTAAGTAAATATACTTTGATTTTTTAATACGAAATTTTTAGAACTGCATTTGTTTCATTTCTTTTAGTAAATTTATATTTTCCAATATTTCTACTCTGTATTTACGAAACAAACAACTTAAGAAATATACCTTATTTTTTAATACGAGAAAAAATTAGCACAATTTAGTAAGTATTTTCGAATACTGTAATTAACTTTTCTCTACACATTCACGGATTCCATATGGTGTAAATTAATCCTTTTTTCTTATTGAAAATATTAACCTAGAATTTAGAAATTTATTGTGTCACTCTTGAAAGCTGCAATATCTTTTAAGAGTTGAGTAAAATTAATTTTAGGCTCTTTTCTGTCCATTAGTGGCATTAGTAAAAATAATGTAAATTATTATTGCAACATTTCTCTAACCGCATGATTGCAGAAAATCACAGTCTTGTCGAACAGAGAACACACCAATGAGGTAACCACAGTTTGAAAATTTCCTCATCTATTTCCTAATCTTATTTTTTCATTATTTGACATGATGACGCGAAACCTATTTTTAATAGTAATTCATAGAAACCACTATATTAAAATTCTATTCATGCATCTGGATATTGTTATATCTTCACATACCATATAGGTAAAGGATAATATTAAACTAAAATCAGCTAAAATTAACTGAACACAGACCATCTTGTCGTATTAGTATACGTATTCCGTATTGAGAGATATTTAAAAAATATTCATTGACACTTTTGTACACACCAGAGACTATTAAAAATGATAAAAGTATATATAAGTCTGTGCTTCTTCAATTTTATAAAAATAGTTTTTTAATTAACTGAGAAGTCTTTCAGATTGATTTTGATACGTTGTTCAACAATTTTCATAGATTTTCGTATTTTAATTCCTCACTACATAAACTAGTATCCACAATTTAAGATTAATTGTATTTTTATATTTCACAACAAGTTCTCCACTTCATAACAAAAACCTTATTTTTGGAAATATATATTAATAGATTTAGCAGCTACGTTTTAGATATTTCATGCTTGCCTTCATCCTGTATTCTTCGCAGCGTGTGTCGGATTCTAGGATTTTACAATTGGCACCATCAGCGGAGCATCAAGCTCAAGTGATGTTGAGTATTCTCAGAAGATACTCCTGGCATACATTTTCAATGGTGACGTCACGTATGGGAGGGCATGACGATTTCATCAGAGCAGTCCGGGAGCTCACTCAAAGAGGAATTTTTCCAGACTTCAAGTAATATTTTTTACCTATAATGTATTTAAATGTTATTAGATTTGCATACTAACGGAAATAGCTTCAATCCATTATCATATTCCACGACTCGTTTGATCACGATAAGCACGTCGAAACTATCTGTCAAAAGTCGGATGCCGTTGTCAAGAGCCCGCCAACGGTTCTATGAATAAGTTTGTTAACCACAAACTAGTTCAACTTGGGTATAAATCCTAAATAGGCTAGATGTATGGAGCGTTTTTGTAAATTTCCTTATCTCTAGCATGAAAGGAAAACATTTCCCTGAGAATGTGCTTTATAAAGGTATCCTTCCTTTTGGAAGATAGTCCTCGCGTACTTGCAACAATAAATTAAAAATTTAATTGGAGATGTTATGAATATTTTACAATTGGCTCTTTTTCAAATTAAAAATGCACTTTGCAGTTGTATATTAAAACAGATTGAAGTATAGACTTTTTTTTCTTTTCAAATTTTATGTGCGATACGAATAATCTAAAGGCAAAAATATACAGCCCAGTTCAATGTATGTACAAATTATAATAATGATATTATGTATTTCCTAGCATTAATGTTAAAATTATTGAATTTAAAACTTATTATAGATGTTTACAATGATTACAAATTAAAACGTGATCATTTTGTGGCCCTTTGTTTTGCCTTAAATGGATAGAATAGGTTTAGGCTGGACACTGGAACTCAAATAGTACTAAATACTTTCTCACTCATTCCATCAATAATGATCACATAAATAATAAAATCAAATTTTTCTCTTAACACGTACCGGATGGAGAGATTGGTCTCCAGGTTTATTATGCAGAGTTTTTGCAGATTTTTTTGCATTTCAAGATTCAATAAAGACCATATCTTTTCATATTGATACAAAGGCAATGCGATACAATTTCTAAAATATTTCACCGAAATATTTATAAAAACACATTTCAGTGTCTTTCTATATTCAAACTGTATATTTTTATTTCAGGTTTGACATTTTAGATGTTGTGATATTGAAAACAAGCCATAGGGAATCTATATATAACGAACTGGAAGAAATTGCTGACAGTGAAGCCAGGATATTTTTACTTTTCGCCACAAAACCTGAAGCAGAAGAAATAATGAGCGCTGCCACACAACTTGGTATCACCAGGAAAAATTATGTGTGGATTGCATCGCAAGCCATTGCTGATACAGAAATCAAAGTGCTTCCAGATTTTCCTACGGGCATGCTTGGTATGATAAATACATATTTACATATTAGAAATATAAAACATGATATTTAATGCTTTTCATTTTTTCAAATATTGAAACATCGTCATTTTCAACTATAAAAGGTTAATTCATCATTATTTGTTTTTTCGTCAGCGAATGTTAAGGACAATGCAGTTCTTTTCCTTAATTAAGAAAAGTTTCAAATGTAGCAATGATATTGGTCTAATATATATAAAAGTGTACTCACAAACGCAAATATCCGTAATAATAATTTCGTTACTTGCTGGGGAAACACTTGCATCCGCATTTGCAAAATGAAACAAATTCAGTTTTTGGAAGCATCTGCTATCAAACTATTTTAATCCACAAACACATATGCTGTTTTAATCAAGTATCTGGAAGACAAAGGCCTGTTCAGCATACCATCGTCATTTTAGGAACATATTAAGCACTCAGTATTATTTACTCATTTATTTTGCTAATTTTATCTCCTAGAAATCAAGAAGTACGTATAATCTTTCTCAAGACGGAAATCAAAGAACAAACTTAATGGATGAGATGTTTTAATATTACTGTGTTCTGTGCTTCAGAAATGTCATTTACAATTATTTCTTTTACTGCTACTCTTTTATTTAGCCAGTGTACTTTGTTATAAGTCATACAACCGTAAATTAAAAATATTTAAACCATATGCTAGAAAGGCTAAGGGGAAACCTATGCGAAGGGTGAATGAGCGTGTTAATACTCTATTCAAATGTTCCCGTTATATCTGATTCCACCCACGATTAGTAGCTAAGACTTCTGAACAGTGGGAGTTCGACCCGGGTTTAAAGTTTTTACATGTGTTAGATAAATATTAGCTAATTGTCCTTAAAATATCCTCCTGTAAGGCATCCAGTCCCTTAGGATGATAGCCCTGGTGCACTTTGCTGTGCTTTAATCGAGTAATCTAACCTAACCCTTTGGATTTGGTTACGTATGAATAGCCAAGAAAAAGTAAATAACTGCTTTTACTTCGCTCCTCTAGTGTATAACTGATCAATTCATTTTCAACATTGCACTTTTCATTGTCAAAGTGAACTCTACATTATTGTCAGTATTTTAGAATATTTTATAATTAGTAAGCTTAAAATATATTCAGATTAACTTTCAAATATGTTGTAATAAGACTAGTTTGTATATTATCCTATTGATTATTTCTTAACAGCTATCAAGAAACAAGAAATCACATTGTTTTGATATAGATATGATTAAAATTACTTCTTATCTACTGAAAATTTTAGTAAGCATATTTTTATTACAAAAGCATCTAAAATGTACTTTAATAAGTTATTATCATATATCGTTTTCGTACTTTCGTCATTACATTTATGTGGCTAAATCAAGAATTTAAGAGAAACATTCCGTCTGTATGTATTTCCAAGCAATCTGCTCGTTGAAAATGCGCTTCATGGTTGTATTGAAAACGCGAATTTTACTTTGCTTCTGTTTTAGATCCAATGTGATCCTAAAAATTCTTGAAGCCACTTGTGCTTTTTTCTTAAGATAATCAGCGGAACACTTCAGGTTTTTAAAGTAGGATTTTCAGTAATAACTTATTATACAAAAATTGATTTCTTTTAATATAACGACTCTTACACAAGAAAAAAGGCTTGCTCTTGTAGAAAAGTGCAACTCATTAATAATGAGATTTTACACTTTTTAATAAAAATGTAAAACAAATGTCTTTGATAAAATAATCAAGCAAATCTAATCCAAAGCTAATTTTTAAAAACCAGCCTTGAGACACTTTATAAAAACGTACAATTTTTATAAAAGCATACGAAGAAGTTCACAGTCGGACACAAAAACACTATACACATAAGTGTACATAGAAAGGAATTTTTTTAAATTATTTTTAGACTTCCGGCAATTTTTATGCAACCCCTTGTGAAATTCGACCCGCACTTTAAGTTACCGAAGCTTGATACATTTCAGGATAAAGTAGAGCTTATTTTTGTCACTTTTCGGCATGCTTGAACAGCATAATACTTTTATGAGGATCATTGCTTTCTTACTTTACATTATTGTATTACATATCTTAAGTATCTCCACTATAGCGCAATACAGAGATCCATTTCGCGAGTATTTTAAATATCATCTGCATAAAATTTCTACCTATCCATTTCGATACCTATTTTTTCCTCGCTGTAAACGACAGCCTTTCCCTCCATGAGATCTTTTAAATGCAGTACCAAACACTATTTTAGTAGAACCTTTAGACCCAAAGATCATTTGCGGAGCGCGATAAATGCTGTCACAGTTCGTGGGAAAAGCGTGTTTTTATTAAACGACCTTAATAAAATACCTGCATTGGGCATTTTATTCAGGAACTATGGAGAAAAGAAACACTTACATAACTTTACCTGAAACGCAGGCCATGGAAAACAACAGCATAAAAATAACGTATATATTGTCAAAAATAAAAACTTTTCACAGCATAGAATATATATTGAGTAATTTTTTCTCCGCGTGTTATTACTATCACAAATTATGATTAGTTGTTGCTACTGTAACTGAAATATCAAACATATTTATTGTAAGGAAAATATTAAACTTAAACCTAACGCACGAAATTTATTCTTTTCAACATTTTAAAAAATTCTACAGTGGATTCCTGTTTTAAGGTATTCAGACATAAGGAATTAATAGATTATGGAAAGGTTAGGGACTATTTAAAACAGGGCATTCTTAGGCTTATATAATAGTAAAAAAAAATACGGATTATTTGGAGAATGGTATTGGTAAGCATAGTCGATATTTTATGCAATATTAAATTTCTAGACTTATTGGAAACCAGCAATATAACTAATTTATCTGTTTCACTCTAAAATTCAGGAAGAACAAAGTATCACTTCGTTCCTTTTTTTACATACGAAACAGTATAAATGACCAGTAAAATGATATGAATACAGGAAAGCATGTTTATAGCGATTTTCAATAACCGTATTATCCGAAGTTCGTTTAACCCTCCAAGCGACAAAAGGCTTGGTCTCAAAACCCTGAATTTCTCAAATATTCTGTAAGTGCCGATTTTTCGATTAAATTCAAAATGCGCTCGAAATGCGAAAAAGTGATTGGATTAATACATTGCTGGTGATGAGATTTCTTTGATATCACAGTTGAGTATTTGCTAAGCGACGTATTCCGTAATACACGTTCATCTGGGAAAATTCCTGATTTATTGAATCACATATTTGTACAGCCTATTATATAATTCAGTATACCGTGGATGCTGATTACATTCGTCATATCTTGCGTTATTCTACCCTGTAGATTTCAGGCTTGTAATGGCTCATTTTTGTTTAGTTTCGGCACGATATATTGCTCTGTAAAGATGTCTTAATGGTATGTCATTGTTGGAGAGGTCTTTCGTGAGCGTACATTTGCAAACGTAATGATCCGCATCAGCTAATTCTCCTCATGAGTATGTGTCGGTATTTGCCAGGGTCCCTCTTGCAGAAGTAATCTGGAAACGTGCCATGGCCCGATAAATATTGCTTAGGAAACCATATTACATTTAGTTTTGTTGTCCACTTTTGAAAAGAATTCGTATGTTCGACGACCCATTGTCGCTTCGCCCCACTCTTGTGGCCAGATCTTTTGTGTGTATATATTTATTATATTCTTCAGGTGAGTCTTGGTAGACGGCACATCAAGGCACTCTCCTATTTGCTCTTGTGCTGCCATCTACCACCCATCCGATATTATTCAGGGAATACAGGAAGATCTGCGAAAATATTCCCAACTCCATACAAGACTTGAATGGATTAAAGCGCATGCCGGCCACCACGGCAATGAGTTGGCTGACCATCTAGCCAAAGAAGCTGCCACAGGAGCAAAATCTCAACAAATCAACATCCCATGGCCAGTGTCTTACCTGAAAAGAACATTGCACTTAAAGGCAATCGGGAAATGGCAGCAAACATGGGATAACAGCGATACCGGCCGACGGACTTATTACCATGTCAGCTACGTGAACACTACCAAAAATTTTGCAAACATGCAATTGGTAAGATACATTACGGGTCACGGACCATTTCCCGAGTACTTTAACAAACGCGGGATAAGTAACACTAGCCAGTGCGCCTGTGGACAGACTGGCTCTCCGGAGCATTATCTGACCTCCTGTCCCCTTACAGAAGGCCTACACATCAACCTTCCGTCGACCAATCGACAAGCTTTCTGTAAGTTTTTGATAAAACAGAGGCACTTGGTTAGAAAAATAGGGCTTTTAATGGATAAACTGGTCGACCTTGACACAGACCTGTGCCATACTTGGTCAGCCATATAGACGAATAGTAATTCAGAGTCTAGCACCAACTACGAACACCAAAAAATAACTGTGAATTATCGTAAGGAGTATCCAACACTCCTAGTAATATAGCAAGAATCAACTATTTAATCAATTTGCATTATGCCAACCAAACGAATTATGTCTATTATCTGTACCGCAATATGTAAATAAGGACCATATGTACCTGTTTACAAATGTATCTTAAGTACCATCACCATGTAGTTATGTTTTATGTATGTATATGTATAATGCACCCAATGATTCTATACTCAATGTGATTATGCGCCTTGTATTTGTATATATATGTTCTAGTATAAATGTTACTGTATTGATCATTAACTGTATTAATCATTGCTGCATTATTTATTAATATTATTTAGCATCATCAAATTAATAGCACCAATTGAACCTTATTACGCACTTTCGAGTCTACGAGACTAAGGTACTATGTGCATTAAGATTGGGAGCCTAATGATTACTATGTGCCTAATACTATGTATATATCTCCTCGTATGTATGATAATGTAACCATGCATCCGAATATAATATCACGCAACATGACACTTTACCGCATAGTGTTAATCTAAAGTCTTAATTCTAAAAAATCCATTGCATTAACTAAATTCTATAGCATTATTATTATATATATTATATATATATTTGTTTATATATTATGTATCGTCTGTATATGTACCATGTATATAATGCATATAAATCCAACGATTACCGCGTGCCTAATAATTGTGTATACGTGTTTTAGTATGTATATAACTGAATCCATGGCCCCGCTCATATCAACCTGTAGCATGGCACTGTACCACACAGCGTTAAACTAGGATCTTACACTAAAACTAACAGCACCAATGAATTGTTCCATCATTGTACTAATCTTATGTATTATGTACGTATATGCATAGTGCATCTAATAATTATGTATCCTATGTTAATTATGCACCTAATATTTGTATATTTTTATATATATAGTATTAACAAGTAGAAATATTACTGTATTCATGCGTCAGTATTTAACACTGTGTAGCATGAAGCCGTTTCGCATAGTGTTAAACTAGAATCTTACTATAAAATTAACTGCATTTATTACTTTCTATAGCACTGTATTATGAACCATCTGTTTATATATGTATATGTATACCACGTACCTAATGTCTGAGAATCTAGTGATTATTATGTGCCTAAAAGTTGTGTATATGTATATTAGTATATATATTAGTTTATCCATCCAATCGCCTACAGCATCATGTTACATGTAAAAATAACAGCACCAACTACTTGCCCTAGCATTGTATTAAGAAACTAGTATATGAATATGTATATGTATTATGCGCCTAATGTATATGTACCCAATGACAATTATGCACCTTATAATTGCGTATAAACGTATTATTTTTAAAATACTATAAAATTAATTGCATGAATTATCCTCAACGGCACTCTACAATGTACCATCTGCTCATGTATATAAATGTGCCATGTACCTATTGATTATGAAATCGAATGATATAAGCATTGTAAATAGGTATAGCATAGTAAATAGGAAAACGGTATAGCATTGTAAATAGGAAGCTGTACCCATGCACCCGCATACATTTCTACGTAACGTGACACAGTAAGGCCAAATATCAACCTAGTGTCCCTATTATGAAATTAATAAGCACCTATTACTAGTTATAATATTATTTTATGGATCTAGAGTTTAAGTATATGAAGTAAGTACCAAATGTTTATGTCACCAATGACTATTATGTACCAAATATAAGTGTATATACGCTTTTGTCTATATATAATTGTGTATGTCCTTGTTTATATGTAATTGTACCCATGTATCTACTAGTGTTATCACATATCTTGGCACTGTATAGTTAATATACATCTATTACGCACTGAATAATCATGTACCTAATGTGTCTGTGCACAAAATGTCTGTATATATGTATATGAATTTATGTTCTGTATACAAAATGTCTGTATATATGTATATGAATTTATGTTCTGTATATATGATAATGTAACTATGCATCCGCGCATTTTATCCTGCAACACGGCACCGTATCGCAAAGAACAAACTAGAGCCCCACTCTAAAATTAATTGCACCAATTATCTGTTCAGCATTGTATTAAGTACCTACTGTTAATGTATGTTAAAGTAGCACTTACCTAACGCTTGAGTATCCACTAATTACTGTGTACCTAATACACATGTTTTAATATCTTTGTACATTGGTTAATGTACTTAGGAAACAGTACAAATAATTCAGTAGCAAGACACTGTACCACACAGTACTAATCTAGGGTCTAACATTTAATTCACTGTACTAATTACTTATTCCAGCATAACATTGCGCACCTAATATTTCAGTATGTACATGTCTTCTGTAATCTAATGATAATGCTTCAAAGGATCATAGTGTACTCAACATATGAGTACACACGTTATGTATATATGCTACCGTATCCATGCTTTTGCATGCACCTTGTAACATGGCAATGTATTATCCCCTGTCTAACATTAATTAGCTTTAACGCCACTGTATGAAGTACCAAATTTGTATGTATGTTTATATATTAGTATATTAGCACAATGAACACGTATGGTTATCTAGATAAAGGTGGACGTGGCGCTATACCGATTAACCGTATTGGTAGAGGGGTGTGCCCAGTCCTCCGTCGCATGTCACATGTGCTGCCATCTTCGCTAATACATCTGAACTGTGGTCCCCACTATGCGCCACTTGAGATAACCACTGACCTGACTTTGTTGTAAAAGTCTTACAGTGTTAATAGTCATCCTGGCAGAAGGGAATATTTCTTACGTGTAAAAATATAAATATAAATATTACATGGACATAAAAGGCCTGTGTATAAGCATAGATATGTTAAATACAAACATTGTCTTGTACAAGTTACATGAAATCATGACAGTTATGTGTATATTTTAAACATTATCTGAATTGATATTTACAATACTTTAACTGAGAAAAAGTAAACTTGCCATTCATTTACACATTGACGGGATTTTCAATGTCATTTTAAACTGCTTTACAATATTATAGTTAACAAGTTCATACAAACTGGATAGTAATATGCTTGCATTACAATAGTTTTGCTCTTACAGTCCTGTTACTATTCTACGAGGTGAGCTATTTTTCTAGTGTTGATTTTCAGTTGTTGTTATATTTTGAATTGCTATTAAAATTATGCTGCGAAGATATAATTCTCAAGGGAGGGGTAGAATTTCTTAGTACCTTGCTGAGCATAGCCTAATCACCTCCTCTATTTTAGTTTTCGTCTGCTGGTTGCCGCAGTTATTCTCCGCCCATTGCAGCCGTATTCACTGCTTGGCATTTTTAAATGCAGTTTCTCGGTTTGTGGGCAGTTGAAGAGGAAGTGAGCTGCATCACCTACCGCCCCATATTCACACAATTCTGATGCTCGTTTGCCAGCCTTCGATTTCTAAAGATTTTTTTAAATGGTCATTAAAGGAAATGATGAGTTTTTATCTGTATGACTTATATGTATGTATGTATCTGTATATGTATAAATAGCTTCATCTACTGCTTGTGAATGCATAGAGCTTATTCAGGCTAGGATGTTGAGTACAGCACTTGAAGTTGCATGAAATCCCCATATTATGCGTAAAATAAACAGTCTTGGTGAGGTGAGAATTTCCTTTTTACGTTCAGTCATAGGTAGGCCCCCAATGGCGGGGCCGTAAGTGATTATTTTGGTTATTGAGGTGCCACATACAATTTTGGTAGTATGGAGGTTCGGGCCCCAGGTGTATCCATGCAGTCATCTTAGGCTGAGCTGTATGTGGTGAGAAAGTCTTTGATCTCCTAGAAATGGTGAATAAAATTTTGCCTTTGGTTTAATGTAGATTCCTAGGTATTTTATCGTTTTTACGTTTTTGATTCTTTCATCTTCGATTTTCAGTGAGACATGTTTGGCCTAGTTTGTGTATTACCATGACCTGTTTTATAGTTTAGTAGAGAGATTTTCAGTTTGTAATTTTGCATACATTCTCTAGTACTTCAATTGTGGCTCCGTAGATTTCTTGGAAAATCCAAGAGAGCCGTTCACAGTAATTGCGATGTCGCCAGCAAACGTATTGATTTGTGAATGGAACGTAACTAATTAATTAATTAATTCGTAGAAAGCAATATTCCAGAGATCTGCCCTCATGCATGACCCATGGGGGCATCCCCGTGTTTGCTTTCGGGAGAGGAGGATATTAATATATAATATAGTGTTATTGAGATTTTTAAGTCATTTAATGCTGAAAAGATTGTTTAGACAACTGATGTTCTCAGAGATATCAGTGTAAGTCGAAAAAAAGTTGGAGGTTTAGGCTTAAGTATTGCGAAGTGAAGTTAAAGGCATTACTTATGGTCAGATTGCTAGAAAATTGCCTGTATTGCAGGGATGGTTGAAGACTGTTGTGTGAAGCCTTTGTTTTTGAAGTGAAACCGTAGGCGTCCAGTAACGCCTCTTTCCAATACCATCCCCTTGGCTGGAATAAGATTGATTGGTCTGAATGAAATGGGGTTATCACGTGGTTTATCTTTCTTCGGAAATAGTGTCATCTGCTCAGTTTTAAGATTATTGAGGGAACATTCTGAGCTGTAAGCATTTATTGCAGAAATTTAGGATTATGTTGTTGTAGTGGTATGGATTATTTGAATGACTTTGTTACAGATGCCATCTGGGCCTGGTGCATTTTCCTGTTTAATTTTCTCATATCTGGGAAAATACTTGCAGCGTAAAAGGAGAGCCTTTATTAGAGTTCGGAGGGTTGATGTAATTGCGAATTATTTTTGTTTCTTCGGTATCTTCAACCTCATTATCATTGAGTAACACTGTTTCTACTGTGGAATTTAGGACTGCTGTTGTTGCGTTTGCCCTGCAATTGTTGCTGATTTTCTGAGATAAGCTTTGGAATTGTGTTCACCTGAATAGATTTTTATGGCCATTTATTGTAGGAGGCTATATATATTTTGGTTGTTGTTGCAGTATTCGTGGCATGTTTTCAATTTTGCTTCGATTATCAGTTTCTTGTATTTAGGCTTTAAATTTTTAAAATTGTTGTAGATTTCTATCCTTTCAGTTTAATCCATATTGGACCGCTGTCCTAAATATAGGACGGCACAGTTAAATTTCATTATATGGAAAAGAAAGGTAAATAATAAATAAACTTTGGCATAACTCCTTTGAAATAGACGTAAGTTTTATATGCAGGCTAAAAATTGGCCTATCTTAATTAATTTCATTAAAAAATGACTTTAAAAATAACTGTTTAAAATGATTTATTTTAGAGCCGTTATTTAGGATTAAAACCTATACTTTTTATAAACAGATGTATACATTTCTGCTAATAGATTTGTAGTAATATTTATCGAAATAAAAATATCCATGAAATTAAGTATCTTTTTAAGGTATTTTGTTTTCATTTTATATGTTTCCTGTAAATAGGACAGCGGTCCGATCTCCGACTGTGTTTAGTTTGTCACTCCTCCAATTCATGGATCACATTCCTTCAAAACAATAAAAATTAGGCTGGAAAGTTTCCTTTTGACCCTGGATCCTAATGTTTCCCCTGCGGGTAATCAAAGCTGTGACATCAGGTGAAACCTTTCAATAGCGTTGGTTCTTTTGGGAGAAATAATCCATAGTATTTTTCCTAAAGTAGATCAGTTACTTCCCTGTTTATTACTTGAATGAAAATTTCAATTGCATTTGTAAGATCAACGTTTTCACACGATGGCTGAAGACATGATATCGCACATAGTTGTAGACACTAACCGGTATACAAAACAAGAAAATAATTATTCTTTTAGTTTCACAAAAAATAAAAAATCCCGAGAGACGCCAGAGACAATGCCAGTTAAAAACATGCAATGGAAAACTTACAGTTTTTTTAAATTGAGCAATATTAGACTTTGTACTGATGTTTTCCCAATTTTCATTGCTAATTGTCTCTTGAGTAAGTAAGCACATTTTTTGTAAAATTCAGTAGTATATTGGACCATTATCCCATTACTAGGACAGCCAGTAACTTAATAAAATCTAAAAAATATCTGAAAATTTTTATTTCGCATGTGTTACTTCATCATATTACTCATATCTCTAAAGTATTATATTTTTCTGAATTTTTGAAAGTGGTCCAATACGGGTTAAGAAGCTCCTGATTTAAGCTTTCTTCGAAGAGCCGGTAGCATTTTCTAGCACAGCTCCTTGGTATAGCACATTATTTTTTAATTTAGGGAGTGGGTTTGTATCTTGAATGTTTCTTCGCAGATGATTTGGATATAGCTAATAAAATGTTCAGTTGTTAAACAAACAAAAGATTTCTTCTTTTGTTCTGCAGCTTTCTATAGCTTGAATAATGTTTTCGGACTCTTTAGGCTTTCTTGGAATTTCTTTCTGTTATATTTATTGACTCTATATCGGACTATATTTTTGATAATTGTAGATTAAATGAAATATACTAATGATCAAGTTGTTATATGCTCGTGTAAGGTGCTTCTGTCTTGGTTATGGTTGGGTAGATGAAAGGTTGTAATTGTCAGGTCTGTCCAACCTCTGTTTCAGACATTAACAAAGGATGGCACATCTGTTGCTTGATTGCGTTGAATTAAATTATTTCAGTTGAGAAATTCTAGTTGCTCCCCTCTTGTATCTGTCCAATTATATCCTCAGAGGATATTATAGCATTTAAAATCTCCACTGATGATATGCTGGCATTTAAATTTGTTTAAAATTGTTAATGATGTTGAGGAATAAGTTTGCTTTTTCTGTCCAGGCAATATAAACGCTTGTATATAGATTATTGTTGCATGCGATGTGAGATTTTCTATGCAATTTGCTGAAATATGTTCAACGACTGAGGAATTCTTATTATTTCATCATTATTACAGTAAAATTCTTGAAGGAATATAAAATTTGCAGGGAGAGGTGTTGAACTATTTGGTCTTTTGAAGATTCATTTGCAGGACTTATCGGATTGCTGTTGTTAGTCATAGAGCATATATCTCCCTAATGCTGTCTTAAGTACTGAATCTTATGATTGTAGCATTTTACTGTTGAAATTTCTCGGCTCTGAATTATAATGTTGTTTATCTGTGCGGATAATCTTATGTTGTGCTGTAATTTGTTGCGGGTTTTACTTTTATAATTTCTCTTTGGTACAGGGGGCATTTTGGTGCGTAGACTGCCTGCATCATATTTCAGTTTGTTCTGTTCAACAATGTTGCAGAGTTTGCAGTTTACACACTCCATAATGTCAGCTCTATGTTCCATAATGGCGTTGTACTCACTACAAAAGTCATAATACCTTCTAAATTTGCAAATTATGTGTGAATGTTCGAAATCTTGGCATCTATTTCACCGTGTAACTCCGAAGCATTCTGCTTAGAGAAGGGCGGTCCAGTTGAAATTTAGCATCCTCTTTTCTATACGTCCACTGAGGGTGGCAAATGAGCACTCAAAGAGTCATTTTTAGTGCTTGAGTTGTAGAGATATTAGGAAGCAGGAGAAGTGAAAAATAAGCAACGCTTTCGCCGGGAATCAAACCATGGTCTTCTGGAATACGCGCCCGGCGTGCAGACTACCACACTACCAAGGCATGCTAAGAAGGCGGAAAAAATACTTGATATACTCATCTTTTTAAAGGGCGACTGTGATTTTAGGGCAAGCAATCGCCAATCCTTGGTGTGAAGAATCATCATCCACCACCCTCTTTAGTTCTGGCGCCACTGTAGAGACATTAAGTATTTTGGAAGCAGGAGTCATAAAAAAAGCAACGCCTTCGCCGGGAATCGAACCGCAGACCTCCGGAATATGCGCTCAGCGTGCAGACCACCACTCTACAAAGCATGCTAAGAAGGCGGGAGAAATATATAGTGTGGACTATAATATATAGCGTGGACTATAATATATAGTGTATATTCCTTATAGTGTGGACACATTTCAAGATGTGTGTCTGTACTTAATATCATGTCAGATATGTTTAACGTTGTTTGCTATGAGATGCAGCTTTGTTTCTTAAAGAGAAACCGGCATTCTTAATGCCAAATGAAAACAAATAATGATCCATGTAAGAAATCTTTATTTCAATTTGTTAATGTCCTTTCCCGTGTGTACAGAATATTAGTCACAAGATGACATATCTGACTTGACCTTGACACTTGAATAAAAATTAAAGGGCAGTGTAGTTGATGACTGCAGTGCTGATAATTCACTGTAAAAATAATTATACTTTTATACATGAGATTATACTTTTATACATTTTCCAAACCTGCCATGAAAAAATTTTATTTTCTTGATTTTGATGTTAAAATGCCCCTGTTATCTTATAGCCTTATCTTATGGCTTTATCTACTTATAATATTTTGCCTTAATTTCGTAGGCATATTTTAAGATGAACGAATATATATTTTTAAAGACGTCATAAATTATGTTCTAGGTCATATATATACGGCCTTATTGAGTTCGTAACATAAGAACAGACCTTAAGTGTAAATCATTTTCTAAATATGCATAATAGATCAAGAATTATGATTCATGGGTATAACTATATGCTGCAGTTTCCTCCTCAATAAGGAGATAAAATCTCAACATTGATTGCGAGAATAAAACTACTTAACACAGGTGGTTCATCTTAAATTCGTTTCCTGGTAGTTATATTTATTGGCTGCATTTTGTTTTAGTATTAGTTATATGTATTGGAGGTTCTTAAAATACGTATCCTGGCACGTTAATTCTGAAATTTGTGTACGAAATTATTTCATTTAAAGCATATAATTTTTAATATATTATTGTTGTACAACCTGGTCTGGTGTAATCTTCTAATGGAATTTCTGCATTTAAATATTTACAAAATGATAACGTTACGTACATTTCTGTAATTCTGAAAATTTCTCCCAAGCAAACTGAGTATTGCAATCCCTTATACACGAGAAAGTTCTTATCTTTATGCCCGAAATTCTGACGCAAATAGTATTTATTTATTCCTGATAGTTTGGTGTTGAAGATATGTGTCCATTTTGCTGATGAGAAGATAAATCTCAATAAGTTTGGTTTTATCCCTCCCCTATAAGAAGTCTTTCGCCCTGGAATATATAACCTTCTTTAGCTTGTATCTGATACTATAGTTAATAGCATGCATCACGGATATTGTGGCAGAGAATATAATTCGCGGGTGTTGAAATCCTGGCAAGTAGGAATAAGAAATGTACCGACGAAAATATTTTAAGAAGGTAATTTGACGTAGAAACCTCGTCACCCGCTATACATTATTTTGCAAAATATACATCAAATAAGCCTGTGAGGCAACTGAAGCTTTGAAGAAGATTTTAATGAGAAAATGTGTGTTTCTTTCTAATAATCCTACGCGTAGTTAATAACAGAAAATTTCGTTTTAATATATTATAAAGTTCTCCTTATCTGTGTTTTTAATAAAGCAGTTGTTTTTTATTTGGACATCTATTTTAGTTTCTCAAGAAATCCATAATTTTCTTAAATATTTCCCCAAATATTTTCCACTGGTGCTGCAATTCTTCATTAATTTCTCGGAAGATTAACATGAATTCTCAATCAATTAGAAAATTGAAATTTTTAAATGACCAATTAAATAGTCATATGTTAATATCATACTGAAAATTTCAAAGACAAATATATTTGAATTATATTCCCCAAAAGGGACGGAACTGATAAATGAGTAATTAAAGACTTAAAACTTCCCAGGCTATGTTATTACATAAACTTTGTTTTTCATTTTATTAAAAAAGTACGAAATAATAACTTTCTTATTAAACGTTTTATAATTTGGTAAAGTTTTCTTCTTCTCATTATGATAATGACTGAGTCGGAAAAAACAGTCTCGCATCATTAGTTCACTATTATCCTGGAAACTTTTATTTTATTCTGCTATTTGGAGACTTTTATATCACCATTTTATTTGTATTATTTTGTAATTGAAAATAAGTGCATTATTTTGATTAGTAGACAAACCTACTTCATATTTGAATTTATTTTATTCCTGAACAGTTAAGTGATTTCTTTACATTAGTGCTCATACATTTTCTGTTATAATCGCAGTTTAATCTGCTTATCTTTCGAAGTTATCATTTATCATTTTCGGTCAATGGGATGAAAAATGTTGAATAAAAGCTATTTTTCCTACAATGATTAAATGTACATAACGTAATTTTTTTAAATTTTATCTTTCTGTAATATAAGTAATTTCCTTTCCATTTTATTATAAAATTCTATAAATATAAACTATCGTTTATCGGTTATACTATATCAGCACTAAGATGAAGAAAGCCAACATGAATAATAACTCCTTATACTCTGCCCAGATGTCATGTTGGCTACTAAAAAGCGGAGAGGGAAATGTTCATTCACATGGTAACTATACATTTTCCGTACAAGTTTAATGCAAAGAAATTATTTTATTCTAAGGGAATAGTCATTTTCTTCTTAGACTGTCACAGGAAACTCTTGAGCTTGCCTTTCACTTAGAATTAATTTAAGTACACACTTTCCCGACTCTACTCGGTCGTTTTCGGAACTCAACATACTCTCGAGACTCTCCATGCTACAACTCGCGATGCACTCGACGATACACAAGAGTACAGCTCTCAACTCAGTTCAGTCGTTCCCGGAGCTCAGCACACTCTAAAATAAAACTCGACGGTGCATTAACTTGCGATAAACTAAAAGACTATTTCAGTGCACTTGACGACTAACTCGGCACTCACTGACTGATTATCAACTCGATGGACTCCGCACTGACTTGCTAGACGAGACAATAACTAACTAACTGACTGAATAACTCTCCGCGTACCAGCAGGGTTTATATAGATTTTGGCTTGTGTTCGAGAACATTCTGGGCTAAACTGGTAAGAATTCGTTCCAGAAGGTTCTCAATTCGTCTTTGGCATATCGTCAATTTTGTCGCCAAATGGGTGATTTCTCGCTACATGTGGCAACCTCCCTTCCCTTGCAATTTTCTAGCAACCCTAAACTTGCGGGGAAGCTATCCTACCGCGCCTGGACATTTCGAACAATATGACAAAGTGGAAATACAAAAAATTATTAAAAAAAGATGTCTACTTTAAGAAACGAGAAGTAATGAGGATTTTACTGAAGAACAGTTTGTCAATCTTCTTCAGTATCTCTGCGTCACTGGATATGTGGAAGAGATGAAATGTTATAATCAATGTAAAAGCAGTGTTATGTTGCTATACCATCAGCTGAAATGTTTGTATCGTTCTCTTTTAATCATTATACTATGTAATACGCAACAATCTCAACACCATCGTAACGCTATTTAAAGAAACACTGTATATTTTTTCAAAGCAAAATTAGTCTAGTCTATTTCTTACCTACTGCTTGTGAAGAACACAAGCGACTTAGATCGTGCAATAAAATTTTGTCTCTTTGAAATCGAAGTATGCTGCTGAAGACATATAGAGCAACAATGAGCACTAATTTACAGCTGGCGTGATCAAGGAATTATCAGCTATATAGGCCTGATTATCAGTTAATCCATGGCAGATCACAACATTCACAAATATGAAGAAACATACGGCGCTGCAACCGGATATTAAAAATATGTTATGTAATTGGAGGAACAGTAATAGAAATACAGATTGCTTAACAAGATTCCGCTTCTTTCAAGAGCAAAAAGTGCTGCCTTAACACGTATTTTGTATTTTTGGAAGAAACCCTTTTTCTTTATATATACTTTTGGAGAGGGAACGGATTAGATTCAATGAGTATTTCATGAATAATAATAGAAAAACAGAGAGTGAAGGAGATTTCGAAAGCTTTAAAAAGGTGACAAAGAAAGAAATCTCTAAGGAAGAGAAAATATCAGGTTGTTACTTAAGAAAAAGATATGTGTTCCTTTTCTTCAACGCAGTCTGAATTAAATATCATCCGTAATCCTCTTCATATTCTATGGAGATATACCAACTTGTTACTAAACTTATTCCTTTTCTATATGTGAAAAAGTTAGTTTTTGTTATAATTGTGACATTTTAAGAGATAAGAAATAATGTTAAACAAGGTTGAAAAGCACACGAATGACAAGACAGAGCTGAAAAAATGTGACTGAAATATCTGGGAATAAACTGAAACCAAATGCAAGTGTAGATTTTATTTTTTTTAATATTCCAAGCAGACCATAGCTCTTTATTTTATCTGAATGTAAAGTAAAAAGTTCCAAATTTGGAAAATGAAATGATAATTATTAGAGGTAACATCATTTAAACATGGTTTGGTAAATATGACTTCGGATCTCCTCGTAAAGGAGTCTTAAAGTTTCCTAGATATAAATAGACCGACGGAATATATAGAAAACTAGATTTTGTAACTTTTTCCAAATATATTTTTTTAATTAAAAATACCGAAACATGAATATGTATGTCAATTATAACATTTTAGCATTGGAAAGTGTATGTGTCATTATTATGTTTAAGTTCATGCAGATGGCACTTTTTTTACGAGTTAATTTATTATTTTAGTTTATCACGTAGCTACCCACCTTTTGGCGACGGCAGTATATGTTTCATTTTTCACTGTGATTCGTAACGTATATATACATTTTTTTGAAGATTAAAAAATTTTAATTCATGTTGTCCATTGCTTATTATTGTTATTTCGCATCGCCCCGTTATTTTGGTCGAGTCCACCCGAAGACCCTATGGGTTCATCGAGAACAATAATTACTATGGTTCAATTTAAATTTCGTATGTTGATACAATACGAACGTCACGTAACTCTTTTTTAGTACTACTTTCGATTTATTCATATGTTTGCAAAGCTTCACTTTGGAACCTTATGTTTAGACTTCTACAACGAACATTTTCTTGTCACCGCCTGGTGGATAATATGTGATTTTCATGTTAATAAAACAAATTTTGATTCAACTGACTGTTGCTGAAACATCTGAGAACAAAAACTTTCTGTGCCACTTAAGGGTAAGTTATCTTTACCTTTTTCAAAATTGGATATGAAATCAGTGTTAGAAAGGAGAGCAATCACAAAAGAAAATTTAACAAACCTGAAAGATAAAATAAGTTCTGACACAATGAATGCAGGTGGTGCAAAAACCGAACTTTCCAAAAAAAAAACTGAATAATTTAAGTGCAGATATTTAGCCCATTTTTGATAATATTTATGTAACGTGTAAAGAAAAGGAAATATATTTGTATGCTGGAAAATATCAGATAGTTCAAAATAATCTCGAATTGGATTTAGAACAATAAGGTTTTCGCCTTGATGACTACTTTTTGAGGAAGTTTACATCATTCAGCAACGTATTTAAGGACAGTGTACATAATAATATTAATTTATCAATACCTCAAATGCTTATATCTTAACTCCTGTAAAGCTGAAGCTGTAAAAATAATTCAAGCTATACCTGTTCCATATTCAAATTATAAAATTGCTTTGGATTTACTTGAAGATAGACTTTCCAATAAACGACAGCAGGTGAATGTATTATTTAAGAAGCTTATTAGGCAGCCATATATTGATGATTTAGCGGACGCTATTTTGACGTCAGCGACGTCCAAAAAGGATGATTCACGACGTGACTAATGAATGCTTTCGTTCTCTATTCCATAACAAAAAAGTATTCTATAACAAAAAGTATAAGGCTTTATAGATGCAACCAATTTATTTGTAGACATATTGGATGGAAATACAGGGCGACCAACCGGAAACGCTAAATAAATTACTCAATATTTTAAGTAGAACATGCTAGAACTCAACAATAAATTCAGTTTAGAGGAAAACAAGATAAAGCCACATCCTTTGTATTAGAAATTACTACAAATCGCCATTACTGTAAAAGAAATAACTACTTATATAAGTATAATCCACTTATTACACTACCTGTATAAAAAATTCGATTTTTTGAAGTTTGATAAACTTTGTTTTCATTGTTTATCTAATATGCATAACGGTAAGATTTGTAAAAGCTTGAGTAGATTCAAAACCTGCCATAATAATCACCGTTCCGTATCGCAATTTACAAAATCTTGAGTTGCTGGTTTATCTGCTAATGACAATAAAAGTGCAAGTCAAGCATGAGTGTTTACTCCTCAAAATATGATAGCAAATACTATCATACTATCCAAAGTAATGTTTCTAATAGTGTTAGTCGAAGAAACTCTAAGTTTGTGAAAACTGAAACTATAAGCAAAAGGTTTTATTTTGCACTGCTGTAATCAGAGTTCTTGACGAATTAGGTAATTTCGTACCTTGTCGAGTGTTTTTGCATTTCGGCTCACAGGCCAAATTTATCACTGAGGCTGTCTTTTAGACCTTCGTGTGATTAGAAAAAAGGCAAATACTCGGATCAACCACATCTCAAACAAATTGAGAACTGGAGAGCACTTTCTCTCCTCATTTTCATTTAGAACCTTCCATTACAACTTCTGTTTTTGTTATATACAAAGTCTGCGGAAACTTGTAGCACATGTCATTACCATCAAATGAACTCCTTCAATGATCTAGTTTTGTCAGATCCTATGGTTTACGAATCTGCTCCAATATATATTTTTGTAGGATTCAGAATTTCCAAATCGTTTGTTTCGGGTGAATTAATTAAACGAAACCAAAAATATTCAAGAGCTGTTCGTTAGGAACTAGGTTGGACCATTTCAGAAAGAGCATTATTTAAGTTAACAAATTCTTTGAAATTCTCGTCAGATTTAGAACATATCCTATTGCTATTTGCCCAGATAAAAGAATGTTTAAACAAGTCCATGCACTTAAGGAAGATACAGATTTCTAGCGCATTCTTTTGAGAAATCATGAGAATGATTGGATTTAAGAATATCGACTTCTAACGGCGACATCAGGAAGTTCTTCTGCACCTTTCTTATCAACTCTCCAATTATCTTTAGAGATTAAATTATCTTTAGAGCGAACTTTTAACAAGACTACTTTTTATGCTCTTCTGAAGTTGTCAAATCTGACTTTTGTGTTGTTGATCTTTTAACAAGCGCTGTATCAAGAACTGCTACCAAAACTTTAATAGGAGACATTGATAACCTTGTGCTTAAACGTGGCTTCATACTGAGGGAATGGTCATTTAACGTACCTGATGTATTAGGAGAACTCCCACAAGAACTCAAAGAAATTGCTCTTCAGTCAGACATTTTCAAAGAACAGCAAAAAAGGTGTTGGAATAAGTGACACATTCGATGTGCAGTCAGAAGTTGCCAGATGCTTTGACAACTTAGGTGCTTAGTGTTTATTTATGTAAAAATATATTTTCCAAACTCGTGGAATCGCACGTTAGACTGGGATAAATCTCTTAACTCACAACGTTCGACGATTTGGACTCGCTTTCATGGATAGTTCAATTCGATTAGTAAATTAAAAATTCTTAGAATGATTTTAGTTAATAATTATCGTAAGATAGAGTTATATGCCTTTGTGATTCTTCTTAGAGGGCGTATTGTGGGGATATTTATGCTAAATCCTTTTTTGTAGAAGAAATTAAAGTGCCATTGATATGGGCAAAAACAAGAGTTGCAACATTTAAAGTGCAATCTTTACCAAGACTAGAATTCTGCTTAAGGCAGTGATAAAATGTTTGAATGTTCCTCCTAGTAATTGTTTTTCATGGTCAGGTTCTATTATCACTTTATTCTGAATTCCATATGAATCAATTGATTACTATCAGCGTTTCAATGAACATTTCTAGTTACAGAATTATTAGCCAGAATCTATACTGGATGAACAAATGGACATTAAAGTTGAGAGTCTAGAAGTAGTCAAGAAAGAAAGAAAATGCATTATTTCCAATATCGTTATTACTAGTGACGTTTCGTTTCTTTGCATATCTATGTTAGATTTATGTCGAATCACTCTTGATTGTTTATATAAAAAAAACCGAACACTAATTCTTACAATTTTTTCGAAGTAAATTATATTATGAGAATAAGCAAAAAAATTCTATTCCGTGAATTTCGAGTTTAAAATTGCTTCTCGTAAATGACATTCACAACAATGACATTTTTTCTTAAATTTCGTAATACAAGCAGATTTAAAATTAAAATAAGTTTTAAATATAAAATATGATATTCGAATTTTTCCCTTTACAAACACAGAAATACATTGTTAATTCTGTAATCTCAAGTGATTTCAGAATGAATGCAAATTATCCGATTGTTATATACACTTAAAATTTCATATTAAAGTGTCTATGTCTGTATATCTTCTTTGCTCTAGTTTACAGAAAACAATAGTATTAACAATTCTGATTATCATCATAAGGACATTTAACACGTTATATTATTCCAGTTGCTTACTTTATTATGATTGCCTGTAAAGTTTCGGAAATCGAATATTTAGAATGTATACTTCTCTCTTTCTAAACCTCCAAGACGAAGTATAGTCAAGCAATCAATATATTCCCCTTCATGAATATGCAGCATCGATCAATCAAAATTGTTTACACTAGCCCGAAAAGCAAAATGAGCCAGTGTCAGATACTCTGGATAGAAAAGATATATGTCAAGATTACAATGCTGGCGTTTGATCTCATAATCCTTATTATGATCATCTCTTTATTTTCATAAATCTCAACTTAGAAGCTGTCATGTATGGGATCAGCTGAGAATTCGTTAAATCCCAAGACTGATGGGTAACATGTCAAACATCTCTGCAATTTGAGCACATTCAAAGGAAAGCAAAAGAGCGTAAATCTTATAGAGTTTAATGGATGATTACATTTTGTTAAATAAATTATCTAATAAACTACCTGAATTACCAATAATTTTCCATGAACACGTCACCAGCCTGTTTGAAGTTTTTAAAAGTATTTTGAAATTAACTACAAATTACCTTTAACCGTGCATGAAAATTGTATTGTTATTAAACGTTCGACGTCAAATTATAAACTGCGGGATATATTTTTCAAAATGCCAGTCTTATCAAGTTGAATAAACTTAAGATTTTGCGAGCCGCCAAATGACAAGATCCAATTATAATGCCACTAGATAATTAGTATCCAAAACTCTAAATATCACATGGCATTTTTAACCATCCAACCTTTTGGAACATGTTTCTGAGATCTTTCCAAAATTTGTTCAATAAAGTAAATATAGCATCATTTTCCTAGTTATAAAAATAAAACATTTCGTCTAGCCCTATCTCCTATTCTTTTGTTATATTTTTGAAGCATCTACAGGTAAGATTGCTTTTTTTATTACTGTTCACAGATGATTGCTTAATACCTAATTATTTATCAATAGTTACAGATATCATTGCTGGTGATCATATATAAAATAATTTTTTTCAAATCCAATATCTCTTGCTGTAATTTTAGTGCGTGCTAGTGATTCCTGTTTGATCGATAGATTAAATATTAAGTAAGGAAACTCTGACCTGTACTCAAGTTGAAATATGAGGGTAACTCTGAAATTTTTTATTTATAATTAAATAATACAAATAAAACTTACCAAATCTTATGAGCGTTCAAAGTAGTTCTCTCCAGCATCAATGTAATTTGTAAGCGAATTTTCCAAACATTAAACATTTCAAGCCATCCATTTTTTTTTAAATTAATGAAAAATGTCCTTTTGCAGCTTCATCAGCCTCATCTTCGGAATAAAACCGACGGATACGTAAGTGTTCTGCTAAATAGTCAATATTAATTTCTGTAAATTAGTCAAAAGTCACATATAAGCAAGATCAGGAGAATAGGGTGCATATTCTAATGTACTATTATCATAGTGAAGCACGAGTCCCTTAATTTTTACTTCATAAGAAATTTCTGGAAGACATTTAGTAGCGAATCAGTTAATTTTAACTGTCTTCTGTCCCTAGATCTTGACGGCTTTGACCAGTCCTGTACTTCTGAAAAAAAAAAAAAAGACATAAATTACTTTTTGCATTCCTCGTTGTATTTTCCCCATTGTTGATTTGGAGTCATCCTCAAAGACACATACTTTATTTTCTTGCTCTGTGCTATAAAACGGTGTGTACTTTTCTTCAGCAGTTACGATTTTATAAATAATGCGGTGTCCACCCTCATTAAGGAAATTTAAAGTTACTTAATGAGATGGACGTGCTCCAAGTACCATACTCCGTGTTCTGTTCATCTATGGCGAATCAAACGGCAAATTCTTCTTTCTTATGCTGCCCTTTAGAATTATGATATGTATAGCTGCGTATATAGTGTTAAGTGCCTTCTATATCTTTTGGTAGGTACAGCAAGTACCACTCAAACAATTCTTGTATGGCGACATCTTTTCTGAGACTGCAAATGTCAATGGTCTTCCTGTGGGTTTTTTATCCAGAAGGTTAATTTGAATACACTAGTTGTAAATGTTGTAAATAATTTTCTTCTAAATTTAGTCATAGTTTATAATCATATGAAAATCGTACAGCGATAGTGCTCTCATGTGAGCTTCAGTTTCCATTCTTTTAAAATTTATTTTATGATTGATAAATTACAGTTGTTGACAGAAATTACAGTTTGCAATCATGAAAGGCGTTAAATTTACGTACCTAACAAGCAATTTTCTCTTAGAGCATATTGTCTGCCACTGTCTCAAAAATTTCAAATAATACTCAGTAAATTCAAAGAATAAGTGTAAGGTAGCTCCAGCCTGCCGCAGACTTAAGCTGATGACTATATAGAAGAATTTCTTTATTATAGTCGATCATTTCATTCTCAGGATATTTTATACTTTTAAAGATCACAAATCGGTTTGATTTACATAAGTTTGCTCACAAGGAATGACGTGTGAGTGAAATTGTTGAAATCTTACATTTTCGTCGCGAAGCAGATAAAATTGAGAAAAACCGAAAGTCTTTACGTAGATTCATCCTAATTCATATTTAAGTGAAACTACCACCAGTAATGTAATAAATAAAAGTAGCATCTATGAGCAGTTTAATGAATGTATGTAATAACATCAGAACATAAGTACATATAAGGATGGATGGAATATGTGGAACCAAGTGAACCTGCTTAGTACATCCAAACGAAATTTGATTGAAAGGTTAAAAATATTTTAAGTATATGTATTATAGAAAATTTTCAAAAATACAGAATGAGTCCATTGATGGTGGATGCGCCTAAATGTTTAAACTCCGATGATGCTGATCACAAATTAATGTAAATTTTAACGCTATTTTGTCTTAAATGATAAAAATAGCCTGCATGCAATAAACTGTCATTTGTATCTTTGGACGATATAGAGGTTTAGCGAAGAGTGACTGCTAGTCTGAAGCCTAACATTTGAGTCTGATTATCGCTTGCAGCTGGATTGTTTTTATGTGACTTCATCTTCGAGAGTGCACCGTGCGCAGTGTTCTTTATAATGCCGGCCAAATAATCGACAGGTTCAGCCTTCCTAGCAAATGCTTTCTGATGAATATTCGTCTTTGAATTTGGTATATTTAGCATGAAACATAAACGTGTTTTCCTTATGAAAATCAGATGATATAATTCGTGAATGCATTATAGCAGGTATTCTTAAATCTTTTGATGTGGGGACCCCATAAGATTTACGAAACTTTTGCGGGACCCCCATAAGCATTCCACAAATTTGACACATGCGTGAGTGAAACTATCAGTTTCTTCACTTGTACTGTAATATTTTGCAGTTTTAAGTCATTAATTTTTATAGTAAAATGAAAGTTTCTATCATAAAAAAAATGCGTCGAAATGTTTTCATTTCTTCTTTCTCTGTATTGTCTTTATTTATTTTCAGAAACATTGTGTAAAAATATTTGGTAATTTTAAATTTATTATAATAAGTTAAAGAAATATCAAAATTGCTAAACTTTTGGCGACCTCCTACTGCAGGTCCTGTGACCCCAACTGGAGTCGCGATCCAAAGTTTAAGAAACTCTGTATTATAAGAAACTATTTGTCAACCAGCGAAAAGGAAATAAATTACGCACTCTTAAGATAAGTAAAAATCAAAATGTGTCATTAGATTCTTGTTTTAATACAAATTATCTGCTTTTGTAATTGTTTACAGCATTTATCTTTACTTTTTCTTAAGATTCACAATTAAAATTCAAAATTTTTCTTTTAATTTTCATATTTTAGGTCTTTATGTGAATAGTTCAAGAGAAAAATTAGAAGTTGAAATAGACAAAGCAGTTAATGTCTTTGCTCACGGCCTGGAGAGCTTCTTTGCTGATCCCAAAAGTGTGAACATTAGTTTGACGCCCAACCTCAGTTGTAATGGCGCAGGACAAAGTCGTTGGCATAAAGGGGAAGTCATTTACAAGTAAGTAATATATCAGATTTAGTGGCTAAATTTTAATTTGGAAATTTATCAGAAGCTCCATATAGATTAAGCTTAATAAACGATTAATTTTCAATGTATAAAAAACAGTAATATAAGAAATTTAAAGTTTAGAAAGATCTGATATTTTACAGAGTTAATATGTATATCATCGTAATAGTTCTAAGATTCAACATGTGTTATTATCACTTTATGCACAGGACGTAGGGAAAAAAACCGAACACTTCTTATTTTTGATGTCCTTATAAAAGAATTTGTTTTTAAGAGCATTCTTATTCATACGTTCATTCATTCTCGAAAGTTAACATGTATTTAGCCTATGAGGAGATAAACAAATGATAACACATTCAGAACAAAAGATTCCTTTAGTAAGAAGTTATGGTATGAAAAAGGGTATAAATCAGTAAGTAGTATAGGCACCTCAGTCAGCTATACAGAGGCTGTTAACACATTTTTTAGACGATGTATATTGTATTCACAAAACTAAATTACATAAAATTTTTGTGTTTTAAATGTTCTATTTGACATACCTTATTCTGAATTATCTTTCGCACCGCAATTTCCAGGATAATAATGCCTTTTGAAGTGGCAGAAGAGATATTCTATCCCATTCCTCCCGAACAGCTTTCCAGAGTCCTTTTTAGGGTTTGGGGACAACGTTTGGATAATACAGTTTTTAAAAGTCCGAATGCACAAAAATCCATAGGTGACACATCGGGAGATTTAGTAGAGATATCAGTGAAAGGTATGGCCTTGATACCAGTTTTTTGTTCCATTTCTTTTAGGAAATTTACAGTGGATTTTGATTTGTGACTGCTAGCTTTGTCCTGATGGAGTCTCACAGATTGATGGCACTGTGGGTAAATCGATGGTATTTCATTCAGAAAAATCGGCGATAAAATATGTTCCTTTCCTATCTCGGAAAGAAAAGTGCGCTGACTGAAACGATACAATCCTGAACCAACACAATGAAAAAGATACAACAATAGTTTTCTCAGATAACAGTTCCTGTTTCCTTCGGTGTAAGAGGTCAAGTGCCACCATGAAGTGCAAGTATTTACAAGAAAACCAGCTCTCAGGACATTACAAATTCACGCAAGACCTAACTGCAAGCAACAAATGCAAAGTTATCAAAAGCGCTAAACTAAAAAAAATACTCATAACTCAAAAATCCCTAAAAATCTCACAAATCCAATCTACAACTCAAATTCTACCATTTTCCTATAACCACAGAAATCTCAATTCTTCCACAAAAACTAAGCCTCAGAGAACTTACATTTTACGGACCTTGGCAGAAACCACCAGAAACAAAACAAAATCTTGATACAACTATCTTGATACTAACAAGTCAAATACAAAACTTAAGCCAAAACAAGAATTGACCCCAAATTCTGCAAGACGTTCAACCAAGAAAATAAATTCAAACAAATCTATTACGATCCACTAGTAAATTCAAGACAAACTACTTGTAATCCACAGAAAATTCCCACTCATGAGTACAGAGCTAAAGTAACTAACTAATCTTCTCAAACTTATTTCAAAAATTTTCACAAAACAAATTTCCGTTGTCACAAAATTCTCATTAAAATTCACTTTCTACAATTCTCAAGACTAAATTCAACTTCTTACCGTTTAAACAATTTTCACATGACAACTCTTCACAAACTTAAACCTCAGAAGATAACTAATCTCAATTACTCTGACTCATTAAACTAATCAGAAGTTCACTCAAACCGAAGAATTCAATCCAAAAAAAAAAAAAAAAAAAAAAAAAAAACTAAATATGCAAACATCACTATTGCTGATCTCAGGCAAAATTTCGTATCTAACCCATGTTAATTTTAAAACAGAATTTTGCAATTGAAAAAACAATCTACAAATTTGTAACTCATTCATTTGTATCATTATGCCTTAAGATCTTCTAAAATTCATTGCTCAATATTAGATGAAATTTACTAACACATTACACAGTATACTGGAATCATATCAAGACATTGTAAATCAAAAAGTAATAATATACTTGTTAAGCTAGTTAATCATGAAAACATTACATACATTTCACAAAATATTATTCAGTTAAGTCAAAATTAAAAATTTCTCTAACGTTACCCCTCACAGTTACACATTTCACAAGATTCTAGGTTAAATAAGTAGCAAAGACACAAATTTCTAGCTACGCATAGCTATGGCTTGTCTCATTCAGTAAAATAATTAGAGTCTTTAAGTCTCGTTCTCTTAATAGTGCTCAATGAAAGAGTCCACTTTTTATCGACAAGCACTCGAATATTTATACAAGGATACACAAATAGCATAGGATTATCGTGAAATAATTCATTTTCCATCTTGTATCATAAATCAGAAATCAAAAATATACATCCAGAAAACACTCAAGGATTTTCAACAGTAAAAATGTACAGTACCTATTCTGCTACATTAAATATATATATATTTTTCCTAATTTTAAAGTTCAATTCTGTTTGCCTAACGTTAAAGTCCAAAATTCCTGAAATTCACAAAGATTCTCAAAATTTGTTCTCTTGTATCAACAATTAAGCAAACACAAATCAAAACGAATTAATCCTAGCACATAGACTTAACTCCTTCATTAAAACAGTAAATTACTAAAAATAGGTAAATTCAAAATTCAAATTCAATTCTCGATCCGATCCTTCACTAAGCAGAGGTCACGGCTCCAATGTTCTGTTTCTATACTTTGCCGTGAGAATCATGTGGCACTAATGTTGTGTTACTACTTCCTCTTAGGGAGGAAACTAATGCAGAAACAGACAGGTGAAACCGTAACTAACTAAATACCTACTGAGAACTAAACTCTTAAGAGTTAGCTAATTTCCACATTTTTAGTGATCGTATAAATGAAGATAAAGTACAAATTGCGTTGTGTATTAAGCATCCGGGTCTGCGCCGTGAGAGGATCGAATAAACAAGATGTAAAATCAATATATATATACGAAAAACACATAAAAGATATAAAGAAAACATAAGGAATAGGTTTCCAGATTAAAATACAAGTTTATTGAAATTCCTCAACAATTAAAATTAAATCATATCCTAATCAAGGACTCAATTTTCTTATTTTAGTTACAGTTCAATTTTCTTATTTTAGACACAGGTGAATTCTTCAATTTATCATTTTTTTTTTTTTTTTTTTTTTTTTACATTTATCTCAATTTGCAAATCTACTTCTCTACACAACACTTACACCACGAACTGTCTTTGTAATACCTTTAATTGAATATTCCAAGGTTTTATCCACGGAGCAACTGACATAGTCCGTAATAAGTAGAAAGTAGCAAGTGCTTTGAAACGTGTTATTGTTTTCCAAATGGCGGGCGCTTGCAATTAATGCACTTGTTAGTAATAGCGAACATCCTAAAACTCTTTTGTGGTTTCATCGCTGAGAATGTTGCCGGAGTGCAATACAAGGAACCTGAAATTCACTCGTGAGAAAAAGGAAGCTCTCTTCTAATTTTAAAATGAAAAAAAAACCCTGGAGTATAGATCCAAGGCTCTCCTACACCTCTTTCCCTAATACTAACCTCTCAAGAGGAATTTTAGCTCGATAGCATTTTAAGTACGGCTATATTGGGAAGCCACACTGAGCTTAAATCCAGCCATGCTTTGTTCGGGATTCGAACCTGGACCAAGAACATTGCACCTGTAAAGTTATTATTAGCAATTAGTTAGATACATTGCATTAATAAAGTGGTGGGTGATAATGTGTTAATGAACTACACTGTTGATGTGTATGGTTCAAGCAAATTATTCAACTGAAAATAAATACTAATACATCACGGACTATTCAGTTTATTAATGAAAATCAATAATAAAAATTACGTTTATAACATCACTCTAACTTAGCTTCTGTTATTACATCTGTTACTGTTAATAAATGATGAAAAGGATTTCGGCATCGATAGAAAGGGGTGATATTTCAGTTGCATTCGTCTGCACATGAAAGCATGTTCTTTCTTACATCATAAATTTAAAATGGCCATCTGACGGCGTAAACAGATTTTTTCAGAGAATTGTATTTAATTAACTACTTATTACTAATGTAAATATGCCATATCTTCTGAAATGTTAGCTAAATGAAAAAATTGTTATACAACCATAACATTAAACAGTAGGAAATTAAATGCTAGACAGAAAACAGAGCGATTTTAGCCATTCAGTCACCACAGAGAATGTAGTGCCAGAAAGTGTTTGGTTTTCGTTAAAAAGTAACCCGCGAAGGACTTGCTTTAGGTCATAAGAGCTCGGTCGCTCCAGAAAAAATTTGTATAACGTCCTTCGTTCAACGAAAATAGTTCAGTCTGCTGTCACGGTCCCTGCCTCGATAATGGCAAGAATTTCAAATTTTCAAAACCTTTAGATAGAAGCTAGTCCTAAATCCTGGCCCGGTCCAGTGGCGGTATATAAATTTTCCTTATTAGTAACCTTTTTACTATCGTAGTAAAACACAATAATCTTTATCATCAAAATCACATTTTGGGAAAAATAATTTTAACTCCTTGAAGTGACAGATTTCAGATGCATGATCGCATAAAACTTCTTTTTGTGTCCCATAACGCATATCCTTGTTTATTTTTTGATGTACTAATTTTGCTCTCTGTAAAAGTTTAGTTTTCCTATATGTTTGCATTTCGAACTTTTAACGTATTACCTTTAAACTTCTGGAAAAAGAATTTGCTTATTCTTCCCTTGACAGCCTTCGAATGTTTTTTCATAAACTGAACAAACACAGCTTTTTCTTTATTTATTTGTTTGGTGCTTAGAGGGGGTAGTTCCGAATTTTGTTTACCTTGAAGAAAACAGCCACCATCTTTATAACTGGCATTCGCATTTCACTACAGAACTAGTAATCTGCAGAAATAATGATCTTTTACATCAGAACTAATGATCAGCATGCAAAACAGTAGCGGTGACAAAAATTTGCTTTTACTCCTAATTTAGGTATTATTAATATTTTCCGTTAAGATTTCAGTATATGTATCACATAGTATTACTTTCAAAATTAATTTTACGAACATGAGTTTTCTAATCCTCCTTTGATTCTCATCGAAATACAAGATTAATAAAAACAAAAACAGATTTACTTTTGTTTTGAGATGTGTGCTAATTTAATTACATAACCAAATGTAATTACTCTTCAAATCAAAGGACCTAAAAAAAGAACAGAAACGAAAAAGGGTGTATTATTAATAGCAGATTTTTATTAATTATAGCATGGGTTATTCTCCTTTCATGTGACTTTTTAATCTGCTAATGGATTAACTGTGAATATTAGATATATATACAGCGAAAGACAGAGAGAATAATTTAACTTTCTTCATATAATTCTGTTGAAAAATAACTGAAACTGTCTTTTACAAAGGTATCACCCCTTAAAAAGATTTCGTGAACGAGTGTAACTGCATGGATCGTAGCTTTCATTATTGCTTAGAAATGTGTCAATTCAAGAACTATTAGTTACTCTGCAAAACACACTTCATGCATATTTTAAACTATAGAGCAGACGTCGGCAATAGTTTACAAAAGGGAATAATATCATGAGATTGCCTTACAATACGCAGTTTAGATCATCTAGGTAATAAAAATATGGAGAAATTTTATTCATGTTTTCCTACATTTCAGGCACATGCGAGGAGTATCCTTTTATTCCAAGACTAATGGTCGCCTCGTCGAATTTAACTTAGATGGTACTCTGAAGGACGTCGAAATCTACGTCATGAATCTAAACCACAACGGTTGGGAAAAGGTAAAATTTATTTCGTTTTTTACTTTTGAGTTGAAGATCTCAAGTAGGATGCTTTTTGTATGACGAAAGAGAAAAAAAATGATGATCTGAATGCGCATTTTTATGTATGAAAGGCAAAGTATGTCTGATAAAAAAACATAAGTATTTTAACACGTTTACGGGATGTTTTTATAAAATTATCTAGTTTTCAAGAGCAGTCAAATACACTGGAAAAAATATATAAAGAACTTCCAAAGCATGCGGCATCAGCTTAAGACATGCATTCAACATTTTTTCGTATTTCTTCCAAACTTCCTTTCTGATGCTTTTGCGTTTGAAAACTACATATCTATAATTCTTTGAAAACGAATCATAGAATCTCAATAGAGCATTTTGATTATTTTTTTAATTTCATACTTTTTACTTCTAAGAGTATGGAATGTTAACTAATTAAATAAAATTTTACACGAGGAATAGGATGAGGAACACTAGCGCATTTCTCCAAGGCAAAATCAAAGAGTTTCTAAAAGATGAAAAGAAATTAAAAGAAGCCCATAAATGAGAAAAAAGATATGATGATGCCCAGTTCTAAGCCTGAAAAAAATTATATGTGTATTTATTTCTAAAATTCATATGGGCATAAAAGAAGACGAATATGTAAACGAATATATAAACTCAAAATAAGAATTCGATGGCTTTAGCAAACTTCATAATACGGGACGTTTATAAAATGTATAGTGCGGCTTTAAAAATAAATAATATATCGATGTATTAGTTTATTAGGGCAAACCTTAGCATAAGCAGCGGCAACTGTACAAGATTTTGATGCATTAACCACTATCCTTCAATATGTGCAACCTTGGTCACACGACACTCATCTACACGGTAATCAAATTCTCCCCATACTCGGTGTAGCAAGTCCGATCTGCTACAATGCTTTGTCTAACCACAAACTTCCTCAAGACACACAGGCATTAGCGGTACATAAACTCACTCTTTAGCGAACACCCAAAAGAAAGAAATCGCATAATATGATGGCCAGGTGAGAATGTTGTTGTCTGTTCTTGCAGCATGTCCAATACAGCGTTGGTGAACAAAACGATTAAGAAACTCTCGTAGATGCTTGTAAAAATGGGGCAGAGTACTGTTTAGTTGAAAAATATAATCATTCGTGTTCGGTTAGGGTAACAATCAGGTTTCCAACATGTGGTAGAAATGAGTCACCAATCGCAGTTTCTTGTTCGAGGAAAAATGGGCCACGCACTTTCTCGCGGGATACCGCACAGAAAATATGCACGAAACTCTCGCTGCACTAAAACCACAGATCTGGACACCTTAAAAAGGAACGCACGAATAGTCTTTTCCTGTTGCGGTGCCATCTTGGAAATTGGGTAGTAAGCGTGACAAGTAAATAGCAGGTAGACGTGCCAATGTTTATGGTGTAGGTTTTACACTAAGGTAATGCATCGATTTATTATTCATTTTTAAAACTGCACCATTCATTTATAAACACCCTGTATAGTTAATAATGGAATATTATAAATAAAACAAGAAGGAATTTATCCAGGGTTCAAACCGTAATTAAACTGCTACTATAATTTTAGAAGCAAAAATGTAACGTTATGACGCTTTTATTATCTTTTTTATTTAAGGATCTTTTTGTTTCAGTTTTCTTTCCCAACAACTGCTAAATTCCCGTGTCTGATAAATAATTTCATTTTATCGTCATCCTAAGTATTCATGCAAAATTTTCTCTATGCATTTATACTAAATTTCGGTACTAAATATTATTTGTTTTCGTTTTCTAAAACTTCAAATTCTTATTACAGTTCATTGTATTGCATAAATAACGGTAAGCTCATTACTGAAGAATTTATTGCAGGAACTCAATAACACAAACGAGTAGCATGCATAATAAACAATACAAAGAAATTTAAATCTGTTTAAATTTCATATTGATTGAAAAGTTAGGTCCATTAACCGATTGCCTCATTGTTTTAACTAAATTATCACTTTTCGAAATTTCTCACACGGATAAAAATGAGATAAGACTTGTAATAAATTATAAAGATCTTTGGCAGGGACACAGGACGTTGTGCTGTTTCCTCGAAACGCTCTGAGAACTACTTTAACCGATTTTGTATTTTTTCAGCCGAGTTACTCGCTTAAATTAGAATAATGAGCCAATACTTGATAAGCTTCTGATTGCGAATCTCCAGCGTTAAATTGCTTAGAAGTTTAATTCAGCTTTTCTGAAATACTGCAAAGTACGAAGATTTATTTGCAAGCATTAGGTCGTACATTTGTTAAGTTTTAAACAAAGTTTCTTTAAACCTTCTTCTGCGCTGGTAGTTACTTACATTAACGGTAGGATAAGTCGCCTTATAGTCTGAGTAGGTACCATGTAATTTACTGAGAGGATCCGTACAGATTACTTGATTGAAGATAAAATTTCATATTCAATTATTCTGTAAACACTGAAAATTAAATTTCATGACTCTCATCTTCTCTTTTTAACGGTGCTCTGGCATACTGCTGATACAACAACACGAAGATCAGTGTTTTGACTGGAATCTAACAAACTTTTCTGTATTGACAGAACTTTTACATCGGAACAAAGAGTTGAAAATTAGGGTTTTAGTTTCTTTTTCTAATAGCATTGTTTAACATTCTTTGGTAATTTTTATCGACTTATAGGAAATCTCTTCATTTGATAAAAATTACCGATAAATTTAGATAAGGGAAATATTTTTGATTGTTGTTTGCTTGTCATTGTAAAATTTTTGCAATAATGATCCGTATTCACATAAATTTTCTTTCACAATATTTTTATATATCTCTCAGCTTTAGTATCTCATATAAATAATATCGAGATTTTATTTTATTGAAATAATTCGACTACGCATTTCTTATACTTTCGTAAAAATATAAGAGGCACATGCAATCAATTACATATTTATCGTGGATGTCTTGAAATTTCTGGAGTTTTTAAAACATCAATGAACATGTTGCTAATTTATGGTTGTTATAATTTGGATCAAAGAGTATTACGCAGGATATGGGCGTAAATTGCAACACCAACTTGTATGAATTTGCTGTTTGCGATCCTATTTTAAATTTTAAAGGATTCATGATTGCTCTTACTGTTTTTTTTGCGATTGCCTTCATTATATGTATTACCAGATACTACAAAAGGAGCGAATCTTAGACAGCAATTACTATTGAAATGTCCGTGTCATTAATTTTACGAATATTCCTTGAGCACCTGCAACATTATCTTACAACAGCAGTTCAAACGCATCAGGCCATTATGTAGCTTTGTCTCTCTTCTAATAAGAATACCTTGGAGCATTACTGGGACATAACGTTAACAAGCTTAAGATGCGCGGTTTCCGCAACGTCCAATTCAACACTATCACGATCTGCACGACAGATATTGTACTCAGTTACTGTTCAGCGAAGTAAATTGTCCATATGGCTATGTATTTTACTATTGAGGTTCAAGGATGATTACCCACAATTATATACTTATATTAAAGAATACAAAATTACATACGTCCTCTCAGTGTTATTTCGAATAAATTAAAATCAAAATGACACTTTAAAAAGGAATTAATATGGTTTATATATTTCCAAGTATTTGTAATTTTAAATCGTTTTATTACAAAAACACTTTTCATAGTTTTGCATCTGACATAAATTTTAATAATTTTAATATTTTCTACCCACAAAAAAACTAAGATTTCCTTAGTTTATGTCGTGAATTGGACGGGCAATTACGGAATGTATGCAAGACGCTTTAGGATTAAGTGTGTAAACCTCAAAACTTGAATAAAAGTAGTTTTATTATTGTTTTCTGTGCATGTATATTTCTACTAATGCTCTATAATATTAGAAAAAATGAAGTAATCTCCGGCACTTCAGATTGTTGTAATACTTTCTGATTCCTTTTACAATGATGCGTCAGGAACAAAATGTGGTCGCAAACAGCTAAATTGTTAGCAAAAGAGCTAATTTTGTAATATTAAATAATTAATGATATTGTATTGTTAGAAGTGAACTTTATATCTCTTCATTATTCAGTATTTTATCCATAACAACTAATATTGTTGTGTAATGTAAAAGCAAAAATTCCTTAAATTTAGGTAAATAGAAAATAGATTTTAGAAAAAGAAATGTGTTGGTAACCATTGCCGATTGTTAAGATGTCACAGTGTTTCTTGGACGCTTCGAAAAAAATGAAAAATAAGTATACGTCTATTAAGTTTCATGCTTTACTTTCTCACCAAACATAATGATTTCTTGAAACTCTTCTGATTATTAGCTATCAGAATCTTCCTAAAACAAATTTTCCTCTTTTACTGGTAAAAATTAAGATACTTGACAATAATTTCAAACCTAAAATCTGTTGTATATTAAATTGAAGACTTGCGTCTGTTGCGTCTTTCATATTAAAGACGCAACAGACATAAACAGATATATGCATGGTAAGCAAATATGGATGTAGACAAGTAGAGGTATTCAGGCATTCTTAAAGAGCATTGCAAATGAAATGCGATTTAAAATGATATATTTATTTTTATCGTTTTGCAATACATAATTCACCCTACTACAATCATTATACTTACAAGAAATAAAAAAATTAAAAAAAAAACTGTAACAGTTATCTGCCATTTGAAGACCTTTCTAAAGAAATTAGACTTTTACGTAAGTTACGTGGAAGAAATTCTAAACATCACCATGCAAATAATCTGTTTTGGGGGAAGTATTTAATGCCTTTATTCACTTTCAATAAAGATCCGTATGGAAAGCTGAAGACCAAGAGAAGAAACTGAAGTTTTCAAACGGAAGGCAGTTCTGTATATTCATTCCCAGAAGTTCCTCTATATGAATGCTGTTTGTATCTCGTGCTATGTTTAGGCGGTACTCTGTCCTATTTTATACGTTTGAAAGCAGAAATGGAGCTTTACGTGTGAGCAGTGCCGTCGCCCTATCGCCTCCGTAATTCAGGGTGGCAACATTGGCCACAGGCGTTCTAGTGGAAAGAAGTCTAAAGGAGTTAATTCTCGCGAACGCCGCAGAAAGAAGTCTTAAGAGATTAAAATCGCTCTGTGCTGCCAATCTTCCCGGAAAACAAAACTTTTTGAGTTCTTCTTTCCATCTGTCTAATGAGAATGTAGTACACACATTGATTTGGGATGTACATGTGGTTCTGTCTTCCCAAACAAGTTGTATTAAAAATGTCCATGCTAAGCGCTGGATACACAAGTATTAATGAGTTAGAATAATACGCCAGTACTGGTATTAATATGGAGTTAAATGGCATTTTGGGATTGTTTATTATTTTATTTGATCATAGAATGAACGTTATGGTATTTCCTTAAAAAATGGATGGCTTTGAGAAGTTTGTATAGAAAACTGACTTGTGTTGTGTTAGTTATAAAAATTCAAGAAATTGATATACGTAGGAACTTACTGTTAATTTCCCTCAGTTTTTCAAAAATAAATGTGATCAATTAAGTTAATTAATTTGTTTAATTTGAATTTAAACTGCATCATTCGTTTCTCACTTTGTAGCATTTCAGTAATACTTGAACTTCTATATTACAATTGTCTTACAATCAGTGTTTTGCATGTTTAAATACTATATCTAACACAATAAAGAAACATGACAAACTTCAAAGAGGAATGTAAAAAAAAAAAAAAAAAAAAATTAGAAAGCAAAAACGGTTTAAGATTTTTCCTCCTAGTTTTATCTTTATTTATCTTGTTTTTCTGCGGGTGTGAATTTATTGCCTAAGCAGTTGGGCAAGGAACGAAAGTATTGATTAGATCTAAGGAATTATAGACCTATCTAGTTTAATGCTCTTACCAGGAGCAGTGCTTGAATCACTTGTTAACAAAATGTATCTTCACATAAGGAGATAAATGCTGATTCTTTTTTGTCTGCTACAAGAGTTTACATCTTATGACAAATTATTTGATGCCTCAATCATAAATTTCACTCGAAGGAAACATTGTTGCCTCACTCTTCAGAACGACCATAACTTAGGCTGAAAATACAGAAATGTATCTGAATTTTTACTTCGCTTAAAGATAAAACAATATTGAGAAAGAATGAAATATTTTCGCAAAAAACCACTAAAATAAGGAATTATTCTAATTCATTGACATTTTTTCGTTGGTAAAATACTAAAGTATATTTTATAGGAAATAAAGAAACATTTTATAGGAAATAAAATATAGTCATTTTAACGTTTTGTATTTTCAATTAATAATATAATATTAAGATATAGGATCGCGAAAAACAGTGCTTATGATCTATATATAGACATATATTTTAGTTTTGAAAAAATTAATTGAGACAAGTTTATAATTCTATTTATGTTCAAAATGGAACAGTATCATGTTATGTCTTTCCATTGTTTTAGTTGGATCTGAAATTTATAAAAGCTATGCTTAAAATAACTATATAAATAGATTGAAGAACTCATACACTTCGACAGTCAATAAACAGTAATTACAAAATAGATTTCATAAAAAATGCATTGGGATCAGATTTATAACGAAACTGTTCAAAGCTTTTAATTAATGTAGCAGTTTTACACGCATAAAAAGTACTAGAAATTTGTTTCGAGTTTCTCAGTGGAAAGCGTTTTATGATATGGAACAAAAGGAAATGTTTATTGCCTTCGTGACCTAGATATCGGGAAATAAGGTTAACTTACTAAACATACTTCAGTATGAAAATCGACAATTTTAAATAGGAGACAATGAGATATACTACTTAAATTTAAATAGAACTAAAAATTATTATTCTGATGTATGATTTACCAAATCATATAGTTTAATAAATCAGCAACTTCTGTTCTTGAACATGCAAGATATATCAGCTCAAAGAATTAAGAAGTTCTCTGTAGATTAATTAACGTATGAATTGTTTGATACCAGATTTCAATATTTATCAGAATAATTAATTTTATGAATTATGCGTTTCAAGAATAAACTGAGTTAACTTCAAATATAATTTCATTTGAGGTCCAAGGAGAATATTTTACGAAATTCAAAATTTTTTACAGGTATACTAAAATCTAAACTAAAACAAATCTTAAGGAATTTGGAAGACTAGATATTAAGGTATACTAAAGTCTATTCTAGAACAAATCTTAAGACTATTGGAAGACTACATATTTTCAGGAAATTATACAACATGGGAAAACTATTTATGCAACACCTCTAAAAACATTTTTGAAGTGTTTATTTCTTTCAGTTTGCAGATTTCATGTCCAAACAAAATAAAATACCGTCCCCTTAAGGAAATTTTTGATGCAATTATCATATATAAGCGATACAGTGGAAATGGATGTAAATTACATCTTGAATAATTATATCGGGTATAACGAAATTTTCCCACCACGGCAAATATCGTCTGCGCAAACAGTTCACGTTGGCTTGTTTAATCATATTTTGTCAAATTATTTTTGGCATTTAAAAGAAAAACGAAATATGGTTATCATTATGTACTGAAATAGAACTATCACGCTACCAGATTAAAACCATCATTTACTTCTCGTTCTGTTGCAAAACGTAAGCTGCAGAATTTCACCAAATCATGTCTATAGCTTTAGGTACTAATGTTGTATCATATGGCACTGTGAAAGTGTGGTGTGTGGTAGCAAAACTTCGAAAACAAGAACTATGACATTCAAGAAGGAGAGCGCTTTGCCGAGACCTTGTAGACCTTGTAGAAGAACATCAATATGCAACCACTCGAGAGCTTGCTAAGTCCATACATTCAACTTCCATTAGGGGTACTATGCAAAGCATAAACGTGAAGTACAAAATCAGGAGTTGGATGCCGCATGAGCTGTCTCAAGCCTATAAGGACAGACATGTTCGAGCCTGCAGTTATCTGCTCGAATATTAAAGCAAAGAAAAACTTCTGGACCGGATCGTCACTCGTAATGAAAAGTGAGTTTACTTCGACAACAAAGGCCAAAAGGTGGGTTGGTCTGTGCCCGGTGAACTTTTCGACATCGTCGCAAGCGCAATTGGACTAACAAAACGATCTTGCTTTGGATCTGGTTGAATTGCCGTGGTATTATCCACGAAGGATAAATTAATAATGTAAAATATTCGACAGTAAGGTGTACAGCTGGATGCTAGTCCGTGTTGACGCTGCTATCGAGGAAAAACGTCGAAATGAATTCCGGCGCAAAATGCTAATATTCCATCAAGATAATGCAAGACCACATGTGTCTCCATTCACTGGTTGGACTCTGTACGGACTCGAATGGGATCTTTTGCCACACTCAGCATATAACCCTGAACATCGCTCCTTCGGACTTTTACCTTTTTTCACAGCTGCAGCTACATCATGTTGGTGCTGACTTCCATTCTGCGCAAAACGTCTGAAATGAGGCTGATCTGTTTTTGGACTCGAGGCCACCACGTATCCGGGCCGAAGGCTTTGAAAAACCACCAAAACGTTGACGGAAATCATAGATATGGATGGTGATTACTGCCCACACTAAAGGTATTGCTTTCATGTATTTTTCTAACTTTATTAAGAATCTTTGTTTGGCGGAAAACTGTCGTTTCAACCAGATTTATTAAATAAGCTTCTTAGAGATTATCTTGGTTTAATGTACAATGAAAAATTGACTAGCATTTTTTTCTATTATTTGGCATTGTAAGTTTGAACAGCTCAGTTCAGCTGCAAGATATACGTGTTTTACATCTCTATTTTCTAGAGGAGTAATTCCTAAACTTGTAGGCCTACGCGTAACTGCTGAACTTAAAATAATGCTCTTGCTGTTAACCTGAATTCTGCCTTCTAAGATCTCATATAAATAACGTTTTTCGAACTTTATGATTTTTATGTTTTTGAAACTACTGATTTTTTGTAAAATTAACGGTAATAAAAATGGTGTTATCCTGAAATTTTTAGACTGCATTTTTACATTAAAATTACATTACAACATTAAAATTCTTGAAACGATATGTATTTATTTTCACTTTAGTCCTCAATTCATCATTTAATGTGGATAAGATTCATTCAAAATTGTTACCAAATTCTGACTCTTTGTTACCTTGTAATGTCCCGGAATTGACCTCAAATTAACACAGTTTTCGTACATTACTGAGAAGGAAAAGATTATTTTCATTTAAATCGCATAACATCGTTAATAATATAATCTTTATTATCATTATTACTTAACAAAATCAAAATTATTTAACACTGGGTCTGATGTTGTATATCCTTAAAAATTCTTCGAAATATTAAATTGCCTATAATACGCTGATTACTCGAGACAATTACATTTGCAGTGAGTAAACATTCATAAAATTGCAATATGTATAAACTGATATTTAATATATTATGTTGTTATAGATTGTATAAACTGATATTTAATATATTATGTTATACCCGTCACGGTAGCAGTTACAAAACCAGAATCACGCATTTCCTCGAAGAAAAAAGGCCCGATAACAGTGGGCATTTTTTTAACTTTTTTTTTTTGGTTCTAATGAAACCCCATGTCATTCTAAGTATGTGTGTCAATTTTTACCTCTCTATCTATATTATTCCGTGATTTATTAAGTTTTCAAATTTATACTGACTTTCTGATCACCCGGTATTTTAAATCATATTCCTGCCTAACAAATCATCATTTTAAAATTTTTTAATTTACATCAGAAGTAGCACAGTCTATAACAAAAATTCATGCTTATTTTCTCTTTTGAAAATTATGCAGTTTTTTTTTTCGGAATTTTAAAGACTTTATTTCTGCAACACTATGAGTTTAAAAAAAATTAATATAGGAAAGGTATAGGATGCTTAAATACAGTTCCATAAATATTGCGTATTTTTTAATTTAATTCAACATGCATTTTCTTTAAATGTATGCAAATATAAACTTTTGTAGTAATGTTTAGCAGTCAGTCACAGCAGCAACGCATAGTGTAATTAATAATAAGAGCATATAATCTCTAACTTATATCACTTGCTTTTTTCTGTAAATCGTAACCAACATACCAGCAATATATTTCAAATTTTTCTTTTTAATTTTAAATGTTTTTATTTCAATAAATAAGTAAAGTAATAAATAATAATACAGCAATGCACTTCTGCAATTATTATTTAGGAAAAATCACTCTTCATTCAAAGTAAATACTGAGGTAACGAAGCCTCTTTCAACTTTAATTAAATAATAAATCTTCCTTTGCAAGTTATAAAAAGTTCAATTAATTTCACAACTGCTAACATTTAACATCTTACATGCTTGACGCATATGCCGTTTCATCGTGTTATCCAATCTTTCTTGTATGGGAATCAACTACTACACTAGAAATATTTTAGAAGAGAAAACCACAATTTATCTAATCAAGACAGCACAAAACCTTATTCCACTTTTACAGTCATGAAGTATGACTTGCATGTTAATGGAAAAAGAAAACAGATGAACTAGCTGTAGATTAACTGATGATGTGTTCAATGTCTAACATCATATATACTTTAAGCATTTTAAATCTATTAAAACTATATATCTTACTAATTATTGCATTTTAACAGCAACGCTTAATTTTATTCTTTTTTATTTCGCAGTCTGTTGTAGTTTACAATGTGTCGTACGCTTAGTCGCATGTAAAACACGTTCATGTCAGCCGCTGTAGCTTCTAAATTAGTCAATAATACTAAAACTATAACATAAATTAAAGAATATAAACTACTCAAAATGTCGTACTATTTGCTTTATCTCCGAACTAGTTCGAAAATGTTAATTTATAAATTATTTTAACATAAAAACACATTCTGCAAGCACTTCGAATTCGATTTACTAATTAATTGTGTGAATTTTAATTCTTTCAAAGTATTTAGAGCATTTCTCCGTAATTTAAGAGTGCTACTTTGAATTGCAACGAAATTTCAGAATAATATTTTATTCTGAATTCGTAATTTATATTTTCTTAACGATCTATTTTGCATGTCGCTTTAGTCTTCTAGCATTTAAAAATCGCTCAGTTTAGAGGGCTAATAATTTAAGCAAGATCTTAAACAAGATGTCACACTTTCCAGTGTGCGAAAATTTTAAAGCCCAAGCTGTATATAAATTTATTTATTAGACGTAACTCTAGCATAAGTAACTATATCATGACAGCAATGATTATTAAAAAAGGAATTTGTGTTATTTGCACAAAATTATTTTGAATTGCAGGTTTTGATTTGAAATTTAAAAAGGTTAAATTTAAGATAATTAGGCAAACGTTTGCAACTGTTGTCAGAAGAGTTCGTGATCCATACCGTGATGCAGTCTCTTCAAGAATTTCATTTGTAATTCTTAACATCAGTATTAATTTGTTGGGGGAAAACATAACATGCCTCCCATAATACGAAATAATATAACTTCTTTTGAAATGACTTACCTACTAGTGAATTAGTTTCAGAGTGACATCGTAGCTCAGAGATTTTTATTTTACATCTGTTTGCCCCAATCTTCTTCTATCATGTCTTTTAAATCCACTCTTTCCATTTTTACTGCAACTGATTGAAAGTATGTTCTACCGTAAGAGATTACATGTAGTCGGTATTATTCTGCTCTCCTTATTGTTCATAGCGAAGGCAGGATAAAAAAATTTTAAAAAAATGAAAAAGTAAATCAGAAAGATGTCACGAAAGAATTGGATACCTCAATATATTCAGTGTTACAGAAATAATAAAATGGAGTTTCTTTGCTGTGATGAAAAAGCTATAGTACTGGAAAGGCTTCCGACTAGCATATTAAAAGAGACGAATAAAGATATAAATGTCTCATATTAAAGTACAGCTCTAACTTTACAGAATATTTGAAAGCAATTCTCCTTAAGAGCAATTTCTAGAACACAGAGATTTCATAACAGAAGAGTGTTTTTCAATTTTTCTCAAGTCTATAAAACCATAAAAAATCACTAGTAACAGAATAAATAGCCCAAGCTTGAAATTTCGCGCATTTTATTCGTTTTCTTTTTTTATTTAACAAAATTTAAATTGTCTCTATTTTCAGAAAGTTAACGGAGAGAAAAAAACATTTGATGACAAAAGTTTAATAATAATAAAAGCACTCTTAATAATTTATCACCTATTGAGTAAATAAATAATACGCATGTTTGACATGAATTTTACTTGAATAAGTTAATAATTATATAAGTTTAATAAATATATCAACTGTTATACGGAATAAACCAGATGAGTTATAATGAAGTAGTATTAAATTAATGCCCAATAATTTAAAAATCTAAGGCAAAGTAAGAATATTGAGATAACAATACAGATGTTATGACCGCAACAGCCCAATAAGTTAGAATATGAAGATAATTGTGGCTTTCCCTAAAAACCTAAGATTAAGTAAAAGGAAATAAATTTACCAAAGGTACAGTATAGCGACAAAATACGCTCAATACAAATTTGACCCACAAAAAAAAAAAAACAGTTTTATTTCAGTTCTAGAACTTGATAATATCACTAAATACGCGCATATTTTTTATATCATTTAAGCACGATTATTTAGCACATGAAGAAGGGGATAAAGTATCCAGCTGTTCTGAAGATCACTTTGTAGAGACATTAGGTATTTTGGAAGCAAGAAAGATGAAAAATGAGCAACGCCTTCGCGGGTAATCGAACCGCGGACCTCTGGAATATGCACCCAGCGTGCAGACCACCACACCACGACGGCATGCTAAGAAGGCGGGAGAAATACCTTATAACTTGAAGCTAAGAAGAAAAATCCGCTAACATATTCTGACTGCATGATCCTCGTAGGACAATAGGTGAATCTATCATCATCGCAACATACGCTATGAATTGTACATTGGCCATAGTAGATTGTGCAAAGACTTTGCGAACAGCGTATTTTCCATATAATGTAAATATCGAAACTTTATAATAAACATTATCGCTTATCTAACATTATATTTCACAACTGTCATCCAGTATTTCCCAAACTCTTGAAAAACGATTCTTGAGCTTAGACCAGATATTCACTTGTAACATCGCCGTTTTGCATTCTATGTTTTCATATGCAATTGTCAGACAATCAATTTTCATCTTTTTTAAAAAGTTAATTAGAAATTTTTAATCGAGTTTTTTTACACAATTATATTTTTTATTGAAAAATTCTATTTTCAATTTGCTTGGCCATTCTTTGTTTATTCTGTGCTATAAATTAAAGCCTATTTTTAAATGTATTCTTGTTCAACGACTTGCGCTTTGCCAATAAAATTTCACAGTATACTGGCTATTTCTGAATGTAAAAGCAGCTACAAGGGACCGAAATAAGCAAATTTTACAATGGAATAAAATAATCGAATGTCGAATGAAATAGTGGGAGTAAATTCTATCACGCAAGGAAGTGTAAACAACAGACAAAGGCAAAATCAAACTAAACATTTAGATATTCATATTTTTACACAATGGGAGCGAAGGGATGTCCATATATTTAAAAATTATCTCTGATATATCACGTACATATCTGCCATTTAAATGTTCATCGTACTGAATGCGATAGTCGTAGATCGTGGTCATAATATTCCTCCAAATAAAGAAATCCAAGAATGTCAAATCTGGTGATTACTTAGCCAAAGGATAGCTCCACCTAGATCAGTATGAAGCGTAGGTAGCTGTTGTGGTAACTTATAATGTTACTTCTGAACTGAACTTCCCTCTATCGGGCTGTACCTACATTTATGTGCAAGCACTCAGAGCAACAGTGGAAAGAAATTTCGGATTTGTACAAAGAAGCCATACATACATAACCTCTTTAGTTAATAAAACATTCGAAAGATTTCCTGCAGGCTTTTCTAGGCACCAGAGAGCAAAGTTAACATGTTGTGGATAATCATTTTGTTTAACCGTCTGTACTCACAGCCAAAGCTCATCCAACAGCCTTCGTGCTTCTAACAGAAGTATCCTAAAGCTTCTTTCATTTCGAGAAATATGCAACCTGTTCCCTTGTTCCCATCATGTATGCAAGTACGAAATGATTCATTCTCTGTCGCAGCTTCCAATATACATTCGAACACTCGACGATTCAGGAGCAGCTTACTCGCAAATCGTTCTCCGTACAGCGTTTGAGCAACTACTCCATTCCCTCAGCAGTCCCTACATAAAATACATGTTGTAGGACCTTAAAGTTTGTATATCAATAAACACACTCGCAGCTTCGAGAAGCCAACAAATCGCATTCAAAACCAAGCTCAACAGCGCCCTTTATCACCTCAACATGCTGTTTCAGCATTATCCTTTACCGTTAACTCTTTTTATATTAATCCCCTCCATCTAGATACTTTTGTTCACTTGGATACTCATTGTATGATTTATTTCCTAATTAAGTGACTTCCTACATTCATTTGTGATTTTTTCATGCTAAAAATATGCAGTACAGGGGGAAAGAATACAGTGGAAATTCATACACTATATTTATAAAGAGCATCATAAAATTAATTCAATATTACTATAATATGTACACCATGTTATTTTAGTGATAAGACTAACTAATATTTTTTTCTTCATTTCATCAAACAGTTGTTCATATTTCCGAAGTTCAACACTAACAGTTGACTTGTTAAGTAAACTTCATATCTTTGAAAGGGTTGTTAGAAATTACACTATATTTATTTACATCCAAAATTATATAAAATTGTATATGAATCAGAAAGAGCTTCCTAATACATAAAATAAAATTTGATGAAATATACGAAAATTTAATAGCTTAATGATAACCTTCAGAACAAAAAGTGACGCAATTTATTTCAGCAGAAGACACATTTTAAAGATTACGTCCTAAATATCCGTGAAAACTAATTCTTACTACTCATTTATAAAATTAAAGGTTATTAAACTAAAAATCATCAAATTGCAGATGATAAAATTTTATAGGAATTTTCTCCTTTCTTTCTTTTGAATTTGTATAACTTTTAAAATTTAAAAAGCAAAAAATAATCTTATTTTGGTATGTAAGTACATTTTAAATAACACTATGACAAGTTCGAAGGTGATCAGCCACAGCTTCCTATTTTTCAGGAGCTAAAACATGTAGTGTTCCTAGTCATTATTTTAAGTATTTCCCGACTAAAAGATATTTACAATATACTTTCTGGCAAAGTTGCGAATTCTCAACTCTTTCCGATAAAAATGTATTTACAATACTTATAAACTTACGAATTCAAAATTCTTGCTTTTACATTTAGTAACTTTGAACAGCATGATATAAATTGAACTTGCATTCCAAAATAAGCAAACAAGGAAAGTTTTCACTTATCTTTTTAGTTTTTAAACTCTTCCATTCTCTACCAAATTTTCACCTTTTTGGTTTTCCTCCATTCTTCTTGTGGTGAAACTGCTCCCATGTCGGATATCTCACTCTTTGGACTTAGGTGAGACAATTCTCCTCCTTGGGAAGCTGGTATTTTCTGGCGGAACATCTCGTTTCTTCCTTCTGGTGATGAACTGAGCTGGCTTCCTGGCAGGCTGCAGGTTCTGGAACTCAGGTCTTCTTTTGACCTCCTGGGAATACTTCATGCCTGAGGATTGTTAAAGCTCCTTTTGTACTTTCTGGATTGCTAGAACGGCACAGATACCGCGACGGCGGTTCTTTTTCCTTTCGCCGATTCTTCGCCTTGGACTGCTTCCGACTTCCCATGGGGTGGTTGCCGGCGGGAAACGAGGACTATCTGGCGAGGTCTCCCTCGTTGCTTCCGGACTCCTCTGTGGTGCCACTCGTTTCACTGTTTTCCGTTCGTAGTTCTTTTTCGTTTCTCCGCTGGCAGTGGAACTTGTTCTAGCCAGACTTTCTTTAATGGCCTATCACCGATTGCTCATTGTCTCTTTTTCACTGACCCAGGTGTGTAACGTGTATACGAGCCAGTTTCCCTTATAAACTTGCGAACGAAGTCCTCCACGAAGGCATTCCTCCCTTTAGGCAGTCGTGTGTTTTGCCATAATTAAATAATCCATTCCAATGCAATCCACTGACCCAGGACCTTGTAGCTGCTACATTTGATTATCCGGCCTTCTCTCTGTACTTTCCTCCTGCTTCCGTTTCTCTGTTGGAGGATTCGAGTTCGTTGCTTGGCTAATCGGAGTTCTTGTTACCCTTCCACGATCCTGCAATAAATCTTTTAAGACTTCCTTTCAATAACAAAAGGCCCTTCGAACCTGGGCTCAAACTTTGCGACCTTGTTTTCCGGTGCAGATGATAAGGATTTCTAGATTTTCAAAACTTTTTGCCCATAGACTATTCTACCTCTCGTCTATTCCTATTGTAATAGACTTTCTTTTTTCCTCGCTACATCGGAATTTTGAATCGCTTCGTTAATGATTTTTTGAATGTCCTTTAATTTAAATTCCTCTTCTCTTAGCTGCACAAAAAAAGAGTTTATCCAAGGGAGTTAAAATTTTTCTGCCTCAGAAGAATTCTGAGGGGGTCTCTTGTGTAGTATCGTGCTTCGTCGTTCTTAAAGCAAAACCTAATTGATTGACTCAGCTATCTAACGGTCATGATACTTTTTAACGTACCCCGGATAATTTTAACAAGATGCAAGTCCTGTGCAAAAATTTTTAAATAAGTGACTAACAAATTGTTTCTCATTATCAGATATTACTTTTACTGGGCCCCGTATTTTAAGATATACTTATTTTAATATGAATCTGCTACTATTTTTGCTGATGCTCTTTTAAGCGGAATTATTTCCATCCACTTCGAGAAGTGCTTAATGATAGTTAAAAGATATCTGTTTTTATTTAATCTTGCTCTAGAATAAGGTTCAGCAAATCAGTGCCAACCAATTCATTTGGGAAAGTTATTTTTATGTTATTTAAGTACCCAGCCGGGTTATAATTAACGTGATTAATTAATTGCTACATGTGACATGACCTGACATACGCCGTTACCACCCTCTGTAGCGGCTGAAAATAAACCGCTTCGCATACCCTTCGCAATGTTTTCCTGATACCTAAGTTACCCGAAATGGGCGAATCACGCAGCTCCTCTAAAATATTTAACCATAGACTCGCTGGGATCTCTGACCGGTATTCTTGTTTATCGTTAGCTATTTTCGTATAAAATAACAATTTATCTATGATTTCATAGTGGGCCGTACTATTCCGATTATCCGTTATGTCCACATGTTCGAAATGTTAGGTATCTTCAAGATATGCATAAATATCCTTGAATTCAGGGTCCGTCTTTAGTTCTGAAATTATTGTTTCACTAGACTCAATTATTATTAAATTCAGCGTCGTACATCTGACTGTATTTCGCGCTTCGTGAATCTTAATTTTTGATAGGGCATCCGCAACAACGTTTCCTTCTTCGGTGTATGTTTTACAATTAAGTTAAATCTCTGTAACTTTAACGTCCAACGTATAAGGCGGGTAAAAAGATTTTTCCGCGAATGCAATCCACGAACTGTAGCATGGTCTGAGTATACTATTATCGGCGCACTTCCTAAGTAAACGCGGAATTTTTGCACCACTAGTAAGACAGTGAGAGTTTCGATGCACTTTCGCGGAGTTTGATTCGGCGTTTTGCTAAAAAAGTCGCCCATTTTGAGAAAGAATGGTGCCAACTGCGAAATACGAGTCGTCTGCTGCAATTTCTGAATTCTGATCCCCTTCCGGGAACTTGTGAACTGTTGCGTTAATTAATGCGTGCTTTAACTTCCGAGGGATTCGTTTTCCCAGGGGTGACCGGACCCTCTTCTCGGCCATCCTGATCAGTTTAATTCCTTATTTTCCGCCTCTTTCTTCTGCTGTTTCTTAGTGTGACCTCCACAAATGCTTCTAACTGGTCCATCTTCTTGTTATGCCTTTTTCAGCTTTCCCCGCTTGCCGATAAGGATTCTCTTGCTTTGAGGTTTCTGTTGAGGCGAAAACGTCGAATACTGGAGGAAATTACCTGAACGCGCGTTTTCAGAGGTTCGCCTGCTATGAAACTTCACGTCAAGTTGAAACAGATTTTCAAACGTTTGAGGGTTTCGTACTTCTAGAAAATGTTGAATTGGCGGGAGTAGACGCGGTAATATCACTTCAATTAGTTTATCCAGCCTCTTTCCATATAATAATTAAATATTAAAATTTTTCTAAGAATAAAGTCCGTCAACACGTCGAAATTGGTCTGATATTTACTAAACAATTATTCTGCTTCTAACTTTGGTCAGTCTTTAATTACGGGAAACGCTTTTAATAGCGCGGTTTTGATGTTTTCCCATGTGTAGGTTTCGGATCCTAGATCCTCCAAAAGGAACTTCCCGATTCCCTTGAACCAACTCAGAGCCTTTTTACTGGCGTTTTAAGTTCTCTGTAGCAATTAATGTTCTGCAGCTGGTTCATGGGATATAACGTGACATGCAGGTCCAGCTGCTCCAGGAACGTCATCACGGAACCTTGGCCATCAAATGTTGCATATAGTTTCATAGCTGCTTGTATGGTTTCTGTGATTAAACCGAATCCCTCCATAGGATTTTCTGGTGGTTGAGGGATTTGAAAGGTCAGAGGGGTCAACGTAAAGTTTTCGTTTTCTAACGGCATAGTTAGTCAAACTCGTTTGGGCGCCAATCTAGTGTTCCTCACTTTTATCTATTAACTAAGTGTGTTTGAACCTCGTGAAGTACTTAGCGAATAATCGCTAAGTCCATAAATAGAAACGTGAAAATTAAGAAGGGTTAATTACCCTTTATCACTCAAACTAAAGGTGTACATTCGGTCCCTTTCTCAGGACGTACAACAAAGCCTCCACTTCAAAATATAAGAAATAAGATCTTAACTAATGAATAACTAAAGAGATGTAGCCAACGCTAACACAATTCTAACTAGTTGGCCTTTAAATATCGATCCGTAATACAACCGAGAGTAGTAGCAACTTAGAGAGACGTGGCCAAAAGGCAAATGTGCGCTAGTCAGAAACTCTGATTTTCTCTTTCGAAGGCAGTGGAACTTCGATTTAAATACTACTCCTTCTCAATTGCATTAAATGCGATTCTAAAAACTCATTCTAGTAAGGAATTTGTAAGCTTAAATTAGGAGAGATAGGGAATGAGCTTTAACGTAAAAATAATTATTATAAATTTAGGATAAATATACAAACCTTTTGCTCAAGAATATCGCAATTGTCAATAGATTTGCTACTGAAAATTTACCCGAGACTCAAAAGCAGAAATTTATCGCTAACGGCTTTTCTTCGCCTAGTTTAAAATTTTACATTGGTTTCTTTCTTTCCTTTTCGGTTTCTTTCTCTTCCATTTCATCCTTTAATATATTTGCGAACACGTATATGAGAGCGTTTTTATTGTTGCTGGAACTCAATTAGTCATAAAATATATATTATAATCTCTTTTATCTTTAGTTTGTTTTTATAAGTAATATATGTATTATTTAGAAATCCTTTAGTCTGCTTTCTGCTTGTGCATTTATTTTTTATTTTATTCATTCATAATTTATAAAGAAGAAATTTTATAAACAACCTCAATCAACAACAAGTTCATCCCCATGATAAATCCGTGAAGAAATATCTTTCAAGATTCTGTCTTTACTGAGCAATTTTAAACTTTTCGCACATGCATGTTATAGGACAGGAATGACACGAAACAAAAAAAAAATGTTTTCTGCATAACAATTTTATTACTCTTAGGAGCACGAGAGCTTTATCACTCACACTGCAACATCACATAACCTGCAATCTTCCTTCAGGTATGGAACACACAAAAAAGCGATTCGCTCACGAAACTGTTCACACGAAAGTTTTTACTACAAAGATCCTCCTTTCCAAAACTTTTCCATCAACACTTTTCTTTCATTACAAGTATTCACGCATTTTGCCAGACACGGCAGATTAAAAAAAGATAGCTGGTGCTCCATCGTTGTTTCGGAATCTTTCTTTTTGTTTGCTTTTCGGGAATTCTTCAACTATACTTCGTGTAATATTCCTTTTATCTCTCACAAAAAATAAATCTCCCATTCTCAAGATTTTGTTATTGAAGATATTTTAAAACTGTTTCAAACATGTCTTTATCGGAGGCGTATTTTTAACATAATCTTAATTTTCTCACGTACAGTAAAACTCTCAACATTTTTTCTGTCCTTAAAATAAGTTTATATATGCCGATTTTTCAAAACAACCACTTTGCTGTCTTTATTTCAAAAAATGTTGGAGGTGTTAATTTTAGTAAGCATTTATAATATTTCAAATGTGAAAAACAGGCATTTTAAATTAAAACATGTAATTATGACTCAAAATAAGTTAAAAGATTCAGTTATTAACATTTTTGTAAATTGAAACAAAATTGTGATTTCAAATATTTAGGGGAAAAAATAAGAAATTTTTGCTTTGAGATAGCATAAAGAGCGGTTTAGAATTATTTCCGGGAAGTAATCTAACAATGAGAGAAGCTTTCTTTTACTTCTCTTATCATTCAAGACCTTACCTTTAAATTATGTTTTAATTTATCATTGCCTCAACATATATATATATAGAAAAGCTTTAAAATCTTCAGCACTTTTAATCTTGATTAAATTTAATCTTGATCTTGATCTTTCTTTTAATCTTGATCTTTCAACCTTTTTCTTTGCTTATTAACTGATTTTCTTGATTTTTATGCATGGTTCAAATATGCTATAATTGTAGTGTTTACTCTTGGGAATAGAATTGGGATTAGATTGGGAATAGAAGATGTTAACGGATTTACATACGTTACGTACATTTCGTAGCCTCAGATTTCAGTTCATGTTTTACTTTGATAACCACTCAGTACTGGTATTATGTCACACACGGTTAGTTGAAAGAAATGTATGAATTTCATCTTTTGGCAGCTAATTCTTTTGGCAGCATATTAACCAAGCCAATTATATCATAATCATTCTTTACATTTAAAATCAAGGACTTCAACGGAACATATGGGCAATCAAGATTTACTATATTTAAACAAAGACAATCTTTGTTTACTTTCACACATGTAATAAATTTTATTTCAAAGTTCCCTGCTTTATTCATTTCAGCATTTTATTCCTTCTGACGACAGCATTCTTTAACATTATTAATCTTAGTTAACGAAATATTGAGATTTGTCTCAAACTGAGTACGGTCTAGTTATTGTTTTTAATTTATTCGTTTACAAGAGGAAGTTTACATATTTTTGAATGATTTCGGGGCCGATAATTAATATTTAAAATGTAAAGTATATTTTTAAATGTTCGATCTGATAGCCTTTTTCTGCACTATAGGCCTGCGTTCAGTTTTACATAATAGAAGATATTTTATAAAATTTTCAGAGGAATTGATTTCTAGTCCACTTCCACTATTTTCGAGTCTAGAAAGATTTTTCTTTCAAGAAATCAGATGCACAATAGTCGACAGGTGAAACGTTTAACGACTTCATGGGAATACGTAGAAAATGTATATTGCTAAATTTGTATCAATCCTGATTTTTTTCTAGGAATGCAGTAATACGTTTCGAAGTATACCGTGTCACTTTCTCTTGTTTCCCTCTTTGAAAATCATTGGGGTAAAGAAATAGAAATCTCTAAATATTGGGCGTCAACATTTCTTCTTGATAGTACGTTGAGTTGATTTTGATATTTTTCTCCACTCTTCCTATTTTTAATTTGCCATCGTGAGAAAATCCTGCTAATATCTTAAGTCTCTTGCTTAATTTCCTAGTCTTAAACGTTTTTGTTTGAAGGAATCAGATTTGTGCATATTAGTTTCTTCGTTTCCGATATAAAATAGATCTTCTTTTGCTGAAGTAATTTTCATTTAGATAAACCTATGCTTCATCAAGGGTCGCAATCTATTTCCATTTATCTCCTGTTAAATAGTTTCTATACAGGTCTTAGAAATTTTTCTGCTATGAACAACCTTCCTCGGAAAAAACTGATGAATATTCTTCAGCTTTACTAAGTTGTAAATCTTGCTATAGTATTTGATTTATTGTTTCTACATATGTATTTAAAAGTTTTCAATCGATTTCTGTGTCGGCGCAGTTTCTCTTGTTGCCAATTATTTAACTTTAGAAATATTAGAAAGAGTACGTGCTTTTCTTGGGTGTTCATTTGGAGTCTTCTTTCCATGAATGATTGGCGGTTTTTTCCCTTCCGATTAATGATGTAGCTAACGCTGCACTTAAAACTTTTAATACTATGCGTTTCAGAACGTTTTTGTAAAATATAATATAAACATATCTCTTCGGAAAGGGCAAAAACGTATCCTTCAACCCACAGCTTATTTACGCGATATTCTGAAAGAAGAATAAATTAAAATTTTTATTTCAAGTCATTTGCTTTTTTAATTCTTTATCAATATATGTAAACACCCTCTGTTTTATTTCGCATTAAATTTACAAAACATTCTTGGTACGCAAGCGTTACGTAGATTTATTGTTATATACTTACTCATTCTAATTCTTCATTTACTAATAATTCAAGAGGAAATATGAGGCGGATCCAAGCAGTGTTACAACTGTTTCTATCATATGACAGAAATATGCAATAAAAGTAGCCCATGCACGAAAAAAAGGCTCATGCTTGCACCTTCTTCTGGAAACGATTTTAATGTAATATCAGTGATAGGCGTTTCTATCTTCAGAATAAAATGGCAAGTTAATTGACAGCCTACTGCAAGACTAAAATATGAGAAACAGCACAATTTTAAGGGGCAAAAGGGCAATGCACCGAAACCCGATGAGAAATTTTAAAGGTGAAACAAAAGCATTGTTGCATTAAACTTTAGTCCTATAATGTCAACAGTTCCAACAAGCATCCGAACAATTTTACAGATGATGAACAGCGAGAAAAGCCCTTAATGGCAATCCCAGGAGACGAGTTGCAAGCTCATGAAATGATATGCAGTAATCGCAATGTGACAGTCTCAGAAACGGGGCAGGAATTGGTGTCTATGTGAACAACAGTTTAGCAATGATGAACAAGTGCAGAAAATGTTTTTTGAAGGTTTCGGGACCATGGAAAAGGTTTGGCAGAGAACCGAAAGATTCCATGAAAGTGTAAAAATAGAGTTCACGAGCTTGGACAAGTAATCGGTGTAATGTACCTTTACAATACTACAGTGAGCCGCTTAATAAATTCATTTAACTTACATTAAATTAAGCATAACTTAGTTTCTTTATCTTCTTCGTAACATTAACATTAATTTTCCTTCAACTTTTATCACGGATATTTCTAAAAGGCTGTATTTAGGAATAAGTTTAGTTCGCATTAGGTTGCTGTGCTATTAGGTTCAAATATTTCAAAGAAGACATCAGCCTTTTCAGCTTGGAATATTTAGATCCACAGCGAAGTTGCCCGTTGCAAAGACGAAATTATGAGACTTTGAAACGAACTATAGGTCTATAAATTGAATGATTTTAGTTATAAAAATGTATATATAACTTAATGATTTAGTTTCAACTTTAAAATTTATCAATTAAAGCTTATAATTAAGTAAAGGACTTCTAAACATATTTTTATTTATTATATTTACAATTATTAAAGTGAAATACATTCGCAAAGTATATGGTAGTGGTAAAATATCAATACTACGATTTAATTTATTAGTGTAAACACTGCCATTTCTCTTTCTCTCAGTATTCCCACAAAATTAAAAAAAAAAAAAAAAAAATCAAAGGATTTAATCTGCTCTGTGATAAAACATATTAGGCTAAAAATAATGCTTTTAACAAAATATATTTTATAACAAAATATATGTTCTTAAACGTAGTAAGAACAAAAAGAAAACTATGTTATAACTTTAATTGCACCCTTTCCGATATCTGAAAACTGTGAAGCTTAAAATCATGATTCGAGAAAAACAAGGTTTCATTTTACATGACTATAAAAAATAAATTTGATGACGATAATTTTCTTTAAAGTATGATCTTATCAATCTAATGACTCTTTTGTAAAAAACATACTCCACACATAATTTATCTTGAGGATCTTTTTTGTTTGTTGTGTTCTTTCAAACTGTCACTTACCCTGGTGGAAATAAGTAATACTTCTAAATGTATTTTTACTTTTTTAGTTAAGATAGTTAATTGAAAGAATAGAAAAATATTTTTCTCTTGCATTGCTCATCTCAGATGCTTGCAATGGTGAGTTCTTTAGATATATGCAATGAAAATTAATTGAAAAAGAATCTCTCTACTGTATGAGAGATTTTTGAATGCTTTATGATAAGACTGAAATAAATTAATTCATTAATATGAAAAGATATAATTATCACTTTGTATTAAACGAGAATTTCAACTGTTGGCATTTGCAGTTTAATATATCTGGATTATTCTTTTTCCCAAACAATTATTATTTTACTGAATTTTAATGCTATGTTATTTTTTAGTTTAGGCTTTGCTTTCATAATAGTTGATATGCAAAATTTAACTTTTCAGTCTGACATGATAAGGTATTTCTCCCCGCCTTCTTAGCATGCCTTCTTAGTGTAGTGGTCTGCACGTTGAGTGCCTAATTCAGAGGTCCGTGGTTCGATTCCCGGCGAAGGCACTGCTCATTTTTCACTTTTCTTGCTTCCAAAAATTACCTAATGTCTCTATAACATTAGGAGTGCCCTTGGCAGTGTCATTTGATATAGCATTTTTATCTCACCTAAATATCATAACTCTAGCTGATTTTATTACAGCAATTATTTGGCTGAGTTACGATTTTAGTCGCCTCTTTAATAATTAACATGTTTACAACACAGTAAACAGAACTGTGCATTAAATATTGATATCTTATTTTCAAAAGAGCTATTATTACGCCATTCTTTAAAAACATTTAATCAGTAACTCAATGAATAAGGCCTCTAAACACTGGTTTTGAGCCGGATTTGATTCCCTGTAAAATGATTGTCTATATGCTGACCTCGTCTATATAAACATCTTCATATTCTCCTCCTTGTGTAACGAGACGAAGAGCCAGTCTGAACTAGCAAGTCCTCCCACGAAGATATCCCTTCACTTAGATAAAATGCACATGTGTTTTGCCATAGTTGTTTTAGCAGGAAACTAAAGAGACTTTATTCATTCAAAAAGCTTAAAATAACAGCAACATCCCTTTTTTGTGTGCGCATGATTGTGTTCAGACGGAAAGGTCTGGCTGTATGAGATTTTCCTAGATTTCCAGATGTATACTTGAATACGAATTTGTTTCTCATAGAATTACCGAGTTTAAAGTATTCTTTCTAATTTTCTAACGCAGGCAAAAAGCTTTAGGTGAAAGAACATTTTTACTGGCCTCGTTTATAAGAATTGGGCGCTGCTATTTCCGCCAAACAAAGCTATCGCTAAAGTTCGCGGACTCAACGACAGCTGTTTGTGGCTGGATCGGTTTAGCCATCAGTCTGCAACCCTGAGGTTCATGAGCTCCATCTTGGCCACCAACATCAGTCAAAAAGATAATCAACTGGAGTTGAGTCTGAAAACTGTGAAGCTTAAAATCATGATTCGAGAAAAACAAGGTTTCATTTTACATGACTATAAAAAATAAATTTCTACTACATCTACTGGAAAACATCGGCATTAATAACTAAGTAGATCAGAAGCAATTGATTCACGACACCAAATGCAGATGATCGGCAGAGTCTGAAACAAACATTGCTGCACTGGTGACCCTAGGATGCAAGTGCTAATTTACTGCCGTTTTTTTCTACACAGACGAAACATTTGCGTCAGAGTAGCATCAACTGCACGTGTATGAAGCCTACGTCCAACTAGCCAAACTGTGTTTCAGCAGCACCGAGTAGGTGCTACTTTGAAATATTTATAATATCTTAAATGCTATCAATACGTACGTCATTATATATTTTAATGGACTAGTATAGCATTTCGGCACTGTAATTCATGCACCGCAGCTTGCGGCCACCTAGGATCTAGCCGAGTGGGCTCCGATGTTCCACCCTACAAAATAACAGAGGCACACATTCCGCCAGACACGGACCTCTCAATCATACTCACATCTACCTCGTACCACTACGCAGGTTGTCAATAAAAGCATCATACTATCAAAAGAAAGAGCTGGGAGAAAGCTAAGGGGCCCTGCAAGCGTCACCCACGAAAGATATCTCTAAAACCGTTTCCGTTAACGACAGTTGTTTATGACTCGAACGGTTTAGCCATCAAGCTACAACTACGAGGTTTATGAAATTTATTTTGAGCCAGCAGCAGCAATCAAGGACCGCCTTCATAGACGTCTCTATGGGCATATATCGCCATTAATATCTAGCTAAGAGAAGTTGATATCCAAACCACTTACAGAGAATGTCACAAGATCTTTAAGATCTTGAATCGTACAGTATGTATATATATATATATATATATATATATATATATATATATATGTACATTTCATGAATATAATCCTACGATATTAAAACTTTTATTAACCATGTTAATAACGTTTTAAATTTGATTCTAAAAAACACAAGATTTTAATAACTGTAAGCTTCTAATTTTGGCCGGTTGAATATAAGAGTAAACTTTTGATAGCAGGATTGATGTAAGACATAAGCGGAAATAAGTAAAATTATTCTAAAAATCAAGGATATTATCGCTATCTTTAGGTTTGTAATTTTGAAAATAAATTTCTCTTAAAATTAGAGGCATAAAAAATAAAAACAAAAATGAATCATTGTCAATTAAGCTAAAAGTTAAATTTTTAGCTTAATTAAGCCAAAATTTAGTTTTAAAAAATAGTGATCATTGTATGGTTTTTGCTCTGTTTCAGGTATATAATAATTAAAAATAATTTCTAATTCCGTAAAATTTCTAAGGAGAACTATCTCCTTTAAATCACAGGAATTTTAAATTACAGTAGTGATTTCAAATAAATACATAAAATCTGAATTTGTTTCCATACAGATGAAACGAGCAAGCAAGATCTCTCTGTCCATAAGTTTTACATATGCTTAAAACCAATTCGATTTGAATTTTTTTAATTATCATTCAGATATTATCTCAGTTTAACAGTATTCGAAAGGAGTCATTCCTACCCAAAACGAGTAAGATAAGTAACTTTCGGAATCTATTTTTAATTTCGATGACAAAATTTTAGCTGGAGATCAAAATTTCACAAGTCTGGCAAATTTTACAATTAGACAGCAAATAATTTATAAATCATCTAATCGACGCCCTTTGATTTGATTCGTGGTTATTAATATATGCTTATCAGTCAATCTGACACACCGTGCAGTTTGTTAATGAAAATTTTGCCAACAGATAGTATGGCATATGCAATATTATTTGAATGACAAAGAATCATCAAACAGTGTTAAAAAAACATAAGAAGGCACTGTCTCGTGATTGTTGCATGTAAAGGAAAGCCAAAAAGGAAAGTCCTGGATGTGGAAAATTGTTAGCCTCCGCGTGTGTATTTGTTTATATCAATTTCGCTATAAACATATAAAATTGCTTTGAGGAATATTATCTTCACATCACATGATGGTAAAATTATCGTTTAAAAATACTTTGCATAGAAATTTTGAGATAAATGAGAATATAGAGGGAATTTCATACGAAAGCTTTAGTATCCGACTAAGTTAATTGCGAATGATATTCACAGCATTAAAACAAACGTTATAGAGTCTACAGCCTCTATTAAAGGCCCCAAAATTGATTGTTCATGGATCAGTGAATATTAAACAAGTACATATTGAAAACATTGCATCGGCAGATTATTTGGCAAATAAGATAACAATTTGTTTCAAATAATAATAAAATTAATTTAGTCACTTTTTCAAACGAGAATATTTTGTCGTTAATTTTTTCAAACAATAATTTGCAAGAGATGCTTAATTTTGAACACATCGTCACATTTATTTCATAATATGCTATAAACCTGTACTCAGTGTTTTGGTAGCATGAGACGTTTCCTCAGAGCTCGAAAATAATTTGCAGATATCATCAGTTGTAATTCAGAACCTTTCTTCTAGACACTTTTCAAGATCGATTGTCCTCCCGTCTGAGTTTCTTTCTTTTTCCCCCTTGTAGTTAATTGCTATTATTCACACTAACTCCTTGTTTGTTTTAGGTTAATCGTCTTTCTTTATTATATATCTACTTGCTGTTTTTTAAATGCTTGTTTCCCTCAGTGTTGCCTGCTGTTTAGAGACTGACTTTTAATTTTATCTAGTAAGTTAATTTACTCAATAAGTAGTTATTTTTTCCTTTTGTCATTCGTCTTATGAAAATTATATGTAACATCCAGTTAGCTTGTTCTACATAAAATATATGACACGACTGCGATGAAGAGATAAAGCCATTGCTAATATGTAAATACAGTCATCTTTTACCAGGTATATGTACTCAGAAATAATGGCGTTTCCGTACCGGAATTACATAGTTTAATTTTTTCTGCTAATCTTCTTTGTTTCGAATTCGTTGCTATTTCGCATATAAATTCCAGAGAACAAATTAGTCCTAATTACGGATTTTGTCTATTTTAGGTAGTTTCATTCTCGTGTATTATTTTCGTTGACACTAATGACAGGCCCATTTCCTGGAGATTAATTTTCTAAAAATGAATATTCTTTCCACGACATTTATATTTATTAATGATTACTCTCATAGCGAAATTAGAAGATTTAATAATATAATTTTTCTTAATCGCACTTGTTTCGTTAATTCTTCCACGTTACTCTTACATTCATATCTATGGGTCTTAACCATCGGTGTAACTATCGGTACACGTAAACGAATTTTCGACTTAATCATTTGGTTGTTCAGCTGACCAGTTATTGCGTTGATATGATCGATGAGTACTTGTAGATTGTCCTTAATTTTATTTTTGGCTTAATTTTATGAATTAGCTGCATGGTGATTTTATGGATTTTTTTTTCCATGTGATACGTGAATTTATGTTTCCCTTCGCAAAAGCGTTGCTCTTTTATGAGCAAAACCTGGAGAGCATTGCTTCAAATAAATATGTGATCCTAATTACATATGAATTTAAATTTAATCTCAAATAGACCAAAACCGCTAGGCTTTTTGATAATGAATAATAATAAGCAGGTTCAATAATAAACGATAAAAATGAATAATTAATTAGAATAAAGCCAAAATTAAATAAATATTTCAGTCATTGTGATTTAGCCACTATACCATGAACAAATAAAATTTTAAGAATTCGTTGATGATTAATTTTTGTTCGTGAAATATTTAGTGTAGGAAATATAAGAAGGGTATTCTGTATTTCCTATTCTATATAAATATCTGCTTTACGTAGTCATCTCATGTATAATATTACAATCAGCCACTTTCCTTTAGTAAGTAATTTGTGAAGTCATCCCTCACTTTAAGCAAATAACATTTGATTTGCTTTAACTAATCAAAATACAAATTAATGACATATTTCATATGCTCATTTAACTTTCCTACACATAAAAAAGAAATGCTTATTATTCTAAACATATTTTAGGTTATTTAGGATTTTCTCTGATATCAACAGCAAATTATTTAATGACAACAGAAATACACAAGATGCGTAAGAATATAGTGCAGATCTAAACGTTACAGCTGAAGCGAACAACAACCTACAAAATTAAATACCAAAATGTAGTTGTTCTTTCCTCCGCCTTCTTTCAGCCCAAGAAGGACTCTTAGTCTCGAAATGGGTTTTGCGTTTGTTCATTGTAAACGGAGAATCGCTTTTTTACTTGTTATCACCAAATTTTATCGTCCTGTGTTATTTTTAAAGAAATTAAATAATGAAGAATCTGCATATATGTATGTATGTTCCTCGCACTGTGAAAAAACGACAGTACCTAGAGCCATTAAATTTTGAATAACGTAGTTCTCCCAGCGAATATGTGTTCCTGGAAGCCCGAAATTTTGAATTTCAAATTAAATTTATTATTTATTTCAAGGAGGTTAGAATAAATGGAGTGAGCCTCCTCCGTATGCCTCGTACTATGAAAATAAAGCCATGAAACGTTACGGTAAAACGTCACGAGTTATCATTGCCACTGTCATAGGTGAGCTTCCGGTAGGTTTTATTTACATTCCGATCGGTGTTGTCTACTTGTTAGCTTTCATCACTGCATATTTATAAGTCTCCCGTTCTAATCTTAGTACTTAACATATTTTTTTTAACTTGGTATATAGAAAAATCACAAAGACTGCAAATAACTGTTTCAAATTTAATAACATCTGGGTACATGAAAATGTGTATACGACATGATGAAACCTAAAACGCCACAAGACGTTTCAGCGGTATTTTACGCAAATTATGCCCAAAGACACTTTTTCTGAATCTCCGGACGTTGGTATTTAACCCCCTTTATTTATTTCATATTTTTTAACTTTAATTACATTTTTGATCAACAAATTCAATGATTTGAAAGCGAGAGGTGGTAACACTTTTCGAAATAAAACATTTTTATCTCACGAGACATTTGCAATTCGGAAAAATGTAAGATATTTATTTACGTTTCAATTTTGATTAAAGAACTTGGCATGTCTAATTAGAAATATTCATATTATATTCAATATTCAATATTTCATATTCATAAAATATTCAACATTTCTAGCTTAGAGCCAATTTAAATAAGGGGGAAAAGTCGGAAATTCACGTAGTCATCTCTTTCAAAATTAGGAATAACTAATCACTGGTGCTCAGATCTCTTTGCTCCTTAGTCAATGTGCTTATGTGATGCCAGTAAATTTGTATTAAAATTATATTTGCAAATTAGGTAATTTGCTAGTTTAGTAGTTTTAAACTCTTCAAAGCATAAAAGAGTTTTACATTGAGAAAACATTCAAAACATATTTATGCTAATTTTAACAGCAAGTATTTTTCCTTCCAACTAGAGAAATTAACTCAGACAAAGAGATAAGTTGCTAGTCTCAAAAACGAATAGATAAGTTGCTAGTCATTGGATTTTTATTTATGTTTTCGTGGATGTTTAAACTAATTCTTTTTTCCTCTTACACTTTCGTTTTCACTATTTAAATATAATTACGCTTATGTCACGTATATGGAGAAGAAGTGGGAAAAGCTTCACATCTAATACATGTTGCCCTTCAATGATAAATTACGGAACAATTTAACGTGCATATAATTATACAAAACACAATTATTTTAGTAATAAACATTCAAAACTTGTGATTTTTTTGCATTAAGAAAATGTTTGTTTGGTTTCTAATGCGTATTATTTTATGTGAGATTTATAATGTTTTAATAGTGTATGCGATGCGAGATTTTTAATTATATTCATAACTTTTTAATAAATTCACTCGCGACATTCTGCATATTTTATGTAAAGGATAAGAAATGCTGTTTTTTATGCGTAGACTTAAAACTGTTTTGTATAATGTGTTCAACGAATATGTTTCTTTTTTTTATTTGATATTAAATGCTTGGTTTTTCACGTTAAAGTTATTTAATCAAGATAAAATGAGTGAAAACGTTTTTTGCATGATCTGTGCAATTGCAAGTGAACCATCATAAATTCATTCAAGTGTTAATTAACCGTTCATAGGTTCACAGGTTGTCGTCAATTTGCATGCTAAAGCAATCAGAAAATCTGAACAAAATTACTGTCACATGATGGAGGAACTAGAGAACTGTGTTGAATTTAGTAATTAAAACAATAGACCTCGCAGACGGTATTCAATCAGGAAGAGGTGCTTGGAGATTCAGTAATTGAACATAACTTTTAATCTCTAGTCTCATGTGTGTAACGAATCAAACACCGCCCGAACCAATTAATCACGTCTAGCACAAAATTAGATTCCATAAGACCTTGATCAACAAAGCACTTCTAATGTAAACATCCCAATGCATCATTAGCCACTAATAAATTAGATGGGTGCCTGGCGAAAATTCGATGGCGGAATAAGTGCTTCAGACTATAACTACTAGACTCTGAAGTATTTTGGATAAAATCCTAATGATTAATCATACATCCATAACTTTTGAGAAATACTTCAAACAGACAACATTATAACTGACATTCATAAATTCTTCCAACTTTGCCGAATTTCTAAGGTTTTTGGAAAAATTCCAGTTTTAATGTGCTGAATTAATCCGTCAATTACCGAGATTAGTATAGACAAAAGATCCAGCTTCTCTTTTATTAATACCTTATCAAAATAAGTAATTCATGATATTAAAAAATAAATGCAAAGAAAGCGTTTTAGAAATTTTCTAGTTATTGAATTCATTTTTTTCCGTCAGAATTTATTGCAGTTTTATGGATATAGTTTAAGTTTTGAATGGATATAGTTTAAGTTCTATGTTAATTTTGAATGCGAAAGCATTCTTAAGCAGGCAGAAATGCATTGGTGCTTAAGAAAAAATAAAATTCCCTTTTAGAATCTGTTTCAGAAATTCAGAAGAGCAAACGAACAACATTTGGTTAACATTTGTGTATATCTTTTTCAGAATACGTTTTCCTTTCATTTGTTTATTTTTAAGCAAATGAAATAAAAATTATGGTATTAAGTGATACAAACATTTCCGTGAATTCATTTTTAAACTTATGCAGATCAACCATTAAAATAATGAAGAGATTTAAACAAAATAATATATTTATAATTTTCAAAGAACAGTGCGTAACATATTTTATTTGGTACCATTGGCAGTAGCGCATATTTCTAAAAATGGTTAGCGTTTATATTTACCATGGTACAATACGGTTTCCATGCAGTTACTGATTCTATAGATTGTCTCGATGACTTAATTGTCCTTTCCGTGATCAATTTTTTATACTATTTTTATCACACCATTTTCAGACTATTCTTCATTATGACTGGAAGACAATTTCTTCTTTTTGTCATGCTGTAATCTAAAGCTCATCCGTTTGGAAGTCAAGAGTCCTAGAATTCGAATCCCAGCGAGCGTATCGCCGAGTCTTCATATTTCCTATCTTCAAAAAATTTTTAAAATATTCTGTAACTGCAGTGAAGTAAAATGTGGTGGACGATTATTCGTCAACCCGTGGATATCGTGACTGAATCTCTGTCTTTCCAGTCGGTGAGAGAGAACGTAAAGTATTTTCCTCCTGCTCGCGTGACATGCTTGCGTAGTGTAGTTGGATGCAGGTTAATCATGAGGTATGGAGTTCGAACTTGAATGTTATTTTTGCATGTTAAGTGAATTTCTTGCAGCTGACCTAAAATTATTTCACCGAAATCTAATAATCCTGTTATGTCTGAAGATACCTGCCGTCTTGCTACTCTTTCGCTGGATACAAAGTTATTTTTTCTGGTATTTCTTCGTATTCTGTGCACGTTATCCATTCTTAATTTTCTGTCGCTTCTGTGGAACCAGCTTTCTCATTCATATCTATCACCCTGTTTATACATCATATATATTACTCTAATGTTTTACATATTACCCTAACGTTTTGCCTTCTTACACCTCTTACTTCTGTTGGAAGTTATAGTAATTAAAGGATTGGATCAACTGATTTTAATTTGCAAGGAATTTTATAACTTTTCGTCTTTTCTCTCACTAGGTCTTAACATTAATTATTTGAGGAAATTATTTTCATTTTAAAAGTTCTTTTTGCAAAGGGGATTTGGGGCATTAGTGCTTGGAGGTGTAATGATGCGGTTATGAGGAGAGAGTTTTTCTTGGGGAGAGGGAACAGAAGCTCAGTAATTCTAGTTATTAAATGCGAATACGTTTCCTATAGCTTCTAAAACATTCGACTGCCTTTCGATTAAAACTTTGCCTTTGGGGTTTACGTGCGTGCACGTGACGAATTCTTATGGCTTGCCGCATTAAAGGAAGATATGGGTCATTCAGTGACTGGGGACAATTTCCAGTTTCGGCTTCTAATTTGCAAGGAAAGTGAAATAGTTGGTTAAGGATATGTAGGCGTAGAACGGTAATAATCGCCAGAAATGAGAAGCGAATTTTAGGAAATTTGGCAATCAGGTTTTGCTCTTCCCATTGAAAATTTTGGGAAAAAGACTTGTTTCTTCCTTCTCGTTTTGGCTGGATGCTTGTACCGAATAGTACGTGTCAGCAGCTGTGCTTGAACTTTCCGCGGTCTATTTCTTCCTGTGCTGAATATCTGGGACATAGGCCCCCTTTCCTTGGTAGAGAAGGAAGAAACAAAAAGGAAAGCAAACGTTTTGGGGGGAGGATTTTTGCTCTTTGACTTCGTATCGGCTGGAAATGTTTCAGCAATTAATAGAACTCGCTCTTTCCTAGTGGATATCATTTTTTGCTAGCCTTCTGCTCCAAATTCCTGTGAAAACAAAAATGGTTTCGGCAAGCTCCATCCTACAAGTCACCGGGACGTCAGTTCCTCACGTGTAGATAGATGCCTTCTCTGTCAGATGCGTTTTCGTTTTTGTGAATTCTCTCCGGAGACTTATGATTGCAACTATAGACTTATAATGGCAGTACTGTAATTGAGACTTAAGATTTCTATTAATCCTTCACTCAATTTGATAACCTCGTGTAACATAAGAGAATGCCCACGCAGCATGGTTATCACTTATGTTTTATGCATTTGTTAATATCCCTCCTACTGGTATCTAAAACTTAGGAATACAAAAATAACATATATTTCATTTAATATTATAGCACATAAAAATCTAGGAGAAAATTTCTCGGTTATCCTATTACGCCTGTTTTCGGCTGAGGTTTTTAATATCTGACGGGAAACTCGAGCTTCTTTATATACTTGATTTGGATCTACAAAATAGCTATAAACTGAAAAATAAATGCTTTGCTGAACTGGCTGGAAAGGGTCATAAAGCTAACTTATTTCTTACCATATTAATTATTAATACAATTGTAAAATGTTTTACTTGATATTTTGAGCGTGAATGTTTTGTTTAATATTATGTGTGCGAAATGTTTTAATTAGTATTAGGATTGCGAAACGCTTTGGGGTTTCTTTTTTATTTATTTATTTTTTAAGTTTTGATACCATAGGGATTTTTGTCGTGATATCCATATCTTTTGTTTAACCAAGAAGGCTTGTTCGATAAACCTATGAAATTTTTAAGAAGTAATCTGAAGCAGTGTAATTATTTTTAACAGTTTTAGTTTAGTAAATTTTGGGCTTGCTAGCTTATTTAGCCAACTTTTAATGTCTTTAAATAAATGATAAAAAGGAAAATGCGTGACCGCCCATTCAACCGGCGCGAACCTGAAAAACACAACGCAACAACAAGAGGAGACTTTCTGCTATACGGTCAGTCAAACTTCATAGAACGAGTAACTAAGCTCTTCTGAATATTTGTTTCGTTTTACTCTTATATTTTTTTTCCTTTCATGAACCCTTAATTTGATTTTGTGGACGTAGAGGTTCCCTTAAACTAACCTGGAAGAACATTGGGTACTGTGAGAAAGTAAAAGTTAGAACAGAACACTTCATTGTTGTATTCAACACTCTTTTCCTCCTCCATATAGTCACGTAATCTATGCGTACATTTAATTTCGTTCTTCATCAACATAAAACGGAACTCATCTTCATTCGAACTGATTCATTCATCGTATTAAATAAGATGTCAGTTATCAAGATTGTCGAGTTTAAACTACTGACGAAGATACATGTATAATAATAAATATAAATAACGTATTCAGAGTATTAAAGATTGGGAACTGTTTAATCCGCATCTAATTGTTGAATGGCCCAAACGAAATTTAGTACATAAAGCTCTTTACTGCGTACTATTGAGTAACATTCTTCATTTTTAATATAAGTTACAGCTGGAAACTTAAATCTACTTAAAATATTTACTCCGTGAATTCATAAATTTTGCATCAACAGAATTCTGATTTCCCAGAAATCTTTCAGGAAATCCGCACATCTCAAAATACCTTTTCTGAAAAATCTATCATGGTTCAATGTTGTTACATTTGAAAAATGAAAAAATAATATTTTCAGAAGTTTGAAATAGGTTTATGTAAGTTCGATATCCAAGCAATTTTCCGAAGTGTGTCTCGACAAGCTCGCAGTCGAAGTTATCAATTGAAAACTTGGGAAGCATTTTTGGAAAAGACTGAGATATATAAATCATATCATATTGTTTCCTCAGCATGGCAGTAAAGCAGTAGGGTCGTTGTTTCGTATTTCTTTTTAAATTCAATCCAAAAGATTTGAAATCGAAAACAGGTGTTATGTTTTTGAGCAATGTTTCAACTTCGAAAGCCAACTCCTTATTTATCTTGTATGAAATAGCGTTAAACAAAGGCATAATACTTTCCCAAATGTGTCAAGTTCATTTTATATTCTTAAAAAATTGTAGTACTTCAGTTAGTATTAATGCAAATAGGAATGTTTGTTATAGAGTTGCTTTTCTGTTCATTCGCTTGAGGATAAAAATTAAGAAAACTATTGGTAAGATGATATTTAAATGAGCAACAATGTTATGCAAAGATAGTATAAAATGCTGTGTGCGTAATAAATAATTAGCTATAAAATAATCATTTTTATGAGATGATGAAGGATTGGCTTTTTTTATAATTGAAAAACCTGACAGAACAGGTTGACGCTTCAACCGGACAGAAATGAGTGTCAGATTTAAAGTATAGTTTTTGAAGCATTTTAGCATCTTGATGATCACCATTCAATTGTTTTCCTTCTCAGTTTTAAAATCCATCGACGCGGCACATTAACATACTGCAAAGCGAATAATTACTATTGTGCAAAACATTGGTAGCGTGCCAGTATTTAAGCAGCCAAAATTCTTACAGGCAACTAAGGCAAATCGAGCACTAAAATATTCAAAAAGTAAAGACTGAGCTTAAAGCTAACACTTGTTAAGTTAACTAAATAAAATGGCAAAGCGTCTTAATTTCAGAAGCTACTCATATAATTCTCCAAGAGATCCCATTCGTTGACATAGATGTATCCAGGTATTTATAATAATATTTTTAAGCCACATTTAAAGCCTTTAAAAATATTCATCGCTCGGAGTTACTTTAAGGATCGTTAGATGCATTACGGAAAATATGTAGAATATTCATTTTTTAAACACGCTGCAGTAGGCACAGTAGTTACTGCAATAAAATGTAAAAATAAATTTCAATTCATCTTTAAAAAATTTAAATAAAATGATTAGAATTAGTTAAACCAACGAAGTGTCTGATATTGCTTATTTGTACATTCTTATCGCTTGGGTAGCAATTATCTCGACTTTAGAAATTTGAAATTCTAAGATGTTTGTTTTACTTTTTGGGAACTTTCCGTGGTAATTGTCCATGGATCTAGCTGGCAATACTTTTCTGTGTACAAGAGAAACGGTACGAATAGCCTAAAATAATCGTTAAAACTCAATTCTTCTCGGAAACTGCATTCGCATATTTTAACATTACAAACGAGAACTTAAAACCTCCTGTGAGAAAAAGTTTAAATTTTTTGCAGTTTTAAATTATTCATAAAAAAATTAATTCAAGCTTTTAAATATTAATTGCATGCATAATGCATTAAATAACGCTTAAGTGACGCATTGTGTTTCTTACATATATGAATAAATAAATATCCCAATTCAACAGGAGATTCATCTGAGCAGCTTCAATTAGTACTATAAGCAGTTAAAGATAAAGCCTGTGCACAAACAAGCCTGAATGCAAAGAAGAAAGTAAAGCGCTTTTGATAAGCAATGAATGGAAAGAATTATATCCTACGAGCTACCTTTGGAAACCCAAACCATTACTTAAGTACTATGATGGGAAGAACTAAAACGAGAAACAACTGAAAGAAGTTAAAAAGAGATTTCAATTTAAAAACTCGTTCATTAATTTAAAAAACGAAACTATTACTTCATTATAAAAATCTTGACTTCACGCATCATGAACAACGCTACAAAAATTAAAACAGTTTAAATGGGAAATTACGACTCATTCACTAATTATCCCGATGGAAAATCATCATAGTATTATTCTCTTCGAAGTCTTGTTTTTGTTGCCAATATCAAGAGCCTTCCCCGGGGGACGGGTCCGAGGGTCTTCCCCCTCTTCTTATACACCAACCTCTCAAGAGGACTTTCGGCTCGCCGCATATTTAGAATGCCCCCATGCCGCATAAACGCTATATATTTAAGAACATCCATGCCTTCTCCCAGAGCCTTAGTTGCGAAAGTGAAAGTCACTGATTACTATCCCCGTTTGGTGACCTTCGAAGTCTTCAAAATGTATGTCTATATTTATAGAAATTGCCGAATTAGGAAGTCGGTGTCCGAAGAGAACTTCATTCAAGTTAAGAAAAGCTTCTAATAATAGGGAACTTCCACTAATAGCTTCTACTAATATAAATCTGTAAAATTTACAAATAAGATTGTAAGGATCTTAAGTTTTAATAACGTTTATTTTATTTTAAATCTTTACTATCACTTCTTATTTTCTACTTCCGGCCAGAATTATAAGCGTTAACGTATTTATGCAAAGTTTGTCTGGCGAACGCCAAGTACTTAAGTTGTGGCTTTTTGCCAAGCGAAAGAGAGGAAGCAGTTAGTCGAAGCAGGCCGCTTACCTTAGAAGTTTTACTCAGTTGCTGGTTGCCTTCCAGGCCAGAGGCTTAATCCTCTTGATAACTTTAAACGTATTGTAGTGTTCACAGTTCTCTGTACTACATACGGCTTCCTGTTAATATAAGGCCAATCTTCCACGTTTATTATTTCAAAGTTAAGAGTTTAGTTTTATTTTTTATATTTTTACGTTTAGACCACAAGTAGTGGGTCTTTGTATTCCGAAGTACGGAAGTTATTGTAAATAGAGAATAATAAAGGGTTTTGTATACCCTTCTTATGTATCCTGTCTACTTCCCACAGTTATTGAACATAGCTTTAGTAAGCTCTCTGTTCCGAGTCAGGTCCTTGCATGTTCCCGAAGAAAGTAAGACGGAACATTGAACCTGATAAGATGAGAACACATTGCAAGTTATAGTGTTATAACCTGCCTTAAACTTAATTTATTATCATTTTTGCTATTTTAAAATATATTTCAAAAGCCGTGTGGTACCTCAAATTATGAATTTGTAAATACAAAAGATAATGAGTTTTAAAATACCATTAATCTCAGAATTAATGATTTTAGTACTAAGTATGTTAATTTTTAGTATTTTTATCTTTTTTATAGAAGGAAACATGAAATCAATCTTTTTCGGGAAATGAATCTGCAATAAACGGAGTTTTGGCTTGCTTCTGTATGTGTTATAACCACTTATACCATGGAAGCACGAACGGTGTAATGTGTTAAATTCTTGCAAATTTATTTAATTATAGTAAAAAAGGATAAAAAGGGAAAATAAAGGAAACAAAAATAATAAAAAAATCAAAACTTTTATATAAACCTGTAAAACAGTTTGGAGTAGTTGAAGTTGTTCCAAATGTCAGGGCATTCCAAATTTAATGCATTTCCCAAGAATGGCTAAAATCCATCCACATTTACCCGTCTTACCCCGAAAATCTGGCATAAGATGCAGCTCAGAAGCGAACGAAACACACCCGTAAGAAAGTTCAAGAAGATCTGCCCCATTTTGAAGGTGAATATGAGGTGACAGAGAACAGGGTCTTCTAGTCTCTTTCTTGCATCGACTTCTCAAGAGGACTTTCGGCTGAACATTAATTTAAGTTCCCCATGCCACAAAGACACTATACATATATCTATGGTTTTTATGGGATTCGAACCCGGACCCACGGCTATGGCGGCCGGCTGCAATAGCCTCATTCCAGCAGCTTGATTTTCAAAAATGTATAATATCACATAGATCGAAAAATAGTATCACACTTACACACTTCGTATTATTTTAGGGTAAGAATTAGCCGAATGTAAATTCTTTGAGATTAAATATCATACAAATGTGATTTCTACGATATACTTTATAGAGAAAGTTTACGAAAAATTTTAAAGTTTAATTCAATAAACATGCAAAACTTTCTCCATTTAAGGACTGTACTGCTTCATTCCTCCTTATCTTCAGAAGTATTTAAATTTAACTGCGCTTATACGCAACATTTTAGATGTTTAAAAGTGAGTACAATTCTAATGGCTGTTTTAAATTGCCTTTTGCGCGCGGTCAGCTTGTGCTGATGTGCGTAACATAGCAACGCAATGATAACATGCAAATTTATCAAAAGAGAACACAAAATTTAAAAGAGAGCCCTAATATTCTCATAAATGAGGAGGACTTGCTAACTATCTCTATTCTAAGGTTGGCGAATTACAGTTAGAGAAACTAAATGGATATTTTCTGCTCGCCTGAATTTCTTATCAGACGAAATCAGACCTTAGCTTTGTTGGAGTTGCAAGACGAGGCAAGTACAGAGCGGTTTTGAAAGATTCAGAGACTTTTGTGTTCTTTTATAGCTCAGGTTTATTGGTCAGTTTGGACTATAGTGTTGTAGTAAATTGCCTGGAAGAAAGTAAAATAAGATAGAGGAGACTAAAACAAAAACATTGCAGTCGCAGAGAATAGCGGAAGTGTGTGCATGGTATCCGATATAATAATAACATTACCGCCTACTGGAACCTTATTCTAAGCCACGATTAATGCTATTTCATGGTTAAGAATAGATGTTTGATTTTCTCAGGGCATTATGTGTTAGATAAAGATCATAACAAAAGATATCTACTGTGTATAGTGTAAGTATGTGTTCACCAATGAATGCTTTATAAATACCTTCAATGAAACAATAAGCTTTTATTGCATTTTCGAAGTTAAATATAATCGTTTTGTATATTAATTACGATAAGAAATTGGTTTTATAATTGAAAAAATACCATTCAGTTAATAAATATTATAAATGAAAATTTATAATTGAAATATATTCAACTATAATTGAAAAATGACATATTGAAAAAATAACATTCATTAGTAAATATAATTAATGGACTTTTTAAACGGTTATCGCATTTAAATGTTGGTTAAGTGTGAACAAGGATATCTCCAGAATGATTCCAAAATCACAAATTTGCGTTTTGTTTATTTTTCCCTTTGCAGTTTCAGGTTGTTTATTGATGCTTTACAGAATGCCAAACGAAAGACGTATGTAGTGAATATCTTTTGAAATGACATTTTTTTCAGATTCCAGCAGTAATAAAATTTTAGCATAGTAGGAAGGACTTTTATACATCGTAGGAAGTGTGAAGGTTTCGCTTATCATTCAAAATCCTATCTTGCAAAAGTAAAATCTCTAGACATGATCAATGCATTTGACACTCATGGATGAGAAATGAATGAAACTAGAAGCAGCCTTACACAAATAGTACCGCTTCACGAAATATAAGATTATTTTAATTCACTTTCATACGTCCTCCGGCAATGCGGATTCAGAGAGTGCTGCCATTTGTAAAAGGGTAAGATATTGTACTTTATATTATAATACGTATTGACTAATTATAAAGTTAAGGTTCAAATTCAGCCAGTCTCCTATTTGGTTGCGAACTGAGCTACTTAAAAGCAATAAACACGTTTTAATAATATAAATATTTATTTCATTGTAATAATATATTTAATCTACGCAAATTAAAATTCATTGAGTTTACGATGTATTTTCTAAGAACGTTTTACATTTTTGTATATTTATCGTAATTAATAAAATATGTTTTTAATTCCACATATTGTGTAACAGGTACATTGTTTGTTTAAACTTTTTATACAGATTTTCTTGTTTTGCTAAAGATTAGTATTTTGTGGAAATGAACAGGATGTGTTATCCGACTTATTTCTTAAAAAAAAAAGTCTGATGCTGACGCGACATGAGATCCTTGTACAGAATATTAAATCATACGCATTTTTTGCTGCATTTCATTTATAAACTTATTTCCTCGAATTTCATTAGAGATAGGTTTCTTATTCAGTTAATTCAGTTCTCACTTCGCGCCAAGGCAAAAATACATAAAACATCAAAATAGCTTCATTACAATTTGAAAGCTGTAGAAAAACATAAAACACCAAATACAATTAAAACAATTAAAAACACAATTTGGTAAAAAGTATTGTTGAATTTACACGCCGGCATTTTATTGTACTTACCTGTTGGTCATCACGGGATAGAAATGTAAGTCGATTGCATTTACACATTAAGCCACTAAACTGAGACATAATGTCAGACATGTGGGGGAATCGCAATACTTTAATTATATACACAAACGTGTAACCAATTGATTTACGAAGTAAGTGTATAAGGTATTTCTCCTGCCTTCCTAGCGTGCCTTCGGGATGTGGTGGTCTGCACGTTGGGCGCGTATTCCAGAGGTCCGTGGTTCGATTCCGGGCGAAGGCGTTGCTCATTTTTCATCTTTCCTGCTTTAAAAAAATACCTAATATCTCTACAGTGGCGTCCGAACTGGAAGGGTGGTGGATGATGATTCTCCACACACAGGATTTGACGATTGGGTCCCTTAAACCCCAGTCGCCCTTTAAAATTGGGAGTATATAAGGTATTACTCCCGCCTTCTTAGCGTGCCTTTGTGTTGTAATGGTCTGCCTACTGGACGTGTATTGCAGAGGTCCGTGTTTCGATTCCTGGCTAAGATGTTGCTCATTTTTTACATCTCCTGCTTCCAAAATACCTAATGTCTCTACAAGTGATTTTCCAAATAAATATAAATGTTTTAGTGGAAAAAATATTAAAACAAAAGGGAGAAGAAAAACTAGCTTTTAGATGAACCAAGAATGAAAATGCATGTATGTAATCATCTTTTAGCATGAAGCAAGGCAATTTTAAATTACCAGGAGAACATTTCAGTATTCTTATTGGTAATGTAGCTACGAATGTAATAACCAAACTGCTTTGCATTAAATGCAAACATTTTTCTATATATGAGTTTTATGAGACATATTTGTTTACTCTCTAAATGTTCTTGCATAATAATTTCTGATTGCAATGCTAGAGAACAGCCATACTAATTCTGAGTTCTTTCAAAAGAACAATTGTATTTTAATTCAGATAACACATGAAACAAATTATTGTAATGTATATCTAATATTCATTGGTCATCACTGGTGTTCTTTATTGAACCGTATGAACAATAATGGTGGTTATTCTTAAGTGAATCACTAGAATAAGAATATAATAGTGGAAAATTGTATTTATGTTCATACGATATATCAATGTTTTTATCAATATCACATAAACATAAATAAAATTTTCCACTATTCTATTCTTGTTCTACTGTCATACAAAAGATTTGCTATGAGACCTCTATCAATTTATGAAAAGGTATCCAAAGAGACTTTTGCTTTTATGAAAAACTTAAATGTGAGATCCTCCAGCTTTATCCCAGTTTGATTTTTACATTACTTAAGGTATTTAATATTTTAATCAAGAAAGAACTTACAGGCTTATATTAACTCATGCCATTTTTGATTGTCCACAGAAAAGTGTGTGATAGGGAATATTTCGATCTAATCGTTCAAACACAGATCTCTATTTCAAGTCTTTCTGTTCAGCCTAAGCTAATGAGAAATTCAGCCTTCGGTAGTGGGATAAGCAGACAAAAAAAAAAAAAAAAAAAAGGATAAATACAGTAAGCTTCTAAAGTTTTATTTTACTAATGCAAAATTATTTTCCATCATTATATTTTTGTCAGCCAATTTTTTAATTTTAATACGAATGTAAATTAGCATAAGAGATTTTAGATGATTAGGGATTTTTATGGTATTTTCATTGACTTCATTGGGTTTACAAACGATTAACATTTCCCAGCGCTAGCTGAAATTACGGCTAGAATGATGAGTACAAATTGCTCCACATTTAGGATATAATCATAGGTAATTTATTTTTATAACTGTGTGGGGGTTGAATGTTTGGGCCAAGTTCACTTTGTGTTAAATTAAAATATTTTTCCATTTAATATGCATTCTGCTGTTGTGTTGTGACTTTTCTCACTAGTCTGACAGTAAAATCAGAACAAGACCACAAACTTCATCGTGGTAAGGAGGGCAAGATTGCGCATGTCGTTGGTAATGCAAGATCCTTGAGCACCACACAGATGACAGTACGACTCGTTCCGCCCCCAATTGTGATAGTAAGCAGCCCAAGGGGACGGGTCCGAGGGTCTCCCATCCTTCTTCCCCTACCACCATCCTCTCAAGAGGGCTTTCGGCTTGCCGCATATTTAGAGTGCCCCCATGCCGCACAGACACTATACATTTACAAACGTCTATACCTTCTCCGGGATTCGAGCCCGAGCCTTTCGGTACAGCAGTCAGTGCCGCTAACCATTATACCGGCTGGGCAGCACTTTGCATTATACCGTCATATACTACTGACCAAATAAATACCTTGTGTGTTTAGTTCCTAACTTTCTACACATTGTAGAAAGCTTGTAACTTCATTGTAAGTTTAAATTTTCAAATTTCATATGCCATCGGATTCTCGTTTTCCAAAACAGTCATTCCCGAACTTTTAGCTTCACGACTCACATACATGTAGTTTAAATTATCATTAACCGACAATATGTTGTTCTTCTGAAAGAAAAAAAAAATAAAGGCATAGAAAGAGAGAGAAAGAAAAGTCTGAGAAGATATAATGTAATATAGAAACAATGATAATTAAATCATCGATATATAATCATAAATATTTAGATATTTAGTCACTTTTTAAATTGTTTAACAACCGTAAATAAATATTTGCGATTGTATAGCAAAGCAAAAACTTTATAGAAACTGTGACATAGACAGTTATCAGCAAAGGAAATAATTTGTCTGAGATAAATGAAGAGCTAATAAGTGTTTTAAAAGTTGACTTTTATAAACAGCAGCCTTCTCTCTTAAATTTTAACTTCCTTCATTTCTCCGAGAATATCTTCAATGAATCAAAGTGGTACACCACTAACGTTGCATCATTCTTCTTCCATCACTGTGCAAGCAAAATATTATCAGCAAGATAAACTATACTACAAATATACTTTTGCGTATTTGACGTCATTATGTTATCATACATTCATTCAATGTTTATTATACATTCCTTTTCTCCCTCCTTTCTATTGAACAAAATATTTATTTGCTATGATTACTTTTAGTGTACATTTCTCCTAGAATGTCTACAATGATTCAACTTAGCACATTATCTTTACCGCTTTCCAGTTTGCTCGTTATCAGAATACTGAACTATACTGCCAATGTAATTTTATGTATTTGATACGCACTTAAATTATGTATTATTTTTATATCTTTTCGTTTGTTTCTCACTTCGCGCCAAGGCAAAAATACATAAAACATCAAAATAGCTTCATTACAATTTGAAAGCTGTAGAAAAACATATGTTTTGGCCTCCTCGGTGATTGCGGTGATTTGTGCCCAGAGGGCGCACCGCACAAAAAGTTAGTTGCGTTACAGAACGTAAGGGAAGCGGACACGCCAAAATGTCGGGCGTATTACCGCTAATTGAGGTAATTGCATCGTATCTGTCAGGTGGCAGAAAACTAATATGATGTATCAATTCACATGCCAGGTGGCAGAATATGTCTATCATGTACATGCCAGGAGGCATAACGCTTGTAAACATGCCAGGTGGCATACGACTTGTAAATAAATTGTAAATAAATGTACAGTAAAATATCTTGGTGCAATAGATCAAGGAACAAGCATCAACAACCTTCTGATCATTTGGATACGTACATTTTTTCTGGTGACACCGGACTTGATTTGTGGAGATGAAGAGTGGACGAAGAAAATTAGTGAGTTCATGACTGAAAAGCCAGGATTTAACGCGAAGAAATTCGAGGTAGGCCCTTTTTCATTTTTCCAGTTTTGAATAGAATTGTTGAATAAAAATCTTGGTGATTATTATAGTTGATAGAATCTAATGGTAAAATGGAGGCTATGAATAAGGCAAAGAAGTTGCGTACGGTGACGCGTAACTTAACTACCAAGTTGATGAGTAAAATAGATTCTGCATTGTTAGAAGAGGGTGAAACCGCGGATGAGAAATTAAAAGAATTACTCGAAATGTTACTTGAAAAATCGCAGTTGTTGAAACAATACGATTCTGAGATTGAAAAACTTATAATTACGGAACAGGAGTTGGAAACAGAAGTAATTTCCGCGCAGGAATATCAGGAAAGAATTATAAGTTTTAAATGTAAAATTCAGGAAAAATTAAGAAAAAACGCGTGTAAAGTTGAATCTAGAAATTCTAGTGAGGAAACTATATCTCCGAAGTTGAAAACTTGTGAAGTTAATATTTTAAAATTGCCAAAATTAACGATTACAAAATATTACGGTGATCCTTGTTCTTGGCTTGAATTCTGGAATCAGTTTAGTAATTCCATTCACCAAAACGAAAGTCTCAGTTCGGTTGACAAGTTTTGTTATTTAAAATCGCTTTTGGGAGGTTTAGCTTTAAATGCTATTAGTGGATTAACATTTACTAGTGAAAACTATACGGTGGCTGTTGATATACTAAAAAACCGTTTCGGCAGAGATGACCTGCTAATTAATGCGCATATGAATAAATTGTTGAGTTTAGAACCTGTAAAATATTCCGGAAATACGGCTTCTTTGAGGAAGCTTTATGACGATATAGAAATACAAATAAGGAATTTAAATTCTTTAAATGTTACTAGTGGTTCTTATGGATATTTATTATCCCCTATTTTGTTAAAGTTAATACCCGAGAATTTAACTCTAGAATTCACTAGGAAAAGAAGTGATAAACAAAATTTCGATGTTAATGAACTACTAACGTTCTTGAAAACTGAAGTGGAATGTAGGGAAACATCAATGATGTTAGCGCGTTCTAAGAATTTTGATGTAAATGAAACACCAATACGAAACAAAAGTTCCCATCAAGGTTATCAAAATAAATCTTACATGCATTCTAAAAGAAATGATTACAGTACGAATAAGCAAGGTGCTTCGGTATTAACTAGTCAAAGCGAAACTCCCTCTAAATACTTTCAAAAATCACATTTTAATCCAAATCGAAAGTTCTCTACCTCGCCTAAGAAAGAGAATCAAAATGTCTGCATATTTTGTTTATCTGCTTGTCATATGAATCATGATTGCGCACTTGATTTAAAGACTCGCCGAAAGGCATTAATGGATCAAGGTTTATGTTTTATTTGCTTTTCGAAAGGGCATCCAAGGCGTTTCTGTGCTCATAAAGATGAAAAATGCAGACTGTGCAATGTCCAAGGTTTACATAATTCGTTAATATGTGACGCCGCATCGAAAGATTTAGAGACGGATACTTCCAATCAGACAAAACAAACGCCAATCCCTGAAGCTTCTCTTTCGCTCTTATGTAATGAAAATAATAACAAAATTAAACTACCGACTTCCGTTCTTTTACAGACGTTTTCGGCAACAGTTAGGTGTAAAGGGGGGAACGAAAAGGTATTACGTTGTATGCTAGATTCAGGGTCAACAAAGTCATTCATCTTACGAGAAGTGGTTGATTCACTGGGGTTGAAAATTATTAATAAAGAAGCGCTTATCATTTTCACATTTGGATGCAAAGATGCAAAAGAGCGCTTGTATGACATCGTAGAAATCGTACTGCAAAATGTAAACCATCCCAATAAAAAGATAAAATTTTAACGCAATAGTCATTGATTCTATAACACTAGGGCAAGTAAAAGTTCCTTCTCGGTGGATACGAAAGATGGCGTTTGAGAAGGGAATAGAATTAGCAGATGCTGGTACAAATGACGAAATTCAAGTATTAATAGGTTCGGATTATATTTGGGAAATTTTAGGAGAACGAAACGTGAAGATTTGTAAAAAATTAGTCGCAACAGAAAGCACTTTCGGTTTTGTGATTCAAGGCAAGGACGAAGGATCAAAGTGTAAGGACGCAAGAGTTAATCATATAACCGTTGTAAATGAGGACTTAGATTATGAAAGAGTTAAAGAATTATGGGAATTAGAAGCAATTGGGATAAGTTCGGATAAAGAAATATCTCTGTCAGATAAAGAAATTTTAGAGTCATTTGAACGAAATACAACTTACAAGAATAAAAGGTATGAAACTCGATTATTGTGGAAAGAGGGCGTTGAAGGTTTAAATAACAATTATGAAATCGCGAAACAGCGTTTACAATTTTTAAATAATAAGTTTCAGAAAAATAGCGAGCTATATTTAAAATATAATGAGATAATTAATGAACACTTGAGAGATGGTATAGTGGAACGGGTAGATATGTATTTAAATAGTAGTTTGAAAACGGGGTATTACATGCCTCATCACGCGGTAGTGCGCGAGCAGAAGGATTCTACAAAGGTTCGAATAGTTTTTGACGCTTCTTCTAAAAGTAAGGGAAATTTATCAATTAATGATTGTTTGGAAAGCGGACCTAATTTAAATCCTGATTTGCTAAAGATTATCATTAAATTCAGGGTACATTCAATTGCGTTTTGTGCCGACATTCAGCGTGCATTTTTAGAGGTAGGCTTAGCTAAAGAAGATAGGGATTTTTTAAAGTTTTTGTGGATAAATGAAGAAGGGTCAAATCTCGATCACAGTAATTCCAACTTACAAGTTCTTCAACACAATCGAGTTTCTTTCGGGGTCAAGTGCTCACCTTATTTATTAACAGCTACAGTAAGACTGCATTTAAAAAAGTATGAAGATGCCTACGAAGAGGCATGCAGTATGTTAAAAGAGCTTTAAGTATATGATTTAATTTCTGGGACAGTTAATGTAGCAAAGGCCTTACATTTAAGCAAGGACATGATTTTCATTCTTAGCGAGGCCAGTATGAATTTACGTAGATGGGTTTCAAACTCACCTGAGCTGAATGAACTATGGAAACTTGCAATTGACTCTCGTGAAACATCTGAAGACTCTTTGGTACCGTTGAAAGTTGTAGGTCTTATCTGGGACAATGTCAATGATAATTTGAAAATAGATGTATCTCAGTTTGAGAAGTTACAAAATCTCAAAGTAACTAAACGCATCATTTTAGCAGCATGTGGTATGCTGTTTGATCCCTTAGGAATTATGAATCCATTTACTTTTCGAATTAAACTCTTAATGCAAACTATGTGGGAAAAGGGTATTCAATGGGACGAAAGTGTTCCCCTTGATACAGAATTCATATTTCAGGAATGGTTAAAAGAAGTTGAAAAAATAAAGTTTTTCGAAATTCCCAGACAGTACTTCAGTGATATGTGTTGGAAATTAATAGAAGTTCACATATTTTCTGATGCCAGTCCCAAGTGTTATGGTGCCGTAGCATATTTTAGATTTAAGAAGAAAAATAAATGTAAAACAAGTTTCATAGTGTCGAAATCCCGTTTGGCTCCATTAAAAAGGGTAACACTCCCTAGGCTTGAACTTTTGAGAACATTAATTTCTGCAAGATTAGGTTCGTATTTGCAATCGATATTTCCGCAGTTGGATAAGGGAAATATATTTTACTGGACTGATTCCCAAATTTGCATTCACTGGATCAAGGGATCTGCCAACGAGTGGAAACAATTTGTTAGAAATCGTGTGGTAGAAATCAAAGAGAAAACAATTTTAAACAACTGGTACTTTTGCAGTGGGAAGACAAACCCTGCTGATAAACTTACGAGGGGCATGGATGCTGAAGTTCTAATTAATGATAGTGATTGGTTTTCTGGGCCACCCTGGCTTTCAGAAGTAGATATTCGACATCACATAAACGAAATGAATACCGAAGCTGACTTGCAAAACGTTAGTGAAGAACGAAAATGTGTTACTTTGAAAACACTTGTGGAATCTACAGAACCGTTACTAAATCTTGAACTGTACGGAAATTTAAACAAAATACTGGGAATAATGGCTTATGTTCTGCGCTTCGTGAACAACTGTAAATCCGCTCGTGAAATGCAATCTGGTATGCTTACCGCCTATGAGTTACGGAAGGCTTCAGAATTTCAAAGGTGGTTAGCAAATGAAAACATAAGGTGGATATTCAACCCGCCTGCTGCTCCACAACATGGTGGTATATGGGAGGCAGCTGTTAGATCTATGAAGCTGCATCTAAAGAAATGTGTTGGAACTCAAATTTTGACTTATGAAGAGTTTCTAACTCTAATTGCACAAATTGAAGCATGCTTAAATTCGAGGCCAATAACACCGGTCTCCAGTGATCCCAATGATTTGACAGCTTTGACTCCTGGACACTTTATTATAGGGACTTCTTTAACAGCTGTTCCGGAACAAGATTTAACCGAAGTACGAGTGTCTCCATTGCAAAGATGGCAACTAACACAGCAGATGTTCCAAGGGTTTTGGAAACGGTGGTCTAAAGAGTACCTGTGCCAACTACAGCAGCGTAGCGAATGGAGACAGCCTAGCAGAAATATTCGTCTAAATGACTTGGTTCTCATTAAAGAAGATAATATGCCTTCATTACGTTGGAAACTCGGGCGAGTAATAGAAGTGTTTCCTGGAAGAGACAATAATGTCCGAGTGGTTAGACTAAAAACTGTGCACGGGGACATTAAACGTCCTATTACCAAACTGTGTCTTTTACCAGTTGAAGAACATTAACTTAAGTGTTTGGTTTATATTGAATATGTTTGTTCTCGTTTAACCCTCATAGTTAACGTTTCAATATAGTAAGATATAAGATGTTTTGCTAGAAGATTGGTAAGTGTGATATGTAATTTTATACTTTTTGAAGGTTTTTGTATGTTTTCAGTTTCTATATTTTTCATTTACTTGTTTGCATATATTGAAGATTGTATTAAGATGAATGTAATTCATCGGGGGGGAGGATGTTTTGGCCTCCTCGGTGATTTGTGCCCAGAGGGCGCACCGCACAAAAAGTTAGTTGCGTTACAGAACGTAAGGGAAGCGGACACGCCAAAATGTCGGGCGTATTACCGCTAATTGAGGTAATTGCATCGTCTCTGTCAGGTGGCAGAAAACTAATATGATGTATCAATTCACATGCCAGGTGGCAGAATATGTCTATCATGTACATGCCGGGAGGCATAACGCTTGTAAACATGCCTGGTGGCATACGACTTGTAAATAAATTGTAAATAAATGTACAGTAAAATATCTTGGTGCAATAGATCAAGGAACAAGCATCAACAACCTTCTGATCATTTGGATACGTCAACATAAAACACCAAATAAAATTAAAACAATTAAAAACACAATTTGGTAAAAAGTATTGTTGAATTTACACGCCGGCATTTTATTGTACTTACCTGTTGGTCATCACGGGATAGAAATGTAAGTTGATTGCATTTACACATTAAGCCACTAAACTGAGACATCATGTCAGACATGTGGGGGAATCGCAATACTTTAATTATATACACAAACGTGTAACCAATTGATTTACGAAGTAAGTGTATAAGGTATTTCTCCTGCCTTCCTAGCGTGCCTTCGGGATGTGGTGGTCTGCACGTTGGGCGCGTATTCCAGAGGTCCGTGGTTCGATTCCGGGCGAAGGCGTTGCTCATTTTTCATCTTTCCTGCTTTAAAAAAATACCTAATATCTCTACAGTGGCGTCCGAACTGGAAGGGTGGTGGATGATGATTCTCCACACACAGGATTTGACGATTGGGTCCCTTAAACCCCAGTCGCCCTTTAAAATTGGGAGTATATAAGGTATTACTCCCACCTTCTTAGCGTGCCTTTGTGTTGTAATGGTCTGCCTACTGGACGCGTATTGCAGAGGTCCGTGTTTCGATTCCTGGCTAAGATGTTGCTCATTTTTTACATCTCCTGCTTCCAAAATACCTAATGTCTCTACAAGTGATTTTCCAAATAAATATAAATGTTTTAGTGGAAAAAATATTAAAACAAAAGGGAGAAGAAAAACTAGCTTTTAGATGAACCAAGAATGAAAATGCATGTATGTAATCATCTTTTAGAATGAAGCAAGGCAATTTTAAATTACCAGGAGAACATTTCAGTATTCTTATTGGTAATGTAGCTACGAATGTAATTTAAACTTTTCGTTTAGATAAAATAAATATTTGAAGTGTTTGCATTTAGTTATTGTTTTAGGTTTACGTTACACGATATAATATGAGAACATTCTGTATGTCTGACAACAATCTAAACTTTAATCCCATGCAAATAAACTTCTCCGCCTTATGTCATTTCTCTAGGGAATGGTTTCACGGGGACGTTTTACTTTCGCAAAAAAGTGCTTTTGTGAACTTTGTATTTTAAAATATGTAATCATTTAAACTAACTAGCAATTATTATGGAAATAAATTCAGAAAGCTTACTTCTTTCAGAATATTTCCTCTGGTGTTTACGTTTCTCTCGTTTAAAACCGATAAAATGATTTTTCTCTTAAGTGCACTTTTGATTCACAATCATTAATCCCCGTAGCAATTAACTGGAGGTCAATGAAAGAGATATAACTTTTGTTGTTAACAGCAGTGTATAGTTCTGTTAATGAAGGACCCAAATCATCACTTTTTAAATGTTAAATGTTTCAGTATTTGCTCCAAAAACAGCATTTTATTTTTTCTTCTCTTTTGTTGATATCGATTTCAATTTCCTCTGCGACGTCAGCTTCTCTTTCAAAGAAAATTTAAACTGAGCCCTGATAAAGTTCTTAAAAATATTGATTCAGTCTTTGTGCTTACTAAGGGAAGCCTGGTAACGCCGTCAAAGGAATTTAAAGATACTTTTTTTGGATAAAATGCTAATATTTTCATTGTCAAAGCTATATTGCTTTCATGAAAAAATGAGCTTCATTCTAATGGGTATCGATTTATTAAATAATGAAAGATAACAAAATATTTAAACTTCTTGTGCATTAGCAAAATCGGGAAAGTTAAAATGACGATTTTTTTTAAAACTATATAAGTAAAATAAGTAGTTTATGATTTAAGCTGCACTTCTGATCGGTATAATGGTCAGATCGCCTGGCTGTCGTATCATTTGGCCGAGGTTCGATTCCCTGAGAGGTTTAGGTGCTAAAACTACAAATTAAACAAAAGGAAAATAAATAACGTACAGTATGTTTATGATCTTAAATTGCGTCCTCGATTGGTATAGTAGTTAACTTGGCTCACTACCATAACATTTGGCTAGCGTTCGAATACTGGAAAATTTTTGCATGTTTGTAAGTGTATTGTGATTGCGTAGTATGAGAGTAGGCCTCAAATCATCTCGAAAAATTCCTCAAATCATCTCTGATCCGTCCTTTCCTCGGGGTATTTCCCATCAAAATTGGGGGAGAACTACTTTATCGTAGGGGTAAAATTGGTGGCTTCCTGTGAAATACCTTACTTACTTAGCACCAGCTGAGTTTCTATACCGTCTTTTATATGACTAGCAGCATTTGTACTCAGCTGGTGGGGCATCCTATTGTCGCCTGGCTCAGCCAAAACTCTCTACGGAATATTAAAATTTGCAACAGAATTTTTAAAGTTACTTCCGAAGATGGGTATTTGTGACCTGTGGTTATTAAACAGAATCCTGTCAAGACTTTGACGGTACTCAATGAGGATTTTAGCAATTTTTTATGCATTGTGATTCTGAGTTTACAGCGAATGATTACTCTAGAGATCAGCGGTAACTTGGAGATAAAAAGTTATTAATACATTATACTAAACAATATGAATTGGGTATATTAATGTACCTCATATGTGCTGTTCACATATTTGCAGAGATCCTGTGTAATTTCTGCACATTTATAGTAGTAACTTGTGTTATTCACAGTAGTCACATTCATAGTAGTCACTGGGAAATACCTTGGGCAACGTTCTCGATGATGATAGCGCTAAATGTTCGAAAGTTATTGTCACTTTCAGATGAAGGCTTTAAGTTGCATGCGACCGGCCATTTGAAACAACACCAGCAACATGGTAACAACTTTTTACCTGTAGTGAGTTATTTACATTAAGATTGTATTGTATTGTATTAGGACAACGTGATCTTCTAATCAAATTCGACGAAATGTTAAGATGAACAATAGCGCTGCTGCTTAAAAATGTCACATTTAGTTTCTCGAAGATTTACTAGAGATAGATATAATGTTCTTTGAATAGATACAGAAAGAAGGACTGGTAATAAGCTTTTACTCTAGAAAAATCTGTTGACTGAATAGCAAATTTCGAAGTTTATTTCAGGAAGAACAGGTAAGATATAAATCCTGACCACCAAATGAAATTAATTAAAAATACTTGTATTTCTAATTAAAAAAGTTAGCTGCTTTATACAATTTTTAACGTTGTTCTGTTGGACAGCATATCCTTTATACTTTGTTCTTGAAAGATTAAATTAATTGTTTTTAGATTAGACCTGGTGCTTGTCTGCGTGTTCTTTCTTAGCTAAAATAACTGTAGTTATAATTGATGCTACCCTGTTTATATCTAAGTAGAGCCCGTTTTGATGGAACTATTTCATTGAATCTTGGTATATACGTTATATATACCCCGAAGAAAGGAATACAGTATATAAATAAAAATAAAAGTTCAAATTTTGCTCACCAGGTGAAAAGGGACGCATTAAGAACAAAATATATAAATTGGAAACACAAAACTTCATTTAATCCCAGCATTTGCTCAATGTGCATTTCATTTGCGTTAATCACATGTTAAAAGCATGTTATAGCGTGTTCAAAAACAGTTTCTCTATCAATTGCAACAACATGACATCTTATGCTTGCTTTCAGTTCAGGCATAATCTATATGCTTACCCCATCGACACGATGTTTCAGGAATCCCATAACCAGAAGTCACAGAGACTTAAGTCCGAAAATAAAGAGCTCAGGCAGTCAGAAAACTTCTCGAAATTACACAGTCATCTCTAAAAGGGGAAAAAATTCCGACAATGGGAGGTGGTGCACCCTCTTGCATAAAGAAAGTAGTCTCTAAGACCTGGAATGACTTGCTGCTGAAGAGGTTCGCAGTAACGGACATCCATGACAGAACACCTTTGAGAGCTTTGAGGAATGTTATCCTCTGAGAAAAAGGGAGAAGAATGAAATCAGCAGGAAAACCACACAATACAGTAATGTAATCAGGATACAGAGAGAATTGATGCACAGTATCAGGACTTGCAGTACCCCCATATGCGACAGTTTTGAGCATTAACTGCTCTGTCTAAGGTTATATGTGACTCGTCTTACTAAAAACGTTCAAGGCCCATGCATTGTCAACAGCTATTCTGGCCAAAAGATGGCTAGCAATATCAATGAGTTTGTCTCGGTCTGCAGGATGCAGCTCTTGCGCAGCTTTAATTTTACATGAATGTCATTTTACAATGAATTGCAGAACTTTTGTACTGTCGACAAATCACGTAACACCGCTCGAGCACTCATTGAGAAATATTGGGTATCTAATGCTCTTTTACTCTTGACAAGAATGATTTATTCCACAATTTCACTCTCTTTTCGCCATCGACGGAACAGCTGACTCACTTGGTTAGATGCTTGAATTATTGTTACAGCTGGTCCATTGGGTTAGTTGCCACAATTTCACTGGAAATCTGTTTCCGTTTTCTTCCTCGCCGTACACACAATTTAACAAACTCCTCAAATTTAGTAATTATTCTTTTCAGATCCTGACTGGACATGAGAAATTTTTGTAAGCCTTTGAAACGTCGATATTTTCGCACTGCAGTAGAAAAATTACTAATTTTCCGATAATACAACATTGATCAGTAAAACTGGATGTTTCTTCTTTAAAGTCATGGTGAAGAAGGATTTTACGACATTGACTACTAGCTTTATAAAGCGCCCCCAAAGTTGCATATCGTCTTTTCTACATTGCAAAAATCGGCATTTGTCGGTAGTAATTTAAGCTATTAACTTTAATTGCATTATTTCTTTTTCTCATAGTCCATATAACATATACTATATTAAGTTTCTACGAAATAGGTCTACCACAGCGAGATCTTCGTAGTTCTAAATTGGGTAACTTTAATTATAACTACCGTCTATATATAACTATCAGAAGGACTATGAAACTATTTATTAGATAATTAAATCAAAAGCTAGTTCTCAGATAAAATTTAAACTGAAATTTCTGATGAAATTTAATTCAATGCACAATACCTAGTTTCGCCTACCTTTTGCAAAGTTCCTTCCCCCTTCCTAACTCTTCTTGTTCTGATTTTGATTACTTTAGGAGATAAAGCTCCCAGTCCATGCTCATAAAGATCTTGATAAATATATACTTGAAATTGTATGTAAATAAACTAAATAGTTCAGTTATTCGAAATACAATTTCATGTAACTGACAAATGCTTGTAAAATGAAATCCGCTGCTTTCAGATTTCTTATTGATTGGAAAAGCATTTAGCTCCTTGAAGCGTCTCAAGAGTGCGTGTTTGCTTATAATTAGAGAGTAGGTAAGATCAATAAGGGGAACTGATTGAGGCAAAATATGCGAGGTTTATTTGCCAAAGGCGAGGGATGTCTTTTTGAAGTCTGTCAGACGACTGTTTGAAACTTTCAAACCAATTCCCTTTCAGCTTTCCGAAATTTTATTGAAAACTTCTTTTAAATTGAAAGATTTTAAAGAAATTCATGGCGATGTGCCGTAAGTAACTACTTAATGATCGATGTTTTGGGAATTATTCCTTGCAATATTACACAATGAAAAATAAGAAATATTGTTAGTTTATGACATCTTGCCCTCATTTTATTTACAAAACATACCTATAGGAATGGCATTAAATCTTCAATTAATTGTAAAGTTACACTCAGCTTTTACACGTTCATTTTTCTCCCACAGTATAAACTTAGATAAAAGCTAGTACTATGTTTTGTGTTTTTCCTGTTAAGCATATATAGGAGAAAATAAAATCTACGTATTTTCTTCGATAAATAACTTCATGTATTTATATGTGGATTTCGTGGTATACATGAATAAGCAATGAAAATTTCAAATTTCTCTTAAAAATTTTTCTGTGAAAATTAAAAGCACTGCTCTTAATGAATTCGCATAGAAAACGATTAAACTTGAACCAAATATAAAAGGGGAATCAGTCGAAATTAAAATTCACATATGAGTCAGACTTTTGTTCCGGAATCAATATTTTTTCTCACATGGGACAGTTCTATACCTCCCGTTCTACTCAGCCGATTGGAGAAATTCAACTAGAGTTTTTCATGTCTCGAAAGTGCGACTTGAGATATGTATTATATTTATATATAACATTATTCTAATATAGGTATTTTGACAGAAAATCTGACTTTTTCTGAAATAACATGCCAATTTTTCCATATTTTGATTCTACATCTCAAATTATGCCAAACTGCCAATTTTGTAAAAATCGCGCGAATAATTTTTAAAAAATTAGCTCTCAAAATTTTACATCCTTAATCTTAATTTCGAAATTTAGGCTTAATCCAAATATAATTCGCGCACTTTTTATGATTTAGTTTTTAAATTTATATTTTTAGATACTTTTTGAAAACTTTTTGCAAAATTTTTTATTATAACCTATAAAATTTCTAACATCATCTTAAAAGAGATACATTTCTTGGCCCACCTGCAAAATATTTGAGTTTTTTATTCAAAGTTTTCTTAGATGCACGTGAATTTATATATGGAGCGTTTTGAAATTTGGCATCTTTTTTTTTTTTTTTTTTTTTTTTTTTTTAAGTGATAATAACGAAAAATGCGGCTTATGCACGTTGTTAAAATTATTTCGCCAGGTAAATTATTCTTGGCGAAAACTGAAAAAATATGCTAAGATAAATTTGTGAATTGCTCCGTAACTTTCTCACCGAGTTTTACAAATTTTAATATTTAGGCATAATTTGAGTCTTAGAATCTATATATGGAAGAAACATTGGCATGTCATTTCAGAAAAATTCCGTTTTTTTCTCAAAATACCTATGCTAGTAGAATGATGCTCTATATAAATCTGATATAAATCCTAAGTTGCGCTTTCGAGACATGAAAAACGCAATTTGAATTTCGACAATTGGCCCAGTAGAACAGGAGATATAGAACTGTCTATTATTTTTTTGGGTAGAACTGTCTATATTTTTTTCGCAGTGTACATACTACTGACTGCTGTACAGTTGTAAAGACATTAGGTATTTTTGGAAGCAGGCAAGATGAAAAATTAGCAACGCCTTCGCCGGGAATCGAACCGCTGACCTCTGGAATACGCGCCCAGCGTTCAAAACCCCTACACCACGAAGGCACGCTAGGAAGGCGGGAGAAATACCTTATATGCTCCCCCTTTTAAAAGGCGACTGGGTTTTTTTAGGAGACCCAATCGCCAAATCCTAGGTGAGTAGGTTTATCATCCAACACCCTTTTAGTTCAGGCGCCACTGTAGAGACATGAACAGTGAAGTTCAGTGAAATTTAGCATTCCGCCATCACTATTCTTTTTCCTTAATATAAAAAAGCAGATGAAAAATATTAGTTTTTAATATACTAAACTTTTAAGATATAGAATTTTCATATTTAAAGTAAATCTCTTAAGGATCTACATTAAATTCAGTCGCTATCGTTTAAGTAAATATAAAGGTTTAAAAAATTAAAATACTTTACCGCAATAAATTTCCGCAAAAGTTTTGTTAAACGTATATTTCGTAGTACCCATATGATAAATAGTAGTTTACTCTAAACTATATTTTATTTGGCAATAAAATATAGCATTCTGACATCAACATTTCAGAAGTACCGCTATTTTAATAATTTATTTCACTTGTGTTATTAGATTGGTCTGTGGGAGGATAACAAACTGGATATTAAAGACATCGTCTGGCCTGGAAACAGTCCCGTTCCGCCTCCTGGAGTCCCTGAAAAATTCAATCTTAAAATTACATTTTTAAAGGAACCGCCATATGTCAACCTTCTCCCGCCTGATAACGAGACAGGAGAATGTAAGACCAGCCGTTCTGTCAGATGTCGAATAGCTCCTGAACATAAACTAATCGGGTAAGAATGTCTTGTAAATTCTCAGGTAACATATTTCTCACTTATTGTTGTTTATTTGTATTTTTGTACTTGTGTACAAATAAAGGATTAGCAACTGCTTACATTGTAGATTATAGCGATGTGATTATAGTATTATATTGGTTTTGATATTAAGCAGGTTAAGCAGGTTTTTAAATTTTTACTATTAAATTCATAATTACTGAAATAAATTTTCAAGACACAATACAATAAGAAATCTGAAAGCTTCAGATTTTATATTAAGCCCAAACGGACATCTTTCTCATTTGCAGATACATATACCTGTCGAAAGCATGTGGACTAACACCACATTGGGTTAAAAATACTTGAAAGTAGCATATCTTTAGAATTCCCGTTAGACGGTCTCGCGAGCTGGAGATAAAAGCTTTTTATTTCCTATAGTGTTGCCACTGCTCGCTTTGAAATTGTTCAATTTCTTAATCAAAAATTCTTTGAAGTTTTAGAAAATATGAAATAGGCAATAAAACAAATTCCAAAGTCGGCCCTTGCCCATGTTCGGGTGGAGGTATTGTTACTTTTTCACAGTTTCTTTCTAGTTTCACAGTTTCACACCGTTGATTTTTCACAGTGCGAGAAACATGCATTTATTTATGCACGTTCTTCATTATTTAATTTCTTTAAATGTAATACAGAGCGATAATATTTGGTGACAGAAATTTAAAAAGTGATTCTGTCATTTAAATCGATTCTACGTAGAATGCCGTTTTGAGACTAATAGCCTTTCTGGGCTAACGCCCATTTGGACTTAAAATATGAATTATTATTATTAGTTATTCTGAATGATACCGTATTAAGTTACATATCAGGTCTATAAATTTAGGCACTGTAACTCATTTTGTGTAATCAAATCTGCTTCATAATGCGTATTAGATATCAATTTATTTAATTACTATCTTTACACATCATGGTTAATTGAGTAAAGTGCCTGGAAATGATACTGCGGTAAAAGTGGAAATAAGATAAAGAAATGAATGAAATTCTTTCGCTGTTGTATTTACTGCAAATACTACTACGGATACAATAGGGAAACTACCTTTTTTCGTACAGTTATTGCAGTTTTGCTAATGGAAAATTCAATGATCCCCTTTTGTTTAGTAATCCACCTTTAGTTGTTATTTTCTTGATAGCGAATGACTTCATATTATCATTGAATATATATCCATTTTATCGCGAATGCTTAGAAATTCTTTCGCAAGTGAATAAAAAGCTTACGACCAAAAAAATAATTAAATTCTTGGTAGTGAGAGGCCATTTGTTTGCAATTCAAATCAATGGGTGATTTATTAAAATGCACTTGTTTTATGAGGTTTGGAGGAACTGGAAAAGTGAATAAAATAATTTGAAAAGAAATAATAAAATGTAAAAATATTTTACTGATGCTTTCCGTGAACTCATTTTATTTGATTATATAATATGATAATAAAATGTGTTATTAGAATAACGAATGTTTTTAAACTTTTCATATATTTATTCATTACCAAGAAATTTTTTTTGTTTATTAGAAGCACAATTGCGCACCATATCCTTTAATAATGATTTGAAAATGGAATTTGCAAAGGCAATATGAGCTGTTAAGTACCCGGCTAGTGTGTGTACTTATATGCAGGCTATGTTCATCATTGTACATACTAATTTCTACTTTACAGGTGTTTAATTGAGTAAAAGTTTTAGACTGACAAGCGAATAATGGTTTCAGTCTGAATTATAATTGTTTAATGAGTGAAGATGATAAAGTCCTAAAAAGATTAAAATAACCCTTTTATTAATTTTTCAAAATTTAACATACATCTTTGTGCTTACAAACAAAAACTCCGCAATATCAGGATATTTAAAATAAGTTGAAGTTTAAATTCAAGTAACGTAATAGGAGACTACGCAAAGTGGTCCATTTAAGCTGACTCAAATAATTAGTGGCGCACAATTAATATGGCTAGCAAAATGGCTAAAGCCGCAATAATATCTGGCGGAGCTGGCGTTACGATATAACAGCAAGAGAGTCTGCCAAAAGCTCTAAATTTTCGTCGCACAAGACGGAGCCTGATATTCTAAACCTCTAAATCTGGAATATCGATGTTCATGCACCCTTTTACTTCCTTGCTTCATTAAACAAACAGTCTCCAAGAGAATTTCGAATGATCACAACATTTGGTGTCATAAATTTGGTATTTCTTCGCGTTACATACATCGTGACAAGAACACAGTACAGACCGTCGCATAAGTTTTCTTTTATGTCGCACATGCTTGAGAATCACCTCCGCATTACTCTGATGTCTTTCCTGCATTACCATACAGACTTTTACAAGTTTTCATCAGCATTCTCTCTTTTTTCCCCCTCATCTTCACGTTCACTAATCTCCTCATCCAAATTAAAACGCACCCCAATCAACGCTCTTCTCCTGGTCAACTTCGATGCTTTCCTGACTTCAACTCATTCAGCCTTCATCCGCCACCACGGCTGCATGCGCGTTTCTCCGATCGACACTCTCCGATAGTAATCATCCTAACTTGACGTTCCCGTTGCCATATTGCTTATTCTACTTCCCAGACTCGAATTGTATCTCAAGACTCTTCTACAACATACATGAAAAGGAAACTTATGCCTTACTTCAAAGCTTATCACTTCTATTTTTCACTTCACGATCGACAATGTTCGGAAACAGATCTACGTATTCGACTGGGATGAGGGTTTCTTACCCAGGCGCCCAAAGAAACCTGAACTTCGTTCACGCATCATCCAAATTAGCGCCCTCTTTATTGATAATAACTTTCTTATTTAACTCCTAACCCTAATTATTAATTAAAAGTCATTTTCTGATGCTACCACGCCTCACTTGAATTTCATTGGTCAATCTCAGTCACATAGCCATTTTTTAACCGATTATAGCCACACAATTAAAATTAGGCGCAGCACATTTTATTTAGATATATTTTAGATGTTAAAATTTTAAGGTAATGGATGTGAAATAATTAAAAATTCTCCAAAAAATCAGAAATTAGGTTAAATAACATCGATTGCTTTAACGAATAATTTCATATAAATTTCATTAAAAGGAATTTTCTCCACTCTATCTGACACCCTAAAGAGTAACATTCTGAGATTTTTGTTTATATTTATTTTGCGCCAGTATTTTAGATTGTTAAATAAAGCCATGAGCAAAAAACCCTTTCAATATTAATTAAAAAAATATCTTAATCGAAAGTGGACAAAATCCTTCACCATACAGACACCTTCACCACATTATGTTATCATAAATAACCACTGCTTGTGTAAAATTTGAGCTTAATAGTGTATTAGGATATATCTTCAAAATCGGCGATACAACTTTGAACATACAAACTCCATGAGTGAGGTAAATAATAACTTATACAAATTCTATGCAATGTACAATATTGTTTCGGAATATGCAAAGCATAATTCAAAAAATAAAATTAACTTCCATTATAGACATAAAAACAGGAATATTAAAATATAAATTTCAAGCACTTCAAGATATTATTTCAACAAAGCAAAAGCGAGGTTCAATTCATTTCACCTAGTCCAATCCGTCTGAACTATAAATTATTATATTAACATGTATAACAATAATGATACTAAAGTATTTCATGGGTATAAGGCATCTACTATGCCAGAAAATAAATAATACATAAGTAAAAGGGAATTTTATGAACACTAAAGTCTCACTTTATTTTCAATTTAAATTTGAAGAGATCGGTATGAGACATGAGGGATTACCCAAACCTCTTTTTAAAATGAAATAATGAAATAAACTAAAAGGGAAATCTTTTCAACAGCTTTTATTTTTTTTATTCCCAGCCTTTTTTATATCCCAGGCAGCTAAACGTGTTTTAAATCTTCCTATTATCACTGTTGCGTTTAATATATAGCTTTGATCATTTTAGTAATGAAAATACTTTGGAATTGAGCTGAAAGTGGGAAAACAAAAACAAAATCTTAAAAACTGTGAAAAAACAAAGCAAATAAGGTTGAACTTCCTAAAAATGCAATTTAAGTGTCTCCGTTTGATGTATTACGAATTGAGCAGATCCGAAGTTAAAGAAGAATGTATTATTTTTAAACTAAAGAACCGCATTTTGCATGAATAACTGTTACTTAGAAAGCCTGTATTTAAACTGGATATAAAGAAAGCTTTTCTAAATTTCATAAAATAAATTCTTCGAAAACACTCGTCGTTTGAATGTGTGTACTATAATTTAGTAATTATGTAACATGGCTTTTTAATTCTGATTTGATTTAGTTTTAGTTTCTTACGACATTACTCACATCAGTTCATGTCACTTTTGTTCTGTAGAGATTCTATGACACTACAGATGAAATATTAATTAGCATGTTTATAATGTTAGTATGCAAATAGTGATGGACTGTCGCCAATAGCGCGATAAACTGTATGAACTGGAAACCCTGAAAAAGAATTTAATTGTGTAACACACTTATTCTTTACACTTACTTTTCACACTCCTTCAGGAAAGGACAGTGACTCTCTATAATATAACTCCTTTTTCAATATGTATTTGGAAAACTAACGAATTTTTATCTATTTTTCATGTATTAATAAAGAATGTGTTTTGTGATATTACAATTTCCATCTACACCTATTTTGGATTACAAGTTAATTAGGTATGATCTCGCTTGATGCTGCGCTGGATATATGGTAAGAAGAATCATTTTGATCTCTAATTTTATTAATTTGTTGTGAAATTTCGAGGCTATAAAAATGTTTTACAACAAAAGATTATGAGTCCTGATGAAAAGATCATAGCTAATTAAATACTAAAGAAAAAAATACTGTAAAAGCTAATCTGTAGTTTCATATTAAAACCGAAAATAAATCTTTTCGACGATACAAAAATGTTGAATTCAAGTCAAATGCAAATTGCAAAACTGAATTCCAGCAATTACTCAACATGGAAATTCAAAATGCAAATGCTACTAATAAAGGATCTTTACGATGTAATCGAAGATGTACCTCCTAGCCCCATTACAGAACAATGGAGTAAACGGGATCGGCAATGTCGTGCGATGATAAATTTATTTATCGAAGACAGCCAAATAATTCACATTAAACATGAAACTACTGCTAAAGCCACCTGGGAAAAACTCAGGCAGGTACATGAAAGGTCTAATCTTTCAAGTAAACTATTTCTTTTGCGAAAGCTTTACAGTTTGAAGCTTGAAGAAGACGGAAATAATCAAACACATATAAATACATTACTGGAGTTAGTCGATAAACTCAAATCAATAGGTGAGAATATAAAAGACGAACACGTTTCGGCACTTTTGCTTTGTTCAATGCCTAGTTCTTACGATACGCTCATTACGGCTCTTGAAGCCAGAGCAGAATCGGAACTGAATCCAGAATTCTTAAAAGGGAAATTAATTGACGAATTTAACAAGAGAGTTGAAAATAACTCATCAGATTCAAAGGCATTTAAAGCCTCATTTCAAAACAAGACAAAGAGAGAAAAGTTTTGCTCATATTGTCATAAAAATAACCATTTTAGATCAGAGTGTTATCATCTAAAATCGAAACAAAGAAATGAACCGCGCCAAAACTCAAAGAAAACATACGCGGATTCTAAAACACGCCAAGCAAAGAATGTCGGTAACCTCGCGATGAATCAACAACAAACAAAAATTAAAACACCGGAAATGGAATCCAGATGTGACAGCGTCGCTCTGTCTATTAACTTCAGCGTACATCAATCATCCGAGAATTTTATTTTTGACAGCGGAGCAAGTAATCACCTGGTAAATAATAAGAAATATTTCACGGAATGTAACCCCATAAATCCGTCAGATATTATAACTGCGAATGGGAAATGTATTAAATCAACGGCGATAGGAACTGTCCGTTTTAAAACATTAAATGCTAAACAAAAAATAACTGAAGTTCTATTATCGGAAGTTTTATATGCTCCTGAATTAGAAACGAATTTAATCTCAATTAAGAAAATAACGGAAAAAGGACTTTCGGTTCCGTTTGAAGGAAATAAATGCATGATCAGATTATTCTAGAATGTCATGCAACTAACAATCTTTACCAAATTAAACCAATAGACAGGAATAATGAACCATCAGCTCATGTAGCATTTCAGTGCAAAAATGAGAACTGTGTTCAACTTTGGCATAGACGCCTTGGTCACAGAAACGATGACGCAATCAAGCAACTTGTAAACAACGAACTCGCTGAAGGAATTAAACTAGATATTTGTAAACATGATACCAAAGGCATTCAGTGCATAAAATGTAAACTAACTGATTTTCCGTATCCCAAAGAATCTAAATTCAGAGCATCTAAACCGCTAGAACTCGTTCACACTGATATTTTAGGACCAGTACAAACACCGTCACGTCAACGTCTGTCAGTGGATACCTATACTTCGTAACTTTTATTGATGATTACAGCAGGTTCACAATGATTTAACTAATGAAAAAGAAAAATGAAGTAATTTCTAAACTAAAACAATTTATTGTTCTTACAAACAATAAATTCGGGAGAAAGGTAGAAACGCTAAGAAGTGATAACGGTGGTGAGTACACAAGCAAGGAACTTGAAGAATATCTTATAAAACATAGTATAAATCACCAGCTTACTGTACCGTATTGTCCAGCACAAAATGGAGTAAGTGAACGCAAAAATAGGTCTTTGATGGAGATGACAAGATGTCTTTTAGCTGACTCAGGTCAACCTCATAGATACTGGGCAGAAGCAGCGCTGACTGCAAATTATTTACAGAATCGTATGCCTACAAAACCAAATGCAAAAACTCCATACGAATTATGGAATAACAAGAAACCCAACCTCTCTCATCTGAGGACTTTCGGGTGCAAGGCATTTGCTTACATCCATAAATCTAAACGTGGTAAATTGGATGATACTGCTATAGAAGGAATACTCGTCGGCTACGACAGCAAAAGTAAAGGCTACAGAATTTTAATTCCTGGAGACAAAATTATAATAAGTCGATCTGTACGATTTATTTAAAACACTGGAACTGAGGAGCCTGTAAGCATATATTTAAACCAGGATGAAGAAAATCTTAAGGAAGAAAGCTCAGAACGGGAAGAAATAAAAATAGAACAACCGAAGAGGAAGAAATATCAGAACACGAAGAAGAACCTTTGGAAGTCAGAAGATCGAACAGACTCACAAAAGCTAACTCCTGATCGCTACGGATTCCATGTCAAATATCCAATCTCCTCCGAACCCAAAACTTGGAAGGAAATTCAAAGTTTGGAAGAAAATGAAAAAAGAAAACGGCTAACAGCTGTTCGAGAAGAAATTAATTCACTAGAAGAAAACAACACTTGGGAATTAGTTGATTTACCAAAAGGAAGAAAACCAATAGGCTGCAAATGGTCTTTCAAGACAAAGCTCAATGCAGAAGGAAAAATTGAAAGATACAAAGCCAGATTAGTCGCAAAAGGATTTAGCCAGAAGTTTGGATCTGACTATGATGAAACCTTTGCTCCTGTAGTAAAATACACAACGCTACGAGCCTTCCTATGTGCAGCTTCGTATAAGAACATGTCTGTCAGACATATCGATGTCAAAACAGCTTTCCTTCATGGAGAACTAGAAGAAGAAATTTACATGACTCAACCCGAAGGATACTTAAAAGCTGGAAATGAAAATAAAGTTTGCAAGCTGAAGAAATCTATATATGGTTTAAAACAAGCCGCTAGAGCTTGGAATCTGAAAATTGGAAAAATACTTCTAAACATGTCATTTAAACAAAGTAAAGCGGACCCATGCTTGTTTTACAAAAAGATCAATGGAAAATTCACGTATATAATATTATATGTAGATGATATGCTTGTAGGAAGTGAAAGAGAAGAAGTTGTAATGGAAACAATCCAACAATTTAACCTTAAATTCGTTAAATTATTAAATTATTAAATAAATAACCTTAATTAATAAATCAAAAACCTAGGAACACAGATTGGAATGCTGTCAAGAAAGTCATTCGATACTTGCATACAACTAAAGACTTTAAATTGGTCTTTAACAAAATTCAAGAACCTATACTAACTTCATATTCGGATGCAGATTGGGCAAATGACAGAACATTAAGAAAATCCATTAGCGGATACGTATTCAAACTAGGAAATAACTGCATTTCATGGAGCAGCAAACGTCAAAACTGCATTGCACTATCTTCAACTGAAGCAGAATATATTGCAGCAGCTAATACAACACAAGAAGCACAATGGCTTTTAAATTTGCTTAAAGATCTAGGACTAAAACAAAATCTGCCGATTACTCTCTATGAAGATAACAAATCGTGCATCAAACTATCACAAACGGAGAAAAATAGCTCCAGAACAAAGCATATGGACGTGAAATACCACTGCTTGCGTGAACTTCAACAAAACGGAATCCTGTGCCTAGACTACTGCAGAAGCTCCGACATGATTGCGGATCTGCTCACCAAACCACTAGGCAAACCTGTGTTCGAGAAACTACGAGAATCACTGCAAATGGCGATCCTGCCCATCAAGTAGGGGTGTTGGTACGCATATAGAGATGGACTGTCGCCAATAGCGCGATAAACTGTATGAACTGGAAACCCTGAAAAAGAATTTAATTGTGTAACACACTTATTCTTTACACTTACTTTTCTCACTCCTTCAGGAAAGGACAGTGACTCTCTATAATATAACTCCTTTTACAATATGTATTTGGAAAACTAACGAATTTTTATCTATTTTTCATGTATTAATAAAGAATGTGTTTTGTGATCTTACAATTTCCATCTACACCTATTTTGGATTACAAGTTAATTAGGTATGATCTGTTATGATTGCTTACTACACGTGAGAGGATCGAATAAACACAAAAAAATATATACAACTTATCTTGTGTAGGACATCTTGAAGTGGAGGACTCGTATCTTATCAAGCGTTGATGTCGGCCGGGCTCATCTTGACACTGGTTCTAAAAATGTAGGCGCCAATTCCCACTGTGGCCGTGATCGTATAGTGGTTAGTACATTGCGTTGTGGCCGCAATAACCCAGGTTCGAATCCTGGTCACGGCACCAAATTGTTATATAGAAACGTTTCGACGCCAAGGTTAAATAGCTTTACTTCAAGGTACCATGTTACGTCTTAAATTCCTATATGTTAAATGTTAAATATGAAACTACTTGCCGTGAAAGGTAGTGATCGTATAGTGAAACGTGTACAGCATTTTTGCGTTGTGAAAAAAAATGCATCCCGGGACCGCGCCGTGAGAGGATCGAAAACATAAGAAAAACATATACAAGAAATATAGAAAAAAACATATTAAATATATAAAGAAAACATACTGTAAGAGGTTCCAGATTAAATATCAGTTTATTCAATTACATCACAATAAGAAAAATCTTAACCTCATCTGAGAGTCTTTTCATTTAAATTCATAAAAACAACTTAAGGTTTGTCTGGTAATTTAAAGGAAAGGAAAGGGAAACAATTTAAGGCCTGAGAGTTAAATTTTAGATTCGACGTTGTTTTTACTGCTAAGGACGTTTTTGAAAAACTTGCCTAAAGTTCAAACACACCAAAAAAAATAAAACTTATCTTGAGTGGACATCTTGAAGGTCGACCGGGCTCATCGTTACACTGGTATGTTATTTTTCCACTGTAGAACAGAAACAGGAGCACTGCTGCCCAGGACGGCTATCCGCTTGGTCCTGAAAGTTTTATGTCAACACGCAGGTAACTCGTTCAAATTTCGCCTCTTTACCAGCACGCCGCAAGGAAGAGGGTTTTCAGCCTCAGGTCAGAAACGTTTTTTCTAGGCAATTACGGCTCGCCTGTTCTTACTCATCCCAAGAGCAAGCTTCACGAGTAACGTCCCAAGTAAGTTCCACCCGCCAGTCAGCAAGAGAGAGTTGCCTCCTAACCCAAAACGCGGCCGGGGAGCATATTTGCCGCTCCCTGCCGGGAAAACATTTTTCTACGTACTTACATCTTCTCTCTCGCTTTTTTCAACCTGTTTTCAAGAGTAACATCCACAAGTCCAGCCAACCAGTAAGTGCGCGAGTCCTAAAGTCAATGAGTCTCGCCTCTTAATCAAACGCGGCCGGGGAGCATATTTGCCGCTCCCCGCCGGAAAACATCTCTCTTCGTAATTACATTTTGTCCAGCAAGCCCGTAAGTCCAGCAAGCCCGAAAATCAGCGAGTCCGTCAGAGAGTGAGCCAAAAAAAGTGAATCCAACTCGAATTTCCTTCGTTTCCTTCACAAAACGGGCTCCCACTATGGCTTCACTTATCGCCCCCTTAATTATGGCAAAATCTTCGTTTTCAACTCCAGAATGCGGAAATAAGGGTGATCGCGCATGCGCGCCCTTCTTCACTTAGCCAACAACCGGACCCTCAATCGCCAAAAACCTGAATGACTTACATTGAAAGACAAGTAGCAACCTTTGACCTTTCTGTCACGTACTTTCCTCTCTTAAGGTCAACTAACAATGAAAATTCTTTCTCGAACATTCTAAAGGACAAAGCGCGCGAAATCATGACTTGGCAAAAATTGCCTCCCTTTCCCTGCTTCTTTCACAATGAATAAAAGTTTGTACAAGATTTGCAAATAGAGGAAAATAAATAATATTCATTTAAACTAAATACTATTTCCAGAAGCATCTGTTTTTCCCCAAAATTAAAGCCTTAAAATAAATAATTCATAATGAAATAAAAATTAAGATTTCCATAAATCATAAAATCATTCACATAGTTTTTATAACGCTATCAGATAATTTCTCTACATAACAGATCTCGCTTGATGCTGCGCTGGATAGATTTTAAGAAGAATCATTTTGATCTCTAATTTTATTAATTTGTTGTGAAATTTCGAGGCTATAAAAATGTTTTACAACATATAAGAAGTACTCTTATTCTATAAAATAAATTTTGCTGAAAAAAGCTGTGTCATAAGTAATTTTATTAGGCAACACATCCAAGTTATTCTCCCTGTTGGGAGAGTGCATCTATTATCTTGGAGATTTTTGTATTAAGTAGTGTTCCTTAATTCAATATTCGTCAAATGCTTGTCATATATTTCTACATATATAAAGTAATCTGAATTTTAAAAATTATTTATGGAAATTACTAATCCTAGCAAAAGCAATTTCACGGTCCTTTTAAGTTTAAAAGCTAAACTATACATGCTTTGGATAGATAGCAAATTTCGAATTACATATAGCTAATTACTTTTCTCTCAAGACTAACTTTTTCAATAATAAAGAAAAAAACATCAGCGTTTAAACTCCAACAGCAGTTTTATAATAACTGTATAAGATAGCATTAATTGATCTTTCCCCTCCGATATCTTGGCTGTGATTTCAAAGATATTCATGCGTAATTACTCAGCTTATTTCTGAAACGGAACTGTTATGTAACCAATTTAATGAAATAGTGTTAAGTAGAGATTTTAATTTTCTTGAATTTAAATTTATCGTTAAATAAAATTGTATTTTAGAGTATGAAAAGAGTGGGAAAATGCTCGTAGTGTGTGCAAAGGCTATGAAACTATGTGCGTGAAATAAATTTCTGACTTTAATTTGCAGTAAAGCCTGAAGACTCCTTTTTAATTTAGTTATTTTTCTCTTGCTGTTTCAAAAACGCATTTTCAAAATGCATTTCCTTCATATGATTCTTATATATGCAGTTTTTTTAGAATTATATTGTCGGCAAAACGGCACGTACAGCCAGGCTGGCTTCATATTTTGTCGAAAAAAACCACCGAGAGTGTTTTTACCCATATATTACGTTCTAATTGAGTTGTTACATTTCATGTACCAAAATGTACTCACAATTAAAACATATATATAAGAAATAAAAATGTAGGCACAAAACATATAATCACAAGTTCAATTACACAGCAGAACACGACAAAATATACACACATATATAAAGGAATTATGTGTGTGTCTTTTGTGGTACTCTTTCTGTATATAGTAAGAGTATTTTCAGAAACAAACACTTCCACTAAATTATTCATTTAAGCTCTCAATCTCTCTCTCTCTCTCTCTCTCTATATATATATATTATTTTCCAAATGAATTTCCCATTCCTTTTGAAAATAAGGGAGGAATTACCACATATTTTGTGTCTCGAATTATAAGCTTTGTGTCTTATTTTAAATCATTGCTACGTATTGTTTACCTTCATAAGTAATTTTTTAATGTAAGTAGATTATCTTAATCTACATTCTCAAGGATATAAAGCTTGCTTTTCATATCGCTTCTATTAGCTTAGAGAATAATTCCATATTATACGAAATGTATTATATTTTTACAGATATGGAATGTTCACAATATTCAAAAGTTGTTATAATATTTTAATTAAGAAAAATAACATTTTCTTCACAACGCTAAGTTTTTCAGTTCTCTGTTTGTTTTCAAATTATTCGTATCCTTTATGAGTGATTTTAAAATACTACTCGTATGTACTTTTAATTTATTAATATGTTAAGTAACACAATTAGTTTTATATACTTTTGGTACCCCGAAAGATACATGCATTGATGGTCAATGACTTCTTTATATAAAGCGTTTTCTTGGTTTTCCCCATACGTAAGGTGTATACGAGCCAGTTTTCCTTATAATATCCACCACGAAAGTATCCCTCCCCTTAGGCAGATAGCCCTCGAGTGCTTTTCATCATGAAATAAATGAAAACAACTTTTATATCAAGTTATGTAGTACTGAAACATTGCATAGTTTATATAAAACAAAATATTTTCCAATTAATAATAAAATAAATACCTTCACAGAAACGTGTAATGAAAATTTTCAAAAAAATAATTTTGCCTCGTATAATGATTTTCTAACAGTCTCTTGAGGATGTATTTTATTTTGAGCATCTTTATCCATTTTCGACTTTATTCAGCGAGTGCATTTATGCCGTACTCCATACCAAACGCAAAATCAGTACTTTTACACATAAGCATCTATAGTTGCCATTAAAGCAATTTCTCTAGACGTAGAAGATATGTATGTTTCAAAAAAAATATATCTTAAAACTAGTTAAGTATTCTCAAAAATCCTTTAAAGTCAATCCCAAGCTTGCTCATTGTCGTATGACTGATGACTACTACACTGTATTTCCAGATGCATTTCATAATGCATTGGGATATATTTGGCAGTTTTCCGGTATGTTCCGTGAATTAATTTTCTCGAACACGTTTGAGCAGGCTATGATTAATGATACCAGCGAGAGAGGATTTTAAGGATATCAGTCAAAGCAATTATTATTAAATATATGTTTTTCAAGGTTTAGTACATTCTGTGCTAGCGGAAAACGTGAAAGTCGGCTTTTTTTTGTAGTTTTGAGGATCATATTTCCGGCTATGGGACTGGGTTCCCTATTCCATTAAAAAATGACGTAAAACACTTACTGAAATTGTGAAGAATTTTTAACAATATGATAAAAGTTAGATACTATAGATGATTAGTTACTTTTATTCAATATATCCTCAGATTTGAATAAACAGTATGAAGTAGACAGTATTATGTATATTAGAAGGTATTATGGGGATTCTGGGGTTATTTCCATTCAATGTGAGTAATGCGTATTGCATTTCCTTTTTAAAATTTCTTTTAATTAAAGCAATTATTTTAAAAATAATTTAGTGAGATATGTTTCAGATGGTTCCAGTTAAGAAAACACGCGTTAATGGTTCATATAACGATATAATAATACATTTATCACAACCTTTTTTTTATAACAATGCTTACGGAAAATGTTTACACAATACATCATTACGACAAACTTTCCCTAAGATGGCCAAGTATTATGAGAAGGTGTTTCACACTGTGTCATCGAGAGCTAATTATTGTCCTCCCAAAAAATGAATATTATTAAGTAATGCATTGAATGTTATTTTATTCTCACTTATATAAAAAAATTCTTTGGATTAAAAAGTAAAAAAAAACTGATGAAATTCAGAAGAATTACGAAAAGCAAAATTTTCGTTTTTCAAAATAAAGACTTCACGAATGATGTCTATAAGGATTTTCTCCCCCATTCTTGGCATGCCTTTGTGGTGTGATGGTCTGCACGCTGTGCGCGTATTCCAGAGGTCCGTGGTTCGATTCTCGGCGGAGACGTTGCTAATTTTTCAATTCTTTTGCTTCCAAAAAAATACCTAATGTCTCTACAGTGGCGCCCAAACTAAAAGGGTGGTGAATGAAGAGTCTCCCCACCTAGGATTTGGCGATTCGGTCCCCTAATAACCCCAGTCGCCCTTCAAAAGGGGGAATATATAAGGAATTTCTCTCACCTTCTTGGCATGCTTGAGTGGTGGGGTGGTCTGCACGCTGGACGCTTATTCCAGAGATCCGCGGTTCGATTCCTGGCGAAGGCGTTGCTAATTTTTTAATTCTCTTGGTTCCAAAAGAAATGTAATGTCTCTACATGTCTAGTTAAAGATTTCACGACTATATCCACGAATGATGGACAACTTAGTCATTCATTTTATCCTGACATCACCAAAAACGTCACCCAAGACGCCTCACAGGAGATGAACAAATATTGCATCTGCACACCCGGGAAACATATTACAAACGTCTGCGTCTCATTATTTGGATATGGCAAAGAACAGAAGCTATCTTCTAAGAGAAATATTGCCTTCGTGGAAGACGTTCTAAGAAAACCGGCATATATTCACGTTACACAAGGAGATAAACAACGAAAATCTTTCATGCAGCCAGCCCTTTTCCCTGGATTCGAACCAAGGTCAAATTAAAGTTTAAATGTATTACAATTTTTCATATCTTACTTGTGCGAATTCCGATTTCCGACTTTGACTAATATAAAACGAAAAGAATATCTAGACCTTTAAATCTGGATCACAAAATAAGAGAATTTTATTTCATATTTCCCTCAAAATTACAAACGTATGCTTAAACGTAGGGACTCCGATGTGCTAGAAATGCATTCCAAAAATCTTTGATTGTATTAAGAACATGAGAAGTTTGTTTTTGTTAAAAATAATTCTATATTCTAATTAAAGTATAATTAATGATTAGCAAAGATTAAGTTTTAAAAGTGATTTTCCAATCAAAAGTTTTTAAAAATAAATAGATGAAAGCTGTTCATTACTAATTCAATGTTTGATCCATGCAAAATCAAATGGCATTTGATTTTTAACTTTAAAACGAAGCCTAGCACATTTGGAATGTTACAAGATGAACTTCCTTCTTCAGAGGAAAAATAGATTTGCTCAGGGTTAAAATTTCTAGTTGAAGGATATCATAATATAATCAGTTGAGGAAAACAAAAACAAAAATATTTTAGCCGAATTGTGCGAAATCTGTAAAATACACAAGGAAATCTAATTTTCAGCTTCAAGCAGACTTTTGTTGATTTTAGAGAGACTTCAGATTATTCTCACAAATAACAAAAATGAGGAATTAAATTTTTAAGCTAGAAAATAAATTGTACTTTAATGAATAACTTTACATCGCTTTTTACTAGCCCAAAGGGGCAATTTACCCAGACAGGCTATTAATTTCATTTTGGCATTTTGCGTTGATTCAGTATAAACGACGAATCACTTTTTAAATTGTTGCCACCAAAAATTAGAGAATATTTAAGAAGATTAAATAATGGAGAATCTGCATAAATGTATATATGTTTCTCGCATTGTGACAAAACAAGGGTACCTAAAGCCATGAAATTGTGAATAACGTACGTCCCCCTCCCCCCAATATAGGCATCTGGAAGCCCAAATTTAGTATTTATAATTTTTTTTATTATTTATTTCCTAATTTGTAAAGTATTTATGAGTTTTTGTTTAAGAAATTCAACGATTTCAAAGCGAGTAATGGCAACACTGTCCGGGGAAACATTTTATCTCCAGCGCGCGAGACTGTGCGTCGGAAATTCTAAGGATATGTTCTTTTAAATATTTTGTGACATTGCTGTAGAATTTAATTTTATGGTTTAAGTGATAAGAACATGATATTTAATAAATAATGGTAACGCGCAAAACTTGAATAAAACGCCCTTTTGTGTGTATTATAAAATCTGAAAGCTTTCAGATTTTTAGTCCAAAGGGGCAATTTGGCCTGAAGAACTATTAATTTCGTTTTGGCATTTTGGGTTGAAATCTTTAAAAGGCTGTATTACTTTTCAAATCGTTGCCACCATATATTATCCCCCTGTCTTATTTTTAGAGAAATTTAATAATGAAGAATCTGCATAAATGTATATATATTTCTCGTATTGTGATAAAATAACCGTACCTAGAGCCATCAAAATTTGAATAGCGTAATCTTCCATAGAATATGTTTCTGTGGAAGCCCTAATTTGAATTTGAAATTTGTTTTATTATCAATTTCAGATTTAGTGACACTTCAACGAATTTTTGATTCAAATCTAAACGATTTCAAAGCAATCAATGTCAACATAGTAATAAAAAAATTATCTCCAGCGCGCGAGCCTCTGTATCGAAAATTCTAAAGATATGCTCATTTTAAAATTAATTTGCAATATTGCTGTTGAACTGAATTTTATAGTTTGAGTACGTAGAACATGATATTTAACAAATGAAGGTAATACACAAAACGCAAAAAACGCCCCTTTGGACATAATTTGAAATCTGAAACTTTTCCATTTTTCGTATTCTTTCTTTCTTTTTTTTAATTATTTATTTATTTTGCGATGCCTTTTTCAGGTTGAATCATTCCCTGGCAATCAAAAATCCTGAATATTATAAATGCTGTTCTGGGTTTTGCATCGACTTACTTCAAAAATTTTCTCAAGATCTTAAATTCACTTACGATTTGTACCAAGTAGAAGATGGTGCATGGGGTGTAGTTAATGTAAGTAACATTTAATTAATAACCCTTGATATTATACAATGCCTCCTCAAATAATGCCCCCTTCAAAGAAATTTTGTTGATTCTCTATCGAAATTCATATAAATCAATGCCTAAATACATGTGTGTAAACAAAGTATATGACTTTAAAATATCTTAATTATGGTATTTAACTTTAAGTAAAAATTTCAGGCCTCTAGCAGTAAGATATAGTATTTAACATTTATTCTTCTCTTAAAATATTGTAGCTATTCTTTTGTTCTATTTGTTATTTTTTTTTCTGAAAGAATGTAACGAAAATTCATTTAGAGAGTATGAGAGAGCACATAAAACTACTTTCCTGATAAGTTAATTTAGTTTCTTATAATATACACAAGCTTTTCCCGTTTTTCAGAAATAGAAGATTTAATGCAATACTACGTCACTTTCAGCAATACAGCTGAAAGCGCGTAAAGCAAAGAAATATTATTTATTAACGTGCTTTAAGGAAAATAATGTCAAACAAAGTGGCCTCTTTGTAATTAATAACACAAACGAATAAATCAATAAATAAAATAACGTCATTTGCATAACAAAAGCAACAACGATATGATGAAAGCTACTCTATATTCACAGTTATATAAATAAAATAACGTATAAATAAATAACAAAATCCGTTTTGATGCATAATTGCTGGTAAAAATGCGAAGTACCTATGAACATCCGTTACTCCGCCTTCTTACTGGTTATTGCTACGGTAGTTGAGAAAGAATGAATGAAATAAGATTTTTTGCAACTTTTAATTAGACCCCGTTGTTATTACTCATTTAATAAAAGCTTTGTAACTTAATTCTATGAAACTGCTTTCTACGTATAGCATAAAATACAACTTGTTTTTATCAGGCTACGAAATAAGTTGACTTATTTATTATAATATGGACCATTATTGTAGCATTTTGAATTGTAGAACACTTTATTTTTTTACACCTGCAAAAATTAGTGAAAAACTTTCTTATGAGCTTACAGATGGAAAATCTTTGGCTGGACCCTCATACAGACAAAGCCAAATGACGTAAAGATGTTTACTTATCCTTCTTTATTATAGCGATATCGTTAAATGTTTGCTTAAAAATATTAAATTCAGATCTCCTGTATAGATGATTTATAACAGCATCTTTTATACCTAAACGGTACTGCTGCCATTTAATAAAAGGACAATTATTATATTTATGAATGCACCTTTAGCTTCATCCACGTCGGGAATAGATGCTGCAACATTTCCGCCGACATTAGCAGGAGAGTGCGTGAGTTTTATCCTTGAAATGTTTCAGCTTTTTAGCTTTTTGAATTAGGGATTGGCTTGCCTTAGACCGTGTTGCTGTAATGTAAACCTCAGTTATACAATTAAAGTAATATTCTCAGTTAAAGCTAGCATCTAAGATAACACTATATTTAAATCCTTGTTCTATTACTTCATTACTATCATTCTATTACTTAAGGTGGTTCTTTTCCTTGACTATCACGCTCTATGTATGAATCTTCTTCATCAGTTTCTGCTTGTTAATTTTAACGTCACGAATAACATTTATCAAATCTTCTGCCCTCTCTAAAAAAGAAATAACGTCAATAGGCAAAACCTATGTAGTTCACCCAACCGTAGGCTCTATGCCAAATATAGATTTACATAGAGCTTGCTTTAGGCCTGAATAAAACGCACAGTTTTTTTATAACTTTGTAAATGGTAGACCTTCTGAATATCTTAAGATTTATTTATTAGCGTATAAGTTACGCTTATTTATTACGTTGGTATTATCGGATATCTACACTGTAATCATATTTTCAACATCTTGATTAGCTATATCAACTGAGCCTTGGCTCTGGCGTGGAGTATTGACAAATAGTCCAAATGACAGATTTACATAAGTGATTGGCTGTTGAGTTCACAATGCTGTGTTCTCGATAGTTATTAAGCTTCCAAGAGAAGCAAGAACTTACATTTAGAGGTATTAGAGTAAAAAAATACCTGCAACTTCAAAGTAGAGTATTCCTCAAACTCAAAACGGTGAACTGCATGTAAAACAGAGAAATACAGTATTTTTCGGCCTTATGCTCTTTTTGAAATAGATAAAGGAATGAGGAACAGTTTTTTTTATCTGAGATATTAGCAATTTTTATAAAGCCGCATGATTCGCTTGAAAACAAAAAATGTAAAATCCCATTCCGATTCCTCTGCAGTAACAAAATTGAAAGCAATTCGAAGCACAATGATTAAATTTCAAATAAGGGAAAAAATGGTTGTTTTAAAGAATAATGTTAACGATTATTAAATAGAAAAATCATGAAATGATTAAGAGATATATATTATTTTTTAAACAAGACACATTTTCATTTAAAGATCACAATGAAAGCACAAACTGTTTTAATCGGAGAAATTATGCCCATTTCTTGAAGACAACTTCAAAATGTGGTAATATATTAGAAAATCATGTATCGACTTCCTACGCGAACGTATTCGTAACGTTTTACGAGGCAATTAATATACAAGCTACGCAGTAAATGCCACTTCATTAAGATATTTCCTATGAAATAAATATTTTTGATGTTTAAATGTATAGATAAATGTTTATATATTATATAAGCATATAATAATTTTCATGATATACACGGTGAGCCAAAAGTTCGTTAAAACTTTTAAAATTCATAATAAAGAAAGAAATGATGATAAAAAAATTAGTTTGCCCGAAAGGGTTCACAATGGAGTCGAATGTTTTTTAGCAGTAAAACATTTTTTAGTTAACAAATGTCACCGGTAGAGAACGCTGAAGACCCGAAACACAATGAACAGGACAGCAGTACGCTCCATTAATTTATTCTTGCAATAACAATTGTTTAGCACGACTTCCAGAACATTGTACAACAACACAACTAAGGCGACTCACAGCAACTGCTACAGTTGAATATAACATGTCAGAATGAATTGCAGGAATCTCACGACAGACAGAATATTTGGGTTCGGCAAATGTTGAAGGGGATGAACGGTTCATAAATGATTTCAAATAGCTCCACCACCAGAAGTCGACCGGAGTGAAGTCGGGTGATCATGGAGGCCATGCGATTTTGTAACCTCGAGTGAGCACTCTGTCTTCATCAGAGGTACTCAATAGGAATCGTTTTACTGGATAGGCATGGTGTGGAGGTGCGCCATCCTGCATAAAGCTTATTACAGATAACACACCTATTTAATTTAATGCACGCACGACTTTATCACTCAAAAGAGTGAAAAAATGCTCAGTTACTGCGAATGTTTTCCAGCCAGATATTGTAAACGGTTTTTCAAAGAAGAATGGTCCGACAATGAATGGTGAGGTGAAGCCACACAAGACTTTCAACTTGGCTGGATGCACTGAACTCCTCGTGCATCCAGCCAATACGAGCCAAATCCAGCCAAATTCAATGTCACCCATATACGAGTGTTCTGAGTGTTGATATCTGCGTGTAATGTGAAGTGCGCCTCATCCGTCCAGAAAATGTGGAACAGCCACAGAGGGTCGCTTTCAATTCTTGCATAGCCTAGTCGGCAAATGATTCTGTCCTAGCTGTGGCTCCCGGTTTGAACTCATACAGTGACTGCAATTTGTAGGGATAGAGATGCAATAACCTGTGGAGGAGACGTCGAATCAATGCTTGAGGCACATCCAATATCCCTCCAGCTTTGAGAACGCTGTAACTCCCCGTGGACGGTTCCGCAGCCATATCGTTCATAGTTGTTTCCACCGCAGTATCCACCCCTTCGGCCAACGACGGTCTTCCACTTCGTAGACTAATCTCCGAAAACCTAGTTTCTTCGAACTGCTTGACATGTTTACGTATTCCAAAACACGATATGTGGGTGTCTTTTGTCTTCAATCGTTTCGCCGTGCGAAATTTTGCCAACCCAGCAGTTGCTGATTCTCCATTCAAACAAAATTGCTTCACCAAAAATGCTTGCTCGCGTGACGATAACGATCTGAAAGCGAATGAGAAATCATCGTGTATCAGGGTTTCCTACTGAAATATTAATTTGCATAATTCTGCTGAATCTCTGTCATGCCGGAGCCCTCTACCGGTGTCATTTTTAACTTTTTTTTCCTGCTAAAAATTACGACTTGCTTGTGAGCTCTTTCCTGCAAGCCGCTCTTCTTTGTTACAATTTCTTCCTTTTTTAGATATTTTTAAAATTTTAACGAACCTTTGCCTTCCTGTGCATACTGATGAAAATATTTTATTCAGCATTTGTAACTTCTCAAATTGTTTAGTTTTCTTCGAAACCTTTAATTTCAATTCATAAAACTCTAAGCCTACATGGAAAGCCATTTGCGAAACGCTGCTGTAGCATGTTAATATTACTAATATGTTACCCGTTCAAAAGTTAACCTTTTTCTTTTATCTAGCCCCCTTTACAAAACACATGACATGCCGTTTATATATATATTTAGTTACATTCATAAAAACTGTAGTTCAAAATCAATAACATAAAAAGGTGACTCAATTAGGAGACTCAGAATTCATTTCAATGATATTTCTTATATTCCTTATGCTGGAGCGTCGGAGGCAGGGTGGTGGGAGTATTGAAAGCGAGGAGAAGGAAGATGATTTGTTGATAGTTGTTATATGGTTCCATTAGTGAAAACAAGTTACTAAATTCCATAATTCATCAATGTCTCCCTTCTCGGTGTTGAAATTTGCGGAGTGCTGTATCAAATATGGAAGTGGGCATGTGCAGAATGCTTCATTAAACCAGTTTTGCGTATAAGAATGTAATTATTATTGGATGAAGACTTATGACAGTGCCCGATTTTGATTGAAACAATTCATGGTGTTATTAATTTGCAAATTAATATTCACAAAACCGTTTTGAAGAAAATAACACGATTTCTAAAAAATGCTCATCTCATATATCTTTAGAATAAATAATTATGAATAAAAATAGTTTATTTCCTAATTAGTCTTAGTCTTTCTTTGTATGTTCTGATCCTTTTCAAAGGGTTAAAATCAAACTGTGTACTTTTTTAATATCTCAAACTCAGTAAATGACGTTTTCTGTAAAAGAAAAAATTGAACTATCATTAACACTGTAAACCTTTAAATTTATTCTCTTCATCACTAACTAAATTTTCTCTTCTACAGGCAAATGGCACATGGAACGGTCTCATAGCCGACCTACTGAATCACAAAGCAGACATCGTAGTCACTTCGATCAAAATCAATTCCGACCGTCAACAGGTGGTGGATTTCACGGTTCCTTTCTTGGAAACCGGGATTGCCATTGTTGTCGCGAAGAGGACGGGAATCATATCACCGAAAGCGTTTCTAGGTGAATAAATTCGGTTGATTAACTTTCTATGGAAAGCCGCAAAAGTTTGTCGTATTGAGTTGGTGGAATAGGAAGACATCCTTTGCGCGCGATTCAATTCAAACCTATTTTCTAAACATGTTTCTATTCATTCGAATGTTAGAACTTATGAATTTTTGGAAAATTGAAGCCATAAATGTATATGAATGATTTGTATATTTCTTTATTTCGTACCGAGAATGCGTGTCGGAATTTAACTCACTTTATTAACAACTGAAGCGTAACATTTATTTGTCCTTATTAACTACTAAAGAACCTTAACAGATATAAAAAGAATATCTTTATACCCGTATCAGAGGTAAATAAATTCGACGCAAGTAATTCCTCCCATAAATACAACAAATGTACAATGCCATGTATTCAGCAAACAGACTACGGTATAAAAACGAAAGAAAAATAATCAGTTTTAGTGGGACAAATGCGAAAATTTTGATAGTGAGAGCTGAGATTCAAATGATTAAATAAAGCAAACAAACTCCTTTTCAAACTTTTGGCCTCGAGTAAATTCGAAGAATCGAAGAAACTTTTAAACTTTTAGGGCAATTTTTTTTTTTTTTTTTTAGTAGGTAAGTCATGGAGGACAGGGAAATTGTTTAACAATAGAAGAGGTACTATTATTTCTTTCTTTTTGTCATAAAAAATTTTGTCAGAAATCAGTTTTTCTCCCTCCTTTCTGCATGCCTTCGTGATGTAGCACGAAGGCATTCTGTAGCTTTCTGCATGCCTTCGATAGCACACTCGGCGTATATTCGGAAGATCCAGGCTCGAGTCCGGTGAGGGCATTGCTTATTTTTAATGTGCACTGCTTCTAAAATAATTTGATATTTCTTCAATGGCTCCCTAACTAAAAAAAATAAGGTGGTGGATGATGATTTTTCACCACCATGGTTTGACGATTGGGTACCGTAATCCCCAGTTGTTCTTAAAAAAGGAGAGTATTTAAGGTATTTTCTCCCCCCCCTTTCTGCATGCCTTTGGGGTGTAACGATAGTATAATCGGCGAGTATTCAAGAGGTCGAGATTCAAGTCGTGGCGAGAGCATTGCACATTTTTCACAACTCCTGCTTAAAATAACCTCTACAGAATGGCTACAAAATTAATGAACTATGACAAGTTGAACGACAAAAGCATTTTTCAAATTATTTTCAGACTGCCTTTTAAAGTTCACTCAGCACGACATAAAATATTTCACTCAAATATTTAAATATAAAAATAATTTTCAATAAGCAGAACCTAATAAACAAGCAAGCAAATCAACTTTCATTTACATTTTGGCTGATTTATACTTGCATATCATAATATAATACAAAAATATCAGGAGTAAAGGCAAACATATCTTAAAGACTAATACTACAAATATCATATCCAAACATATTTGGTGTATTTGCTGCAGCTTTAGCGAAATGCTATCAAATGTTTTCACGACGTATTCAGAGTTTTATTGAAATTAAATACTTGAAAATACTTGTCAAAAGATATTTTTGAAAGTTCAACTTCATTAGTCTAAATTGTGCTTTTGTAAATTTTACATATTACCTGTGGGAATATTTTTAATTATTTTCCTGTAAATGTTTAATTTTGTGAATTCTGACTTTGTTCGATTTACTAATTTTACCTTATTCTGATATTTCTGATATTTGAAATATGCAACGTTAAAGATATTATTCCAAACTGTCTTTTACCTTTTTTTAAAAAAAAGCAAACTCTGAAACAAATTTTATAGATTCAGTGTGATGGTAATTACAATTGCAAACTTTGTAAAGTTCGTAATTTGTATTAAATATTAACAAATTTTTTTTTCTTGTTTTTGAAATTTAGAGCCTTTTGACACAATATCATGGCTCATGATATTACTTGTAAGCATACAGGGTGCGGCCTTGGCTATTTTCTTATTCGAATGGTTGAGCCCTTACGGTTACGATATGAAAATGTCTCCACCTAGAGGTATGTTATCTTATTTTAAATTTTCAAAGTAATTAACTTATATAAAGTATAATTTCAATAAATTTACGTGTGAATTAGAGTGATTATGTTTTAAGCCCTGACGCATGTTTCTTAGACCTATATAAATAATTTTTAATCAATTTTATTTTAATATTTACTGTTCTTTTTGTTATATACATTGCTGTAAGAGATTTATATAAATAGCAATTTTTATTTCTCTAATGATAAATAAGTTTTATTATATCTGATATTATATTTTTTAATATATTTAAAAAATTTCTGCTCATTTTGGAATTATTTTGGAATAATTTATTTACTGCTTTTTAGTAATCATATTTCATGTACTTTCCTATATGAAAGTTTAGGAATGTGTCTGTATGTATGTGTGTGCATATAGTTTTCTTTCAGAGTGCTTTATATAAACTAAGCGGATTCCAGCAATAAATGAAAAAAATTAACATACAAAATTCAATAAAATATTTGTCAACATATATCATTTTATAAGTCAAAAAACATTGAGTTGTTGATTTATCGGAATTGTAAGTATTATTTAAAAATCTGATGTGTACACCACATAACTTTCTTGTACGGAATATTAAATTATACGCATTTTCCTTGCATTTCATTAAAACGTATTGAATTGAATCATATCTACTTCGTCGATAGCACATAAACCACAATAGAACAAATGCGCTTTTTAAAATTCACTATATTTATTTACCCTAGAGATACTTTGGCGCTAGGTTCACTTAACAGCGTTACATATCATTCACTTTTTAACTCAGAATACAGAAAAATATTATATCATCTGAAGATTTATTTAATCGTTGTCACATGTTCTTCGCGATGCAAAAGTAATAAAAACACAAAATATCTTCATTGAAAATTTAAGGATATAGAAAAACAGAAAACACAGTTAAAAACACTTAAAATTTTTTTTTACAACTACATTTACGCAAAAACAAGCAATTCGGCCAGCGGGTAAGAAAACAGATTTTTCGGTGCAAAAACTGTGTTTACTTTTGGCTTGACTCGGCAAAAAGACACTGAAGGCATAGAAACTGATTTAATTGTTTTGGAAGCTATGCTGAGTGAATATGTGGGGTAATTTAATAACTTAAATGATAATACCAGAATGGATTAAGCATAATTTAATTTTGCAATAATAAAAGAAGACATTACTTTGCGCTTGTGAAACTTAGTTTCACTAGATTGGCAACAAATCCACTAATCTGCAAAGTTTTAAATGTAAACAAATATGGCTGCTATGGTAAAAAAATTGGCTTCGACTCACTTAAACAATTTTTAAATTGTTGATAATTATACAACTATAATATGCAGGTTAACTAAAGGCTTAAACCCTTAACCTAAAGATAAGAATAACATAATCCAGTCATTTTTAAGGCAAAAATTGCATAGCTTACAAACATATAAGAATAAGTATTAATATAAGAATTAAATTGTACGCAATTTTCTCACATTTCATTCAAACATATTGAATTAACAGGTAAGAAATTTTGAATTAAATCTACTGTATTCAAATACTATAATAAATCTGAAACGATGTATAAAAGAAATTAAACAAAGAAAAACGAAGCAGTTTTTCACCGACGATTCAGCGCCGCTTATCTAATGCGCATGCGCTACTAATTAATTGAGTTCTCACTTCGCATCAAGGCAAAAGTACATAAAAACTCAAAATATTTTTATTAAAAATTCAAAAATATAAAAAACATAAAACACCAAGTACAGATAAAACAATTAAATAAAAACAATTTTTACAATTAAAATTACAGTTTGTATGCAAAAACAACTTAAATGATAATTCCAAAATGAATTAAACATAATTTAATTCCCATTAATAGATGATGGCGTTATGTTTGCTGTTGTGAAGCTTAGTTTCTCTAGATTGGCAACAAATGGACTATTCTGCTACGTTTCAAATGTAAACAGACATGGCTGTTATCGTAATCAAAAATTAGACTTAGCCGCACTTAAAAAACTTTTAAAATATTGATAATTCCACAATTATTGCATGCAGGTTAACTAAAGGCATAAAAATCTTAACCGGAAGATTAAGAACAAAATAATTCAATCATTTTTAAAGCAAAAAATGCACAATTTACAAATATATAATAATAAAGAAACTGAGCTCATTTGAGCCAAGTGACAGATTGGACATATATAAATATATATTTATAGACTTTTGGTGTGTCCGATTGCAACCAAAATAGGAGATGCACACCTACGGTAAGAAAAGGAAGAGAAGTCCACCCGCCTCACATTGCTGCCATATGGTTATAGGAGCTTCCTCCATCTATCCACAAGCGACGGCGACCAGCGGCCCGGCCATGATCTCCAAGCAAAGATATTAATATTAGCCACGAGAAACCAAGGAATGAGCTCGGTAAATAAAACGTTAGAATAAAGAAACAAAAGCAAACGTAAAAATACAAGCCTTGCATGGCCACAAAGCTGATAAAACATACAATCAAAAGGAAAGAGAGAGAAACAGAAGAAATCTAAATCAAAATAATGTTGTTAGTATAATAAACTGAAAAGAGAAGGAAAGGAAAAAACAAACATCAAACTTACAACAAACATCCACACAAAACCACACAAACGTAAAACAAATAAATCGCATTCTCTAGTAAATAAAACATCGGGAAGGGCCAGGAATAAACGTCCGCGATGAATTCCCAAACAAAGTCAGAACTAACCTAATACCAAGTTGAACCAGCAGAGAGATCATTTCCGATTTGACCACTGAGACTCTAGTTCTCAGTGGTACTGTACAGATTACTTATAAATTCAAAGTACAAAATTTAAGCATTAAAGTTGTAATATAAACGATTAAGCATAAATCTCCTCAGAAATGATGAATATATTCAAAGCATTTAACTAAACATTGGTTTTATACTCCATGAGCTATCTTTGGCAAAATTAAATATAGAGAATGCCCTCACTAATATCCTATCAGTGTATAAGTGTGTGAATAAACGAAACAACACAAAAATCAAAACTCTTTCGGGTTTACAAACAAAGAATTCTTAGAACATATGCCTTGTTCTTTTAGACACATAATATATTACAAAGTACAAGCATAATATACATGAGTGACACAGCACAATTAAAATTACAAAGCTTAAAACAAAATTACATAATATAAAAACTAAAAAGTTAAAATCGTACTTTCTGAAAACATTCAGAATATCAGGCATAAAATACAGATATAAAAATCACAAAATAAAATCATTAAAACCATACAAAGTCAAAAGAATTATAAAAATCATTAAAATATCCATAAAGTTCTAAAAGCACATACCAAAAAAATAAAATCAGTTTCTTAAAAGCATTCAATAAGCATCATTCATAGTAAAATCCATATATATATATAAAGGTTAAAATAGATTTCAAATTAAAATTCCACATTCAATTCTATTTGCATTTAAGTAGCCCAGAACGGCCTCAAGTACTTAACATGTTTACTTATATCCAGAACGTGATTATCTGTGATTCCATGTAAGTTTCTCAAATCTTTAAAAATTTCACATCGATAGAAAAAATGGTCCGAGTCAGCAGGAACTTCACATCTTGGGCATAGATCCGTTTCTTGTAAGCAGAATTTTTTCAGGTAACTTGGAAATCTTCCATGCCCAGAGAGGAATTGATTAACGTCAATATTGTTGTAAAGTGGCATGTGCCTTTTAATCCGTATGAACCGTAAATTTTCTCTGTGCTTCTTCGACTCAGACCATATGGTATTCCACTTCTTCAAGCAGTCCTCCAGTATAACTCTATTGGCAACTCTTTTCGACCCAGGAATTTCAATAAAGTCAGCAGAATCAGATAAAGCAGCCTCCTTAACCAACACATCCGCTCTCTCGTTGCCCGCAAATCCTGCATGAGCTTTCATCCAATGCAGTCTAATTGTAACACTGCTAAAAATATCTCCATACATTTTCTTAATATTAAAAATGGTAAAATTTGTAGAAATGGGACGGGATAAAACTTGCAACAGAGAGAGACAATCACTATATATATTAACAACAGAGGAACATGGAATTTCAGATTTAACATATATTAGGGCTTTTTCAAGAGCGCAACATTCGGCCTGGAACACCGAGTTGTAAGAATTCATCCTGTAGCATTCATGATGAATTTCGGTGCCATAATAAAACACGACAAAAGCCGCTCCCATTTTTCCATCGATGCCCGAGCCGTCGGTATAAATATCAAACATTTCAATAATAGGTAAATCTCTATAAAAATTACAGACAATATTACAAGCGGGATGAACAAGCAATCTATCAAATTTTTCAAATACATATTTAGTAATTAAAGCATCCCCATAAAGCTTAAAATCGAGGCTGCCATTTCTGAAAAGAAACTTATCATAATAAGTACTGTAAAGAATTGAGAGAGGCGGAGTGCCGGCCAGGATGCATAAAACTTCCGTGGAGACCGTCCTGAAGCTACGCGTCATGGCCAAGCACCAGCTCCTTTAAATGGTATCCAATTTCATGCGTATTCTACAGAGTTCCCCTGCTCTGGAACCCCAGGATCCTATGCCATACATAATAATGGGTATAACGACATTCTTATACATTTCACATATCGTGTTGCTTTTGATATTCAAAGTACACGTAGAAAATGTTTGTAAAAGATTAAAATTTCATTAGTTCTCCTCTGCACAGCTTTGAAATGTTCGGCAAAGGTGAGTCTAGGATCGAGGATAACACCTAAATATTTCATAGTGTCGACAAATTTAATTCTTGAGCCATTAAATCTGAACTGAGGAGCTCTGCATTTTCTGCCACCCTTAGGGAAGAACAAGGCGTTGGTTTTCTCCAAACAGAATTGGAGACCTTCATCCTTTCTCCATTTTTCAAAGTGCAAAGTAATCTGTTGAAATAGTCTTCCTAGCTTCTCTAAGGAATCCTCTTTTAAAAGAACAAGAACGTCATCGGCATAAGCAACAACCTTAACATTTTCGGGGAAATCAATCTTAAGCAACTTATTTATAATCAAGTTCCAGAAAAGGGGTGCACTACAGGAACCCTGCGGGCAACCTTTATATATTTTCACAATGGCATCATCCTTATCATCAAAACTTATATCGTTAAACAAGATAGTCCTGTTCTCAAAATAGGTCATGTAAATTCTAATAATATTGTATGGAATCTGCAAATCTAAAAGAGTGAGCAATAGGGAAGACCAACTTATCGAGTCAACAGCCGATGAAATGTCGAGTGAAAGTGCAACGACATGTGTATCAGATTTATTTTCTATAATGTATTTAGTAACTTCGTGCAGAGCAGTATCAGTACTATGGCGACGAAGGAAGCCATGCTGGTTTTGACTCAGTTTATTGTTTTTCAAAACCCAAAATAATATTCTGTTAGCCAATATTTTATCCAGAATTTTGCTCAGAAAACCTAAAAGTACAATAGGGCGCTTCTTTCCATTTGATTTAGGGATCATTATGAGCCTCCCCATCTTCCAAATATCAGGAAAAACACAAAATTTAAAACACCTATTAAAAAGAAGATATAAAAATTCAGAGTAAAATCCATAAAAAACCTTAATAAAAACAGCATGAATTCCGCCTGGCCCGGGGGCGCTTTTACTACGTAGCTCTTGTACTTGTATTGGACCTCCTCCTGTGTCAAATCTGGATCCATCATGGCATCACCTTCCAAAATGGCTCTAATGCTATCAAAGTTTTCACGTGTACCCAAGTCAAGAGTATCAATTAAAGCCTTCTTATTTAATTCAGCTTTATCACTCATTGGCTCAGAAGCCACTATCATATTTCTACTCCTGGTTTTGCCAGTGGCAGTTCTCAAAATTCCATCATAGTATAGCTTATTATTCATATAAATTCTGCTTGTGGCTTCAAATTTGGTCTTTCGTAATATACGTTTATATAGAGCCATTTCTCTTTTGTAATCTATTTTTCTCTGTATTCTCTCTGCCTCAGAGATGCCGGAAATCTGTGATCTCTTTCTTAAAGCACGTAAACGTCTACGCAATTTCGTAAGGTTTTCATTCCACCAAGTAAAAACTATTTTATTCTTATGCCTGGATCGTAATTTTCGAGTAGTCTGATTTCGTAGATTCCTAACAAAATCTTCAACAAACCCATTCATCTCATCAGCCGATTTAATCTTTTTTAATTTATCATGGTATCTCAATAGTTCAGACTTATAGCCACGACAAAATTTCTCTATTCTTAGTAAATTTCTTGTGATTCCAAAATGGTCTGGCTCTGGAATGTCTCTATCTATTTCCAATATTAAAAACTTGTGATCACTCATGGATTCTTCTTCCGAGATCACCAGATCGTCAGGGTTACAATTCATGTTTGTAGAGGCCATAACCAGATCCGTCCATCCAATTCCTTAAGAAGAAGAAAAAGATGGTGACGAATTATCTGCATTTAATAGGTCCAGTCCGTTGGCAATTATAAAATCAAACACTAAGGTCCCCCTGGGATCGGTGTTTGGAGCACCCCATGAGGAATGCCTTGCATTAAAATCACCAATTTCTCATAATTTGGGCAGAATCTTACAATCGAGTAAGGCATATCGAAACATCCGCGGCAGGAGAAAAATAGCAGGAAATAATGCCAATCCTGCTCGCTCCAAAAATTGAGATACAGACAATCTCATCAGACTTAAAGTTAAAGGCGCATTCAATATCTTTGTTAATGACCACAATGGCCGTGCGTCCCCCAGGATGTATAGCAACGCGCCATGTATTCTGACAGAAGGCCAGATTTCCGTTAATCAGGTAGGGCTCCTGCAGGCATAAATTGTCAGGGTCAAATCCCAAGACATTCTCTAAAACCGGGAGCTGGGCGGCAGCAAGAGAACAGTGATTAGCATTCAAACTAACAATCTTCATATTAAAATTAACAAAAAAAAAACCAGATAAAATACAAAAGTAATAAAGAAAATTTAAAAACATATGTACAAATTATTGAAACCCGAGTCCGAAGCAGTTCTAAATTTATATGTTAAAATCAACATCCAAATGCTCGCAGATAAAATATTTTTCACTTAGAAGGCATGGGCACGTCTTATCAGTGGCGCGGTGAGACACATCCTATTTAGTTTTATATTTCTTATTAGAGAATTCACAATTAATACATCTAGTACTTTTTCATTACAATCTCTTTTAAAATGACTTCCCGAACATTGAGAGCAGCATGTCTCAGACTTACAATGTCTTCTTGTGTGGCCAAAAGACCAGCAATTTGTACATTGACGGGGTCTTAACAATTTTACGCTGTATGACTGCCAATCAATCAAGATTCTCTTGTTTTGCAATATATCTTTTTGGCATCTCGAATCAAAAGCAAACAGTCTATGGGATTTTCCCTCCTTGGTAGTAATATCAAATAAATGTCTGACACATTTCTTATTACATTCACAGTTCTTACAAAATGCCATAATCAGAGTTTCATTGCCCAAATCTTTTTCAGTATCATAGATAATCACTTTTGGTCTTATGAAACGCTTCTTTCTCATAAAGATCTTAGATGCAAGATTTTTCTCATGTATAGCTTCTTCAAGTTTTGAAACTTCTTTTTTGTTGGCCAATCTGAGTCTAAGCTCTCCATTCTCAAATCTCTTGGATTTATGAATGTGAATTCCCAGCTGGGTAGGATTAATTTCTCCGACGATTTCGTCATATACATCAATGTCTGGAGTCAATTCGTCTGAACCCTTTATATCAACAATTTCTTGATGTTCATTTCTGCAAGATAGTCTTTCAAAATTTTCAGTGATCATTCCTCGCAAGTCATTAATCTCACTCTTGATATCTTTAATCTCACAGCTTGTGTTAGCCTTAAGTTCCATCTCCAGAATATGCAATCGTTGGGCCGTAGCCAATTCTAAAATCTTATCAAGTCCTAAAGTAATTTTATCCGGGAGCATTGCTCCGATTTTTTTCTGCGTCTTTATCTTATCAACTATTTTATAAAGTTCCTTCACAACTTCATTAATACTATTGGTCTCTCTCAAAGTCTTATCAAAGACGTCTTCCTCTCGACACTCACTTCTCTCTGATCCCGCCATCTACTTTACAAACTTCTCGGAATCGGGCTCCAATCCAATAGTAAAATCAGTTCATAAATACAAGTCACAGATAAAAATTTTTCAAAGTACAGCAAGGCCCATAAAACACATTATATAGGAGAACCTCTAAGCACTCAAATTTGCGAAAAAAAATGGTGCCCACAGGGCCTGACACCTTCACCTGCCGTAAGACAGTTTAAAAAGGTTTTACATAAAAAGAAAATGCCGTGCACCTACGAATGTAGTTTAAACACGGACTTACATACCTAAAACCTTAAACACTAATTAACTTAAAAACTAATAACATTAAAAATTACAATAAAAATACACACACACAAACTACAAACCCGAAAGAGAAAGAAAAGAAAAATACATACAATAAAATATACAAAATCAAAAGGAGACAAAACAGAGAAAGACCAAAATACAATACAGACCAAAGACAAAACAAATTATAGGTGTCATACATTATAGGTGTATGACACCTACATTATAGGCATCATACATACAAAATTGCAACTTTCTGAGGCTGCTCGTTTTTGAGTTATGCAACATGCATACGTACATAAGTACGTGCTTAGGTACGGACGTACGTACAGACGCCACGAAAAAAATCTCTTCAGAATTCGTTTGAAATTAGATTTATGATTTTTTGGGGGAAAATGAGTCCTTTATTTTGTTCTTACGTACAGATGTCATGCAAAACATCTTTAAATTGCATTCGATAGTGGCCAAAATGGATATTTTCGTTGAAATATGATACCCGAAATTTTTCGCCATTACAGTACTACCTTTTTAGTTCGTACAAGGAAGCAAAAAGGAGGATTTTATATTTATGGAGCATTACTACCCTTAATGTTGAAGGTATTTGCATAAAATGAAATAATAAATAAATAAAAGATTTCTCCTCCAATGGCCAAGTGATTGCTGAATATTGGTATTCGGTCCGAGTTCTAATCCAAGCGAGCGCGTTCGCTGCATGTTTCGTTTTCTTAGTTTTCCCCATGTTGTTTGTGAATACAAGCTAGTTTCACTTAGAAAATTATCCATGAAGGCATCCTTTTCCTTAGGAAGATGGCCCTCATATGCTTTGTTATAATCAAATAATGCAACCTAACTTTTTAAGAAATTTTTTATCTCTCTGAGAAATTTCATAATTAGAAGTACAACTGACTATCACTTAACTGGGATTTAAACCAGGGCTTCTCAAACGTTTTATATTTTGTATTATATAAATAAAAAATCTTTTAAAAAATGTATATATCATCATGTAATAGTATATTAACGAAAAGAGTTGCTAATTTAATTTGATTTCGGATATCATGTAAATCTTTTGCATTAAAACTCTGCCATCAAATACAATGTAATGTACCCTTAAATATACATATACCATAACGTGGAAAACCGTGATCTGAACGATTCAGATCTTAAGCCTGATAAGCAAATTGCTAAACCATCCGAGAACGCCTACGCATATAATTTACAAGATGCAAATCAAATTTAAGATGTACACACATATATTACATATAAATTATTTATTTTAAAAAATCAGTACTTTTTATTCATTTATTTCAATTTTTGATTCAAACCAAAACACGCCACTGAAATCAAAACCACAGCCTTTAACTAAAAGTAAAACCGATAATTTTCAAAATGCTGATAGCAACCATGTTACTTAATTTATGTTCTAATCGAAGTAATAAAAATTTTCTCAATATAGTGTCCTGTATTTTTTTATAAATATGCCAACAAGAATTTTATTCGCTGAGTGATATCTTAATGAAAACATGGCGAGTACGTGACTACACTCGGAATTAGACAAACGTAAAACAAGCACTAGGGGGTACAAACAATATGTGTCTGCCAATTAATACTTGTATATTCCGTAATGCATTTTTAGATAATTGAAATTGTAAAAAGCTATTAATAGAAAAACGTAATGCATAAATAAATTATCAAATATTATATTTATATAACTTTATATGATTTCTTTGTTAGTTAATTTTTTCGTCAGAACCCACTTCACAGTAAATTTTGTTTTAAAATAATTATAATTTCTGTTATTTTTATTATGGTACAGGCAAAATGGCTTTCTGTTTAAATGAAGCGATGCTATCGTGGAAACTTTCCTAACAGGAACTGGCTCGTATTTACATTACACACCGGTTAACCACAAACATGCCCATTTATCTATCACGTTCACAGGGATTTAAGCCTAGACCTAGCTACTTATGTTGATTGATCTTATTTTACTAGGACATTGAGAGACTGTTTAAGGAAGAATGATTCTTTTGGGGATTTATTCCTGGTTCCATTTCTAGGGAGAAAAAAAAAAGTTTTTAAATTTTCATCGTAAATTTCATGCCCTCTTTTTTGTGGCTAATCTTATTGGTCTGATCTAATTAGAACCAAGTCCACGAATTGTATCGTCGGAAGGAGCTAAGATTACTGCTTTCGTTAGCATGAGCATTGAGTACTGTATAGATGACAATATCACGTTGTCCACCAACGTCCCAGTTTTGAAGAACAGCCCCCTGGGGAGAGTTCCAAGAGTTTTTCACCCCACCTTTCTTACTCTCAGACTATTTGAGAGGAACTTTGGCTCGCCGTGTAATTTTAATGCCCTCATGCCGCGCACAAGCACTGTACATTTACAAATAGTAATCTTTCACTAGGATTCAAATGTTGGCCCATCGGTGCGGCAGTCAATGTTTCTAACCACTATGCAATCTGCGCAGCTTGTCAGTTTTTAAACATTTTAATGGCAAAACTCAATAATTAACGAAATTTAATGTAATATTTTATTGTTTATGTATCTTTTTTTCAAAACTGAAGGCAGATGTTAACATTTTCACTTCACCATCCCATTGAGTCTGAGAAACATAAACATGGAATAAAGTGCTAAGCGATCGTGAAGTGATTTTAGCATTTTCATCACGACAAGACTGTTTGCTAGTTTTACACTAAAAGAATAATAGTTCTTAGACACCAACTGTGTGATATTAGTTTCCTAAACAAGGTTTTGTGAGAAAGATTACATTAAAAGAATGTGTGAATCGACTACTCTGGGCTTCAGAGGGTTTAAAATCATCGTAAAACAGAAAAAAAAACTGTTTCAGATTTTAATTTGGCATGTTTTTTCCCCCATTTAGTTTCATAATTTTGCTCGGATATAAGACTATAACCGCCTGTTTCGAACGCACAGAATATTCACAGGATTCATTTCATTAACAAGCTTAAGCAAAAACAATTAGTTAAAATTTAACAGCTGCATTTAGGAACTATCTCCCTAAAGTATTAAACGAAAAACGTTTACTCATTAAAGGACAATTCATTAATTCCATGCTGCTTATATGAAAGAGTTTTATACATCACACATTTTTACATCAAAACCCAAATTTTCCAGTGTAAATAATGAAACGGTACTCTAAAATTTTTTTGAGTTAAAAAATTAAGAATAGTGTTAATTTATATATATTTATTTATTTCAACATTAATACATACATACGTATAATTACAATAAAAATTAGTCCTTACATATAGCGCAAAATATTATTTATTATAAAATGCCCATAAAACATTTTATCTTAGATATATAGTTAGCTTCGTGATTCCAGTTAACAGAAATTTACCTGTAAATCCACAACACAAAGTTTCGTTGTCCTTAGCATAAAGTCTTCATCTAGAGACCTTGTGTGTGATGCCTGAATGAATTCTTGATGAAAGCTTAGGATTTTTAAGCTCCGGAGTTTTGTAAAATTATTATTTCGGAAGAAAGGTTTCTCAATTAACCACTTTGCGAGTTGCGACTGCTTGGATGTTGAATCCTTTGATCTTTCTACCTTGAAATTCTCTCTAAGCCTTCCTTAAGAAGTCAGCATATTAAATTCTTCAAAATTAGCATTTTCATTAAAATTTAGAGTCCCAGAGCAGAAGTAACGACGATTAAAATTAATTTGAAGTAACTTCTCGTAAGTTTGTAAAGGTATCCCACGGCAGGTAGTCTTTACGGATTTCAATGCAATAAGCTAGTCATCAATTTTCCTACTCTTTATTGACTGGAATATGTTAATAATTTTCTTGAGTTTCTTAGTAATGGAATAAAAGAGTAAACTCTTTATTACTGTATTCATGCACTGCGAATGAATATAACAGAATCAAATCGGTTGCGTTTTTGTAAAAATTATTATTTTTCAAATTATATTTATTACTTATTTTAAATGAGAAAATTATGTATAAATTGTATAACTGACATATATTCGAGAGTGTATTGCAAGGAATTAGAATTTGTGCATCCACCTTTTCTCGTAGTGTAGCATTTATCCTTTCAATCGAATCAGTCATTCCAAGTCCCATCCAGTGTTTTATTTGAGCAAGGACGGTGCTTTTTTTTTCAGGCATCCATCTCTACCAACTTTATTTCTTATCTATCATATAATATATTAAATAGAGAAAATATCTCTGCAAAATTATTAAGCTGTAATATATTTCTTTTACAAGTTCGATTATCCAGATTCACATTTCAGTCTACCATAGTTTGTTACCCTGGTGACTTCTGTTATTAGAGTCGTTCACAAGAGCAAACATTCATGAAAATAATTAACGTATCTAATCAAAAGGTCGAAGGTATCAGCTTTGTTGGGACCATCGTGATAAAGGAATGCGTCAGACAAAAGTGTGGAATGTACAAGAATGCTCTCCAAATCAATAGAAATACCATCGAAAACAGAAAGAATAAGTTTTTATATTAATACCATTATACAACAAGAATATTAACAATCGAAAATTGGTCCTCTGTGTCATAAATTGGCAATTTCTATGCAGTTAGTGACATCATGTAATGCTTTTAGGTGACACCAGTGATGCAGAGCTCACCAAGTCGGGACCCCACAATCACAGCAAAAATTCGGCTGGATTGGTGAATGAACGTTCTCCCTTTTTCAGAGGGTTTATTTCAGGAAACCTTCGGTGTTTGAAGTTTATGCCCCTAGATACTTTAGAAATTAAAAATTAGAGACTGATCAGGAGACGAAATAGTTGCATATTCCCTTAAATATTATTCAAAATCTCTGTGCATCCATCCCATATAGCGTACTGTATCAAAGAGTAGACATATCCTTTATTAAAATATTTTCTTTTATTTTATTGGTTCCTGTATCATTTGTGCCTCATTTGTGTATTGATCTGTAAATCTTATAAAGATGTAGTTTTAAGTATATTGAACTTCTTTCTGTACAGGTTATAGCTTTAAAGTCTCACTTTTTAATTAACTTTATTGAAATTGGAATATTGGTATACACTACTTAAAATTCGTGTATAACTGACCCTCAATTACACGAAACAAGAAGGGAAATTAAAATATCTTTCTTATAATTTGAGTTGACTCAAAATAAATCAAATGTCGGGAATATTCTAAACCGAAAACTGTAATGAAATACTGTCATCGACAACTTTGTTGAACTGAATTTTTTCGCTTAGCTAACAAAATCCTATGTCTTGTTGGTATGATGCCTGCACATATATTGGAATAGACGAAAAAACAATGTAACGACGTGAACAAAAATCTCGTGGTTGGGATCCACCAAATATATCCTTTTTTACTCACAAAAAGCAATTTCACTCTGAAGAACTGGAAATAATATACTCACATTCTAAATCTCTATGAACTAATGATTTTGCAGTCTCATCGTCTAATTGAACAAATTCACGTCCAATACTCGAAATTCGTCTTTTATTATGGTAAAATGGTCGGATATGAAATTTATTTCCTTCTGAATTCTTGGTAATGAAAGGAGAATTATAGTTCATAATTGTAGTTCTTTTTTAATCATAAAATCCTGAAATTTATCAGAATAATTAGTATAATTTTAGTATACTAATTATATTAGAGTTATAGTAGATAAAGACAAACTTCGGTGGATTATGTTTGACTTCCTACATTCCTCACAAGTTAATATCGCACTGTGTATTAGCATTTCTCCAACCAAAATTTAATGTTTCTTATAACACAAATTTTCATATCTCCAAGTTTCTTATGGCGTGAATCGACAGTATGTCAACTTTTGACAACATTATTAGGTATACATTGATATATTGGACCGAAAGATCCACTTCATGAGATAATCTTCTCAACAGATGGTTTATTCGGGACAAAGCTATTAATTAGATTTAATTAGATTTGAGACTGTCTGATAGTTGCGTTGTCCTAACTAAAGATTTCCTTCAGTTAAGTCTAATATTCTAAAAATAACTTTTCAGGAACAATTTATGACTGCAAACAATCTTCACTTTGCTTCTGTTGGTTAATTGCTCAATAACTAGTATCTAATGTCATTAGAATTTTAATTGAAACAATTACTAAATGCTTTAATGATCTAATCAATTTTCGAATATTTTAGCTGATGTTCATAACCCTGACTGCCCGAAGAAAAGTTGCATAATCAATATTTATTAAAAGTGTCATTAAAATGCTTTGAAGCTGAGGCTTTAAGCTTCCGAAGCCTTCTAACTTGTTTTATCTATGAAGTAAGGAAATTATGATAAAAGCCCAGTGCTCTCTTTAATCAAGATGATAAATAATGCTCAAAAGAAAAAGTTTCCACATTCTTTGATCTTGTTAAAGTAGCTTCTTTTGATGCATTGCTCAATTCTTTTTCTTTTATTTATTAATAAGCTTCTTTAATCCATTCATAGAGGAGAAACTTAAAATGTTACACTCTAATATTTTTCTCTACATATAAAAGAAGTAAGGTAAATTAAAAATTATCTTTCAATTGGTGTTTAAAATTTATATGTAATCCAAAGAAATATAATGAATTAGTTTAATCGAAATATTGGTATACTAATTATTCAGAATTTCTCTTCTACTAATTATTCAAAAACGTTGTTATTCGCATCCGAAATTTTAAGGCGCGGCATGCTAATTAATTGGTTATTAAAGAAATAATTAATATTAATTTTTAATTAATATTCTGTTCAATAAATTAAAAACTCTAATATTTCATAAATCCTTTATAAATAAATACTGGCGTTAAGAAAAATAATTCTGAATTACATGTTATATAACCAAATAGCTTGAAATATGAATATAAAAGTGCATACACATATTATAACGAAGCAAGCAGCATTCTGTGATTACTTCTGTCGAAGAAAGCCCGTATTCCTCAGACTTACCATCCGAAAGAGGTATTTTCTTGATTTTAATGCCAAAATGCCCATTGGACATTACCTTTGGATTTATGTACTTTCAATGAACTGCCTTAATTTCTTAAATATTTCTTAGATCTACTTCAATATGTGTACCCACCAGAGGCGGAGCGGAAAAATGTCTGAACACTGGTAGTTCGGTTCGAGATTCAAAATCTATGCAAACGGGCTGGCTACATGGGAGTTTTCCCCTTATGTAAGCTGTATACGAGCCAGTTTTCCTTAGAAAGTCCTCCAAGAAGGCATCCCTCCCCTTAGACAGATAGCCTTACAAGCTTTGTCGTAATCACATAAACCAGTACTTACAGATGTAGTTATATATACTTCCTTTTGAAAAACCTCACAAAATATTCCAGCAGTCTAATATATGGTATTGTCAGTAAAAGAAATTTAAATAATAACATTAAACATTGAAAATTTTCTTCTTTCTTTCCAAACATTTCTTTTAATATTTTTTTTAAATATATAAAACGTCAAAAACAAAACAATTGACCATGCACAAGGATGATGAAATATGGTTGTTTAATTTTATACAATTTTTACCATTTTATATGAGAACTAATTTCATTATTCTTTCGTAAAATTTGTTGAATTACACAAGTGTATCAATAATTAACATATTACAGAATTTTCATGCAGGCAAACTGTTTCTTTCACTCCTGTAAAGAAACATACGGTACAAATGTATCACTTATTTTATTTTGTTACTGTAATATAGTTATGTAATACATACATTCAATAAAATTAATTGCAAAATAGGTTAAACGCTTTTAAGTGTTGATTTTCTGTCTGCGAAGAGGTTTTTAACTTAGCAAAATAAGATCTTGCAAGTTTCCATGCGTAAAACCTTTCATTTATCTTCTAGATTGTAATAGCATATTGCTTATCAACATAACAAAAGAAACCGTCTTAAAGTAAAATATACTTCATAGTAACATTTAAATACTTTTCTTTAATTTTTAAGAAATTGCGTGGCATAACTTTAAAAAAATATATAATCGTTTATTACTCACTTCCGTTACAAAACTCCTGCATATTTTTTCTTCAAGAGTAGTTGTTTCTTATGGCTTTTTTCGGAAATCAATCCATTTACATCAGGCCGCTAGCCAAAAAATTAAATTCAAAATTACATCAGGAAAATATTAAAAACACTTAAAAATTACAGCACTAAAATCCAAATCTTTACAATACCAAAAAATTAAGACATGAAAATTTCACAATTAAAACCTTAAAAAATCCCCAGTGATTGGAAGCGAAACAATTAAAAAATATAAGGATAGAAGATTCTTAGCCATCTAGTAGAGCTGTAGAATATCACTTCTACGTTGTAACCTAGGGTCAAGGTCCAGACAAACGAGTAAGTGCTGATGTTCATAGTGTCAGTTTTACAAACAGGTCATTGGCTATCAGTCAGTATGCTTATACTGGTAAGATGTTCGGCTAAGCAAGTCGTGTCCTATACCTACACTGAAATTAGCCATAGCCTTTTTGCGTGGCCTGCAACTGAACTCCTAATATTTTCCCAGAGCTTACCCTTCGATTTAGTTAACAGTTCTGTGTTGTAAGCTGATATAAATTGCTCTCGAAAACGTCTTCTAAGGTAATACAAAGGAATGGAACTCTGTTCGATAAATGACTCCGTACCTCGTTTTGCCAAGAGAGCTACTTTTTCATTACCATCAATATCTACGTGGGATGGTGTTCATTGAAATTCTATTATTTTATCATTCCTTTTTTCTTGGTGTTGAAGAGCTACTGCCTGTATAGCCGACCTAGAATGAAAAGAATGACAGTCTTTGTAATAAGAGTATCTTCACGCTCATATTTATCTACTTCCCAATTAAAACCTAAAACCAGATTCTGGCTATACCATTATTAGTTACTCACAGAATGCACCCTCATTTTTATGTTTCTCTTTTACTTCAATTTAGAACGTGGAGATTAATTTTTAATTAATGGTAACAATAAGTATCACGATTTCTTATTAATATAAAATCTAACCTATCACCAAAATTTAGTTCTTGGAAATGGGAAGATGTGCACTTCCTACTGAAATTGCATACAATGTGCATGCATGAGTAAATATTTCAGATTATGAAAAAACTGGAATTCGGTATTTTTAGCTTACAAGCCAAACATATAAAACAGGAAATATTTTTAACCTTTAAAAAAATAATTATGTTTGAAATTTTGATATCTTGAAAATTTATTATACAAGGATATGTTTTTTTCTTTACTTATCAGACGTTAGCTTAAATCTTGAACGTCAGATAGCGAATTTTCTTCCTCAATTATCTTATGAAATAAATTTTTTTAAAAAATGTATTATTTTCAATATACTTCAATATTCTTTTTGGGTAAAATGGGAGTAAAAACTTCAAAAATATTTCAACGTCTGCAAGGAGTATTCTGTTCCTACTCACACTTGTAAAGTCTTTACAGTTTTGAAAAAAAAAAAAAAAAAAAAAAAAAAAAAAAAAACCCTCTCAGTGTGTTCAATCTGAGAACTTAACCATGTCATAAATAAGCGGATTCAGGAGGAAAACAAAAAGTTTTTGAGTACGGCTGAAAAAATGAGTTTTTCCTTGGGATAACTTTCTCTCTCCTTCCAACATACCTTCGTGGTGTAATGGTAGCACATTCGACGCGTATTCGAGAGGTCCAGGTTCGAGTCCTGGCGAAGGCATTGTTCATTTCTCATATATTCTTACTTCAAAATAACCTGACGACTGTACAAGTGTATTCAATTAAATGACGATAATGTTGAAAATATGTATTGTAATATTAATGAAAATTGACGAGATAAAAAAAAGTACCCAAATTCATAGAGCTGAAACATCGCCTGCATATTAAAAGCAAAGAAAAGCAAAGCGAAATGTGTGATGACATATTACTTTCATAAATATTTCGCAGAAATGCATCATGTTATAAATTAAACTTTCTGAATCAGATACATTTTTCAAATTGCCTAAGTTTTTATTAATGTTAATATTGTTGTACTAAAGCAAGGAACGAAGGAGAAGGAGTTATAATAAACAATTCATAATTAGTAGAAACTTAATTTTATAGGAATTCATAACCGTTTTTTTTATATATCCGAAGTAAAATACAGTTACGAAGATTTAAATACTGTGCGTACTAGGTTGAGATTAGTTAAAAGTGCCCTATCAAAGAACGGAATAGTAAGCAAATAAAATAGTATGACTTCCAAGAAGGACTATAACAGCCTCTAATTAGATTAAAATCTATAATTTATTCTTATTAAAAGATTATTAGAAAGTATTTTTGAACCAATTATGGTGCAGCCTAGTAGAATTGAATGCGACACTTCCACAAATTTTTCGATGTATAGATGCTGATTTAAACTCGCTAAGCTTCAAACGTTAAAAAATATATAGCCCAAAATCTTTAGTAAGAACTGGATAAAAACGTTTTATTCCACGTCAAAGAATCGGATAAATTTTATCTTATTTTTTAGCCGAATTACGCTCGATTTGGCGCAGGACCGAAGTCGATGTATGAAAAATTTCACACCTCTAGTAATTTTATTTACTCATGAAACGCGGGCACCATTTCAAAGAAATGAGCAGAAATGAAGTTTAAAATCGTTGGCAAACATATAATTCTTGTCCAACGTTTTGTGTGTCCAATTTTTGTGCTAAAATCCATTTTGTGGCGCCCTGTGCATACACATTTAGCTTTATGGCACCGAATGGGTTTACTTGGAAAAGCCAATAGCGAATTCTGAAGGAAAAATTACTTAACAATTGATGCCACCTTCGAATTTTATTGCTTTGGAGAATGCATTTGCTCGAAATGACGTGAAAATGTTGTGCCATTTGGCGGATTTTCTTCATTTTATTTTTCCCTCCCACCCTCCAAATGGTGCAGTTGAGACGCTGATTAACTTTTATTTTTTTAACCTTTGTGTTGGAACTATGTAGTAACAAAAAGTATGAGGACTTTATGAAGAAAAATGGCACTAATAATTTTTAAAGACATGTTTACACTAGCTGCTTTTTATGCCAACGGCGCATAATGCAGGAAAAAGAAAAAGAAAGAATTTTTAATTGAGGACAATAGAACAAATTTAAAATAAAATATTTCTTTCAACAAATTATATATGCTATTTATCATCTGTTGAATTTGGTATATTTGTATCCTAAAATAAATTTAAAAATTCTAATTAAAGTGATTATTAAAGGCCAAGTATCTAATTGAAGTAAAATAATATGAAACACATATTATTTTACTTTGATAATAAGATTTTAAATTATTTTACTTTGATAATAAGATTTTAAATTATTTTACTTTGATAATAAGATTTAAAATAATAAGATTTCATTCATTAGACATCTATGTGGCTTCTTGAAGTTTTTGAGATTTATCTACTTATTTTTAACTAATAATTCATTTTCAGTACTTTCCTATCATTCTCTTTTCACCCATGCGTTTTCATGTTAGAATGTAAATGAGAGAGCGAGCGTTTATTGAAGTTCTATTTAAGCGAAGGTTATTATTATTAACGTGTTGCGCCGTAAGACACTATACGGAAGGGAGGGATGCTTTCGTAGAGGACTTTCCAAGAGAAAACTGGCACGTATTAACACGTTACACATGGTGGAAATCATGAAAATGCTCATACAGCCAGCCCGTTCGCGGGATTCGAACCTCGGACCGAACTACCAGCGATCAGGGACTCCTACCGCACGGTCGCTGGTGGGCCAAGCGAAGGTTATGCAAGTTATTTTTAGAGCATGTTCTGCCTATTCCAAGCTACGTTGCATCGCGACTATTAGCGATTTGATTCTGTGGCGTTGAGTTCTAGCCATCTGTCTTGTCTCGCCGGTTTTCTACGAAACAAAACTTTTCCTACGCATTTAAATTATCCTGTGAGCCGATAGGCTAATCTAGTACATCTGAATTAGTTCAACATTACGTATTTAAACATTACGTTCAACATTACGTAAGTGAGGCCAGAAATGATGGCTTGTGTAAAGACAAGTTGGGTCATTGTTATTTCTTTGCGTTCAAAATAAAAGATCTATTTACGCCCTTCTTCTAATTTTGTTTGTCTACAGTTTGAGACAAGAGAATTATTACTGTGTAGTCTTTCTATATAGCACACTAGTTTATGCTACTAAAGAAAGTGATACATTGCATATAAGTTAAACGCATTGCATAAATCAATCCCGCAACTCTTGCAAAACGCATTGAATGAAGAGTATTTAAAAGTCACATCGGAAATGCACGTTATAAGGATTTACTTACTTATAATTAGTGTTTTCGCATTTCGAAGTTATAGAACAATAGTTCATTCGAAGCGTATTCTATTTCTTTAAAATTTATAGTTAGCACAATATTTTAACTAATAACAATCCCAGTAAAGTGAGTAACATAAAAGCTTGTAAGTATATAGTTTACAAGTAAAGATATGCAGTATAATTTTAATTTTCATATTCTTTCAAAATACTTTTCATCATAGTTTACTCTCTTCTACATGCTTCTAAACTGTCGACAAATAGTGCCCCTTTGAAAGTGGATAGATAGTTTGATAACTTGAATAAATCTGGGCATTCCTTGATGTGTCATTTCCTTTAAACCTTCTTCTGTGTTTCAAGCAATGCATACTCTAATCATGGACATGTCTTCTATTTCGAATATTCAGCTTTGTGTTGAGCTTTCGTAGGTACATCGTAACAGAAAAGGAAAGGTTTATCACCTGTTATGGCGCTTTTGATTTAGCGACATTTCCATTTTCAAATTTTTTCAGTATCTCACAGCATCACGAAACATGGCACGTTATCTTCCTGTAGCTTGAGGCGTAATGTATTCAAAGGGAAGACACTTTTGTGATTTCAAAGTAGTCATACAGAATGACAAGAACTGCCGAGGCAGGATGATTTGTCCTTATCCATTTCACTCATATGCCAGCCGTCACTTCTTAAATTCTACTGTCATATGCCAAGCGGTTTTTAAGCATCTTCCTGACAAACGTGATGCTCTTTACTTTGACTGAGCATATTACAGCTTCTTTATTTTGAAGAGTCTTCTAAGTTAAAATTCCCTCTGTAGCACTTCCAGTACTGCTTGAATATGGTAGTATGATCAATCCAACCATCTTTCAACCAAGAGATCAATAATTTTTTAATAAGAACGCATAACGAGAAATTCTTAGTGATATAACGCGGAAAGAACTAACATCCAGAGCTTGTTCTGCCGGCCATTTTTGTGGGTTAGAACGTTACTTAAAACGCGTGTACTCTTTACAGCGTGCAGCTTACAAAGTGCAGAATGCAAGTTGCGTCATACTGCGTAATTTTTAGCGGCCTATTTAATAATTAGTTTCTTTTGAAAATCCTTCTATGTACCAAAACAATTGTAGTGTCAATAATTTGAAAAAGGATACATCGCATTCAACGCATCGTTTCGAGACTAATAGCCTCCCTAGGCTAATAACTCTTGCTTCTTACAGTACAAAAATTTATACATTTTATTATTAGAAATATCGTTTTGTACCTTTTTTAATCTTTATCTAATGGGAGATTTCATACATTTTACACATTATAAACCTCAGTAGGCTTGGTTTAACGTATTTGTAAAGTGATATTAACTCATCTACCAGTTTATCGATTTCTTGAAACTATACTATTACTTTTATGATCCCTTAAACTCCCCTTGATGTTGTGAAGATATTGATATATATGTAAAATATAAAATATACGATGGCTTTGCTCTTCGCGAACACGCAACCTTTAATTAATTTTCTGCAATTTAGGATCTTTCCCATAGACCAGTACCTTCCAGAACATTCGCGCATATTACATAACCGCTACTATAAATACTGAGTGCGTGCCATTTTGCGTCAGAAGCTTCTCTTTCCCTGTGCTGCTAGGACCTATGCTGCTACGCTTCTCATCTTTCTTTCTTTGTTAGAATGTTATGACGCAGAAAGTAAAAATTTAATCGTACTTAGTAGCTCAATATTGCATATGTTATTTAGAGAACTTCATCGGAAAAATAAATTGATCTGTGTAGTAAAAATATTTGTATGTACTAAAAATACTTATATATTTTAATTTCTTGTGTAATGAAAAATGTGTTAATTTCAGTAGGCTATGAGAAATATTTATTATAATTATTCAGGTGTATAAGTGATAACCACAATTTTGAATATCAATTTTATCAGCGATGAAATTATAACAATGATTAAGAGTACATCACGTTGTTTCCGCAATAACCCGAATGATAGGGATAAAATATGTGACCTACAGAGGATAGCAAAATAAGTACTTACCCCAGACGTTGTGATAGTTGAAGAAGAAAATACAAGTTATTCGTCTACAATTTACTCTATTTATCTTTCCTATCCAAATTTTATTGCTGAGCTCACACAAATAAAACAAGAAATTTAAATAATCAGATCATAACTATAGTCCTACTAAAATGCAGAACGTCCACTCGTTAATCGATACACTACAGAGCACTATCCATTTGTATCACTTTCTATAAATCACGAAAAACCTGGAATCGGAGATATATGTAGACCAGGAATATACTTATCTTGAAATTTCTTTTGATTTTGAAGCTTCCACCAGTGAATTAATTTGGAGCAGTGCACCACGTGGCGATAGACAATGGATGAGTCTTAAATTGCACAATGAGATCGTTCATGATTCTTGCTTAAAAAACATCATTCCACCCAGAATGAATTTTCAGCAACTGCATATAGAATGAATATATTCAATAAAAAACTACAGTTGTCTTTCCATAAATTAGAATCCATATCATCGGACTTTTCAGGAAGGTTAAACGTGCATCATGAAACGAGGTCGTAGGTGAAGAGACAGTCAGTGAAGTGACAGGCCGAAGCCCGTTAGATAATCTTTCACAATACTTGTTGCGTCAGAAAGAACACATTAAAGCAACTAGAGAATTAGTGAAACAAAACGAAGAAAAATATTTTCAGTCTCAAAATAAAGTTGTTAAAGGCAGAGAGCCACCAAAATTTAATATTGGAGATGAGGTATTTTTAAAGGCTTTACAACCACCTCATGCTTTTCAGCCAAAATTCAATGGACCTTTCAAAATAATAAAAATTTTTCGAAATAAAATCTACTTAATTCAAAACATCGAAGACCACAAAACTAAAAAAATTCATTGTAGCAAATTATTTAAAAGAGTTGATCCAAGGTTCAATTTGATTAATTAAGAACATTTATTTCATCGAGCTTGTTTTTCTTGTTTACTAAGTTAGAAAAAATAAATAAATAGAAGACATACACACATTTGTAAGTATTAGGAATTTAGTGGATTTATTTCCAACATAAAATTTTTTTTTGAGATTTCATGATTAGTTTGGGTGTCGGTTGGCCACCTTCACTCATACGTTTGGTTGGCTGCAGGCTGGTCCGGGTTGACAAATGTCATGGAATTTACAAAATAAATAAATAAATAAATAAAAATAAAATAAAGTGTGCAGTACACTTAGTGATCATTACAAGTAACGAGCTAGACATGAAAATTGTGCTACTGAAACAAGTTTGAGTAGTAAAAAAAAAAATATATATATATATATATATACATATATAACAATAATAAAAAGAGGAAGAATAAAATTAATGTGTTCAAAAAGAAATGAAATTGTAGAGTAATTGGTCTAGATGAATTTAGTAATTTCAAGGGCAAATTGATGTCATCCAGAAGAATTTATAGAATCTGTATAATTAGAAACTTGTCAAAAAATTATCATTAATGCAGAGTTGTGTTTAACAGTGAAAATGTATGAATGTAAAAATAGGTATTAGCTTACAATTTCCATTTACAAATAGAAAATTGTAACTTGACTACAGATTATAATGAAAGTGTATGCTGTAACTATATGAGTAACTTGTATGATATGTATTAGTTATTAATTTTTAATTGTACTTCATATGTGTAGCACTTATCCCAGACAGTGAAATTATGATAAAAAAATTTTTGACTATTTTTCATTTGATTTAACTATTATACCAGATCATACTTGCAATGAGTGTTGTGCGTCAGTAAATTTACCGTGCAATGAACTGTGTTTCGGTGAAATTTATCATGCAGTGTTCAGCGTCAGTGAAGTGCATTTGTCATGCAGTGTTCATGCGGTGATCTGTGCGTTTTCTTTGGCCGGAGGGAATGTGCTAGCAAGCCGGCATCTATCATCAAACTATGGCTTCAAGAATCGTCATCGTTTCGTCCAAGCCCTTGGTGGCAGTTGTTGGACCGGTTTTTTTCTCTTTGCTGCTGGGAGTTCAAGGGTGAAGGACGGGCTTCGGCCTGTCACTTCACTGACTGTCTCTTCACCTACGACCTCGTTTCATGATGCACGTTTAACCTTCCTGAAAAGACCGATGATATGGATTCTAATTTATGGAAAGACAACTGTAGTTTTTTATTGAATATATTCATTCTATATGCAGTTGCTGAAAATTCATTCTGGGTGGAATGATGTTTTTTAAGCAAGAATCATGAACGATCTCATTGTGCAATTTAAGACTCATCCATTGTCTATCGCCACGTGGTGCACTGCTCCAAATTAATTCACTGGTGGAAGCTTCAAAATCAAAAGAAATTTCAAGATAAGTATATTCCTGGTCTACATATATCTCCGATTCCAGGTTTTTCGTGATTTATAGAAAGTGATGCAAATGGATAGTGCTCTGTAGTGTATCGATTAACGAGTGGACGTTCTGCATTTATAGTAGGACTATAGTTATGATCTGATTATTTAAATGTCTTGTTTTATTTGTGTGAGCTCAGCAATAAAATTTTGATAGGAAAGATAAATAGAGTAAATTGTAGACAAATAACTTGTATTTTCTTCTTCAATTATCACAACGTCTGGGGTAAGTACTTATTTTGCTATCCTCTGTAGGTCACATATTTTATCCCTATCATTCGGGTTATTGCGGAAACAACGTGATGTACTCTTAATCATTGTTATAATTTCATCGCTGATAAAATTGATATTAAAATTTTGGTTATCACTTATATACCTGAATAATTATAATAAATATTTCTCATAGCCTACTGAAATTAACACATTTTTCATTACACAAGAAATTAAAATATATAAGTATTTTTACTACATACAAATATCTTTACTACAATCTGTTATTTGAATTAAATAAATATGTTCAGTTAAAAGTGAAATTTCTCGCATTGGATATCAATCCTTACCCCTCTTCAAAAAGTCATGCCTGAACTTTGATGCCAAGCTTCATCACGACTGCCGAAATATCACATATATATGTATATATATATATATATATATATATATATATATATATATATATACATCTCCATAAATTAAGCACAATGCAAAATCAGGCAAAGGAAGAATTAGAAGCAAAACAAATTTGACTTATTTGTAAAGCTTATTTATTAAGCAAAAGGTAGAGAGCAAAAAAATATGCTATATGTTTGATATTATTAAAAAAATTAGCGTTTTTTCTCCCTGGAGAAAATTACAAAAAACACCTATTTACAAAAAACAATATTACATGGTTGGTATGATTGTTAATACATTGTATGTCTCCCAGACGATGCAATACAGTCCGTACAACGCCTAGGCATGCTGATTATCAAATTATCGATCTGATCTTGGGCGATATTACGCCACTCAAAAGGAATGCTCTCCGAAGTTCCGGTAGATATGTAGGAGGAGAATGACGGGCTGCAACTCGTCGGCCAAGCATGTCCCACACGCGCTCTACTGGATTCAAGTCCGGTGAGAATGCTGGTCAGTCCATACGGGTGATATCCTCCGATTGAAGGCATTCGCTTACGATGTTCGCACGGTGAGGACGGGCGTTGTTATCCATAAACACAAATTGTGCGCCCCGAAACAAACGTACATGTTGTTCCAGAATGACGTCCCGACAGATTTCGCTTGTCATGGTTCCAATTTGAACATGCAGGTCAGTTCTGGAACCCAGAATAATTCTACCCCGAACGAGCCCTCCTGCACCACCGTAACAGTGTCGTTCAATGATGTTTTCTTGTTGGTAACGGGTACCTGGAGCTCTCCATATGAAAGTCTGGCGAGAATCAGACTGCAAGCTAAACCTGGACTCGTCGGAAAACATCACACAAGCTCACTGTTGCGGTATCCACAATGCATGCTCTCTACTCCAGGCTAACCGCAGGCGACAGTGAATTGCAGTAAGTGGAACGCATCTGACAGGTCTACGAGCATATAGACCAATCTGCCCTAAGCGTCTGTACACGGTCTGCCTTGAAATTGTCGTACCAGTGGCTGAAGAGAGCTGACGAGACAGGTCTGAGGCTATGCTCCGCCTGTTTCTTTTGTCAGTAACTGCCAAATACCGGTCCTCATTCGGCGTTGTAACTCTGGGGCGACCTGTGCTGTAACGTCTACTCACATTACCATCATCTTGGAATCGTTGCCAAAGCCTGGAGATGACACTCTGGGCAATTCCAAGTTCGTCTGATACTTCCAGTTGGGTACGCCCACATTCCAGACGGCCGATAATTCTACCACGTAAAAAATCATCCAAAAGCGTCCTTTGTGTCATAACTATTCGGTTATTGCACTGAAATGCTTATAAAGCGCCTGCGAACAATTTTACTTCTTTGCCTGTATTCCTCATATATCGCTCTCTTACACTCTCGTCATTGTGACGTACCATCGGTGTCATCTGGTTACTTCCTGAAATTTGCATATGATTCATGAAGATGTGTGTAGTGATTTTACAGGTGATATATTTATTTTAGAGTTCGACTTCCGCGTGACTCCGAATTATCCTTAATTTATGGACATGAGTGTATAAACACAAAATATTTATTCTCTGCCCCCACAGTAATTACCTCTATTACTCTTTCTAAAACCATGTAAGCACCCGAACATAAATTGAATTAAATATAAAAATCGGATGTGTACACCACTACCTTGTATGGAAAATTAAATTATACGCAATTTTTCTACATTTTATTTAAACATATTGAATTAACAGTTAAAGAGTTTTCAACTAAATCTACTTTGTCGATAGCCCTTGGACCACAAGAGAATAAATGCACTCTTTTAAAGTTTACTATATTTATTTACCATTGCGACACTTCGACGCTACGTTCACTTAACAGCATTAACATTCATTTTAAAACTCAGAGTGCACAAAAAATTATATCATCTGAAGAATTAACATAAGTTCTATTCAAATACTATAATAAATCTAAAACGATATATAAAAGAAAAATACAAATAAAAAATCAACTTTTTGGCAGACGATTCAGCACCGCTTACCTAATGCGTATGTTCTACTAATTAATTCAATTCTCACTTCGCGGCAAGGCGAAAATACATAAAATTCAAAATATTTTCATTAAAATTTTACAACTATAGAAAATTCCTAATAATTTAAATGTTAATTCCATAATGAATTAAGCATAATTTAATTCGCAATAATAAAAGAAGGTGTTACTTTTGTTGTTGGGAAGCATAGTTTCTCTAGATTGGAGACAAATCCACTATTCTGGTGAGTTTTAAATGTAAACAAACATGGAGAGTATACTAATCAGAAATTAGTTTTAGCCGCAATTAAAAAACTTTTAACTTGTTGATAACTCCACAACTATTGCATGTAAGTTAACTAATGGCATGACACCTTTAACCAGAAGATAAGAACAACATAATTCAATCATTTTTAAAGCAAAAAATGCACAATTTACAAATACGTACGTACGCACAGACGCCACAAAAAATTCTCTTCAGAATTCATTTTAAATCAGTTTTATAATTTTTTTAGGAGGGAAAGAGTTCTTTATTCTGTTCTCACGTACACATGTCACGCAAAAACATCGTTAAATTGCATTCGATAGCGGTGAAAATGAATACTTTCGTTGAAATATGATGGCTGAATTTTTTCGCGATTACAATACTTCCTTTTTCTTCGTACAAGGAAGTAAAAAGGATTAAGATCATGCTTAATAAAAGTTGATAATTAAGGGGTTTTGGCATATTCCAGTATATACTTTTATTGTGTACCAGTATACCAGTATACTTACCAGTGCACCAGTTTCCAGTGTATGTATTTTATAATATAATATCCAAATTTCAACAATTTTTTTCAAATATTATTTTTCTTTATGAACCAAATATTATCAATTTTAGAATGTAGCTCAGTTTTCTCAAACCATGTTTTTTCGTATTGAAACAGAAATTCCCCAGAGTTGATTTAGGAAAATAATAATTTAGTATTATCTTTTTTGAATCTATATTAAGTAAATTAATCATCTTGATAACATTCTTCATTTAGCATAAGAAAATCTGACTGTTCTTTTACCAGGTTCCGTTTTATTTCTTTGAGGTAAACTATTTTATTCGTGAAACAATAGAACAGCTACTAAGTTGATATTTCGTTTCAGTGTCCATGAGATAAAATGAAGTAACAGAAAATGCAAATCTCGAACTCAAAAAAAAAAAAAAAAAAAAAAAAAAAAGAATAAAATATTTTAAGTTCTATTTTAAATCTTGAAGAAAAACTGATAATCGTTAAACTATTCAAAACTCAATTTTCGTACTAGTACTTCTTATATATTCATTTTTACTCTGATGCGTTTAAAAAACTTCAGTTGCGCCAGAATATTGACATTTATGTCAATATGCATTTTCTTTCTTATCTATCTGCTTACGGTAATTGATGAATATGTAGCAAAAGAAGAAAGAAAATACATGCAAATCTTTATCCACTTTATATTTACTTGTGTTTTTAATATGAGATTATCTTTAGAATGAAGAAAGGGTTATATATGAATTTTTAAACAATTACACTCCTTTCTGTATTTGGCAATTCGAAAAAAAAATATTTTTTGTTACTTCGTTATGAATTTTGTACTTAGATAGATAATTTTAGTGGAATTATAAGTAAAATTATATTTCTTTTGTATAATGTAACATGAAAAATTGAAAGACATGAGCTATGCCTGAAAAGTAAGAATACAGGGGCAAGTCCATTTAACATTGAGTAAATGGCTAGCTCGGCAATTTGGACAGATATCGCCAAGCTGACAAATATTTTGGTCGCCAAATTTGGCAAGACATCGTTAATAGTCGCCAAACTTGGCGACGTTTTGATCCAGTCCCTATATTACAGTAAGAGGTATTCTAATTGAATAAATATAATTGCTGACTATATTAGCTGTAACCGTAATTCGACCCTCATATTGCCTTCCAGTAATTTTAAGAAGCAGAAAGTACTAGAAATATCTCAGCGTTCGGGTGAAAACTGTAAAAGGCCGGTGAGAGCATCTGTCCTCAGTTGTTGTTGTTGTTAGCTGTTAGCTCAGCGTGAGTTTGGAGTACTCAGATTTCTCCGGGTACCTATCTCTTTAAGCTGAGATTTGCATTGCGTTGGGTTTAACGTTCATAGTAGTTTGAAATGTAATTACTGATTACACTCTGTGATGCTGTGAACACCTGTAGAAGTATTTCTGTGGGCTTCTAGTGACGGGATTTTAATTGAACTCTGCTGTAATCTTTTAAGCAGTTCTCCCAAAAGCGCAACTCCAACGTGTCTCATAGATCTTCAAAGTCTAGCCTCTGGTTTTTGGAAGAAGAATATCCGCTGCATCTTCTGTCAGAGAGGTTATGAGATGTTTGGGAATCCTATTCGTTCACCTCCGCCACTGTAGAAAAGTTTGTCTTATGCACTTGTCAGAAGGTTTTCCCATCATATGTGGATAAGAATAGTTTCAGCTTCCTGCCGTCGCTATGAATTTCTTTAAGGTATCACTTTATTTGGCGACCTCAGAGAAACCTGTCAGCAATTAATAGTTGGATTTTGGCAGAAAAACTTTCTTCGATTTGTTTTTCCACGGTAGACACTTTTTCTTGAATTTCTCAGACTTTGTCTTCAGCCATGTTTATTGCCTTCCATAGTTTGTGTTCTATTATGAAGGTAATTTCTCTTTTCATTTCCACTTGACTTGCTTCAAATGTTCTTAAACTGCTTTCATCTCTTCTTTAATGGATTCTTAAATAGCCTTCGTCTCTTCCTCAACGGATTTTTAGCCACCTTTCATCTCTCCTTTGACTGAATTTTTAACGGCTTTCATCTCTGCTTTAACGGTTCTTGGCCAACTTTAAACTCTCTTGGGCACCCTGCATCTCTTGTTTCAAGGAGCTGACGGTGCCTTCTATCCTTTCTTGGAGTGCATCAAAAGCAGTGACCAACTGTCTCAGTTGATCATCAGTTGCTCTTGTCACAGGCATTTAATCCCCCTCCTGATACCAAAATGCGTTGAACTATCCAAAATATTCACTTCTAAATGGAAAAATGTAGATCATTTTTAGCTTTCATGCTTTTCAAAAATTTTTAATGCGGAAATGATTGTTCTAACACATAACGGTTTGGCTTTATAGAAGTGTGGTGAATTCCGGTAAAAGAGATGAAATATTTAGTTTAATGTACGATTTTAATTACGTCTCAACATACTTTTGTAACTACGAGAGCTGGAGCCGCCCAGACGGTATAATGAATAGGGGAGCCTACTGAGAACCGATGGGCCCGAGTTTGAATTCCGGAGAAGGCATGTAAGTAGTAAATGTATAGTGTCTTTGCGGCATTCTAAATATATGAAGAGGCGAAAGACCTCTCCTGTGGATTGGTGGTAAGCAAGATGGGTGGAAGACCCTGGGACACTTCCTGGGGTGCTCTCCCGATGCTCTGACAAACATTTTCCCATGAAATTCATAAACAAGACAACAACAACGAGATCTGAATAAATAGTATTTTTATTTAGCCAAGAACATAATCAGAATTCATTGTAATAATCTTGCTATTGAGAAGCTAACCTTTAATCCCAAACCCATGTTCAAAAATCTGTAATGTATCAAGTATTTAAGCTTTCTTTAGTGTGTTAAATTACAAATGAAAATATTAGGCTACATTATAAAAAAAAATCACAGGATTAATAGTGGGCAGTGTATGCTGTAAAACTTATTAAAACATGCAGATAACATAGAAAGTATATAAAAAAATTTCAAACAGTTTTAATGCTGACAATATATTTCTTTTGTACTGGGTTCATTAGATTAAAAATTCTGTTCTATCATTTTCCATTTTTTTAATACTCAAATGTAAAGTTTCCAATGGTTCTCCTTGATAATTTGGCAGTTTTGAGCAAAAGGTCCAGATGAGATGTAGACAGTTAATTTTTAAAGACATTCTGCATCTTTGCTTGTGGTAACTGTCAAAAAAGTTCTGAATGAATTGTCCATGATTTTCTGAAAACAACTGTTTCATTACCATTTTTTTTTTTTTTTTTTTTTTTTCACGAATAAATTGTACTGCAATAATACTTTCTGTTTTAAACTTTCAGATTTTACAGATAATTTATTTTCTGTGAGGTTTGAATTACGTATCGCGAACTTATTTGGTAATAATGACGCATATTCTACTCTTTTCGCACAGTTTTAAGTCATTGCGTATTAAACATAAATCTTTGCCGCTTAATTCTATGACGAAATAATTGGCATCCCATTCTGCTTTCAAAAGCTCGACATTCTAGGTATATTTTTCTCTTTTAACTTGTTTTTGAGACTGACATGATACGGGCAGGTAATAGATAAAAGAAAAGAAAAAGAACAAAATATCACACATTATTATTACAGACGATACCCCGCGCACCGGTATAACAAAACTGTCAACACGCTCATGCGATGCACAGCGCGCAAACATTTAGGTCCGATGTCAAAATCAACGAAAAATGAAAGGATACAGAAGTAGTGCCACTCGCGGTTATTATTCACAGCTTTTCAACTCAACTATCGTCCGTTGCATGATAGCGCGTAATTTCATAATTTGATTTTAAAATACAAAAAGCAGTATCCCCCTGCAAGGCCAGATTAAAAACAATTTTGGGGCCGGATTCGGCTTACGGGCCGTAGTTTGCGTAGTTTTAGTTAAAAAACAAATTTTTTAGCTAGTGTATGTCTTGTACTAAAAAACATCTCGAAATTTTAATGTAAGTTCGAACATTCTATCTAAATTTAGTCATCCTCCATTTCGTAACACCATGATATCTAGATTGTAACTCTCCATTATATTTTCTTATTCTCCGTCGTATTTAACATTGTTATTATGATTATTACAACTTACCTTATTTACTTTACCTTATTATTTTACCTTATTTATTATTTATAGTAATTTTTTTTCTTGTTGAATGGTGAAAATTGATTCTCTAGTATGCGTACTATCCGTGTATATGACACAAATGAATAAGTATAATTTTAAAAGAAATTTCTGGACAATTCAAAATTAGAAACTAATTCTTACTTCGACAAATAACAAAATAATCTCTAAACCAAGCGTAAACACGAATCTGCAAGAATTCATATTTCTGCAATGCTAGGGTATATGCAGTGTTACTAGAGACCAGAAATAAAAACATTTTATTGAAAAATAAATAAAGTTGAAAAGAAATAAAAACTAGAGTACTATCTGCATAGAACGTAGTTGTAAAAAATTTAAAAATATTTCGCCTTGAATTGACTTTTTGCAAGACATCACTAATTAAAGATTCACTGCTATTTAATAGGTAACCCATTTTATATTTTATAAAATATCTATGATCTCGATAATCTGTTTTAAGTACTAATTTCATAGCTCACAATGTACTATTTCGAAAACGATTAAACATAAGAAATCAATTGGTCTTGAGAAAATATTTAAGCCTGAAAACAACAAGATGTGTTATTTTTCATTGCGCATAATGCTTCATCTCATACAGTATTATTAAGTATTCATAATATATAAAATAAAATCGAAACAAACATTTTTAAATGGTCGATATAAGGAGTTCTGAAACTGGAAGCTGTTTCTGTTAACAATGTATAAATTGCTTACATTATTTCATTTTTTTAAAAGTTTTTTTAAAACTCTTTCACACATGTTCGTATGTCAGTAGTTGGTCTTATGAAAGTATGTATAACTAACAAGTTATTAAAGCAGACCTACGTTAGCCTGCCACATCTGAGTCTATATAATGTTCCAAAATATGTACCATATAGAATATTTTATATTTTTTTAAAAGGAATAATAAATCTCCAATGTGCAGTTCTTTGCTATGTTTAAAACTATCTTCATGTTGTTTGTAAATTCTCTTCGCATCACCCAAAATTTATCTTAGTTTTGGAATCTTTAAATACTTGTTAAAATCACTTCGTGCGAATCAGGCTGAACTAGAATTTAAATCATTTCCCAGTGGAAAATCAGTATTTTATCTCTAGTACTCACAAACATTTCAACTTCGAGCAAAAAGTTGAATATACATGAGAGAGTTTTAAACTCTTACTGGCTCTGGCAAAATTTATCTTTCAATCACGTACCCTAAAATAGCTCTTACATCTCAAATTCAGTTCTCTACGCCACGTAAAAAGACCACAGGCAAAGCTGAAATATTGACTAAACAAAATTCTGCTCCACAATTTTATGAGCTGTAGTTAAAGACTTCAAAAATCAATAACTTGTTGGCCCAAATAAATCTTGTTTTTACCTAGAAAAGGGACATGATGTCTTTTATTAAGAGAAGAGGTTTGTTATTAAGGCTATTTGTTATAAAGTGGATTGAAAATTCTTAAGTGTATTAGGCTTTTGGTTTGTAGAAAACATGAAAAATCAATAGTGTCTCGTCAAGATTCAGGCTACAGTTCATCCAACCATTAGCTATATATGCTAATCACCTACGCATGAAGAGCAGGCACAAGGAAATGTGGTAATTCCTTCTAATACCTTCTATTTAAAACGCAACTAGGGAAAGACAAAACAACAAGTACACTAAACACAGGTGGTGATTAGTCTAATCAATCTTAGCTCGGGCACCAGTGTACAGATTATTAGGCTTTTCTGCGCAGAAATCATCAGAAATAAGCTGTTTGCTCGCTTGAATTCGAACTATGGATTTGGTAGATGCAAATTTGTTGGGTAGAGATCAAACCACTTAAATTATGAAAACATGCATGAAGAGATGAGATAATTTCTCACAATTTAAACTTCGTGTTTCTAATATTTTCTTAACGCTGATTATTTTTTGTAAGAGATCTGGAAATGAGCATAATATGTAAAATGTGTGATAAAAGTTGTACATTGAATAAAAAATAACAAGGGAATTAATAATCCTATCCAATTTCTTTATTTCCGATGCTTCTATCTGAACACTTTGATTTTTTTATCTTTTCCTTTCCCTTTAATCCCCACTCCTTGGTAATGGATAAATGAAGACTTCAATGGACCAGGTATGTATTTCGTGGTGTTGTCGTGATTTGAGTGTGGCTATCGTTAGTAGTGAGTGCGCATTGCTTTCATTTCGCTTTCGTGAATGGCATTCATATGTTTTATGCATGTAGTATGATATGTTATATTGACGGAATCTTACTATCGATATTTCTACAAAGTACTACTTAAAAAGTACAGCTATGGAATATATCAATAAACATTTCTGCAAATAGAATCTTGATTAAAAGTGAAGTTTCAAACAATGACTGTTTTCATAGAGTTGTTTTAATCTTGTAATTTATGATTTCATTTTTTGAAAGGTAAAAGTTTATATTATTATTTTCAGCAGTACTAATTTTCATATATGATTACTCATGTATACTTAATTTCTGGTGCGCAGAACAGTTAAATTTTAAATTAAATTTCAAAAATCTTAATTTTGAATTTTATTTTGTGCTTAATTAGATGCACTGCTGTCAAATTAGCGCTGATGTTGGTGTTCTATTAGTGTTGACGTGCTTATCTGTATTTAAATATTTTAGAATACATTAGTATATTTGATTAGTTCACTATATTACATTCACATTTTAGAAATTTCAGTTGTTTTTAGTATTCATTTCTGTTGTATAGTGGTTTCACAAATCGTAATTGATTATATGCTCAACACGGAGACACGTAATATTTAATTCTTTCTAATGTTAATTATACTGACAACATTGATTATTTATTTATATTGTATTTGTACACCGTCCTAAGTTTAATGGAAATAAATATGCTTTTAAACCATTAGAGTAGGTCTTGATAAAATATTAATCAGAAGTAATATGTAAAGTAAAAAAATAATAATGAGTAAATATAATATACAGCTTAAGACATATTTTATCGATTACATGCCTTTATTTTATGTTATGCGAATAAATATCAGTCTTAAACAGGAAAATGTGCTGTATAATTTATATAACTTGTTTCTCAATTCTTCACATTGTAGGGTTTATATTTATTTTAACTAACATTTATTTTAAGTTTAAACTACCTTTCCTGTCAAGCCTTACTTTCCCCTGGAACTGCCAATGCCAGAGTATGTAAATTTTAGTAGAACGCGCAAGGATTCAAATCATCAGCGGAAGTATTCTGAGTTAAATAGAAAGGAAACGAGTTCGAGGTGTGCTGTTCTTACTTCACGAGCGCGGAGGTAGTTAGCCAGAAATTGAAGAACCCCGCGTTTCGGCCTGTGTGCTTGCCTGGAAGTATTGTTAATCGTTCAACGTCATCTTCAAGTTTGCTGAATTAGCAGCGGTATTGTAAAACGCGGTGAGGTTAGTTACTTTTAGAGAGCCTCGTAGTTAGAGTCTTGTCTTTAGTTTCTTTTCAGGTTATTATTTTTATTTTACCGCCGAGTTGGCGTAGTTTGTGAGCGTCAAGAGCACGCACCTGTAATTTATTACGTTGAATAAAAAGGGACTTAAACCCTTAACAAGACTCTGTCTTTTATCCAGTTTCAACAGTCACCTCTTGGTTGCGTGCAAGTTGAAGGCGCGCAACGCTACATTGGCGCCCGAACACTTATCGAACTGAAATGGCCGAAAATTGGATGGAAGCCGCTGGACAACACCAAGAAATGACAAGCCAATTGAAAGGATTTGGATACCTGGTCCAGACTTTGAGAGCGTCAATCAAGCCAAACGTCCATTTCGACGGAAAAAATTCGGTGGCGGTATTTCTAGAAGGTCTAGAAAACCACTTTCAGCTCTACCCTGTTCCTGAAAGACAAAAAGTTGCCCTCGCCACATCCGCACTAAGAGGACAGGCCGCGCTATGGTGGAAAAATATAGGCAAATTTTTATTAGGGGAATTTGGAAGCCAGACATATACAATTCGAAAATTTCAAAAAATCGTTAGTAAAGGCCTTCCCAATAGTGAAAGATCGAGCAAGGCTGGAAGCCGAACTACATAGTTTCTATCAACGGGATATAGAAGAGTTGACGGACTTTATTCTACGAAAAATTAAGCTGACGGATATGCTGTATGGGAAAAAACCCGATGCGGAGATTATTGAAATAATCTTACCAAGATTGATACCCGCTGTTCAAGACTACTTCGAAATTAGAAACCCAAGCACATTGCAGGAGCTCTTCGAATTGGCGGTGAAGTTTCAAAATCGCAGAATAGCGGAAAAAGCGAGAGGGGCAACGTATTCTCAAAGTACCCGAAGGAAATCTTAAAATGAAGAAACCAGAAATGGAAATCGCTCTTATGGGGGAAAGAGCTATCAAGCTAACTCATCGAAACTCGAAGGTCAAGGCCCAAAAAGAAAATTCGAAAATAAACATCCGCGTACCCAGAAGGCACAGATTGAAAGGAAAGCTTTAAACGAGTAGAGGGGCCTGTGAAAGGGAGGGTCCAGACCCCGGAAGTTTTAAAAAAACCCTCAAAAAGACATTTAAATACGGTCATCGTAAAAAACTCACATCTACCAATTATACAAGTCCTGGTTGGCGATGTACCAGTAGAAGCCCTCATCGATACAGGAGTAGAAGGGAATTTTATGAGCGAAAATTTCTTCAAAAAGAATTTTTATAGGGTACGATTATTTAAAACCAAAAATACGGAAATTATAGCGGCGCAAGGAAAAACATGTCACTGCATCGGGAAATTATCATTAAACATATAGGTAAAAGAGGAAAGCCTCAAAGTATTCATTTTTGTAGTGAAGAATCTGCAAAATCCTCTTATTTTAGGTAAGGAGTTTTTAAGGGCCGCGAGGGCCAAATTGAATTTTCAAGACAGTTCCGTGGTGTTGGAGATGGACCAGAGGGTGGTGGAACCTGTGGAGAAACCGCAAGTGGACCTTAGCCATCTGAATGACCATGAAAGGCAAGCAATACAACAAGTGGTGGGTAATTTTTCTAACTTGTTTTCAGAAAAGCCGGGAAATTGTCAAATAGTTACGCATAAGATACAATTAAGTGCCGAAAAACCTTGTAGGACTAAACCTTATCGGTAGGACAAACAAAAAGACTTAATCATCGAAGAACATATTCAGGAGATGTTAAAGAATAAAATAATAACGCCCATAAATAGTGAGTACGCGAGTCCAGTCGTACTATGTAGGAAAAAGAACGAGTTTCCTCCTTCGGATAAAAGGGCTTGGAGGTTTGCTATCGATTACAGAAAACTTAATAGCATTACTAAATTTCCAGTTTACCCTTTGCCGGTTATAGAGGAAATTGTTAGACAGATCAAATCGACAAGATACATGTCTACTTTGGACTTAATGTCTGGCTACTATCAAATAGCTATGAGACCCGAAGACATACATAAAACCGCGTTTATAACAAAATCGGGCACTTATGCATTTTTACGCATGCCCTTTGGGTTGTGTGGGGCCCCATCAACATTCCAGAGAGCTATGGACATTGTTCTAAAGCCTGTCCTAAGAAAATCAACTTTATTTTATCTAGATGATATAATTATAACGAGTAGTACGTTGAAACAAAACATTAATGATCTAGAACAAGTTTTTAAATTATTAAAAGAGGCCGGTCTTACAATTAACGCCTCAAAATGCAAGTTCGCAACTAAAGAACTTAAATATCTCTGTTATAAAATTTCGCAAAAGGATATAGAAACGCAAGATTCAAAAATAAAAGCTATTAAGAATTTCTTCTTTCCTTGGGTTATGTTCTTACTATCGGTCTTTCATAAAAGATTTCGCTAATATTGTTGAACCACTCTTAGTAATCAAAAGAAAGAGAGGTAAATTTACGTGGACAGCGGAAGCAAATACAGCTTTTGAAAGATTAAAAGAAGCGCTCATCAATGCCCCTGTTTTAAAATTCCCGGAGGGGGACGAAAACCTGGAAATTGCAGCAGATGCGTCAGACTATGCGGTGGGTGGGGTTCTTATGCAAAATAGCCATCCTCCGGCATTTTTTAGTAAAACGTTGAATCAGACACAAAGGAATTATACAGCTACAGAAAGAGAAACATTAGCCGTATTAATGGCTGTACACAAATTTCGAGTTTATTTCGGCAAAGCGCCAGTAACAGTCTTTTCGGATCATGCGGCTGTTGGTAGACTTTACTCGGGGAAAAACCTAACGCCCAGGTTAATAAGATGGGCTTTAAAACTCCAAGAATATAATATCAGAATAAAATATAAACCGGGTAAGGAAAACAATGTAGCTGACGCACTTTCTCGTATAAAACTGGACGATGAAGGAACTGAACTTAAATGCGCTGTGTTGACTTCAAAAATTTTAGATTCTAGAGATACAATTATCGCTGAACTGAAAGCTGATCCTGAATTTGGAAGTATCTATGCATATTTGAAAGACCCCGAAACCTTTGAGCACACAGATATCGATGCGATAAGAAGTAGAGCAGAAAACTATGAAATAATAGATAATTTATTATTTTATACGAAAACAACAAACGAAAATCTTGAGTACAAACCAGTCATCCAAGCCTCGCTTCGATTAAGCATTTTGAAGGAATTACACGACGCGAAAACAGCGGGTCATTTAGGGGTCAGAAAGACTTTAAAAAGGGTACGCGAGGCGGTATATTTCTCGCAATTATACAAAATATTAACGGCGTATGTCAGATCCTGCAATCAATGTCAGTTAATAAATGATATTAATTACAGCCCGGCCGGGTACTTAAATAGCATTCGCGCTACATTTCCGAATGAAATTTTAGGCATAGATCTTCTTGGTCCCTTTCCCCAGAGCGAGTTAAATAAAAATCGTTTTCTTTTAGTAATAGTAGATCACTTCTCAAAATGGACAGAAATTGTTCCACTTAAACGCGCGTCAGCCAAAACAGTCGCAGATGCATTCTTACACAGATACATTTTAAAATACGGTGCACCGATAAAAGTCATTAGCGATAACGGAAAACAATTCATTAGTCAAATATTTGAAAACATATGCAATGGACTTGGCATACGCCATATCAAAATGGTTCCGTATAGACCACAGGCAAACATAGCAGAAAGAGTGAATAAAAACATAGTAAAAATAATTCGCAGTTACGTGAGCACACATCACAAGCGCTTGGATGGCTACATAAATGAATTAGCTTATGCTTTGAGAACGGCAAATCACGATACTACGGGAAAAACCCCAGAAGAATTATTTTTAGGCAGAAAGTTAATTACGCCTTTAGATAAATTATTCTTTGTGCAACAAAGAGAGCAAGAGTTTAAACAGAAAGATGTGCAAAAACTGATTGATCAGGCGCTTAAAAGCTCGGATACGGCAAGAAATAAGCAAAAAGCATATTATGATAGAAAACGCCGTGAAGCAGATTTTAAAGTCGGGGATAAAGTATTGAAGCGGAAATTTTCTTTATCAAGTGCCCCAGACAATTTTACGGCAAAGCTAGCTCCAAAATTTGAAGGCCCCTATGTAATTCAGGAAATCAAAGGAGTCTTATTATATCTTAAGAACGAGAGAGGGGAGATTTGTAAAGCAAGTCCCGACCAGGTGAAAAAATACTATAATCCAAATGATTTTGAAATCCTTAAAAGTTTCTTGCAGGACTCAAGTCTAAACAAAGTAGAAGGTCCAGAAATAACAACAACTGGTCCACCACCCAAGAAGCAGAGAACTGAAGAGAGACCTAGCCCTTCTACAACCCAGACGATGGACAGAAATTGTTCCACTTAAACGCGCGTCAGCCAAAACAGTCGCAGATGCATTCTTACACAGATACATTTTAAAATACGGTGCACCGATAAAAGTCATTAGCGATAACGGAAAACAATTCATTAGTCAAATATTTGAAAACATATGCAATGGACTTGGCATACGCCATATCAAAATGGTTCCGTATAGACCACAGGCAAACATAGCAGGTGAAATGGTTCCGACCAGGTGAAAAAATACTATAATCCAAATGATTTTGAAATCCTTAAAAGTTTCTTGCAGGACTCAAGTCTAAACGAAGTAGAAGGTCCAGAAATAACAACAACTGTTCCACCACCCAAGAAGCAGAGAACTGAAGAGAGACCTAGCCCTTCTACAACCCGGACGACGGTACCAAAAAGAAAAAATAAAAACTTTCAAACTCCAGCATTTAAGAAAAACAAGAATACAGATGCACCGCGTAAAGAAACCGTGGTAAAGAGCAAAACACCACCTACAACGGATCGCAGGAGAAATTATACATCAAGGAGAACGCGCCCAGGGCCAGAGAGTCAGGTGCCAGCAAGGCCGCCGTTCCGGAAACTGAAACGGCAACAGGAGGAACAAAAATACCAGGAACAACAGAAGAAATTCAAGAAGGACTCCAGGCCGGAGGACGTCAAGACCAGCCGTCCCATGGAAAAACGGAAACGACAACAGCCCGACAATTACTCCGCCAAGAGGCCAGCATGCAGAGGACGCAAAAGAAAAACTAATGTGGACGACACTCGGAGGTCAGTAAGGAGAAGATTGACGTCCATGAAACTTATAACTTGGGAATAATATTGCCAGAAAAGAATGACGGAGTTTCAAGCATCGAAAACTCAAAGATAAGTTAAAATCTTCTATAATTTTTTTTTTCTCTTTTGTTCCGAAATGTTATGCATAAGTACGAAGTTCTATATTTTGACGAAAGTCAATATGTCTCGGTTGAGACTTAGTTTTGTTTTACTTTATTTAGCTAAGGCGAAAGTATTATTTTCTTTAAGTATAAAAGCTAAGAACAAGCATTTTCTGTTGGTCGAAAGACTAATTCTGTTGTGTTAAAGCCAAAATTTGGCCGAAGATAAAAATAACTTCGTATTCTTGTATTAATAAGAATTTTAGTTTCAGTGCCGCCAGCTTGGCGAAGAATGAGTAAAGTAAAAATTTATTTCTCTTATTCATTTTATGGTAAATTGTAAAAATCATATGTATTAAAATTTTGTAAATGTACGTAAATACTTGAATGTTATGTAAAAGTAGAATTTAGTCTAGAAGCATAAAATTTTAGATGCTGAAAGTAAAATGCTCAAAAGGAATGAATTCAAAATTTAAGTATTAAACTGTAGATAAAGTCATGCTTTAGAGCGAAAGCCTGCATGTTTAAAGATGAATGAGGGGGAAGTTAGAATGAATGTGTTTTGTAGGGTTCTCCACCTACACTTGAAATTTTAAGAATGTTAAAGTAGCTCATTGAGTTGTAGAATGTCGAGTAAGGTGTGTCTATTTGGTCGTTGAATTCTAACAAATCATGGTGGTTAGGGGAAGTGTTGTAGGACTAAAACACTAATATTCCCGTTTGACACCACACATGGTGGAGAGCCAGGGTAAAGTTAAATGAATGCTTGAAAAATTGAATGAATGTGAATTAAGCAATAACTAAGGAAAACGAATCGTTTAAAAACAAAAATTTATTGTGTCAAGAAAGTGTAAATTATAATGTATTTAGAAAGATACTGATACTTATTCCTTCCAGATGCTGGAAGGAAAAGACCAAGATTGATTGATGAAGTCCAGGAAAAGTTGCTGTAAGAAGAGAGAGTTATAAGTATACACAGAAATTTAGTATACAATTTGTTACATAAGATTTTTTTTGTGTAAACGAGGTTCTCGAGAGTTAGTTCAGAATTATAGAAACTTACAACAGGTCGTTTGTAGGACCTGCTTCCAAGTTTTCCAAATTCTGGCAGCGGCAAATGTAGGGTTTATATTTATTTTAACTAACATTTATTTTAAGTTTAAACTACCTTTCCTTTCAAGCCTTACTTTCCCCTGGAACTGCCAATGCCAGAGTATGTAAATTTTAGTAAAACGCGCAAACGCGCAAGGATCCAAATCATCAGCGGAAGTGTTCTGAGTTAAATAGAAAGGAAACGAGTTCGAGGTGTGCTGTTCCTACTTCACGAGCGCGGAGGTAGTTAGCCAGAAATTGAAGAACCCCGCGTTTCGGCCTGTGTGCTTGCCTGGAAGTATTGTTAATCGTTCAACGTGATTTTCAAGTTTGCTGAATTAGCAGCGGTATTGTAAAACGCGGTGAGGTTAGTTACTTTTAGAGAGCCTCGTAGTTAGAGTCTTGTCTTTAGTTTCTTTTCAGGTTATTATTTTTATTTTACCGCCGAGTTGGCGTAGTTTGTGAGCGTCAAGAGCACGCACCTGTAATTTATTACGTTGAATAAAAAGGGACTTAAACCCTTAACAAGACTCTGTCTTTTATCCAGTTTCAACAGTCACCTCTTGGTTGCGTGAAAGTTGGAGGCGCGCAACGCTACATTGGCGCCCGAACACTTATCGAACAACATAAACACTTAGTATTTCCGAAAACCATACATTTTTATTAGAAAGTTGAAAAAGTTTTTTGAATAACTCTTAATAAACGAAAAGCCTTAGTATATGTCTAGAAACTATAATGTGTTTTAAGTATTTCTATTGCAGAAATACTTAACATGCAAAAAAAAAAAAAAAAAAAAAAAGATGTGTAGCGCCACATTTAAAATTTTTAAGTAAATGACAAAAATATTCATGTTTATTTTCTAGCAAATATAACAGTACAACTCGTAAAAGAAGGACGTTATCTGTTTTCGTCTTTATTTCCTACATTTTATTTAATACTCTTATTGTAATCACCGTCATTATCAATGACACTTTGCTACCTAAAGGAGAAATTTTCTATTCCAAATTTATAGGATAAATGTGCTTTTCGATAAAAAATTTTGAAATTCCATTTTTAGCTCCTTCTACATTCGAAGTTTCTTCCAGTTAAAATATTTTGCAGCGAACTGAACAAATGGGTATCAAAGGATGCAATTGTCAGGTGAAATAACACTTCCCATCCCAACTCTCTGGTTTTATTCAGAGTTTTTCTTGCGTTTTCATGGTGTAGAATGCTATCTTTTCTGTTATTAACAGGTGGATGCTTTTCAGTTAAAGCTTGATTTACTATATCTAATTATTTACTGTAATAAATTTTGGAAAAATGGATGCTACAGGTAAAAAATTGTTTAAATTCTTAAATCGTCATATTTGACGATTAAAATTACTTAGATTTGAAGATTAAAATTACTGAGATTACGTAGTGTCCGCAATAACCTATAGATACATAAAATGTGAGAATAGAAATGTGTGATCTGTGAAGGAAATTTAAGATCAAAGTAAACTTTTCCCAAAGAACGATAACTAAAATATACCACAAGAGAATTATTTTTATTTTTCAGCATGATTACTTCAGAATAAGCACTAAGGAATAATAAAGAAGGTATCTGCCAGACAGACAAATGAATCACACAGGTACTTATACAAATTCTCACCCAAAACATGTCACACGTGACTTAACAAACATTAAGAATATAACGGTGAGCTCATTAACAGTCAATCGTCTTCCATCTGTCCAAAATGAAAGTTCTGGAGGAATTGGTTATCAGAGGATCAGGAAATGCTTCTGCCTTATGTCATTATGCAAATCGTAGATTACTAAAAAAAAAGATTAGCTTCGCTTTCTTCTGACAGAGTATGTAGAACCCAAACACGTATCTGTTAACTTTACCAGCCTATGTCATCTGTTCTTCAGTAGTCGACCAACTATGGTGTTAAGCTCATCCACTAACTCTTTGATCATTTGACAAGGATTTGCTTCCAATTCTTTACTTTACTGAATGAGGCGAATCACAAAGATCAAAATTACCCGACTTGAAGCTAGCAAACCACATCTGGCATTTACGGACATCTAATGTGACTAGATAAATATCACAAATGTGTTTTGTAGCTTTCGCTGCATAAGTACATTTACGAAACTCGGAAAATAGGCTATGTAGAGAATATACAGCTCTTCTAGCTTTCGACTTTATATTTCAAATAGTGATGTTATCAAAATGAATTGACGTGTAAAAGAGAAGATAACAAGTCACTTTTTCTAACACAGATATGTTTGCACAGTTTTGGTTTATAGTCAACTGATTAGAATTAAATAAATGTTAATGCGCGCAAATACGTTATAAAGTTCCAGTCCCTCTTATGTTTTAAAAGCTTGCTTCTCCTATATCCTTATTCTCATTAAAACAAGTTAATACGATATTAACTAAAATATAGGGTAATTAAAAGCATATATAATTTATCAATAATTTCCTGATTGTTATTGTAATTTTTTTCAGATCACAAGTTCTCATTATTCCGCACATACTGGCTAGTTTGGGCAATATTGTTTGGAGCCGCAGTCAATGTCGATTGCCCTAGAGGATACACTGCAAGGTTTATGTCCAGCGTGTGGGCCATGTTTGCTGTCGTATTCCTCGCTATATATACTGCCAATTTGGCGGCTTTCATGATTACTCGAGAGGAGTACTATGATTTAACAGGAATAGATGATAAAAGGGTAAGCTTCATTTTATTGTTGTCAAACTGTTAATAGTTGTCAAAAGTCAAAAGTTGGAAACCTGAGCCATGATGAAGTAACGCGTTTTGGTTAAAAACGATGGGGGACACATATTTGAAACTTAAGGAATTAATGAGGATATTAACTTGGAAGATATAGAGAGTTGTACGTATTTGCTGAATTCCAGAACCACGCCAAGGATGGTTAAAATGAAGCACTGACTTTGGTAAAAACAATAGGGTAACACAAATCAAAATTTAATAGGAAGTTAAAGTGAATATTATTGCGATGAAAGCAATTTTCGGGCGATGAAAACAATTTTGGGGAGCAATTTCGAGATTTGCTTACAGTGTTCATATCGGTGGTCAAGTTTTGTTGATGATGTAAATTTTATTAAATTATCAATAATAATAGTTTTGTAGTTCTTACTAAATTTAGTTTAACAAATATGATTTTCGGCAAATAAATCTTGTATTCTAAAGTAATATAAATGTTAAATAGTATAACATTCAAATTTTATTTAATATAATTTATAACTTTGAAGCTTAAAATCATACTGACTGCTATTCCTCATAATACTTTCGTAATTCAGTTTGTTCAACTGCAACAAAAAATTGGCTGTTTAATATAAAGCATTACTATGAAATGAAAATCTAAACATAAATAAAAGTCTAAAAATTTGAACTCATAATAATCAAATGCAATTTTAAATGTAAAATATGAAACTGTTTAGAGATATATAATATATATTACCTAGCACTTCCTGAAACGTACTTTTCATTACCCTGTTTATGAATTCCGTTAAAAATATTTGCAAGCTTCCTTTTTAATTCCAGGCATTTTAATTCCTTTTTCTTTGTCTTCAACGCTATTCATATAATCGACTGACGTGCTTTACAAAGACTGTATGGAAATTTCAACTTCTTTATAAATATTTTGAAAGTAGACTGTTGAAACGTAAAGAATTCCCTGAGTCATTTGCGATAAATGAAAACAATTCAGCGGTGTATAAATTATAAAAAGCCACAGTTCAATAAAAAGAAAATGTCCAATAAAAGATAACAATATGGAAATTATAATTTGAACTTCACTTGAAAAATCTAGTAAGTTTCTTTCAAATGCTTTCAACAGAAAGCTCACTAATGCTATAAATGCTTTGATATGTACAGGAAATCATAAATTCAGGATATGTTCCTATTGTATTTTCACCGAGTATATAAATCGCTTCGATTTAACTAAACCAACGATTTGAAATAGTTTCTAGTTTTAAGAACCCTTGAATTGTGGACGTTAAAGACATAATATAGCCTATATTTCTATCTGATAATCTGAACCCATAGAAAAGAAATGAATTGAACGACAATAGAAATTTTGGAGAGTTTCAAAAAATTACTTTTTTCTTTATTTATATAATCAGTAAAGTAAAAAACATTAGTAAAAGGCTGCCTTAACAAGTTGAAAAATTGATCTATTTTCCATTTTGTATATATTGAAATAAATTGTAATATTTATATATTATTTTTATTTTTATATCTAATACACTACATAATTTAAATGTAAATCTCATGCATGGCGTAGCATTTTTATCTTCGCATGTTATTTTATTTAAATATCACATAAATTAAATAAGAAATATGTGAAAAAATGTTTGCTACATCTCTTACTAACGTATGAGTTTCAACAAACATATTATATACAAATGTGTAAAACAGAATACCAAAAATAGAATTATACATGGCTACATTTCAATTAGAGCCAAGTGAGAAACTGAGCAGCAAAATATCCCAAAAATTAATGAGTAGATTATATGCAACCAACTTAAATTTCAGGAGAACAAATATTTTCATGATTAGAAAAAATGACGCTGTGAAATAATAAGAAGAATGGAATTGCGTTTTGACTTTTAAAAAAAAATATTTGAAATACCCCACGTTCCTTGATTAGGAAGTTCCTTATTTACGATACCTATAACAAAAGCATATATAAAATTAGAACTTTATTAATAACAGTTAAGACCCAAGATATACTTAAGAATTACTTAAACCGACTTTTATATTAAATAATAAATTGAAAATTTAGTAAGTAAATTAATAAAAAAAAAATCATCCACCTCATCTTTTTATTAAAAACGAAGAAGAATGCTTCATTTTCTAAATTTTATATTCAGTGCTTTGTTTCGTTCTATAAATACTAAAACTTATAAATTATTTTGATAGACAAATTTCTTCAACAAAATGTTTTGCTCAAAAAATATGTATATTTGCCGCAAATTGCTAATTGAAGCAATTAGTGAAAATTTCAGTATTTGGAAGAAGTAATTAAGCAGCAAAAGAAACATTTAATATTTCTTTCACCTTTGAATTTTCGCAGTTATGCAGCTATATAATTATGCTAATTTATTTTTAAAAACAAATTCTTTTGCCAATTTCCATCTCGAAAGTTTTTCTTAAGAAAACTTCCGAAGCGGAAAGTACTTTCATTAAGAAAAGTCTTTTTCTTCGTAAAAGATACTTAAGAATTACTTATAATGACTATTGTTTAAGATGTTCCAAAATTAATGAGTAATTTGTACAAAGTATTAAGGTGAGCGCATAATTAAGTAAGCATAGAATCATTCTTGAAAAATTTATTAAATTAAATTTCTTTTTGAGTAACATTCCATTAGATCATTAGCAAAAGTTCCTTTTTTTATAAATTATTTTATAGTCTATTAAACGAGTTGTAGTATATAGAGATATGCAATTAATTAACTTCGGCGAAGCATTTTAGAGCTCTCAACCCTTAGACTTTATCCTATACATTTGGTTAATTTGTATAATGCTAATAATGTGCATGTTTTAAAAGCATAAATACAATTAAATGCTAAATATTATTTTTGCACTTCCATTATATAAATTATGGAAAAGGCGTTGAAGATGTTGTATGCTCAAGCCTAATATTTTTGTTTTCTTTTAATGCATATCTATTTTGAATGATACTGATCACATGCAGGGTATCTCTGAATAGCTATGTTTGAGCATTAAAAAATCAAACTGGGGATTTATCGCATTTTTACGTGAACCAATTGTGTAGTTCTATCATTAAAAGGCAATCCAAATTTGGAAAAATCGGTCAACATTTAAAAAATGAGATTTGGGTCTTTGACTACAATTCCAATTTATTGTAACGGCCTTTCAAAAACTTTTAAAAAAGTACCTTTTAAAAACTAGCGAATTCTGAAAAAGTCTGAATTGTTTATCGATCGAAATTCTTATTTCAGACAATATCAATATTTACACAACAAACAAATTACACATGAGGAATCTGTGCCAAGTCCACAACATTGTAATGACGAATTAATTCCTCTTGGGTGTCTTCGATTCTCTATGCCAAATAATAAACTGTGAGGCCAGAATGTCGCCAAAAATAGCTTTCTTCTTCACGACAATGAGCCTGTCACAAGTCTGCCATCGCATAAATGTGTCTAGTCGAAAACTACATATGCATTTTGTTATGCCCTCTTTATTTTCTAGACTTATCTCTATTCGACAACTTTCTGTTCACATATTTATAGCACAAACTCGGTGTCTTTGTTTCGATTTTATACTTATAGTCTAAAAAATTCAACAGCGAGGATTTCAAACGATATTTTTACATCTTCTCATCAGCATACATTGTTTCGATGTATCTCCTGATAACGAAACAGCGTATAGATCACAGAGAAACTTGCTTCATGATGAAATAATGTTTATTTTTGCAGTAATTCATTCCTTTAACCTAGCATCAGAGTCGTTTCCAAATCGCACTACCGTGTTTTACTATTCTTCAGAATCTTAATGAAAATAATAAAAGAAAGCAATTCACGTGCCGAAAATTTTCCACCTAGAATCACAGAATGTTCTAAATATATTACTCTTACAATGCATGTTGCTTAAGGGAAAATACAAATTATATCAAAATACCAAAGAATACAATCTGTTTTCCTGCAGTGAACATTTATATGGATATATATAACTGAAATCTAATTTGTAATAGTCATCCCTGCTTCGCTAGATCACTAGAAACGTGAATGAGATTTCCTTCTTGTGCCTCCTCAAAATGTTTTTAAAATTTTTCTGATGAAATTAATTGGGGGTAAGAAGGTTAAAGTAATTTCCATTGAAGCATAATCCAAATAGCTGTAAAACGATAAACAATTTGAAAAGTTTTATCCCCCTTTACTATGTCTGTTTATGGAATTAATGAAATATTATTTTTTTCCTCATGACGTAGGAGGTTTTTTATCATTACTATATCTCTGCAAGACTTTTGTAAGATTTATTTCGTGTCATTTCCTATAGTTCTGTGTCAAATAATTTTTCTGTAATTTTCCTCTTCTTTTAACCACACATCTTTAATTCAGGAAAAAATTCCAGGTGATACCAAAAATGGTTTATACTTTAAGTTTACGTCAATATTAAATTTATAGCCAATTACTAGATAAACTGCTAGTCTTTATCTGTGCTACAGTTTACTCTTACAGTGAATTTGTCTTAGTTAACCTTTTTCTTTCCAAATATTAATTATTCCTATAAACTACATAACATTCCTGGGAACTATGTAAAAATGAATTTGTCAGAAATTCGTGAACATACTAAGTGAACATAATAATTTTACTTCAAGAGTCTTTAAGTTACAACACCGAGGTATAGCATAACATTGATTTCAACACTAACCTCATTTAGTACTGCGTCTAATAAAAATGTATGTATAGATAAAATAACGTTTTACAAATTAATGTACTATCCAGAACTGATTATGTACACTAACGTGCTACACGGTATGATTCGCTAAAATTATCATTGTTGCATATTAGGTATTTATTTTTGCTTTTTATTATTAGGCAAATATAAAAGCTTAACACGGCAAATCAATTTTATGCACGTACTTATGGCTAAGATAGCCTTCCTGTTTTAAGAATGCATAATAATTCAGAAGTCATACAACAAAAATCAGCGTTATATTTACAAAATTTTCACAGGATTAGTTTCGATGGTTTTACCGAACCACCATCCTCAGCTGCAAAACCGCAAATGAACAAGATAGGAAATAATGATTAGATAAGATAAGAAAGCCTGGACAAGAATAAGCAAGTGGCGCCATCTGTTGGTGAAACCAGAACTAAAACATAATTTCTTTAAAGGCCGAAGGCAAATTTGGAATGGAATTAGGATCGTTAACTAGAACAGAAAGATTTTTATGAATGTGAAATGCCTCTAGAAAATCCAGTTCTCCGATGGAAGATGTTTTTTGAATAATTTTGGCAGCAGAAAAACTGAAAATGTGATTTTCGGACCAACAATGTTGAGCAACAGAAGACTTCTGTGTTTCCTTTTTTCTAACATATGCCTCATGTTCCTTGACGCGAAATTTTAAGGCTCTCTTAGTTTGGCCAATGTAAATTAAACCACACTGGCAAGGAATCCTATAAATACCCCAGGAATTCTTATCCGGAATGGGGTCCTTGAGTATGGAACTCGAAATTTTATTGATGGGAGAATAAACAACCCGAAAGTTAAATTTCTGCAAAATATGTGCAACTTTATAGCTAACTGATGGAAAGAAGGGAATGACAACAGAATTTTTACAATCTCCTAAAACAAGAGTGTGCCTTTTAGTGTGTTGAGATGAGAATTTTTTAACTGCTTGATTAATAATGTTGGGTGGAAAGCCCCTGTCAATAGCTATTGCTTTTAAATAATTTAGTTCTTCATCAAGGGCTAGTTTGGAGGAGCAAACTTGAAGAGTACGGAAAACATAGGAATAAAATGAAGCTAACTTTTGTTTAGTCGGATGACATGATTTCAAGTGTGGTGGAAGGCAAACCGATGAAGGTTTACGGTAAACCGTAGTACTGAAGTTGGATGTGTTACGTGTGACCAGAATGTCGAGAAACGGAAGAGAATTGCAAGTCTCAAGTTCAAAAGTGAACAGAATAGCAGGATCAATAGAATTCATTGTTGAAAGAACTTTATTTAAATCATCTTTATTACCTTCAAACAGAGCAAAAGTATCGTCTACGTAACGGAACCATGCCGGGAAGTTTAAAGTTTCAAACAATTTTGATTCATAATAATGCATGTAGATATCAGCCAGGATGGGACCGAGGGGGCTTCTCATGGCTAATCCCTCAGTTTGCTTGTAATATTTATTTTGGAAAACAAAATGTGTTTGTTTCAAACAGAGTTGAGTGAGAGAAATTAGCTCATCAATTTCCATGCAAGAGAAATGAAATTCGCGAAGTCTGGTTTCTAGACATCTTAATGCACCCTCCACTGGGACATTGGTGAATAATGATTTTACATCAAAAGAAACCATGAGTAAATTACTAAGAGAAATGTTTTTAACTTTTTTTACAAACTCTATTGAATTTTTTATGGTGTAAATGTTAATGTCTAGAGTTGAAAATCTAGAAACTAAATATTTAGCTAATGGATACGAGGCAGTACCTAAATTTGATACAATAGGGCGGAAAAGAATACCACTTTTAAGAATTTTGGGAAGAGCATATAAACTGGCACAATTCGCAACAGATGGGATAAGTGAATGTTTTAAGTTGCCTGAAATGATTTGCGAAGATTTGATCGCAGTTTTTATTTTTGACAAGTCCGAAGGTGAAGGATCTTTAGGGATCGGATTATATGGTCCTTCGTTTAAGAGTTTAGTGACACCATCGATGTAAGTGTTCCTATCCATGACGACTATCTGGCCACCTTCGTCGGCCTTTGAAATAATAATATCCGGGTTAGAATGAATTTCACGCAATGTAGCTCTTTCTCTCGCAGTTAGATTTGGTTTCAAAGGTTTATTATTGAATTTCACATTATGAGCGATAAGATGCCTAATCATTTCTTTCTGTGAATCTGAAACTTTACTGAACTTGAAAGCTTTTTCGATATGTTAGTCTTTCAGAAGAACAAGATAGAATTCTAAAATATAATTTTAACTTCTCACAAACTTGTAAACTCTCGATTCCAAAGATTTTGGCTCCTATCGAAAAAGCTTTCAAGTTCAGTAAAGTTTCAGATGGTATGGAAACCCTATTATGACGTAATCGTTTGCATTATTCCAGGAAATTTTGAATCATGGGATTTTTTGCAAGGGCTTTTGTGCTGTGTGTTGGTTTGGAAGTACATTACTCGTTTCATTGTTTAGACGGTACAATGGCTGAATGTAGTAGGATTAATTTGAAGTTTCTGTACGATTTGGAATGAAAAGTGCATTAATTGATTAGTGTGTAAATGAAAGTTTACTTAGTAGCCGTAGTCCGGAACTACGTAGTATATTTTTGACTCTTTATTTTTGTGAATTTATGTAGCGACGCCGATATACGGATTGTAGTTCAGATAATTTTAGGAAGTTTTTGATTCTGTTAAGGAATTTTGTGTGCCACAGACTAAAGACGAACGAATTTCTAAATGAGGTAAATATATGTTTTGTGTAGTGCTAAAATACATAACAGGGTTTTCCTTTTTTGTGTTATTTTATTGTTTAGTGTAAAATGTAGTTTATTGAGATTATGTATTTTTTGTTTGTCTCTACTCTAGAATTGTGTGCTCCTTTGACTTTTTAAGTGAAAATATATCGATGTGTACATGGGCAAACTCAAGGGAGTGCGTAAGGCATAGTTTGTGCAATTCTCTGATGTTTTTTGAAGAAAAAAAACGTCGATGTGTACATGGATAAAGTCAAGGAAGTGCGCAATGCTATTTTTGTGCAATTCGGGGATTTTTTTTAAGTGAAAATAGGTCGATGTGTACATGGATACCGAGTTTGTGCAATTCTTTATCTTGTTTCTTTGGCTTTGTGAGCGGTGATTTGGGGCGGAAAAAAAATCGTCGATATGGCAAGCCAAAATAATAAGTCAAAGAATTGCACAAACTCGGTATCCATGTACCGCCAAAAATCGCCAAGTTTCCTTAAGGGGTACCTTAAAATATACTTTTACCGAAAAACGCGATTTGAATTTTGTCAATCGGCCCAGTAGAACGGAAGATATAGAACTGTCCTTTTTTTTTGCAGTGTACGTTTAAAGTGTATGTTTATGCACATATATTTATGTACAAATTTATATTGTGTATGACAGAAATTCGGTAACATAAAGACTCCTTATATGAATAATTAATCGGTTTGCACACAGTAATATTGTTTCATAACTGGCTTGTTTCCCCCATCCCCCTTTCAAAATGTTACTTCTTTCTGAGTTTATCTTCCAATCTGTAATTCTTTCATTCATTTCCTTTTGCGGAAAACAGGCATCGGACATGACCTAAGAAGCTAAAAAAATAATTATGATCGTCAACAGGGCTTAAACAAGCCAACAAGCACTTTTCCTAACGGATCAGCTATCCACCGGCGAAGAAAAAAATGAAGGTGGTTACTAACGCTGACTGTCGTATGGATGGGGCAGGATTTGAACCCTGGAGAAGGCAGTATTGTTTGTAAGCGTATAATGTCTTGCGGTAAGAAAGCACTCAAAATATGCGACAAGTCGAAACTCCTCTCGGAAGGTTCGGAGTAGTAGAAAAGGAGTAGGAGACCCTCGGAACACACCCCGCGATATTGCCTCTCAAAACTGGGGCGTAATCGCACAGTTGGTACGAAGGGACTGCAGGTGGTGAAATTCTATTGTCCCGCCCACTTCTACCTGAACCTGTACCTGGTGGGCCAGAAGAATTATTTAGCATTGTTTGCCAGATATGAGGCCCGGTGGCGCAGCGGCTAGCGCATCGCGCTGCAGCACCACAGGTCCGGGGTTCGATTTATGGGCTGGGCAAGGTCGACTCAGCATTTTATCCCTTGATTTCCATCATTTGGTTCGATAAAGTGAGTACCAAGTTCGCTTGGGAAATTTAAACACTGGGACTCCTGCAACAAGCTGACCTGAACTCCTGCGACAAGTTCAGGACATATGCTTACTCATCGCGGGGCCCACGGTCAAGAAAGCAGATTTCGGCCACTGCAGGCCTTGGCCCATTAGGGCTGTTACGCCACTGAGTTTAGTTTAGTGTGCCAGATATGATCGCGCATTTTCGTAATGAGACTTAATCATAAGCAAGCTTTGAAGGTAACATGCTCCAAAAGATTGCAGATGCAGCGTCAACAGTTGAGTGTGCTGCAGTTGCGTATTAGTTGGTGCATGATTAAATTACAAGGATGAATTAAATCATAATTACTGGTGAAAAACCGGTATAGCAATGGGTAATGCAAGGTTCATGATGTCTGTCACCGTAGTGCCACCAAACTCGGTTATGACCGTTATGTTCTTATGGGTATAATCAAGATTTGTCTGAGAATACAATAGGTGCTCACGTCCATGTCCGGCATTAATGCAGCATCATACTCTTGTGTAGTAGAGTCAAAAAGCACTACACTTCTTGCAGAGATTGTTATCCTTTTCAGATAACGTAGAATAGTAATACGGGCTTTAGCTCTTGTGTAACGGACCTTAATTATTGCGCTAGGGATTATGATGTTGCTGTGGGATCAGTCATTGCCATATGCGCAACAAACTTGTTCTCTCGTTCAAAGCTTTTCCAATCGTTCTAATCGGTCGTTTCGTCCCTCAAGCAATCGCTAATTCCATATTGACATATCATAGTATCTGGATTTTGTTCACCACGAGCACTGGTTTATCATAAGGATAATCTGCAGTCTGTATAGGCCACGATTCTTCCTCTGCCTGACGCTCGACAGACTGCCGATTATATCGAGCAGACATACTTTTACAGAACAAGATAGTTTCTCTCGCAGGACGGATAGGAAAAGTGGACTGAACAATCATAATTTAACCAGTGATTTTACCGATCATGCTTCCCAACTTGGTCTGAAACCGGAAGGAGACCTTTTTGGGGATAGGAACCTAAGGTGCCGCATCTTTCTTTCCCTATCAAAAGTCTTCTCAAGAAGAGATTCTGCTCTCCTCGTTTTAAGTGTTCCCAAGCTGCACTAAAAATATTACATGATGCTTACAAACATTTAAGCCTTCTCTGTGGTTCGAACGCGAGCCCAACAATTCGGTAGCTAGCATCGCTAAGTACTATATCAATCAAACGAAAACTTGCCAAGCAAAGGAAGTGTAGAAAAGCACATAGTTCCAAAATTTTAAACAGCCTACATTCTCTATTTTTACAGTGTTTAGGAGGAGTTATTGGATCATGAGATTTGCGTGAGAGCTGCAATAAAAATTATTTGCTTGTCTTCACGAGTTTTACTCATGAGGTAAATATCATGCTTATTGGACGATTCTTTATGATGCTGTATTGTGTATCATAAACATTGCATTGTTCCATAAGAAAAAATTTATTTTCTAACATATTTTAACCTATCATATACTACAATATATGGAATAATTTAAATCTTTCAGTTGCAAAATCCACGAATGTACGAACCACCCTTCCGCTACGGAACTATACCTTATGGTAATACCGAAGCTATTCTGAAGAAAAACAAACCCCATTTATTCACATGGATGAGGAAGTTCAATAGGTCTTCTGTTCTTCAAGGAGTCGCTGCTGTCAAAAAAGGGCAAGTAAACTTCATTCATTAACTGGTTAAAAATTATTTATTCTTCTACATATTTCATTGTATCTGAGATATATAATAGACATTTTCAGCAAAAATATTTCCAATGCTCTTTTATGAATATGTGTATAATATTGAATTCTCTATTCTGCATTTCATTTAAACTTATTTCCTCAAATTTCATTAGAGCTAGATTCCTCATTCAATTAATTCAGTTCTCACTTCACGGCAAAGCAAAAATAAAAAAAAATATAAAAAACCCTCCAAAATATCTTCATTCAAAATTAAGAGATATAGAAAAACATAAAACACCAAATACAGTTAAAACAATTATTACAATTAGAGTTTCAATGCAAAAACAAGCAATTTGGCCCGCAAGCAAGAAGGCAGATTTTTCAGGACACAAAACTAAGAATTTCCTTTTGGTCCCAATCGGAAAAAAGACACTGAAGGTGCACAAACTGACTTAATTTACTAGTCTGCTAAATTTCAAATGTAAACGAATGTGGTTACTATGGTAAAAACAAATTAGGCTTAGCCGCACTTAAGCAAATTTTTAATTGTTGATAATTCTACAACTATTGCATTCAGATTAACGAAAGGCATAAAAACCTTAACCGGAAGATGAGAACAATATAATTCAATCATTTTGAAAGCAAAAAATGCATAATTTACCGACATATAAGAATTAAAAAAACTGAGCTCACTGAGCCGAGTAACAGAGTCAGTATATATATATACACTTTTGGTGCGGCCAATTGCAACCAAAAAGGGAGGTGTATAACTATATATTATAGCAGTCCTATATACAAAGTTTCAACGTTCTTAGGGTACTCGGTTTTGAATTATGCGAGATACATTCATACATATATACAAACATGATGAATAAATCTCTACCAAATCCATTTTAAATCAATTTTATAATCCGTTTGTGGAAAAGGAGTCTTTTATTTTTCCCTTACGTACATATGTCATGAAAAAGCATCGTTAAATTGCATTCGATAGCGATCGAAATGGATATTTTCGTTGAAATATGATACCTGGAATTTTTTGTGATTGCAATACTTCCTTTACTTCGTGTAAGGAAGTAAAAAGTCTTCATTCAACTATTCCAAAATTTCAGCTCAATTCTGTTGATGATCTCGAATAAACAAGGTTTTCTTTTTCAATTCTTATTAATGTATTAATTTTATTTTTAAATTATAAATGTATGATTAAGTTTAAAATTTTCGCAAAAACTCTAAAATAATATATCTTAAATATTTGGCGTGATAGATATTCTCAAATGATACCACTGATGGAGCAAAACAGCAATTAATTCAGAAGCTAAACAATTCAACAATGAGCACGAAAATAGGCGGTCTTATGGTAAAGATAACGGTTTAGAATTCTGCTCTTTAGCGGCATCTGTTAATCTCTTTAAATCATCTGTTAACTAGACTGAAAATAAATTTTAAATGGATTAAAATTTTAGTTTGTTGGATGAAGGAATCCAGCGAGTCGTCACATAGTACATTCCTAATGAATTTCAACGGATTTTACTACTGTCCTGTACGCTCACGCCTTTAATACCCGCATTGTTCAAGATGATTGCATAGACGTGATAATTAATGTCTCTATTTATGAATCATATTATTACCGGACATTTCCATATATAAACTGATAATTTTCAGAAAATCATTTATTACTGAAACTGAGAGGTCTGCTACATATGAGTTCAGACAGATTTACAAGTAATTTTGTCATTGTAAAAATGATAGTATAAGACAAATAATTGAAGAAATATCAGCTCTACTGATTTTAATGTGCATTAATTTAATGTCTTTGTACTTATATCCGACTCGTAATTTTCTAGTAGTTCTTCGAAATCTTTTCTGAGAGAAATCCAAATGAATGTCATTATCCTCCTTTTCATTATTAACATTGTTGTCATTCGCTTCATAAGTATCGCCATCTTTTGTTCTGCTTTATAGCACGCCTCAGAAAGAGTTATGAGAATCGGAAAAGGGAAACTATGGCGACAAAACTGCTGTTTCTTTCTATGATGCCTTTATTTCTGTTTTTCAAATTTGAAACTAAAGGCGAAATGGTAGACTCTTCTGATACATCTAACTAAGCTGGGCGAACAGTTAGGCACGTGTTTTGGGTATGCGTCCTTGGAAAAGTATTTATTCTGCCTTTATTTTCGCAACAGCTGTACTCAGACATATACTTGTAGTTACAAAAATGTTTTAAATGAAGCAAATATTTCTGTGTTGACATTTTTAAACGTAGAAACTTCGATTTTGCAAAAATTATAAAATCCAAAGTTTTAATCGTTTCCCTAGTACCCATATTTATATTTATGAAAATGCTATGCTCATTATGAAATATAAAATATGAAATTTGACTTCCGTAAGCCAAATTTGACCGAGATATTTAACTGTAATGTTTGCAAATTTTAACGAATTTATAGCACCAAAAAATCAAATTTTATAGTTTTCTTTGGAGTCAGTTAAAAATAAATTAGGTTTAGTCAAGATATTCTTTTTTATTTTCATTTAAACCCATTTAATGATATTTCTTTGTGTAACATTCTTTAATTTATAATTTTTATTATTCGCAACTGTTTGGTTTGGGTTATGGAATAAAGATTGATTAGACAATCCATTTTTTACAACTGGCGAGAAGCGCACATAAATAAAATTTAAAATACTAAATGGACAATGAACAAAATTTGAACCAAATCTTCTAACTTTTCATCAGATATTGTCTCACTGAAGTAGTTGACATATGCGTGGTTCAGAATGATGGCGCTGCAGCACATAAATCCGCAGGGCCACACAATTTCATTAGATTTAGATTTAGAACGTTTGGCCGCCAAAATTATCCGACTTGAAACCACTACTTTTTTTCTGTCTTGGCCTTGTGAAACGGAATGAATAAATTACACAGATCTATTACATTAGCCGCGACTACGTATATAGCATAATCTATGCTAAAAGAGTTACAGTATGCTATTTCATGGAGGCAATTATGTGTAGAATTTGAGAGTAGACATTTTGAATAAATATGAAACCAAAATTATTCAAGTGTGGAAAGCTTTATTCCGCCTCCGAATTTCTCATTTTACGATTTGTGCTAAATTTGGTGTTCTTTGGTAGCATGAACTAAGTCCAAACTCAGTAAGAGACATAGAGCGAGTTATCGCTGTGCCTGAAAAGAAATGCAAACTCTTATGAAGGTTTAAAATTTTTTTTTATTAAATCAGAACTTCAACATAAACACAGAGTTGTGCTTGGGACAGACAGTCACCATTTGTGGCGAGGTAACTCAAAATAACACTCAAATTTTAATTTAAAACTAAGTCTAGTAGCCAAAGGCTACGCAGTTAATTTAAAGCGAAATTGCCTATGTCAGCATAATTTAAATGTCAGCAACTATAATGCCGAAAACCGGAAAATACAATCTTATCTGAGCTAGCAGAAACCTAGTACCACGGCCTTCAGAGGTAGAAACACGTTCTGCCACGCAATCTGAAAACTCGTAACTTAAATGCTCATCTGGTACGGAACCGGAAAGGCAGAGTGACAGTAAAGATTTAAATCATAATAGCTGATTAGATAATGAAACTTTACCAAGAATAAATTCTTTGAATACATACCTATACTGTTTCCTTCAGGTTGCGTTTTTCAGATTCATAAATTTGTTATTTACTTTCTGTTACTGTGTACCACTAAATAATAGAATATTTTAAAACTAGTTTTTTTATAGTGATATTTTAATATCTGATCGTACGACAGTTAAAAGAGTTATTTCCATCAATTTCTCAAACGCAGTGTTTCGATTACTGATTATCAAAAAATATCATTCCATCATTAGTGTTACTTCTTATTCAAAATACTATGCAGATTAATTCTTTTTCCTTCAGAGAGCTGTTTTACAATCAAGTGATAATATTTTGCATTCTATACTAAAATTTAGAATGTCATCTTGGAATATTTTGTATTGATTAAAGCTTTTCTCTACTGTCTCTGCATGAATATTCGTCATTTAATCTACTAAGATGAGAAAACTTTTAAGCCGTTATTTTATATTCTGTTACATTCAAATTTAAATATCGCTGGCTTAATTTGTGTCCGACCCGTAAGAAAAATTACCTGAAATTTTAAAATTAAATATCTCGGTCAGTTTTCGTCGCAAGTGAATCACATGTTTCGTATTTTATTTTTTATAATGTGTATAGTATTTTACTAATTTATTTTCCAGTGGCGGGCACTTGCCTATAACGGTATTGGTCACGCCTAAGACCAGAAGTGGTGGTCATTTTATTGTGAATGCACCTAACAGGCGGCCACTGTTAACTCCTATGAAGGGACACACAACTTTACATCCATGCCTTCTCCGGAATTCGAACCCGGGACCTTCGGTATCGCAGTCAGGTTCCCCAAACCACTCTACCATCTGAGCGGCTTTTTCCTAAATTATAAGCAAAAGGATCAGGTTGGTTGGTTTGGTTTAGTTGATTACGGCAATGCACACTAAGGTTACCTGCTTAAGGGTAGAGATGCCTTCGTTGAAGACCTTCTAAAGAAAACTGGCTCTTATATACCTTACACATGCGAAAAACCACAAAAACACCCATGCAGCCAGCCCGCTCGCCTGGATTCGAATACAAATCAGAACTACCAGTATTAAGCGACTTTACCGCTCGGCCGCTGGTGAGGCTTGTAAGAATCAGGATAACGTATTTAAAAGGCTATTTTTCGTAAATTTCATATGATTGGTCGTAAGTTTTGAATTCAATTTACGCTCACATTTTAAATTTCGGATGAAAATTTGTAACAAAATTTTACCTTTCGCTTTAAAAATTTCACGATATCTCAAATGGTTTTGATTTTTAAATTGTTGTTTTCGTTGTCTTTGTTTACTACAAAATTTGAGGTTATCACTACTAGTAAATATTAATAAAGCTTTTATAACTCTTACAGAGATCTTGATGCTTTTATCTACGATGCTACGGTGCTTGAATATCTAGCTGGCCAGGACAATGAATGTCGATTACTTACTGTTGGTAGCTGGTACGCCATGACGGGTTACGGTTTCGCTTTGCCAAAGAAGTCCAAATACCTCAGCATGTTCAACAGGGCTATGATACAGTACAGAGAAAATGGTAAAGCGATGCATTTCCTAGATGCGATTATATAGTTAACTTTAGGTTCCAGCACTCATTTTTAATTGAAAATATATTCATGTATGAAAAGAGATTTTATGAATTTAATTTATACTATTTTGTCTTTGAAATAATTTTCATTTTATTTCATAACTTTGAATCCTTTTGCACAGCTTCAAAAATAAGATAATCTATTTTGTATATTTTATAATAGTAAATAAATATTTCATACATTTAAAATAATAATTTCATGCTTACATTTTTCTACAAAGAATACGATCTCTTTTTATATTTTGTTATGTAATAAAGTTCAAGTCAAGCGCTTTTCATGACATTTTTGGCTCGCGGGAAAAGAAAGAGAAAACTAGAGGCAGTTTGAAAACGTGTTCTGGACTGAGACTTAAAGGAAACTGAATAATATTGAGAATGGGTTTATAGCAATAGTAGATCTTCTTTCCATTTCTGTGATAAATAAATTATCGCCATGACTTGTCTTAATAAGCATCACGATCCAGACAATTTTCCACGCATCATAATAAAACACATGTCCAACGTATATTTCAAAGCGTTTAAATGAAGAGTAGCGTCACATTTTCTCACAATTTTAGCTACTAGTATGGAGTAATAAAAACAAGCAAAATAATAACATGGAAATGCCCTTGATGTCACGCATCCAACAGGAGCCCAGAAATATTGTTTGTAATATGCAAATTCTAAGCATTTTATTTATAATAGTGTTGTCGGATATAAAATTACAATCTATGGAGCAGCATATTATCTGACAAAATACAATGCGTTTGCACTGGAACATCTCTTATATTCTCGCAGCTTACCTCCTGCTTTCCTCTACCTGCTTACTTTCTTGAAATCTGCGTTGCGCTCAGGAGGCCTTGTCGGACACAGCAGAACAGAGGAGACAAAGAGGCTGTCGTTACATTTGCCAAATCATCGTAGAGAACTATTAAGGAAAAAGGTTCTAGAAATGTTGCTAGTAGTTCTATGAAAACTGCATCATTCGAAGAAAATGTACAGCGAATTCTCTGATGGTCATTATCTCTTGATGACGACCACCACTGATTGTAATCGGTATTTTTGCGAATATAAGTAAATATTGGCACTGACTAGTGCATTTCTTCTCTTATTTTCCGTTTTTTAACCAATTATTTCCAGTTAACTAATGTCTTACTTTTTTACATTTTTTACTTTTTTTAACTAAAAATTATTCTATTTTATTCTATCCTGCTTAAGCCGCAGTCACCCATAAATAATTAGAGAAAGGGAATGTGCAGCTGATTTAGTGAAATCGTAGACTGGATGTCAGTTCGTGTTTGTTTCGCTATGATTGGTCTGTTCTTGTATTAGACTGGCATAAAAGTTCATCAATTAGATGAGAAAGGTTTGAAGTGACTTTCGCAGATAGCTTGCGATCATTTGTCTTTTTTAATAAGAAATCATTCATTACATGGACGAATCCGTTTTAAAATTTAAGGCGCTTGTTTTCTGAAAGCATTGAGAAAGGAGAAAATTATGTGCTTTGTTTTTTTTTTATTATTATTTTTATTATTATTTTCAACACCTGGTACTAAAATGCTAGAGGGGGAAAATAGGCAAGAAAATACCGTATGATTTTTCAAGACGGCCAGTTTCACAGAAAGTTCCACAAACCATATGTTCCAAAATATCAGTACTCACTTATGTTATCATAGGTGATCGAATAACTGAAATTATTAAATTTTTATTAGAGCAAAATGCAAGGAATTCTTTCAGCCGATTTGACATGATTTTTGTTAGCCTCAGTAGTCTTTTTTGTGTATGCGTGTGAGTTTGTGCGTATATATGTTGTACTAAATAAAGAAGTAGTTGAAAGAATTTCACTTTCCTAGCTTGCATGATTACCCTTTGACTGTTCTTACTTCTTGACGAGGTAATAATCTATATAACTAGTAAACAAATACAGCCAGGTTGATATGAAAAGGCAATTAATAGTGTACATTAAACTACTTATGTATATTGAAAAGTACAAGTAATAAAATTAATTACGAAAAGGACATATATATATTAGTGTAACATTCTCTTGGAGTCTTAGCTCTGAAAATGAGTCAAAATTTTTTAATTCTTTTTTCGAGATCTCCCATTTGGGCCAACTTATTGGGCACTCTTCTGTGCCTAAAGCTTAAAAGAACTCCATTCTAATCATTTATATTCCTTAATTGACCCATAATTATTTCTCTTATAACTAAAAATTCTTGCATATTTATAAATTATTATATGTATTTGTAAATTAATAAAATATTAATTTCAACGTAAAAGGTTTACGAGCGTTTACACTATACATAGTTGATGATTTTTTATTGCTGTTATTTCTTTACAGATAAGTATTCTTTCATTAAACAGGAAACTGAGATATACAATGATGTCCTATAAAATTCTGTATATCTGTCCATTAACTTCTCTAAACATACATATTCGAATGTTTTCCGCATAATGTTTCTTTACTATTTTATTTTTTATTATTTTACAATAATGTTTTATTATTTTAAAATACTGTTTTATTATTTTACAATACTGTTTTATTTTTCAAAATCATATAATTATTCCTTTAAGGTTATAATTGTCCGTAACGTAATTAAACTTTCTTACCCATAGCGTATTTAAACAGGCTACGTTTGAAGTATATAGAATCATATTAAGTAATTTTAAACTACAATATTACGCAGAAATCACCACATTTCCCATTGTCTCTTTCACTCAAACTCGGAGAATTGAGTGAGAAAAAGCGTTGAACTTATAAAAACCCCATCTAATAGAAGAAAAAATTAATACATAATAATAAAATAAGATTAAATAAAATAAGCGTTGTGTAATAACTAATAAAATAAGCGTTGTGTAGTATAATTTGGACTAAATGATAAATTAGGTTTGAATAAAACATTAATTAAACCATTTAATTTCGCTACACTAACAAGCGCGAATATTGCGCAATCACTAGAACAGCCACTTCCGCACCAACACCGTGGCTATCATCGTTTCGATGCCATTTACCACTTTCCAGGCATCCGGTGGTATCAAGGGAATCTATTGGAAGACGACTAAATGAAGTTCGTATATGCTGCCCGTGTCCCATTAAGACGCCTACCATTGACTGCACATCACAGGCAGTGTCGAAGTTTTGCCGAACTTGAGCACCGGATGGGACTGACTGGAGGCGTGTGATCTTCAGCGCTGAGTCCCGATTCAATCTCAATGCTGATGACTATTGTACACTCCTTTTGAGGCAACCAGACGAGCGATTCGATCAGGCATTTGTTGTTGAGAGGCATACGACGATTACCAACATGTAACAATGTGTATAGGGATTTGTGGGGACACACAATCACCTCTAGTCGTCTTTTAAGGAACTATGACGGCTCGCAGTTACGTGGGCAACATTTTAATCCCGGTTGTACTGTATATGTCATCAAGTCGCCCAGGTACCATTTATCAGCAAAACGCTTGTCCACATACTGCGACTGTCCCAACAATTTCTTCAAGAATATGACGTACTCCCGTGGCCTGCCATGTCACCGAAACTCTCGCCAATAGAGCCCGTTTCTGACATGCTTGGAAGGCAACTGTAGAACTCGGAATGTAACTGCCCGTTCCCAGAATATTGATGAATTAACTGCCCAGTTGCAAATATTATGGCATGATCTTCTGCAGGGGTAATAGGTAATATACTTTATTTTATGCCTCGCCGTATTTCGGCTTGTATAGCTGCCAGAGATAGCTGTACTACTTACTGATTTGTAACATTTTTCATGCCATTTCTTCTTAATAATTTGATAATTTGTTTCGAGTTTGTAATCATTTGTTTAGCTCCTCATACACTATGTACATTTTAAGTTACGGGAAAGTAGTTCATTTCCTTCTGGGCGCATATATATTTTTTAGTGACAGAGTTATTTTGCTCCTCTTTTCTCATGATCTTAATTTTATTTTATTTAAAATTATTAATTTATTTTATTTTTTATTTGATATTCTTGAAGAAAACTTTAATTTTATTTCATATTTTTGTGATCGATAGGATGATATTATTAGTATATAAATATATTTCTATTGTTCATATAATTGTTTTAAAAAATAAAATAACGAACTTGAAATAATGAAAATATTAATAACAATAGACACATTTCTCCCATTCCTTTTTTCGGTATAGGAGACCTCGAGAGACTCCAGCGTTTCTGGCTTCAAGGCGCCTGTAAGCCAAAGCATAAAAAGCGGAATGTGAGTAAACCTCTGGATGTTAACCAGTTCATGAGCGCCTTCCTTCTCCTAGGATGTGGAATTTTATTCACAATTGTGGTGTTACTGTTAGAACATATCTATTTTAGTTACATAAGATACCACCTTTCGAAGACAGACAAAAGAGGATGCCTTACACTCATTAGTTTAGTAAGTATCTGAAGAGCTCTCTATCTTACATGATTTAAAAGCATTGGAATCTGAAATGGACTTAGAATAAAGACAGAGATCTACATATTTCTATGACCTAAAAAATAATTTTTGATTACAAGACAATCAACTATTCTTTTATAAAGTCTCAATGCTACGAGTTTTCAATTACAAACTTCTCAATGATAAAATCTTGTAAGTTATTTGTACTTCACTACTTCAAACCCTATAATTAATCATGTAAACTATCATACTAACACAGCGCGGAAGCACATGGTACAGTAACTTTCAATAAAGTTTTAACAGGATACCGACCGCACGCTCTCACAATGTGTCAAGCTTCCCACACTCTCACAGTATGTCAAGTTGCACATGCTGTCTCTAGAATATTTATCGGCCAGTTCGTATAACTGGTCTTGCTATTATGCAAATTTCCCCACTTCATTCCTAAATTCTACACATCGGTGTTTATGCATTACTTTTGTGGTCATTAGGTGCTGGATTTCAATCATTTTATCCAACCATGATTATTACTATTATTATAATTGAAATAAATAAAAATACAACTACTATCATAAGGATTTGTAAAAAGAAAGCAGTCAGGTCTTTAAAATGCAGATTTAACATAAACTATGTAGTTACCGTATAATTTTTAGAGAGAAAAGTATGAGATATTCTTAGATTTAGAAATTTTAGGGCAATGCGATATAGCAATGCGATATTTGTAAAATATGATATTGTTATTCATTACTTTTCATTAGCTTTTAGTATAAAATATTTTGTCCTTATTTCAAAAAGAATATTTGAGGAATATGATATGTGAAATATAACTTGAATAATACTATAAACAATTAGAAATATCTGATATGTTTCTATTGCAGAGCATGGGAAAATCACTTTTAACACCCAAGGCAGCAGTGGAGGAAGCAACAGAAGCGTTTACAAATCACAAATGTAAAGATCCCGTATGTGATGCTACTTTAGCAAAAACAAAGAGAGATTTGTACTTAGCAAATCTAAAGATTCAAGAGTTAACAGAAAGGAATAATATGCTGGGAGTCAAAGTCCTTCCATCTAATCAGGAGTAAGTACAAATCCTGAAATAAGCTCTTAAAGTAGTGTCCGTGTTTTCCTATCATTACAAGAAGAGAAATTCGTCGGAAAATTCAATTTGGAAAATTATCTCTGCAATTTTAAGATTATAATAACTAATATTTCTGCTTATGTAAAACGCAAGTGAAATGGTTTCGGATATTCGATTTACAAAACATCCAATAGCATATAGCTAAATCCCAGTCGGAACACTAATTTGTACTCTCTCTATATGTGATTGCAAACCACGCGAAGACTATCTGTTCTAATGAACGCTTAAACTATCAGGACTGCCAAGGCCCACTCGTTATGCCAAGAATTAGAGACTTAATGTGTAACTCTGTCTTTTGAGGATTATCCATATCGCCACCGATAGCCTAACAGTTATTTGAATTTACCATTTTAGAACCACTCATTCAATTAACCTATATTCTTTGTAGTACATCTCTGATCATCCCGACTTCCTGGAACTTTCCTCACGTAAGATAAAACGATTTAGGACAGACATGTATTTCAAGTGAGCCAAATATTTATCAGTGTAAAATAGTGCGGGCCTCGAGGAAAAGAATTCGGTACTTAATTATGTATTTTAAAAGCCCAGAATATTCAAGTACTTAATTTTCCAAGAAAGCACAAAATTATTGCTGCTTTAAGTCATTATATCTTGTAATGCCGATTATGTTTTACCGGCCTTATATTTCCCACGTTTTCGTTTTAGAATATAACACTTCGTGGTGTACAATGCAGTAGCCATGAGAAAATCAGTCCTTTCATAAGATTTATTTATTTCTTTGTGTAGGCCTGATGTTAAGCCTTTATTTGTTTCTGACCTTGGAGGAACTAAGTTTATGGCTACATAGAATAACTTTAAACTATAGTTTTTGGAAGTTCGCAAACAGCTTTAAGAGTATTCTTTCTAGTCTTCCTTCCATGTAGTGGTATGTCTAAACGTTCCTCAGATACAAGAAATTCCACACCACAAGCTAGAAGAAATACAGTTAACTGAGCTACACCACTCGCATCTGTACTCTCATTATATGGAATGGAGTTAGCAAATAAAGCTCGACGCTTTTAAAATTTCAGAATACAATTTAGTACTGAGTTACAATTTGCATCAATATTTTATAATAATGTATCTTTTTGTTATTTTCTATGTGTATAGACCGCCAAATAAAAAAATCAGCGACCGCATGCGGTTCGCGTGTTTAAAAGCATCGTCATATAAATAGCAACGGAAATTAATAATAAAATAAAAGCAAAATAATAATAATAATAAAGTAAAAAATATTAAACAATTAATTTTTACTAAGTAAAAGCCCCATGTTTAAATTTTAGTTAGCTTTAATATCAATAAAACAATTTCTGAACTCTTAAATATAAGTTGCTGTAAGTCTTAAACAAACCTAAGAAGACTGCATAACTTTTCTACACGGAATTATTAGGTTTCATACAGTGTTTCGTTTTTAAGCTTCAGTCATGGTAATTGATTGATTGCAATAAGTACAGTTTTGCCATTAGATGACAGTTGTACCTGAAATTTGACTAAACGCTTTAAATTTTAAATAGTTGCCTACTACGTTCTTACAATATTAATATGCCCTAGTAATTAAAATTAGATAATATAATCTATGTTGAGTAATTTACCTCATTTTTTTATTAAAATAATATTTTTCTTGTTTACAACAAAATTATTCCTCGCCTAAAAATTTGCTAGATTTGTGAAACGGTATTTCATACAGTTCCCTAAATAAATTTTGCCTAAAGCATCATTTACATGATTGTTTACAACGTAACAAAGTGCATTCAAAGGTTTGTGCAGTTCAAAGAAATTTCACCCATCGTTCAAGGGAAAAAATTATTCTGAATAATTTAGAAGAGTAACTTTTAAGAAACGAGATCTTCTCCGTAAATATGTTTAGTTCCCTTGATTTATTGAAATCAAGGGAGAATAATATTTGTCGAATAAAACTCTTTTATAAATGCGATTTTTAACTGTACCCTTAGTTTAAAAATATAAAAAAAGTTTGCGAATGAAACACATGCACTTAAGAGGTGCATTTAAGTTCTGAAAAGAATGGAGAGAAATAATTCCTAAATTAAATTAACGAAATGTAAGAATAAAATTTTTAGTTATATATATTTTTGTCAAATATTAAATTTTCAAACTGTAAGAATCTAATCGAAATCAAAATGATTGATATGCATGGCAAGTTTCCAAGTTTGTTACATTGTAATTGTTCCATTGAGTATTGAGGTAGTGAGAAATTTAAGAGAAATACCCATAAGAGGAGAGAATTAAAACTCCATTATTTAACATTTTAGTTCAAAAGGTTTTCAAAAATATTTATTTTTAATACAGTAAATATTCTTTCTCATAAATTGGTCTTTTAGTTAGAATACTTAGTCCTGAGTAATATCGATAATTGTTTATGAGGCAGAGCTTATGCAGAAAAAAGTATGGCGGTATAGAAAATTAACAGTTTCAATCACTGTTAGGTATTCTATGCATATAAACATCTAAAACTATTGAATATGTTCTGAAACGCTACATGCTGCAAAAATCTTTCAATTTTTTTTTTACCTCTTTAAACAGACCCATTAAATCAAAGTAAAAACCTGTTATTTATCGCCTTTTTTCATGAAACTCCATATATAGTAACACTTTTATCAAGATAGTATTAACAAATTTTTATAGAAAATGATTTCCGTATTTTATTTTAATTTTTCATTGTTCATCATCTGTTTAGCTTTTCTTTTGTTACCCACATTGTCATGTTACAACACAATTCTGTTGCTGGAATTGTTTAAGTCATATTACTTCTAATAAACACATATTAGAAGGTTCGTTTCTATTTTGTAGATTAAAAACAAGTATTTTACTCTCATTATCATAGCCAAAAGGAGGTTTTTCCCTAGAATACTTTTATTTATTTCAAGTATAAAAAAAACTGATTTCAAATTTTAATTTATTTTGCTTTCTTTTCCTTACAGCTCAAATGCTACGCGCAAAATTTTGGAAACCCGAGATATGACGAGAAATTACATCTCAACTAATGAAATCAGTGAACCCGGTTACAAGACCCACCCTCTCCATTCTTATGGACCCCATTTCATCAAAACCAGTACAACGGCAACTGATGTCGCTGAAATTGAAACCGTGTTATGATAACGAGGATTAGTTTCTTTCACAGTACTCCGTAGCTGTGTGCAGTGCATAGAAAATTTACTTAGATTTACCATACTGGAAGTTCTATTCATAATTATGGCTCTCTGTATGCAGAAGAAACATGAATCAAAGTTAGTTAGCCAAATATTAATCAAAGTATAAGGCAAATAACAGCTGAGATCACTGGAAACATAGGAATCTAAGCCCACTTTGTTGTGTCAAAGATTATCATTTACTTAAAAAAAAACCTCCAAGAGAAATATTGTACAAAACCAAAAAGGAAAGAGATGAATTTGATTTTGAATTTAAATAAATCTCACCGTATTGCAATCAACGCTCATATCCATACACGCATATTTTACTCAAGAACAAGATGCCAAAAATGCTATTCCTCCATTGTATTTCCTCCATTGTAAACAGTACTCAACAATTCTTAAGTGAACTAAATATTTGATTTCTCAAGCAGTGCTTGAGATTTAAATCTTTATTGCTCATTAGAGAATTTATAGAGAAATATATCAGACAACATTTGGAGAAAGTAATTTATACATATATCCTTACATGTTTTAATGATTTATTGTCATTGATGCATAAAAGGTCTTAAAATAGCTTTTGATTTATGAGTTTTAAGTGCATAAGAGACTTCGATTAGTAGATTAAATATAAATTAAAATAAGTCATCGGATAAATGCAATTTTATTTCATGAGTTGCTACAACTATGTGAACATTTTTAGACTTTTCTATGAGTTGAGATATTTACGAAAATATAGTTTGCTGAATATATATTCTATGCAAATACTAGTAGCCTAGAAAGCATGCAGTATTAATTTAAGCGAAAATAAATATAATATGCCGTTACTAACGTTTCTACAAGATTATGAAGTGATGGGTAATCAAACTCATGATCTGCAACACACTACTTAGCATATTGACTGTTGACTGTTGTATCTGTTTTCTTATTACGTATTGCAATATCCTGTTGTTGTTTATAATGGCCTTTAAATTAAAATACCGGAAACTGTGTAAGAGAATACTGAATGTGGCATGGGCAAGATTAATTGAAATGAAGCCATTGCTTTTAGGTTACCACTTGATATCCGGTGAGCTTTGAAACTTTGTTATTATTTGAAAGATGATTAAACAAGAAGTAGATTAAAAAATAAACGAAAAGCATAAAAATATTTTAATTACAGGCAAGACAATTAATTATTTTAAAAACAAAAGAAGTGCGAAATTTTCAGGAAATTTCTACCTTATATCAGATATGATACAAAACTATATTATCAAAACAGGAATAAAATGAATGCTATAAAAATGGGTCTGAATGAATGTTACGAATAAGTGTGTTATTGGAGATGGTAAAAAAACTTGTAATTTCAACAGCTGAGTAAGTTAAGAAGAACAAAAATAGGTTATTACATGTTTCTAAACTTTATATTTTTAAGTCAAACATTAGAAAGTAAAAAACTAGAATTAATTCGAAAAAAAAGTAACTGTTACAGTTAGGATTTTGATTAACTGAATTTATAAAAATTAAGAAAAGGAAAATGAATATTGAAGTGAAAAAGCATCATTTTTAATTTAGATATACAGGACGCTTTATTTAATTCATTCGACTTAAATTTACGTTTTACATGCATTTTATATTTTAATAGGTAAAAATTTAATATTATTTTCCCATTCGTTACATTTTTGCTCTTAAATTTGCTCTTAGAATTTAAAATAATGTTATCACCAAAAAATTAAAATATCCCCTATCATGTGTTTATGGTATGGTTACACATAAACACGTATAATGTGGAATTTCGTTTTACTGTCAATGGCCTAAGACATAACGATTTGTAAATTGAATATTTTCAACATTATTAATAATAATACTCTCTGCGTTTAAACGTGCTTACTTGATAACGTTTTTAAATTCTCCATTTGCCAGTGGTTGAATCTTGGCTATGAAAATTTCCCAAAATTCAGTGGTTAGCCTGAAGCGTATAAATGCTTAATTATCTCTATATAACATATATCATAATATCCGTGATATTGACTTTAAAAATTAAAGTTTATTGATTGCGCTGTATTATTATCATTATTATTGCGATCTTCATTCGGATTTGCATTTGGGGAAAATATGCAAGTAAATCAATTACTTCTAGGTTAAATTTTATGGCGTTATATAGCTAAATCGATCAACTAAATGCAGTTTCTGATCTAATTGTGCATAAGTATAGAGGGCGTTTACACGTTTTTAGAACGATTTTGGGGGCATTTAATTAATGTTTAATATGTAAATGGTGTTTTTTAATGTTCGGTCTAATAGCCTATTTCTTACCTTATGCATCGGGATTTCCATGATAACGAGGGTTTCGTAAAATTTCCAGGGGTATTAATTTCCTTTCCTCTTCCAATTACTTTGCAGACCACTACTTTCCGACCAGAATTCGTCAATCATGGTGCATTTGCACGTAGAAAGAGCTCTTTTCAAGAGTCAAAAGGCATAATAATCTGTAGGTGAAGCGACAGGGGCTTAGGAATACGTTGAAAAGTTATAGTTGCAATACCTGTATCATATTTAATTTCTTCAAGCAATAGAATATTACATTTCGAAGGATGACTTGTTGCTTTGTCCAGACGAAATTTCACTCACTGATATTCCTTCGAAGAAAAGGACAGAAGAAAAGGAAATTCTTCTGTAAATATCCGACGTACAACTTTCTCTTGATAGCACGTTGATTTGATTTTAATATTTTGTCCACTCTTCTCATTTTAAATTTCCTGTTGCAAGAGAATCCGGCTATAATCGTAAAACTTTCTTTGCATTGGCGGAAACAGTTATGTCGATTTTTATTTCTTTCTTGTTTACGAATAACAGATAGACCTTTCTCTGTTGCAGTCATTTAGTCAAACCCATGCTTCATGAAACGTCGCAATTCTTGAAACACAGTTTTCATGCAGGATTATATAACTAGTTCAGCGTTGAGACGCACGCTTCGGCAAAAGCTGCTAATCATTATGCTTTCTATCATTTTTTAAGTTGTAAATCTTGATTTATTATTTTATTTATTGTTGCTACAGATACATTTAAAAACTTTGCAACTGATTTCGCGCCGGCTGATTTTCTCCTGTTATCAATAATTTCATTTTAGAAACTTTAGAGACAGTACGTTCTTGCTTGTTTCGGATATTCTTTTAGTATCCTGTTTTCATGTAGAAATAATGGCTGACGGTTTTTCCCTTTACGATTAATAATGTTGCTTATTTTGCACTTATAAGTTTTAATATCATGTATCGTACAGCGTTTTTGAGTAATGGAATAAAAATATTTCTGTTCGAAAAGCCCAGAAATATATTCTTCTGTCCGCAGCTTGTTTGCATGTGACATTTTCAAAGAAGAGTAAATTTTAAAATAGCAGATAATACTTTCAAATAACAAGCTGTTGACAGAAAATTTTATTCCAAAACATTTTTTTTAATTCTCTATAAAAATGTGCATGCAGTAAAATTGTAGATCACTGTTGAATTTACATTTTTCGGTGCTCTTATCAGTATTGGATTAGCATAATACCTTTCAAATGATTTCACTAATGAGAATTTCATAATCTTGCCCATAGCCGAACTTTGTTGGCAGCTAAGTCCTATTTCTGAACTAAAGATTTTAGTAAGCAATCTGAAGTAGAGGTATAAATGTTTTAACAAGTAATGGTGCTGCAATCAATGATTAGCGTATTTTATAAAAGAATGAAAGGAAATATTGAAGCTTGTTTTTTGTATATGTGGCTTAAATGTCAAGTGCAAGTTACATAATTCGTGTAGAACTAGAATACAAGTTAATAATCTTGTTTTGTAAAACGGTTCTGCTCATTCGCAGCCTTAAAGTGTTAAATCTGGTAAACTGTAAATATAAGCAATTTAACTTGTAGCATATCTGTGCTTGCCTTGAAAGTTAGCTTGCGTGATTGTCAAAAATCTTTTACTGTACACAAGCACTTCTGTTCACGGAAATGTATTTCATAATTGACAATTACTTTCAAATTAGGTTGTATGGTAAGGCAACTCCTGCTTAAATCATGTTCATTTATGTTAAATTCTACATTTTGCTAGTTAACTTATAAAATGTGACTAATATTGGTGTAACAGAATATTTCATTTAGATTTCATAACTCAAGTATAAAACAACCGCTAAATGATTTATGTTTTTTTTTTGTTGTTTTGTTTTGTTTTGTTTAAAGGCTTGTATTCTGTATAAAATAATCCTTAGTGACAGTATAGGAAAAGTTCCTAAAATACATTTATACTCATGGCAATTCTCATAACACTAATATCTGATTGAGCATATATAGGTTACTGCTAATAGGATAATGTTTACAAAAATATTAATCCACAGATGATATTATATTAGGCGGGGGATATACAATACAATATTAAATGTAATCGAACAATTATATATATTCGACCACTTCCAGAAAAATACTCGAATTCATTTTTGCCCACTTTAGAATAAGATGTCAGTTCAGAATAAGATAAGAAAAATCCGGTCTTCAATCTAATTTTTCTCTTTGAATTTGATTTTGATGTTTGAGTGTAAATAACGCCATTCTCAAATTGAATCGAATAAATGTGTTTAATCTCAACAACTCCTAAATCTCTGAGATTATTAATTCGTATAAAAATTTAAATTTTGCTCCTCTAAATCACTAGCCCAAAAATGTGGATTTCGAACACCCCCACGGCATCTCTGTGCGTGCATTTCAGACCTTTTTACTTTTCAATAATGGTCGTCATCGTTTATTTCTCTTTGCTGCAAATTTTAATTAATTCTATTGAACTAAAAAGAGAATTTTTTTAGCTAATCAGAGTTAGATAAAATTTATTTCTTGTAAAACTTTCATAGTTTGATAGAAATATATTTAATATAACATATAATCTGTTTTGTTCTCATTAAATATTATATCTCTAAACGTTTAGTACACCAAAACATTTAAATGTTAGTTTCATTATTAACCTTTTGATCAAAAAATCCCTAATACTCGTTTTCAAAGCACTGAAAATTTAATTTTAATTTCTTCCTTTAATGCAATTCACCATTAAATTTCATCGTATACATTTTATGTTAACTAATACAAATTGCTATACATGACAGATCGTCTTAAAATTGGTCAATGAAAAAATATGAGAAATGAGAATAGAGAATTTGGCAACATCTGGTCTTGCTCATAAAATACTTCAGTTAACGAAAGGTTGTTCCGAAACAGCAGTTAATTTACGTAAGTTATAAGTGCAATATATTATGGCACTGATGTTTCTAAGCAAGAAGCTGTAAAATAAGTGGCCCCAAGAGATTAATTTAACGTATGAGAATTGCAACAGGAAAGTAAACTATGAGCGGTATAAGACATTTTAAGGACTGAGGGAGGAGGAATAAAAATATAATAAACTGCCTATGGTATTATTAGATTACACTAGAACAAACAGACATAATCACTATAAAAATCAAATATTAGTATCATTACTCTTATAAATCAAAATGCGCAAAACACGTGACATAACGACCATAGTCCTAAAAAGGTGCAGTAATCAAAAGAGTGCATCAGAATTTATGTTTATAATGAAACTTCGAATCAAAATCAAAGAATTTAGCGAATTAAAGAATCATAAAGATTCATGATAACGCTGTTTGTACCATATGTGTAATAATAATAATAAAATTTAATTTTACCTCAGACTTATGTTACTTGTCTCCTCGAACCCTATTATGTCTTTTAATTATTTCAACCATCAGAAATAGGCTCTTTTCATTAGGTTAAGATGAATGCGATAAATTCTACTAGCCTGAAGAAACGTGAGTGACTTGCCAATAAGAAATGTGTGGGCTGATGAGTGCAGAAGTTATGAAATTGAAATTATATTTTTGTTTTCTTTCATTGAAGTTAAATATAGTGTTGAAAACTGCAAATCCCTCATTAATTTTTTATAAGAAATGTATCTTTAAATTTATGTGCTTAATTGAAAAATAATTTTTTTACAAAACAGGTATGCTTCGTCCAATGAGAAAGTTTCATAGCATCTATAGATAAAACTTTTATCTAAATAGTATTTCCAAATTGGGTACGAAACAGCAGGTTTAAAACATGAAATTAAAGCAGGAGTTGCCAGCATTTGATTAGAGTTATTTGTGTTTTAATTCCAGATACATTCCTGTTTTTCTGTCTTGATTGTTTTGTGTCATTGTGTATGATCAAAGTTAGACATAATATTATAGACTGGTATTAGTCTTGCAATCTTTATACGTAGTCACTGCAATATACTGAGCTCAATAATGTATTTCTGTTTATGCATAAGAGAAATTTTCAGTTCAGGAATTGTTGATTTAATGGTATTATTGATTTGCTACTCACAGATTGTAAAATACGTCCTACAATCATGGAAGATTCAAAGTTGCTATTTTAAAAATAAAAAAGCTTCCATATATGTATAGTGTATTGTTATTGTTGAATCATTTCCTATTTTTAACATTCTGAACTCTTATTATTATTGTATTCCTATAAAAAATTAAGAATCAGTGCATTTCTCACTATATCTACTACAATATATCTAAGCTTGGCTCTTTTTCATATATATATATATATATTCCTTCTGTTACATATTGATCGAATTAATATATATAATTATATATATATATATATAAATATAGTATATAAACACAATTTCAAAACAAAAGTTGAAAATGTAATAATAATAAATTGTACTCTAGTTGTCTATTTGTACACTAAATGCTGTAATCAAACTTACGAGGAAGTCATGAAACGAAAGATCAGGAGTAAACTTTATGAAGAGATAATAATTACTATGGGTTTAGGAAAGGTAAATCTTTTTGGGAAAGAAACAGATAATGAAACTAAGATCATGTACAATACTTAAAAACAAAAATCACCTATTTTCATGTTGAATAAACGAATAAAATACAATGATTTTAATCTTGAATACAGATAAAATTACAAAGCGCATATGGAAAATTTACTGTTTCTAGAAATTTATAAAACGATATCAAGTTGGAGAATGGCATGGCTATTTCACAAAAGAACAGAAACTATGCTGATGAAGAAAAATGAATGGTGAGACCATGATTTTTCTCTTGTATATTTTTGATTAGACTGCAGAATTTACAACTATTAATGTAAAATTAAAGCGTTTTAAACAATAAACAGAGAAAACAACATATTTTAAATTACAATTTATGCTGATTTTGAATATTGTTGATTTTGAGAATATTGCAGGTGTATAATCACATTATGTTATCAAAAAGTCAGAAATTAAGCATGTAGTTACGAGATCTATAATAGGTTTTGTTAGAAACCTGTTGAGTTAAAAGAGTTTAGAATACCGTAGCAAAATTAATGATTTTAGCAAAAAATAAAGTAAGATAATATGTTTATAGGATTTACGTTGCTCCTAACATTTTGTGGTCCTATCGTGTTATTTATATTTTCACAAGACTACTCTAAACCTTAAAGTGATGTTTATGAATTTAAATAAATCCAGTCGCAAATCTCGTGATTGCAGCTTTAATTTATACTCTGCTGGTAGAATAAATCATACACGCTGTTATCCAGTTTTTGCATTTTCCTTTCATGCGTTTTAATGTCATATTTTTTTTTATTTTAATGCCCGTAATTTCTTGTCTCCCTAAGGCTGTAAAGCTTTTTCTTCCTCGAAAATTTTAATTATTCATCCATTAATCATGTCATCTCAATTTAATAGTCCCGCTTAAACTGTCCCTCCACACATGCACATAATTAGACTGAAGCAGATGAGTGAATATATTCATCTAAATATATATAATACTCATAGTGTTTAAAGCTATAACATCACTCAAAAGAGAAAATTCTGTATTTGTTTTCAGGGGAAAATTACAAGATTTTTTTGAGTTCGCAAAAATGCAATTTACACTTCACCCAAATTAAAATTAAGAAAAAGTAAAAAATAAGTACTTGAAATTTATTTCAGTTAAAGCATTACTTCATTGTTTAACTTTTTTATGAAAACAAAAGAAGTATCGTAATCATAAAAAATCCGGGTATCATATTTCAAAGAAAATATGCATTATGACCGTTATCGAATGCGATTTAACGATGTTTGTGTGTGACATCTGTACGTAAGGACATAATAAAAGACTCTTTTTTCCCTAATGGGTTGCAAAAAGAATTTAAAATAGATTCAGAAGTGATTTTTCACTCTGAGGTCTGTTCGTACGTCCGTGCATATGTATGTATGTATCTCGCATAACTCAAAAAACGAGTGACCTCAAAACGTTGAAATTTTGTATATAGGACAGCTATAACATGTAGTTATGCACACCTTCCTTTTTGGTTGCAATCGGCCGCACCAAAAGGGTACAAATATATATACACATACATATATATATATATATACCCACTCTGTTACTCCGCCCGTTGTGAGCTCAGTTTTTTTTTATTTTTATATGTTGGTAAATTGGGCATTTATCCTTTAAACCTAATTGATTTAAGTGCTTAACTTCTGGTTAAGGTTTTTATGCCTTTAGTTAACCTAAGTGTAATAACTGTAGAATTATCAAAAATTTTTAATTTGTTTAAATGCGGCTAAGCTTAAATGTTTTACCATAGTAGCCATATCTGTTTGCATTTAAAACTTAGCAGAATAGTGAATTAAGTCAGTTTCTGGACCTTCAGTGCCTTTGGTGAGTTTTTTTGCCGTGTGGAACCGAACGTAAACTTTTCGTTTTGTGTACCAAAAAATTTGCCTTCTTGCCTGCTGGTCGAATTGCTTATTTTTGCGTAGAAAATCTAATTTTAATTGAAAAAAAAATTAAAGTGTTTTAACTGTATTGGTGTTTTACGATTATCTATAAATATCGAAAAAATGTTTAAATGAAATGCAGCAAACAATGCGCATAATTTAATATGCCGTACAAGGGACTCATGTGGTGTCCGCATCAGATTTTGTTCTCTGGTTATGCAGAACAAGACAAATATCAATTAGTCAACATTTTTTATTGTATTGAAGCATATAAGAATTACAGCATTTAATTCACATATTCCCCCCTTCTTTTTTAACTTATTATGTGCTCCGCCCTTAGTCACTACACGGAAAGGGAGGGATGCCCCATGGAGGTCTTTTTGAGGCAAAATGGCTCGTATCCACGTTACACATGGGAAAAACCACAGAAACGCCCATGCAGGCCACCCCGTTCTCCGGAACTCAAACCCCGGACCGAACTACCAGTGTTCAGCGGATTCTCCCCCTTTGCTTCACTAATTTTATGGTACGAAAATGAGAGAAAAAATTATGTGAGTAATTTAATTTTCGAATTTTCGAAGGACGTGGTTGGAAATGAAGTTTTCATACCCATTACTATCAAAAAAAGTATACAGTAGTAATTTTAACATTAGTATCTAATAAGTTATTTTCATCCACTTCCTGTATCTTGAATCTCGCCTAGTATTATTGTTGTCCACTGCTATTCTCTAGGTCTCAAACAATTTAATACCACTCTCTGCATAGTCTGCTACACCTTGCAAGTCGTCGCCATTGTTATCGTTGGCATCATCTTCATGACTGCTCACTCTGTCTTCGCATGTACATTGATCTTCAGAACCATCATGAATATTAAATATTCTTGTCATATTGCAGTTCTTCGCTATATTTGCTTCATCAGTCAAAGCTCATGCATCCAAAATTCAGGAGGAAATCAATTAATAAGACAAAAACTACCGCAACATGGATGATTCCATTTTTTAAATTTAGAAAAGCTCGTTCCTCGAAATAATACGAATACTTAAAAATATTCAGAACCTTATGCTAAAAAGTTGAATGGTGAAAAACTGCAAGTAAATATCATATTTTTATGGGGAACTCATTTTTAAATACATGTATATGGAAAAAAAAACACGAAACCTTTAGGCAATCAGATTATTAGTTACCGGAAATGGAATTTAAACTAAAAAGTAACACAGCGCTAAAAGTTACACCGTTATCTACGTATGTAGGATAGATCAATGAATAGAATTAGCATTCGCAGAAAAATTTCCTTTTAGAATTTTCAACATTACAAATCAATTTTCGGAACTTTCAAAGTAATTTAATAAGTATACTAACATAAGCTTTTAATACTGAAACTGATAACAAATTAAATGTTTTCGATGGTTAGTAAAAATTCTGAATTGACTAACTTCCTAAAAACTAACTTTTTCAAATATTAAACACACACAGCATTGATTTGATAATTCTGATGGTTTTATTTCTCTCTTTCTACCAGCATGTTTCTGTGTTATGTAGTTTTATAAATTTATATAAAACAAAGTGCATTTATGTATATATTCTGCATTATGTAATTTTATACATCAACATGTGTCATCTCGATTATCAAAACACAGAAAAATTCTACTTTCAATTGAATTTCGAACTTTCTCGTAAAATATTAGAATGCAATATTTCAAATAAAAGGAAATGTGTTTAGGGTCTCACAAATGTCAGAAATCGAACAAATTTATGTGGGAAGGCTTGTTGGTGTATCACGCAAGGAATGATTCGTTTAACACCTTGCAGCTCGATCACGCAGCCCTTTCCTTTTTTTTTTTTTTTTTTTTTTTACGAAACTGAAGAATATCCGGGGAAGATTCAGTGATCTCATGCATTCCAGAAATTCATGCAGTCTTTCACACTTTCCGGGTATACTAGTACTAACAATTTAACAATTCCATCTTCTCTCTGTGATCAATACATAATAATGAAAAGAATTGTGGCTTTCTTTAATAGCTAAACGAAACAACAAAATTGTTTAATGCTCTATAAAACTGTTAAAGCGTAGAAAAAAACGTGTAAGTACTTTATTTTTAAATATTTTCTGTCTCTGTTTAATGGTGATCTTATGCATGGGTCAACAAACTACTTTCCGCTGCCTGTTTTAATCCGGTCAGCAGCTTAATACAATTTCTTACATGTAATAATTTAAGTAAATTAAATTACGTTCTCTAATGCTATAGAGTTATTATGTTTATCGATTCAGGACGTATGATAAATATGCAGTGCCCTTTACAGGATGCGAAATCTATACATCCCGATTACACGTCGGATGTGCTTCCGGTTACATCACAAGCGCCCGCGGAAAGAAGGGAGAAAGTACTTTAAGTACTCCCTTTTTTAAACAGCGGATTGGGGATGAAAGAACCCAATCGCCAAATCCTAGGGGTGCCGAAATATCGTCCACTACCTTTTAGTTCGGGTGCCACTTGTAGAGGTATTCAGAATTTTCCCATGTCAGAAAAAAAGAAATGCGCCGTGCCATTGCCAGGATTCAAATTCTCGACCTCCCGATAAGGCGTCTGAACTGCTTCCAGTTATAAAACTAAGCCACGCAGAAAGGAGGGGAAAATATGAAGCAAATTTGCCGATATTCGAGTTAAGAAGTTGCGAAGAATGAATGCATGCGAGGTAATTGGCGGCTCATATTTACGTTTTCCTGTCGTCAGAGAATTTACAATAAATGCAAAATGATGTGCTAAAAACATGCTTAAAGAAATAGATGTAATACAATTCTATAAATATCTATTGGAAGATAAATACTGTCAATTAAAAGTATAAGCACCGGGATTTATATCTACATTTGAAAATATTTACTGACTCGAAAGGTTCTTAAAAGTGTTCTTCTCTTCAATGTTTTTTTTTTTCGGAAGTGAAGTCTATAAAATCGCAACACCATATCATTATTATTAGATGATCATTTGCAAACAACATTAATGGCAGGAAGTACTAACTTCGAACTCTAGCACGACGAAATACGTAGCGTATTCGGAAACTAAGTACCGTTTCATTCTAGCGCCGTCGCAGCGCTGTGGTAGGCGTCCCGCGCATGCGCACTAGTCTTTCTTGTTCACTGACTTTCAATAGTCGCCATTTTGGTTGCTCTATGTTGTGTTTTCAGTTTGCTGTGCACATTCAAAATGTTTAAGACAATTAGTTCTCCCGCTGACTGTGAGATTCGTGCCGTGATTACATTTTTGAACGCGAGGAATGTTAAACCGGCCGAAATTTATCGTCATGTGACAGAAGTTTACGGTGAATACGCGATAAGTGATGGAATGGTGAGAAAGTGGGTAAGAATGTTTAATGCAAGTCGAACAAATGTCCACGCCGAGGCTCGGAGTGGTCGGCCTTCTGTTGTCACCGATGATTTGGTAAGGAAAGTTGATGAAGCAATTCATGAGAACAGACGCTTCACAATGACAACTCTTTCAAAGGCATTTCCACAAATTTCACGCACTGTTTTGTTCGAAATTTCACGTACTGTTTTGTTCACGTACTGAATTATCGCAAACTCTGTTCCCGATGGGTTCCAAAAATGCTCACTGATGTTCACAAAACAAAGCGACTTGGTAGTGCCCTGACATTTCTCACGCGGTACAGTGATGAGGGAGAAAACATTTTTAACCAAATTGTGACAGGTGATGAAACTTGGGTGTGCCATTTCACACCAGAATCGAAACAACAATCGATGGAGTGGAGACACACTCATTCTCCGAAAAAACAAAAGTTCAAAGTGACAATGTCATCACAAAAAATCATGTGCACTGTCTTCTGGGATAGGAAAGACGTTTTGCTTACTGAATTTCTTCCCAGAGATGAAACCATTAATGCGGAACGATATTGTGAGACTTTAACAAAACTAAGGCTGCCATTCAAAACAAACAAAGAGGAATGCTCAGTAAAGGAATCGTGTTGCTCCATGACAATGCTCGGCCCCATACTGCTGGTGTCACTCAATCGTTAATTCGACAGTTTCATTGGGAGCAGTTCGATCACCCGCCGTACAGCCCGGACTTGACGCCGTCCGACTATCACTTGTTCCTGCACATGAAGCGCGAGCTTGGTGGCAAGCGCTTTGGATCTGACGATGACACAAAAATGCTGTAGAGTCGTGGTTATCGAAACTGGCGGGAAGTTTCTTTGACGATGGTATACAAAAACTGGTCACCCGCTATGACAAGTGTTTGATTATTGTCGGAAACTATGTTGAAAAATAGTTTAAGACATGTATTTTCATGTAAAAATAAAATTGGATTCGAAAAAATTGTTTTACTATTTTTTTTTTTTTTTTTTTTTTTTTTTTTTTTTTCAAAACGGTACTTAGTTTCCGAATACGCCTCTTATTATCTCAGGGCAAAAAATGACATTCATCACATTAGCACAAACTGAATTTGTTTTATGATACGCTGATTAATAAATGGAAATAAAAGGGGCACCGGAAAGTAATGTCGTTTCTGCGCATGTCGACAACAACATGCTAAAGGCAGAAGTGGAAGCAAATCCATGTCAACCAACCTTGGTCGACCGTCCAAGAAGATTTAAAGCAGAATGAAAAATAAGCAAAGCAGGTGTTTGAGTCCCCCGTAACCTATCCATCACATGCAACGTATTGCTTCAACGGCACCATAAAGAACCGTTTTTTGATCGTTTGATTAGTGGAGACAAAAAAATAAGTCCTATATGATAATCCAAAACCCAAAAGGCAGTTTTAATAGAGGTTACAAAGGGTTTACATCCCGAAAAGGCGCTTCTGGGTATTTGATGGAGTATTCGCGGAATTGTTCATTTTGAATTGCTGAAACCTGGACAAACTATTAATGTAGACCTTTATTGTGAACAAATGGATCTAGTGGAACCAATCTTTAATCGAAAAATATCTGGCGATTGTCAACGGAAAAGGCGTCATTCTGCGACACGACAATGCAAGACCGCACTGTGCAAGATGAACACTGGATAAATATAATGAATTGGGATGGGAGGTACTGTCTCACCCACTATATTCGCCCGATATCGCACCCTCGGATTTCCATTTATTCGGATTCCTACACAACATTTTCTTAGAGACAAAAAATTTGAAAATTTGGATGATGTCCAAAAACGCCACCTCGAGATATTTTACTCAAAAACCAATTGATTTTTATCGGTCTGGGATTGAAATCGGCATACTAGATGGCAAAAGGTTGCTGATAACGAGGGTGATTATATTATTGTTAAAAAATAAAAACTTGTTACAAATTTATTCGTTTGAATTTAATGTAAGAAAGCGACATTACTTTCCGGTCCCCCTATTACTTGATTTTATCTTTTTTTTTTTTTTTTTAAATCAGAAAAATGTATACAAATAGTATGTAAAACTATCACTCACTAAAAAGGTTTTGAATTTTTTGTGACCACGAGGCCTAAATAATTCACTATCTGGGGCTTTTTAAAAAACGAATGCTGACATCTGATCTTGTGTATTATTTTTAAGAAAGAATATTTATTATGTTTCATATTAATGCTTGATGAATCAATCCTTTAGAAATGTGCATCAATATTTTTATTTTCCTTTTCTTTAAAAAATCTAATTATTTTTGCCTCTTTTTAGTAATAAGTATGAGTCTTGTGAACGTTTAGGAAACTAAACAGAAGTTATGATATGGTAAAGGTAATGATGCTTAAAAAATACTACACGGTAACAAGGGAAGATACATTTTAATAGCATTAATGGCTTAAAATCGAACAGTTAAAAGTATTAAAGGCACTAAAACTGATTATTTTAACATTGAGGAGAGAATAAATTTATCATTAACAAAATCTATAACAATAATTCTCAGAGGACAAAATTTAATTTAACAGAATACGAAATTTTGAAACAAAATTTGAAAATGTAATAGCTTGCACTTTTTGTAGAAGCGAGAATGTTTTACTAATCGTTTCACAGAGGAATAAATAAACACAGCAGTAAATTTCGGTACTTGTGTTTCGACTGGTACCCACCGATACTCCATAAAATATATATTAGCACCTTTCGGCGACAAAATATACTTTAAACACAAGCAGATTAATGAAAATGTTTTGGATTTCGGGTGGGATCATTTGAAAATCGTTTCCTAAATCGTGAAGATTATTAATTAATCTTAGCGGCTTCCACTTGATCCTCTGAATTTTGCTAAGAAAGTAAGTGACTTCTCTCAAACCGGTTTTCAGTTTTTATTCTGTCTTTTTGTCGGCTGTCGTTGATATTGCATTTCCATCGCATGTCTTACAATATATAGAGTTCTATTGCAATTTTGGAGCAAAATAAAATACGTATGTAAATAATAGGTTACTTCTACTTCATTTCACCTCAAATCATACCTGTGCTAAATGCATTATAAATTAACGCGAGATGAATAAAAAATTGTCCCACAGAAATTCATAGGAAAAGAATGGCAAAGAAATAACGCAGTAAAAATAAGCCTCTGCTCTAATTAATTTTAAGTTGGCATTGAAATAAAAAATACCTCCCCACTCTCTTTCTTCAAAGAACATTAATAAAAAATCTGATGTGTACACCACATGACTTCCTTGTACGGAATATTAAATTATACGCATTTTTTCTTGCATTTTATTTAAACTTATTAGATTGAATTAAACCTACTTCGCCGACAGCGCATAAACCACAATAGAATAAATGCATTCTTTAAAATTCACTTTGTTTACCATAGCGACACTCTGGCGCTAGGTTTACTTAACAGTATTATATTTCATTCATATTATAACTCAGAATGCACAAAATGTATATCATTTAAAGAATTATCTAATCGTTGCCACACATTCTATTCAAATACTATAATAAAGCTAGAACTATGTATAAAAGAAATTAAGCAAACAAAACAAAAAAGAACAGTTTTTCAGAGACGATTGAGTATTTCTCATTTAATTAATTCAGTTCTCACTTCGCGAGATGGCAGAAATACATAAAAACTCAAAATATCTATATTAAAAATTACGAAGTAAATCTCAAACGCTTATTTCCTCGAAAAAATTTCAGAAAGAATTAAGCATGATTTAATTGGCAATAATAAATGAATGCGTTATCTTTGTTGTTACGAAGCTAAGTTTCTCTAGATTGGCAACAAATCCACTAGTCTCCTGTTTCAAATGTAAACATCAATGGCCGCCATTAAAAACAGGCTTAGCGGCAACTAAACAACTTTAAAATTGCTGATAATTCTAGAAATATTGCACACAGATTTACTAAAGGCATAAAATCCTTGACCGGAAGATAAAAACAACATAATTCAATCATTTTTAAAGCAAAAAATGTACAATTTACAAACATATAAGAGTAAAGAAACTGAGATCACTGAGCCGGGTAAGAGAGTGTATATATATATAAATATATTTATATACGTTTGGTGCGGCCGATTGCAACCAAAATACGAGGTGCACATCTACATGTTATAGCAGTCCTATATACAAAATGTCAACGTTCTGAGGCTACTCGTTTTTGAGTTATGCGAGATACGTTCGTACGCACGAACGTACGTTCGTACAAACGCCACGAAAAATTCTCTTCAGAATTAAATTTAAAGCAGTTTTATGATTTTTTGAAGGAAAAGAGTATTTTATTCTGTCCTTACGTACAGAAATCACGCAAAAACATCGTTAAATTGCATTCGATAGCGGTCAAAATGGATATTTTCGTTGAAATATGCTGCCTGAAACTTTTCGCGATTACAATACTTCCTTTTTACTTCGTACATGGAAGTAAAAACGAAATAAAAACCCCTTTTTCTGTAGATTAGCATTTGGGGTGATGAACGCTGGCACTTATCCATGTCAAATACGGTAATCTGTGACACATTGGTGTGTGCGGAATAATAGCCAAATTCAAAAACCGTTTAAAAGAAAAAAAAATTGAAAAGTTAATTTTAATTTTGACATGAAATTACAAACTGAGATTGCTGAATTATATTTTACTATTTAAAAGTTTACATCTGAAGTGAGGAAATTTATGTATGAATTAATGTGATTCAATTTTTAAAAAATTAAATGTAATTAGAAAACAAATTACTTTAGTAAATCAAATGGTACTTGTCGGTTATATCAACGACTAGTGATTAATCAGCAAATTTGGTTAGGTTTATCAGCAAATGATATAGTAAAGCTGCAAACCAAACCACATAATAATAAAATTCGTAAAGTCTTTTTTTTCGTTTTTCTTCAGATGATATATAGAGAAATATGCGGGGTTATCATACTTTAACGAAAAGAAACAAAGTATCACCGTTCGTCATTCATTATGTACACTATCTTATAGGTCTACAGGTTGAAATGTTGAACATAACCGTCGGTTTCAAACCGTAAGCTCGTCACTAACCGACGATGTTACATATACACTATTTACGCACTACACTTGAATCTCAAGGGCACACAAATAACTCAGGATAGGTCGAAAGAGTAATCAGCGAAGACTCAGGAACGAGTTGTTTCTTAAACACCTATGAACAGGAACATTCCTTCATATACCATAACATGATGAAAAGCAAGCATTCCAGATCTTCTCAAGCTGGCACACTTACATCCCCCCTTTTCCCCGTAAAATTCTCGAACAATATTTCTGAACATCATTCAAGAAGAAATATAATATGTACTTCGTCACGCCAGTGTTAACTACTTGGGTTCGAATCATAGTCAGTTATCTTCCTTCATCTCACAAGATAAACTCAGGTAATCTCTGCACTCTCAATCTCTCTATTACAATCGTAATTTCTTTTTCCGTCATTTCTTCTTTTTCATCGCAAAACTCAGGCAAGCTCCTCCATTTTTTTCCTTTTTCATCTTTCCACTTCTGTGTTTTTTCTGTTAACAATATTTTCAATATTTATCGCTTTTTAAATTTTTATTTAAACTGGCATATGCCGCAATAATGCCTCCCGGTATCCGACATTCGTCGAACCGGTATACACACCATTTAATCGAAGGGCAATAAGAACTATGGTAAAAAATAAATTATGCAACTATGAGTTCATCTCAATGATCCTATACCTGCCGGACGACTGAAATGAGTTTTAGAAAATAATAAGCATCGTAACAGTCTCTCTGTTTATTATTCCCATCCAAAGGGCCTTCCTAACGATAAATGTGCAATGTATAAAGAATAACATTTTTTTTCAAATCTTCCATTCACACATCGTCCTCTACAAAGCATGCTTTTTGATTTACTTCAGATTCCCTAATTTCAGAACCGCTCACTATACGACAATAATGCACAAAGAAATATTTTCGTTCACAGCAGCATCCATTAATTTGCACCGATTCCCCAGCGGGTTCTGAAACGATTTGATTATTAGAAAAGATAGGAAGTATCCTCTATTATACTAAGTGGAACGAGACTTATTTTTCCTGGATGCTTTGTTCAGAATCTCACGTCTATATCACTTTTCCTGATGCCTGCAAGTCTATCCACTATCACGCCAAAATTATCTGGCTTTTTTCTTTCAAGAATCGAAAATAGAACAGTTAGAATTACTTGTCATTCCCTAAAGTCAGATTCCTACATAACAAACATATCTAAGAATTCATATTTAGTACTTATTTTCTTTATAAGGCTACTGAACTTAACAATTTTCTAATACTAGTCACTAAACTCGAAAATGACGCCAATGTACCGCAAACGGTACCAAATTACTTCGGGCTAGATTTATAAATTAATACATGAATAAATTTATAAATGGGCCTTTGTTTGGACTTTTTTGTAAGTTCATATTTGAATTTTCCTATTTATTAAGGTCTTGCATCAAGGGATATCTTCATCCCTTCTGAAAGTGTTTATTGAAGCTGTTATGAAATCTAAATAGATCTATTTCTACTCTAGAGGTAGTCCTACCTTGCAAAGGGGTGGTGCCCACGTCCTCCGTCGCATGTCGCATACCTTATAGCTAAAAAGCAACTTTGCGCGGAATATGATTCTAGTTTAATTATAATTAACCAAGTAAAATATGCGTTAATTGCTTTTCACTTAGGAGCGGGGAATAACTACATTCCCTTTTACAACTCATTCCACTTCATCCTTTTATCAACTATAAAACTACTCGAATTTTACAGGTTTTTCAGTTTTCAGGACGCTTTTCGAAGTGTCCTGTCAGCGCGGTTAGACATATATGGACCAAACTGGAAGAGCGTTAAATTTATGAATCAGGAAATTTATGGTCGAAAACGTGAAGTAGACATATCTTCGATAGCTAAACATGGTACATGGATAGGCACTTAATTCCAATTTGTCCTTAATTCTCCATATATTACCCATTTCCATGAAATGCTTCATTCTCATAAGAGTTTACCTTCTTGAGGTAAGGATGTCAAATCCAATTCAGTTCTTATTAACTCTTTAAAAATCTATTATTTTAATTTTTCATTTTTCATTACTGTTTTGCTCGACAGATGAAGCAATACAAATTTTCTTTTCTGTTTGCTGTTTGCTTTCGAGGTAGTTAAAAAATATGTCATTTCCCTACTTTCCTAATACTGTTCTTAGTTCTAAAAATGGCGACCTATGTCTCATCACCCTTGAAATCGATAAGATTTTATTCAACATTTATGGCAAAATTTGCTTATTGAGATATTATAAGTACTAACTTTATTAGTAATGTATGTTTATTTAAATATCCACTGCGAGATTCTCTGCTTCATCTACAAATGACATACATGGGTTGGAGAGACGATGTATCTATTTATACGTGTAATAGGAAAGGCAACCGATGAAATATCAGATGATGGTAGAAGAAGAAAATTTAAAAAATGAAATTAAGCTTAAAAGAGTATAGAAAGTAAAGAAACGCTGTGTTTAAATATTAGCTTGGGGTTTTCGTTTGGTTCATATTTTGCAGAATGGAAGAATATGGTCTTAGAGTTTGATTTGTTCGTTATATTTTTAGACTTAGCTGTATTTCTGATACATCTGTGGATTTAATTTTGAAACCGAAATTTTGTAACTTAATTTATATTATATTTCTAATGCAACAAGACATCATTCAACTTAAAATCAAGCCTAAAATTGCAATTACCGCTCGTTTATAAAGTTTGAAATCTTTTAAAAGTTCCCAATATTTACAAATGAAATGAGTGAATATAAACCAGGAAGAGATACGTTTGGTTTAGATTATTTAATTATCGCAAGGCTTTTGAGGGCTATCTGGCTATCGAAAGGGATGCCTTTGGAGAGGTCTTTCTAAGAGAAACTGGCTCCTATACACGTTACGCATGGGGAAAACCATGAGAGCGTCCATGAAGCCAGGCGATTCGTCGGGATTCAAGGTCCGAACAGAACCACCAGTGTTGAGTGACTTTACCTTCCGGCCTCTGATGGGCCTACCAGGATGAGAATATAGATCGGTACTTACGGAACATTCTATCGGCGGAGAAACTATCAGCAATCAAAAATTTAGTGCCAGTTGTGGATAAGCGTGAAATCCAAACACACGTATAACATCTGTGATTCTGTCTGATGTAACACTGATTGATTCTTTATAAGCTACCTTTTGTTTTTATGAAAAGGATATACAAATTAATTGCTATTGCTATACTTTGTTTTCTGGCATAAAATGATTTAGGGCTGTAAAATCACATTTGTGACTGCACTCCGGTTCATTTACATCTTATCTAGCGAATTCACATAAGTTAAATGGGAGAAAGAACAGTTGGACACGGCTGAAAAAACAACAATAGATTGAAGAAATCACTTGCAAAAGTTTCTACTCATAATGACCTAAACACAGCTTCCAGTAAAATCGGAGAGCCTAATAAAATAGAAGAATTCGAAGAAAACCTTTATACAAAATGGGTTGAATACTTCATCAGTGGCTATTCTTTGCAGAGAAATTATTGAATGTTTTATTCCAAGAATTGCACTTGGAAGCGAGGCTCAGAATTCAACAGGGTCGTCTGGAGCAACTTTGAAAGATCTCCGCCAATTTTCACGGCTCGATAGTAACTTTACTTTCACGGTTGACCTGATAATACCTAGTACCCACAGATCAAAATAGAAACCATAAAACTTTATTCTGAAATAAAATAGAAAAACGTTTAGTGTAATTAAGTGACATTCAAGAAATCACATTCGAATAAAATTTTATTCTAAAATGAAACAGAAGAAAATTTATTAAAATTAAATGACATTTAAGAAATAACTTCAAATGCATAAACAACCAAAACTTCAAGAAGTACCTTTGAGCAAAAGTATAATGAAAATAATAAAAAAAAAACATTTAATATAAACTTTACATACATAATAATCAAATCTAGTTCAATTTATCCTAACGCTGTCAAAGTTCTGCTATCTTAGGTTTTCACATTTCATAACAATTTTGTTCGATAGATGGCGCAGCGTAAGCTTACAATATGTATTGCTGATTGTTTCAGATATAAAATGTTTGTCACTGCTCCCATTTTGGCAAATAATTGTTAGTTGTATACATATATTGCAATAAAAAATAGCGAAATAAAGCTTACACTGAAGACATCATTTGAATTTCTAGGGAAATAGGTTTAAATTGCTTGGTTCCTTGTATGTAGCGTTACTTTTCCACGAAAAACTAACTAGACCACGCCTATTAGATAAGTGTGATCTTGATTAGATGGCGGTCATATCACGGCAGCAAGCCCTGGAGCAGGAAGTTGTATTCTGAATGTAGCAAAGTGAATAGCAGAACATATCTTGTACTAACTTAAGTAAATTGAAGATTTTTCGAAAAGCAGACACCTCCGAATCCATTCATAAAGAAAATTCATTCAGACGTCCAGGTTGTCATTAGAAGTCAGCTGCTGCATGATCGAACGGCATCTGACTTCAAAGTGAGAGGTGTGACGAAAGTACTTTTTTAGATCTTTAAATAAACAATTCGAGATGTAGGCGAAATCTGGACATGTGAAATTAATGAGTTTTGAATTTAGAAGTCGAAGATGGATTCTGAACATTAATGCATTAGCTGTCCCATATAAGTGTTATTTTTTTAATATTTTCCTGTTAAATTCAAGTCGAAATGAAAAACAATCGTCATACTTATTTAAATCAAAATGTTACTTAGATAAATATGACGATTTTTTTCATACTATAATGTTCATCATAATTGATGAGTTCTGGTCAATTCTAATGAACCATTAAATGTTTGAAAAATCATTAACTGTTCATAACGCTATGAGTTTACTTAAAGCACTTACAATCATGTCAAATTTTTTTCTGTGCCAAAACGAGTGTTTTCTTTCGTATTGAGGTAAAATTTATTTATAGATTTCACGAAAATAAAAGGTTACAAGGCCTTTACAAAAACGGATTTGAAGACTATTTATTTGCCTTAAACGTCACTGCCTTGTGGGGCGTTAGAAGTTCCGCCCCCCGATAGAGTATTATTCAAAATCTAAGCATAAGTAAGGCAGCTCTTTTGCCTAATTTTAAATATCAGTGTTTCGTTTTCTCATCCAACCGTCATTGGTGGATACATTGGATAAATTCTCAATAAAATCATAAATGTACCTACAATTAATGCCAAACTGTACACTTTCTTGGACTTTTTTTAGTTTTTACCTCTCGTCAACCTGTTTTCATAGGTAAGGATGGTAATGTTTTCCGTCCAAAAATTCGATAGTGGTTTTTCTGTGAATTAGCATGAATTAGGGGCCCCACAAAACATTTTTACAATAATATCTGTCTGTCTGTGCGTGTGACTTTTTTTTCGTTCTCGATAACTCTTATTTGAAATATTCAGAAACTTCTGTGTCCGGTATTTATGCTTTCTACTTTCATATGAAGAGCTGATCAAATTTGGGGTTGAATTAGACAATCGGAATGATACTTTATATTTATAGGAAGCCTATAACAGTCTTTAGTGGACAGCCGGAAGTGGTACTTTTATTTGAAGTGTTTAAAGAAAACCTCTATTAAAATATATTCCAAAATTTTCCAGTTTAACTAACGACTTTTATATCAATGAGAACAACATACTAGATTTTGGCTAAAATTGATAAAGCATAAGTGATACTTTTAAGATCTGAACAAAATTTCGTAAAATCTATATTATGAGATATTTCAAAACTTCTCAGATTTTATATTTAAAATATATATGGGATGGAGAACAAATTATTACATGTATAAGCATTAAATACATTCTTGTCATTATGCTTAATATGACGGGAATAAGCTTATTATAAACCGAAGCTAACCGTATACCCCCTGTACTCAATTCAGCCGGGGAAGCAATTACTCACCCCCTTGGTTGAGAATCCTTGTGATAGAGTTTCATTCAATATATAAGGTCATCTAATTTCTGCTCTTCATTGCTAAATTTAAATTATATATATTAATTCATTAACTTTTATATACATTAGTAAAAATATCTCGTAAGGAATCATTCAGTTCTGAATTATAACTTTAAGTAAAGAAACATAACTGAGGTGCTAGGACACAAGAAATTTCTAATCTAATTATTATAGAGCGTTCAATCAGAATTTGATGAACGCTCATGGAAAAACATTTTGAACAAAATGTTGAACACACAAAGAGTTTGGAATTCCTATTAAATAGTTGTTCATTTTATTAAGTAACTAGTTGCTAAAAGTTTTGATAGATGTCATGTAATTGCTTTTTCCATTTACGAATAATATCGCGTTTTGGGGATATTACTTAAACATTGCTAGGTACCTTCAGATATATTAATAAGTGCATTCAAGCATTAAATTTCTTAAACTTTACTTCGGGGATGGATGCCTGAAGAAACATTAGGTTTAAGTCAGTACTGGAACTGGAAAAACAATTAAATCTAACAGATTTGAAGCAGATAGGATAAATGATGTTAAAATATATTTTATTAGCTAAAATATCTATGTAAATATTAACAACTGTTATCTAACTAGTGGATGCATTTAAAATGATAACAATAATAAATTTATCCTTTAATTAGATAAATAAAACAACAGTTTAATTTCATCAAGGGCATTCATCACAGGTTATTAGAGGTTGACAGTCACTTGGGATCATTGTATTGGTTACGTAATGCAGGCCAAGCACTATGTCTATGTCTTATCACTTAGTAAGAGGCAATCGACCATTAACGGCCTTTACCAATATATGATACTTGACTTTTAAATGCTTGAAGAATCGAGTAAGTTGTATCCAATAATATGGAAGTACTTGTACACATGCTGTGCTAGAACTCAGAGATTACTAGAGACGGAGGCTCCTGTGCCGCCGTCCGTAGAATAAGTAAACTGAACAAATGAGGTGCTCGTGTGGCACCATCTATTAGTAGTGACCAAAAGCATTTAGTTGACTGGAGATCCGGTTGCGCCATTTCTTGCAGGAACTAAATCTAAGTAGCATTCTTAAATTAAAATTACCCTAAAGTGTACCGGTTGCCATCCAATCAGATGGCTAGGCTGAGTGTCAAATTCGAGGATCACGAATATTAACCCATATGTCACAGGTACAGATTACTATAAAATATAACAAGATTGGTTTTGTTAAGTTAAACCTATTACTAAGGCTGAATATTTCTCGTCCGGGCTGTTTCCTTCCTACTTACAAGCAGACAGTTACGTGTGGTGAAGCAAATAGGACGCCGGTGTCGAACAATACATTTAAATAAATAATTATTTAAACGAAGCACATCGGTAATTGCCAAAACAGTTGATCACCACATATATGTAGGTTGACAGTCACTACAGTTGAACTCAAAGGTTAGCGAAGCAAAGGAGAGTTACAAATTGAAATAGGTTTCTGAATTAAAATTAAATTGTAGGGGTAATGTCTTACGAAGCTGTTGGTGAGCGATGTTCAATGGCTCAACGCATAGATCACCAGCATGGAGCAGTGGATTTTTAAAACTAAAAATGAACGATACTGCCCGTAAAGGGTAATTGCTCATCGCTGCCCATGAATGTTGTTGGTCACTGGTAATTTACAGTGAGAGGGTTACTTTCAGTTGATCATTGATTAATGGTAGAAGACAAGGTAATATTTTACATTATTTGAAATTGAAATTTAACTGAAAGGGGGCCAAGTGTTCACCTATGACATACAGAAGCAGAGTGTGAAGGTCGCTTATACGACAAGGGTCACTTAGTGTTAACTCATACGTCAGCAATATATTTAGACAGATAAACTAAATTAAATCGAAATTCACTAATGCCCGTCAATAATGTTCATCAATGTCCGCAAATTAGCGTTCTTCAGTGGCTGGGTAAGGATCACTCCGGTCAACCGATAGGTGTTTAATTTTGAAATTAATAATAAACTACATATTCACCGATATCCTATATGCTGAGTGTTATATCAACACAGAGTATAGGTCAGAAATGTAAGGAAAATAAATAAGTTTAGATAGATATTTAACTTAAAAGTGAATCGAAAACCAATGCCCGTCAAGGCTCTTGTTCACAAGTCAGTTGCATGTCAAGGTAACACACCGTACAGCTTAGAGACATCTTGAGATCAACCAGTTCGTCATCAATGTGGTACGGTACAGTAAGATTATACACACATTTAAATTATTTCGATGCACATCAAGGCCCATCGTTACGTAACCTAACTCTGGCTACGTGAAAACAGTCAGACGGCTTATTGCCATTTCTTACCTCTCGGTAAAGTGACACAAACACAAGAAGAAAGTTTAAAATAAATGTTTTTATTAGTTTGTCAGCCCAACGGTACACAACCTGTACAGCAACTGAAATAGTCTTCCCAACATTCGGAAATAACAGAAACAAAGTTGAAAGTGAAGCATCAGAATATTCAGTCAAAAATATGAGAAACATTCGAACTTCAAGGTATTTTGTTATACTGATAATACCTCCATCATGTAAGCAAGTTCACAGATCAGAAGATAAGATAATAAACAACTGAGGATAAAAAAAATTAACCACGCCCAGAAGTGCAATAAAAATATTTCTATTTCTGCATTTTTTGTAAAGACTGCTAATTTGGATGTTATATATATTTGAAAATTCAAAATAAATAAATAGATAAATAAAAAATATTATAATAAATAAATTTTTCCGGGCTTTAAAATGCTGTCCATTTTCTTAATGAAAGGGGGGCGGAGTTTTGTCTTCGCAGAGATCCTTCCTTGAAATAAGGCCATATTTTTGCACGCTTAACATTACACCTAAACTCACAACGGTGTTTCTTTCCTGTATGAGCTCTTTTTAACTATAACGGTTAATTGTGATATGCCATTCACATTATCCGAGGATTAAAGTATAAGACCTGTCAACACGCTGATGTCATATTTGATCACAAACCCAAATAATAGCAATATCTAAAATAAATAAACCTATCATTGCTAATGAATACTGAACTCGTGATTAGTTTTCGAGCTTTCTCTCTTCTGAAACTGATTAAAAAAATTTACAATTGATAAGTTCGTGTTTACCGAATGTTCCACTCAATAACTAATGCGAAAGCTACATAAACTGGACTGCATTAAATAGTTATATCTATTCAGTTATTAGTAAATAATTAAAGATAACAGATTAGGCCAATTTAATAGTTCAAGGTTTAAGTTCCTCTGTTTGGCGCGAAAAACATGCAAGAAAACGTGTTATTATCCGGCTGGTCTTGAACGAAGTCCAGCAGGATAGTATTGGAGATAAGGAGGGGTGTGATCCTTGTCACGCGTACCGGATAAAGGCTTCTCATTGGTTGACAATTTAATATTTTTACTTCCTTGTACGAAGTAAAGAGGAAGTATTCTAATCGCGAAAATTTTCGGGTGTCATATAGCAATGAAAATATCCATTTTGACCACTATCGAATGCAATTGAACGATGTTTTTGCGTGACATCTGTACGTAAGGACAGAATGAAGGACTCTTTTTCCCAAAATGGACTGCAAAAAGCGTTTAAAATGGATTTTTGACGTCTGTACATACCTATGTAATTATATATCTAGCATACCTCAAAAACGACTGGGGTCAGAACGTTGAAATTTTGTATATAGGACTGCTATAACATGTAGTTGCGCACCTCCCTTTTCGGTTGCAATCGGCAGCACCAAAAGTATATATATATATATATAAGAATAAATAGTAAAGTTGAATTAAATTTAAATAATTCTCTTGCGCCTTTGCTGCAAGGGATGACATTTGAATTTAACACTCTCTTCGTATAAAGCTAATTAAAGTTAATTTCAATTTCAATTTTAAATTATGCAATTTTAATCGCATACAAATAAAACATTAATTATTGCTGATACCTAATTTACAATATCATTTAAATTCCGAGAGCATATGTAATTTATGCTCAAGTACTTAAAACCTTGAAAAAATATGTAATATTCCAACAGATTAATCCCAAAAAATTTTTTAAAAAAAATTTTAAGACTAAATTAATTTGCATAAATGAATAATTGTTGAGCCATCAGGAGGCATAAATACATATGTATACCCACTTTGTTACTTGGCTCGGTGAGCTCAGTTTTTTTTTTTTTTTTTTTATTTTTATATGTTGGTGAATTGTGCATATTTTGCTTTAAAACTGTTTGAATTATGTTGTTCTTAACTTCTGGTTAAGGTTTTTATGTCTTTAGTTAATCTGTATGCAATAGCCGTAGAATTATCAGATATAAAAGTTGTAGAAGTGTTTAAGTGCAGCTAAGCCTAATATTTTTACCATAGCAGCCATATTTGTTTACATTTGAAACTTAGCAGAATACTGTATTAAGTCAATTTCTGCGCCTTCAGTGTCTTTCTGCTTGTTTGCGAAATGCTTACTTTTGAGTTAGCCCAAAGGGTCAATTAGCCAGAAGGGCTATTATGACCGTTTTTGGCATTCACCTTTGAAATTTTTGAAAATAAAATGATCGCATGACTTCTGGCGATCGTGAGTTTGCAATCGTCTGATAACTTCTTCCCGGCAGGCCTTGCGATAAATGCTTATATAAACTATATTTTTTGCTTATTAAGTTAGCTTATTATTTAATCTTTTTCTCGGGTTACCTGATTAATTATCGTTGGATTATATTTCAGTCTAATATGTTTACGTATGAGACGTGTTGTGAATCAGGAAACTTGGACAACATGGTCTTCATGCAAGAATCACTTTTATTGTTTAATGTGATATAACATTATATTTTTGTGATATTTCTGTTAAATTAAATTTTATGATTTGAGTTCAAACATGATATTTAATAAATAAGGGTAACACACAAAACGTTAAATAAAGCCCCTTTTGGCGTAATATAAAATCTGAAACCTCAGATTTTTTTAAATATTTTTCTATGTTTTTGAATTTTTAATAAAGATGTTTTGAGATTTTACATGTATTTTTGCCTTGTCGCGAAGTGAGAACTGAATTAATTGAATGAGGAATATATCTATAATGAAATTCAGGAAAATAAGTTTAAATGAGATGCAGCAAAATACGCGTATAATTTAATATTCCGTACACGGAAGTCATGAGCTGTGCACATAAGACATTTTTAAAGCGTTAATTAAGTATTTCATCTAAAATATAGAGATGATTAACGTTTAAATAAAATGAAATCAGTTTAACAGATGTGTATAATATGTTACATTAATTTTATTAACTGCTTTAGTTGGATTATATAATATAATAAATATGCACTTTTATAATCATAATAAAGTCGAATGCAGCGAATGCATTCGCTGCAATCGTTTTAATCTTTTCGAAATATCTTTCTTTAACATTTGCCACTAAAACTGTAGCTCGCATTTCTGACAGTTTTAATTCAATATTATATCATATAATATATGATATCCAAAAGATTAAAATGGTTCTGTTTAACTGAGGAATTTTTAAAACAAAATTTTAGATATTTTAAAGCGAAAGTCTACACATAGATAATGGAGAGGAGAAAAGAGAACTGTATCCACAGAGCTGCCACTTTCTTTCAGTTAACATGATTTGAGTGAGCGGTTTTAGTTATGTGACTTTGCTGTTTGTTGCCTGAGCTTCGTTTCAATGTATCCTACAGGGCGTAAGGCCCTGGCTGTGTTTATTTTTCTGCTTGTGGCTGCTGCTTTGTGTTCTATGATGGAACTTCTGATAAGCTATATTTCTACAGAAGCCAGAAACCTCGATTTACAAGTCGAGGTTTACAACCTTCCTGACAATGAAGCTCGCGGCCTGTCTTTTTTAAAACGGCTAAAATGATTCGTTGACCAGAAGCTGCTGCAAGAGCAAGTTAGTTCTGCTAGTACTGTTAGTCCTGTGAGCTATACTGAATAATTTCCTCAACTTCCAAGTGCTAAACTGAATGTCAGACGCACTGAACATCCTGCATGTTCCGATGAGAACATCAGAAAATACAAAACTTTGGGCGAAAGTTCGAATTCTGATAATGATCCGAAAGGAACACGGGGACACTACGAAACGCACTCGAAAGATATGAAACATGCATCTCAGGACACAACAAAAACCAATAATGGACAAATCTATAAAAACTGCACATTTAAATACGTTTTTTATGATATGGAACTGAAATGGGCTCCAAAATAAGAAGCAGGAACTGCAGAAAATTTTTTACGATCATGACATAGACATACTGATCATAACTGAATCGCATGCACAACAATGTCATCGACTTAACATCTCAAACTTCATATTTATCTCAGTGATAGGACTTCCCATTGCGGCGGAGGTGTTATTATTTATGTTAAATGGAATTTATCTTCGTGCCTCGTGAAAGCATGCATGAATGACTTTGGCTGGGAGTACGTGACTGTATCTATTACCCTCCCGATGTATAAAGACTTATATTAAGTGCCTTTCATAATCCACCATTAAATAATATAATTAAAAGTCTGCTGGATTTACTTTTACCTGAGGATATACCTACAATACTCGTAGATGATTTAAATGCAAAAAGAATTGCTTGGAACTTTCGTAGCAATTCTAACAGCAATATTCTTCAACATTACATTTTAAATCATCCTGTTGCAATTTACATATCTGAGGAGTATACTAATTGTCCCGATATGATAGAATGATCCGATATTTTAGACATTGCTTTATCCACAACTACAATACCTATTACGCTAGAAGTTGTCTCCGAGCTATCGTCTAATCATCTTTCAGTTATCGCAACCTTGTGAGTATTAACTTTTAATTGCTGTGAGCGGTCTCTCAGACAGCGAGACATTTTCCATTAAATGCTTCCACCCCATAGAATAATTAATGGGTATTGCCATTCCTAGTACCTTCCTAAATTAGTTGTCCAAGGTCACATACCAAGTTGCATTTGGGTAGCTCTATTTCTTCTTTCACTTTTTAAAATTTTTCTCCTTCAGCGGTCTGTGGGACCGATCATAGCAGATACGATTCAAATTTCGGCCGATAGAGTTCACTTTTCGTTGTTGTTACATATTTCGCTTTTTTATAAATATTCTTCAAATGGCTTCAAATGCGTGCAGAAAACGTTCTAAATATCTTACCCAAGACCAAATTGAATACATAGTTCGAAATTGGTCTAATTTAGAGTTCTCTGATGAAAGTTCTCATGATGAAATTATTAAGAGCGACCACGACACAACTTCAGAAATATCTGCCGATGAAAATGAAAATCCATGTTCTCCTTCTACTAGAGATCTTTTTATTGAAAAAAATGAATTCAAATGGTCTATTCAAGAGACCAACAAGGGTGTTCGAACTCGTAGTCACAATATTATTCTTCGTTCAATCTATTGAACTGCTCGTCGAACCCGACGTTCACCTATGCCTATATTCTTCAGAAACTTGGATATCTGTGCAACAAATGCATTCGTATTATTTCAATCTTATCCCATAGGCTCCGAAAATGAAACGAAAAGTTTCATTAGCAATTCAATTGGTGCAGTCTCATGTAAAACGAAGGATAACTTCATCATTTTTACATAAAGACCTCAAACTTACAATAAGAAGAGTTTCAGGAATACATGATGATGAAGGAAACATTACGATTGAAGACGATAAATTAGATAAAAAAGAACGTGCTATATTTGTCCACCGAGCAAAAAAAAGAAAGACAGCTTACAAATATATAGCATGCAAAGAATCTGTGTGTCTACAAAGCAGTAGAAAAGTATGTATAAAATGCAGCTCGAATTATAATTTGTACAATAAAAATTAATTTTCTATATTCTTATTAAAGCATTCTTATCACAAAGTTTAATGCAAAATAAAAAGTTGAATTTTAAAATATACTTCTTCCATCCAGATACGTAAGAGAAGGAATTATTATGATAGTATACATTTTATTTTAATGAACTGATTTAAGTATAAAAATGGCTTTATATCTTCATGAAAAAGTTAAATATATGAAATTAAATAATATTTATTGAAATAAGAAAAAAAATCTTATTTTGTTTTTAGCAGAAGCGGTCTGAGAGACCGCTCACAGTAGTTATGCGACAATTTAAGTCACAGTAGTTAAAGGTTAAAGAATGACTTCACTTTCACAAGAGAAATCACAGATTGGTTACTTTACGAAAGCATCTTAAAAAACTCTACTATTAATTTGATTTAAATAGTCTTAATTGCATCGACTCTGCTGTTTCTTTTATAACTGATCAAATACAAAATGCTGTAGAAGAAGCAAGTGATATCAACAAAAAGGAAGTGCTTTTTCGACCTCCCAGAAACTTTCGGTAACTGTTGAGACAGTGAAACCATCCAAAAAAGGTTTATCAAATCACGTGGGATCCGGTAGCCAAAAGAGCGATAAATCGCCTTAACAAGGATATCAAAATAGCCGTAAAACTGCATAAGGAAGAGATGTGGAGCAAAAAATTTTTATAACTCAGCATTCAAGACTAACTTTGGACTAACTGTAAAGCAAATTAGATCTCAAATCGCCCAACTCTATCACAATACAAAAGTGGCTACTTCAAATAAGGATAAAAGCGGATATATTCACTACACACTTAGAAATACAATTTAAGCTTAACGAATTGCCAGTTGATTAGAGACTTTGAACATTTCAGATTACTTTCAGATCTCGCTTCATTCACCCTCTGCTAAAAATATTCCAAAATTCGCCACTCCTGATGAAGTTGCACAAATAATTAAAAACCTGAAGCCGAGTAAAGCGCCGAGAAACGATGGAATAAAAAAAATTGCGATCAAGAATCTGCCTCCTAATATTGTTGTTTGTAAATTAAAAAGCATTTTAAATGCATATACGTTTCATTCCTATTTTCCAAAGAAATGGAAAAGTGCTAAATTGAATCTAATCCCAAAGCCCGGTAAAGATCACACGAAACCTGATGGTTATCATCGGATCAGTTTATCACTACTGCTTATAAAAATTTATGAAAGGATACTACTTTCTCGTACGCAATCTTATATTACATCATTACCACCGAAGTAATCTGGATTTCGAACCGAACTTTATACTACTAAACAACTAGTGAGAATTACAGAGTTTGCTGGCTTTGCGATCCATAATAAACAGTGTATTGCTCTCCTCATGCTAGATGTGGCGAAAGCTTTCGACCGCGTCTGCCATGAGAGACATATTTCTAAACACATCTCCTGTCATTCTGACACAGAACTTCTTCTTACGATTCACTTGATTCATCACTAACAGAACTTTAAGTCTTTGGGTTAACTGTGTAACTGTATCCTCCGAAAGATTTATTTTAAGCAGTCTTTCACAAGGCTCGGTCCTAGGACCGATTTTATATATATTTTATGCAGCAGATTTCCCACAAACTCAGCAAAATAATTCTATTTTAGCTTGCTATTCGGTTGACACCGCCAAATTTGAATCAAGGTGTCTGCAAACTTCAAAACTTCATTCCACATACTGAAAAATTGTATGCACAGTGGAAAGCTCAGATCAACGCGTTCAGATCACAACTTCTAATTATTCTGGAACGAAAATGGAACGTTCCGCTCAGAAACGAACTTACGTTTTTCAACCTTTGAACTGTCTCTCAAGCAAAATACCTTGGAATATTGCTTAACGATCGCCTCAAATTGGCTCACCACTTTAATAACGTTCGAGACAGTGCTCTAAAAATCCTTAAATGTCTTTATCACATCATCGGGAAATACACTTAACTAGAAGTATAATTCGATCATTGTTGATTATATATTGGCATAAATACCACCGCATTACTTCGCGCAATCCCCTCTCCAGCATTTTAACGCCTTGCTTTGAAAAATTAAGGAAAACTATTCACGTAACTTTCTCCTTCCTCATTGCGTTCAGAGAACAAGCTTCCCAAAACTTTAAAATGGAATTACTAACAAAGATAAACCTTCGGAAACTACCTGCGTAGGTCACACCGAACTTACTATTGAAACTTTGTACCGAACATACGCTTCTTACTATTGAACTTTATACCGGCATAACACAAAAACCGAACCATCACAGCAAAAACAATATATGGACATACATTCAGTCTAGAGGCAAAGTAGATAGCAAAGATGATGAGCAGAGGTAAGATGAAGGACACATCACTTACTATCAAAAGTTAACATGGAAATAAACTGTGCTAGCCTAACACAATTCTTGACAGGTCATGTACTATCCCGAGTATACCTGAACAGACTCAAGGATACTCCTTTCTGCCAATACGGAGAGGAAGGCGACACGAACCATTTTTACTTTCACTGTGTGCATACAAGAACCTGGCAGTTAAAGAAACTAGCGGACTGTGCCTGGACAATGTGGACGTCTAACACACTCAAAAACAGAGTAGCCCTTGATGAAATAAGAGGAAATCTCAAGACACTGCGTAAGCAGAAACAACCGTGAATAATATTATGTTTCAAATATTCAGAATTTAAAGCAGATAATCCAAATAACGCTTGGTGCCTGCAGTTTTCAAGCTATAGAAACTGTTATGCAGTATTCATCTTTGGCTTACTTTGGAGAAATCCCCACCGTGATGGTATATAATTCCGTTTGGTTCGTGTCCGTGGTCGGAAGCCATCATAGCGGTGCACTCACTCACTCACTCAGCCTAGAGTTTCGCCGATTCAGTTGCACATTGACCTTACCTAATTATTTATATGGGATCGGAGGCGTAAGAAGTAGCACAAGCAACAATAAGAAAGGAAGAGATTAAAGTTACAGTGAAGCAGAAATGAAGATATCTTGTCAAATATTATAATATTAATATTACTATGTATTGTTATTGCAAGGTAGGTTTCTTTTAAATAAATAATGTTGTGATATTTACTTGAGGTTTATCCACGATTACTTTCCCTTTAGATTTTTACTGTAACCGAGTCTTTCGTAAATTAAAATATTCGCAGAATTTTCCTCTCTCGACTTTCGTACAATAAAATGAGTAAGAATTAAGGCAAAAATACGCCAGGAAAGATTGTAATTGCAGGAACTTAGAAGTTTTCACCTCTTTATGAATTATTGAATTTCAATATTTTAAAAAATAAATTTGTGGAAAATTTTATATTTTTGAGCAATGCATAAATTTGAAGAAAAGCAAAATCAGTAAATTCATCGTAATCGAAAGAAAATAAACTATATTTATCATATAAATAACACGGTCGCATCAACATCGCGATTTCGTCAGCTTAAAAATCTTATCTTTCTTAATTATTACTTAGTAAAGACTTAATAAACTGACCAATGCCTTATCTATATTGCTTCAAATACAGTGCGTGCTACGATTATTTGCCAAATCAGAAAAATGCCTTCGTGGAGGACTTTCTAAGATAATCTTGCTCGTACCCGGGTTTACATGTTATCAAGTCATAATATAATCTCTTTAATATATGCCTTTCCTTATGCAAACTTAAACATGAAAATATGAGATTGCAAAGAATATCTACACAATTTTCCCTAAATATAATAACTTAAATTTAGTAAAATTATTTGAAATAAACCCATGTGTAATGCAATAGGATAACAAAATTTAGCATTTGCTGGTGAATTCTTCAGAATTCCTTATTTAATTTTATCTGAAAGAATGAGTTTTCTAGTTCCTAATATTTTTGCTGGAAATCAAAATTATCTATCTCACAAATTCATATTTCACTCATTTATTACTGAAAAATAAAATAATAAATTACTCGAAAAATGTTAAAAAAATATGTCAAAAGAACAATTTCTTTATTAATAAAAGCCATACAAAGTAAGCAAGAGCAAAATTTAATTTGCATATTCAAATTAGTGTGACTTCTGAGAAGAAAGCAGATGTTTCCTGGAAAGCGATGATTGTTTTACAGTTAGAAACGGAGCTCCGAAATTCGTTCTTATAAGAGTACGGTTTCTTACTGGTATTTTTGAAAATGGGTTTCTTTAAAAAACCAATTATTCATAAAAAACAAGCATTTATTATATTTGTTAGGTATTAAAGCGTCAACCTTTTTTTATTAATTTATTTACCAGTTTAAATGAGTTTTTTTTTAAATTTTAAGGAAAACTTTTTAAACACTTTATTGATAAGCAATTAAAAACTAGTTTGACTTCTACGTTAAATTTACGTAAAGCTACAGCCTTTTAGGATATAGATACATTTAAAAAAATTTTTGTTTGATAACGGGTCGGGTAATACTTCAATATAAGCATACCAGCTGGAAAGGAAAACTTGAACATCTAAAAAATTTATAAATTAAAACAATTTAATACATACATATAGTAAACAGATTTAGTAAATTTAAACTGAAGAAAAATGTTTGAAGGCAACGTAAAGGAATTAAAGATAATTGTACTTATCATAACAAATAATAATAATAAGGATAATAAGAAATTCTTAATTCATTATTTCGGATTTTAAAATATATAACAGATTTATAAAATAACTTATAAAGGCTAAGATTATTGCATACTTAATTTCAACAGAACTCGAGTCTAACAAATAGACTAATTTTCAGTTTGTTTGGGGTTGTCATAGTAACTACATTTACACATTTGACAAATGAGGGTAAAGGTTTACTACAATGTTCTTCTCATTTGTAACAACACTAGGATGACTGCATATGCTTTCAGTTTATTTACACTGCCAGAGGTATTTGCTAAACACTAATTTACGTAAATTATTACAGTTGCTCTTTGAGGTAATACATAGATAGGAGCTTAGTCGTCCGGTTGCATATTTACTATCTTAGCCTTTGCTTCAAATGCAGTAATTATACCTCATGTTTGTGTGTGTGTCTTATGTGCAGTGCTGTAGAAGATAATCGAATGCCCAGAAATTGTTAAGAGGAATACATGGCAAAGATAGTTGTGCCATTTTATGCAAATGAGTGCGTGTACACAAAAAATATATACATACGATTCTTCATTTTTCAACATATGGATGCAGAATTTTCCAGAGTAATTATATGTATGGAAGGATGCTGCATCGAGATCAAAGCGTAAAGTTGCTCCCGTAAATTAGCTGTACAATTTTTTATATATCGAAAAAGATTACTAACCTTCAAATAAATTTATTTTGTTTAAAGTAATTGTTAAAGCAGTCTGTGTAATTATTCCAGTGTTTCTTTAGATCACCGAAAGATTAAATTAGGCGTTGGAAATAATCGGTCCCAAAAATGCGCATACCATTTGATTTAATACACGAGACATTTTAAAATCTCTGTTCTTTCAAGACATCTTAAGCTTCGGATAAAGGGAAAAATACCAGCTAAGTCAGGAGAATGTGGTGAGTAATTTATCACTGCAGTTAAATGCTTAGCAGGATATAGTTTTTTGGATTAGACTGTTGTACAGACAATATTGTATGGAGCTTAGTATTTATCATATAAAAGAAACCATTTCTCAAAATCAAAACCTTTCCTTTCTAACTCATTTTATTCTGTTTCTTAATCGATAAGCACCTCCTTGTTAAAATACAGATTTTAAGGATCAAGTTTACGGTGAATAAGTCCAAATAATTTTCTCCTCATTTTCTGCAATTTTTAAGTTGAAGGGCGCCCTATGTTTGGTTCATTTTGAACATTTTCGTACCCACATTTAATGCGGTTGTACCCCGCATACATTTTCGTTCTTGACAACGGTGCATAACCATATACAATCCGAATCATCTTTAACGTTTTGTTACCATATTTACCTAATAGGTAACAAAATTTAATGTTATAACTTTGTTGCACTTCGAAGCAAATTTTTCGCACAATGTCTTCTCAGTAGTGGAAAAGACTCGTGCTTTTTTATATGAAAACGACAAAATAACCAAGTTATAAACTAGATTTAGCAAGCAGCTGAGATGTCACGCTTTCTAAACATACATTTACTCTATCACCTTCTATAATTTGTTATTTGGTCTTTTAATTTGACCATTGCTTTATGGAGGCATCTGTTATAATCATGCTTTCACATGTAAAAGTATATAAAAGTATAATGTATAGTGTAATATTTTGGATATTAATATGTTCTTACATAATATGCTAAACATATTGAACAAATATAAGACGATGCGATAAAGAATGACTATCACGACAAAAAAACAGAATGAAAGCAACGTAGTATTACAATGTAACGTTTAGGCCAGATAGCAGAACAATGCAATTCTTGAATAGGATATGACTACATACATAACATGACCCATTAATAGGATCATATGCACATTAAGTATAAATATATTATGCTGTAATCAATTGAACATAAAGAACTAGATACGATAATGTAAATAATGAACATATAGCAAAATAATACGCTCATTATGCGGTCTTGATTGAGGCTCCGTCATAGTATAACAAACAAAACGCAAAAGAATGCACGGTTGCAAGAACGTAGCACAAAATATCTCACATTATTTCAGTATAGATATATACAACAAGTATAAAAGATGTATTATAGATGAAGTAAACAATTTAGTAATGTTAGCTGAGAAATTTACAAAAATCATTATAACATAAGAGGAGGTAAAAGTTATTTTCACAATGCTTAGTAATAGATAAAGCAACAAAGTGCGCTTTAGAACACAATATAAGTTATAAAAGTTATAAAATTCACGTGGAATACAAACTCACAATATTATAACTAAAGGATCGCTGAAAATGCATAGATATAGCAATATAAATTATAATTTCACACTACAACGTAAGTAAATTTTGCTTTTAAAAAAAATGCGTAACTGGCATTTAGAAGAATTTGAGCAATTAATGATTTATTATTGACCTTTACAGGTGATACTGAGAATTCAGATGTTACTGAAACTGACAGAGTTCTTTTCTCCAATTCTCACATTTACTCAGCCTGAATAAAATTAATGTTTCAGAAGTTTCGAGTGAAACAGTTAACGAGGTTTTAGGTCAGAAATTGAAAGATTCGCATGATGAAGAGAGATCTGAGTTTTAGAACTTCAGAGCATTTCGATAATTCGTCGAATCTAAGGAATGTAATGTTTCAGAGTTATAAATAAAATATTTAACTGATTTCTCATTTCGCAGCGAATGAATTCATTTAATTACGCGCAGATAAATTTGTTCTCAATTTTTTTTATCCTTGTAAGTTTTAGGGGAAAAAATAAATTAATATTTTTGATTCAATTCTACGGAAAATTATGGAATTTCGAAAAAAGCTTAGATCACACACTTTTTCTTTCTCGAATAGCGCATGATGCCCTGTAGCACTTATTTCCGTGTTTCAGTGTAAAGCAAAGTATGTAAGTGAAGTGTGTAAGCGTCAAAATTAAAAAAAGACACAAGACCTATCTTTCAATGAGTGAAGATACCAATAAAAAAATAAAAATAAAGCATGGGAGTAAGCCAATATTTTTGTGTGTATACATATAAACAGATTTTTGTGTGTATACATATAAACAGATTTTTGTGTGTATACATATAAACAGATTTTTGTGTGTATACATATAAACAGATTTTTGTGTGTATACATATAAACAGATTTTTGTGTGTATACATATAAACAGATTTTTGTGTGTATACATATAAACAGATTTTTGTGTGTATACATATAAACAGATTTTTGTGTGTATACATATAAACAGATTTTTGTGTGTATACATATAAACAGATTTTTGTGTGTATACATATAAACAGATTTTTGTGTGTATACATATAAACAGATTTTTGTGTGTATACATATAAACAGACGAGAAACACACCAAAACGAAACATAAAATTAGCAAAGCAACAAACTTGTGTTTGGCGTAGATTTATTGAAGAATTCAATCGATTTCTAGAGCAAACAGACACAGGTCCTTCTTCATCAGATGCAAAGAAATCTCCAAAGCTGATTTCTTATTTATGAATTCTTTATATTATTAATTATGACGCACTTGATGGCTATCTACCTAAGGGAAGGGATGCCTTCGTGTTGAACGTTCTAAGGCAATCTGGCTCATCTACAAGCTACACATGTATCACGAAAACGCCATGAAGTCAGCCCGATCGCCGGGATAATCGCAGGATTTCGAGCCACGGATTGAATTACCAGTGTTCTACTACTTTACCGCTTTGCCTTTGGTGGGCCAATTAAAGCCAGAATGTTACTTTTAAGCAGTGCTGACGAAGAATCTTAACAACAAGACGCGACTGCCAGAAGCTCTTTGAACTAAAGAATCAAAACTCTCAGCTTAAATACACACAAAGCTAATTTACATTCTGGTGAGGAATGCGAAAAGGAGAAGTTATACTAAAATTATAAATTACAATAACTGGTTAATTAACATAAGATACTTTACAAAGTGTTATTCCTTATCAGATGAATAGGCATTTTAAAAGTGGTGACATATGTATATTCTTTAGAATAATGCTTTTAAAGTTATATATAATATTAGACAAGTTATCCAGTGAAAGAAAGAAATAATTGAAGAATTAAGGCAAAATTTCCGTGGTTAAAGAAAAGCGAAATCGTACCGTGAAATATCCAGTATTAGTAGAATACAACATACACGTAGGAAAAGCATTTGCGTCTGACAAATTCTACATAACGAACCAGTGAAATACTATTTAAATGTGGTTGACAAACCATGCTCAACACCAGTTGCAACTTGTGGATAAATTAAGGTTTATAGCCGACGAAGCAAGAACTTGCCGTCATTTCCGGATATACATAAGTTGTTATAACGCAGGTTAGGTGACATTAACAAGTTTCAAATAAGCAAATGAGGTCCGAAAATTTGTTTCTTTCGTTAAAGTTATGGGGATAGCAATTAATCTCTAACAGGTGAGGTTGACGTAATTCTTAAGATACGCACAGTAAAGGATTAAACTAATTTATTTCAACTAAAGATGTTTCTTGAATTTTCACAGCTCAAATACGCTAATAATTTGCGTTGTATATTAGAGTGTTTCTTTTATAGAAACGTATGATGCTATACTAAATATCCCCGTTTTACTAAAGCATTAATAAATTGCATTGCGCCGCAAAATGTATTTACGCATTTAAATTCGCTTATCTCTATTCTCACTCATTCATACACATATTGCCGGGTTGCCGCTAAAACTACGCGGTGTGTCCGGCTCATTGACAAATATGCCACATGGGCGCATAATGGTGAAAAATCGGACGAAGCAAACGGAGGTAGAAGGAAGGAAGGTCCTTCCACCGAAGGTAAAAGGGGGTGACAATGCGTCACTAGAAGGGAAGAAAAGACCAAGAGAGGCGGAAGTCGCGCAAAATCAGAAACGTCCTCTATTCTCAAAGTGATAAATTGTTTAAATTTGATTCCTCTGTTTATTACGTCAAAGTACTCAAGAATGTTTACCTCAGGGGGATTAAGTGATGTTGGATTTATTGAAAAAAAAAAAAAAAACAGCTTGTTTCCACGTTTCATAGGGTAAGCAAAGGAACCTTATGCAGCCAACTAGCTTAGTGGGATTTTACTTGTCTCTTTGGATATATTCCATAAGGGAGATTGTGAAAAATAATGAAATAATAAACAAAGCGCCAATCTACGTAATTTCGAAAGTATGCTGTTGATCTGGCAATTTGGAATGAAAAATAAAAACATAATGAAATGTCTCTGATAGATAGATTAACACTAATACTAGTTGTAAAATATTAGTTGTAGTTAAATCTAATACTAGTTGTAAAAGATCAATAAAAATGTTCGATAAAGTTACTCCTAACGCTCTCCTCAACCTTTTCGATGCGGCGATGCAAATCTGAGCAAAACTCGTTAATAATTCCCATTTTCCTAGTTTCATGCATATAGCTCATTGATTAAAATGCGCAGTTCGAATGAATGAATAGAAAATTTTAAAACAGTCATTTAAAAGAAACCATGCAACTGAAATAATTAAAATGAAATTTCGAAAAAGAAAAAAAAAAATTAAATAATAACATAAAAATATAATATAAAGAACATTATTTGAAAGAAAGAAAGAAGTGACTTTTCTCCCCTCTCACGCACAATATAAAAAGGAAAATAGGTTGCCATGTTTTAAGAAATTCGTCAAGTGAACTATTCTTGGTGCAAATTGAAAAAAAAAAAAAAAAAAAAAAAAAAATCTGAAATGTTTCAGATTTTAAATTACGTCCAAAGGGGCGTTTTTTAACATTTTGTGTGTTACCTTTCTTTATTAAATATCATGTTCCTCGCACTTAAACCATAAGATCCAGTGCAACAGCAATATCGCAAAATAGTTTTAAAACGAGCATATCTTTAGAATTTCCGATACAGAGACTCACGCGCTGGAGATAAAAATGTTTTTTCTGCACAACGTTGCCATTGCTCGCTTTGAAATCCTTGAGTTTGTTAATCAAAAATTCATCAAAGTTCTAAAAAATAGGAAATCGATCATAAAACAAATTTCAAATTTCAAATTTGGTCTTCCACATGCTCATATTCGTTGGAGGATTACGTTATTCAAAATTCGATGACTCTATGTACCGTTGTTTTATCACAATACGAGAAATATACATACATTTATGCAGATTTTTCATTATTTAATTTCTTCAAATATAATGCAGGACTCTAACATTTTGTGGCAACAGTTTGAAAAGTGAACCGACATTTATGAGTCCTACGCAAAATTCCAAAACGAAACTAATAGTCCTTCGGGATTCAAATCCCTTTGGACTAAAAAAAAAAACGCCAAATTTCTTTGTGAATTTCGAACAAAATCTTACAAAATTTAATATTTAGGCATAATTTGAGTCGTAGAATCGAAATATGTAAAAAGATTGGCATCTTTTTTCAGAAAAAGTCCGATTTTGTGTCAAAATATCTTAGAATAGTGCTATATATAAATCTAATATATATCCTAAGTCGCGCTTTCGACACATGAAAAATGCAATTTGAATTTTGTCAATCGGCCTAATAGAACGAAAGATATAGAACTGTCCCCACCTCCCTTTTTTTTCCCCGCAGTGTGTATACTGAACACTTTCTATTACATGCCAGCCAACCATGCACATTACAAAGAGCATTTTAAAAGCGGAGTGTTTCAGCAATATTCTACACATTAAAATTTTCTCCCCATTACCGAGCACTTAGCCGACTTAGGCTTGACCATAACTAAGGCTTGAGCTAACTAACTGCCCACTTTATCGTGGAAGCAACCTAATTGATGTGCCACCGGTACCTCCTAGGAAGCTAAGGACAATTACGGCCATGCCTTCTCTGGGATTCGAACCCGGATCCTTCGGTATCGCAGTAGGCTCCCGTAACCATTATAACATCTGGATGGCATATCAAAATTTTTACAAACCATATTCAATCGATGATAATTCCCGCTTAGCTTTGGTATTAAATTTAAATACGAGTTTGCGAAATTAAAGATCATTTGACGTTCATTTAAGAGAATATGTTGAAAGCATTCTGTCGTATGAGTCTTCATCAATGGCATGTGTCTTGCATATAAGTTCTAGTTACATCACTTAAATACAGTAATTCAGCATTACTATTGAATATAATATGTTTCTTAATGAAGTTTAAACTGCAATGTAAATGAATAATAAACAAATTCGCCCTGCTTTCATAAAGGCAGTTTAGGAAAAATATCTAATTTTCAGGCAGTTAGAAAATTGCTCAAGGCTTTCGCATTTCGCTTGAAGAAATTTCTAGAATTTTAGCCAAGGCACTGAATTTTTTTGCAACGTCAGAATATGCTTACTTATTTCTTTAGTTTCCTTATCTTAATTTAATCAACTCTTCAAATTTTATCTGTTTTAGTTTCCGTTGTTATAAACAATTTACTAACATATGTCAAAAACAAAAGAAAGGATTTAAGCTATAATGATTGATAAAATATCCAATATGCTCATGAATATTTTATCTAATTTGTTTCGTCAAGCACAACTTTTCATATTTGGCTTTGACTGGGCAAATATAATGCTTCAAATAAAAGCGTGGATGTGAATATTTATCTCTCCTACATTTCCTGTAGAACCTTCAAGGGAATAATTAATATCATTTCTCGCAAACCAATCAGTTATTCCATATGCGTCAGACAAGGGGCGTCCTTCAACAAAAGTTTGAATCCAACTCTGTATGTGCAAATAAACCATCAAAGTTAATTCTACCCTTAATTAACTTTGACATTTGTGGGTCATCTCTTCTGTTTTAGCTTCTCAAATAATGACGGTATAACTTTCTCTCTCAGTGGAAGACAATCGATTGTTTAGCTTCCTGCCTTAAAATAACGACATAACAAAAATATAAGCTTCTTTCCCATAAAGAGTGTAGACATATTTTTCTTGAAATTGAGCACTTTATTTGACGATATTGCATAAAAGCTTGGGAGAATTCTGTAAATAGTATTAGCGTATCATATGGGTGTAGAAAATGTCAAGAATTAATAAAAATATAAAATGAAAAAGTAGAACTAGGATACAAAGGAGATTATACCATTTATCAAATAATCATTTCAACTCTTGAAGCTATATGCAAATTGGACATTTTTGTTGCAAACACTGTGTGCTTTCATACTCATACGAAATTTCCAAAATGCCAAAGCTATAAACCTACAGTAAAAAATATATATAATGTATCACTAAAAAAACTGACGTACATAACATGGTTGTACATCTTCAAATACGTAACGACAGTTAAATTTCTCATTCAAATTTCAGTTCAACAGCTCTTAGTTCTAGGATATATGGTGAATTTATATATGTGTTCATTAGTTTGAAGTTACATCATGGTATATTTGTGCTATTTTTTAAGATTTTATTCTTTATTAGACATGTATAATTTTAAGGAACTAAAGAAAAAAAGCCTGCAATAAATTATAGCATTTCCCAGTATGTGCTTGTGGTGTAATTATTTATCACAACCATTTAGTAGCATTGGAAAATCCGTAGATCGAAATCCTGCGAGGGCATAAACGAATTTTCTTTTTTCGTCTAATGGTGTTTACGCTCACACTAAATCTTTACATCTTTATTCTTTTATATATTTGGAATGCATATTTTAGAACATAAGGATATTTTTCCTAAAAAAAAGTTGAAAACTTTTGAAGTTCATTTATTGAAAAGAAGCTTACTATTACTCTTGATGCTCTAAGTATCTGCAAATTTATTTTGCAATTTATTGAATGAGCTAATATTCACAAATTTATCGAAACGTAGAAAAGTACTTAGGGAGTTATTGCAATAGAGTATCTTAGTAATGATTTTATTTATTTATTCATCAAAGAATACTTGCAGTAACAGAAAAATATAGGCAGCATGCAACTGGAGTGCAAGATGTTATCAGTTTTTGAATCTATCTACAGCAATTACTGTTTCGATACATAAACTCTGATAGATTATTTGAATAGAGCAAAGCACACGAGAAATATCTGTCAAATGGAGGGATTTCTAAGGGAAACTGACTCATTTTCGTGTTCGAATTCTTGAAATCGATTTATTGTATTTCGCAATTTACAAATGTAACTTGCCTATAGGAACTACAGCAATAATTTTCTAATTTTTAACAGCTGAAAATATGCTCTTCTATTTTCACTGCGCTAAAACTTGGTTCCGAGCTCTATGCGAAACGTTGCGCCTTGACAGAAGGTTATTATTTCATTTATATCAAATGTTCACTATGTTTATCTGTGTAATACCTTCCAAACTAGACATTAACAACATTTTTAATTTGCAGGTTACGCAATATATAGGATGAGAAAATTATGTCTTCTTAATAACAATAGGCTATATTTCAAGAGTTTCCCTTGTTTTTATTATTATTATAAATGTTTAATTTGTTTAAGCGAGAACTTCTGATGACACAGAAATTTCAAATCTAATTTCTTTGAGAAAATAAGTCTCTTTTTTATGTTAAACTGGAATTTCAGTACATAGATGAGATAATATCAATTTCTTCAAAACAAGATCATTAGTTAGTTTTATTGCTTATATATTCCCATGCTACTGCAGATCGCACATCAAAAATTATCTCTTGAGAATAAATGCAAAAGGAAATAGTAGGTTTATAAGCTTTATAGCTATAGATGCACATGCTCGTACTTATTCGACCTTAGTTGAGTACAAGTGTCGTTATTCTTTGTGACAGTTATTTATGGGCTTACGTCGTTAATACCTCGGTTATTTTGCTGTGTAACTCGGTTGCTTCTAATTAAGAGCGATATTAATTTTTACTTTGAAATTATTGATTGTTCTTAAAGACTATTTTTAAGTGATAAGGATGTAAGGCTGCAAAAGTCATTTAACGTAGTAAAGACTGGCTGAGAAAGCTCATCTCTTTCGGCTGAGAAAAAAAATCCTCTATAGCAGGCGTTGGTATACTCCTTTTTTTTTTTTTTTTTTTCCTTCCCTGTGGGTGATAAATGAATCAAAATTTGCTTATAAGGTGAGTGAGTGCACCGCTATGATGGCTTCCGACCACGGACATGAACAAACGGAATTATATACCATCACGGCGGGGAAGACTTCAAAGTAACAAGGTTGAATATTACATACTAATAACAGTTTTTACATATTGATAACTGCAGGCACTAAGCGTTATTCTGGGTATCTGCTTTAAGTTCTGAACATTTGAAATGTAATATTATTCACGGTTGTTTCACGGTTGCTTATAAGGTATTTTCTCCCTCATTTCCTCAGACTTTATGTTTCAAGCGAATGCACCCTCGACGCGTATGCAGGAGGTCTGGAGTTCGAATCCCGCCAAAGGGTATTTCACATTTTTAACGTTCTAGCATCGATAAAACATTATGACTCTAAATATGTATTTAGTAGATTTTTATTTTAAATTTTTATTTTAAAGCCGTCTTTTTGGTGAATAATAAGACAATTGCTATTAAAAAAAAAAAAAAAAAAAAAAACCAATACTCTTTAAATTTTAAACATAAGAATTAACCTTATAATTTTAATTATTATACAGACAAAGCTAACTGAATGAACTTTACTTTTCTCTTCAGTATGAATGGCTGGCTCCCTTCATGCTTAACTTGTGACTTCCATTTAATCATGTCTGGCTTAATATTAGCCGTCTTAAGACGAATCTCACTCTGTCAGTCTTATTTTATGTGTGAAAATATTTGCTCGCATTTATAAGTTGAATCGAGTGCGGACAAAATTGCAAAGTCAATTTTTTAGAGATGAAAGCTTGGTAGGAAATGATGCCCGATACATTGATGTCATGAAAAGAACATAATCTTTCCGAAATGTATTGGTTTTATCCGTCCATAACGCTGAAATTTAAGATTAATAATTTCTAACTAAAACTGCCAGTGAAAATACTACAAATTTAAATCGTTTTCTTCAGTTTCGCCCTGTTTTTTAAAAATTTGAAATAGACTTTGAAATTCATTTTTAATATCCGAAATCCAATTTTCAAACATATTAAGATTGCTGCATCGATATATTCTTTTTCATACTGCTCTTTTAACAAGGAAAAGAAACGAAATTGTTTCTTTTTTATATGTGTTTCAAGTAATATTAACTTCGAATAAAATCTCTTAGCACATTTTGCTCGTACATTTTCAAAATTGTGTCGTTATTTCTTTGGAGTCATAGGAATAAATTATTATAATGGTTCCTTATATCTGTTAAGAACAAAAATCTTATAAACTATTCTTTATTACTGAGTCCGAGATCATGTTCCTCCATTTTATAAAGAAATATTTGTATCACATCAAAACACTCTACAATTTATTAAGAACTTTGCCTCTACTTTATCATCATATTTTCGAATGTAACAGCAAATTTTCATATTTCGATTCACTATCCATCAAAGAAAGCTCATATTTACGATCTCAGCAGCATTTTCCATTAAGTCTTTAAGTTATTGCTTAGATGCCTTAGCAAAAACTTTTCTTCATGTATGATAAAACTAATTGATAAAAGTGAGCGATCAGATTCATTGTCCATTTCTAATGCAAATACAAATTTTCCCTCTCACAGCTGGCATTTACTTTTTATGTCCAATACCCATTTTGCCTATTTTTGAAATTAGCAAACTCTTGTACTTGATGAAAAATGTCAGTGCCTTTAGTCCATTCTTAGAAGGAAGACCGCTTCTTTGACGTTTAATATTTATTGATGCATGTTTAATAACATTTGCAAGCCTACCCATAATTTATTTTCTTTTCGTCAATGAGAGAACTGCCGGCCCATTGGGTTTAGGCCTACCCATACTATTTACACCGGTGCTGTTATCGAATGAAATGCTATATAAGTCTCTAGATAACAAATCATTTTTTATCTTTTAATTAATATTTTAGGCCATATCTTCAATGAGAGGCTGATCACTCTAGCAACAATCTCAATTCTTTAATTATCTCAGGAATTTTGCTTTTATTTCGAAGTCTTTGAATAAATGTTCGAAACAATTTATGAATGCCTTTTTTAAAAGTTCGTCGCGTATAAACGGTTTTCCTTTGGTATTAATGTTAACAGCTGCAACAAAGCTGTCAGATGTAGCGTTATTTTGGCTCTTATCGAAGCACTTTAAAATTTTGTTTTTAAAATTTAATAGACATGTAGCATTTTATACAGATTTATCTTCATCTGTCATTTCACTTACATTTTTATGTTCTAAAGAAACGTGTTGCTCAGTATGTAAGTTCTGGACGTGATTATATCTGTAAATTGTAAGTTCTGGAGTATTGTCTTCAATTATTCTCCGTATTGCGTTCAATTGTAAGCTCTGACAGTAATTATATCTGCGAATAAAATGCATATCAATTTATCACCATTTTCGATCAAAGAATTAAGGGTCGGTGAGTGTAATTCTGAGAGCGGACTGGGAAAAAGGCACCAATATTACTAGCTATCTTGCAAGTAATTAAAGATCAGCGTTGCCAAACTTACCAATTTGTCTTTGAAATTATGTTACATTTTTTTTTTAATTTTTAAAAATAAAAGTGCATATTTGTTACTGTAACTTTGTAATCAAACAAAAAAATATAATTTATTTCCAATTTATTTTATGTATTTTTCCAGTTTTTGTTTCATAGTGCTGTTTTACAATTTATTTTTATATATTTTGAGTTATTTTCAAAACTCAGATAATTCACTGAGTATGAAGTATGAAGTGTCTCGCTCGGTGACCAGCATATCATGGGTTGCCGAGGCCAGCTCTACAGAGTCAAAAGCTTACCACAAATACATGCAGTGAGGGGATATGGTTTACTGATATACCCCTGTGGAACAGCCTGGGAAAACTAATAAATCTTGCAAATCTAACAAGGAACCTAACCGGGTTATCGAGAAATTAATCAAAAATTAATTTCATGATAGAACTGTTGAAAAGCGCACACACCATACATGTAGTATATGTTGCTCGGTTAACCAAAGTGCCAGAAAGAATTATATTTCGTACTTCAGAAGTCTCTGATCAAATGAGGATATTCTGTAATTAAAAACAAGGATTATAATCTTTCTTTCGTTCACTTTCTATCGGTTAAAAACAAATCGCATTCGCCCTAGTTTCCGCCTTTAGGTTTTTTTCTCAATTGCCAATATAATTAATTTGTCGGCATTTAAATATCTGCTCCGTCAAAAAAAAAATAATTTCTGCTCAAACTTGCTTCTGATTTTAAATTTGTAATTTACACCTTTCTTTCTCATTATTTTTTCAATACAGCAGCCAAAATAAGGGAATGTTGAAAATGCGAATAAAGAAACGCATTTCTAAATTTGGAAAGGAGAAGTAAATAAATCCTCAGAACCCATTGGGCCATATTACTTCTGTTCTCCAAATGTCATCCCCAAAATTTCAGCAGTTAACGAACTGAATTTCTTTGAAGACGTTTTGTTGAACTTAGCTAAAAGATGCTGAAAGAGGAATAATGAATAGTTAACCCATACAATCTAATAAATAAGACAAATCTTTCGGTTTTCTATCCAAGACCCGATGATAAATGTAATAATTTCGACGATCTCTTCCAGAAACATGGCATTGAGAAATACGTCAAGTATTTCTTGTCGTCAAATATCTCTGTCGTTTAGATTAGCTAATTATTAAGAGACCTGAAGCTAGAGGAAAAGACAATTTACTTTTTACAAAAGGAAAATATTCGAAATCTGTTTTCAGTCTTAAACTGCAATTTCATTCAATAGTTTAGGTCTCTTAGTTCAAGGCAAAGAAGTACCCGAAGTTTGTTTGTTAGCAATTTTGGCGTAGGAAGTTAGGCTGCTTTAGTCAATCTAGACATTTTATATATGCTAAAAGTTACTCACTCCGTTCATGAACAGGGCAAGCCTACCTGGATTCGATGTATCAGTCATCTCCAGCCTATCCTTAATTTTCCCCAAGCCTAGGAACTATAAAGTGAAAACCACGACCAAACGTCAGCACTACCCAAGAGAATTCAATACAGAAATAAACGAAAACCAAGCCCCAGATTCTCCCAATATCTCCGATGATACCTGAGCAGACTTAGTGGCTATTTTTCTGAAGCACAGATTTAAAAACTGCAACTTTAAAACTGTAAATATACTGGCCTACTCTTTTTCCGTTCTAGAAAAAAAGTAAATCTGAAAGCGGTCGAGTTTCTAGAAATCCTCGGAAGGCACGAAGTATAAATCTAAGCTTTTACTTCGAACATAAAAGAACCTCGAAGTTTCCTTCCGTTTATAATCGGAAAAATCTCCTTCGTTCACAAATTTCGCATGAGTCAGTTTTATGATTCTGCTGAGGGCTGTTAATTGAATATTGTAAACTCGTGACTTCATCGATGATCAGTAAGTTTCACATTAGACTATTAATAAGATGGAATTTGCATTGACAATTAAGCTTACATTATTTCAGGGCAAAAATACCCTCTCTTTGGCGCAGGCTCATTTATGGAATTAAACTTTTTGGAGTTTAATAAGATTAATAATAATTAATAAGATGGAATTTGCATTGACAATTAAGCTTACATTATTTCAGGGCAAAAATACCCTCTCTTTGGCGCAGGCTCATTTATGGAATTAAACTTTTTGGATCTTTTCAATTAGACTAACCCTCTACGGCGTTGCTTTGGTTAAGGAAGAAAATGCTAACTTCAGCAATTTTTGCCAACAGCCCAGGAATTTTAATACAGTCCTCGAAATTCATAGAGTTTGTAGAAAAATCTGCTTAAATCTAAGGTTTGTGTTTTCCTTACTTTTACATTTTATATTCGAATACTTCTTCTTCATGTACAATATTTGTGATTAATCATTTTACCTTGTTGTTGTTTTTATGAAAGCTTTTCTTCACCATGTTCGTGTCTATATGTGCATTGTGCCTTTTAAGTCTTTTAAGTTCTTAAGTTTTTAGAAGCATTAGGTATTTTGAAAGCAGGAGAGATGAAAAATTAGCAACACCGAACCACGGACCTCCGCAATACCGGCCCAGTGTGCAGAACCACTACACCACGAAGGCACGCTAGGAAGGCGGTAGAAATAGATTACAAGTTATTATATCCATTTCTACATCTGTTAATTGATTTATTCAATTTTTTTCATTAAGAAAAGAAACCATGATTCTTTGCCGAAATTAGGAAATAATTTCGTAAATCTGAGATTTAATTTTTCGATCACAAAAATTAAAGCAAAGCTTTTATAACTATCAGAAGTTTAGACATAATTTTCTCACTTTTAATAACTGTTCATCCATGAAGAACACTATCAAATGCATATGTATATTCATGTTTTTAATCCACTGAACCATAGTGACATCGAGCAATAACACAAAAATGCATCCTACAAAATTTATAAGACAGCATGTTATGTGTACATAAGCTATTTTTTTCCTTTGTTCTTTTGTGGAATTAAAGCTTCCAAGTTAGGTTTTGGTGATAAAATTCCGTATCTCTCAAGATAATTTATCACACCACAGGAAGAATATCAAAAATAAAACATGGAGGTTTTAAGGCATATAAGGATAACTGTGAAAATAAGCTTTTAATACCACAAGATATTGCATTTTTTCTAGACATAGCATTCTCTTCTTTTCTAACAGCCATTTTTTAAACAAGAAAGCTACCACTTTCCAGACATAATAGATGTCTGTGAACGTGTCGAACTGAATCTTTTAAGTCAGTATTAATTGAGATTCTGTAGGCATGTAACCTTAGATAGAATAATGATTTGAAAAATTTTAAAACGACGAGAAATTTCCTATTCTAGTAATAACTTATAATTTAAAAACAACAGTAAAAAATTCAATTTTTATTTGATTATGATTTCAAGACTGAAACCATTTCGAGAGGCACATTCAATATGTTTTGATGGATTTTTCTCTTTCTGAAATACTTTATTTGAAACTGTTTCTCCTCATTTGCTTTCATTGCGGTTTTGTCCTAATTCTTGGCATTTTTAATTGCAAATGAAGCGATATGTACTAGTATGTATAAAATTTTACCATTTGTTTTAATTAAAAAGGAAAGACTGATAATAATGAATGTACAGTAGTAACGATATCATGCAACCACCAAAATTAGAGTGAGGTAACAAAAGTAATGGGATAGCAGTATGCAAATATATAGATGGCAGTAGTATCGCATGCAAAGTGTATAAATGAGCTGTGCATTGTCAGGGCTTCCATTTGTATTCAAGTCATTCGTGTGAAAATGTCTCTGACGTGATTATGGCCGCACGACGGAAATTAACAGACTTTGAACGCGGAATAGTAGCTGGAGCTAGACGCATGGAGCATTCCATTTCGAAAATCGTTAGGCAATTCAACATTCCGAGATCCACAGTATCAAGAGTGTGCCGAGAATACCTAATTTCAGGCATAATCTCCCATGGTGTACAGCGCAATAGCTGACCGCCTGTCCTTAACGACCGAGGCCAGCGACGTGTGCGTAGAATTGTCAGTGTTCACAGACAAGCAGCACCGCGTGAAATAACTGCAGAAATCAACGTGAGACGCACGACGGACGTGTTTGGTACTGCAGTGCGCCGAAGTTTGGCTTTAACGGGCTGTGGCAACAGAAGACCGAATCGATTGTCTTTACCAACAGAACGACATCGCCTGCAGTCCCTCTTGCGGGCTTGTGATCATATCGGGTGGACCCTAGACGACTGGGAAACCGTAGCTTGGTCCGATGAGTCGTGGCGTTGACTCCACGAAAGTAAGTTGTCAACACGTCACCCTGAAAGCTGCTGATGGCTCTATAATAGTGGGAGCTGTTTTTTCGTGGCATGGCCTTGATTCTCTAATCCAACTGAACGAATCATTGACTGGGAATGGTTATGTTCAGCTACTTGGAAATCACTTGCAGAAATTCATGGACTACATTTACCCAAATAACGATGGATTTTTTTATGGATGACAATGCACCTTATCACAGGGCCAAAACCGTTCGCAATTGGCTTGAAAAACACTCTGGACAACTCCAGCGAATGATTTGCCTACGCCTGACAGGAATCCCATCTAAACTTCATGGGACATAATCGAGAGGTCAGTTCGTGAACAGAATCCTGCACCGGCAACACTTTCGCAATTATGCCAACATGGCTCAATATTTCTGTAGAACTTCCAACGAATTGTTGAGTCCATGCCACGCCGTGTTGTTGCACTTCGTTTGGAAAAAGGAGCGACACGACATTATGAGATATCCCATGACTTTTGTCACCTCAGTGTATATCAAAGTCTTTAAGAGAGACGCTTCTTCTTTTAAAGTTGGTAGCATATTTCTGCGACTTACGATACAGTCTTTCTCTGTTCTGTATTGCAGTATAAAAACTTTATTTTCTGCGGATTAGTTCTTACAAAAACTTATTAATTTCTGAAAACGAGAATGCAATGACCACGAATATCAGCTTTCTTCTCTTTCCGCTTCCAGAAAGATGACATGGAACCAACGTATCGAACTTCGGGATTAGCCTATTCCCTATCTTTATTGTTCGACTCTTATCCTGTGCAAAATGCAGATCTCACTTGCTTTTGAACGTGGTTCTACAGAAGCTGAACGCGGTTTATTTCCCATGGCTTTATCCAAAGCTTCATCACTAATGGGCATCCAAAATGTAACTGATCTGCATAACATTTATTTTTGCAGAATTCTCAAGAAAATGGCAAAATATACTGCATCATTTCAATTGCATTATTTTCACGCACTTATCTTCTCAAATACTTCGGCAGGCCGTTGCTTTTCCATTTCTTTTTATCAAAACTTGTTCAATAAACAATACCTAATGTGCTTATAACCTCTTACTATTTTAAATCTCTAAAAGCATGAGCTATTCTGAGAACTCAGCATGTTTACATCCTATGTTTATTTCCCCATTCATTACTTGTAAAATATTCTAGTCATGCAGTGTCTTCTGTGGAATAAGTCATCCAAATTTACATCTGCAAAACTAGTAGATTTTGCATTTACCCACTTATTATTTATTGATAATATTTAAATTTAGTTTATAATATTTTAAAAAATACATGAAGACTAGAACTTTTTGAATGCTATTATACGTAAACCTATTAATTTTAATATATGATCACTTTTTGAACTAAGTATTAAATTAATATCCTTTTTGTTACTGCATACAACTCAATAATTTATCAGCTAGAAATAAAATATTATTTAGCTGGCTGAGTTCTAATTGCATTTTAGATGATTTTGTTTTATAGGCTTCGAAAGAAAGTATTCTCAGTAAACGATCCAACTGAAATATTTTAAATTCTTTTAAGGCCCTCGAAAAATCAATAGATACTTATTTTCTGCAAATCGAACTTTTTGGAGTAAAAATGCTTTACTCAAATAAGTGTTTTTTTTCCATGAAATAAATATACTAAATGCATGAAATTAAAAAAGTATCGATTATTCAACTTGATATCATATAATTCAAAACTGATACTGTTATCTAAATACCAATGAGGCATGTTAATAATAGAAGAGTCGTTGTTTTTTAAAAAAGAAATTACTATAGAACACTGCTGTAGAATTTGCGACTTCATGTGGAACATGACTGAGTAAGTAAAAACCTTTTATAACTTTCGCAAAAATATTTGCAGGAGAACATATTTCCTGTCTATCATTCCACTGTATATTCACTCCTCCTCAGTGGTTGTCTAATAACTACTGTCACTGAGTACTGGTAATTCCATCTAGGTTCGGTGCCTGACAAAGGGTCTGGATGGATGGAGTTTTCGCGTTTTTTTCTCCGTGCATAATATAAATATGAACAAGTTTATCTCAGGATCATCCATCACGAAAATGTCACTTCCAAGGAAAATATTCCATGCCTGGTTTGCCATACAGATCAAACAGCTTGGAATATTTTCCAAAGATCAAATTAAGCTTTCACTTTCCAAATGCACTGAGAAGCCATTTCTAAACCTGAAAGTGGATTTTATAATTAGCTGTTTAATGCTGTTAGAACGGAGGATTTTAAAAGCAAAATATTACCACGTTAATTGAAGACGTCTACGTAGCCGGAAAAGTGAAGTCGATGTACTTTTAATCCGAAAAGTCGACAGTGTAATTCTGCAGAGTTTAATGTGAAAGATCGTGTATATTTTTATATGAATAAGGCAAACAGAATTATTCACATTTGTTGAGAATCAAAATGTGGATTTTAATGAAGGAACTGAATCATATTTTCATCGTCATCCGTTAATAAACTATAGAACACATTGCAGTTATATCAACTAAAGATGTCTAATTAATTAAATAACTAGTTTTACTTACTAGTTAATTACTTTACATTACTTTAGAAATTTTACCTCTGCAGCTTGGCAAGTAATCGCCTTTCTTTAGTGCTTATTATGGACATAAGGTAGAACTCAAAATATAAAGGTTAAAATAAAACTTTGTAATCGTTGTGGCTTGTGGGGATTTCCCACTAATAGTAATAGAAACCAAAGTTTTCAGCTTCTGGTTCATACCAATATGGTAGAACTCTACAGTATTACAGGATTACAATCCCATCAGCTTTACGCGAAGCAAAAAAACTTAACGGTTCAGACAGAAAAATACAAAATTTCAGCACCTATCATCCGTGACAACGTTTAGCATTTGATTCTAATTGGACACGGAATTCTCTAGGCAATTAGCGGCACCAGCGGTTAAACCTCTACTCAGGATCATACCAGTTACAATCTGCATCTCATTTGCCATAAAATTTACATAAATCTCCGGATTGAGCGACTACGTGACGAAACAAGGTATAAAGTAAAGCATCAGTATAATGCTGTTGGTAACACTTAAAATAAATATTCCGTGATTCACTACAGAGAAAAATTTTCATATAAAATCCTTAGTGAACTATCTGGAAAGTTTTATCCTAACTCCCTGAGTTCGAATTGTTCGACTTTGTTGCAATTCTGTAACGCAGGAATTAAGTTAATTCAACCTTATTTAGTAAAATTTAAATTAGCAGATCGAGAAGTTAGAGAGTCCAAAGTAAATGAAATTAGATGTTATATTGTTCGAGAACGTAATTGCCAGTATTATGAATTTTTATCAACAACGACTTAAGAGATTTTATCGTACATTACATATTTACTTAACTGTTTTAAGCATAAGCAGTAAAAGTTTATTTTCATCACTAAATGAAGCTGCAACGCAAAAGTACTACGTTTATTTGTTTTCGTTCCTGACTACCTCAAAACGTTATGAGAGTTCAATATACTAGCGGTGCTTTAAACTTTCGGTAGGAAAAATAGCGGAAATACGTAGAATCCAAAATTCTATGGATAAAGCATTAGCACGCTACGAATAAATTTTCCAAATACAAGGGAAAGTTTAACTTCTGGTAAATCTTGTTTTTGTCTAATACAGTTTCATTGATGACCAGTGTTATAGAATATAGATTATAAGATAATAGTGTTATTGTATTTCATTTACCGTAGAAACGTTGTAAATTGAGAGTTTCCTTGAGACACACCAGGTTATCCAGTTGATTTCTTTTTGTGAATATAATATTATTCATATCAACAATATCATCCCGTAATCGACGAATGTTCACTTGGCAATCCAATGGCGATTCTACGAAATGTATTTTAACGAGGCAAAATGGGATAAATTAATATATTTTAAAATATGTTGCTTTTGTCTTGGATGGGAACAGAATACCATATTTTCTAATATAAGCAAACCTCCGTTGTTCAATATTTAAAAAATGAAAACACTAATCTATTTTTATGCACGAATATATTTCTTTACTGAAGTTCAAACAGTTTGAAATCATTTTGGAGCTCACAATTTCTATTGAAATGGCATTTGACGGATGTTTCAAAGAGTAGCTTCTCAGAATCATCTTTAACAGACTCTAATATATTTTAAGAATCTCGAAAATGTCAATCTCACAAAAGCCATTTCTGTAAATACTAAGATTTATTGCTACAGTCACTATTAAATTCAGGCATAGAGATGAAAGATGAAAAAAAATACAAACTTCATCAAAGAAAAGTTTAGAAAAGCCTGCTGTTCAGGAATTCTGGCATCTCAATCTTTTCTGAAAAAAGCAGAATAAAAAAATAAAGTCTCTTTTTCTCAATCCATATTCCCTGCATTTGACAGGCCATGACATAAAGTATGGATTTGACTTTTCCACGGGTATTGGGGTAAGTGGTAGTTAACTGATTTTTATCCCACATTAAGTAGGCTTATAAACAATAAAAATATTTTACACTGTTTTCCATAATTTTATGTAAATTATAGATAAAAAAACAATTGAAAATAACAGTGTTTAACCTCAATCGTTTCCTAATGTTTCTATGTTTCTGTCCAAACTGTCGCGCTTATGTGTAATTGTTTGAATAGTAGTAAATAAATTTTAGTTAATTTTACAATTTTAACAACTCTTTAAAAAATATTACGCGATGAAATTTAATGACGTTTAGATTTGCCCATCTAAGAGAGGATACTGTAATTGGAAATTATATGACCGAATTTAACTTCCTCTTCTCCAGATGCCTCTAGATAACTCCAGATGTGTGGGTTTTCGCTTCGTTTACGTTTTTGTCCGCATATTATTTCCCTCTCCAAAAGATCTTTTCCAAGGGGTAAATTCTAAGCGAAATGCAACTTAAAGTATTACAGACACTTTATTTTGGTTCCTTATAAGAATACTTATAAGGAACAAATTTATATGCAAATTCCATACGCAAGGCATAAGGCATTACGCAAGTTATGTCATAAGGCGTTACGCAAGCTCTAGGATAGATTTATCTAGAAATGACGGAGTCAAGTTATGTTACTAACGTTTTGTAGACTAAAGAGGAAATACCCAGACTAAAAATGAGGAATTAAGGGGCTATTATTAAATTAAGTTATAAAGCTTATTTATGTATTTTTATCTTACACACACACACACACATAATAAAATTCCATAGTCAAGAATACACTTAAAATTCTAACTGTATGTTCTTTTCATTTTTAATGGCGACGTTCTCTTATTTGAAAGTACGTGGAATTAAATCCACAGCCCCGTAGTCAAGTTGTTTTTCCCGCCTTTTTCTACACGTACAGTTTTAGAATGTTCTGCAAGTATTTAAAGCGAACTATATTGCCTGATGAGACTGACGTCATTTATTGGAAGCTCCGCCTTTCCAGAGGCTATAAAACGACTCGCAAAGGAATATAGGGGGCTTTTTCTTAAATGTCACGATGCAGTAAACTTCATACAAAATATTATTAGTAGTTCGTTTTTATTTACTCCGGATATCTGATTTTGTAACTGCTATTTCTCCTGACCAATAATAAATGGATTCCTGTTTTTAAACTTATCGTCTGATAATTTAAGCTACAACTACATTTATGATTCTTCAACAATCTATTTATTCCTGACAAAAGCTGGTACATCATATATATATATATATATATATATATATTATTTATATATTTTAATAACATTAGTTCACCCAAAAATTCTGGACCCTCTCCAAAGCAAGGGAAAAAAACAAATTAAATTCTATTAGAACTCTGTACCTTAAATAAAGATAATTCTTTATTTAATCGTTTATTAATAAAATACCGCAGACTCAAAAAGATTCCCAAAAAGTGGTAAAACGTTTTACTAAGTAACGTTTTTAGATATGTTGGAATTCCAATTTATAAGTTTATTAGTAGAAAAATTAAATGATTTCTTTTATCAAAAAGTTTAATTTCTGTTAGATTATGAATACCGCGATCAAGATAGACTATTTCTGTTTGTTTTTCATTGGTCTTATTATGTTTTACACACTTTGGGTATATGTTGCTCTTTTCGATGAGATTATAATTGTGAAAGTAATAATGTCATCAATATATCTAAGTGTTTTCAAATTTAGTGAAATCTTTATCAGAAACGCCCTTTAGTAATTTGAATTCTTAGAAAATAGAAATAAGTTACAAATATGAGTGGTCTATGAACTTCCCATTGGAATTCTTTGCGTTTGCAGGTAAACAAAGTTTTAATGTTTGATATAGTTATTGTAGAGCGAAAAATGTAGAAATTCTTCCCATTTTTCTAAATCCAGAATATTAAGTATTTCAGGAAAAACTTCTGTCATGTCCAAAAGACTGTCGTACATTTCTTTGAGTGGCAGAGACATGTAGAGGTTTTCATAGCAGTTAATATTGTAAATTTTGAGATTTCCAACTTCCTCAGTGATTTTCAAGTTGTCGTAAATAATCCAGCAAAAGTTTTTGTCGGCTTTAAATCGTTCAAAAACTATATTACAAATAGTCTTAAGTAGGTTGGTAAAAATAGTATCAAAATTAACATTTTTCTTTAAGTTCCTGGTACTATTGGCTATAAATCTAAATTTTACAGTTTTATGAAAAATATGACATTTTTATTTTGGTAAGATATAAAGATAGGCAAATCTGTTATTTGTAGTGAAGCGAGAAATTGTGCATTTTTTTGTGAAAATTTTGTTAATAACAGTTCAATTTTTTTTTTTTTTTTTTTTTTTTTTTTTTTTTTTTTCAGATAGAACTTTATTTATTTTTGCAGATATAGGTAGGAGAAGTTTTCACTCCATTTGCAATTATATTATTGTAGAATGTTTTTCATAAAGTACTTTAATTATTGTTTGCTTTATCAATTTTGGTTACGGTAAATTGCTTTTATAATTGTGAAAACTTCAGAAGTAAATTTTTCCTGTTTCTAATTCCTTTAAACCTTTGAATTTTTAAAATTTTCTTTTTGCTTTGAGTAATAATCTCATTCTTCCATTCTTTAAATAGATGCGAAGGTAAAATTATTTGAGAACTTACTTTCAAGATGAAATTATCAATATCTGTAGAAACACTTTCTATGCAATGTAATTTATTAATGGATTTAACAGGTCTAAAATTCGTTCCTTTTATTAACAAGCACAACAAAAATTTCCTGCAATAAATTCTAAAATTTCGGTTTGCTTCAAGTACAACCATAAACTAAGTAGTTTTATTTCTAACCATAATGAAGAAGATTTTATAGCACAATGATTTTATGATAAAGAAACATTTCTGCAATTTATTGGCGAAGAGCACAAGCATATCGTAATAGGAAATCTGAATATTATTTGAAGATCAAGAGATTAGACAGCTTATGAAACTCCAGCCCCTTATTCGGGATTAGAGTCCGGTGTTCAGCGACTTTAGCTACTCAACCGCTGGGAGCGTTTATTAGCATTTGTGTCAAAAGTCTTTGCAAAATAATTGAGTAAATACAGTTATTAGGTAATAACAAATTAATATATTAATTAAGTTCTCTATATAATGAAAAACTATCATTCAATTTATTGCCATCAGCACTGGCATTTGGAGAGGAAATAATATATTTCCTATTTCTATAATAATCTATTATTAAATTTCTTTTCAACCGTAATATTTTGGGCGCAAAGTATCTAACACTTTCATGCACTTAATTGTTTCATTTCACTTTAAAAATTTCATAAAATTTCATAGTTCACAAAAATTGGATAACTATTAGTGGAAAGATAGATTATAAAAAAATATTTGGCGGTATTTGTAAATACAGATTAGGCGGATTATCCTAATCTGTGTGATACTAGGATGAAGTTCTGCCTTTAGTCCTTAAATCTCCATATATTCAGACTGTTATGTTCATACAGATTCGCAATAGAATGAATACTCATAGGTCCGATGATAGGTTAAAAAAATCTATTTTATTAAAAAAAGCACTTCAGAGTTCTGGAACTTTCCACAGAAATACTCGTACAGGTGTCCACAGTGTCACGGAGTGCAACCAGTAGTTATACTTCAAATTACTAACGTTAAATACAATGCAAGGCGCATCTAAAAAGCGAAGCTCTCGTTACACCGAAGTCGCGCTGATCTAGCAATTCACAACAGCAACAACTGGGGAACTGATGCTCTCGTCAGTCTTATATAGTTTCCTCCCAGCCGCCAAGAGATTTCTGATGCTTTCTGCTTCTCGAAATTACTGGAAGGTATGTAAAGGCCGGATACAGTTGCAGTTACGTATAAAATTAATTACAGGTACTCAATTACAATAACTATCACAGGGACCAGACCCAAGCAGATTCCAGATCCCATTAAGAGCCAATCATTTATAGAGCGATCTCTGAAAATGTTTAAAGTTGTCTTAAGCAGTTAAAAGGTTAAAACGAAAGGTTGAGGAAATGGACAACTGAAGCTTTCCAAATGATATAGAGTTTAGCTATTATAGTACATCGTGCAGTCCCAGTATACGCCCCGCATCTATAAAGTTGTAGATACATTAGGTATTTTTTGAAAGCAGGAGAGATGTGAAAAATGAGCAGTGCCCCCATCGGGACTCGAACCTCGGACCTCTAGAATACGCGCCGAGCGTGCTGACCATTACACCCCGAAAGCAGGCTAAGAAGGCGGTAGAAATACCTTATATACTCCCACTTTTAAGGGGCGACTGGGAATTAGGAGACCCAATCTCCAAATCCTGGTGATGGAGAATCATCATCCACCACCTTTTTTCTTTAGTTTAGGCGCCAATGTAGAGACACCAGGATTTTAGGAAGCAGGAAGTATGTGAAAAATGAGCAGTACCCTCGCCGGGACTCGAACCCCGGACCTCTTGAATACGCGCCAAGCGTTCTGACCATTACACCACAAAGGCATGCTAAGAAAGTGGGAGAAATAACTTATGATAGAACCACATGAAAGTTGTCACAGCTTGTTTTGGTTTAAGCAATCTCATCTATTACTGGAAATCTCTTATTTAAACACATAACATCCTTATTTCACAGGGGTCGTGTAGGTGCAAAAGCATTTAATATACCCCCAAAGTTATATTAGAAGCCTGCCATCCTTGTTACTACTGTTCGCAAGTATTTCAGCATATCATTTTCAAACAAGTATAGAGGTACTATTTACGCCTTTAGGCCTCTGAAAAGATCATATCCAGTTACTTCAAAATAAATTTATCAAAACAGAGGGATACCGGTTATCACCAGTTTGACAAATAAAAGTTCTACTTTACTCTCATTACATTTTGTTATACAAAACATTTTTTGAAGCAGCTTTACATAAATTCTAGAAATGAAACCTTAACGGGTTAACATCGTTCAAAAATAATTTCTTACAATTTCATATAGACTGAAACATATTACTTGAGGTTGATCCTAAAGGTGAAGAAGGGATCTGCATTGAAGAAACACATAACCCGAAAGATAAAAATTTTCTTGTATTTAATACGTTTAATGGGCAATTGAAATGGAAGATGTAAAAAGGGGCTATGTGACAAAAGTCACATTTTACAGTAGTAACCAAAAACTATCCCATTCTTCACAAGAATGTCAGAAGTTAACAAACAAAAAATTATGATTTCGATTTAATCGGGATCCATGTAATTCAGCGTTTTTCAAATGACTTTTGACATTCTTGTGAAAATTCTTCTCTTCTTTAGCAATGTCGAAACGTGTAAACTGCCTTGTTGCTTCAGCTTCTCAGCCATATAGCTTCGACTCAGCAACTAACCATCCTTCCGAGTGGAAAACGACGGGGTCAAAGAACACCTATTTTCTTTGGTGGAATCTCTGCAAGGGCAGCCGAAAGGAGAGTTCCAATCTTGGAGGTTATCCCTCCTTTTTTAGTCTAAGTCCTCGTAAAGGTCAACCAGAGCTGAATGTTTTCTTTATTTAAATTTCAGAAATTAACTATACAAGAAATATCATTTTAGAAAATTATTTTAAGTCTGACTAAAGCTTAACATTTCAAAAAATAAGTGAGGTAACACGCTTTCTTTCTTTCTTTTTTTTTTTTTCTTTTTTTTTCGGGTGAGGGGGAGATCAGAAACTAACTCGGAATGGTTTAGCCTGGAAATATAAATTTAACAAAAATATAAATCTGAAAGTGAAATGCATATAATTGAGAGATGTGTACATCTTCTATGATTTTAATTGATAGAAATATTGCAATACATAAACTGCAGTTATATTTCAAATGTTTCTCTCTTAAATTTTAAATAAACTCTTTTGTTAAAGTTTTTTTGGTTACATTCTTTCTCATAACAAAAGAAATTAACATTATATTAAAAAAGTGTTTATGAGATATTAATTTAAAGCAAAGAATTCCAGTTGCTGATCAATCTTCCAAATGAATGAAAACTCAAAAATACTTTGTTGGAAGAAAAATGCCAGTTCTTTTTTACTTCTCCTATAAAATCATTCTTTGGAAAAAAAAAAAAAAAAAGATTCTTGGTACAATCTTATTTCTGTGAAACAGCGGAGAAATTCCATTTTCCTCAATAGAACCGAAACGGTCTCACCTCAGTTGCATCCAAACTAAATTTAAAACTGCGTGAAAGTAAAGAAAACGAAGTTCTCTGAAATCCTTTGACTTGAAGACGGTAAGATCTTCTCGAAATTGGACATCTGCTCTCAGACGTGCGCAGAATTGCTTCCTTGAATGCATGAAATTCCTGTGTTTCGATTTGTGATGTATTTACCCGCGTACGAAAAACAAAAATCTTCCAAACATATTTATAAATGGTTTATGTTTTAAAATGTCTCAACGGTATATTCAGACAAACTTTTATACTTTTTTGTTTTATTTTCGCGTTGTCTCTCTTACTTCCTCTTTTTATTTGTTTCCCACTCCTCTATAAATTATGAATCTATAACATAACTTAATTTTTGCCCTTAAAATTCGCTACTGTTTCATAAATAAATGTCCTTCAGTATTCTGAGCTTCTGATTCTTCTTCGTGGAATTGTATTGTTTATTTCAAAGCCTCAGATTCATTTCGAAGTCTTAATTCTGAGTGAGTTTTATGATTATATTTTTAACCACAGTTTTAGTTATAAAATTCTAAATATAATTTAAGATGTAAATTTTATTTAAATTTTATTAAATTTTTCTTGATAGTCAATTTTAATATTACCATCATCTAGAGCCTATTGAATAAATAGCAGGAAATGAATTTGCACCGATATACTGAAATTTGAATAGTTGTTAATAATTCGCAATGTCGTATAAACATAACTGCAGTGCATTTTGGGTGCAATGACGAATTTTATTTAAGTTTCACTTTGTCATCAGGAGAGATTCATAAATTAGTTCAACGACTGGAAATACATATTTACGCAACTTTTTGTTATTAAATTTGTCCACTTTTTGATCTATACAAAATATTTCTAATTTTCCCAAGATATGTTTTTCCTGTTGGAACAATATTGATAGACTTTTAATACTATTACATCTTGTGCTATTGCTTAAAATAAAACACATTTATATCAAGTACAATTGGGCTCGTAAACGAAATTTAGACAGATATTCAATTTTTAATTTATAACGTACCGCTAAAATAAATCAAAACGAAGTGATTCGCTCAAAATTTGCTTCAATTAAATTGTACTATTTTTGGTTCGTTTTCCAATGAAGAAGAAAAAAAAATCTTCATCGCTAAAGTGGACAGTCTGGTTTCCAATAACAGTCTATAAATTTCAACATTTTTTACAGATTGATATAGGATAGGAAAGTTATGACGAATGAAGCATCAAAATGCTCGATATATCATTCATGACATCTCTGTTGAAATATGCTACTTCAGCTGCGTTTCTGCAAGCCTTGTTCGATATTGAGAGTTGAATCATTTGGTATGCATTTTTCAAGATGAAAACAATTCTATTGGATCTTTTACGGCAATGTTGATAGGATATTTAATTCATCAGACAAAATAATTCGTTTAATGTGTGAAGTGATTTCCCATGTTTGAATGGATGATCACATTCTGGAAATGCTTTTTCTCAGATACTGAGCACCTAGGAAGTCTCAAATAACTATATATCTTTTTAAATACTTTAAGACTTTCACAGATTGCATATTCTGCACATTTGATAGAAAATAAATGTGAAACATGAAATAACTATTTTATAAATATCATAACACTAAGCTATATATGAAATTTACGGCAAAAACATTTAAATAGTGTCATTATAAGTAAATCGCTAAAACGAATTTCATAAACTACAATTTTAATCACAAAAATGGTAAAAAAAATCGAACTATTAAAAGCCTTTTTATCAGAAAAATATAGGCATTTAAATTGATTGTTTGCAATTATTGACAATTAAATGTTTTACTTGATAACGTAATATAGTTATTGAATTTTTGAGACAGAATTTTAAATCTGTCATACATTATTACCACTATCTCTGTGTTTAATAGTAGCAGCAGTGGTTATACATATTTGTGTGCTATTACTACTAATAATAATAATGCGCTGTGTCTACTAATAATATTTTATTGCACTATGCATAAATTTGATATTTTGATCAATAATTATAATTTGAATCCTTTTCTTGTCATATTACTTGCGTGAAATCTGCTTAGCATTATATGCCGGAAATGTTTAGTCATTCAAATTTTTTTAACCCAACATACTTAATTTTTAAATGCAAAGTATTTAAAAACTATAATTTAATAATTCAAGTACATTTAAATTATTGCTTACTTTGTCAATCGGAAGCTTATTAATCAATAATGTGGTAATTCGCTCCTATAACTCGTCCGCCTTTTCCGAAATCTGGCAACAGCGACAGCAGCGAGATACTTCTTCAAGCTGCGTGAGGAAAAGGACAGACTTCCATTCCGATGAGGTTAGAACACGGTGATGGATGCAGCTGAACTATGCCGCTCGAAAGATGTAATTCCGTTTCATGACGAATCAAACTTTTAATCTTACTTCCTTTCACACTGTACATACCATAACCATGTTTATTCTTTCATCATTAAATACCCTTAAAATGCCACTGCTTTCCTCTATTTTAATCCTAACCTCATCCCACATATATACTGCTGTGCAAAATGTTAACTAAAAGCGACAGCAAGCGTTGCCATGCATTATTTCAGAGATATTAATTTTATGCAGGGTGTAGAATATTATCAAAATTCGAAAATCCAACGGGTAATTAAAATAAAAATTAATTTTAAGAGTGTTGTAAATGAAACCAAATTTAACCTGCACTTACTGTAAACTTCCTTTGTTGTTGTTTTCTAGTCAATATTTCATGAAAGAATGGTTACCAGAGCCTCAAAAAGGCTGCACGTTTACCTTTCCCTCCAGTTTTGTAGAAGAGCACCCCAAGGGATGGCCTGAGGGTCTCCTACCCCTTTTCCTCTACACAAGCCACACGAGAGGACTTCCGGCTGCTCATATATTTGGAATGCCTTCATGCAGCAACAACACCACGCAGTTACAAAAATCCATATCTTCTCCATGAATCGAATTTGGACCCTTCGGTACGGATTCTATCCACTGTCCCGTTTAGGCAAAAGGAAACTTCATTTATTTGTGCTAGCAAGCGCACAAGAGTATTCAGTAGAAAATACTACTCATAAACAAACTTACCAAAGCAAGTAATCGTACACTACTTTATCTCAGTAAAATTATTAAATGTACGTTATTATTAAAACAAGATCCTTTTGCTCTTAACACTGCATCACAGTTAATTTACGGAACTTTAAAATTTTGTGTATTTTCCGCACATTTTTTGCGTAGTGTGGCTTTTCCACAAAGATCAGTGGCAGACAAGTTTCAGTGGAGAAATACAGTCATATTTTCTCTTTCTTTTTTCTTTTCCTTTTTTTTTTTTTTTTTTTTTTTTTTGAAATTCTAATGATTAGTGTCGAGCAGACTTTACATATTCTAGATGTAAGAAAATACCCTAAATATATATATATTTTTTTTTTAATTTTACAAAATAAAATTCTCAAAATTAATGAAATTGTTTTCTTAGTGGGCATTGTAGAGAAACGCGTACATATAATTAACATTATAGAAGTGAATATCTGTTTTATGAAGTTCCAACCAATTGCTCCAAAATATAATTAAATTTATTTACATTTGAGGCTCTATATTTAGTTTCATTTTAATGAAAATTAAGAAAAAAAGGTAAAATCTACGTGAAAGCGGGACAAATTAGAATTTGTCACTTTTACAAGTTTTCTGTTAGGCAAAGCAACAACCACACGTTTCGCGTAGATTTTAGTCAAGACTATCGATGTCGAGGGCAAACAAAAACAGGTCCCTCTTCATCAAGAACAAAGAAACCTGCCTAAATTGAATTATCTCATTTTATGTTTTACTTTGTCGTGTCTCTGTTCTGTTGGAGTGCTTCACTTCTGTTCAAGCTTTTCATTGTTTAAATTCATAATTTTCACAGAAATATGTACTAGAAAAGCAATGGAAAATGTCGAAACAAGGAAAACACTAAGGAAAGACATAAAATAGATCTTAGATATTAAATCTCTACGAGATTATTTAAGCAATTTGGAAAAACGCACTAAACTATAAATATTAGGTGACGTTTTATGTTGCTTCATTTATTGCAGCAATTCAGCACGAAGCATTATGCGCCTTCAGAAAATAAATCACGATTCGTTTTTGCTTAGAACTATTTTTTATATTATTATAGGGATATTCGAGGAAAATTTATTGAATCACAGAGTAAAATAAATAAGAATGCAATGGCTTTAAAATAAAATATCATCTGATGTCCTTGCATGTGTTGTAGTTTTAAAGTTAAAACTTACAAGAAAAGGAAAATGCTTATTTATTTTACTCTGTCGTAAATGTGGTTTACTTGAGTCAATTAATTTTCATGTTTATACGATGCTGCTTTCTTAAAATACTCATAAAGTTTCCCGAAATTAAAAAATGTACTTTTGATAAATGTAGACATAACACTCCTTTCCAAATTACAAAATTATTAATTACGAATTTTCAGAGCAGAAATTTATTTTAAGCAGGAAATCGGATAATATTTCAGTCAAAAGCTGCATTACAGAGTGCAATAAAAGCAAATTTTATAATTTTATGTCGAATGGGAAGCAGCAGACTGGAAAATAGCTTATACGATGTAATAAAATACAGTTGTGTGCAAAAGGTTTGCAACATATGTCGTCCCTTATGATCTTCAAGAATCATTACTTTTACTATAACTTTTAAAGTAATATTCATCGTTTACATCTAAAAGTTGTTTTAAATGTCTTAGAAACTGTCTTGAAACGTTCACTCGATTTTTGCGCCCGGTATATTTTTGCGCTAAGTTGCTCTTATACATGCTTTTCTTTTGACATTAAGAACTTTATTTCATTCTAAAACAGTTTTATTAGAAATGTGTATTTAATTAAGAATATAAGAAATGAATGTATATTTGATTTATCATCCAATGTGTTTAATAACCATAAAGCTTTTCCTATTTCCTTATGCTATTGACGATACATTTTATTTTATGAAAGAATAAAAATTAAAAATTAAATTCATGACAATATTATTGATAAATGTATGGTATGTCAAATTTCTTAATCGTTTCGCAAATCATTGGAGTATACGAACTTCAGGCTAGTTATATCTTTATTCCTAAAGGAATACCTTTCGAAAAAATTTAATCGTAATATTATAAGATCATAGGATTAACATAAAATCGCTCAATATTTTAATTCATTCCTCGTATATGTGCAAATATATGAGCAAGGCCGACTTACTACATACGCAAATAATAATGAAACTCAGGATAAACGCTGTTTTAGATAAATAGCCGAATTCTTTAAGTACATTATACACTATATACAGAAACTTTTTGAAGCTCTATATACAGGGTGATTCGCTTCCGCGTATATCAACTTCTAGGAGAGGCAGGTTTCTCAAAGACTATTCAGGGTCACGTAGCAATTCACGGTCGAAAACGTCATTGTTAAATGCAAGGGTACAGTGAACATGAGTAATGAAATAGCTGTACCTTTTATCAGAATTCAGTAAAAAACTTTATTTCATTCATCAAAATGTAAAAGTTGCGATATTAAGAAAGGTCTCAGAAGATAATAAAAATTTATGTCACCATATGCAAAGCAAACATGACATTCGAATCGCATGGAATCAAGGAATGTTTTGAAATATTCCAAGTATTTCTTGGATGACCTCGACAAATACGCAGATTAATGCAGAAAGATCCTTATCAATGTCTACGAATGTATCGTAAACCAGACCTTTTATGTGGCCGCAGGGGAAACATTCTAGGGATTATAAATCCAGTGAATGTGACCACAACACCTAATCCATTATTGTCCAAATATTAAGTGGTCTTGAACTTCACTACTGAAATGGACTGGAGCTTCGTAATACTGGAACCACTTATAAAGTCACAGCGACAAAACAGTTTTGAACCACCTGTAGAGTTTGGTATTCTTTGCATATACCTGCAGAGCATGAACTACGTCCAGACTATTAGCAGACTTTGAGCGAATTATCGCTATGTCTTAAAAAATCTGAAAAGTCTTAAAAAGATTTAATAAACCTTTTTATTAAATCAGAACTTGAACATAAAACGCAGACATGCTTTTTTCAGGCTTTTATAACTGTAAATGGATATTTCCATAATGATTTATGATCGCAAGATGGAATGAAGGATAATTTTTACTTTTAAATTTTTTATTAACTAATACTTTTTTGCTGAAAAAGTAAGAAGGAAACTTAAGCATAGAAAATTAAGCACTAAATAGCTTATAGCACCTAAATAGAATTTTAAACTGGCATAGTTAACTAACAAAGATCATTAATAAATCATTTTTATAAAGTTTTTACTGGCAATTTTTCATTAAAAGTATAATCTAAGAAAGTTTAGAAAAAGGAAGATAAGTAACTGCATGACCTAATGTATAAAAAATTCCTAAGTTAATTATGAGATTATTTTTTTCACTTTTGTTAATCTAATACTCTTATAGTGAAAATTATTTCTTGTTCTGCTTCAATTTATTCTCAAGTATTAAGTTTCCTTCTTCCTTTTTCAGCATTCTTTCCATCTTGCGCTCATAAATCATTATGGGAATATCCATTTGCAATTATTAAAGCCTGAAAAAAACATGTCTGCGATGTTATCGTCCTACAATGATTTGTCGATACTTTATTTTTAGCGCGATATTTTCTACAACGATGTTTTTAAACTGCGAAGTTTTTGAACCGCTTTATTTTCGACGACGATATTTGGTACCACGATGTTTTATAACTGCGACGTTTTCGCCTTGCGTTGTTTTCTCCGCGACGTTTTCGTCCGCGATGTTTTTGCCGCGATGTTATCGGCGGACACCTTTTCTTGCACACTCTGTTCCCAAATCTGTAGCCATTGTACAGCCACCTAGCGTCTGTAAGGCCATGTTTCTCACCTAACTGCTTAAATTCTTCAATAAGCGCTGGATAGTGGAGGAGGAGGGGCCTGCACCTGCTTACCTCTGGTAGGCGTCAGGTGCCTAGTTCTCCGTCACCTATGACCTGCATTCATCAGGCAGGTGTAGTTGGAAGAGCTGCTCATGATAGTAACTGTTTTAGTTCAGAATCTCACCAACAGTGGTCCAGGGAAGCCTGAAGTGTGAGGGACTGCTCATGAACGAGTACATGTAGAGGCTTTCAAATGGCGAAACACCATCTATTCGATTTTAAGGATCCTTGCTGTTCGTTTTTAATTCATGGCAGGACTCTCATACGAACCCGTTTCACATAATCTCCATGCAGCCATGCAAACGTTTAATGGCTGGAGTACGCCTCGCTGAGTTGCGTTCCCAGTACAGATACACAGTCAGCCCATTACAGCTCCATACGCTTGATGCATATCTGCTAACTCTGTAGTCTTTATAGTCTTTGTAATTGTCTAGTCTGCATAGTCTTTGTAATTTTTGTGGTGCTGAAGCCATTGTACGACATTGCGTTGAATATTGCATATTATTGCGACATTTTAGGGAAGAACATAACAACATAAAGAAATTCTATTGCCGCAGGTAAGAGTTTAGATTTGCAAAGGATTTCATGAACTTTATAAATGTCGATGGAACACTATTGGACATACTGATTTGATGTTTATAATAGTATTTTTATTTTAATGTGTGTTGAGTGTGCTGCGTTAACCATAAAGCCGATTATTACAGGAGGGTTGCTGCACACTTGTATATTACGTTACATTACATTTTCTAAATCCGCATTTACGAAATCTTTCACTTGCTACCTTTGAGGACAGTTGTCAAATGACAATTTCCCAGCACGGACGTTTTACAGGTTCTCCAATAGCGTTACGGATGCGTTTTCGACCTCGGATTACTATCTGATCCCGATTCGTCTTTAAGTCACCTACTAAATTCCAAAAGTTAGTACACGCTGTTAGCAAATTACACTGTATATGTACAGCTTTGGGAAAATTCTTGCATTTCAATGTAAACATATTTTTTAACATTCGAATTCATTTTAAACAATAAATGAACGTAAATATTAATAAAGTCCTTCATTTATTTTCCGCATGGTAAATAAACACTTAGATTATGATAATGATTAGTTTTATATATTAAAATGTTGCATGGATATGAATGGATGAGTATTACATCGATGCGAATAAATTACCAAAAAATACGTTCAATTATGATAGCGTATTTCTATCGGAAGACTGTGTAATTGGAATAAGAAAGAAAAATAAATTTGAAAGATTTATAAGAAAAGGATTTCAAGCCTTTTAAGCTTAGAGAGAAATATTTTGCACGGGTTTAGAAAATTACATTTCATATACCTTCATTTTAAAGATTAAAAAATATATATATTGCTTCTGTAACATTTACATGGTAGAAACTGAAATAATCTACCATCAAATAGCTCCCTTCATTGGCCGAATGTTTATGAGCTCTGAATACTGGTAGTTCGACCTGGATTCGCTTCGATCCCAGGCTGTCTGCATGGTTGGTTTTTGGCAATTTCCCCATTTATAACGTGAATGTAAGCCAATTTTGTACAGAAAGTATTCTATGAAGGCATCTCTTCTCTTAAGCAGGTAGCCCTTATGGCTTTGCCGTACTCAAATAACGTAACCAAAAGTAAGTTATAACAATATGTGTTAGAAATTTAATCAGATTGCAGTCTTTATTCAATATCCTTTTCAGTTATAATTTAATTATAAGCCCATTTTTGTGAAACGTCTACATATAAACAGATATCATGCTAAGAAGCTGTAATATACTAACTTCTTAATTATCCTGATTTCTGCTATGCATTAAAGATAAACTTAAGTTTTTTTTTTTTCTCTCTAGATCTTGCTCTTAATATTTTTTGAAGTTATCTCTATTTTCATTTACTTTTTATTTACCTAATTTTTTATAGTTACTGAATAATACTGCAAATTTGAGTATTTATGTCCACATATTTCACTAAAATTAAATAATTCAAAATTATGGGATATTTGCAAGGCGTCTTTAAAATGGCACCGAAATACAGATTAACATTATTTCCAAACCAAACGCACAGAAAACATTTTCTCGGGTCACATGTTAAGAAATTACAAGGAAAATAACCAATATTGGAAAAAGATTCTCGCCTTTACCCTTTTCAAAGAAAACCGGATAAAGTTACATTAGCAAGAAAGATATATGAGCAAGATCAAGTATCCTTTAAAGGCCAACATAAATCGGCCAGAAACAAAGTGTTTTTGACAGCTTGTGACCCCATTAAACTGCAAAATATTTCTTTTTCACTTTTAGAAGTGATTAAAAGCTTTTTGACAGAGGCCCGTGAAAAATAACCATACTGTTCCATTTAGGCTTTTATCCAAGTACACATTCTCAATAGTCTTCATGGTAACTTTATTACAGGGTACGGAAAAAAGGAAAAATGATTTGAATGAAGCTATTACCCAGTATAATTTAAATTCCAGTAGTGTCATTCAGGCTTGAAACTCGTGAAAATGATTTTATTTAATGCTAGGTAATAATTATTCAGGAAATTTTTTGTGCAATTAAGAGTGGATATAGAGGCACTGGAGGGTAAACTTCTAAATATATCATTAAAGGTAGCAAAAAATTGCTAGCATATAAATTCCATTGATTTTTTTCCTATGTTTTAAACTGCTGTTATCAGCTATAAATTCAAAAGAAACATTTTGTTGCTATCTCGTTTAGTATCGTAGTTAAAGGAACATAATTTATGCTTGTCATTAACTGAAAATGAAGATCTTAGATATAATCACATGTGTTATCTATATATATATCGATTTTAAAAGACATTAAGGTTTACAAGTCCTGACTTTTTATCTTGTTCTGTCTGCTGTAGAACATATTTTATCTGAGATTCAGATACAGCCATTTAGCCTTCCTTCCTATTTGCTAGTGATTTCGGCGTCGCTTCTTTCCTTTCAAACATTTACAGCTTTTAAATTTTCTTAAGGGTTTTTTATTCTTATCTGCATTTTATTTTCTTTTTATAATTTACTTTTATTCGAGATTTTGTTTCAGCTTTATCAGAAAGAAAAGCATCAAACTTAATGAAAGCAATAACTCAAAGAATTCGAAAATATTCAAAACTATTTCTTTTTCATAAAAAAGAGGACAATGTAAAGTCAATGCTCTTTCGTAGGGAATAAATTTGGAATTTTATTAGAAGTAGCGTACTCTTATTCTGTTAAAGAAAAATAAACCATGATCCCATATGTTGCATGAATAATATATTTTTGTTTGCAGATACTTTATTCATATTTTCGGCTCAAATATTCTTTTAAAACCCTGTATGAATTTTCGAACATCCATTTGTTTCCGGCTTTTCTTTAGATTTTAAATGGATATTTTTAGAAAAAAAGGATTACAAACATTTCTTTGCAGAGAACTGTGGCTTTTAGTTTTTGCGCAAAACGAAATACTTAATGATATACTTTCATAAATCTTTGACTGCCCTAAAGCTCGAATTTTCTCACTTCTGAGGATCTTTTGTGACAAGAGTAAAGAAACTTCGTGCCGTTTTTTTATCAATTTTTATCCAATTTTATTTTTTCCGTTCTATCTGTAGAATTTTGAAAGAAATGTATATAGGTCCTCCCAATAAAATGCTTTATTTTATCATTGATCACTTTTTTAACAACATAGATTTATATTGTTACAAGCATTTAGAAAAATACTGTAAAAATATTAAGACAAAGTTTCATTTTAGATTGAACAATAGAGAAAACCATCATATGAACAAAAATAAGTTTTAAAATTATTTAGTAGGAGAAAGTAACCAATTACCCCTCAGAAATTTTCATGTCAGATTATTTTGAAACTGTTAATTATTTTGCGACTACATTGAAAACAAATGCGACTATCCTTAGCAAAAGTTCTGAAATAAATTCAAATTCTACATTTATATAAATGGTTGACTCTTAACAGTAAATGAAAAGTAATTTTTGCCAGTTTCTAATTTTTTTTTTTTTATTTTTTCGTGAAAAGTATGTACTTTTTACACAGTATAATAAATTTAGTTAACATTTTTAGTATAATGTAAATAATATACATTAATATTACCAATACACAATTTACTTTTGTTTTTAGATACATAAAATTTAGAAATTACTTTGTCAAAGACAATAAAATTACCAGGTCTTGTTTTTAATATCAATAAGTAATGGCTTCGTAGTCACCATCGGTCAAATGTGTAACACAGCTGAACTTAAATAGTTAGATTCAATTTCAAATCCTTAATCTTGGGCTGGCTGTATGAACGTTTTAGTGCTTATCTCATGTATAAATTGAGTACAAACAATTTCCTCTAAAATTGTCCTCCGCGACAGCATCCCTCTTATTAAGCAGATAACCCTAGTGTGCCTCGCCCTAAGTAAAAATTTACAATCTAAAAAAAGCCTCAAACTCTTGCATATTAAATTTTCAAAGGTTATTAATCTTTATAATAGAGCTTTAAATTATAATACACATAACTCAAATTTGGAAGACAACATCTATGAATGGTGAAAATATTTACAGTCTCTGCAGTGTAAATATTATAATAATTTTGGCTGCTTCTTAATGTCTATTACAAGATCTCTTTTACCGAGGTAATTTCTACTTAGCCATGTGTAATTTTGATTTAGATTTTAAAACTTCAACTTAATTCTGACTCATTTTGTAGAATTCTGACTTCCACTAAATTATGTAACCGGATAATCCTGTTACATCATTAACTATTTTTATCATAGTTTTCATAAAGAACTATTTTTAGAGCATAACATCCGTTTACTAGAAATTACTTAGCAAACAAGCGATTTGTATCTAGCCACATAATTTTCAGTGTCACGAAAAGTAATATTCTTACTTCAAATGATCAATGATGAAATCATTGCATTAACCACATATTATAAAATTAGTAATAATAAGGTTTCGGCAGGCGATTACATTATTATGTTGCAGTCTGGTTTTAGGGGAGGTAAAACAATTCTAATTGTTCTGAATTCCTTCAAAGTGAAAGACAGATAATTTTCGCCTGATTATAAATAGGCATGCAGACACCGTGAAAAAAGATATAGGCAAAAGTTTCGGGACAAAGGATCCAGAAAAAACACTTCTTTCATTGATTCCCCTTAGAATAATAGAGAATAGTTCCTGTTGTTCTAATGACTAAAATCATTTTAGAAACTTAGTCGTCGAATATGCAGTGTTTCTAGAAAAGGATCCTGATTAAAATAGACAAAATTTGTTGATGGTGGGTTGTAAACAGTAAAATTGAAACAGTTTTCATTCATATACTTCTGGATACCTGGATACTCATATAGGCTTACTCCTGGATTTGGAAAAGAAAGAACAATAACACCAACTGTTTAAGGGGCTAGTATTCTCTAAGAGTAGTTCTGGCTAATGCTTTTGGTTTCCTGCTTTGCCCAAGAAGAATCGCAAGAGAGGTTAAACTCTCGTCGCAAGGAAGGAAAATCGTAGTGTCATAATTTTATACCTCATTCGTGGTTTTAGTTGTCTTTTGGCACAATAGTTCTTCGACACAATAATTCTTTAACCAATGTCAGATGACATGGAGTGTGCAAACGTCAAGAATTGGTTTGCTTGGTAATAAGGGATAAATAATGCAAGTATTGCGAAGAAAGAAAATATAAGACCAAATAAAAGGGAAAGCAGAAAGAAAAGGAAAATATAACGAGTTTTTGCTGATAAGCTGATGAAGTTTGAGATGAGGAACAGGAAACAAGAGAAAGAAATGTACGCAGGAAGCATATATGACTGAGAGCGAGTAGATGGATATACGTGACAACGGTGGAAGATTCGCGAAAGCACAACACAGAGTACACATTTTAGTATTTAAAGTTTACTTTCCACATTTATAGAACTGGTTTCATTTCTCTTCTCTTTATAACTTGCCACAGTGCATACATGCAAACCTTTATTGCTCTTAATATATTGGCTTCATATGTTTATGCACTTGACTGCAGATCTTAACGTAGTGGTTTCATATGCATGTTACTGTACTATGTTGCATATATTTATTGCTATATAACATGTGTACCATTTTTCCCTTGTTACGAAATATAATTTTAGCGTAAGTCTTCAACTATCAGTAAATATTAGCAAAATGCGTCTTTTATGTTTACGGTTCATTCCTGACTGATAAGTAAGATAGAGTTAGTTCAATGTGAACTGATTTTTCTTATAAAAATTAGTATTATTTAGTAATAATTAGTACCTTCCGTACAAGAAGATAATATAATTCAATAATTTGCAGTACGCTATATAGCAGATAATATGTGCAAATCTGCTGTTAAGTATGCCGCCCAGACGGGAAATTGGTTAGTTACTTTGATTGCCGTACCGAAGGGCTCAGGTTCGAATGGCGGAGAACGAATGGATGTAATTTGTTCGTTCCCTTTATAGAAGGCATAATAAAGAGACCAGTTCTTCCGGCCTCAGTAGTGGCCAACGCCTATAAAGGGCTAGAACCCGCCATTGAAAAAAAAAAAAAAAAAAAAAAACTCTTAACCAATTGGTTTCAATTGTAGTATATCACAATAACATTTTGCTGAGTTAAGCTACGTTATCGGATATTACTTATGTTTCGCAACTGAGTTTGTAGAATTACTAGTACATATGCCTAATTGTAATGGGCATTCGCACACAATTCATCTTGCAATGTGATATTTGTACTATATAATTCGCACATTGTAAATATGTTGACCAATGTTTTGGTATCACTTGTATGTTACTAGATTATAATTATTATTGTTTTGACCCCGTTTCGACAAATAGTAGATTTCCTCGCTCGAACAGCATACAGTTCCGTTAGGTTCGTCACCGTGATCGGAATATATTTCAGCGGCGCATTCACTCTTAGAAACATATCAAAAACAGGCCTCTGCAAGTTTACTCTTTAATTAACTATCTTACTTGGATTAAGGCAAGACGTTACGTCAGTGTAACTCCTACAACTTATGCTTTTAATCTACTCTAGTTAATTTGTCACACAGTGAATATATAATAAAACTTTGATTATATGAACTTCAATAAGTCGAAATTTTTGACGAAACAGTTGTTGGAACTAGGAATTCGAATTAAGTGAACATTGAAGCATACATTTCGAAAATCAAATTAATTCAAGGTCAAATTTTCAATAATTTTTTTCGGGGGGAGAGAGTTCCTTCAGTTTTAACTCATTCAAACTGCACTACATTTGGGTTGATCCTTTGCTTTTATCCATAAAAGCGGATATCTTATGCATTATATACATATTTCATAGGGCATAGTTTCAAATTAAAATTGAACAAGACAAATTAAGCTTTAAACGTTTGACAGTTTGTGTCATATCTCAGCTTTCATTAAAAATATATAAAATATAAATTTTTACTTTAATCATCTTACAAAAGATGTTTTCATACTACTTTGTCCTCTGAAACTACTCACTCTAATTTCGACTACTATTACCTATTCTATTTTCTCGTGCTTTCTCCTCTAAAAACAAGAAATTCCTATATAAAACTATGAAATTTCCCCTCTCAAACTAAAAAATTTCCTCAACCAGGGGTGAATCCCCCTTGGTTGAAAATCCCTGCTATAGTGGTGCAAAGCAAATGGGCATTTATGTTCCGCTTTGTAAAAAACAATTGCTTCGGCATCCTTATAGATCACTTCCAGAAAAGTATCTCCGAACAGGTAATATAATTTTTAAATCATATTCCTAACAGAGACGGATAACAAGGTGTAAAATACAGTATATCGTTCCACAGTAGGTAAAACAGTCTGTCTAATCCACAATATTGAATGAAGTTCCCCTTCTTTTATGTCGTCGATCAGCAGTGGCTCATACTCAGAACGGGCCTTTATGAAGAGATAAGTTTTATGAGGGGATTATGAGCTATTTGAAATAGCCCGTTATCTCGATCGGCAATTAGCGGGTCTATGGAGTTTACTGAGGCCCCAAAGTCACACGGACAAAATCTTCAGAGTAGTTTATTCTAATATTATCTATCATCTTCGAAGTTGCTGAAAGTAGGACTACGCTTGAAATTGCATATAATCGAGTTCACATTTTTGCGAATGGACATATAAAAGGAAGATAAATTAAAAAAAGGTATTAAAGAACGTTTTCATAAATTAAGCTTTTGTTTAAAATTCGTTAAACTGTTAATGAACTAAAAGCAGAAAAATAATTTATTATATAGTTTAATGAGAATAACAGATTAAATAATTCTCTTTAAAAATTCATCTACAATTTCATGCTTTTGAGATTACAATTCGACTATTTGATTTCGTTGTTTATGCGCCCACGCTTTTACTATTCATGATATAAAACTGTACATTTTGCATGCTATCTTGTATTTTGCGCTATATGTCTTGGGTTAGGGAGATTCATAAAGCCATCTCTAATTTCACTTAGTGTTATTTGTAGTTTTGTAGTTGATAATCATCTTCTGTGAAAATAATTATTACGTAAAGCTTAAATAAAGCTTTTTTTTTTGTTTGATTTGTTTGTTTGTAGCATTTTTTCAAATTTTAACTTTTGCTGATTAATTTCGTGCGTTAACCCTTTGCGGCACAGTGTGTCCGGTCTAGACGCACCTGAAACTTTCCTTCTGTACGCACAGAAAAATTGAATGAAAAAGTATTTATATGTTACTATAGGTTACTCTGAACCTTTTTTATTTATAGTAGATGGCAGCTCAACACAAACCAGTCCATATATTTTAGCCACGTTTAGTTTTCTAAGACCCTCATTTTTCAAAGAAATCTTCCAGATTTTTTTTAAGGTATAAAAGAAATTGTTTGAAAAGAAATTTCTATGTTATTTGTTTTCTGTATGCTAATCTCCTTATTCTACATCAGTTTTAACTTTTTATCTTGAAATCTTGTCTAAAATCAAACGGCGAAACCTAGGTGTGCCCAGACCGTGCTCACCGATAATCCAGGACAACTTAGAGTCTGTATTCTTTGTTTCTTCCATCTCATCGGTCAGTTCATTGACAACAATGCTCGTTTCAGCACTCTTTTCGAAGCTCTATTCAATCACTTTGGGCACACCCACAGAATTAAAACGATAAGTGCTATCTTCACAAAATTTTACTTGTGTACTTCTCTAGGCCTAATTACACTGCCTATTTTTTTTTTTAATCAAAACTCCAATTTTAAAAGGTAGCGTGCCGGAAAGCATTATTATGCAAGCTTAGTTAGTTCTACTAAACACTTCTGCACTTGTTATAAGTTATAACTCTCTGCAAGCTTAAATATTCATAAATCTTCAAAGTGACAGCCTAATACTTTTAGCAAAGTCAGTTTAAAAACTTAAACTAACCAGAAATTTACTGCAAGATGAAGAATGAATACACAATAAAATCATTTCATGTTATGAAGGAAAATGATGTTCAACTTACTGCGTGATTTCTGCAGTACTTTATTGGCATAATACCCAATCTATTTAAAATAATTTTAACTAAATCAAACTTATCCCATGCATTTTACGATTTCGATTAACTCTTTATTCGCTTTTAGCTGCTACACCACCATCCATGAACATTTCTTACGGGAAAGCAATAATAGGGCCAGTTGTGCTGAACTCACCAGTTGTGCTGAATTATGGGTAGCGTTTTTCTATAAATGTTTTCCATTTTCCTTTATATACATCATACTGTGTTTCAAGAATGAATATTAAAAAAGGCGTATTTGAAATCTCTAATATTTTGACTGATTAGCCAGCGAAAAGAGGGGACCACATAGAGAACATTATTTAGAAATTTCGTATTGGGTTATCACGCGTTTGGCAATATTTCTCATTCAGACATTTTTCATCTAACTGAAGGCGTAATAATATAAAAGTTAATAAAAGAATCTTTTTTTTTAATAAGGAGAGTCTTTGCAGACTGTCCAAAGCAAAAACCCAAAGCAAAGCAAATCCAAAGCACTTAAGAACGTATCTCATCTCCACAAGTGGCGCTCATTGTTTACTTTAGAAAACTAGTTTCACGTGTTCCTGTTCAAGAATTATTATAGTCTGACTCGATTATATATGCAATCTAAGTAACAAATAGCCTTTAATATTACTCTATATAAATAATTTTAAACATTACACTTTTTGTGAAGTCCTGAAAAACTATGTGTAAATATGGTAGAAAAATAATGCAAATTTTCTTTTAAATATTCGATATAACAACATTTTTGTAATTTTGAGTTCAGCTTTGATTTAATACCGCATTATTTTGCTGAAATGAGAAATAATATAGATAAAGGCTAGATTCTTGGAGCTGTATGAAATCGTTCTTAAAGATTTTATCGTGTGTAGTAAAAAATAAGTGAAAATAGTAAGAGCATTTCTTCAAATGCGAGACTTCTGAAAGGTCCTTGAGTAGAAAGTTCATTACTAAAACTTCCATTAATTAGCAAAATAAATTGGTTAATTAATGAACAACTTCCATACTATCTAACAATAATATATATATGGGCTCTCGATGAAGATTATAACTAGTATTCGAGACTGTATTATTATGACTTTTGTCGTAGACAAGCTCAAGCCTGAAGAAATTACTGATCCAGTTCCAATGAGTATTTCCCGATTACTTTGATTTGATGATTTTTGGATTACTTTGATTTTTGATTTTATTGCATATACCAAGGGTATGGCAATTTAGAACTTACCTAATGATGAACCAAATTTCGTACAATTTTTTCAGGAACGAGGAATTGTCTACTCTGAAAGAAAGTGCACGAAAATCCATAAAATGAAGCTCTTTCTCAATTCGAAGGAAGCACTGAAATGGAGATGTGAAGATACGACGTGCCGAAAAAAGAAAATGATTGCATCCTCAAAATTGGTTTGATCGAGAATCAGTTTCTTAACGGCAGTTCGTTTCATTTATGCATGGTGTTTAGAATTAAAGTTCCTTGATATGAACCAGTTATTGATGGTATCATAATATAGTGAGACTGTTGGAAAAGTTACAACACTGAAGAATTAACAGAGGCCGGATTAAAACTTTTCTGCGTTAACAATAAATACAATTTTATCGATTCCGATACTGGTTGTCATACAAAAACTAAGTAAAAGTTATGGGCAGTGCGAAACGGAACTCCAACGCGGCACTGGCCTTAACCAATTAGATTATTATTTAATTGAGTTTATTTGGCGGTAAAATCGTCCTAAAACGCAAATGTTTTCCAGACATTTTAAATGATATCCGCAGTTTCATGACTCCGCGTTAAACTTAGTTCGCTAACCGAATATTGTTTCTCTGATTTCTTTGTTAAGTTTTTAAATTTGCATTAAATATTTCTACTTTTACGAATATTTGATATGTTTTATATATATATATACATATTGATTTTTCAACTGAATCATATCGTAAATACTTTGGTGATTATTTGTATGCTTAGAATATTTCGCCAAAATGTCTGCTTTTGGCGATATCTGAATCCGATACCGATAACAAAACAGTACTAACAGTTTTTCTAAAAAACTACAGAAATTATAGTGTCACAGCATTTTTACTTAGCTTTGCTTTCAGATATTTTTTCTTACAGTAAACACATCATTCTTCTATTAGTTACTATATTCATCCACTAGTTAACACATAGAGCTGACATAAATATGAGCTCCTTTCATTGTCTTGAAAAAAACATTTAAAAAAGTATAGAACTGTGCAATATGTGAGGTATTTTTATTTCAGGGCGGTATAACCAGTTTACGTCGATTTATAAACATTTGCGACGTAAAATGCAATTAGCATACATTCAAGTGTGGAAACTCTGAGCCTGAATTCTTACCTAAAATTAAATCCATGTTCATTTCATTCCAATATCATTCGTTTATTATTTTTTTTTTCTTAATTTTAATTGTTTCATCAAATTGTAGCTACAATCAACAAAATTGTAGCTACAAAAGTACAATGCTCGTTTTTATTGAATTCAATGGTTAATAAAATCAGTCGTATTATCTTAATATTAAATTCAAATTTTCAGGTATTAAAACAAATGTATATTAATTAATAGAAAAACCTCAGTTTACTTGAGGAAATCATTCGCTTATGAAACCTCCGCCCAGATTGGCAAAAGATTGGATCTTTAGTGCAAGGATAGATTACTTATACAAGTTGTTTGCGCTTCATCCATTTAACTTACTTTGGACGATGGACTATGGCTTATTTATCTTTTAGATATGTAGGACTTTAGTAAAATGGATTTGACCGAAAGGTTTCAGAGCTCTTGGCCCGCATTGAAACTCAGAGTGTTAGAATTTTGTTATCTTAATGTTCCCCCCGTTCCGCTAACAAAAAAAGTTCTTTAGAGGCAAGTAAATGACTGAGTGTTCCCTCTCGAACAGCTGATAGGAGGTGGAAGTGCAGCTTTTATATCCCATTTTTTAAAGTTGTCCCATTCAAAATCTCCCCTTCGGGATACAAATATCATGTTCTCCTGAGTTAGCGTAACGTTCATGAAATACTTTCTAGTCTTTGAATGGAAAGAGTCTTTGAATGGAAGTACCTGTAGGCTGAAGGAAAAGCAAAGTAAGTATTGGCCATACCTGTAATCATGATGTGACAGGTCCTCTTAACAAACAAATTGTAATCTTTCTGCTGATTAGAAACTTAAGTTCTGAAATTGAATAAATCACTGGGAAAAGCATTGCTTTAATTTTTTGGGTGTAACAGAATTATTTGGATATAACTGAACTACAGGGTGATCTTTTTTAAAGTGACAGTGTTTGGAGCGCCCTGTAGCGCGATCTAATAGCCGAAAAACTTGGCACCAAACTTGGTATTTAGACTAATCAAGACATGGGACATCAAGACATACAATCGTACAGTTAAATTATTAATGTTTATTTACGACATTAACTTCCCCGGTGAGGAATTAGACCACATTCAATGTGAACACCGTTCTCAGAAATAACACCGTGCATTCTGTACACAACGTTCTCCACAGCCGTATGTAACCTATCACGAGGAATATTTGTTATGTTGTCCTTTAGCATAGACCAATTTGATACTCCACCAACATAAACCAATAACCCCAGAGCCAAAAATCGCATGGCGTGAAGTCAGGGGAACGAGGCGGCCATGCAACTGGAAAACTGCGACTTATGCCTCTATCATCAGTGAAGTTTTGACGCAACAGCTGATTTACCTTATTACTAATGTGTAGCGGAGCACCATACTGCCTAAAAATTGTCTGTTGGAGACGGTTTCTTTGCTGAAGTTGTGGAATAACAAACGTTTACAGCATTTCGTGGTACCTTTTTGCATTTATGGTGAACGTTTGGAGTCCTGTCGGAGTGATGGTCTCAAAAAACAAATGGCCCAATTACGAATGTGAAACCACACCAACGGCTGTGAAACCACACCAAACAGTGACTTTTGGGGAATTTAATGGGATTTCGTGCACGGTGTGGGGCTGCTTAGAAGCCCAAATTAGGCTATTTTGTGTGTTTACGGATCCATTGATATAAAAATGGCACTCATCTCCCCACAGAATGTGCCATGGGAAAGCATCATCAATTTCTACCCTAGCAAGAAACGATAGAGCGAATGTCGCTCGCTTATCATAATCACTTGGTTTCAGTTCGTGCAAGCGGCTGATTTTGAAGGGGTAAAATCCAATAACGCGTTCCAAAACTCTCCATACCGTGGAATAATTCAGGTCCAGGTCCAATTGTCGAGCTACACCCCGGTCGTTGCTAGTACCAGCAATGGTTCCCTGCGATCCTTCGACAATTGCAGTTGCCACATCAGTTATTACATCTTCTGATACTGGTTTACGTCCTCTTCCAACGCGAATTTCAGTGACCCCGTTTCCTCGAAGTTCTTAATCATTTTCTTAAGACTTTTGAGCGATAAAGATCCCTTTCGTAATTTTTTTCTGGTTCGAAATTCCCGAATAGCTGCGGATGCATTACAATCATTCATGTAATTCATGACCTGTCTACTACTTGCTTTCATATCCCCTATTACTGGCGCTGTCATTGCATAACATTTGCATTTTTCTTTGATACCCGTATTTTATTATTTATTTAAATTATTATTTAAATTTCATTATTTTATTTATTTACCGTAATTATGCTAATTCTCGTTATTGTAATCTACAGCAGCGCCACAAAATTCCCTAGCGGTGATTTTTGGAACTAGAATTTTTCACGGAATCCTTTTTCCCATGTCTTGATTAGTCTAAATACCAAGTTTGGTGACATTTCGGCTATTAGATCGCGCTACAGGGCGCTCCAAACACTGTCATTTTTAAAAATATCACCTTGCATTTTATCCAATGCCATTGAGACGAGAACGAGAATAACCTACAGTCAGTAGACCTCCAGCTGCGATGAAGATAGATTCTACAATATTACAGTGACTCGAACGGTAATTCTAAATGTTAGGTGTTCCGTTTTGACATAAGTTCTGCTTTGATGTATATTTTCTTTACAACTATTCCTGCGTTCTGTTAATAAATCCTTTTAGAGCTAGCCGGCGTTTGTGTTTATAATAACCGGTAAAACATGGCCTTATTAAATCTATCTGAATTAGAACGTCGAATGAAATATACGAAGTTATTGTTTTAATTTAAGTTTAAAATTCTTTTTTAATTGATTATTTGTTATAAACTGTTTCTTTAAGCAAATGTAAATTCTTTACTGAAATCAGATTCGTAGAAACTACATGAAAGCATTAAACGAAAGCCAACAGCTTTTTTTGACACGAAGGTTGCATATAAACTTCAATTAATTTGTTTTAATGGGCATAATAAATTAAATTATGGCTTCTACTAGCATACTTAACGCATATTTTTGAAGACAAAATTTTGAACAGACCCATTGATATTGTTGCATAGAATTTAATTTCGATTCTGAGTAAGAGCAGCTGACAGTTTTCCCCCACTCGGCGGAGTTCCATACTACAGGTTATACCGCACATTATTAAAATACAATTTTTTATTTGCTTTAATGAATGTTTTGAAAATACTTCTTAAAATGAAAGAAAATAATGACCAAAATAAAATTAATATTTAAAACTGAAGTAAAAGCGTTACTGCTGTGAGTATTGCTTAATATTTTATTAAGATTAAAATTAAAAGAATTCCTTTTAAGTAAAACGGCCGAGCGGTAAAGTCGCTGAACATTGGTAGTTCGGTCCGAGGTTCAAATCCCGCGAACGGGCTGGCTGCATGGGTGTTTTCGTGGTTTTCCCCATGTGTAACATGTATACGAGCCAGTTTCCCTTAGAAAGTCCTCCTCGAAGGCATCCCTCCCCTTAGGCAGATAGCCCTAGTGTGCTTTGCCATAATTAAAATACACCACACCTTTTAAATAAAAGCTTTTGTTAAGAAATTTACTTTGTTCTGAAAAGTAGTAAACGAATATTTGAGCAAATTATTATGTGTGATTATGATATCCATGATTATATACTATAATAATTTTCTATATATAATTTGAATTTTTGTATGCTTAATGTTTTATTCTGCTTAACATTAGAAGACTTCAATTTAAATAAAAGCTTATTATAAGACATTTTTTTATCTTCTGATAAATAGTTAACTAATATTTGAGCAAATTACTATATTAGATTAATAATTTTTCTGGATATAATATGAATTTATAAGGATTATTTATGATATTTATAAAGTTATGATAACTTTAAAGTTTGATTTTCTGTCAACAGTTTTAAATGATAAATTTGAGAGTAACACTGCTTACATTTATAAATGTTGTTTAACAGCGTGATAAACATTTCGCTTAAAAACAAATAAACATTAAACCAAATAAACTCAAATAAATATTTCACTTTTCATTATAAAGGTTTGTTATTATTATGAACTTGAAAGTAGTGTTAAGTGTAAACATACTTTAGTGTGAATGAAATCGAAAGAAGAAAAATAGCTAATTCCACTTCTTCTTTTCCTTCAGTCCATGAGCCCTTATATAATTATGGCTTACTTCGACAATGCACGAAAAGAAGATTTAAAAACTCTAGCTACAGAATTGGATTTGGAAGTTATCAATACCATGTGAGTGATAGACCATAAAAATCATATCGTCAAATCTGACACACTGTAAAAAAAAAATCTGTAAAGTTACTAAGAAAAGTCGTGGAAACTGGGATGCCATGGATTATTTGAGTAATCAAAACAGGAATTTTCTTAGTAACTTTACAGAGATTATACCTGTAATGGTTACAGATGTTTGACATGTAATGTTACAGGAAGTTATTCTGTAGGCATAACAAAGTTTTTGTATGTTGATTACCGAAGCATATGCCTGTAAAGGTTACAGATCTTTGATCTGTAATTTTACAGGAAATTATCGTGTAAGTATAACATGTTTTTCATATGTGATTTACCAATGTAAACATCTGTAAAGATTACAGGAAATAATAGTGTAAGTAGATCGTAATTTTTGAATGTGAATTACTAAAGGGAATATTTGTAGATTACTAGTGTTCTGCTTGTAAGGTTATTGCAAGTGATTATGTAAGAACATGTATTTTCATGTGAAATTTTAAAGGATATATATGTAAAAGTTGCAGATAATTTACTTAAAAGTTCTTCCAAATAATTATTCATATAGAACATATTTGTCTTATACAAAATACAAAAATGATGTATTCCTAAATATTAAATATTTTGATTGTAATATTACTATAAATAATTACACATGTAGAACATATGTTTTATGTGAAATGTCTACAGCTACTGCTTGTAACAAAATATGCTGCATTTATTTATTTGTGGGGAAAGGGAAGTTATATGTAACTTCCCTTTCCCCACAAATATTAAGTTTTTTTTTAAGGAAAAATACCTTAGATTTTCTAAAAGATATACAACATTTTCTTTCAAAATATTTCCAATGTTAAAAAGAAGCTCAAATTTTATGTTTTTCTTACATCTGCATTACTTTCCTTTATTGAATTTTAAGACATCTCAAAGTTACATATGCATCACGAAATAGCTGGAAAAAAAACTTGTGTATTAGACTTAATGGTTTTTTGGCAATAAATTAGTAATGTTCTAGAATTCCCCCGCTGAACACTGGTAGTTCGGTCCGAGGTTCAAATCCCGCGAATGGGCTGGTTGTATGGGTATTTTCATGGTTTTCTCCATGTTTAACATGTATATAAGTCAGTTTCCCTTCGAAAGTCCTCCACAAAGGCATTTCTCCACTTAGGCAGATAGACCTAGTGTGCTTTGCCATACTTAAGTAAACTAAACCAAATCATTCTCCTTATACCCAACAGTGTAATCTAAAGAGACTGCAATTGGATATGATTACAGTAAAGAAATATTTTAATGAAATTGTTTCAATAAACAATTCTAAATATTTTTTCAAATTCTAAAAAAAATTACTTATGTAACTCAACAATGAACTTAAATTCAGTTATCACAAGTTATCCAAAATTATTTTCATGCTTAATTGCATTATTCATTTTAATTACAACATATAATTCTTTTAGGCATAAATGCTTTTTAATCTCTTCTGCTACTGACCATTAATTGAAATAATAGATTAATTAATCGGACAGTTGTACAGGTATTTTCCCAGATTTAAAACTTTATTAATAAATTACATTCTTCTCATTGAATACAAAATTGAAGAATTAGTTAGTCCTAAATTTAATTTTTCAAGTATTCCTTCTACTAAAACATTTATTGCCTACAGGCAGCCAGGCAGTAAGCTGAACACTAGCATTTGGCTCTAGATTTAAATCCTAGAGAATGGGCTGCCTGTGTAAATGTTTGTGTAACATGAAGTTTTCCTTAAAATATTCCTTTCCTTGGACAGATGGCCCTCTCTTGCTTTGTCATATTTCAAATAATCAATTCAAGCATTTAATGTAGGTATGACTTCACAACTTCGTCCCAAATTCTAACTGAAAAATTGAACAGAATCCCCTGATACTGTGTTTATAATACATGATGAATATAGAATGATCTTAAAAATTTAAGGAAGAAAATATAATGTATTTGGAAATGCCTTGATCCTATAATTATATTTTTCTCTGCTATGCCTAGAAAATTAAGAAAAGAATGTAAAAACTGAAGATAAAGAATTCAGCGTTAATAATTGATATGATAGTAGTAATAAACTAAAAATTTTTAATGAAAAATTGATAATGCATAATGGCTCCTTAAAATTTTAATTTTCTATCCTACTATTAATGGAACTAATTTATCACTATAATCAAAATGACTCAGATTTTCTTTCTTTAACTGATGTCAAAAATACGATGATTATTTCAAAATTCCTGTGGATGATTTAATTGTTCTCAAAATTTTCTATTCATTTATTAAATGGTTCAGATTAATGTTTTTGTTATCATTATTTCAAACGACTTTTTAAATCTTCGGGAAAAATGTTTAAATCTTCATTCAACAAAATTATATTTTTAGATAGATTTTTATGGAATAAAAAATTCTGTAAGATAATATTCATTCACACAAGATATTAACTTAGTATTTACTCATTACTTTACAAGTATTCGATGAAGCCTTTTAGTGTAACATACAGGTTACATAAGGAACCATTTCATTTTAACGTAATATTCCATAATCATATATTTTATTTCAAAAAATATCATATTTTGAAAATATTGGTTATTGCAATGGATTTCGACTCTTTATTCCAATACACAGAATATAGAAACAAAAATAGGTTTATTTTTATTTGAAAACTATCCAAAAGGAAAATAAAATAAAAAATAGGTAAAATTTATATTATTGTTATTTTTAATTAACTAGTTGTGAAGGTGCAGTCCTCTTCTTCTTAGGATTCAAAGCATGGCTCCTAAATAAAGAAAAAATCACATTCGTTAGAAGTACATAATATATTCTAAATTTGTTATGTGACATTTTAATTTAGAATCTCTTCATAATAATTGCATGCACTTGCACATATTCCAAATGATTTAAATCTTTTTTTAAATTAAATAATTAAATTGCAAACAAGATTCCTTTTGGTCCTTTCATGAAATCATAAATGGCATGTATCATCCATTTTTGAAGCAAAAACAGTACAAATTTAAATAATTCATTTTGCAGAAAATAATTTGAGGTTTATTAGATATTTACTATATTTATTTGTAATATAAAATAAATCTGTAAAGTAGTTTTAATAATGATCAGATTTTTTTTAAGATTAATTTCTCTAGAAATTGAAATGTATTAAGGTAGCACTTCTCAATCTGTGGATCATACAGCTTGCCCTCATGGTCCTCCGAAGTTTCCAAAGGAGACAAAAAAATTTAGTTGAAAAATCTCAGAGTTTAAAAAGTTACATATGACAATCATCTATCACCTTTTCTCGTAAGATAGACATTTTATGAAATTTATTATTGGTTACCCTACTTACAGACTTCCCACTCAGTCTTAGCAGTAAAAGATGGATTTAAAGCACTATAACTGTGGTACTTACCACCATATATCCAAAATACTATCATATATCCACTAAGACTGTGGTCTTACCATCATATATCCAAATATAGAAGAGCCATGCAAGAATTACAAATCATCCTTCTCATTAATAATCTTGAAATATTAGAAATATAACTTTTCTTCAATGGACTTAATTATGAAATATAACGGATTTAATTATATATTAAAATATAAGTGTACTAGTAGTAATATATGCTAAAAAATTGCTTTCGAAGGGAACATCAGCAAGGTGATTCACAAATTATGATAATTCACATAATCTCTATTCGAAAAAGGTTTGAGAAACGCTGAAACAGGAGAATAATTAAATTATGGTTAATACTGGTAATTTCAGCCATATGCTTTAAGCTTGATGATCAACATTAAAAAATTCTCAGAAAGTGTTAGATCAAAAACTACTTTTCCACATAATATGAACTTATACGTAACAGCATTTAATACTTAGCTCACTGGCAAAATATACAAAATTTTGAAATGCAAGTATATATATATAAGGCCAATAATATATTTATCAACAATTAATGCATGAACTTCAATACTTACACAATTAACAAACACATGAACAATGATGTTACATGCATTCATCTTCTGAATTAACTAGTCAGTTTGGGTATTTTCTATCTTAGATGTCGCAAAAATTGATCGTGAATTTAATATTTTAAATGTTCCTCTCATAGACATTTTAATACTTGTATTTTTTACATAGAGTGTCATCTTTAGTTTTACAGATATTCATTTGTTCACTTATTACGATTAAATTTTACAGACAGAACAGATGATACCTGATTACATTAAGTGGTATTTAAGACAAACTTACTTACTGGTACTTAACACAGTTGCTAGAAAAATATTACATAGTGAAAGACAGGGTACAAAGTCAGAATCTGAAAACTTATTGAGTTACACTAAGCTATTTAATGCTTGAAATATTTATGATTAGATAATATCTTTTACATCATCAATATCTAACAGTGATATGATATACTTTAAGTATACAGTAAAACCACTCTATAACTTTTCCATAATTTTGTACAATTTTGATATTTAATGGAGGTGGTTACTTCACAAAGCATGATTCTCAGTGATAATTAATATCAATGTTTGTATCACCAGAATACTTGACATAATCACTTAAAGAGGTATAGTTGCTGAGGAAGGTTTTTCTATACTTCAAACAATGGTTTACATATTTTAAAAAGTATATTTTTCTGACACTGTTATTTAAAAAGTGTATAACTCCTTCCACTCTTAAGCATAAAAATTTGAAATTTTTATGCTTAAGAGTCATTCATTTATAGCTGTAACTTACAGGAAGATATCTTAAATGCCTAAAATGTTTTAATTTATGAAAAACAGCAGTTAGAGTATATTGAAGGGTGCTCCCTGTATTATCAAGGGAGCGCAAGTTTGTGCAATTCTCTGATGTTTTCTTAAGTGAAAATAGGTCGATGTGTACATGGATAAAGTCAAGGGAGTGCGCGATGCCAAGTTTGTACAATTCACAGATTTTTTTTAAGTGAAAATAGGTCGATGTGTACATGGATACCGAGTATGTGCAATCTGTCTTCGTGTAGCGGCGGTTTTTGGCACACAAATCGTCGCTACACAAGCCAAAATAACATGGTCAAAGAATTGCACAAACTCGGTATCCATGTACTGCCAAAAATCGCCAAATTTTGCCAAGGGGCACCCATAAATATGCTTTTACCAAAACAAGCTTTAAGGCATACTGTCAATTACATTTTAAATTCCAGTGATTTTTCAACACTAGTTCAAATACTCTAAGCATATGTTTGCATAAGTTGCATAACTTTTGCATCAGCAAAATTTATAACTTAGCAAATATGAACTATGAAAAAAAATATTTGAGCTTACCTTGACCCTTGGATTTACTAAATCTATGACACTTTTAACGCCAAAGAAATTCGATGACCGAAAATACGCGATGATTTATTTAATCTGGTTTTAAAATGGGTCATTTTAAGTTTGGCTATATCAACAACTTATATTACTCAGTATTGCTGGATAGTGAATTTGTAATTCTTTTTCATTCTTGAAATGTATACATATGACAGAATTGGAATAAAAATTTTAGGTTTTTCAGATGAACTCATAGATTGAACTAATTTGTTGAATTTTATCAAGTAGTTCTTAAAAATACAACCAACGATTAATTAAAACCAACTGCAATTCAAATGGATACTCTTTGTCAAAAAGGAGCAGTAGAACTTATTTTAAACATTCAGCAATAAATAGTTTTCTGAATATATTTTTTAGCGTAACGGCAGTTTCAAACATAATAAAGAGAACAACATTCATTCTAATGAGGATAATTTTGAAAATAATTCACATTAAAATATATCTGAAAGAGATTTTTAAATGAAAAGATGACACAAAATAATTATTTTAAAAAAAATACATGTTATCTCAGATATAGAAGAAATTTGGCATTGAGCTGAGTATTGAAATTAATATATGCAACTGACGTATCATTACTAATATTTCCATGATTTGATATTGAATGCTATAACTATTAAATATTAGCAAATGCATTTTATAATGAACTTTGCACCAAAATTTATAGTAAATTTATATGTAAATTTACATTGTAAGTACTAGAATGAATGTTGTACCATTTTATTAATATTTTACTTTTCAACAAGCATAAAGGAAAAAATAGAATTTTTTTCTTTAATGTTCCTAGTATGTTACATCATAGTTAAAAATATGTCAAAGTCACGGCATTTCGATTGCCTTTTGTAAATGTTGGTTATAATGTAACTTAATAGATGCTTTATAAGTTGGTAAAGACTGTCCTGGATTAAAACTATCTTTAACACAAAAAATAATATACATTGAATACTTTTACAAATATGTAATTGCTATCCGACTATATAATCTTTTAAGGCGAACTTATCGCATGTATTAATGAAATTATATTCCATTTTTAATGTATGTTAAGTTATTTTGTCGAATTTTTTAAATATATTACATTTATTTTTCTTTTTCGTTGAGATTAATAATAACATACATAGTGTAATAATGCTCTGAAAAATATTCTAAAGCAGTTCACGCTGGGATTAATGATAACATGTATGGAATAATAATGTTACATCTGTCAACAAAATGAAAAATATGAATATTCTAACGCGATATGTTTTAAAAGATACATAAATATTTAACATGAGAAATTATTAGACTATAGATAGAACATTAATATTAAGCTTATTTGTTTTTAAACTAACATATTAACAAATTTGTTTCTGTTTATAAATATGAGCAGTTTAACTGCAGACACCTGCAGATGTAACGAATAAAAGTTGTTATTTTACTAAATGGAACACAAGCTCTGTGATTTGAACTCTAACAATAATTCAACACAGGTTTATTTAGGAGCATTAGAATTATAAGCTAAACATTAAAAGAATTTAATTATAGATAGTGTAAAGAACATAACAAATACATTACATAAAATTAGTAAAATACACGTCAAACACTATTTCGAACTTACCTCGACCATAGCAAAAATAATGGCTAACATGGCGACTATCGTTGAACTCTCCCGCTAAGACGCTGTTTTTCCACCTTCTTCCTGATTGGTTCTTCTCTCTCAGCCGTTTTAAGCCACGTGATCACACGCTACGGACAAAATCCAAGCAAAACTTCTTGAAAACCTCCTGTAGAGTTTACAGTTTCGTTTGGTTCTGTGTTCGTTACAGGTATTTCCTTCGTAATTGTTCGCATTTCTGTAACTATACAAGACTTTTGTCTGTAAACTTCGATGTTTTTTTTTTTACAGTGCACTTATGATGAAGCTTTTACCAATAATCTTCTAGAAATTCTAATCAAAACTAGACAACAAAACGTAACTGAAAACAAAGATATAGAAAAACGCCAAAGAAAAGAATAAGACCTGTTATTAGAGTCGGAAAGTTTAAAATTGAACCTAGCAGCTGCTGGCTCAAACCCTAACTATGGCACCTTTACTTTGAGATACACCTTTACTACCTTTACTTTTAACAAGTCAAATAAATAGTCGAATCCGTCTATGTTTACTGAAACTTATGACATTGCAGCCAACCTACAAATTTTTGAAAGACAATGTGAGAACGTTAATATAAAAGAAATATATTACATTACTCACCTCCTAACCAGCAGACATTTCATAAAATATTTTGCAAGAACACAAAGAAAAATTAGAAGATTTCTTTTGCGTAAATACAGTTCTACTCAAGTTTTAAATTCAGTGTTTAATCATTTCGAATCAAATTTATAACACACCAGAGACAGCCTAAGACCTTATGTAAAGAACTTACAAATTAAACAATTTTCTGGAAAAATGGCTACGCAGCCTCTATGTTACAGACTTTGAATTACTCAAAGACCTTAGTACTTAGGGATTAGCTTAAAAAAGAGTCAGTAATAATGTTAAGAAGCATTTTGCTGAAACATTTCCTCTGAATTCATCTTCATAATTTTTATTTGAGTTAGTACAGAAATTGGATGATTTCGAAGCTGCATGTGTTCCAATATGGACTTTAAAAATCAAACCCTGTACGGCGAAACAATCCTTTCAAAGAAATTAATCCATCCAAAACAAAAGTAAAAAAAAAAAAAAAAAAAAAATAAGCGATGTACAGAGAAATATTAAACATTTTCAAACCGTAGTAAGCAGCAATGACAGGAAAATCCGATCTTCTTTTATATGCTACGGATGAGGAAATACTGGTTTTAACAAGCCTAAGTGTATTCCCTCTAAAGATTTCAAATTAATTTAATTTTGGCATTGCACAAATCTGATCCTGTTTCTCTTCCACACAGACTGCTATATTTCGAATTAGTATTGGAGGTGTTCCCAATACTGTCTTCGTCTACAGTGGTGCTAGTCAATCAATCGCAAGGGAATCACTCTATCATATTCTGCAGTAACAAGGTTACAATATTTGAAACGACGGCACTACGGGTGTCTTTTGCTGTGCAACGGTGTTGGCAGCAATGGTTGCTACAAGGAAATTGCCGACGAAATGAAGGATCTGGAAGGCAAAGGAGCACAAATGCGAGGCAAGATAGGATGATCGTTCGCCAGGTCCGAACCGCAATCATTCGCCCAAACGATATCATTGTCGACTAGTCAACGCCCTACAGGCCCACCAGCGGCCGAGCGGTAAAGTCGCTGAACACTGGTAGTTCGGTCAGAGGTTCGAATCCCGCGAACGGGCTGGCTGCATGGGCGTTTTCGTGGTTTTCCCCATGTGTAACGTGTATACGAACCAGTTTCCGTTAGAAAGTCCTCCACGAAAGGCATCCCTCCCCTTAGGCAGATAGCCCTAGTGTGCTTTGCCATAATTAAATACACCACCACCACCACCACCACCAACGCCCTACAGCCACGTCTACACCTCCCGTGTACCGTCCACTATCTCATGGCTATTGTCTGAAGCGAGGTTATGCTCGCAAAGGCATTTAAGACTTTTGCCTTTGACCCCAGAACATCGGCGGAGTCGTCTGGAGTGGTATCGCAGCCAATCATCATGACTCCCATCAGACTGGCATAGTTTAGTGTTCAGCGATAAATCCCGCTTCACTCTTGAAGCAGATGACCACTGTGTTTGTCTCTGAAGACGGGGCCAGCGGTCCCAGTCAGCCTTTGTTTTACATAGGCATACAGCCATAACCCCTGGTGTGATGGTGTGGGGCGCTATTTCTCATGACAATAGGTCATCTTTAGTAATGCTCCGAACATCTTTAGTTCAACGATATGTTGATACCATCCTGCGGCCAGTTACGTTAACCTTCATAGTACGTCATCCTGGGGCCATTTTCGACCAAGATAATGCCAGGCCACATACCGCTCGCATATCTCTGGACCGTCTTCGTATGGTTCATACTCCTCCTTGGACAGCAAGTTCACCAGACCTTTCACCAATCGACCATGTCTGGGACATGGTAGGCCGCCAGATTCGGGATCGCAGATCTGAAGCGACAACTGATGAATGTCTGGCAGAATGTGTCGCAAGATGACATCAGGGCCTCTAACACTCCTTGCCTCGACGAATTTAAGCATGCATTGCCGCCAGGGGCGTTTCGACCAACTACGTACTAATTTGAACACTCAGTGGGTGATCGTGAGCCGTAAACAGGTACTATGAACTGGATTTTTTAATCACAAATCAGGGAAGATTTCCCTCGTACCTCAGCGCGTTCTGGCATCAAAACGTAAAATGCGCCAGCGGTGCTTCAGCTTCTTCAGCGGACGTATCATATTACATCCACGACTGTTCACTCGCTTCTCCCATAAGAGCCTTCCTCCCTGAGCTCCAGGGATCACATAGCCTCAAAGACCTTCTTCAGGATTAATACGGACAGCGGGACGTCAGAACTATCGTAGAGTATGTATATTCTAAGAGTAACATAATCATAGCAGATAACCAGGTCTAGGCACCTGACAAAATGTAAAGGCAGCAAGCCTCTACTCATGTATGTATGTAAATAGCTCTAAACTAACTACCCCTTTTTGCTAATTTTATACTAACATTCCCAAAAAATTGTAAGTTGGAGCACCCAACAAAAGTAATAACTAATGTTAAATCTGTTTATCAATAATGTTGAAAAGATAAACAACCAACCTTATTGATACGATCAGAATAACATGACTGACTTGTAGTGCCCACTGAGAGGTGAGGCAGGCAGAATAATAATAAATAAAATAAAATAAAATAATTATTTTATTATCTATGTAAGAGCTATACACATATTCAATTTCATCAAAAACAACCACTTCCTTCATGGTGCTTCGATATTTTTGCAAAAGAGTGTATGTACCTCACATTTTTGAAAGCTTCATTTATCTTCAGCCAGTGGACGATACAGAGAATTGAGGGACACAGATTAGGCAAGAGCGAAAAAAAAAACAAAAAGGGATGCATTCAGAAGAAGCATCCCTGAGAAGATAAGAGTAAAAAAAGGTCTGGGTTCTTAATTGAAATTTTTCTTCTGTCTGATTGGAGAAAGGATAATGCATTGCTGTGTGAAAAGATAACGCATTGCTGTGTGAAAAGATAACGCATTGCTGTGTTACTTAATATGATGTGGATTAATTTTGAAATGACGCACTTTAAGTTGATATATTATAAATAGTCACTATTTTTATTACAGAAATGTAAAATACCCAAATTAAAGTAAAGAAAAAAAGGGGTTATTGCAAAATTATAGTTAGTAGTTTCTTTTACATTTTTATCTCACATATTAGAAGCTATTTTCTCCCTCCTTTCCTCATGCTTTCGTGGTGTGATCGCAAGCACTTGACACATATTCGGGAGGTCCAGAGTTTGAATCCCGGCAGAGTATTGCGGATTTCTTTAGTTTTCGGACATCGAAAAATTCTAATAGGACTCTACAGTGGCCCCCAAACTGAAAAGCTGATGGACGGCAATTCGTTACCCCAAGAATTCTGCGATTGATTCCCTTCCTCCCTCAAAGGTCCCAGTCACGCTTTTAATGAGGGAGTATCTAGGGCATTTCCCCCCTCCTTTCATCGTGCCTTTGTAGTGTTACCAGAAGCCCAGTGATCGGGAAGTAGTGTAACTAGAAGTGCATAAATTTGAGAGGTCCAGAGTTCGAATCCCGGCGTTGCGCAATTTTCACGTTTCTGCATCTATATAAACTAACGTCTCTAAAATATACATATATATATGTACGCATGTATGTATGTATAAAAGTTTAGAAATTTAAAATGAAATCAACAAATTAGTGAAGTGGCTCAGCTTGCTACAAATTTAATTAAGTAATGAAGAGACACTAATTAAATAACGTACTACATCGTTGACCCCTTTTTGCATTTCATTATGATCTTAAGCGACACTAATCTAAAAGACAAATCTAATGAGACGCTGGTTGTTCATTATTGTTATGTTCACTCAGGCGATCGCTGCTGTGGGCTTTTACTTTTCTTACAGGATAAAGCGCGTAAAGTTTCATTATCTTTATCTAACTAGTTATTAGAATTTAGATCTTTATTGTCATTTCTGTCTTCCATTTACCTACCAAAATGCATATTTTGTTTTAAAGTATTTAATCAGAGGTTTTTGGAAATCAGAGCGTGTTTCTGCTTCTCGAGTCCACGTTTCTAAGTTTCGATAGTGCTGTCAAGTATTAAATTCTTCGGCTTTGCATGATAGCTGCCGATATTTAAATTGTTAATACATATATTATATATGTAAATTGTAAATAACTGAAATTTGAGCCACCATCTCACTGGCATTAAACCTTCTGTGTAGCCCTCTCGCTTGATTCATTTGTGTATGCCTTGGCTATTAAACTCAGTTTTAAATTTGAATTTGATCTTGATGTCACAAGTGGTTGGCTGATTTTTTGTCAAACACAAGACGTGTATTTATGTTCCAATTCTGATTTAATAAAAAGTTCTGCTAAACCTTCTTAGGACGTTTATGAAATTCTTTTCAGACACAGCAATAATTCGGTCAACGTCTACACGGAGTTTGGATTTTGTTTATGCCACTAAAGAACAATAAACTCTATAAGCGCTTATCAATGTATGTTAGAATCGTGTCGTTTCCTGGACGATTCTGTATCATTTCCATTTCCGGTATCTCCCCCACAACATGAGGATAATAACCTATTTTGCTAAATGTTAGCCTGTCCTTGGCTTCAAATCTTTAGTGCATGTATGGTATTTTATACTATATGATCAGGAGGCTATGGGTGATGGCGAAATGCCGCATTTTCCACATGCTTTTTTATTCACATAGTGGTGTAGTGTTAATGCTTCAACGGTGTGGTGTTGAACTCCACTGAAAACTCTAATGATGGAACACCGCATAAAAATTTTATTGAATGACCAAAAAAATGGCTACATACCATTAACAAGAGAAAACCCTATCTCTATTTAAACAAATTCAAATTCTCTGTATTTTACGTTCGAGAGCAATACGTGGCTCTCGAACCTGCGTTTGAAACGATGCCAACATATTAATATTATTTTTAAAACAATTAATTCAACTTAACAACTATTGAAAACGTATTCGGATGTTAAATAATAATAGTATTAATTTTATGCTCTCGAGACATCCTTGACCTTATTAATCTTCAGTTTCTTCTTCCTTTATGCGACCTCTTAGAAAGTCCTCTACGAAGGCATCCCTCCCCTTAGGCAGATAGCCCTAGTGCGCTTTGCCGTATTCTCAATACACCACCACACCTTGATGCGACCTTATCACAACATGTTTGATATTCTTGAAAGTTTCGTGACATTCATTGTGAAGTCCAGAAGCTTTATTTTTAAGTATAAAGGATTTTAAAGTACAATACTTACAAGAAAACGTTCACAATATTCTAATCATCCAGAAATACATAAAACTAAAATATAGCTATTAGTATTTTTTATATAGTAAGGAAAGAAGTTGTTGAAACGAAGTTCTTTTTGAGAAATTTGATCATTTATAGCGGGCTTTCAGACAACTTTTAAAAGTTTGTGAAATCTCCAAAATAACAGCTACGCCAAGTGTAGTAATTTTTTATGTTCTCAATTTCCTATAAACATTGATTTAGAAATCATTATTTTTTTATATACTTTTATGCCAGCAGAAGTATTTTCAGTTTTTTTTTTAGCCTCCGAGAAGGGGGTGCTGGCGAATGCTGTTTTCCAATAATTCCGATGTTTCATCTTAAATGCTTAATCAGTTTTCCTATAAAACTGCAATCTGCACTTACTTGAAGTCTGATTGCATTTGGTAGGGAGCATATAGTTGATTCGACACTCAAAAAAGAAGGCAAAAAAATTACCTCTTAAATTTATATGTATGTAAGAAAAATAAAGAAAAAAGAAATTTTTTTATGTGGGGGGGAGGGTCAGCAGGACAAATTTTTTCTCAGAATTCACTGCGAAAAATATAAAATATACATAAAATGTATTTTTAACTTATTGAAAATAAAATTTTTCTTTACACTGCGATCTTTCCAGAAATAAATCTTAAATTCAATTTTATTACTGAAACTTAATAATTAGGCATTTCCCTTCGAATTTAGTTTGACGTATTCATTGTCTCTATTTAGTGAGGAATTTGGTTTTAGTTTTATAATTTTATGTTTTTTATCATTGTATTCAGTTCCTGTAAAAAAGATATTTTGTTACAATTATTCTGAATAAATAATTTGCATGCTTACAGATTATGTTTAGTTTAAATAAAAAAAAATCACCTACAAATCTAACGAAAGCATTGCCCCGAAGCTCGTAAATTTTATATTTTGTTTGACAGAGGATAAATAATTCTTTCCTTCTTATAACCTTATTATTTCAATAGAATATTCGTGTATACGAGCCAGTTTCCCTTAGAAAGTCCTCCACGAAGGCATCCCTCCCCTTAGGCAGATAGCCCTCGAGACTTTGCCATAATCACAGACACACTCAATACAATATTCGCATTACGCTTTCCTTTCAAAGCAATCCTGGCTGTCCTATGTAGCTAATTAATAATCAAATTCCTTACGGCATATTGATGACGTCGTACATATATTCACTTAAATGCAAAATGCTGTCTCTTTCTTCCACCTTTTTATTTTCTATTTTTGGCAACTAGAAGTTATGATAATTTTTTTTTTCAAGTTGCAGTCAACTTGTTTGCCAAAGTTTAAAAATTAGAAAATCTTTGGTTTATATTTAACTCTAAATTAGGTCTTTACTTGGTGACATAAATAAATTCAAAAAGTTATTTACGTTAGAAAGAACATTATTTCAAGATTACATAGAAGACAATTGAAATTAACAAATTTTACCCGAAAGGATATTAAATTCGGACATTTGATTTCAGAGACTTTAATATAATATGAATATTCAAGGAAAATTACGGTTTCAAGACGAAGTAAAAGAAGAAATTTTTTCCGCATCAGCTGAAGAGAATACTTCTAAAAATGCATTTGATCACACATCTGATAACAAGAGATTTATAAAAATCAAAAAGTAACTTGCAGAGGGTTCAAGATAAATTAAGCAGGTGAAAAATGTATAGCATTTTTATTTTAAAACAGAGAGAACTCTTTTTGCTAACGGCGTTACTCTGAGGATAAAAATAAAATCTTCCTTGCAGCCACTGCGTTCAGTATGATTTCAATCCATGTCGAACTAGCTGTGTTCACAAGTTTTGCGTCCTTAAAAACTCTTGTAATTCGATTCAGTTCCCTATTTTCATTTGGCGTAAAATTATCATGTTTCTACTGCACTTCTGTGTTATGCGTTCATCTGCATGCTATGGAATTAAGCACTAAAACGATTAAAACATTTCTTCACAGTGAACTAACTCTCCAGAATTTCATGCACTCTAACCTAATTTTTCATGTCTCAAATTTCATCAGTTATTTTAAAAATTTTATTTTTTGTTTGTGTGTTGTTTGCTTTCAGTTTTTATCTCTTTATTCATTATTTTATATTTTCAGTGAGTGTATCGATCAGCCTGTAAACTTTCTAAATATGAAAACCCTTATTTTGAAGATTTTTGAATGTCACCAAACTCTGTATCTTTTTTTTTTTTTTTTGGTGTATTTAATTATGGCAAAGCACACTAGGGCTATCTGCCTTAGAGAAGGGATGCCTTTCGTGGAGGACTTTCTAAGGGAAACTGGCTCGTATACACGTTACACATGGGGAAAACCACGAAAGCACCCATGCAGCCAGCCCGTTCGCGGGATTTGAACCTCGGACTGAACTACCAGTGTTCAGCGACTTTACCGCTCGGCCGCTGGTGGGCCCCCAAACTCTGTATCACCAAACATCTTTAATTTTTTCGAATTCGAAAAGCTAAATCATTTTTCGCTATTCGAATAGCTAAATCATTTTCGAATTTTTGACTGTTTATTAACGTCTATTTTTGACTGTTTATTAACGTCTATTTTTTTCTTGTTTAGCATCAGAGATGTAATTAGTCTCGAAACTCACGTTTTATTCGTATCACTTTTCAAATTGTTGCCACCAAATGTTATCGCATCAAATGTATTATTTAAAAACAGTACCTAACAGACGTTATAGTAGTTAGTGGAGTCTACTGCCGGTACGTTTCCGTTTCGCCGGCGCAAATCTCGCCAAGCAAACTTTATTGGCGACAACATACAGTATACACATAAAAAATGTTAACAAATGATAGTTCTAAGATTTTTTTTTTTATTTTGAAGGCATAAACATTTTAATATCGTTTAAAATTTTGTAAAAAGCCAATAAATTTGTAAAAAGACATTAATTTAAGAATTTACTATGCTTTCATGTTTCAACATCCTGATTCGCCGGTTCATATCACGTGATTCCAAGTGATCTCATCTCACGCAAACTACGCTACAAAAATATAATTCTCTCAGTAATTATCTACATTAATTTCAAGTTAAATCTTAATTTGGAATGCAAGAAATATTTCAATTCGTATGAATAGCTTACTCAGAAATTGTGTAAAACCGCAGTGCTTTACTCATTAGAATTAATGAATTTAACCCTTGAGTTTGCCTTTTCTATATTTTCGCTTTCGGGTGAGTGGTGCGATTGCATCCTAATTGACTTAATTACCGCGAATGGCGAATGGGCACAAAATTGAACTATGTAGTAAAAATTCTGTCTAATTATATGCAGTATTGAAGGAAACAGTCAATCTGATAAGAATTGGTTGCGACTTGTTTTGAACTTGAGGCTTAAAGGTTACCAGCGAGGATATCCCGTTTGGTATCAGTTGTACCATTACTGGCGACTTTATCGCCTGCGCCGGCAAAACGGAAAAGTACCCTACTGGCATACCTTAGTGTTTGCGTCCGAATTTCGGAAAAGGCATGGATGTCTGTTCCTTCATAGGAAGCAAAGATGGCTGCCTATCAGTTGCCTCCATACTAAAATGGCCACGACTTCTGGCCTTAGGAGTGCCAATGCTGAACAGGAAAGTACCGCCACTGAATTATTTAACTCTTTGTTGCATACCAATAATCTAGAGAAGTTAAACTAAAATATTTTTATTTTTTCTACTTAAAATAATCTTAGTAATAATAAAAAAATAATTTTATTCAAGTTTCGTTTTAAATAATTGCTACAGTTTGTTCACTACAGTGGACAGCATGCATATACGTACATGCATACAAATTTCTTCCCAACGATTTACGGTAATTGCATTTTGAACTCATTTCCTGCCTTGTTTGCAGTGATCATTAGCATCTTCTAAATGGTAAATCTACAACTGACATGTACATACAGATCCCTCAAAATACCTTCATTTCGTCGATTGTGACTGAATTCCTTTTGCTACGATTTTGTAACCTGTTCCTATTGGATTCAAATATCAAATGTTTTAGAAATTCCTTGCCAAACATAAACATTTCCAGTGGTGTTTTGGCTTGATAAGGGTTTCAATTCACTCTTTTCGGTAAATCTTTATCTACCCACTCCACAATTTTCTCAAACTGACAGTTAAAATAAAATGTCTAAAATTACTCATTATGAATAAAAAATGGCAGTATAAGAAAATGTAAGCAATATTGTATAATGCTTACTATGAGAAATTGTACTAACTTAGAAATAAAAGTAGCAGCCATTTTCCAAATAGCAATGCTTTACTTAACGAAGCTATACAGCCATCTATGATCGACAGTTGAAGGTTCTAATAATATAGAATGAATAAACACAGAAATGGAATCTGTTAAGACATTTACAGAAGAATAAACAAATTTAAACTTTTGTCCACTAGAGTGGACAAGATGCAACAAAGGGTTAAAAACAAATAAATAATAAAGAATCTATATCCATGTATGTTTGTTCCTTGCATTGTGGAAAATCGACAATACGTAGAGCAACAAAACTTGAATGCACGTAGTCCTACACTCGATCATGGGCACCTCGAAACTCGACTTTTGAATTTCGAATTGTTTCTAATTTATTCCCTATTTTGTACAAACTTCACAATTTTTTGTTTACCAAACTCAGATATCTGAAAGTGAGAAGGGGCAACACTTTTCAAAAGAAACATCTTTAATTCCAGCACGCCAGATAATAGCCATTCAGCAAAATGTAAGGTATTTATTTATCTTTCAGTTTTAATCCACATGTTAAGCTACCTAAAAGCTATGTTCTGCCCCTGCCTCAAACAGAATACTAATCATCTCCACTCACGCGAGATTTGGCATTCAGTCAACTGTGCCATCTTTTGTAAAAATCGCATGAGTAGTTTTTAAAAAAATATGCTCTCGAAATTTTAGCTCCTCAGTGTAAATTGAATTTGGTATATAAATATATCTTTTTTCGTTAAATTTATTTGATTCCTTCATTCATAAAGAGAAATCTAAATAAAATTCGCAGGTAAGTTCTGATTAATTTTTTAATTTGTATTTAGCAATTTTTTATAAACTTTTGGAAAAAACTTTTGAATTATAACCTACATAAATTTTGCCATCACCTTAAAGTAGATGCATTTCTAGGTACACCTGTACAAAATTTAAATTTTTTATTCAAAATTTCCCATGATATACCTGAATTTACATACTGGCGTGCTTTGAGATTTGGTATATTTATTATAAGCGATAATAACGCCAAATCTAGTTTACCCACATTGTTAAAATTATTTGGAAGAAGGAACAATGAATTTTCTTTCCCGCTCGTGCACAATGAAAGGCAAAAGAAAATAAGTTACCGTAAATTAAGAATTTTGCCAAGTGAAATAATTATTTTTCGCGCAAAATGAAGGAAGTGTGCCAAGAAGTTTATCCCCAAATTTTACAAAATTTAATAGTATTTAGGCATAATTTGAGTTGTAGAATCGATATATGGAAAACATCGGTACGTCATTTCAGAAAACGTCCGATTTTGAGTCAAAACGCCTATGTTAGAACAATGATATATATAAATCTGATTTGCTTTTAAGAGAGACTTTGGAGAATTGGAAAACGCAAATTAAATTTCATCAGTTGGTTTAGTAGAACAGGAGATACAGAACTGACCTTTATTTTCTTTTTTCTTCTTCTTTTTTTTTTTATTTATTTTTTGTGCAGGTTGTACGTCTGGCGGGTGTTTATTTTTCAAATTACGAAATGTACACTAGATTAGTGTAATTTTGGTCTCCTTAATAACATGCAACACTACAGTTCCTTTCGGCGACAACAGTTTTCTTTTTGAGTTTTTTTTTTTTTTTTTTTTTTTTTTTTAATCTGGACAATAAATTTTTATGGCAGAATGCTAAAATTGTAAAACGTCTCAAAATGAAAAAATGGTGAATCTTTACATTATGGTAACATGGCGATTTTTTAGCGAAAATTTGGCGACCAACCCTGCTACAGCAACCTACTAGTTTTCTTTTGAACGCCATTTTGTTTTCACGAAAAAAAAAACATTTTTTTTTAACTCAACATTTTTTCCAGCTAGCCGAATTACGCTTATACTAGAACTTTTATGTAACAAAAATGTTTAATCATGACGAAGATTAGGTGCGAAATTGGGAGAAAGTACAGAATCGCAAACTGCTTGCCACGTTTTTAAGAATTGCACATACACGGTACCCATGTACACGTCGACCTATTTTCACTTAAAAAAAATCCCAGAATTGCACAAAAATGGCATTGCGCACACTCTTGACTTTATATATGTACACATCGACCTATTTTCACTTATAAAGTCAAAGAAAATTGACAAAAATCCAATTCTTCTTACTCTTGTAAAAAGTTCCAAACAAATAAGTGGACGATTCTGCACTTTAGCAGCGAAATTGTTTCTAAGTGCTTATTAGCTAAAATCACGATCGGAATTTTCCGGAAAATGGCACATTACATACCTCATGATCTCTCGTTTCTCTGAGACAAAATAATCTGTGATTGGAACTGTGTACTTCTCAGATTATTGCTAGTAACCTTTATCGCCTTACCAAAATGTCGCCAAACTACCTGTTACCGTATTTTAAAGATTAGCCAAAAATCAAGTTCCCATTTTTCTTTTACATAAATTTCTTTCAGGTGTTGAATCAAAATCTAAATAGAAAGGTAAGCTTGTATGTTCTTTTATTTAATCATTTCTGTATTCGTTTCAAATTAAGTTATAGATAATGGAAGCTGAAGCCAAGCCAAGGAAAGGGTGAGCAATTACATGTTTATCTTACCACAGCCAAGAAAAAAAAAAAAAAAAACCCGCAAACTCTAAAAGAATCTAACGAAGGAAAAGGATGAAATTTGTCTTTTCACTTATTTCGCAAATCTAGAATTCTAACCAATTAGTTGCGAAGATGTAGGAAAAAAAATTCCACATAATCGATCGCATAAAAATGTAATACAAAAATTGTGTTTTGATGTGTTACCTGAATTTCTTTTCTTAAACGATAAACGCTTTTAGAATACGATAAGCATTAACATTATGCAACGTGTATATTTTATAACATGTGTATTATACATTATTTCGATCATCCTTGTCAAAATTTTAATAGTAATGCATTTATTCTCTTCATAAATGAAATTATTGGAAACACGCTACCAACTGGAAAGTTTTGGATTTAATTTTGATTCAGCTCTTTAGTTTAATTACATCATAACTTTAGCAGAAGTATAATTCGAATTAAAATAGTATTTTTATTCTTGAGAAAGGATATGATTAACTGATTTAAAGCAAAGCCCACGAAGGCTATCTGCCAAACATGATTGCTTTCGTTGAGAACATTTTACTCTGTCATGCTATGGTTTCAGGTGGAGTAACCAAGAAAACATCCATGCAGTGAGCCCGTAGGCCAAGGTTTAAATCAGAGTGGAACTGTTGGTGTTCATCTTTCGTACCCACAAGGTATACAGTCCTGGAGATATAAAAAGGTCCCAAAAGTGTTCGATACTTCATTTAAAAAAGTAATTGTGAAGAGTGGTAGAAATACAATATATTTTTTTAATTTATAGATATGAAAGGAATTTGAAATTTTCCCGTTTTGATATCAAATCCGCAACTCGATTGTATAAACCTTTCTTTCTTTAGCCCCAATGAGCGTTAGTCCAACAGGACTATTATTCTCCAAACGGCATTTTGCGTCGATTCAATATAAATGTCCGTTTCACATTTCAGATTGTTGCCACCATATATTATCGTCATGTATAATGATTAAAGAAACTAAATAATGAAGAATCTGCATGAATATATGTATTTTTCTCGCATTGCGAAAAACAATGGCGCCTAGAGCCATTAAATGTTGAAGAACGTATTCCTCCACCCGAACGTGTTCACATGGAAGCACGAATTTTGAATTTGTTTTATTATCTATTTCATATTTTTTAAATCCTTAAAGAATTTTTGATTAAAAAAAACTCAACGATTTTAAAGCGAGCTGTGGCAACACTGTACGGAGTAAAACATTTTCGTATGCAGCTCGCGAGACTCTCTATCGGAAACTCTAAAGATATGTTGTTTCTGAATATTTTTAGCAAACAATTGCATCAGCCCAAATGCTCTGGAAACGTGCATACTTACGCAAATGAAAAAAAAAAAAAAAAAAAAAAAAAAATATCCCATAAGAGAATAATTATAAAATCATCTGGAAAACACGGATTTTGTCTTTTAGATAGCACCACAAGAAGAATATAAGTGCTATCTCATTTTCTAGAACAGTAATGTTTCGATATCAGAATAACTATGGGACTTTGGTTATCTAGCTCAGTTTGTCAAGAAGTTTATACATCCGGGACTAGTAAAGTTACGAGCATTGGAAAGGGCATTAAAATGTCCACTGGAATGAAAATTAACGCCGTAATTCAAAATTGATAAAACAAGATTTTTCGTTTCAATAATTTTAATACTAAAGTTACCCAGAGCACCTCTAATTAATTAGCGGCGTAGAATTCTCAAAATGGTATTTGTTAATTACAAACATTTTTATTTGATCAGGACTGAAGTTCGGTTGAAGAGATAAAAACATTTATGAATGGTTTCCAATTTTTATTCGTTTATAAATTTGTTTTAATTATTAGCCTTTATATTTTTTGAATGTATATTTCTTGAATTTTTACTTAAGGATTAATTTTATAGCATGGATTATAATCTAATACTTACTTCACGAATTAAGCGTTTTAATAATATTTTTTACGCACAATACTTTCAGATCTACAGAAAATATAGCTTGAGGAATAATCTCTAATATATACTAAATTTTCTGTTTTCTGTTTCTTCACACAGTTTAAAATGCATTTTCAGTCATGTTAGTAACCAGCTTTCGAAAATGGGAGAACCTAAATTTAAGAATACAGTGAACATACTGCTATGCTATATGATAATGCTATCAGAATGATTTCTAGTATTTTCGGTGCCTTCGGCTATGTATAGACACTTAAGCATTTTAATAATTAAAATCAAAATATACCTGTATTTAGTAGTCGTTGCGAGAAAAAATCAGATGGGCCCTTCAATTGCCTATAAACCCTATGTTTAGAATCAGTGCTGGGTAAAATAACACCAGTTCAGTAAGTAATTTAGGAGTATAATATTCTATCAGTTTGTTATAAAGAAAAATATTCAGATACTGTATTTAATGTTTTGAAAAAATAAATAAGAAGATGTTATTTCAAGCAGATAGAGTATTACAAATAATAAATATGATTTATTTGTGCGTACTTACTTCTCTTTCTGCTTGAAATAATCTACATTACAACCAGATTAAATCTGTAATGCAATGATAAAAGTACTATATTTCAGTAGTTCTCTGAAATTGTTGCATACGCGGATACGCGAAGCTTAAAATAAATGAAAATTATCATTATAAAATTTCAAATTTATTTCAATTGTTTAGTGCTGCCATCTGTTGTGATATTGTAGAATTTGTCAACAATACTTGGTGCTGCCATCTGCTGAATATTATGATGTACATAAACTCAAAATTGTCACATGTAGGTGAAACGACTCATCGCGCTTCAGGCACAGATTCTTCCTCATGTTTGTTCTAAGGCTAAGATTAACTGAATATTATGCTTGACCATGGGAAATTCTTACTAAAACTGTTCGGGAAAGGAAAATAAAAAAAGCGAAATATTAAATACCATGTTCTTCGCGCTTAAACCACATAAAATTCAATTCAACAGCTCGCGTGCTGGGGATAGAAATGTTTCATTCCGTACACTGTTGCGACTACTTGCTTTGAAATCGTTGAGTTCTTTAATCAAAAATTCGTTAAAGTTTTACAAAATTAGAAATAGATAAATAAAATTAAAAATTCGGGCTTTCAAGTGCCATGTTCGGTTGGAGGACTACATTATTCAAAAACTGATGGTTCTAGATACCGTTGTTTTTTCATGATGGGAGAAGATTCTTTATTGTTTAGTTTATTTAAATATAATACATGGTGATAATATTTGGTGGCAACAGCTTGAAAAGTGAACCAACTCAGAAAGTGAAACGACGCAAAATGCCGTTTTGAGACTATCAGCCCTTTGAGTCTAACGCCCGTAGGGGTTAATATGTTGCAAAACTTGAAAAAATAACAAATTAAAACTGAAACATGTTCAAACAGTACTTAAATGAATAACTGTGAGCTGATGTAGTATAAAAGATGGTCAGGAGATGTATACGATGTAACAGAAAAGATGTAAACTTCTTTTTTCTCACAACAAAGACTAAATAAATATATATTTTAATTTGAATTATTGCAATGCTTAACCTAAGTGGCTATGCATTGCAGAAATTATTATCTGAATTACTTAGAGTCCGTAATTAAGCACAGACGTATTTAAATAAGGATCTGTGAACGATAAAAAAAGTTAAATTCTAATTTCCCTCTCCTAAAGTTTGTGTACCTCAAAAGGCACCATCTCTTTCGGCTTAGAGCTTTCTTTGATAAACAGAGCTCTGTCTGGATTAAAATTAATGATCCAATATACCACCTCTTAAAGAAGTGAATACTGTCATAATCATTGCAAAACTAATTACACAAAATCTAATCTAGTTTACTGCGTGAAACAAAATTCTTTTAAATTTTATATACTGCGTGCTTCTTTTTTGCATGTACATAAAAATGAAAAACATTAAGTATAATTTGCATCAAATTCACTACTTCTAATTAAGAAATCGGAAATTTTATCTTCCTTCAAATGGCTTAAAATTCGAAATCTGTTAAAAGCCTGCAGTTCTTAAAAGAGCTATACATATGTTATTCTAGAAAGTCCTTGAACCTTTAAAGAAACTAGAACTCTGGGATGTAGCTGTTATTAGACGGCCACAGAAAACATTAGCCAAAGAGTATTACTCAAAGAATTTTGTTAATTCTTCTACTTTACCTTATTATTTATATATTCACAACTAAAGATTTCTTGACTTCGTCGACTTAGACCAACAGTTGAATTTTCAGAACTATATCTATAATTTCTATCAGAAAAATATTCTCCGATGTCGAATTATTCAAAAAATATATTAATAATTATTACCCCGAAGGGGTATTAACCGCAAAGGCAATTTATTCTGGAAATGGTATTTTGAATCGAATGAATAAAAGCGTTAATTTACATTTCAAATTGTATCCACCAAATATTATTGACCTGTATAATGGTTAAAAAAACTAAATAATGAAAAATCTGCATGAATGTATGTGTTTCTCGCATTGTAAAAAATAACGGTACCTAAAGTAATAAAATTTTGGATATATTCCTTCACCCCAATATAGGCACCTGGAAGCCCAAAGTTTGAATTTCGAATTTGTTTTATTATTTATTTCATATTTTGTAAAACTTTAACGAATTGCTAAAAAGTATTTTTCATATGTGTTTAGGGAGGATATAAATTTTGAAGTAACTACTTGTAACAGTCTTAAATTCGAAATATTTCTTAGCGCATTTACCTTTTATAAAAAAATTTTAAAGTAAACCTTTTCTTCCAAAAAGGAATTTGGTTTAAATATAACAATTCTTTCACATTTTTGGAGTCTATGTTATATATTGAGATATATAAAGTGATGGGAGTCTTAATAAATGTTCCCTAAAGATGTAACGTGACCAAAGTTTTCCTGTCTACTTCATTAGATTTATTTATTAACTCAGATAATTATGAGTCTATGACTGATACGTGTTTTCGAAATATATCACGTGACCAAAGGTTTTATGTCAACCTCATTAGGTTCACTTCTTATGTCCAATAGCCACGAGTCTGTGACTAACCGTTCAAGGGATATCTGACTGTACACGTAGATAAAATCATTTCTCGCATATGAAATTGTATTTGTAAATTCAAAGAAAATTTTTAATGTTAAAAATCATTTTTATAAATCAGATGAGAAATACATTTAAGCAATATATCAAATATAATGACTCTTAACCCCTAAAGAATCTATTCTGTGACACAGAAGTTGATTCCAATATTAACTTTCGTAGTAATTTCACTGGTGAATATAATGCTTAATTTCTATACTTTATTTATTCTATTGTTTTACTCTATGTAATTAAGAATTTTTATTACTTAATATGTTTATAAATAAATCAATATTTTTGAATGAAAATCGAAATTTATTTATATTTTATTGCATATATTTCAAAGAGAGGAAAAATAAATAAATAAAATGCAGCGAAATAATCGTTGTAGCTATAAATATTTTAACTAAAAACTGATCCCAGCAAATCAAATTTGTTTTCTCTCCTTTATATACTGCTAATTTTTTAATTAACTAAAATCTTTCTAATTAAAAAAATGTTCCTATACACCTTTTATACATGCTACGTGACTATGAGTTAAAAATTACATTAGCGTAAACGAAAGAATCTCATAAAAACTCTTTTAAAAGGTAAACCAGAGCTGAAAAACATGTTTTAATAAATATTTTAAGTGCCTAAACTAAATATGATATAGTACTAGATGATAAATATATGTCATCCTTTTCCTCAAAGATGTATATTTCAGAGACCAGAATTTCGACATCAAGTTAGAAAACGAAACGTTAGCACAAAATAAAATTATATTCTTTACCACTTAAGAGGTTAATTCAAGTAATGATATATAGAATATCATAAAAATTCTAATTATAGTTTTAGATTTCTTACAGGTATCATTGTAACATTTGTTTTATCGCTTAATTATATCAAATTACTCATTTCAATGCACTAACAATCTTTTCATATTGCCATTATTATTAAATAGGAAACAGTCACTTATTATTTAATAGCCTTCTAAACCAGACGCATAGCATATAAATAAGCTGAAGTATATAACGCTCCTAAACGGTCAGTAAAATTGCATGACATAAACTTATTATATACGATTGAAATGTTTGATGAATGTAATAAAAAAATTATTAATTGTTGTTATTTGCTAATTATCAGGTGTTGTTAACTATGTATCTGTTGCATTGCTCAGTATTTCTTGACAATTTATTAATTAAATCCTCTTTGCATTAACCATTTAAACATCTACAGCAGGTGTTTAATTATGCAGTGAAACAATATATGTTTTACTTTTTTTTTTTTTTTTTCTTTTAAATGCTAAAAGATACTCAATGCTTTTATCAAAAAAAAAAATATTATTCAGTCAATCTTATTTACCAACTCTTTCACCAACAGATGGCAGCACTAAATATTTAATAAAGTTCCTGACTTTCAAAGATCAACTTCTTTTGCAAGCAACTAGTATTTAGTGCTTGATACGCTTTTAGCGATTCATTAACCATGTGAAGTGTTATTTGGCTAATTAAATGAAACAAAATATGCTATAAGGTTTCTATCAAAAAACTGAATCGCCGCCCCCCTTTTTAAAACATAATTATTGATTTCTAATACTGGTTTATTAAGAATGCTCTTTCAATCAACATTTAGTTGAAATTTTTAGAACGTTTTTAAATTAGAACTTTCCTGTTAAGATTAAAAACAATTTTATTTCTTTACTGAATAACTATTGATTTAAAAATTTGATTCATATGAGAGTCTTTTATACTGTAGGGAGGAAAAAACTAAATTTTAAATATATGAATTGATATTTAAATTTCATTAGTCTAGCAACTTCTGTTGGCATAATTATTGCTTCAATAAAAAAAGGAGGCTTCACCTATAAACAGACGAAAGAAAAGGCTCGTCGTGTTCTCTTTGTATGCCTGGACTGCTTTACATTTAGACCAGTGCCCTGCACTATCTGCTTTTTCATGTTGTGTGGCGAGGTATTAGAGAGCTCGTTATCTATGGGCTAGTGGCCAAACGACAGGCATTTGATACGTAAAATAAATATTTTATTGCTTTATTTATAAACTTCATGTCTCTATATTTTAAAATAACATGTGTCATGCTTGTATGCTATTTCATCCACTCTATTTACATATATATAATATATAATAGTAAAAATATTTAACAGAATCAAAAAAATATTATTTTAAATTTTTAAGTTTTTATTAAAAATTAATTTTTTTTTCAAATTTGAATCTGCCTCAAAGTGCCCTAGCTCGAAAATTTTAACCTCCAATCTGTTCAGAGTTCAAGCCTGTAAATAAAAGATTTGGAAAATTTTGGAAAATTATAAAAATTGCTAATTTATATACCTTTTTAAATTGTTTTATATGTTTCACATTAGAAAAATTGGATTTCACTTTGTTATCCTCAAGTTGACCTCTTTGTTTGTCCCAACCACACATAATTGCCCTAAATTTCGTGTCATTCTCCGTAGTTTATGAACATTAAAATAAATATATTTCCTTAGTTTTCTTTGTTTTATAATTATGGATTATTATATAAAAGCTTTTTACGTGTAAATATCATTTTTGTTGAGGAAATTATTATTATTAATACAATAACAATATATTCAGTTTTTTATATTCCCTTTTTTATTGCATCATATTTATCTATTTTACGCTTTTAAACGGTATTCTACAACATTAACAGTTATTTAAAACTGATAATCTATCAAATGTAATGTGCATATTGGTAGACTTTTAATTACAGTTTTATTGCATTAGTTACGTTTTAAAATCATATTTTTTTTTTTTTTACGAAGCAATATTATAATAAATATTTTAGACTACGTACGAATAATTTACAAAATGTTCAGAATTTCTCATATTACCAAGCTTTACTATTTAAAGATCCTCAATCATAGTATATAAATAAACCAATTTGAAAATTAAACTTAAAACCTGAAAAAAATAGTTATATATATTTTTTCAATTTTGGGGTTAAATAATTTTAATGAACTTTAGTAAAGTCTACATTCTTACAAATTAAATACATAAATGATGTGTAATATTTCAAAACATCAGTTTCATCATCATTTTTTTAACTTTACATGAACTTCTTAAGTTAGTGACTATTCGTAAATTTGAAAATTGCGAATGGGAATTTTCTAAACAAATGAAAGAAAAAAAATGTAATTTTTCTCTGTTATGCAAAAGTTACAAATTTTAAATCATTTTTTGTCAAAAATCATCATTTAAATGTTAAAAATCATTTTTTTTTTAACTTTACATGAGCTTCTTAAGTTAGTGACTATTCGTAAATTTGAAAATTGCGAATGGGAATTTTCTAAACAAATGAAAAGAAAAAAAAAAAAAAAAATGTAATTTTTCTCTGTTATAAAAAAGTTACAAATTTTACATAAAAAATAGGTAACATTTTGCAGCACTCATCCTATTAGATATTTTTCATACATCCTCTGTTTATTCTCGTTTATATATTAAAATGCTCCATAGATTCAAAGTCAATTTAATATGAACATAGAGTTTGTTTCTAAATGAACAATAACTGAAGATATTCCATAACGTCAAACGACAGATATTATTTAAAAAATATTTAAAATTGTATGTATCCATATGAAAATCATTTTCTGTCATAAAAATAGCGCAGTATCTAGTGACATTATCGGGTGATTATTATTTTTAGATAAATACAAATTTAACTAATTAACTATAGTAGCTTCATCTTATTATCAAGATTTAAGAAATGGTATCATCATAAGTTTCTATGATTAAAGTTCACTGAACTTAATTTTTTCCCACACCCCTTAGGTAAATCTTGTGCTTTGCCAAGATTTCGTTTAATTAAATAATAATGCTGTGTCTAAATTAAAATGCATTAAAGTGAATTAATTCAAGCTTCATAAGTTGTGTGTATAAAAACTATAACTTTATTTCCTCACGTGTTTCCTAAGTGTCACATAAAATTTCAAAACTTTAACAAAATTTAAAAGGTTTGGCTTTATTAGAATACGGCAAAGCACTCGAGGGCTATCTGCCTTAAGGGATAAATGCATTTGTGAAGGACTTTCTAAGGGAAACTGGTTCGTATGCACGTTACACATGAGGAAAACCACGAAAACGCCCATGTAGCTAGCCCGTTCGAGGGATTCAAACCTCGGACGGACTACCAGTGTTCAGCAACGTTACTGCTCGTCCGCTGGTGGGCCCAAAATTTAAAAGGAACTGCATTTTAAAGAGAGAAATTCGGACCAAACGTGTCTCATAATTTTAAGAACATTGGAAAATTCCTTTGTTTTAATTAGAATCTCTCTATATATACACATATTTTTCTATATTTTTTCTTTTGTTCTATGCAGTTTATTAGCATCATAACTGCGAGAATACATCTGTATGAAAACTGACATTTTTAATCCATTTAATTGGAGTGAAAATAAGCATAACAAATAAATTTATGTTTTAAATGCAATTTTCAATTTTAACTCAGAATGAGGAAAATGCGGAGAAATATTTTGCTTGAGATAAATTCGAGAGAAAAGCTCGAAGTTGAACAATTTTCACCCTTACTTTCAATAAGTAATAGAATAATAAATACTCATACATTCTAAAAAGCTACTCACACATTATGCAATCAGTTGAACGCCAGAATTTTTGATTCTAAGGAAAATCAGTTTTAAAACAAAACTGTTTTTTTACAGATTTTTAAATAAATAATAATCGTATATTTATACTTAGAATGCATTATTTGTTGTATTCTGCTGATGTCTAATATAGAATTATGATATTTGATAAGGGTTTTATCTTGGCTGGTTAAGTCATTCGTGCCTAATTATTAGTATATGAACATTGAATACCGTAATGGATGTTACTAAAGTTTTCATCTGTGACAGTTCACGAAGATTATGAATCTTTCGATGACTATTAACTTTACACATACAGATATAATAAACGGTTTTTAAATGTGCATTGTAATTAAAATTCAAAATATGTTAGTATGAATATGCTGTGAAAGCAGAATGCCTTCTACGTAGGTAAATATACCTTACATTAGTTTTGTATCAGACGGGAATTTTATTTCAGGTATTTGACTTTGCGATTTCGAATACATCGAAGCTCACTATTATAAATATTATATCACTTGGCTTGCGCAGCCCAGACGGTATAGTGGTTAGGGAAGCCGAATGCGATATTAAAGGGCCTGGGTTCGAATCCCAAAGAAGGCATATAACTAAGCATATAAGACTATAACTGTCCCTCCTTCAAAGGATGCAAAGGTGGCTCTGCCATTAGGTGCCTCCGTAATGAAGTGACCACTGCTTCTGGTCTTAGTATAGTGGCAAGGCAATGTCGTCTGAAGACCCGCCATTGATTTAAAAAAATATATTATTGTGCTTTTGTCCCTTAGCTATTCCAGTATATCTTTTCATTCGGCTGTAGCTTGAAATATACATTTTAAATGAATGAATGAAGTTAGAAACGAATTAACTAAATTTTTAATAAATTAAATTAGAAATAGGTCATAATGCAATTACTTGCTAAACGTAAATATTCTATTAAAATATATATTTTTAAGTGAATAAAATTAATTAAAAATAAAAAAAAATCTGAAAGATTTCGGATTTTAACAGTGTTCCAAAGGGGTTTGTTAAGCGTAACAAATGTTTTTGTGTTTGTTATGCTGATGCTGAGCTCGCAGTCTACAAGTCTGCTGTTGCAATGACTCCTGCTAAGATTTTTTCTAGCTTTATTATTAAGCATCCACATAAAACTCATTTCAACAGCAAAATCACAAACTATTTAAAAACAATTTATTAATTAAAATTAAAATATAAATATTTTACAATTTTACGAATGGCAACAGTCGTGCGTTGGAGATAAAAATGTTTTATTTCATACAGTGTTGGCAAGGCTCACTTTCCGATGGAGGACTACGTTACTGAAAATTTGATGGTTCTAGGTACCGTTGCCGGAACATACGTAAATTCATGCATATTCTTCATTATTTAGTTCCTTCAAAAATAATACAGGGCGATGATATTTGGTAGCAATAATTTGAAACATACTTTCTAAATGAATGATGCAAATTAGAAATAAATTGTAACGTAATTATTTGCATGAAATATACTTTTAAACTAACAAAGTGCAGAGTTATTATTTAAATTGATCAGCTATTATGATTTGGATCTTTACTATTACTTCTCTTTTCCGTTTTCCTCCCCAGAATGTAAACGAGATAACTAGAACTTAAAGTGAGATTTCGAGTTTAAGACAGAGCTCGTGTTTTTTGCGTTAACACAAGAAAGTGAATTCTAGATTATGTTTAAATAAAAAAATATTTAACCTCTACATGACTTGTAGTTACCTCAGACCTAGCGATAATTCGCTTTGAATATGATGGAGTTTTGGAGTTCCAGATTAGGTAAAATCCCATAAAAGTAAATTAGAAATAAACAACAGTGTAATTATTTGCTTGAAAATATTGTTTCTAAACAAATCAAATAAATTAGAACTAAATTATAATTGAATTATTTGAATGCCTTGCTTAAATCGGAATATCCTCTCCACAATGGAAATTTAACATGGAGGTAATGCATTATAAAATAATCAGCAAATAAACATAATATCAGAAAGACAAATTACATAATTAGTATCGTGTGCATGAAGATATTAATATTCATCAGTTAATGAATAAATGAAGTATGTAACGTTCTTAATGATCAGCCTTTACAACCTCTTATTTACTCATTTCTTGTTACCAATCTGTCATTTCCTACTAATTACGTAACTCCCTGCGATTAATTATAAATGCAATTTTCTATACATCCATTTTCTTTCAAAGATAGGTCGAATCATATCCAGATTGCAATGACATGTGCTGAAATAAGGCTTTGTAAAAGCAGTGTCCATTTCATTCACACATCCCCACCAAGGCATTTTTTCATTACATGTAAATTCATTTTCTTCATTTTCTATAGAGGATTGATAATCTGTTGGTATGTAATTAATTAGTTATTTTTAAGTACAGTAAGGATTCCAAACATAAAATAACAGTTATGTAAATTAACTAACCCTTACAACGTTTCTTTGAAGTCGCTGTGTTCTAACAATTTCCAACTGTTTGCGCGTTAACTGGTTTCTAATTAAAATTTAAGTTTACGGAAAGACGTCTTTATATTTTATGGCATATGCATCTGTTTCCTTCCAGATGCACGGAGTTCTTTATTCAATAAAACCAGTTCGGGTAAAACGTTGAATTTTATGTAACTTTAAATGTTCAGTTGTCTAACCAGCTTGTGTTCGGTTTTATGAAAAAATAATTCAAATTAGCGTGCCTTTCGCATATTAGAACTCCCATATTCAATGTTCAGTTGTCTAACCAGCTTGTGTTCGGTTTTATGAAAAAATAATTCAAATTAGCGTGCCTTTCGCATATTAGAACTCCCATATTCAATGTTCAGTTGTCTAACCAGCTTGTGTTCGGTTTTATGAAAAAATAATTCAAATTAGCGTGCCTTTCGCATATTAGAACTCCCATATTCAACCATATCGACACCTTGCTTAGTGCGGACGCCTGATCGACATAGAGAAACACAGGACAGAACTCCCAACCTCACGCCGCCCATCAGCCCAGATCTCAAAAGCTCCACGCCACCGGTGCCGGTCCATTTCTTTTATATATTAGATCAACTGTTATCAGTACGAGAGATACAGTGAAACTTAAAAATTTTCGCTAAATGACCCCAGAAGTCGTTAGATCTAGTAACGAAGTTGTTGAATTTGCAGTACTAGTGATGATTGTAATGGTTATTTTTTAAGATTATGAATTAAGAATTCTTAAAACTGTTATAAATGTAAAAAGTTTTACCTAATATAACGAAATATGTGTTATTGCTTTGCCCATTAATGAACAGCTATATGAAACATCTTGTTGCAATATTTTAAAAGGAAGTATAAAAAAAGGTGTTGCTTGACTTTTAAATTGGATTAGAGAAGACCCACGATATTACTCAGATATTTGTTATCTTTTATGTACAGTTACTTATTAATGTGCCTCTGGACATTTTCTCCTGTAACTATTTTAAAATGTATGTAAAATCGTGTCCATAAATGCTCTTAACAAGTCTTTTAGTCGTAGGCATAATACTTCCACCAAAAATTCCTGTTTTCATATTTTTTATTTTTTATTTAAGAAACCAAATACAAAACACAGGAGGTAGTTTATAAATTTTTAGAGTCTAAATAATATTTATAAAGAAGCTTATAAAATTTTATTAATTTCATTCACAACCTGATAATTGTGAAATATCATTAAAGTACAAGTAATTTTCATTTTTAGTTATTGTAAACAATATTGCGAGTTGGCTACGTACAAATACTGAAACCTTCCAGTTTTTCAAAAATACAATTGTAAAAGTTCTGTGAAAAATATCTCAATTTTGAATATAGTGTTCTAATTTTTTCCCAATAATCCGCAGAGAAATTGTCATCACGTAATCTTTTAATATCAGAAAATATTTGCTGCACTATTTTGTATTTTTATTTATGTGCAGATGCACATTTCGCTCTTCAATTTATGTACGACTCTTTAATATGATTCAGAATTTCGATATGAAATATCTCAGTCAATTTTTGTCGGATGGAAGTCAAAAATTTTGAATTCCCTTTTATTAAAGGAGCACAAAATTTTCTGTAATATAAACATAAAGACTGAAGGAACGTATAGAAATTCAAATATCGTATTTTATGTAAAATTAATATTTTAGATTTAAAAATACGTGTATTAGTTTACTTCCATCTATAGACAAATGTCTTAAGGAGGACTTAACTATCATCTCGGTCGTTCTGGTCTTTTGAGTGAAGATCACTTTGGATCTCCTCAATGGTCTTCTGATAATGCTCTGTTTCGATTATGTAATATTGTTCTCAGAAAAGACGTAGGAATTATGTCAGCTTTCGTATTTTCATGGATATTAAAAGTGCAACCGACTAGCATGATGGCCTGACGTTCTTCATTTGCTTAGGCGTCTCAAAGTCTCTAAGAATATATTTTATTTAATGAAGAGTTTCTTGCAGTTTCGTTCTGCTAAAATTACTTTGGTTAATATGACGAAAAAATTGTATTTGGAGGAAGGGTGTCCGCAGGGTTCCGTTTCTGGCCCTTTTATTTGGAGTCTTATTATGAATGATTTGCTTTATAATTTGAGAAAATTCCAGGACAGTCACCAAAGCACTTTTTCAGTTGATTTACTTGAATGTAAGAACATTAATGACTCATTTCCTATGCTTCAGGTGCTTGGGGAAAATTAACTGTAAACGTATTAGAAGAGTTCAAAGAAGATTTCTTCTCCACATTATTCGTGGTTATAGGACTGTTAGTTATGAGGCAGCATTCGTAATTTCTGATCTCCCGCCTATTGATTTAATGATCTTAAATGATCTGGATGTTAGAGATAGACTTCTTAATGATAACCTTTGCAATCCCTTAAATGGGATGATATCCTTTTCAGATTTACCTCAGCCTTCAGACGGAAACATTATGACAGTTGTTACTTATCATAACAGTGTTTTCTAAGAATGTAGTATTATTTATTTCACAGATAGTAGTAAATTAAATGGAAAGGTTTACCTGGCATTCGTTATTTATGAACATGGCAGAAAGAATGTAACTGCTCAATACAGAATAACAAATGTATGTTCTGTTTTAAAGCCGAGTTTCTGAGCTTAAATCTTGCCTTTAAATGGATACAAAACACATCTCGTAAGAATGAGACTTTTAAATATCTTATTTGCACAAAATTACTGACTTCTGTCTGTCTTCTACGTGATATACTATCGACTGAAAAACGGGTGGTGGAAATTCCCTCTATATCACACGCAATTGGGCATACTGCAAATACTCATTTTATCCACATTCGAGGCTCCAATAGTACTCTCGGTAGTGAGAGGGTCGACCTCTTGGCGAAGCAAGTGGCTTATCGTGATAATGATTTAATGTTGTCTGTTCCCAAGTCTTATTGGAGGCATGCGGCTTGGAGGAAATCTGTGGGTAATTTCAATGCTGAATATCTTGCTTCTTCGAAGGCTCAGTAGATAAATTGATTTTTCCAAAGTGTTTTTTAACGACTTATTTTTGTGAAAATTTTTCCGGTGTACCAAGTGTAGCAAGGTTATTAATAAAGACTCTAATGGATCATAAAGGAATGCCACTGAATGGCATTTAAAAAGACAAAAATAAACCTCGAATTATTCAATAAATAAATAAGACTAATTCGAGCTTGCTTAAAAGCAGCCCCTCAATACAAATTCAGAAGGACGTCAAATATCGCAAATTTTGAAGTTAAATAGCTCAATCAATTTTTTGTCCTGAAAGCCAACTTTTATTGTTTTAATTTTTATAATGAGTACAAGATTTTCCGAAATATGAGCTAGAAATGTGCAAAAGTTAGATTTTGTATTTTATATAAAATTAAATTTTTAATTTAAAGTACGAAAATATCAATCTTTATCATATAAAACAGTTTTGTAACTAAACATCGTACATGTCTACCACCAACAATTGCGAAAATAAATATGAGGTAAGCTAATCTTCCGTTCCTGCTAAGACTTCCGTGGCCACAATGTCCAGAAGAATGTTGAATTTTGGTCATTTTATACTCGCAAGATAACTGCAATAATTTTTTGGGGCTGCAGGAGATTAAACAAATATAACTCCCTCATTGATTACTCTGGAAATTATTTGCGATTTAAAAATATTTGTTAATTGTTTGCGTTATTGTTCGTTTTTATCAATAACTGTCTTCTAAATGTAATATCTTCGTATACACAGTGGCAAAATCATTCTAAGAAGGACAACTGTGGTTCCAGAAGATTTTCGTCTTTGATGGAGGTGATCTCTACCCTTTGGATTATTGACTCTATTAAATTAAAATATTGAAAGTACTGTACATTGTACTCTATTAAACTAAAATATTGAAGTAATAATGCGTTGCATCAGCCTATTTGTAGAATTTTGTGTTCTATGATTTCGATGGAAATTTGCTTTTGTTTATGATTATGTTATTTACTCCTTATTTTTTGTAATGTTTGTTTCAGAGTATTTTCAAACTTTTCATCCATGACGCTTGTGTTTTAGAGCTTCGAATACACCCAAGTTGTTATTACACATCCCTCTGGTACACGGAAATCTTCCTAGATTCTTATTTTTATCCTTTTTTGGTTTCAGTCAAAAACACGCATTAATTTTCAATTTAACTCTGTATTCACACATAGCAAGAACTTGATTTTGAATTTTTAATCTTTCGGATATTCTTAAATTTAACTGTAACCTTATAGCAACTAGAATGCAATTCGTAACTTAGGATTACTCCGCAGAGTTTTCATCTGTGTTATGTCATGGCCACGTCATTACATAAACATGTATGAAGCTTGGAATCAATTCGGTTCAGGCAAGACAAACGTCATGGTTGGAGGGGGAATATATTCCACCTGTCTAAGGCACCTTTCTTTGATGTATTTTTCTCGGGGACTTTTTGTTACGCCTCTGCATTCACTTTCCGATTTGTTAAAACCAAATTCATAGTCAAGGCTCTACATTCCATTATCAAACCTCTATGAAAATTGACGTTTATGTTTCAAGCTTTGCCCTTGTTAATAATAAGAATCTAACCTCTAAGATTAAATTTCTTGTCAGTAAACTCAATTCTTATTAGTTAACTTGCTCAATTTAGTTTATAGCAGGTCATCAGTAAGCGAAAGGGTTTATATATAGAAAGAGCTAGTCCAAATTTTAAAGCAAATTTGAAATTAATATTTATGTATCTATTTATGTATTTATGCAGTGTAAAGGTCGCCATATAGTACTGCTTCTGATTAGGACAAACTCAAATTCATTTAAATATCCCGGAATGATGACTTAAATTTGATATCTTGTTAATGTTATACCAATTAATTCTTGTTATTATTTTGCGTAAAAGTTTATTTCCTTTTTCCTTGGTTTCCTTTTCAAAACTTCTTTATCGTTGTTGTTTCTAATATCAAGAATTCTTGGCTAAAACGACTTCTAATTATGTCTTTAATTTATTTCGAGAAATTCTAAAATTTTTGGTGTCACTATTTCCATAAGACACTTTATAAGTAAAATTATAACATTTAATTATGACGGAGCATAAATTTAAAAAAAAACTATAGAATTACATATTTAACTAAAATATGTACTTTGTTTTTTTTCTCCATACTCAAGTCTCCTGACATGTTTAAGGTATATTAACAACGTTTTTGATCAAAATATATCATGAAACCCAAGTGTTCTTCTGAAAGCACAGTCACAGAATTTTTGCCTTAAAATATGTATAAAGTGATATGTTCCCTTGGTGGTTAAAAATGGCGATCTTACGTCTCGAATTCTCAAAAGGTATCAAGTGCACAAATAGGGTCTTGACTTCCAGGCCCCGACATTGTTCACACGTTGATAGCTTAAGTTGATTAATGATGTCACGACCCTCTCATATGCACTACAAAGCAATTTTTTTACCCTTCCATCGACAAGCGCTTGTGCTAAAGGGTGTGCTTTAACTTAATGCATTATTCAAACTGATCGGGTTTTTCCCTTGAAAAATCTCACTAGACGTATGAATTTCCAGTAGGTGAGGCTGCTAAAGAAACATTAAAACGTTGACTGTGACCTGAAGTTAAGAGTTCGAACATATCAGACGCTCAAAAGGATAATACTACTCAGCATACCGGAACAACATTCGCGAAATTGTTTTCAATGTTTTCTGAAATTACGTATAATGAAAGCTGCGAAATTTATAATGAGAGTCAGGTTTTATTATTTCAGCCATTTTTATCCACACCAAAGAAACTGGAAAAGGATAATGCATTACAAACAATAGTGTAACCTACAGGTCTTATACTGTTTTTCTCATGTCATGGATATTTTATAATGACAGAAGAATTTAATTGAAAATTATGCACAGTTTAAAGAAGAAATTTCTTCAAGCCAAACATGCAGTTTTTGAATTGCATATGTAATTTCTATAGATTTCTTGAGAAAGTGAGATTGCGTTTCAGTTTAGAAGTTTGTTGCTCGTCGATCTCTTTTTATACGTACATATGTGTCGAATATCACGCCGCTTGCATAACTTGTCAAGTTATATCCTGTGTTAATATGAAGATTTACTGAAATTGCTTGACATGTAATCAGCCTGATGGATGTTAATGTAATGGATATACAGTAATCCACTAGAATAATGTAAAATTCAGTAAAGATTTTAATAAAATCAGTAATGACGTTAAGATCAGTAACATTGTTATAAAAAGATAATAAATTAAAATTCAATTTTCTACTTGAATATTTGCCATACAAATTTTTCTCATGTTATAATAACAATTTATTTATATGGCTTGATATTTACATGATGCTACTTTTGGCACTCTTATTTAAAATTGTAACTTCAAGTCTTATCTCATTAAAGCCATAATTACCTATGAAATTTAAATCAAATACCGTAATATTATAAGTCTCTTTAATGATTTGATTCAAATGATAAAACATTTGAGAAATTAATCTCTTATTAATTTCTATGTCAAATACTTCAGAAGACCATAGCCTTTAATCTTCATCCAGAAATCCAACACGCCCTGCTCTGTAATGGAATGTAGGTTATCCTTCTTCTTATGGTACATCCAAGAGCTAAATGGTATTCTAAATGAATTCATCTTAACATTATGGGCACTAAAAATTCATAAAATGTCATCCGGTGGTTCGGACATTTCTTACTTTATGTAAAAGTGAACGCTATACAGCCGTTGTGTCACAACAATACTCTTAAAAGTATTTTTAAAAACCTGCTTCAGATTTTCAGTATCCTATTCGTATTTTTATAGATATCAGCAATGTACCAACGTAATTGTATCATAACTTTGTAGAAGAATTAAATAAATATTTCAACGCAGTAATTAAATGTAATTTTCCCTGTTGAAACTTATTTGTGTTAAAACAAATTTGGATGGATTAAATTAACATTAATTACAGTAACAGTTTCATAGTCCGTATAGTTTTATAGTCTTATGTACAGAAGAAAATGCCTTCTTCACAAATCACGCATTCACCTTTGTGATTGCACTTGCTGTAAAAATATAGACTCTCGTTCTCATAGGTAACGTAAACTAACAACGTGTAAAGGACTGTATGAGGAATTATCGCCACTTCTTAGTACAACAGAAAAGTCAGAAGAAGGGCATAAATAACCTTTTATTCAATTAATATAGCTGCACAGATGATCCATCTTGGGCTTAGATATAGCCAACTCTTCTAGCTTAACTCAAACAGGTAAAGTTGAACTAAAAATAAAATTTATTAAATTAGCCTAAAGGATAGTTTAAACGCACAGAAAGATTCTGACTCGTAGAAGACGGCGGAAACAGGCTTAATGGCTTGAAGCACTCAACGCAACAGAATCAAATAGCTAGTAAGTCAAAGTAACGTGGCCTTCAGGCAGGCAAGACACGCTCTAATTCTACATCATTAGAATCCACGCGCCTTAGCTGTTTAGCATTCTGGGAGGAAAGCATGGGTGAAAACGAGACTAAAAGGAAAGTTATTTTTACTAAAATTTAACTGTTAGTGATACTAAATAAATCCCCCCAAAACAAAACTTATTCTTTATGTTTTAACTACAAAAGCTGCAGTTGATACGAAACCGAATTACACTTCTGTTTGACAAAATACTTGAATTTCGTAACTTAATACATAGCGTTGCCATATTTCAGAAGATTTTGTTTCTAGTTATGAAATAATGTAACCAATGTATACACTAATTTAATGAATTCTATATTAATTTTAAACAAATTTATCCTCGTATTAATGAGAAAATCTCTCTGAAAAGAGTTTTAGCAATTTCCCCCATTTTTAGGAGTACATTTATTCAAGGAGGTGTCTTATTCTAACAAAAAATAATTTAACAAAGTTACATTTTTACCTCATCCGCATTTTCCTCTTCATATTATTCTGTTGATAAACATTTCGAAAAAAATATTTTTATTCTTAACAAAATCATAAGTTGTTACAAATAAAGCTAACTAAAAGTAAAAATATATCAACAGCTTATTTTTAGCAACTTATTCACTAATTAAAATTTAAAATATTATTTTAACCCAAGAAACGGACCTTCAGGTAAACTGAATTAATTTAAATATTATCCTTTACCAAATAACCTCATTTCTTGAAGTCATAAAAGTATTATCATCTTCATTAATAGTACGTTATATTTTTATAATTTATATTGAAACCTGCATTTTAATAAATAAATAAATTAGCGTAGCTAATTTTCAGAAATAAAAAAAAAGCTTGTGAATTTTTTAATTTAAAAAAAACTGCTTTGGAAACAAACTGGCATAACTAATTTTCAGATTAATTATAAAATATTTATATATGCACTCTGTGGAAAAAACTAAATAATTTTTTAACTTACTTTTGCTGCTTTATCTTTATCAAAAAATAGTCACATAGATTCTTGTAGTATCCAAAATTTGAAGATATTTTTTTTTTGTAAAATATTCGCATAAAAATTGACAGAGATGCTAATTTAATAAAATGTTTTTCATGTAATATGCATGTGCATAAAGTTTTGACAAGACGGAAATCCTAACCAAATGCATGTTTTCCAGTATTCAGAAACCATTTTTAGAGTTTTTAAGAAGACTAAATATTTGAGCCTTTTTGCCGCTTGATTTCATTCTGAAAACAAAGCCTTCATATACTTAAACTTGATAAACATACTGTACAGATATGTATTTATGTATGTATCATGATAACATACGTTTATGTGTGTATCATGACGCACGCATAAACAGACATATGTTTGTATATGCATCATCATATTAGTCGCATGTTTAAGAAATAAAATACTTACAGCAAGCACAAAATGCTAAAACAATTGGTATTCTAAAACATATTTCAAAATAATGGCACTGAAGCGAAACTAAAGACAAATTTAAATTCCTATCATATAATCACCACCACATACTTGTCAAAGGAGGGCGTAGAGAATACCATGAAAGACTTCACTTTACAGAATATAGAGTTTAAAAGACAGTAGAAATGAATGGAATTCTAGCACATTTGTATATTTTCTACCTCGCTTGAAAAAGGCTGTACTATGCTCGCGTTGCTCCACCAGAATCTTCAATGAGCTCGAAGACTGCTCTCGGCAATCGAAGCGTCGTTTATCAAAATCTTTCATCATCGATATGGGTGCTACGTCGCGTAGCTTCGGTTCGCTGACAACATCTTGTTATCGTGGTGTATTGCCGCAGGTCAGATCATAAATTCTAGATGGAAACCCTGGACTATTAAAGCTTAATATTCCAATACGAAAGAAGTAGCCCAAGTCAGGTGAGAAAAAAAATCCTATCTTAAGCGGCCATTTGTGTGGCACCTGGATTTGATTATTCGTGCCATTGTCCAATTTTTCAAACTTCGTTCAAGCTAGCAATCTTAGCTTGAGTGGACTCGCTAATATGAGGGAGACATACCTCATAGTTGTTCATACGTGCTCAGAATGTGATTATCTATCATTAAAAGGAATCAAATTTGAGTTTTATAAATATCGATATAGATAAAAGTTATGTAATTGAGAATATTCTTGTTACCTACGTGGATACACCTTCCATTCGAGTTCAGTTTTGATCACATCGATGGGCAGAAGTTAAAAGAAATATGCTGCAGTAAAAGCAGATTTATGGAAAGTAATGCTGAAATCTTGTTGAAGAGAGAGTAAACAAGTACTTTTAAGCCAGCCCATTTAATAAAATTACTCTTCATTCGTAGCTCTGTAGGTGTTAAAAACAGCTCTTTTATATTTATTAAAGGTAAAATAAGATATAAAAATTACACACTCGATTAATGTTGGTGCAGCTTTGGTTCCATGTTAGGTCTTAGAAAATTTCAGTTCTAAATTTATTTTTGATTGCTTATGTGAACTTTAACTTCTGTGATGTTTCTCATACAGATTTAGCATTTCTGAATAATGAAAATTAGTAATTATACTTGTCTTGATTTAAGAAATTTGCTACGAAATGAAGAAAACAATCTAATAGCGGTTGGTTATTAATTTGCTAAATTGCCTTTTAAATGGTTTAAATTCTTTTGAGAAGCTTTGGGCTTCACGGAATTTTTACATGGTTGCTTCAGTTAGGTGAAAAGCTTTCTATTTAGCTATTTAGTTTCTATATGTCTACTCATTATTTCCTTATGTGATGTATGATTTATGTTAATGATTAGTTATATATTATTAATTTTATCTAATAACGAATGAGCTTTTTAGTATAATTTATCATGTTTATCAGTTTCACCAATATTGCTATTGCCATACTGAAATTTGCTCATTGTGAAAGATTTTAAAATGTAATAAAGCTAGAAAAAATGAAGAAATATTTTGCTAATTGTTCTTATAAATATAAGCATCAATATAAAAAGAAAACAATGTTAATAAAAGACTTAAATTATTCAGATATATTTAAAAATTCCAATATAATCGAGGGAATATAACCCTAAGAAAATCATTTTGTTGCAATTAAAATAATGAATGTTTTAAGAAAAAACTAGGTTGTGGGAGAAAAGAAAATTAGTCATCCATGTCTTTTTTTTAATTTGAAAAGCAGAGGCAGATTTTATTCCACCCCCTTTCCAAAACTAGAAACATACATATACAATTATATAAATTTAGCTTCTTGTCTAATGTGTTTTATAAAATAAAGAAGAAAAAGTACACAAAATGTAATACGAAAATTTGAAAAAAAAAGTAGTTTTTTGTATTCATGAACTAAAATTAAATACTTAACAGTTGAGAAAAATGCTAATCGCTCTCTGCCCTGAAATTATGATATCACCCCAGGCAAAGTTCCTTTTTGGTTGAGAGCCCCTGATATAGTAGAAACCTTCTGAGCTAATTATTTTAAGCCGGCCACTAAGGTAGTAGATGTATTAAAGAAGCACCAAGTTAGAACGCTAGCGAGGCAAAAATAAAACTCAAACATATAAAAAGTGCAATATAGGAGATACATATAGTGTGATAGAGGATATATATGTAGAGAGATAATAAAAGGATGTTAACAAACACCAGTTACAAGCAAAAAATATACCAAAAAGTAGAAAAGAATTGTTTATCGTACATTCAACTTGCGTTTATTAAGAAGCCTATTTTATGCTAAATTTAAGCTGTATGTGCTAATCTAATAATCTCTGATATAGTTGGATGTCAAAGAAGCTATATCGTTAAACTTTTTGTTGATGTAAGGAGAAAGAAAAAGTCAAAATGAGCAGAAAAGACAGAAAAATTATTATGAATCCTGCTCTTGATACGTGCAAAATTGTCTATTATGAAAAACAAAATGACTCTCTATATATAAAGAATGGCAGTGAAGTATAGAATAGAACGTGATTAGCATTCGGAATTTTGAAAATATTCTTCCCCACCCAAAGAAGCAGTGCATTTTAAACGTAAGATAACGAAAGATCCTGTCGAAATGGCGACGTACGAGACAAAAATGTGAAATTTCTATAAGTCACACGCTTTGTTACGAATAACTGAACCACGCCTTTTTTAAAAGCGACTCCACCTTGCATCATTTCTTTTTTCAACAGCCAGTAAACCTGCAACAGACGTACCAAACAATATGAAGATTGATCTGCTTTTCAAAATCACCAAGAAGTTTGTCACTGTTCCAGTGTTACCTGCAGCTTTATTTGTATTAATCAATTATTCTGAAAAAAAAAAAAAAAAAAAAAAAGACTAGTGTCAACGTCGCCCTCCGTCTTTTGTTTCCACAATATTTGATTCTCCCCTGAACTTTCAAAAAAATTATTGCAAAGATTTGGCAGATTTTAGAAGAAAACTCAAAGAATCGAAAGACATTATCTAATGGTTAGATTCTAACTTATGTGTAATTGTTAAAAATCATCTCTGTGCGAATTTAAAGCAAAATGAAAGAAAGTACTTGCCCCCCCCCCCAACCGGGATAGTGGTTAGCGACGCTGACACGCTGACTGCCGTACGAAGGGCCCGGGTTCGAATTCCGGAAAAGACATGGATGTTTGTAAATGTGTAATGCCTGTGCGGCATGGAAGCACTCTAAATATGTGGTGAGCCGGAAGCACTTTCGGGAGATTAGTGGTAGGGGAAGATGGATGGGAGACCCTCGGACCCGTCCCCCGGGGTTGTTTGTTCTCATTCAAAAGTGGGGGCGGAACTGAGCAAAGTCGTACTATCACCTGAATGGTGCTCAAGGCTCTTGCCAACGACAGGTGCAATCTTGCACTCCTTGCCACGAAGAATTTCTTGGGCTTGTGCTGATGCTACTGTCAGACAAGTGAGAGAAGTCACAACAACAACAACAACAATAAAGTACTGGATATATAAAAGTAATAAAAAAACACCCAGTAATTTTAATGTTACAATGCATTTAATTTTTCTAGATTATATGTTTAATTCTCTGGCTTGATGATGTTTTACTAATAATATAGTGCACTTAAAATAAAGTTTGATCATTTTAATTCTGCGCATCAAATGGCTCAGGAAACACATTCCCACCGATCGTATTTAAATATGCTTAATGATATATGCACAAAATATTAAGGATGTAGACTTGATGTTTAAATATAATTATAACTTATTTAATTAAATTAACAATTTATTTATTGCTGAATTAAATTAATGATCTTTAAATCAAATTAATTGCACCATAACACATGAATACAATCTATGGAACAAGTTTTCAGAAGAGGATTGCTTTTCTATACAACGCTTGGAGTAGGGGGCTCCCGACCTGAGGACTATTGCCAAACGGGATTAGTGCCACCCCACCCACTGATCAATCTACAAATTCTCGACCCCACAGAGCAAGGGCAGACAAGGCAGTACCAGTACGGTCCCTGCCGAGCCTTACCCTGTCCCGAGACCCCTCAGGCCTTTTGTGAAGAGTGATCATATATCCCCGTGGTTGGGTTGAGACTGCATAGGTACAGGTCCTAACCAGTACTTCCCAGGCGTTCGCCTGAGTCAAACCCCGGGGAAGGGCTTTTCTATACATAAAAAAAAAAGAATTAAAATTGCATTTAACTTTACATCTTACTCGTAATAATAATGCTAGATGTAAAAATATCTTTTATTAAAGTTGCCTAACTAAATTACATTAGCATATGAGGTTGAAAAATTTTTAATATCAAGTTTCAAAAGAATGTTCTTAATCTAATCAAATTTCTTATACTAAGTTATATCTATCATTCCTCGCCATTAAATCAGAATATTAGCTAAAAATTTACAGTTCGGTATTTATTTATATCGAATTAGGCAGTTTTGTTAAGCCAATAATGTAATGAATTGTAGTTAGAATTTCATTGATATTTAGCTAAATTCTGATGGATTGGCCCTAGAAACTCTGGAGAAAGTATCAAATCCTCATGATTTGAGATTTATTTCTTTTCTTTTGTATGAAAAAATTATGTGCAACTTCTCAGTGAAATTTATGAGAGCACAACTTTACATGTATTTGACAATACTTTGTAATAGCTATATCAAATAAGTGATCAGTATACTAATTACTATAGAGCTCTGTTTGATGGCCTAAAAGACAAGATAACACACAATTTTCGGGAGGGAACAATTGATTCAGCGCCTAAAGGTATCATGTTGTAGAGACATTAGGAATTGTTTGGAAGGAGGAGATGTGAAAAATGAGCCACGCCCTCGCCGGGAATCGAAACACGATCCGCTGGAATACGCGCCCAGCGTGCAGACCACTACACTACGAAGGCACGCTAAGAAGGCGGGAGAAATACCTTATATACTCCCCCTTTTAAAGGGCGACTGAGGTTTTTAGGGGTCCCAATCGCCAAATCCTGGGTGTGGAGAATCGTCATATAGCACCCTTTAGTTCGGGCGCCATTGTAGAGACATTAGGATTTTTTTTGGAAGCAAGAGATGTGAAAAATGAACAATGCCCTCGCCGGGAATCGAACTACGGACCTCTGGAATACGCGCCCACAGCGTGCAGACTACCACACTACGAAGGCATGCTAAGAAGACGGGAGAAATACTTTATAATGTGTGCAAACCCTTGAGATTAAAAAATACGATAACAGAGAATTAATCTTTTAAATGAAACAGTATAAAAGGGCTTTGGAGTGAAAAACCGCGAAAAGTCTGCCAACAGAACGGTTTTTGACCCACAGCTGGTGCGACAAATACGCATAATAATAACAATAATAATTAAAAACAAATAAAAAATGGAGAGAATTTGATCGAATTATCTATTTTGAGGGAATCTTCGAAAGGTACGTTTTCGTTGATATTCCTCTAGATCAGGGGTTCCCAACCCTATGCCCGTGGTCAACATGGCACCCACCGATCATTTAACGTGCGCCCGCCGCTGTGCGATCACAAGAAAATGTTTTAATTCTCAATAAAATTCTACGTGAAAGTTTTCTCGTTTGTAATGAAACAGAAATTGCCCGCAACCCAGAGATACCAGCACAAATCGAAATGCGACCGATCTCTTTTTTTACGTGCATGTATTATTTATTAGCTCTCACCAACTATAAATTCACCTTAAAAAAGTAAACAGTGTAAGCAGTCCAACACATATTCTAGAATGTGTTCTTATGGACAAAAAGATTGGGGACACCTGCTCTAGATAGTCACAGTATAAGTAAAGGCCCTAATTACAGTGCTTTAGTATTTAATCGAGCTGCAAATGAAATTTACAAAAAAAAAAAAAAAAAACTATCTTATGGAATAAAATTTACCATACTTAGTAAACGCATGCTCTGAGGAAATGTCAATTATTTATATAATTTACCTAGAAAGGAAACAATACGGTCTACATTTTTCCTAAAAGTTTTAAACTGGTACTTCAGATTTCACGTTTATGTTTAGAACAGCTTAATTTTATTTTTAATTAGGTTATAAATATGATAAAATTTTATCAAGAAAAGTGGAGAATTTCAGATGAATTTTCGTGCGAGAGAGAAAGCATTCAGAGATCACAATATTGTTATATATATGTAAAAATATTGTTATATTTTAAAAAGAAAAATACCCGATTAAACCATATAGCTTATAAATATTTTATAACTTTTTTATTCTGTCAGTAATTAAGATATGACTAACATTGATAAATAGTACTTAGATGGAGAAAAGATCAAATTACAAAGTAAAAAAAAAAAAAAATAATCTCAAATTAAAAAAAAAAAAAAAAAAAATCGGGTTGGTTCCTTATTTGAATATGGTACAGTTCACCAGCGCTATGTGTCTAAGGAAAGATGTACCTTCATGCAGGATTTTCTAAAGGAAACTGGCTTCGTAAGTATATTAAACATGAAGGAAACCATGAAAATCCACCATACACACAACTTATTCGTCTTAATTGAAGCCCAGATGAATTACCAGTATTCAGCCATTGGGAGAGCTCAGATAAATCAGGAAAAATACTTTAAAAAGTATTGCAGCATGCAATATCCTTTATGCCCCCTTACTCGGAAACAAAATCACATAATAATTGCTTACATAATTTTTTTCCTAAAAATTTAGAAATGCTCTACCTGATATATTGATTTCCTTATATTAAGAAAAGAGAAATTTAATAGTTAAATCAGTTTAATTTTTCTCCCATACGTAACGTAAATACTAATTTCCTTTAGAAAGTTCCCACATTGTGGAAACTATTCATCTTTAGATACATATACTTTGTAATATTCAAACGAAACCTTCTTCTTAAGTCAAAAATAATTATTAAACGTCATCTAGCAACGAATTTTTTAAATCATAGGTGTCTTGGACTTCTAATCAAAAGTAATTACAATACAGAATTTTTTTCTTTAGAACAGACGAATAACAGATTTAGATTTGTGTCTATTGGAGGAATATGTAAAATCAGATGTTAAAGATAGCAAGATATTAAAAGTGAAATCTCATTAATAATTAGCACACTCAAGGATAACCAAATTCCTACTGAAGTTATTAATTTTTATCTCAAAAAGGCAGGCAATTAATTTTAAATTTTAATCTTTTTAGTATAAAAGAAGCGAAGGCTATATTCGAAACCTTTAATAAGGAGGATAGAATTGAATGGCTTAGCTTGGAAGATTTGTAGAAATGTAAAATAGTATAGGATGTATAAATTTGTAATCTTCTTTTTCTGTCTTCTAAGGTTTCACTAACTCAGAGCCAATTTATTTTCTTAAGTGGCAATTAAAGTTCGCTTTGGGTGAAGATTTTTAACTTTCTCAATATCTTATTTTCTATTTCATGACTTTTAGCCAGAAATTTTAGAAATAAGTTTACTTACTTATTCCAATTAATAGATGGTCGCACTTTCTAGCCATGATATATCTACCATTTTCACCAGCCTAAATTTTTCTCTTCTCTTAAATCTGGTAACTGCAGGCAAACAAGCCTGCCTTTAGAAAGAGGGGGGAAAAAACCTTTTATTGTTGTCACTAGCACGATTTACAGAGTAAGATTTTAGCTTATAAAATTATTCTAGCCTAATTCGTTATTTTAAATATGACAATTTCATTTAACTGAATATTTTTCTAATATAACGTGTACTCCTTTTGTTTACATTTCCATTATCATGTTTTATTTCCCCATTTTTCACATATTTTGATCGCATCATTGATGTTTTGTTGTAAGTATTTTTTTATAGTCGAAAGGGGCAATTTGCTCTAAAGGACGTTTTGGCATTTTGCGTCGAAAATTTTAAAAGGCTGTATCACTTTTCGAATTGTTGCCACCAAATATTAGAGCCTTGTATTATATTTAAAGAAACAAAATAATGAAGAATCTGCATGAATGTATGTATGTTTCTTGCATTGTGATAAAACAATGGTAGCTAGAGCAATCAAAGATTGAATAACGTAATCTTCCATAGACAATGGGCATGTGGAAGCCCTAATTTGAAATTTAAATTTGTTTTATTATCGATTTCAGATTTTGTAACACTTCAACGAATTTTTGATTAAAAAAAATAAACGATTTCAAAGCGAGACATGGCAACACTGTACGAAAAAAAAATTATCTCCAACGCGTGGCAGTCTCAATCGGAAATTCTAAAGATATACTCATTTTAAAATTATTTTGCGATATGCTGTTGAACTGAATGTTATGGTTTCAGTACGTAGAACATGATATTTAATAAATAAAGGTAACACACAAAACGTTTAAAAAACGCTCCTTTAGACGTAATTTAAAATCTGAAACCTTTCAGATTTTATTTTTTAATGCTTTTTTTTATTTAAATAATGTTTTTTTTTATTTTATATGATGTTCCAAATAATTTTTCAATTGATTTACATCATGTAGGGGAATTCTTGATATGCATATGAGTTTAATAACTTCGGTGAATTAAATATTTACGTATAATTTTTATTTTTTAATTTGCATATGCATAGAAAGAACGGAACACGATGTCTGAACAGTTGGAAAGAGTGTAAAATAAGCTTATTCCCGCTGAAGAGTCAGCACTGTTTCGCCATCTCTTCAATTGTTCATTTTAAAGTAATTTTCTTTACATGACTATAATTTTTATTAGCAGTGTTTGCATCTCTGTTTTATGAGTTTCCTGTACTATTAGCCAATGCTTGTAGAGCGATATGCCCATCTCCAGCTTTACTTTTTACTGTTTCAAGTACTTTAAAATTTTTCAAAAACTTTTCATTTTTATTTTACCTTTATTTTTTTTATCGAGTATGCATGCATTTTTTAAATGTACGAGCTCTTTATTTAATAGCCATTAGCCTTGCGCTACTACAAGGGCCAGAAGTGGTGGGCATGGCTCCCGGCTGGGCGGCTATATATAAGTATCTGTGGATTGCATGTACCCCTAGTATATGGATACCACCCCTTTGTAATCTGGAATTATGTATGAGGTGCAGATATGAAGTTTGTTGTAAGTTTATTATATATGTTTGGAAATTTTGCTTTTAGAACTTAATTTTCTTAGAATATTGTTTAATTGAAAATGTCCAACTGCTACAAGGTACTACAGTTTTTTTTTAACTGCCTTTTTTTAAATTTTTCAAACTTAAATTTTCTGCTCTCACTATGATTAATATTATTAGACTTTCTTTCGATACCCAATCACTTACTAAATATTTATCAAAACATGCATAATAATAATAATAATAACGCAAGAAAAATATTCAAAATTTATTTTCAATCTGAAATCTAAAGATTTCACTTGCAAGAAATCCCTGCTTGTTACACTTTGTAATTCAAACGTATTGATAGTTAAATATTAAGTTTTCAGACTGATATTCATTTCAAAGAATAGTTAAAGTCATATTTATATTAAGAATCTCTTGCTCTTGAATTAAGTACAGTAAGACCCCGCTTAACGCGGGGGATACGTTCCATTGAAGTAGAGCGTAATGCGAAACAGCGCTAAGCGAGGCTATCTTAACATGTAAATAATGGGGTTAGGGGAAGACGGATAAAAAATGGTTAGGCATTAAATTTAATAATGTTCTTTTTAATAAAAATAAAATCAAACATTTATTTTTTACAAAAATAAAAACAATATAAACGCATATACTTTTAAAAACAAATAAAATTCTCAGTCAGATCATTCAGTCTATTCTGGGTTTCCAATTTTCTGCCTTTTTGTCAAGAAGGCATTATGATAGATTGGCTTAATGGCATATTGCGTTCAATTTCGTCGTCAATCCATATAGACAGTCGTTTTTGGATTTCCTCTATAATGTTATTTCTAGAACGGGTAATTCTAGTTGCAGAGCTTGACGTAGTTGCAGTTGCCGATGACAGTATTTTTTCTTTATTCTTAAGAATTGTCCTTATTGTTGAAGTTGCCAAAATCAATGCAGCACTAATCTGAGATTGACGTTCACCAGAATCTAATCTTCTAATCACTTGCATTTGAGTTTCCAGTGAAAATCTTTTTCTGGTTGCTTTCTTTTCTTGTTTTTTATTATCACCGATGATAAAAACTAAAGATCATAATATTTGTCACTGTATTAATCGTTATAGTATTATACAAATTTAAACTTACAATAATGTCAACAAATGTTTCAAATGATAAAAAGCAAGAAACACAACTACACTGTTTCGGATATGTTATTTGGAAACCTAGCGCTGCGCACAATTTCGGAGAATCCCCGGGTTGAAATAAAAGAGCGCTAAACCGAAACAGCGCTAAACGAAACAGTGTTAAGCGGGGTCTTACTGTACTAAATAACATTCTTAAACTAAAACAAACTACTCGTATGAAAGCTTTGCAAATGGGACAAAATTTGAGAATGAATAAGAACAACCTACTCTCTTTCTTTTATTTTTTGTTTTTTCTTCAACACGTACAGAAAATGTTTGCATGTGTTTACATGCAATTAATTATAAACTTATTTATTTTGTATTACAGCTTGGCACTTCATGATATTTTAATTCTAATAAAATTAGTAGCCTTGGAGAAAACTTTCTAGAAACTATCTTCATGATGAATCGTCGATGGATCATCGGTCAATCGAGCTCTTTTCTTAGGCTTCTTTTCTGCTGCCAAAGCGATTTTCAAATATGAATATACTCACAAACAAAACGATTATTCTTATTGCAAAAAATTTTCTCTTCTGGTAATTTCGATTAAAAGTCAATCTAATTTTTAAACCTTCAACAGCACACGCGCACGTAAGTTTCCCATGTCTCTATGTCTTTAAAAACATAAGCATCCCAATTACAACAAACACATAATTGAAATACATTCGTTGACCATGCAAAATTGCTTTGAATACCGGGTGTGGCACGCGGGTCCCCAGGTTTGAGACCACTGTAATAGCCTGATGCCGTATAAAATTAGGTTTCTAAGATTTACGATTCCCTTCCTCCCATATATATTCGTAATTGAAAATTCTACACTCCTCTTCGTTTCCTTCATTCAAGAAACTAAAATTATTGTTTAATTAATTAATCAAATAATTAATGATCTTTTCAATTTGATTAAATAATATAATTTTTAATTAATTATACTATAAAAGTTATAACTGTTACAAGTAAATAAAAATGTATGTCTAATTATTTTACATAATTATAATTTATATAATAATTAATTAATTTGCGAATTGCTTTTTAATATATAGGATGGATAAAAGAATAATGACTACGATAAGAATCATAATCTTATATTTATCGTGCAATGCAAAGCATCAGAAGAATTATTTAACGCGAGAGAATATAGACTAATCCTCAACTTGAAATTAGAGTAACTAATGCTTCCCTATACCACAGTCTTAATATAAATATGACTTATAATATATATTAATATAAATATGAAACAAAAGAGGCGTCATGCTTCAATTTTTTTATAATTGACAGATTGATTACACTTTTCTACTTTATTATTTGTCGCTCTGTAATGTAAACTGGAGTAGTGTACATAAGGGGTGTGGCTGAGGGTGTGACTACTGAGATTGACTTCTGAAATCCGCCTACGTGCGGATGAAGGTCAAGATCAAGGTCACCTTATCTAAGTTACTCTAGACGAGGAAACTAAAAAGATCTTTTAAGGAAAAATGAATATAAATGGATATTACAATGGTCAGTCAATAATTATGCAAAATATTGCTTTGAATGGTTTATCTCTGATCTTTTGGGTAATAAATTTAACCATTAAAATTGATGAAGGCTTTTAAACTGATAGCTTCTGAATCAGAAATAATTTAAATGATAACTGAATATTCTTATTCCATGGAGGCCTAGGTATCTAACAAAATTTAAGAAGATTTTATAAAATAAGCTTTTATTTAAAACTCATAAAATCATTAATAAACTAAAAGGATAAAAATAATTTATGATATAATTTACGGAAGCAATAGAGTGAATTCTGTTTACTTCGGCACTCAGGCTTTTATTATTCGGGATATAAAATCATAGATGAATTTTCCGTGGAGATTTATTTAATCACTTGTTCCCAATAACCCTTTTAGTGCCGAATTCGTCATTCGCAACATTTGAGAAAAGTGACAACGAAGACGTTATGTATAGTTCATTTTTCTAGGAACCGGTATGCTGTTACTGTTATTAAATTTCAGAAAAACGTATTAACCGCTTAATAGGAGCTTTGTCGTTTGAAATGAGATGCCTTATTAAGGTATAAGGTCAGTGACTTGTTTTAAGTATAATTGTTTTCAGTAATTCTTCCTAAGGATAATAGCAATGCAACTAGTCAGAGGAAAATTATAATATTACACGGAGTTTACCACATGAGAGGAAAAGCATTTACAAATGTTTAGTTTCATAGAAAGCTTCTAAATGAGTTGGCACCAATACTCGATGTCAATCATCAGTTTCCCACAGCTGATATCAAGTCAAAAGCTGTTTAATAACAACTTCTCTTTCGCAGAAGTGCAGTGAAAAAAGTCGGAAGTGCAGTAAAAAAAGTTTTCTGTACATTCAATGTGTTCATTTTTCCAATCTTTCCAGGGACTTAAATTCCTAAGACATAATTAGAGGCCAAAGGTAATTAACGCTAAATTTTTCAGGGAACTTAACCCTTGCTCAGTCATCTAGACTTAACCCAGGTCATCGTCAAGCATAGCAATCATCTCAGATTTATACAGTTAAGCTGAAAAGTTAAGTGCTTAGAACTAAATACTGATATTATCAGAGTTAGGGAAATCATAGATCAAACTGGTGTTAAAGCAGCATACACTCAGTATCTTGATTAATATTTAAAAATAAGTTATGGTAAGATCTTTCTTGTCTCCGAAATATATGAAAACCAGTGAACATGATTTGATACTGACAATGGATTTGAATTAAGTTCCGATGTGGTGGTGTAAAATTAAAAAACGCTTTTATTAAACAGGATGAAATTGTTTTACAAATAACCAATCTCGACAAAAAGAATGTACATATATCAATATTAATGAATGAAAAGGAAAGACAGAATATCTTGACTGGTGCATGAAAGAAAAAAAAGTTGGAAAAAAAAAATAAGGCGAAAGAAAAAAGTAATAGCTAAAATGCATTAATTGAAAGAAAAAAGTAGGAACATCAGCAACACCTACCAAAAAGGAAAAAGAATTTATATTGCAAATTTAGACCAACGTATTGCAGAAAAGAAAGTGGGGAGGAATGTGAAAACAAACAACAGCAATGCTTGAAAATTCTCCAGAATTGCGATAAATTTATGCGTTCAATACATTTTATTTTTACTATGCAAGATTTGACGCACAGAGGGGGAAGTGGTTAATGATGATACCATACCGAAAGACCCGGTTTCGAGTCCTGGAGAAGGCAGTAGATGTAGATTATCTATCCCGAGGTAACGGTTGTCGCTTATTAGATGCCTCCATAAAAAATAAAAGGATCACTGATTCTGCCCTTAGTACTGGCCAAAGCCTAAAATGGCTAGTGCCTGCCATTAAAAAAATTGTGCAAGATTTTTATAATTAATAGCAAGCAAATTATCAGACATGCGTTTCTTAAATACATAAAAAATAACGGTTACACATGTTAAAAAGAAAATTCCAAGGTCCCTAAAAATACATATTTAATCATACAAAAACAAACAGTGGAAAATTAAAATATAAAATTAACACACAACAAAAATAAAGGAATTTATTGTTACGAATGTAAACTTTTTTTCCATTAAGCTATCTTTTACTAAAGACTACGGACAATGTAAAATTTCTAAATTTGAATATAGGTTCATGGGAATACTAAACTTCCATGACATTATTCTTTGCAATACGTTCTAGATAGTCGTGTCGAAAAAAATATGGAAACTCTTGTGAGGAAACAAATATTGAAGAAAAGAATTTCAAAATATTATTTCAACTATCAAAATTTTAAGGAATCATCCAGTTACATTTCATGGCAATAATGAATATTTCTTATTATAAACTGGATCAAGCGAAAACTACATCGAAGAATTGCATTTCAAGTTGAACTTAATGAATTCTTAACTCTTTTGCACAAAAATTACTGAACCATCGATTACTGGATATATGATGAATTAATTGAAATTCTTAGTGACAAAACAGTGAGCATTTTTAAAAAGTGAAGTTAAGAAATTGAAGAACTATGCCATGTTTTTCATTGTATACCTTATATTACGCATCTTGATCAACTTACTTATATTGCACTATTATTTGAAAACTGGTGCATTACTGGAAACCGAAGCCTAAATCCAGTTCAATTTGTTAAATATAAATACTGCTAAAGTCGAAGCTATGGTAAAGCAGCAAACATAGAAATAGAGCAGTATCTGTTAATATAAAGTTCTTGAAACCAAAATTAAACAATATAATGGAAATAAACTGTTTCGTTCGGGCGCCATTAATGCTACATTTTAATATAGTACAAAGTTTTTATATACTTTTTTCTACGACACCTAGAGTTTGGAATATCTTGGAATGTAAATTTTTCGTATATGAGATATATTTCTAAGATGTTAAGAAGCTATTTGTGATACTAAGTTGTCATGCCGAGCAGATGCAATTAAAACAATACGAAATAGATGAAGTGATGTACGGGGGGAAGGCCTTTCTTCATTGCTCTCAAAATAATTCCTAAAATCGTTTAATTTCAATCAAAGTAAAATACATGGAGAAGAATATAAGAAACTTGGAGATGTTCCAATGATTCTTGTTTCCAGTAAACTACTGATAAAGATGAATACATTCAGCAAATCCATACAAATTCCGAAACAAAATGTAACGACCTGTAAAAGTTTGTTGCAAAGTTTTGCTATAATAAATATCATTTACAGGGTAAATTAACGAAACTTAAAATGAGGCATTAAGAATATCTGACATAAAAATGTATGCTAACATTCAATAAAGAACAAGAAAGCAGAAGTGACATTTTCATTAAAACAAAAGGGATGAAAACTATCAATTTAACTGCTAAGCAGATTTTAAAATGAACACATTTATGTTATTTTTGGCAAGACGTTATAAAAATATAAATACAAAATATAAATAAATAAATAAAATATGTAAAATATTTCAAGAAGTTCGCAAACGGATTCGCATACGTTAAAGATTTAAATAATATATTAAATTTCACAAGCGAAATAAAAAGGTTTACTTTCAGGACACTTATGTTAAAGAACTTTGAAGATTTAAATAATGTATCAAATTGCACAAGTGAAATAAAAAGGTTTACTTTCAGGGACATTGATGTTAAAGAACTATGCGCTGAATCGGCACAATTTGTTTGAATGGTAATAAAATAAAATTTTCGAAACTTAAATAATATGCATAGGTTCGCAAAGAATTAAAACAAATTAACAATATTGCATCTTCTTTTCTACGTACCGAAGTAAAGAAGAATGTTAAAGTTGTTCAGAATTTGCTTAAATATGAGTGTAAATAATTTCAAATGAATTCAAATTTGCTTAAGAAATCCAATTGAAAAAGAAAAGCTTAGGTGTCCAGAAAAAGTCAATCTCAAACGGTTAACTTGAGAAGATATTAAGTGATCAGTTTTGTCATCGAAAACACGAAAATTTTTTATTTTTTGAGAGCTGGTTAAGAATTAGATATATTTTTTGACACATCGTAAACTGTTTTATTACGCAATTATTATTGCTTCAAAGTTTGGGCAACTTATTAAAAGAGACCCTCAATTTAAAGTTTGTCTGGAGCGTGCTAGAAGCTCAGTTAGTCGGACATTGGTAAGATCCACATAACACACCGACTGTAGTCCGTATGCTTGTGAAACATTCAAAATATTTTCCGACACGAGAATCCACTAAGATAATCAGTCTGTCATAATCTGATAACATTTCTACACATGGTTTTCTATTATTTATTCATATTCCTGTTATCTGTTTTCCCTCAAGAAAATAATATTTTTATTTTATATTAAATATATATTGCTATTTTATTTCAACTAATAATAATAATAATAATTGTGTCTAGGAAAAGTGAAAAAAAAAAAAAAAAAACTAATGCGAATAATGTTTTTAAACTAAAAAAAAAAAAAAAAAAAAAAAAACTAATCTTTTAAAACGGATGCCTTTTTAATGATATCTCTAGAAGCATTAATGGAAATAATTTCAAGATTTCTTTTGAACAGTTCAGAGTTCTACACATATTAAGTAAACCAGCATCACTAGCTGAAATTGCAAAGAAATTTCTCCTTCCTTGCAGCCCATACTTACTTACCGTCTTGGAGTAATTGGAAGCAGGTCCGAGTAGCAATAGTTAGGGCACAAAGTTCAAATCCCGCCGCCAGCCAGGATCGTTTTTCTTATGCATCAAAATAAACCTAATGTCTTCAAAGATGACCCCCAAACAAAAACTGGGGTGGGCACTAATTCGTCAACAGCCTTAATTTGGTGACGGATCTTCTCTTTCCCAGTCGCACTTTAAATTCAGCGGTGTGTAAAGAACTATTTCTTTTCTTATTGCGTACCTTCGTGGTGTAATCGGAAGCACGTTCGCCTAACGATCGGCAGTTCGAGTCTCGGCAAAAACATCGAAGATTTCCGGTATTCCTTGCTTTGAAATAAGTCTAATGACTGTACAAAATTGCAAGCATTTACAAAGATGATTTTGACACACTTACGAGTCTGAAAGAAATTCAAGTAATTTTCCTAAGAACTGATTTGCATTCATAATACTTTACTTTCTCTTTTATGGGCATAATAATGTAGAACTGTTTATTCATAATAATTTGTATTACCTTTTATAGATATAAAATTGTAGGATAACTTTGGCTAATAATTAGGTTTACTTTAATACTTAGGTTTAACTTAGTACCGCTGATTTAACTTTGTACCACTTTACAAAAAAACAATGAAAGTAGAAAAACATATTTATAATTTGCAAACTCTATAATCTAACGCTTTTCGATAACGTGTTACGTGTTTTTGAAATTTTCATACAAAACAAGCTTAAATAAAGAAGTTATTCAACTAAGTGCTAACATACAGGGTGTTTATAAAGTCCTGGACCCATTTTGATGTTTAATAATTCATAAAATAATGAAGATAGATTAAAATTAATAACATAAATGGTTAGATAGACTCAAAAAGTTTCATGACCCTTGTCAATGAACTTCCACGTGTGCTCCCTTTGTCGCACGGAGAATATCAAGTCGATATTCAATTTCACGCTAGGTACCGGCAAGCATGTCGGCATCCACAGAGGCTATTGCAGTTGTAATTCTGGCATAAACTCTGGAATAAAACATCACATACAAAAATACTAGAACAAACACATCAAAAGTAAACATAACATTGCAATAATTGCCAAAAACAAAAGAGAGAAAAATGCAATTAATAAGCAGACGATATTTAGAAAAGTACAGATATTTAGACTCGAAAATGAAATAATCTGAAACTAACCACACACGCAGACGATATTTACAAAAGTAAAGATATTCAAACCTGAAAAGGAAAATATATAAGTTATTCCATCAATAAATGCCATAAGTTTGTTTATATCTTCATTATTTTATGAGTTATTAAACATCAAAATGGGTCCGTGACTTTATAAACACCCTGTATATTAACCTATACAATGCCCACTAAAATGTATTTAAGTTTATGTGTCTTTTCAGAATTGGATGGGAAAAAAAAAACTTAATTTAAAATTATGTGATTTTTTATCAATAAGTTTTAACTATATTCTTCCTTTATTTATTTTTATATCTAGTTAAAATGTTTAAATCAAGATAAAGAGTAAAAACTGGAATTTCCTTTATTATCAGTCTTTTAACTAATTATGCAAATCTACTATTTTATTGTCACCATTGCACTCACATTTGATAATATTATCTTTTAAAAGTTGGAATATGACTCATAGGGATTTCAACGGCTTATCTAAATCTACCTTATCAACTCTCCAAGACATTTTTCAAATCAATATGAGGTTCAATCTTGACAGCATCTTCAGCTAAGTAGTCTATTAATGGGATTATTTCCAACCAGGCAATTTTCTTTTCTAAAGAGATAAAACATTTTTCTCAAAGTGTGGAAAAACCCTTTTGATTGTGTAATGATATTTTCCAGTTTTCTTTCTGATTAGTGCTGCTCCTCTGAATAATAAGCACCAGATTTATATCAAAGAAACAGACAACTTAAGAAAAGTGTGAAGATAGGTAAAAGGCAGAAATTAAAATATTTAAATTACCTGCTGGTTCTCTCTAGAGTGAAAATCAAATCCATTAATTAAAAATGGATTGAAAACCTTCTGGTAGATTTTGTCTATTTTAATCATGGTAAGAGTTTTGAGATGGATTTTATTTGTTTAAGAAACTGAAGTAGTACCATAGATTTACTCTTAGCATTTCTTGACTTCCTTCTGATTGCCTAACTTTAATTAAATTCATTTGTAAATGAACTTCACAATTTTTTACACATGTTCATATTTCCTGAAAACTTTATAAAGTAAATTTTATCACAAAATAATTAATATGCATTTATTTATGATTAGAAGTAACAGGTACGAAAATTTTGATTCTAGAAGTTAGAATTTTGTAAAACAAAATCCAAATGAAAGGATATACACTATGCAAAAGATTTTAATAACACAGATTTTGGAAGGAGTTGACCTAATTAGAGAAAATGATAATGATTCATTTAAAATTTTACTTTTATGACCAAGGTGGCACTGTTAGAAAATTTACCTAGTAGAAAAAATAAAGCAAGTAACTGGTTTGTTAATGGAAAACACCAAACAAAAAGTACTTTGAGAAATGCATATGTGTAATTGAAAATAGCTAGCAAATTTTGGATAATACGGGCACTCGTAAATACTTCATCAACACATTTTTTAAATGGATGGAGAAGATTTTAGAAAGGTTTTGCCCTTTGAGCTGTCTGTACTGTAAATTATTTTCGCATATGATTCCCCAAACGCAATTTCTTAATAATATATTCATTGTATTGCTTTGAAAACAATTTTTAAAGTTAAAAACTCAGTTTGAAACCTAACGTTTTTCAGCTTGATGTCGTCAATTAAGCTTGCCACGAGGATTTTTGTGGGCTTGGAGTGACTACGTCAGATAAATGAGCATAAGCAACAACGAATAAACAACGGAAAACTTTGTGGGATACAAGTAGGATATTCTGGCATTGGAGAATCAGTCTTTTGTCACTCTGTGTTTAACAAGCGGTGGAGATGAGTTTAATTAACGACGATTTTTCTATTGTTTACTATGTATTTGGTTTTGTTCCTGAAATTTGAAAGTAATACGCGACCAAGTTTATTAATCGATGAATTTAATAAGCAGCTTTGATTTGCATTTCAAGGTAATGTAATGCAATCAAGATGCACACCTTCTCCGAATTTCCTCTTTAAGCCATTATTATGAGGCTCCGAAGTTTTAATTTGAACACTCCGAATAACACTGTCCAGTTGTTCCAGCTGTCCACTTAACACAGGTTGTAATTATGTTTACTATTTTCCTCCTTTCTTTTCGAAATAATAGTGGCTTTTTTTGACAAATCTAACATTTAAATCAAATTACTGCAGTCTACGTCGAATAGTCTTTGTACTCACCTTTACACATGATTGCATTTTTGTAGATGATTTGCTCCAATCATCCAGGTACTCTCTTCAATTCTTGTATTGTGCACTTTTCTACCTTTACCAGTGGAATTTTGCTGTGAGCAACTTTCATATACATCTTCAAAAATCTGATATGCCAGCTTAAGTTTCTATCTATATTTCTTCTACGTTCTTTACAAACTGTAGCCTTGTTCACTTAATGGTGCTATTTTACATCGCTTTCCATGTGACCAATCAAATCTTCGAGCCATTTCGTTAGATTCAGTACATTTGAAATGATCAATAAATTAAATAACACCTTTATAAAAACAACCAGCTTGTTAGGAATCTCATAACATACTGACAAATACATTCCTCAGAGCTCCAACGTATAATAACATTAGTTGAATAATATTGTGACTTGACTGACTGATTGTCGAAACAAACTGACACCTGATTGCCTTTTTAAATATTTATACTTATTGTCTACATTTAGGTGAATGAAATCTACTGCACAAGATTGCAAATTGTGATAACTTTTTATAGAATGCAGAAAGTTGAATAAATGGATCATATTCTTGATTAAATTACATGTCTATTGATAGATAATTTCATGTATCATTTCAACATATACAGCTGTAGCAAAATATACAGATGTAATCCATCAAACTTCAAGAGTAAACTTCTTTTAAAAGGTTTGCACACTTTTGGCAAGTGGTATAGATTTATAAAAGTTTCAGGTAGAGTTTTATGCTGTGATTATCCTTGAAGCCATTTTTAACATACGTTTTAACATAAGCAAATAGTTGTTCGAAGCCTCTTTTCTGGTCACAGTCAGTTTCTTAGGAAATTCCTCACACTCCACTTTCCTAATTCAGGTTTTACAAAAAAATTTGCTTTGATTTTTTTTGGGGGGTAGTACTCAAATTGAGTATGAACATTGCAAATTCTTACGGGAAAATGTTTCAGTTGTGTTTAGTCTTTAAAATAATAGTATGCTCCGCTTTCCCTGATGTCTCCAAAGGAAAAAGCAGCAGTTTTATGAACACAGTTTACGTTGAAATCCCGTTAAAGAATGCTTAGATTTTGAAGTCTACTTTAGCATTTTAGCCTTATGTTACTTAATCGTATAAGAAAGTATTGCCAAACTGATACCTAGAATCCGGTTTTGTATGTATCGCATATCTTGTCAGTTGTTTTTGTTGAAATCTTTATAAATTTGCTACACACGTTGCAAAATGAACTTTGCAAATGCTTGAAATTTTGACACTACACTACCTTAAATTTTAATAACCCTTTTTATAGTTTGAATGTAACGAAATGATCAACATATATTGTAAATCAAGCCATAATGGTATGTGATAATGCTTTTTCCTTCAATTGATCACATGCCAATGTAGCTGGGGTTGTGAATCATTGGAAAAGTGGGTTATTATAAAAATAAACTTGCTGATTGCAGAAGCAAATTATAAATGAGGAAATGAGTTTTTACATAATTTTTAAATGTACGTAAAGTGCTGAAAAATAGTATTTAATACCTGACAACGAAACTGTGTTGCTTAGTTTTTATTCCTCTTCTAATTTCTAGAGTGAGCGATTTCTTAAAGCATCTTAAATGGTTAAAACATGAGTCATCAAAAATAGGTATGTTTTACAGCAACGCACTTTGCTAACAGAAAGTTAGAATTTTATGTCAGTAAATTATACGTTTAATACGAATAACATCATTCATTTATAATATTGTAGGAACTAAATAATGAGCTTTATTTTATTTTATTTTAAAAATATTATTTCTTAACTTTATTTATTATTTTGCAACAAATTCTCGCCATTATCCGTTACATATGCAATAACACGAAGAACCACAAATAAGCCCTACTGATTAAAAACAAAATAAAAGTTACAAGGATGAAAGACTACAAAGACACAGTGACTATTATATTTTATAGTAAAAAAAAAGTAATCACTTTTAATCTCCACAGACCAGCGGCAGCGCAATCTAACATGGATATGATGAGGTGTCAGATGTTAGTTTGGCAAATTCGTTCAGCTCGATGCCAAACTTCATCTAAACCTTCATCTTCTTGGGTACAAATGTAATTTCGTTTTTGGGAGATGCCTTCATTTTGGTTCGTCAAGTGTTTGTTTAGTTGGTTAATTGATTGAGGCTAAATAACGCAAATGCTATCTACCTTAGAATAGATGCCTTGTTTAAAGACTTTATAAATGTAACTGGTTGGTATTCACACATATGAAGAAAACCATAAAAACTCTTATTCAGCCAGCTTGTTCTTGAGAAGCGGAATTAGAGAAAAAACTTCTAAGCAGAAGTATTATATATTTGGGCATCGCTGAGCACATATTAAATTAGCATAAAATCCTTTGATGCATGTATACAGGATATTGCAGTTTAAGCATGACACATGGCGGCTATCCGGATAACGTTAAACTATAAAGGGAAATACAAATTATTCACCTTTATAGTTTAACGTGAATATAAATTATTCTGTTGGTAAATATCCCATGGATGCCCTGAAGTTCAGGTATTGCCACAGGTTCTAACTCTTGACTGATATACAATTCGCTGTTCGAAGACTGCGTAATGCATATGAGATGTGACTGATAGTGAAGTCCAATGACACTAACAGTTGAGTTCTGGTATGACATTGCGTCATGTGTATTATCCTTGACTTTCAGTACTGGCTACGAATTTGTCCATTGTGGTGCTGCATATTATATGAGATAATCTTCTGAATAGTCGATGCATAAGCAGACATTCATTCCTATCCGTCGAACTAGTGTCTGTCTGGCAAACATGTGTCGATGCTACGAATTGTGTTTGACCAAAACGCGTGTACACCGTTTTTAGTACAACAGACCCAAACTGTATAAAAATCATTAAGTATTAAGGAGAGGTCAAATCCTGACAAATAAATTGCTTCCTGTCCCGGGCATTAATATGAGGTCTCTGAATAAACGGCTCTATTAGCTTTCGCCTTCGCTACAGAACAAGTTTGCCAATAAAGAAGGAATGTGCTAACTGCTACACCCCAGTATTACTTAGGAGGGATATATAAACAAAGAATACACAAGAAATGTTGTTTTATTAAATAAGCAGAAAGATAAAAATTTAACAGCTGAGTCTTAGTTATCAAACATTTCATTTCTCTTTGATTTAAATGTTAAAAGCAGAATTTATTAATTTTTGTTAAACGTATTATTTTCCATTTTATATTTATTCATTTGTTATTCGATTAAATAGAAAAGAACCTTCATTGTAATTCATATCATCTGCTTTCAGTTGATATTGTTATTCTATTCACGATGAGGTATTCGAGCATGAAATTCATCAACAGAGATAACCATAACAGAACTTAAAACAGCATAATAATGCTTAACTACTAGTTAATAATTTAATTGAGCTTAAGAACTCTACAAGAAAATTTTCCTTGTCTCAAACAATTTTAAAATGTTTTTTTTTTCTTTCTTTTTTTCTCTTTGCTCTTCCTTTCAACCAATTCCTGAAAGATCACCCTCTCACGCAATTTCATGATGTCATAAAGAAAACTGTTAAGATCTCTTACACAGAATGCATCTTTATAACGACTAAAACCTCTATAGTTTAAGAAAACTCGCAATATATTTTCGATGCCTGGCGAAAGATAAACATAGTGCTATATTCCAGTTCGAGTTATTTTTGTATGCACGTGTGAGAAAGAGGCATTTTATTGGGCTATATGATAGTTTCTTTCCATTATCCTTGTGCGTGCGAGGTCATGCGATAACCTAAGCTGAAACGTCTTTATTCTTTTGCTTCTAACGCATTTTTACTCAATTTATTCAGAATTTTGAATTTTTCCCGCGTATCATCTCTTGTGAAGTATTGTTTCGTCTCATATCTGCATCATATGTTTTAGCTTAGCTTCAAGATTCTGAAGCCAGATTAGGGGTAAATGGTTTCCTCTTCACTTAAAGATATATTTATCTATTTCGCAGTGATAGCATCATCACGTGGATAGGGTTTTCTTTGAAACATTTTGTTGAGAATTAATTACATGAGTTTTAAACTTTTAAATTTATGTGTGTTATATAATGGCATTTTTGAATTTTCTGAATTTAATGTATTACTTTGGATCGCTTAAGCGTTTAGGGTATATTTCACTTTATTTTTATATCACTTCACTTCATTTTGTTTCTGTGGATGTGCACTGCTTTTGACACATATGAGACTTATTTAATTTTAAAGAAAACCTCTGAAAAACTGAGCGATTAGTATAGAGTGGCGCGTTTAAGGTTTTACAACCTGTTTTTATTAATTAAGACATAGACTTTTTTTATTAGTTTACAAAAATGCTGCAAATATTATAAAAATCACGTAAGTTTATGTATCATAAGTTATATATGTATTTTATATTATATGAGTTGCATATATTATGAAACAATATTAGAAATTAAATTATTAAAAATGCGTTTGCTGTGTTTCATTCATTGAAATTGTTAAGAAATGCGTTTGTTGTATTTCATTTATTGAAATTGTTAAGTAATCACAGATTCATTTAATTTGAAAATTATCTGGACTTAGCTCATAATTCCTGCTGAAATTTTTTTAATGTTTATTCTATTTAGTCTGTCAATGTTTCTTCAAATATAATGATATTGTCGTTAAGTTTATTTCATTAATTTTTTAGATATTCTTTGAGAAAGATACATCGGATTTCGTCGCATAGGTAAAGAGAAAAAAGTAAGGTTAACACACAAGTGATACATATAATTATTGTTGTAGAACGAATATTGTGTTCCTTATCGTAGAACGTTCAAAACAAAAGCAAAAAATCAAACAATCGATATTTGAGGTTGCATCCGTATCGCCGATATGATTGAAAAACAAATCCTGATACAAATACAGATGAGAAAATCTGAAAGAAACAAATATGCCAATCCATACTTCATTGATTATGCTAATCCATATTTCACTGTCTGTATTTAATTGTTAAACAATAGACGAAAAGCTTTTATGTACTGAAAATTAAGCACCAATTAAGAAAAATGTTAGCAAATTGTCGCAAATTAATAAAATAATTTTGTAAGGAAAGCATCCATAAAAATTACAATCACTTCTATTAAAAGTTTTTTGTTTGGTTTTTTTTTATTTCAGTCCTTTGTGCTCGAGGACACAAACAAAAGACCTGCGCAACATTATGACGGTGCGATTGCAGAAAAAAATTATATATTCATGTCATAAATCTTTATAAAATTAAAATTCATTACATTTTACACAAAATATAAAATAATGACAAGCAAATAATTCGAGCTTCCAGGTGCACGTTTTCGGTTGCAGGATTACGTGTGGTTAAAAGTTGATGGCACTAAGTTCCACAGTCTTAATCATCAGGTACAGGTCTAAGAAGACGACACAAGAGAATTTGACCATAGGTTGGGCGAGTAGGTATACTCTCTCCTGACTAACTGGGCAACATCGCTCTACTTTTGAGGCAGAAGGTCTCAGGAATCCCAGTAGTCGAAGGATCTCCCATACCTCTTCTCCTATCCTAATCACTTGAGAGGACTTCCGGCTCTCCGTGTACTTTGAATGCTCCCTTGCCTAGCAGACACTGTACACTTTCAAACACCCGTGCCTTCTCCAGAGTTCGAAGCCGAGCTTATCGGCGCGGTAATCAGCGTCACTAATCTCTATACCGTCTGAAAGGCTATGCTACTTTGACAGTGCGAAGAACGTACATAATCTTACAGATTCTTCTTTTATTAATAACGGAAATAAATTCATAATACCATGCTTTGTCGAACAGCGAGACTCAGAAAACTAGCTGTTTACGATGTCGTGAAGAAGACAAATCAAAGGTGTTAGGTTTCATGCAACTAAAATAGTTGTTGAATTGTTCATAAATGCAGATGGCATGATGAAACATAGAGTAAGGTCCAGAAATTCTGAAAAGCCTGTATTGAAGACGATTTTCACACCGTAAATTTTGATATCAATGCAGGCTTGTAACGTGAAACTTGTTTTAACAAAATATAATTTTCCTTAAGATATCCAGAATATCTTCTTTACACATAGTCATTGTTGTGTAAATTAAACAGCCTGATTGTTACTGACATCATTAAATCCAAACAATAACAATATATTCTTCACTTTACATGTTTCTACATTTAGGATTATTAACATTTTTAAGATATGGATTTTCTCAGTGAAAGTTAGGATATGTTCTTAAAATAATTATTATTTACCGTATTTATTCGCGCATTCCCCTATAATTTTATTGTGCGAAGATGAAAAGGAGAAAATTATGCGAATAATATAATTTCAGAAGGACGCGGTTTCTATAAGAACATGGCAAATAAAAATATTCGTGAATAAACTACAGGTAACTATCACAATATTTTTATTTAAAAGAAACCTGCATTTCAATAAGAATACCTAGAATCCTAGAATTTACTAATATCTAAGAAATATTTCCAACTTTATTCCCTGCATTTTAGATTCACCAGCCGTTATTATTGTCCTTCGAGGCTTCAAATTTTTTAACAGTTCTGGAACTGCTGTCTGTGTTAGCTAACTGGAAATTCGTTGCCATCACCATTATCGTCGTCATCATCTTCGTCACCAGTCTGGTTTACCAAGAGTAATGATCTTCAGAAGGATTAGGTATTCTCTTTTCCTGAAGCTTTTCGCTATTATTGCCTCATCAGTCAGAACCCATAAGCAAATCAGTTAGAAAAGACGGAAAAAATTACTACGTAGACAATCTATTTAAATATTTAGAGATGATTGCTTTCTGAACATTTTTAAGGTAGGAGAAATTTACGTGAACACTTAGAAAGTTTCAAAACCTTATTTTGAAAAGCTAAGTGGAAATGTATGTGAGTTAAATAGGGTATTCTTATTTGGTATTCTTTACCGTAGTACTTAATACAAAACTCTTCCTTCATTTATATAATAATTTATATAATAATTTTAGTTTATTTTTAGGTAGCAATAAATAAAAGTAAAATATTAGTTACTTCACTCCACGCTATAAATTGAACTTTTCTTTAATTACAGTTACTTACCCCTTTCCTAAAAATGACATTTTCAAGCAATAAATACATGATGTATGTAATTATTACACTTTCATACTACAGTTTAAAAAAAAAAGCTCCTAGTAATGATTCAAATGCACTATTTGTAAGTTATTATATCAAAAAATGCTGGTTTCATATAAAATCTAGAAATCAGGATACAGATGTTATCCAATAATAACATTTCTGACGACAATGCCAAAAATGAGCAAAGGCCAAAACTTTTGTCCTATCTATGTAGCTTACATCGCTCGGTAACGATTATATACCCATTAATCTCTTTAATAGTTTATTTATCTATAGCAATTTATTGACAGACAGAAGATATGATAACTCAGAATTTACTCCATATAAAATGACCAATGGATATAGATTAATTTGATTTGCAAATGTTAATGGACGCATCCGATGATTATCAGAACAAGGTAAAACAGTCTGAAAAACAAAGAAATTCACCAGAATAGCGAACTACGACCTTAGGCCCCACACGATGTTATCGTCCTTTTCATTGTCTATAAAGGTAACCCTGCATTTAGAAGAACACCAGTATTTAGAAAGAAGAGTAAAAAAAAGTATGTTCCGGTATATGTAAGGCATACTAACACGTGTTACCTGCAATCCATCATTAGGCTGTGATATTATGCAGTTCTGAGAGACGATAGACCCATTGACTACAATTATACATAATCTTCAGAAGCCACGGTCGTCAGAGCGTCTGTGATTGAGAAGTGTAGTGGTATAAAGCAAGATGAGAGCATTTAGTATGATAGCGCTTCCGAATTTCATCAATAAAACAAAAACAAACAACAATATATATATATATAATTAAATATATTAAACTACTCAAATGTTTTCAGAAATAAAATTTTATTATTGAAATACTCTAAGTATTAATCACCTTACGTGATTCTGTATTTTTTTAAATACCACTGCTGAAAGAAGTTAAGTATAAATAATAAAGTGCCTCTTTTTGTTGATATATGGTGCGCTCGGAAGAAATAGAATTTATTTGAAGAATTTACTTATTTAACTGTAATTAATTTTAAATAACGTTTGAGTAAAATATCACGTGTATTTTGAGAACTGAAATGGCCTTTCCAGAATAATAAATTAACCGAATCACGATGCCTAAAAGTAATTTGAACTTTCGTAATTAATATGATAATTTTCATATCTTTCTGGTAATAAATATTAAACTAATTAAAAGTAGTTTGATTGTGACATTGTATAAAATCTATTAGATCAGGTAATCCCAACCATTTTCTTGCGTCGCCTCATAGGAATGGTTTTCTTCATCGATCCCTTTACATTTTTCCCCAAGTACTGCGTACAATAAGTATTCTAATATGCCGCGTACAGTATAACCATAATACAAATAATTGCACATGAACAGAACTTAGATAATAACTAGATTAAGAATGATCGAACATTTTGAAACAAAATTATGTGTTAAATTTATATTTAATTAATTTTGCATTATTGCTCTTTTTAATTCTAAAAATATAAGCTAGTTTTCAGAAAGAAAATCACGATTCTAATTGCATAAACGTTCGATTTCAATTGAAGTGGTGACTGCGCTTGATGTATTGATGCAAAATATTAATATGTGGCACAAAATAAAATTGCTAATTCAAGCCAATTAATTTTAGTTTTCGAGTTTTACGTTTCTCAATTTTTTTTTCCCTTTTTTTTTTTTTTTAATTCTGTTTTCTTGTTCTTCGGTTTTACTTCTTAATACTACACTTACTGCATAAAAAATTTATATATTTTAAAAAATACCATTGATTTCCAAAATAAAATAAATAATTTTATTGTAGTATTATGTATTGTATTTATTATATATGGTTTTTCCTTTACTGCATGATACCGTTTTACAGAAAATGCAATTACTTATCAGTTTTATTAATAATCCTTTTTATAATCAATGGGATCTTGATAAGGCCGCTCAATTGTCGGTGCATATTTAGCTGTCACCATCTAGCCTGTGCTTTGATTAACGCTGATACCTTTTAAAATTTCATTGACCTCCGGCGATCAACACCGACCCCGTAAAGATCTCTTGAGTGTGCGGACAACTGCTTAGTCCCCTAGGGGGTCGATTTTAGTCGCCAGCGGTCAATGAAATTTTAAAAGGGATCAACGTAAATCAGGGAGTAGACTAAATGGCTATAGCTAAATATGTACCGACAACTGAGCAGGTTAATCAATATTCCATTGATTACAAAAACAATTATTAATAAAACTGATAAATAACTGTAAAGCCTTGTGAGAGTACAAAAGGGTTATCACATCTAGCGACGGTCCCCGCTAGACGGGACTGAGAAAACAGATTCTGATAGCATTGGTTTAAACGGGAGGATTTCTAGAAAAAACAGCTCCGCTGGAAGCGAAGTCCCTCCTAGCTACGGAAACGATGTCCCGGTTACGCGGGATATTTTGAAACTTTGACGAAAATATTCCGTCTGCAGCTCTGTCACGAGTAGAGATCAACCAATCAGACGAAAGTTCTGCTTCTGAAGGATCACGCGATCCCAATCTGAGCGATAATCGATTACTATTTTGCGTACAAGTTTGTTTAATAAGTGGTAACCTATCTGCGTAGGTTTCGTGGAAATGCGCGGGTTGTGAGAAATGTCACTTTCGACATCCAGTCCCGAGTAGCGGAAGCATATGTGATAGGGACTTAAGAAGTCCCATCAACTGCGGACTGATGAACATATCACATTTGTTAGAAAATTATCCTTTCTGATCGAATCTAAGCAAAACAAAAGCTGCGTCCCGCCAGCAGCCGAGCGGTAAAGTCTCTGAAAACTAGTAGATCAGTATATTCGAATCAAAGCGGAAAGACTGGCTGTAAGGGCGTTTTCGTTGCTTCCCTCACGTCTAATGTGTATACGAGCCAGTTTCCCTTCCACTAAGGCATCCTCCTCTTAGCCAGATAGCTCTCGAGTGCTCTGCTACAATCAAATAAACCAAACCAAGAACAAAAATTGCTCCAGAAAGTTGTGAATTCTAAATTACAAAGAATAGATAGATTTTTTTATTTAATGTGAAAAAAAAGTTCGGATATAAGTACTTTATATGTTGAAAATTCAGATACATAAATGTTTTTATGCTCAATAATTATTTAGTAATTTAGCCTAAAATGTTTTAAGATATTAGTAAGCTTGATATTTAAAATTACTGTGACATTGAAGATAAACATATCGAATGTTCAGTTAGCAATTCTAATATAAGATTTTCAAAAGCAATATTTACATTATTACAACTTAATAATAATAAAAATACCTAATAATAGCAAGTATGATTTTTGGGGAGGAGACACGTTTGTACGAATTCAAAATTAACCACCATTGGTTGTATTATAGAATATGCAACGCTGTAGAACAAATCGGAACAAGTGATTATGGATTTCAAGAAAAGGAAGCACAGATAGTCTGACTGCATATTACCCGTATTTTCCTTGGATTTTGGAAAAACGCTGTAACGTAGTCTTCACAATTCATCATTCTTTCGTCATTCCTTTTTCGCACCGTCCTTTCTTCAGATCACACATTTTTTCCCCCTAGATCAAATTTCTCGCATAACCTCAAGTTTGTTACTTGGTGGAACATCAAAATCTTGTCTCCGTCTTCTTTGTATCTTGTACACATTCTCTGCTTTCCAGTAACACTTAAAAATCCGCCATTATGCGAAAACAAATGTGTAATCATCTCTGCCATTTCATATATACTAATACCTGCCATTTGGAGAATTAAGTGATGCGATCTGCGGGACTAAATAACAAGTGAATGCCTACACGCGCTGCTTGTGAATGTCTATAAATACTTATTCAACTATGCATTGCAAAATTCCATACAAGATGTCCAACCAAGTCGGCTTTATTAATGCTTTGTTATTACAATTCAGAGATTTTTCGGTGTTTTTTATGACAGTCTATGTATATTAACACTCTCAGTAAAAGAATGTGGACATTTTAGAGAATAGCTGCACTCATTTTATAAAATCATTACGAATTTGTATTAATATTTTCTTGATTCCTAGGTAATTATCTAAATATTCTTAATATTTTCAGGTATTCCATTCCTCAGAGTTAAGCTAATTTCATTTCAAACAAAATCAAAGACATTTTTCAGTTTAGTGTTGCAAAAATCATTTTTGCAATTTTTTTGCGTTGTTGTAATAGACTTCTTGAATTGCGAGGAATTGCGAAAATTTAATTTTCTCTTACATTGTATAAACATTTATGTTGGTAATTTAAAACGTATGCAGTATATACTCAACAAAACAATTTCAATTTAGTCCACTTTTTCTTCTTAGAAGTATCTTCTACTCTAAAGTCAGTTAGAGCCCCAAGAGATTTGAATCCAATTTATTACCATTGTGGTTGAAAGTCAAAGTAGTTTAGTTACTCTGCTATTTTCAGAGAGATAGTTCGGAAAACACATAATTAACGTCTCCTAACTGCAGATTAAAATGTCCCATTAATGGTAATTAAGATTACAAAGATATAAGTGAATAACTTTGGCAGCAAAGATATTTAGATAAATGAAGAGTACTAATGGTATCTAAATAAAGTACTGTCAACCATAAATATGCATATATGGCCTCCATAATTAAGGCAATATTGAGATTTTAGACGAATATTTATCAAAGCAATTTTCGCGTCAAGGTAGCTAAATATGAGGTTATAGCATTTTACAGTCTCTGGAATGAAAATTCAATAATATTTCATACTCTCTGCTGATTATTATCTGATCATCAAATATTTATTATTAAGAAGACAGTTTTTTATTCATTTAGAAACCGGTATTTATTACTTGTAAACAGATGGAAGTTGAGTGTGTTATTGACACTTTTATATCTGCAGCTGATTTTTTATCTTTAGCATCTTTCCTTTTTTCCTTGGGGGGGGAATGAAAAATGCTATTAAGAACGTTATTGTTGTTCTCTTGACACATTTATTTAATGATTGGTAAAACTCTGCTACTTATGACAATCAGATATGAGATCAAATTTTCTTCTGCTTGGTTAGTATTCCTTTGGGAAGCTCACTAATGAAATATAGTACGATTCACAGAATATATTGTTGCGTTTTTTTCTCTTTCTGACATCAGTTGTTACGTTATTTTTTTCCTACACGTTCGTACGGGGTTCGTAGATTTGGAGTGAATAACGACGACACTTGATGAAGTATCGAAACACACTTTATTTAGCCAATATTAATCAGGACAGCTCCAAAATCACTTTTTAGAGTCGTCGAAGATCTAATATAAACACGCTGGACCAATCAGCGACACAACCTTCACACTGTCAGGCAATAACGGTGGAGACCGCTTCCTGCAAAGCATCCGACTCTGCTTTCCGGAGTACAGCTTCCGACTCTGCTTGGTCGTTCTCGGAACTCCTCGTAGTCTCGAGACTCTCCCCGCTACAACTCGCTATGCACTCGACGACACACGAGCACAACTCCAGACTCTCGGTTCAGTCGTTTCCGGAGCTCAACACGCTCTCTCGACGATGCACTAACAACGATACACTAACACATTCCTTCGGTGCACTAGACAGCCCACTCGGCACTCGCTGCCCGGCTGTCAACTCGATCCACTCCGCAGGGACTGACTCGTTAGACGAGACACACACTCTAACTGACTGCGGACAAGCAGGGTTTATATAGCTTTCGGCTTGTGTTCGAGAACATTCTGGGGTAAACTGGTAAGGATTCGTTCCAGAAGGTTATCCATCCGTCCATGGTATATCGCCAATTTCGTCGCCAAAAGGGCGATTTCTCACCAAATGTGGCAACCTTGCCTTCCCTTGCCATTTTATGGCGACCCTAAAAACTGCTTTGCGGGGAAGCTATCTCACCGCGCCTTTACATTTCGTAACAATATATTTACCTTAGATTAACGATACACGTTTGGAAACCATTATATCCAGCCATAAATCTACCAATATTAAATTCCTTTCATGAATGAGCTGTGTATCCTTCTGTTGAAGTGCACTGCAGTATAAAGATCATAAGTTAACATAATTTAAAAATTTTTAAAAATATGTTCCGAATGAAAAGGTCATACTGTATGAAACGAAGAAGATCTACAGTTTGTAAAACTATCTGAACACAATATGGTATAAGATACCATAATATTCAGAAAAAAATTACTTTTGTTTTCTTAGCTAATAATATATAAAGATATTTTTGATGCCTCACATCAAAGCTAAATTAAATCACATGTTCCCAAAGAGTTTTTCGAAACGTTTTATATTTAAATACATAAATAAAACCAACAAATTGATAATAGTTAACAATAAAGAATTTGCGTGATCTTAGCAGGAGTGAACATGTGCTTAGAAAATACTATGCAATAACAAGATACCTGAGAGAGAAATGGCGCTCGTTTATCAGAAGTATTTGAAACTGAAATGATATAATGTTCTCTTTACAATCTATAAATTTGATACTTAATTTTAAAAAAATAATTTAATTTATTGACTAAACAATATTGATTATATTATCTCCTAAGATTAATTATAGTAGAATTATCTGAAAAGAGTGAATCCATACTTAATAAGTTCTATTTCGAAAGATGTTTTGAAGTAACTTGAATGTAAATTGTTAAAAATGTTTAACGGGGACTATATATATATATATATATATATATATATATATAATTTTGAATTCAACATCCGCGTTTTTATTTCAGTCTCGGCATTTGAGTGAAAACTAAACGAGTATGAATGATTCATAATTGGAAGAATTTAAAAACCTAAAATGGAAACATATTTCGGAACCTGAAAAATCATAATGATAAAATAAAGCTGGGAAGTCAGAAGATGACAAATATGTTAAATAAGACGATTGTGGCATAACCCGGATCTTCTTTTGCTCAAAATAACCCAGTATAAACAAACTATAAGGTATTTTCTCCCTCCTTTTCGCATGCTTTCTCGTGGTGTAACTGAAAGAACGCTAGAAGCGCATTCTTGAGGTTCGGATTTCAAGTCCGAGTATGAGGATCGTGGAATTTTTTCAACCATAAATATGCATATATAGCCTTCATAATTAAGGCAATATTGAGATTTTAGACGAATATTTATGAAAGCAATTTTCGCGTCAAGGTAGCTAAATATGAGGTTATAGCATTTTACAGTCTTCGGAATGAAAATTCAATAATATTTTATACTCTCTGCTGATTATTATCTGATCATCAAATATTTATTATTGAGAAGCCAGTTTTTTATTCATTTAGAAACCGGTGTTTATTGCTTGTAAACAGATGGAAGTTGAGTGTGTTATTGACACTTTTATATCTGCAGTTGATTCTTTTATCTTTAATTAAGTTAGCATCTTTCCTTTTTTCCTTGGGGGGGGAGGGGAATGAAAAATGCTATTAAGAGCGTTATTGTTGTTCTCTTGATATTCTTGGTTTCTGAAAAATTACTGAACAACTCTACAGTGGCGTCCGAACTAAAGAGGTGGAGGACGATAATTTGTCACCACCAGAGATTTTATGATTTGTCCCTTCCTAGCCAGCTTTTGAAAGGGGAGGAAGTATATTAGGTATTTTCTGCATCCTTTTCAAATACCTTAGTGGAGTAACTCAAAGCACGCTCTACGCGTATTCGGAAGATCCAGAGTTCGAATGTCAGCGAGGGCATTGCGCATTTTTTATTTTCCAGCATCGATATAACTACGATACTACCTACTACTCTCTACAAAACGAATTCACGTTTACCACGTTTCAGAATGGGACATGATTTTTGCGAGGATTTCCCCCTCCTTGAACAAAGGGATGTTTCTTAAAAATGCACAGAAACTAAAATATATTAAATTAATATGGGACTAAAATATATAAAATTAATATGGAATAAAATATATAAAATATACTTGGGATTTCAAATATTAAAATTTCTGTTGTGTACGAATTTTACAAAATCCTTATAATCAAAAACTTTTTTAAAGAACGAAGCCTTTTTTTTTAAATCACCAGATAGGAAAAGTAACGTTGTATAATGTCTTCCATTTTCTAATGCATAAATGCCTTCCATTCCAATTAAACTTCTAGTACTCCACACAAGGTGCACCCAGTAGCATTAGGTTTTATACTCGATCGTTAATACGTTCTGCTGTGTTGCATATGTTCTGATATACCTGTTTCTATTTATTAGCTAGATGGAAAGTATTCATCATAGCTGTTCTGAGGTTTATGGTAATAAAGTTTAACGATCATCCCGAATTTTACTTTGCAGTTGCTAAGGATTTAGAACTGATTTAAATTCAACTTATGTTTAATATGAGGGGCGTTAAGTAACAGCCATACTGTAGTGGAAATTCCATTCCAGCTTGTTTCGAAATGAGTCGCTTCCAGGTATTTGCCATTAAATGTTTCCAGAATCAAAGTACGATAACTCATCATAAATTTCTGAGGTCTGGTAGTTTACAATCCGAAAGAAATTAGCTTAAAATGTACCTCGCAACTTTCAGGATACCCTGTAAGTCACACTGATAAGCAATAAAATGTTTCTTATAGAATAGAATATAAATGCTGAGCCAGCTGTTATTTGTTCTCTTTGCAATGCTATTACTGTTTTAAGAAATATCATAGTATTTCGTTTTCAGCAGAAGAATTAATAATCATTTTGAATTTTAAAATAAAGGTGTCATCTGAACTACAGACACTGAGGAATAAGGAAATGCTTACGTAGACATTTTGTCTTTTTTTCTAATTGTTTCAAAACGCAAAATTTTTCTAAGATACATATTTCTGAATTCGATAGGGAGAAGACGTGCAGTTTCTGATTATGCTTAAATATTTCAATCTGAAGATTAATAAGACTTAAATTTCTGCTAGTTTAGGGAATTTTCTGTACCTTTACCTGATTTTTAAAAATCACACAAATGCTATAGAAAAATCTAGTAAGCCTACTTAAGGTAAAATTTTTCTCTACAGTATAAAAAGCAACATTTCGTAATAGAGTTTCAGGGCAAATCATCAAGTTTCGCACCCTAGGGTTTGTATCAAAGGTATCACGAAAATGCCGTTGTCACTTATAAAGTATTTCTCCCGCCTTCCTAGCATGCCTCCGTAGTGTAGTGGTCTGCACGCTGGGCGCGTATTCCAGAAGTCCGTGGTTCGATTCCCGGCGAGGGTGTTGCTCCTTTTCATCTTTCCTTCTTCCAAATACCTAATGTCTCTACACACTATCATTACATGCGTCTGTGCTGTATACTAACATTAGAAATATGTGTCCGGTGAAACATTTATTTGCTGCAATGTTTGCATCTTTCAGATGTATTTTGTTGTTTGTCTGATTTATTCTCGAAATAAAAAATAAAAATCTGAAATTGCTTCCAGTGCTTAACAGCTAACTTTCTCTTCTGAAATTTTTAACACTAAATAATAATTGATGATATGCGATAATAAATTGGCAGTTGTTTATTCAATGATAAGAAGTTAGAAATGGCTAAAGACAGCACATGCATCTCCATTTGAATGTATGTGGCACTTATCAGACTACTTCAAAGCTCAGGAGATTTATTCTTGCTATTGAAGCAGATCTATTTTGAAGAATAGATTCCGTCTAAATTCTAATAAGGGCAGTGTTAAAATTATTTAACGTGGAAAATAATTTAATAGTTATAACAGAAATTAAAAAATTATAGAATACAATCTGAAAGTTGAATTAAACGATATTTCCAAAATTGGATAGTCCAGAAATCTGAAAAATTTCCATGAAGTTCAAGAAAATTATTGCGAAACTTAGACTCGGGATAAAATTATCACTCTAAGCATATAATATAATATAAATGTCATAGGATAAAAAAATAAGAAACACAAAATTCATAATAATTAATACTCTAACAACGATTAAATTTTGATAATTCAATATGCATGCATTTTAAATTGGGTATTGATGAATATAAGGTCAAACAAAGATAGATCTATCCTGCTTAGCTGAAAACATTTGAAAGACAATTTTCATAAGAACTCCTAGGCTCGCTAAGCCAAAAGAAATGTATGGATATCAATAGATCAAAGAATATTTTATACTATATTATATATATATATATAAAGATTATATATATATATATATATAATACATTTATATATATAAAGAATATAATACTTCAATAGCAAGAATAAATATTAGTGTTTTAGAGCATCAAACATGGGAATGTAATCCTAGAAAATGTAATCAGTATAGATCGTAAAAGAATATTATATATGATGTAGTATATTTTATTTTTCTAATAATAAGCATATAATACACAATTATGAAGATGATAATGCAAAAAAACTGAAGGGAAATAACTGAAACTTTCTAGTTTAACAGAAAATATGAAAGATAATAAAACAAATCAGAATCTGAAACTCTAAGCCCAAAATCCGATACTGTGTTAAAGTTCAAACAAATACGAACTTGCTTGGAAATTTGTTCGTCGCCTTTTCCAGTCATCATTCTTTTACTTTGTTGTTGCAGATGAAGCTAATACAAACTGGCAAGAAAAGTGAAAAGTAATACTCATTTTTTACAATGCTGCCCTTACGTGACATTCATTTAATTAGACGTTTGTGGTGACACAAATTACAGTTTCGAATAGTGAGTACTAATTTATTTTTTGCTATAAAATTCCGTCACATAAACATCGAACTCTCCCTTACTCTTTAAATTTAAAAAGTACTTTATTTCCTATGGCGGAATCTTTCCAACAGGATAATTTGACTTACACCAGTTCTGCCTTCTCGGCAGTTCTATTACATTATTGGTAATCTATAAATACATGGTAGCTACCACTTGAAAGCCGTAGGGCATAGTTATTACCTCATACGAAACGTAATGACTTATCAGTTTCTCTCCGCATTATGCACGCAATTCCATTCTCGATTACGACTTCCCCCCTGACGATGGTTAAGGAAGGATAACGTCACGATCGTAGAGAAATGTACACTGAGAAGGAAATGACATTATCAACTCAACGATGCGTCTGGAGATGAGAGAGTAATTTCTGAGACCTGCGTGTGCATGATAGGACAAATTACCGTGAAACAGTTTAATGATTTACATGTATGTGTGTTTGTGTGAGTGAGTGAAAATGGGATTTGAACCCAGGTGAATGCACGTTGATTATAGTTTAAGAACGAAATTGAGGAGCATTTTGTTAAGAATTTTCAAACATCATTTCAACAATTCTGTCAAATGGTAAATAATACCAAAACGCAAATTCTGCATAGATGCATATTTTTAATCAATTCAAGACACACCATTTTTATGATGGTGTCTTAAAATAAGCTTATTACAGCGTTTGATATGTAAAATAAACGAATAAATCTATTTCTTCTTATTGCTCAAGAAGAAGTTGTCATTTACATTGAGGAGCATGGAGTTTTAATGTGAGAAAAATAAAATGGGTAAATACATCGAAATGGAAACGATCGGGGAAATATCATATTTCCAATACCGAAGTTTGCTAATTCGTGCACATATTTCTAAGAAACTATTAAATACATAATTTGGACATTTTTGTTTTAAACATGTATTACATTTATTTAAAAAATCATGTTACTAATCATTATATTTTCTTTAGAAATAGGAGAAATCTTAAATTTCACTCGATCCAAATACTAAAATATTCTAAAATATATCAAATCCTTTATATATGAATAAAAGATAAATAATATTTTATTTAACGTTAAATTTTAAGTTAAAAACAAAATTTGAAAAAAAAAATGAAAATCTCTGTTTAACAAAATAACGAAAAAGCAAATAAATAATAGAGATTTAAAAAATACACCAATATTTATTAAAACGATTTAAATGGAATTTAAGAAAGACCTACATCATTAAATTTCTTGAATCTATAGGTTTATTTCGCCAATATAATTTGACAAAAATATTTGAGTAAGAGTTCACGGTACTATTCCGCTTAGACGACCGAAAAAAATTTGCAGCGAAAATGTATGTGCAAAAGCGCCAAATCTAGCAAACGCGTCCATTTAACAGCGCACCAAATCAAGCGTACGCGCTGATTTCAAATTGCGTAAGTTTAGATAGTTCTATATTTCTTAAAACGCCATTGATATAATAGTTTAATTTTTAAATCCTTTCTAGATACTAAATCCTTTTTTGATATCCCATGGATATCAAAAAATTTCGGAATTGCCCATGACGAAAGGTCTGCAATAGAATTTTTTCAAAGAAAGGGCATCATTCATTATAGAAAATTATGTTTGAACAACCAACGAGAAGAAATTATGCTTTAGCGATAACTCGGTAGCGAAATAGCGATGCAAGAATCCATTCAGTTATGTTTAGCCTTTTTTATATAAATTATAATAATGATCTGAAATAGCTATTTACTCCTATGCTTTCATTCAGCTATGTTTAGCCTTTTTTATATAAATTATAATAATAAAAAAGTATTATATGAAATTAACCTTTCATATAAGTTAAAACAATAATCTTAAGATAGTTATTTACTACTATACTTCTTTCTTGCGTTAGGGTTGCCGCAATTATTTTTGGCAGCACTGGCATCAACAATAGTTTGGCGATTTTTTACGGTCCTCAAAAGGAATAGCACCGAGTTCACATATATTTTCCCAAAATGTTTTACATAAAAGCAAATGCATAGGGTAAAAGATTATTTCTAGATTTAATGTAAATTAAGTTAGACTCTTCATCCTGAAAGCAGAATGGGACTTGGACAGGACCACCCCAAGGTGATGTCGAATCCCAACTAAAAATACAACGTTCGCAATTTTTTTTAATAAAACCTTTTACTAGACGTCAATAAACTAAACTTTCCCATATTGTTTAACTAAAACGGTTAACATTTCTTTATGTCAGGTTTCAAGAACCTCGCATAGCGAAAAAAATGATGATATTCGAGTTTTTGAATTCCTGTTGTTTTACAAATTGGTGAGATTCAAGAATTCTCGGCAAAGTCAAAAACAAATTCGAGGCTCCATCCTCAGCGTTTTTGCATTCTATTTTTTATGAGTAAAAATATTTATGTTTCGTGTTCTTTTTTTATTATTATAATTTTTAAGGAACACTTACACTTTACAATTTTAACGTTTGTTTAAAATGTTAGATGTTGTATGTTTGTTTGAAATAAGAAAAGTTTATCGGACACGTAATCAAGATTCTGAAGAAGAATAGGTAAGTTAGTATTTTTAATTATTTGAGGATATTATTTTTATGCATTGTTCTAAATGTAAGGTGGAAGTAAAGTAATTTGCGTAAACGTGCATGGAAATAATTTAAATATTTGACACTAAGTATTTGTAACCATTTGTAATGAAGTAAAGGTATGAATTAGTTAGTGACGTTTGTAATATAATAGATAATGTAGAGGTAAAAGTTTTTGGATATTTTATTTATTTTATACGGGGAAATGTTCATATTTGGAAAGGGTATGTACTTTTTCGTGATCAGATAATTTCATATATGTTCTTTTTACCGGGTTTAAAGATTCAGAAAATTGTTATGCATTTTCGTGAAATTTTTCTAATTTATGGGAAAAAAGCACTGTACATGGATATAGTGAAGAGTGTGCGCAATGCCATTTTTGTGCAATTCTGGGATGTTTTTTTAAGTAAAAATAAGTCGACGTGTACATGGTTTAGTGATATTTTAATTAAATGATAGTTATTTTGTGAATTTTATGTTTGTAGGAATTTGGTATACGTTTAAGTTGAAGTAAACGTGCATGGAAATAATTTAAATATTTCACACTAAGTATTGCGGTATGAATTCGTTAGTGACGTGTATAATATAATAGATGATTTAGAGGTAAAAGTTTTTGGATATTTTATTTATTTTATATGTGCAAATGTTCATATTTGGAAAGGGTATAAACTTTTTCGCGATCAGGTAATTTCATATATGTTCTTTTGGTTGATCTTTACATTATGGTAACTTGGCGATTTTTTGGCGAAAATTTGGCAACCAACTCTCCTACAGCAACCCTCTATTTTTTTTCCCCGCCGCCATTTTGTCTTCACGAAGTAAAGACATGTTTCTTTTCTTTTTATCTACTGAATACTTCTTCCAACAATCTACTAGCCGAATTACACTTATGCTAGAAATTTTATCAAACAACACTGCTTAATCATGACAAATATTCACTGCAAAATTGGGAAAAAGTGCACAATACCATACTCCTTACGCGTTTTTCAAAATAACACATACACATAAACCATGTACACGCCGACTTATTTTTACTTAAAAAAACATCCCAGAATTGCACAAAAATGGCATTGCGCACACTCTTCACTATATCCATGTACACTGCTTTTTTCTCATAAATTAGAAAAATTTCACGAAAATACATGACAATTTTCTCAATCTTTAAACCCGGTAAAAAGAACATATATGAAATTACCTGATCGCGAAAAAGTATTTACCCTTTCCAAATATGAACATTTCCACATATAAAATAAATAAAATATCCAAAAACTTTTACCTCTAAATCATCTATTATATTATAAACGTCACCAACGAATTCATACCGCAACCATTACAAATACTTAGTGTCAGATATTTAAATTATTTCCATGCACGTTTATTTCAACTAAAATTCCTACAAACATAAAATTCACAAAATAACTATCATTTTATTAAAATATAATTAAATTCAAAAACACTACTTAAAATATAAATGAGCACATACATTAAATTAATAAAAATTACCTTACAATCCTAATTACTTTAAACTAAATCATTGCTAATAACAATTTTCCCAATAATACCAAATTCCTTTCCACCTTACATTTAGAACAATGCATAAAAATAATATCCTCAAATAATTAAAAATACTAACTTACCTAATCTTCTTCAGAATCTTGATTACGTGGCGAATACACTTTTCTAATTCATTCAATAAAATTATTGAAAGATTTTTTCTGCGAATTTTTCCTCCATACTTCCTCCGCTAAATAAAAAGCAAACTTCTCTTTATCACAATGCCTAAATACCCATTTCGAATTCACTTTAGTTAGGGCCATGGGATCCAAAAATTAACCAACACTGTTTCACACAACACAGAATAAAGCTAAATACAAAATTTCCAGATTTTTTCCCGATTTCCCCCCTTTTCCAATTAAAGAACCGTAATTCGTCCATTAATATCACATGACATATCCCATGATCTCTCATTTCACTCACGCAAAATAATGCGTAATCGGAACTGAGTACTGCTCACATTATTACCAAAGTCCCAGGTAGTAACCTTTATCGCCTCCAAAATGTCGCCAAACTACCAGTTACCATATTGTAAAGATCAACCGTTCTGGTAACCGGGTTTAAAGATTCAGAAAATTGTCATGTATTTTCGTGAAATTTTTCTAATTTATGAGAAAAAACAGTGTACATGGATATAGTGAAGAGTGGGCGCAATGCCATTTTTGTGTAATTCTGGGATGTTTTTTTAAGTAAAAATAAGTCGGCTTGTACATGGTTTATGTGTATGTGTTATTTTGAAAAACGCGTAAGGAGTATGGTATTGTGCACTTTTTCCCAATTTTGCAGTGAATATTTGTCATGATTAAGCAGTTTTGTTAGATAAAATTTCTAGCATAAGTGTAATTCGGCTAGTAGATTGTTGGAAGAAGTGTTCCGTAGATAAAAAGAAAAGAAACATGTCTTTACTTCGTGAAGACAAAATGGCGGCGGGAAAAAAAAGTAGAGGGTTGCTGTAGGAGTGTTGGTCGCCCAAATTTTCGCCAAAAAAACGCCAAGTTACCATAATGTAAAGATCAACCGAAGAAACTGCGGTAAACTTTCTGTAGAAATACAGAATTTTGATGAAACATTTCTAAAGGAACCAACGAGGAAATGTATTGCCTAGGTAACCGCCATTGTCAACGATTGCACGAAGCCGAGTTTCCGCAATTCTCTGACTTTTTTTTTTAAGCGAAAGCGGATCGCCGCGTACTTCGGGAGAAGAATGTAAGTGTTTTTCTTTTTTAATGTATTTTTTAATCCATAGTTAATACTTCACATTTACATTTTAAATTACTGAAGAATGTTTTCTTTTCGTATGTTGATAATATTTACCAACTTATCAATATTCATCGTTAATAAATATGGGTCCTTTTGGAATTTTTCTGAGAAAAAGGTCTCAAAAACCACCATCTTGCACCCGATAAGTAACTTTTTTACGTTTTTATGTGTAAGAAATCGCCAAATTTTGTCAAGGTGTTTGCGCTAATACGTCAGTACCTTATCTAATGCGTACTAAAAAATTTAAATGATAAGACGAAATGCATGATTATCAGTGCATTTAAAATAGTTCATTTCTAGAAAAAAATCTAATTATATCCGCAAAGCAGAAAGCGAAAGAGAAGAATTAGAATCTTTCCAGACTTAAAATGTGACTGAAGCTTGAACTCAAGATCTGCATGCATAGCTTATCTGCAGCCTCAGTAGACGGAACATAATTTTTCAGAAAAATAAATGCTATTTTAAACGAGAAAAATACTACGGATAACAAATTTGTACCTGGAAATGAAACAAGAGAACGAGAAAAAATTCAAAAGTGTAATCCCACTTATTTACAGCAATCATTTATAATATTAATAATTCATATTATTAATATGAAATAATTACTATATTACTATCTTACGAACTATTAATTGTTTGTTGACACGCTTCATATGAGCAGTGCTACGATAAAACAGCAGTTCTAAAACATATTTTAAAACAACTTTGTGTGGTAATCATTCTTAATAATCTTAGTAATATTCTTAGTGGTAATCATTCTTCTCATCTATTCAATATTAATTCATCAGTTTTCCAAATAGTCACTCGCGGCAGCATTTTTGATCATAGAATTTTACAGTTTCATTATCCTTGCTACTTAATCATCCCGCTTAATATGTGAAAGGTTTAGTTCCAATTTGGTTCCAAACCTGCTGTTAAATGTTCCGTTTATAATGACGACGTTGTGGTGAAAAGCACCAGAGCGATAACTGCAACATTACATGCATTGAAAATTTATTAAATGGGCAGGTAACGTGAAACATTCAAAATGGTTCAGGATGCAATTATATGAGTTCGAGAAAGCTAGTTGAGGACTTCAAGGCCTTCATAAGACATTTAAATGTTTGCGTGAATCTGAAATCATGGTCCTTGAACTTTAGCGATGCAGAGATTATACAAACGAATATCTGAGCATTGAGCGTGTGGCAGTGTACCATTTACATATGCATTACTATTAAAATTATTTTAAATAAAACGAATAAAATTCAGTGGGCAGGAGCAAAAAATTATAAATATCCATAAGTCTACTTGATGAAATAAATAAAGCTTACATATATATATTCGTTTTAACTTATATTTTAAACTTTTATCTGTTATTTCATATATATACACAAACTTCCCATATGCAAGTCACTATCGTATAAAATTCAGAGTAAATATTAAAGCTCATTTCTAAATATTATCTATATCATTTAATTGAAGAAATTGCTGTAACTACATGATTATAATGGAAAACATTTTTCAATTCTGAACTAAATGTAAATTTGCTTCTTTATTTGATGTTAATAAGCGCTTATGATTTTAAGAAAATGTAGCATATTTCATCCACAAGCTAAGCGCCTGTCCGAACGTGACGTCTGCACGCATGAATTTCGGATTTCGTTGATTATGAATTTAATATTTTCCCTTAAAATATTTTTCATCGCTAGTATGTAAATCTGATACAGACTGATATTTGACCAAAAAAAAAAAAAAAAAAAAAGGGAGGGAGTACAGAAGGTAAACTTCCTAATCACTTTCCAAAAAGTTTGTTAATGTTTGAATCCCATTGCAGCTCGTTAACAGCTCGTTTGCTGCAAGACATGACCATTTCTATCCTTAGCACAGTTAAAGTATACCAAACTGACCAATTTAATCAACGACACAGATGCTACATCTACAAACATGAATTTCAACTCTCTTTCGTAAGAGATTTCATATTCGCGCCAAATTATTATTTCGATTATTAACTCGATATTAGCATGCTGTATTTAACACAGTTAAGTATAATAAACAACAAAAGTATTTATAGAACAAACTAAACGTTTGCTAATTTTTGGATATTATAGTTATTTCAGCTACTTTTCAACAAAGTCCTACATAAAGCACATCCATTTTTATCTGCTCTGTTTGTACTTCTAAAATGTATTCAATTCGTCATCATTCGCAAGAGATTGATAGTCAAATTATAAGTCAAAACTGATAGAGAATTCGTGACAAGGTCGGTTTTTGGCGTGTACACGAATTCGCTAAAGGCCCACCATTGGGGGGCCGAACGGTAATATGGTTGAATACTGGTAGTTACCACCTGGATTTTATTCCAGAAACACTGGCTTGATGCATGGGAGTTTCCTGCCTTGTGTGTTTTCCTAAGAAAGGTCGTCTACGCCTAAGAGGAGGTATTCCTCCTCTTAGGCAGGTAGCCCTAGTGTGCTTTGCCATAAAAACGAAACCAAATTAAACGAATTGGTTAAAGACAGCTTTTTTTGTTTTCACATACCTATTAAAAATACGAGTCCAAAATTCTGGAAACCGCTGTCAGCGAAATAGTAAAATTGTAAAATATTGGCCTTTCAATTGAGTTTCAATCTCAGATAACAAGTGGACTGCATGTTAAAGTTTATGCTTGTTTCATAAATTTAATTATTTTAACTGCAGTGCTCCATCATACGATACTGAACCAGCCGAGAATGCATGACTTTGCGTTAGGAGTGTAACTGTAAAGAGTTAAAATATTAGGTTGATTTGTCCCGAAAGAATGTTATTCCTAAGTTGCAAAGATAAGCTCTGAAAAAAAGTGACGTTCATGTATAGGGAATAAATTTTTGGTACTAATCCGTTTTGAGTGCCGTAAAAAAATTGTAGCGAAAATGTATGCGCAAAAGCTCCAAATCTAGCAAACGCGCCCATTTAACAGCACGCCAAATCTAACGTACGCGCTGATTTCAGATTGCGTAAGTTTATATAGTTCTATATTTCTTAAGGCACAGAGTTATCGATAAAGCATAATTTCATCTCATTGGTTTTGCAAACATAATTTCTATAATGAATGATGCTTTTTCTTTGACAAAATTCTAGGTAAAGTGCAGAATATTTTGTAAAAAGTGCCAAACACTTATTTGTTTGGAACTTTTTACAAGGTAAAAACAAATGGATTTTTGTAATTTTTCTTTTACTTTTTAAGTGAAAATAGGTCGATGTGTACATAGATAAAGTCAAGAGTGTGCGCAGTGCCATTTTTGTGCAATTCTGAGATTTTGTTTTTAAGTGAAAATAGGATGATGTGTACATGGATACCGAGTATGTGCAATTCTTAAAAACGCGTTCTTAAAACAATTCCCAAGTTGTTAAATCTATAGGATATCAAGAAAGGATTTAAAAATTAAACTAGTATTTCAATGGCGTCTTAAGAAATATAGAAATATCTAAACTTACGCAATTTGAAATCAGCACGCACGCTAGATTTGGCGCTGTTAAATGGGCGCGTTTGCTAGATTTTTTACGGTCCTCAAAACGGAATAGTACCGAATTATGTTTTGCAAATATGCTGTAAAAGTTTTTTAAATGTGTAGTGAGTAAATTTTACGCATGGTTAGTATTACTGTACTAAATGTAAAGGTTATTATTCTATGGTTAAATGTAAATGGCATTCAGAATTATTAAATTCATTTGCTCTTATAAATTTATGACTCCAACAGTGTATTTTGAAGAAGTCGACTGCTGTGTAGGTGTAATTGTTTCACGAGTTTTCAGCTCATGGATTTCAGCTTCAGGGCAAAACAGTTTTTCAATTTAATAATATTCTCAGTTCTTGCCATTAATTACACAATGTCTGTGATCTTTCGATTATTTGATGAGTTAATGGTGACTGATACTGTTAAAATGGATTACGAAGAATAGCAAGATTAACATATGCGACACTTTATCAAGATCGATATTTTATCAGGATGGATGATTACTAGGTTAGGAAATTCCTTTGGTACACACTGACATTTTCCACGTATTTGCACTGTTTCCAGTAGTAAGTATTTTTAAACCAGGTCTGTAACTTCCCTGGAGAGCAGACAGTTAAATCGAACAATGAATAAAATGAAAGGGAACATTTAACTGCCTATTGTTACGAAATGTCAAGGCGCGGTAAGATGGCTTTCCCGCAAAGCAGTTTTAGAGTTGCCATAAAATGGCAAGGGAAGCCAGGGTTGCCACATTTGGCGACGAAACTGGCGATACACCATGGACGGATGGACAACCTTCTGGAACGAATTCTTACCGGTTTAGCCCAGAATGTTCTCGAACACAAGCCGAAAGCTATATAAACCCTGCTGGTTCGCAGTCAGTTAGTGTGTGTGCCTCGCATGGAGTGAGAAAGAGTCAGTATCGAGTTGGTGTCTCATCTAGCGAATCAATCCCTGCGGAGTCGATCGAGTTGACAGCCGGGCAGCGAGTGCCGAGTGGGTCGTCTAGTGCACCGAAGGAATGTGTTAGTGTATCGCGGTTAGTGCATCGTCGAGAGAGCGTGCTGAGCTCCGGGAGCGACTGAACCGAAGAGTCGGGAGCTGTTCTCTGAGTGTCGTCAAGTGCCTCGCGATTTATAGCGTGGAGAGTCTCGAGAGTACGTGGAGTTCCAAGAACGACCAGGCAGAGTAGGGAGCTGTACTCCGCAAAGCATAGTCGGGTGCTTTGCAGGAAGCTGTCTCCACCGTGATAGCCTGATAACCTGAAGACTGTGTCACTGATCGTGTCAGCGTGTTTATAGTAGTTCATCGACGACTGTAAAACGTGTTTTGGGGCTTTCCTGACAATACTGGCTAATAAAGTGTGTTTCGATACTTCATCAAGTGTCGTCGTTATTCACTCCAAATCTACAAACCCTGTAGGAACGTAATGGAAGAAAACAACGTAATAACTGGTGTGAGAAGAATAAAAGAAAACGTAACAATATGTATGATCTATCAATGTGTTCACTGGTTATGTTTTTAAAGAAAACACATTTCTGTTAAATCATAAAAAAAATTTTTCTGTTAAATCATAAAACATAAAAAAATCAGCATTTTTTAACAGTATATCGCCAGTAAGTGATGGCTATAGTAAACAAAAAACTTTAAAAATTCCTAAAGTTATTAAAGCAATAATTATACGTCCAAGGTATTTTTGGTTTAAATTCTAGTTTCTGTGTTTCACGTTTAAAGGGAAAAATCTTTCTACTATATCAACAACTGAATCCTGTAGTTTTATTTGGTGAAGTTAGCTGATGTATGCCAATACTCAGTGTATGATTAGAGATATTTATACATATTTTATGTATGAAACATGGATTTGTATTAAACACCTAGCATAAATATATTTAATAACTTGTAATGCCTTTCTTCAAGCCTGCGTTTAAAATTACTAGTCTTTGTGAAAAAGAATCATCATATAAGATAAAACGGAATACCATTATTCCCCATTTTGACGTTTCCCATTAAATTGCTTTAAACGTACCATTGCTTAAATTTTAACATGAAACAATTGCAGCTGAAACAATACTAAGAAAAAAAACTGCTTTAATTTATTACAACTGCATTTGCACTGTTATACGGCTCATAAAAAAACAATTCAAACATAGTCTATTAGTTCTATTCTAGATTTTCCACTCTAAAACTACATTTAAATATATTCCAGAAAAAAAAGTATTGCAAGCTATCACCATTTTTTTTGGTCAATGATTTAATTTAAAAAAATTTAAGCATGAAAAAATTTTAAAGCTACAGTCTTTTTTTTTTTTTTTTTTTTAGCTACAGTTGTCTATAAAATTTTTACGTGAGTATTTTTACGAATAGAAAGTTATATCTTTCTTCTCGTCAGACTTTTACAGACTTACTTTTCGGTAGCTAAATGAACCATAAGTTGAAAAATATATGGTTGAACCTTGACACTGTTAACGACTGAGTAATTCCGTTAGTATAAAGAATAATTATAATAATTCATCTAAGAGTCTGTCGCAAAACAAAATTTGTATTTTGGAGCGAAATACAGCAGGCCGGTCACTATTCTTGACCTAGCATTAATACGCAAAAAACGAAGATCGTAAATTGCTAACCTCTGACCTTGGAGATCCGGGTTTCGGCTACCAGTATTATCAGATTCAGGGTCAGAATTGGCTAATTGTTACCGGCTCCAGCAAAGTAAACCAAGCACTACTTTTCTTTTTACTATCCACAAATTTAAACACTTCTATCTAATTAATTGCTTCCAACCTTATTATTATCGATTGGAGTTGCTTCGGTTGAAAATCAGTTTGTTTAACGGTTATAGGGTTATCACCTTAAATGCATGGGAACAGTATAAGACGGTTAATTACTTTATTGAGCTTAAGTGATACAAATGCAAACGTCCATTAAAATATTTCAAGAACTAGTCGAATGTTTCCGTTTACTTAGTAGAGTACAATCTCCCTAATGATTTAGAAAATTTGAAAAATCTGTACCACAACCCTTCTGTTTAAGCACCAATTTTAATATTCTTTTAAAAGCTTAACATGCGTAGTGCTCCATGGATGAAGAAATTTTGTTAGAATTTATTATCATTTAGATGAAACACCTGGTGTTTCTTAATGAAATTGCTTTAAACTGAGTGCACACTGGTTCAAGTACACTGATTTATGAAAATGTATACTAATTTATGGAAAAGTACACAATTTTTTTTTATTTTTAATCGAGTGCATGATATTAACATATATTCAGAATGATCCAAATAACCCACTGTGCATGGTCTGAACATAATTATAATGATCCAGGTATCAATAACTTAAATTAGATCAGTGAAAGATGCATTCAGGGCAAGAAAAAAATTATTACGAACATTTCCGCAAAGCGTATAATATAGTAATACTCAACGTGGGAATACGAATAAATAAAAAATCTTTCAATCCAGATATTTCTTAAAAAATGCAGATTATATAATTCTTCTAAATACTATAATCATTTATAAAACATTAGCTGCTGATCTGCTGTAATAAAAACAAAAGAAAGATAAAAGCGATGCAACGCTATTTTGCAACAAAATGTTATCCCATGAGTCTCAAAATCACGAATTTTTGCAATGAATATATAAAATAATAAATAAATAAAAAGAAAAAACTAAATAGTACTTTCTTTAATAATACATGTTAACTTTAATATCACTTTAGCAATAAAATGAAATAAATGAAAACTTCAACATAGGAAAATATGAAATAAATTAATAAATGAATTAAAAAATAAAAATATTCAGTCTGAAATATCAGGCGAGAGTGCCGGAAGTTTGGATAATATCTTATAGATATTAAGTTAGGCAACTGATTTCGTATATTGATTTCTGATGAAAATCTTGGCAGAAAAGAAACCTCGAAGACGAAAATCATGCAAGGTTCAAGACTTCACCGGGTAAAGCATCAAGAAAGAAAACAACGAGTCAAAAACTCTGCAGTTCTTAAAAAAATGTAGCACGAAACATCGCGAGAGAAAGCAGAAAAGGGAGTACAGAACTTCGGCAGTTTCTAACGTCGCAATACAAAATTTAACAATGAATAAAGGAACCTTAGAGACCAGAAGTATCCATTAATCGGAAGTAACCATTTTACACGCCTAAGTAATTTAAAATATGTGTAAAAATATGTTTCTACAATTATATTTTGTACGATAATAATTTGGAAACTGCAAAACTTATTTTTCGTTTTAATTTTTATCACGTATTGCTCAACTAATTTTAAAATTATAAGTTTGGTTTTTTTTTCCTTCATCAGATTTCCTAGATGAGGATTTTTTTTTAACATCACACTGTTGCTTTTTCCATAATTACTGCTATTTTTTCGCCTGGATTTTTTCGAGAGATTTTAGGAAAATCAGTATCAGGTGCCGATGTTGACCACTGCTGACCTGATTCCAGATTACTGATTTCTCAGAAACAACTTTTATATTCATCCATGCTAAACTTCAAAGACTTGTCAAATCGGGAGTTATTATCAACATCCTCTGGTTAATAGGAATCTCCTGTGCGTCTCCCCCCAATCCATGTAAGCTGTGAATACCATTTCGACAATAATTCTGCTCGGCCAGCGTTAGCGTACAGCCTGCTGCTCGTTCAGCTTCCAAATATGTAACAGGAAATTTTGCGTCTAAAAAATTAAACAAATATTTCTATTTTAAATTCTTTGCATAAGCAATACGATTTATGAAGAAACCAAACAAATACATGTTAGGAATCATTAGTATTAGTTTTGTTCTTATTTTACAGCTTCATTGAAATTAATAAGAAAACTTGATTCCAGATCATCTCAGATATATTGTGCGCATAAAAACCTGAGATTTATTTAAAATCTAGAACTGTCCTTAAGATTTTTTACTATGCAGTGCGCTAAGGGCAGCTAATGAGGAAATGAGCTTGAAACTACACTTATGTCCATAAATTAAGGATAATGCAAAATCAGGCAAAGGAAGAGTTAGAAGCAAAACAAATTTGACTTATTTGTAAAGCTTATTTATTAAATAAAAGGTAAAGAGAAAAAAAAGGTGCTATATGTTTGATATTATTAAAAAAATAGCGATTTTTCTCCCTGGAGCAAATTAAAAAAAAAAAAAAAAAAAAAAAAACTATTTACAAAAAAAAAAAAAAAAAAAAAAAAAAAAAATATTATAGTCGGTATGATTGTTAATACATTGTATGTCTCCCAGACAATGCAATACAGTCCGTACAACGCCTAGGCATGCTGAGTATCAAATTATCGATCTGATCTTGGGGGATATTACACCACTCAAAAGCAATGCTCTCCAAAGTTCCGGTAGACATGTAGGAGGAGGTTGACGGGCTGCAACTTGTCGGCCAAGCATATCCCACACGTGCTCTACTGGATTCAAGTCCGGTGAGAATGCTGGCCAGTCCATACGTGTGATATCCTACGACTGAAGGCATTCGCTTACGATGTTTGCACGGTGAGGACGGGCGTTGTAATCCTTAAACACAAATTGTGCGCTCATGGCGCCCCGAAACAAATGTACATGTTGTTCCAGAATGACGTCCCGATAGATTTGGCTTGTCATGGTTCCAATTTGAACATGCAGGTCAGTTCTGGAACCCAGAATAATTCCATCCCAAACGAGCACTCCTGCACTACCGTAACGGTGTCGTTCAATGATGTTTTCTTGGTGGTAACGGGTACCTGGAGCTCTCCATATGAAAGTCCGGCGAGAATCAGACTGCAAGTTAAACCTGGACACGTCGCAAAACATCACACAAGCCTACTGTTGCGGTGTCCACAATGCATGCTCTCTACTCCAAGCTAACCGCAGGCGACAGTGAGTTTCAATAAGTGGAACGCATCTGACAGGTCTACGAGCATATAGACCAATCTGCCCTAAGCGTCTGTACACGGCCTGCCTTGAAATTGTCGTACCAGTGGCTGAAGAGAGCTGACGAGACAGGTCTGAGGCTGTGCTCCGCCTCTTTCTTTTGGCAGTAAATGCCAAATACCGGTCCTCATTCGGCGTTGTAACTCTGAGGCGACCCGTGCTGTAATGTCTACTCACATTACCACCATCTTGGAATTGTTGCCAAAGCCTGGAGATGACACTCTGGGCAATTCCAAATTCGTCTAATACTTCCAGTTGGTACGCCCACATTCCAGACGGCCGATAATTCTACCACGTAAAAAATCATCCAAATGCGTCCTTTGTGTCATAACTATTCAGTTATTGCACTGAAATGCTTATAAAGCGCCTGCGAACAATTTGGCTTCTTTGCTGTATTCCTTATATATCACTCTCTTACACTGTCGTCATTGTGACGTTCCATCGGTGTCATCTGGTTACTTCCTGAAATTTACATATGATTCTTGAAGATGTGTGTAGTGATTTTACAAGTGATATATTTATTTTAGAGTTCGATTTCCGCGTGACTCCGAATTATCCTTAATTTATGGACATGAGTGTATTTTGGAAAAGGAAATGAGATAGGAAACAGCTCTGATTGCCAGAGACACATCACAATTGTAAAAAAAAGTTATTGAGCATTTTTATATAGCTCTAAAGAAAACATGTCTTCTTATTACTGAAAGGACGCTATTGTACTACATGGGCAGTTAAAGCAGTCGTTACTCATTGTCTAAGCAATATTAAAAAATTCGATGATTACCAGAAGAACAGCCTTATCCAGTGCGATATCTTACAGTACGAGCTATCTCTATCACATTACTATAAATTTAATACCTCACGCTCATTTCTGTCGGCAGAAGGAATACGAGATGACAGAAGAATCACGATTTATTGAAACCGCAATAAAAATGACAAAAATGCTTCCTTTGCGAAATGCCTCACTATAACTCACTGATACTCATTTAATACATACATATTCGGCAAAGATTCTGTTCTAAGCATGTGCATTACGTTACAGATAATTTATAAGAGTGGTGCTTTTCAACCGATGTGCTAACATCCCAATGGCAGCACTTCTTTTGGAGGAGAGGGAAAAAAATAAGTTTCCAGGTTTAGAGTGAATACGAGCCAGCTCCGCTACACCACAAAGACACCATTGCTTTAGGCAGATAGCCTCGGTAAGCTTTGCCATATTCAGAATAACGTAACACCCAAGAACTGACTATGCAAGCCCTTTATTATATATTTTCTTGAGTATATATATTTACAAAAGTAGGGCTTTTTAGCCGATGTTCTAACATCCCAATGGCAGCCTTTCTTTTGGCGAAGAGAAAAAAAAATAAGTATCCAGGTTTAGCGTGAACACGAGCCATTTCTGCTACACCACGAAAGCACCCTTGCCTTAAGCAGATAGCCTCGGTAAGCTTTGCCATGTTCAAAATAAAGTAACACTCAAGAACTTATTATGCAATTCCTTTATCATATATTATTTTGACCTAATGTGCAAATGCGGTGCGCGACGTTTCTGATAATTCGTAAAATGTTTGTTATATATGCATTATATTGCTTTTCAGAAAATCTGTTTGATATAAATGACACAAGTCACATTGAAACAGCACTTTTGTATATTGAACAGGCTATGTAAGGTATTTTTTGCCCTGGAGTAAAAATATAAATGCACTATACTATGTATAATCTAAGAAATATAATGGTGTACACTCCGTAATTCAGCTTCCCTTTTTTGGCTTCAGTTTCCCAAAGGTGAGGCTAGTTTCTCATATTTGTCCTGACCCTGGTAAGGAGACACAGTAGAATCTGACATTCTGACTCTGGGCGAACTGTTAAGCAGTGCAGCGCAGAAGTAACAATATGCATATCCGTGAATTCTACATTCATGTAGTGATGCATATAGATCTAAATCCGCAACTGAAAGCGAAATTCAGGCGAACAGAACTTACTGTTCAATAGCGCTCAGTTCCTTAAGTGTTGTTTCAATATGCCTATTCCACTGCAAAATCTGCTAATTTTGATCCCCACAGTCGTCTGTTAAATTTTTGTCAGATATTTCTGAAGAATCCTGTATATAAGCTAATTTAAATCAGTTCTTTTCTGACATTTAAACTGATTTGTTCCCGCAAAATTACATTATTATTTGCTGTTTATTGCAAATTAATATTAATAAGCCTTTCTAATTCTTTTTTAATTTCTCGGCGTAAAAAATCAAAGTAACTAAAAATTCAAGTTAATTAACCAGTAACAAGAGCTAAAATGATTACTAAATATTTGTTTAATAGCATTTCTAGAACATGGATAATATACAAAAAATGTGCGTACAGCAATGCAAATAACATTTAAAGGACTACTAAGGTTCTAATTAATTGTGTATTCGTCAAGTAAACTGTTAAAGGCATTTGAGACATTTATAAACTAATTAGACTTGTAAAATACATTTCTCCTGTTTTTCGAACTGAATGCGTTTTATTTCGAATCTTCTGTTTGGCAAATTTCGGTCTCGGCTGTCTGCTGATTATTTTTTTGGATTTTCTTTCTCATACTTTCTTGAAAGATATCCTACACATTTAAAATAATAGAAAATAAAGCTGTTTATTGGTGCATTATGGATTTTTTCGATATACGTAAACGATATATTTATTATCCTATTAGAAAATTCATATCTTAATAGAAAAAAAGTTACAAGATGTTTACAACCACTTTCTTCCGTGTTCTGCGCGATTACAAATATTCTGTCTTAAAAAAAGAACGTACGAAAGTACAAATAAAATATCAAACATATCAAACTGATGATTGTAAAAACCCACTTTACGTTTAATTCTTCATTCAAATAGGTTATTAACTGGTATATCTGGTTAAAATCTCCATTTCCCTTTACTGCTTATCTGTATCAGATAATTTATCTTCATATTTTGCTGCGAATAGGTACGGAGTAACAATTCAAACTGACACAAACTTCAAGGAAGACTGGATTCTTATGGGAAAAAAACATAGTTCCGTGTGTATTTTTGATGAGGTATTTTACATAATAATTTACCGTTTCTGCACTTATTTTTTTAGTTTGTTTGTTTCACTTTTTATGGACGCTTTTCTTCAAATGAACAGGGCTTTGAATCCTTGGGAACAAGGTTAAGATCAGTGTTTAAAGTTCGGAAAACCCGATGGCCATTCTTTTCCGCTTTGTGATAACTTTATCCAAAACACTTAAGGGGCTGTATAGAACATGAAATTGGACTTCGTTCAACCGAACAGTAGATTTCTTTTCCAAAATAGCTCAATAAATTATTTAAAGTTCCTAATCTTCATTATGTATTCCGTCCTCAGGTTAAATTAATCAGCGTTTTGTTATTAAATGACATTTCGCGAGAACGTTTTCTCTTTCTTCCCCCACCCTTCTTTCTTTCTTTTTTTTTTTTTTTTTTTTTTTTTTTAATGGCTGTAACGCTGTGTCTCGATAATGTCATCCATCACACTTAGTAAACAGTACCTCAGGAAATATTCTCGCAAATTTCTTTTTCTTCTTTCGTTCTCTTAATGATCCTAATGTCATAGGTATTCCATTTAAACTGAATGAAATCGGTTACATTACTGTACAAAACGCCAACGCCATAAAGAATAATTGAAGATGAGGTATAATAATACATTATTATTTTGTATTATAATGTTCATGTTCTAAATATTATATTAGCATTTGGTGTAGCAAAATGGTTTTATGTGCAGACAATTGAGTGCTGTGAGAAGGATAATCTTAAGAAAGCTGTGTTTGATACTAAATTCTTTTAAAATCCTATAAAGGAGTGACAAAAGCTTTGCAAGAAATTTTTAGGAAAAACCATGAACTAAAGCTTGATATGTATTATTAATTTTGATATACTATTAGTTACTTGCTTATTTGAATAATATAAAGCTCCCACTTAAAAGAAGGATTTGATAAATAAATGATAATTTTTCTATGCCTTAATTTTGCATGAATTAATTTAATATATTAATTCATTATAACTGTATTATAATTGTTTATAATTTTCCTTTACAACTGTATAGCCTATAAAATGTTTTAACTCTTCTTTACTGAAGAAATCGAAATAAAGTGGCATTAATTTTTATGCGTACGATCTCTCAAAATTGCGCATGAATGCAGAAAAGGAAAAAAAAATGCATGCAAAAATGGAACAAACAATAATGAAATTATAATTATAAAATATTTTAAGAATAATTAAAAAGTAATAACATGCTGATGAAACTTACAGAGATATTTAATAGGAAACAGGCATCAGGAAAATTAAAAACACGAAATAAAATTTACGTCATGTCATTATAAACAGCAGTATTCTTCAGGCTTTGCAATTTATTTATCACGTATATAAATGTAATGAATTAATAATTAATTTAATTTAATAAAAAATAATAAATTATATATTCTTTTTTTTTTTTTTTCATTTTTTCTCCTACAAAAAAATTTAATTTAAAATTTTGTTAAGGATAATCAGCCACGTACTGATTATGAATAACCAGTACTTATTTACATTCTTAAAGAAGATTTCATGATTCCACTTTTATAGAACTTTTGATCTTTTTCTGCGAAACAATTTCCAAATGGGATTACACACTATTATCTGAAATAAAATGTTATCTGACAAGAAATTTTGCAAAACACGAAAAAAGTTAATCTGTTAGTGCAACGGAAAACTACATGGTTGATATGGTAACAGACAACCAGACAAAACTTCAAAGATACTATTCGAGTGACTAAAGATATACATGGTTTGGTACTATCATGTTTGACTATAAAATATTTACGATGCACTAATTCTGGACGTTTCTGTCAGAACAGCTTTCAGTACCGATTTACAATGCACATTAGACATGGTAGTGGTTTTCCTTGATAAATGGATTGAAATAAATTTCGGTGATTCATTTTAATTAATGCCAGTTATAAATGTTATCTGAACTGGTTCACTAGATTCTTTTAGTTCACCGTTATTGTAAATAAAAGACATTTTATCTTCAGTTATCAATTATTTCAAAAAATGGATCATTTGGTAAAATATTACAAAAGTGATTGTGTGCTCTTATATGTTCTGCTATATCAACTTTTCTTATTTTGTATTCTACGGACAATAAGTGATCCTCGAAGCCTTCCTTTGCGGTGATCCTAGATTTCCACAAAATATGAAAAATAAAAAAATAAACTTTAAATTAATTGCGTATATCACACTACAGTTGAAAATATCAAAGCTTGGAAATTACTATGGCAATCGCTTAACACATTTTCTTCCAAAACTGACATTTTACGAAATTTATTACTGGTTATCGAGTGTAGTGTTTCTCGTCAGCCTTTCGCTGCATATCTGGCACCGCAGTTTTTGAACAAATCATATGTAACTTATAAGGAATGTATAGAATGCTGATTTGCCACTTGTATTTTAGTAAAAAAGCTGTGTTAGTTGTTTGAAATCTTTCTTATACGATAGATGTTCATATGTGTAGTTGTCTCATTTCATAGTGCATGTATCTGTTCAAGAAAAATACTTTCCTAAATATGACAGGCTTACTTCGGATTTACTCGATATGGCAATGACAGTGAACCAAAATCTCAGTACGTTTTATGTCACGAGTTGCTTGCAAATAACGAATGAGACCTGTGAAATTCAAACGGACTTCGAGAAGAAACTCGCAGATGTAAAAATTAAACCTGTCTAATTTTTCCAGAGATATATTAGGTTAGGTATAAGTGCGGGGTTTACCTATGAGTATATCCTGAGTAAGTAAGTAAATGACCCTTTAAACTATCTATACCACGATACTTCCAGTTACAAAAGATATAATTGAAACTATGCTTAGTGAAAATGTATCTAAGGACATTGATTTATTATTACTCTCAAATGTTGCAATTACAAGGCGAATCAATGACATGGCTAATAACGCAGCATCTGAATTTATCGGTAGAATAATTTTTTTCACTTCATATAGACGAACCAATTATCGTTTCGAATGATGCACATTTTATTTATTATGTCAGATATGAATTTAACAACGACATTCATGACGATGTGTTGTTTTTCAAGATTCGCACAGCTGGAGAAAGAAATTTTAATGCTTTAAATGAGTGCATGAAAAAGCATGAAATTGATTTGCAAAAAATATGTAAGTTTTTGTTCGTATGGGGGTTGTGCGCTCATAGTAGGCGTTCACAGAGGCATTGTTGCTAAAATTGTACAGACATTAGGTTATTTCGAAACAGGAGAGATGAAAAATGAGCAAGGTCTTCTCCGGGAATCGCACCACGGACCTCTGGAATACGCGCCCAGAGTGCAGATAACCACACCACGAAGGCATGCAATGAAGGTGGGAAAAATATCTGGTTAAAATCTCCATTTCCATTTACTGCTGCTTACTTTACTTATTTACGCCTCCTTTTAAAGGACGACTGGGGTTTTTAGGGGACCCAATCGCCAAATACTGGGTATGGAGAATCATCATCCGCTACCCTTTTAGTTCGGGCACCACTGTATAGGCATTAGGTATTTCTTTCTAAGCAGGAGAGATGAAAAATGAGCAACGCCCTCGGCAATCGAACCAAGGACCTCTGGAATACGCGCTCAGGGTGCAGACCACCACACTACGAAGGCATGCTAAGAAGGCGGGAGAAATACCTTATAAAGTAGAACTGCGGCATTTAATGTTACCTTGACTAATTTTTTCATTCATAGAGAACCCTCGGCAGTCAGACGTTGGCCATCTAAATACAAAATCACCTTAGAAAACAGAATTAAGATAATCAAATTTATTAAGGCAGATCAAATAGATAAAAAGCTAATCAGATTTATCAAAGCAGATAATCAAATTTATAACCCCTCTGAACACGATAATACTTTCATTACGTTGCGACGACATAGGTAACAGGCATCAATGGCTTCTTTTTCATTCCGAAGTTTTTTGCTTTAACGGATAGCCTATTCTCAAGGCTCTTTGAATTAAGGCAGGAAGTTCTAATGCTTGTAGATGAAATTAACAAAGATTTTACATCATTTCTTTCTGATGACACGTGGTTATCTTAAAGCTAAATATTTATAGTCTCTGTTCTCGAAGTAATTCTATGACAATTATACTATGATATATGTTTGCGTCTTGAACCTCTTATGTCACAACTTAAAACTTACTTTCCGGGTAGTAAATTTAACAAATTTCCATGTTTTGTGGTTCTTTCTATTGCAATATAGAAAACAACAATTTTTCATTGAATGAAGGAGAATAGTTAATTGAACTCTCGAATAATACCGCACTTAAAATGAAATTGCAAGCCAGAGGTATGATGAACTTTTGAAAAAATGAAATTATAAGCAGAAGGTATGATTAACTTCTGAATCTCATCACAAGTGAAAACGGAATGTAGTAAACTATGTAATTGTGCTATAAAATTATAATTTATTTTCTATTTATATGAGAATGGGTTTTCATCACTAACACAAATAAAAACTAGTTCGGAATTCGACTTGATGTACGACCGATCTCAGGTTTTAGTTCACCAGTATTTATCCAGATATTGAACAACTGTGCAAGGATCGACAAGCTCACCTATCACATTAATTTGGGTCTCGACATTTAATTAATTTTTAGTTAATTAAAGATTATCCAAATTCTAATAACCTTGACTAATTAAAAACGAATGTAAATGTTCTTCTATTAACTTAATTATTTAACACCAGTGTAAAATTAAACGTATTTTAATAACTTTTTAATAGTTGTAAGTATACTAGTAACATACACTAAAAAAATTGCTTTTTAAAGGGGCGAGAGTGAGATGATCCACAGAACATTATAATTTATGAAAATGATCCCCCACTTGAAAACAATTTTGACAATTGCTGGGCTATATGAATTTAATTAAATTCATGCGAGATCTGAACATCAATGTTTTTCCCAACCAAGATTTGTCGACAAGATTTCGTATAGTTATGTGATGATTAGTTTAAATAAGTGCTTTTCCTTTAGTCATCAGTTATTCTACTAGAATGTGATGAAACGCGAATTGAAATAGCACCAAAAAGATATTTCCGCAAAGTAATTCTGGTATGAGTTTTGTTAGTTCATCATCCCAATGTGGAGGCTTACAGTTTATCATAAAGATGCATAGCACACACATTTTTGTATGCATCCTCTGTCCTTTGCTTTTGTAGAAACAGAAATATTAAATGTGCCGAAGGAACTGATTTTCATCTTCCAATCCTTAGTATAAAATCCCTATATATATACTGCACAATTTTCATAAGTTTTGTTTTTCGTTTAAGAGTTGTGGATAATTTTGAGTAAACGATGGGATACAATTTGTTTAATGTGTAGTCGGAAAATTCGAAAAAATAACTACAAAGGACGGAACTTGTTAAACGTTTTTAAAAGATTTTAATATTATTTTTTTTAATTTGCTGGAATTTTGCTAAACAATTTGATGCATGCAAGGTCCTTTCTGTACAGTGCTTTAATCCGACTAAATAATACCTAAAAATTATCTTAGGTGCTTTAAAAGCATTTGCGTATCTAGATGTATTGAATATCTAAAACACAAATTTTAATAAATATTTCTTATTTCAGATAGTTTTAAACTTATTTAATTGGGGAACTGATTACTCCTTCTCTAAACAGTTTAATGAATTAGTGCCTATATCTAATAATAAAATAATGATTTTAATAAAAGCGTTAGTTACAAAAATTCACTAAAAACTGAAATATATATATATATATATATATATATATATATATATCCATATCATAATTTTATCACCCTGAACTTATTAAAATTTATTTTTAAGAGGACTTTAAATTCCATTATAGACCTTACTTTTGGTAAATCAAAGCTCTATGCTTTATTCCAAGTACTATATTTTATTCCAGGGTCTATGTTTTATTCCATAATTATTTTTGGAAACTAGCAATTAAGTAAGATGCAAAAATGTGATTATAAATAAAACGATGATTTAAATGTGATATAAAAAATAATATTCAAAGGCAATATTTAAAATTTTTAATATTGATTAGTGTTTTTAGGTTCAATAACAAGTTCTTAAGTATTCTGATTATACGACTAGCAACAGCTCTGAAGAAGAAAAACGAATAACGGAAGGAAAAAAAAAATGACCTACATTTTATCTTCTCTCATTTGATTACCGTCCCACGAACCGATCTCCAAATCATTTTACTAGACGCTGGGATTCCCCCAAAAGCTCTCTTACCTTGAACAAACCTATTGTTCTGGCATCATGCATAAAATCCATAAATAAGCACATCTAAGCTCCTACAAGATTGTTACTCACAGGCGATTATCATTATTATTTATTATTCACAGTTACGGAAGCAAATTAAGTAAGAACGCGTCGTGCTCGTTGCATGACAATTACCCGATATTCGATGATCTCCGTTATTTTCTAAACTTCTCTTTATAGCGTCTCCAGCATGACTCACTCAAGTTAAGTTAGTATCAACATGACTCATTTTGTTGTATACAGTTGTTTGTTTCTTTTTTTTAATATGAATTGAAAGATAACTGAAATTGGGGACAAGGATAATTCATCGATTAATTTACTGGGAGGCGATTAAGGAAATGGTTTGATTGGAAAAACCCCAGTATATTTCCAAATTCTTTATATGCCTATGGAAAGACCAAGTACTATCTTTTTTTCGTAATTTTATTTTCATATTTTTTTGCTTAAGGCTTGAGAGACATTTTAAACTGATTCAGTGCAAATGTAAGTCGATTGCTTTAATAAAACGAGTAAAAGAGGAGAAAACAAACAAACAAGAGCTTGAGATTTTACATCTTTTTTTCAGGGCATTCGCAATAAAATTATCACAAATATACATAACAACGGTATTTCTTAAAACATTCAAGCCTGTTACTGCGCTTTGGAAGTAGTCACTAGTCCTTAGAAAATATTTGTATGTTTATACTTCAGAGAATATGAAAACATATTGAAATTCTGAAGGATTTATGAGAATAACAAAATACACCTGTATGGATTTAAATAAACGTTATATCATCGATACTTACGTTACACTGTCCTGATTGGTATAGCAGTTAGTGATGCTTCCTGCTGTAACGCTGGACCTAGGTAGCTTGGAGAAGACTTGGATGTTTGTAAATATGAAGTGTCAGTGTGACATGAGAATACTTAAAATCTCGGTAGGCCAAAAGACTTCTCGAGAGGTTTGTTGGAAGTAAGAACAGAATAAGAAAGCCTTAAATCCTTCCCAAGAGATGTTCTGTATCAAACTTGGGACGGAGCTTCCCTTTCTTACGCTAACCCTGGGAAAGGTTATCGATAAAGGGATAGCTGAAGGATCGATGGTTTTGGCCTTTTCCGACGAAAGCTTATCTCGCTAGCAAAACGTCTGGTCGTTGGCTAAGGGAGAAAAAAGTAATACTGGTGTTTAAAAATTTTTTCCGAGGCAGAAGCAAATTTTCCGAGGCATCAACAGTTACGATAAATACAGACTTTGATAGGTCAGAGCTTCAATTATATTAAGCAAAATTAAAATGCTGTAGCAATGAATAGTAACCAAAGCGAATAATCTGAATATCGAGAACTTAATGTGATTCATAAAAAACAACCTGTACTTAAAGTATGAATACTAAGCATAAATCTGAAATAATGCAACGAATTATTGAAAGTACTTCACAACATTCTAGCTTGTCTCCAAGAATCTCATAGATAAACCTCATGTTGGAATAACGGCGAACAAGGAAGCTGATACAGCTGCAAAATCAGCCATAACAATCAGCCAATCCAATAAAACAGCATCCTTGACCAAATTCCTACCTAAAATTTTATCTTGGAAAAATTAAAACAAATATCTGGGAAAATGAATGGCAAAATAACGACACAGATAGAAGACTGTATGAAATCGTTCCTCAAGTTAACGAACAATGCACAATGGTCAAACACTACATGCTTTCTCACAGGATATGGCCCATTCTCCACCTACTTTCAACAAAGAAACATCTCTACTTCCGATGGATGCGTATGTGGGGATAGGGGAGACCCTAATCATTATATAAATACATGTCCCTTAACTAGATCATTTCATATTAAAATAACTACCTCAAACGCCAATGCTTTTCTTAAATTTACAACCAAGAATAAGCATCTCAGAAGGAAAATAGAAAATAGCGTGATGTACCTTTCCTTCAGAGGAGGAAAACGTTATGTTAATTAATTAACTACAGCTTAGTTACAAAATTACTCCAATAATTATAACCTCATAGATTAACTATTAATACTCCTATTACGAATGACAAATAAATTTTACTATTACGAATCATGAATATACAAACATATACTAGAAATGATGAACTATAAAAAATTTATCTATTATAAGCTTGATCCTAAAGATCTAATATGACTAATTATACACTATAACAAAACTCTACAAACTTTAAAAAAATTGTTTTTGTAACAAAATTTGTACTACCGAAATTCTGAAAATGACTCCAATGTTTATAAGTGCAAAGGAACCGACTGTTAACTATTATTTATCTATTACATTCTAAATTAATAAAAATGGAAGTGTAATAGGCTATACCCATTTACTCATAAGAAACATTAGGTGCCCTATTGCATTTCAACCTGTAGCTGTGCTTAAGTATGACAGCATATCTTACTAAAATCTGCCCAAATGTTATTTATTAACCAATTTTTATCTGAAGCCAACCCTCGAAAGAGATTCAAATTTCATTAATATCGCTAATATGCTCTTCCTTTTTTTCAGATAAATGCAAAATATTGAATATACCATTCAATTCGTCAAATAAACAGATCTAATGTAAATAAACATTTAACGAATTTTATTTTACAATATTGATGTTTGCAAAGTTGATAAAAATCCATTCAAATGGTATATTTATTTTTAAAAAATTTTATTCTATGAATGGTCAGTATATTTTTGCATTATCTATCACGAAAGTTAAAAGAACTATTTTAATAAACCCATAAAGTCCTCAAAAGTTTAAAAACATTTATATACGACTGTTCTTTCTTCTTAAAAATTTTAGTTAATGATGCAACTTTTTAATATTATGCGGTTACCTCAGACTTAATTAAAATTGCAAATTATGATCTAATTTTAATAATAGATGTTTGCATGCATAAAATTACTAAATGTTTGCTTTTGTAAAGTCAATTAAAATTAAAACTTTTGCAGACATAAGGAGCGAAAGTTATAACAATTTACAATTACCTTTTAGCTGTCACGCAGAGAGTAGGTCTATGGAGCTCCCACAGAAATTAATACTAAAACTAGCTCCGCGAGTCAAAAAGGGAACCGCTGAACTAAAGTTTTTTACAGAAGAAATACAAAAAAAATTTAACATATTTTAAATACAATTTTAATTTCTTGATGATAATATTAATTAATAAATGATTCTTAATTAGCCTATGAATTAATATATAACAACATTCTTAATGATAACTTTTAAGTTATTACAAATATTTATGAATTCTGATAGCTTGATTAATAAACTATTGGCGATAATATTTTTTGAAATATTAGAGATCTAGTAAATAAACTCAGAGATTTTAAAAGAGAAAAATTCTTCATTTATCATTTTCCCCAAATGATTATAATTTAGCCCTGCTACCAAATGCAGTAATAACGTGAATCATTTCGATATTACCTTTAAAAACTCAATATCGTTATGCTGTGTGATAATAAATGGTGAGAAAATAACTATGGAGTACAATGGACTTGTCTTGCAAGCAGAATGAGTGAGCCCCGTCCATGTAGAGCATTTGAGTTGAAAATATGGAATAGTACATCATTTGTTCAGACGCTCAAGTGACTTCACTATGTACTACTAGCAACGATTTATAAAACTCAGATCATATAAGCCAAAGGAGGCCAGTGTCAAATAACAGGATAAATAGCAAACATTACGTACAGCAGTAAGCGGCAGGATATCAAGATTTACTGCAGTAAGGAGATTCTCAAAAATGCTCAGTTTGTCCAGCAAACATACTATTTTAGCACTACCTATCTGATATATAGTCTTGAAACGGTGCCGCAACTAAGAAACATTAGAATAAACAAAATAAAACATTTTATATTCATGATAGCAAGTGTAATCTAATCAATGGTTCCAGACATTAAAGGTCATTTCATGCTCATTCTGAAACAAGAACGCTTCGATGTCCGAGATATTATTGTTTACTATCAGGCTGCATACACGTATGGAACTTCAAATACTAGAACGAGATACTACTAATGGTATTATACTGATGTATTTCTGACTATGAATGACTGTTTGGAGAGGGCACTGACTCTTACTTTCTTCTCATAGATGACAATGCAAGTCCTCATCATTCAGCAACTGTCTACTGAGATAAAAATGTATTCGGTGGAGGGAGTGGTCTACATAAACTTCTGGCTTAAAACAGATTGAAGATACACGAGACATTCTGGAACGATGCTTCGCAGCACATTTATATGTGCTAGCAAATGTCCAGCCGTTTAGTAAGAGCGAAACTCGTACCAATAACTCAATCCCAATCTCGTGCATAGCGTAAGTACACGTCGCAGCGGCTGCATCATAGTTCGAGACGGTCACATTCTGTACTGAAGAACATTTTCTTCCTTCATTCGTATTTGGCAGCACCAAATACGGCAAACAGCGATATGAGCAACATACGTACAGAAGTGCTATTCTTTATTTATTTTCTATTATTTTTTCGTGTTTTTTCTTGTATAGCATAATTTTCAGTGTTATCTATGTTACGAATTTTATCTTTATATATCTCTCTTGTGCGAGATCATATATGTAAACTGGTTACATCCTAATGTGTTTCCCATTGACATATCTAAACGGTCATTGTTAGACTCAGATAAGAAGGTATGTGACCCTGAACATTGGATATTTATAAAAATAACGCTTAATTTGCAACATTTAAGAAACTTTATTAACATTAAATTATTGATAATTATGTAAGTTAGTTTTCGTAACTGAGTAATTACATTAAAATGATATATAACATAATGCAATGCAGCACGAGACTTATTTGAAGAGAAAGCTGCGCCGAAAAAATTTAAATACAGGAGCACGCGCATTTAACATTTTAATAATAGATATCTCGTAATTGTATTTTTTTGCTAACCAGAAGAGTCGAGAAAATAGGAGAAGGTTCTCGTGCGTGATTTGAAAAGCTTATAAAAGCTGGAGGAAAACATCTCAATTCAGTTATTCTTTGGATAACTGTTGTTGTTTACTGTAGCGAATTCACGGTGAAATCAGATTAGCTTTCTCTCTATTTGAATTAAGTTCTGTTGAACATTTTAGTACTTTAAAAGATAACCACTGTGAGATATTGCGATATTGTAGGAATATCACTAAGAACATTTTAAGCATTTTGTTTTTATTTGTTGTGATAAGAATCAATTTTATTCACTTTTCATTAGACTTGCGCATTCAATTTATTACGAACCCGTACGCACACAACAATATTTTGGTGCATCGCCCGGGAATATAAAACAATTTTAATTACAAATTCTACTAAAAATAACAAAATAAATACAAAAACCGTAACAATATTAAATCAAACCGCATTTTACTGAAGGAACCCAAAGAGATTTGCCTATTTATTTTTGCTTTGAATAAGACAGACGCTTCCACATCTTTATGCCCCTAATCAATCGCCTAGATCAGACTAACGGTAAAACTGATTCTAACGGAAGAGTTTTTCATATTGCACAGCGAGGCTAGTATGAAATATGAAAATAAGAAATATGATTTAAATATTATAGCGTCATTTATATTTATTATATCATGCACAAAATATGAACCTAAATGCATGAAACAAGAAAGTTTTTTTTATATATATATATATATATATATATATATATATATATATATATATATATATAAACTTTCTTTTTTTTCCCTTTGTTGCTCATTCTGTAAACAAGCAGATATATAATGGATTCATTTATTTTAAAAGCCGTGGAATATCTCAGTCTTAACACTTATTCTCTTCGGGTGTTTCTAAAACTGTACAAACAATTGTAATAGAAATATTCATGAAATTTTGGTAGTGAAAATTACTACCTGTTATCTACACGTTACTCCGCTACGACGCTAGAATCAAACACGGAACATGTAAATTACAATATCATTTAGCCAAATATATATACGTATATATATATTTGAATTTAACAAATATTCTCTATTTGTATAAAGCTAATATATAATTAAAATTTAATTGCAAAAATAAAAAATAAAAATAAAATTTATTATTGTTGTATTTATTATTATTATAATTAAAATTTACATTATTATTTAAATTCTAAGGGCATATGTGAATTAAGTGGACGTGTCTAAAACCATGGAAAAAATTATTATTCCAAAAATTTAAATTGAAGTGAATAATTGTTGAGCAGGTAGGAGACAGACTTATCAAGGGGAAGTTGCCTCCAAACCTAACTCTTCAATTACTCAATTCGTATTTCGTCATCCATATAGGCAAGGGTAAAAGTAAAAATTGAAAACCAAATGTTGTGAATTACTAAAAAAGAAATTTAAACTAGTGGAATTTTGAGAAATTAGTAAGAAAATAACTAGAATTAACATTAATTAAATGTCAATTAAGAGTACAAAACCAAATTTTTTAGAAAACCAAACTAATTTAGAAACTCTTGCATACTGGAAACTTTCTCTATACGAATTATGCATGTAAATCTAAAATAAACTATGTACAATCTATCAAAATATAAATAATAATACTAATTATAATAAAAAGGCTACTAAATAGAAAGTTTTAATTTAACTGCTATTCTTTATTTATTCCTCAGTTGTTCCTCAGTTGTTCTAGCATTTTCTAAACTAGGTGAAGGTGAGTAGTTTGTTACCGATAACTGTAGAAATAGAGGGCGCTAATACAATATAAAGTTGAGTGTAAAGCTGCTACCTGTGAGAGCTATTGTAAAACCCTATGTTGTAAACTTTAAAAATGTAAAATGCTTGTTTTCTGTGCAAAAATGCTACTAACTTTGAAGCATTGTTAAAATGTGTAAAAAAGTAAAAATTATGATTTGCATGCTAAACAAGTTTTAATGAAATTTGGTAACTTTTAGAATCCATAACGAATGCTTACAAATTTTACGTTTCAAGTTATCGATAAACTGTTATCACAACAATTATAAAGCAATCTAAATATGTTTTAGTTTTGCTCCTGCTACTTTTTCATTAGCTGGTGCTGGCATAGTGCTTAAGTGCAATCAAGCAACATGTATAATTTAATATAATATAAAAAGCAAATCTTTTGTAATAGGCAACGCTTTTAGAAGTGTGAAAAAAATTAAGATTCATAAAATGTTAATCATTGGTATTGCAGTTAGAGCAGATCATAATCTTGAAATGCAACAATGGAACTGTGATCAAGAGATCAAAAATTCCTGAATAAGGGTACTTTCAATCGACGATCATTTCTAAGCAAGCGGGCTGCTGTTTAGGGGCTTCGAGGTCTTCCTCTTGTGTAACATGATTTCACAAAGCAGTCCCTTTCTTGAAGTAAGAACACACCCTTTTTAAAGCAGATATCCTTAATATTCCTTTTTGAAATCAAGTGCCTGTCTGCATTGAGTTACAACAAAAATAGCGTGTTGCATTTCTGAATTGAATTTTAATTGCTTTTCAGGAATCCAATTTATTAATTATCCATTTTAATTGAAAGAAAATATCTCTCTGCTTTAATTTTAAATGTTACAATCTTCTGAATTATTTTGCAACATGTGAACCATGCATAAAGATAATTGCATATTCGATACCATTTCTAATTTATTAATGAATTCTTCGATAAATATTCAGCTTCTTAAATAAATGCCTGTTCAGAAAAGAAACATCTAGATGACAGAATTCATATTAAATATATACTTTATTCTCACATACGGATATGAATAAAAGATATATCATATCGTTTAGTAATGACATTGATTAAGGTAAATGAAATTCTTCCTAACGCATTCCAAGGTTCAGCCCACACCATGTTGTCGTTTCGAATGTGTATTCAAGTATTCCACACCCAGCGGGAAAATCCAGAATGAATGAGTTGTGGGCAAAAATGTCAATTTGTTTCCTTACATCTTGACCTTTTAAGCCAAATGTTTTCTTTGAGGCTTAACTTGAGAGGCAAGGGTTGAAGAGGAAGCTCTTCTTTGTTCTATCTCAAGAGAGATATTTAAAGTATAGAGGATTAGAATGTTGATACATTTTGTCATCTGTTTAAGTATCCCTTCATATTAATGGGAAAAAAATAAATTTGAAAATACAGACGCAAAATGATAGCTATACCTCGTAAAAAAATACTGCATTATTTAAACCTGTGTTACGTTAACTGCATTTTACTTACATCTAGACAAGATGGCAATATTTTCTAAAAACATTTACATGTAACAGTTTTATGGAATAGAATTCCTTTTGCAACCTGAAAAAAAAAAGAATAAATATATTTTAACTTTATACACCATAGCTTAGTACATAATACTACTTATATCTCTGGAATACGAAATTTCATCTTGTATAGAAATTAAAATACTATTTATTGTCCAAAATTTTATAAAACTTATTTAAAAAAACTTAATTTTAAAATCATACAGTACAGTGTTGTTATATCCGTAGATCTTGTAAGGTTCACGAGCGCGGTGATGTAAACTTGAAATATAGTATACGATAGTAAGCTAAGTACGTTAAATAGCACACGATGAAACTTTATGTTTCTATTTATTATGAATTTCTTTGTTATCATAAGCACATAAAAAGTAAGCGAAAAAAATAGAATATACTTAAATTCAATAAAGAATAAAACATAATTTCCAACATTCATTTATTGAGATAAACAAATAAACATGCATAACGGCAATAGAAAATACTTAAATTTAATAAAAAAAAATAAAACCTAATTTCCGACATTCATTTATTGAGATAATCTAATAAACATACAACAACGGCAATATTTAAAAAAACGCGAATTACACAGTTTTTGGAAGAGTAGATACCAAACGAAAAGTAATAAAACTGCAATTTGCAATGAATAAAAAATATTTAGTATTTTTTAATATTACACAATTATTTATCACATAATTATAGATGACAATATTTTATAGAAATGCTAATGTTTCTGTAACACTATTTTTTCGATCATACATTTCATACACTGTTTAAAATCATTAACCTTTTCTGCGTACTATACAAAAGACAACATAGTATAGAATGTGCATTATTATTAATTTTAATGTATTGTTTCTTGCTGTTGCATATATTTAATTCATCTTCAGCAGTCATATTAAGTACTGCTCACCAGCGGCCGAGCGGTAAAGTCGCTGAACACTGGTAGTTCGGTCCGAGGTTCGAATCTCGCGAACGGGCTGGCTGCATGGGTGTTTTCGTGGTTTTCCCCATGTGTAACGTGTATACGAGCCAGTTTCCCTTAGAAAGTCCTCCACGAAAGGCATCCCTCCTCTTAGGCAGATAGCCCTAGTGCTTTGCCATAATTAAATACACCAACACCAACACCATATTAAGTACTGTTATCAGTCCAATAATTTCTTTGTATTTTGAAAATAATGAACATACCATAACAGCTTGAATTGTTGTTGCTTCTGCACTGATTGCATTTTCAGCAAAATCAGAAAGTGCCTTACCGTTGTATGTTGTTTTTGGTTTTATATGAATTAATTCTGAAAACCAACCTTTCAATATGGACACAATAGTCCATTAATATGCATGATATACGATATAGCACTTAGGACGTTATAACCGATGCTCAAACCACCATATAACTTTTTAATCACCCGCAACACATGAAACACCAAAACAGAACACTGTATCCATGATTAGCATTGCTATTTCATTGCATTCAATATTTTTAAAATCATGTATCCAAAATTTTGGTTTCTTCTTGTAGAGCACATATTCACAAACAAAATAATCAAAAATTCAACATTCTCGCGATGATTTCTCCTCAGTTCAGAGGCTTCTAAACAGGAGCTCACAGCAATGCAAATTCACTTGCTGAAGGCAGTTGAAGTAAGTAGGTAGGGACAGAACAATGAGAAGATTCACAGTGCGTTCTTTGATTGACCTTATTCTTTACCCCCAATTCCTTATCTTAACATTACTATTTGTCGTAATATCCATGGATTTTAATGGATTGTCATCATCCCATTCATTTCTTAATATTAATGGATTTTATGAAGACTAATTTTAATTATACTACCTAAATCAAGTTTGAGAGGAATTTAGCGTTTAAAGTGTACTTCAGTTTTATTTCTGTCCGGCATTAACATCACATAAACAAAACATTATACATTTTCCTAATGATATTTTTCAGATGTTTCCTAAAACAATGTGAAAAACGCATAGGCGCAATTACAAAGTGTATCCAGAGACACATCTCTGGTAATATTTCTTTGCGTCGACTAGATGTGAGGATAAATAAAACTTATTCGGTAGTATAGGAGTATAATAAACAATTTGTTACGAATTGTCACAAGAAACATTATATAAAACATGTATTTAATGAATGCATAATTTTTATGGTGCGTTCCACACCTAAATTAAATTCAGAAAATTGAACAGAAACCATCTTGTAAATTTAACAGAATTACCTTCGTTAACTAGTTTTCAAATGTCATACATCCGAATATACATTATCACATTAAAACCTTAAAATGTGCTTTGTGATTGAATTCATCCTGAATAATTTATGCTTTCATAATATCATAAATTATTTGTGATGTATTCAGCCATTATGATAAACTGAAAAGTTCTATTTGAAAAAAATGTTAAATAAAAAAGAATAGAAATTGGATTAGTTGATTGCTGCTAAACATGCTACAGCTATTAAGGCCAGTAATGCCTTCGTGGAGGAAATTCTAAAAAACGCTTATTCATATTCATTGAGCAAAACAACGAGGTTGCAAATGCAGCTAACCTAAACAGCAGCGTTCGAGTCGGATCGAGCTACCAGTTCAGTGGTCGTATCCATTCTAACTCTGTTGAACCACAAACGAGCGTAAGGGTTTGGGACGTTTGTAACCGACCTTCTTGTACATGAATATGTAAGCAAGCATAACAGTTTTTATAACTAAGGAAACAAATACAAAACTCCTCGTGTTCCACGAAGCTTACAGATGTAGGTAAATAGCTCATAATACAAGGAAATACAATTCAACAGGTACAGGTAGAAGCTAGGCCAGCACCTCTGTAGTACCACAGGTAATTGAGGTATTTCTGAACTTAGCTAACTGTTGAACATTCCACCCCTATTTTGAGGGAGAACAACAATAAAAACACGATATCTAGGTCTAGGGAAAGCAAAGGAAAAATATAAAATAAAAATACTATTATAATACAAATACTAAAATACAGCATGAATAATTAAACTATGTTAGGTGAAGTTGTACAAACTATGGAATAGAAAAACTACGAATCTTTTAAACTAAGTTTAAAAAATAATATTCGAAATGTTATACGGTTGTTTACAGATTCTTTCGGGGAGCAGTTTGAAAACATTTCCGCATTCTTTATCCTGCCTGTAAATTCTCAACCTTCTCTCATCAAATTTCGTTCCTTAATTATGACTGGATATCAGAAAAAGTTATAAATACAAATATGTTCAGTTGTTTGGAACATAATGGAATCGTTATTCTTATCAAAACTGATTACAGGCTTCATTAAATATAGTTTAGTCCTCCAGTTTATTTTTCAAATATTCAGAAATATACAAAAAACACAAATGCCGCCTACAGTATCATTTACAAATAAATCTGTAGAATCGGTACTTACTGTCTAGGAATATGATGTTTGTAAACTTACTTCTTAGGTGGCTGTCTAGGGGCTAATAAACTAGTCCGATTTATGTAAAACTTGAATATTTAATAAAACATGAATAGTTGCTACAAACTACAAAGTAATTACATAGGTAGAAGGAAATAGGTGATATTATTTACAAATGAAGAGAAGGAATCGTCTTTTATATTCAAACATCTTTCAGTCGCGTCATCGTCTTAATGGCATGGACCTTATAAGAGATAGACTAACACAGTGTGCGGGGCACGCGTCACCGACATGTCGGAAAGAAAGAGTAGGGACGATCTGGTTTACTTTAACACTGAAACCTATGGCGTTTGTATCACATAACTCTTTTTAATTATTAAATGTGATACGTTGTATAATGATGAGATTACGAAAGCCACAGTTTTTTCCAAATAGGATTTAATATATCTCATTAAAGCACTTTTTACTGCAATTCGCGCATTTTTTTTCACGCGTAATTCTTGTACAAACATATTTACTTTGGTAAACTCTAAGCACACTAAAAACTCTAAGCACTCTAAAAACTCTAAGCACAAAATTTATGAACTTAATTTTGCGTACAAATAACGTAAAATTAAATAAGATTGATAGTACGTGAAGCTTTGAAATAAATAAGGTAAAATTAAACAAGATCTGATAACTTTTTTTTTTTTTAATTTAATGAACTTTTTCAGGCAGTGATTTTCCAAACTATAATAACATTACAAAACGATCATATTTATTTGATTATATGATCATTAAATTATTAACATTAAAGTGGATTAATTATTTTAATAATTCATAAAATTCGGAGCATAAAATTTTCTGAGCTTAATGACGGGAAAAAAAAAGATAAAACAAAATCTAGAAGCACTCAGATTTTATATTACGCCCAAAAGGAAACTTTTTTTTAAAGTTTTGTGTGTTACCTATATTTATTGGATATCATGCTCTTCGCCCGTAAACCACATACATTCGAAAACAACATATCTTTATAATTTCCGCACTGTAGATAAAACTGTTATTTTCCGTACAGTGCTCGCTCTGAACTCGTTGAGTTTGTTAATCAAAAATTCGTTAAAGGTTTACAAAATATGAAATAGATTAAAACAAATTCGAAATTCGGCCGTCCAGATGCCCATGTTCGGGTGGAGGATTACATTATTCAAAATTTGATGGGTCTAGATACCGTCGTTTTTGTCACAGTGCAAGAAACATGCATGTATTCATTCAGATTCTTCATTATTTAATTTCTTTACATATAATATAGGGCGATAATATTTGGTAACAACAATTTGCAAGGAGACACGGACAGCGCAAAATGCCGCTTCGAAATTAACAGACTTTCTAGGCGACCGTCCCTTTGGGTTAATAAATTAAATTAACAGTAAATAAAAAAATCTTATGCAGGACTAAAAATAAATTTAAAAAATTATCACTATAAAATACAAGCAAAATTAATTATTACGGCTAAATATAATTTTAATGTTAGAAATAAATGTATAAAAATTAAGATGTCAAACGTGCTTATCACTATAATATATTAGGAAATATAATTGAAATAATATTCCTTTATAGAAATTGTGCTATACTACTCATCTATAGTTTTAAAAAAGCAGCAAAATTTAGAATTTTAAGCAAAACCTTCAAAAATTCTTTTTAAATATTTTAGTGCTTTTTACTTACTTACACCAATAAAAAGCATAAAAATTGCAAGAGAAAATTGCTTGTTTGAAATTTTCTATTAGTTCAGATTTAAAATATTATTTTGTAAAAGAAGTGGTTACAAATTTCTTTACAGTATAGGAAAAGCTAAAAAAATATCCAGCCCTGAAAGCATGCAATAGCTTTATAATTATTTGGAACGTTAATTATGCTTGATAAATATGCTAAATTTTTTAAAATCAATCTCAATTTCAAAAATAAAAATATGTAGAAATTCTAATTTGTGAAATTAGCCGCTACAAACAGCTTTTACTTGACAATTATACACGCTGCAATAGGCAACCAATGTTAAATTTCTGCACGTCCTCCCTACTCCTCCGGATGTGATCAAGGTGACAGCCGGCAACGCCTCAGACGAGGGAGAAAACCCGTTTGGGTTAGTCTATTTCTTATAAAGTCCATGCTTAATGGCGGAATCGTCTGACTTCTATCATCGGAAAAGTAAAATATTTATTCTCACAGCTTGCCGCGTCATCCGATTATAATGAACGATGCCATCCCACAACTGCTCGTCCATCCTGATGGAATGCGGCCTCGCATTCTCGTAGCACCACCATCTCATCTAGGGATCTGAAAAATAAAATTAAAAAAAAAACAAAACAAAAAAAAAAAAAAAAAAAAAAGATTTTTAGTTACTATTGAGGGAAAAGTCGTCCTAAATGGTTTATTTCAGCCATCTTCCCTTATCATCTTAACATCCTCAGAAATAACGGCGTTAGCTCTTTTTAAATGCTCTTTCAGTGTTCGTTCATCTTGAACAGTCTATCTGAATACATGTATTTTACAAACACGTCTTCCTTTGATGTTGTCTGGAACAATTCATCTGGATTCGTCTTCGTATTTACGTCTTCTTAAACATCATCTGAATACGTCTTCTGAATGCGTCTTCTTAGATACCATCTTCTTGAAGCCGTCTTCCTTCACACTCTTCATCCTTACAATAGTTCATTAGTCAAATAGTGAAAAATTTGTCATCTTGGGAAAACGTTTATAATCAGGAATCATCAAAATTGGTATTTCATTATCAAAGATCGCCTGTCTATAGTTTCAGGTATTTAGCACAGGTACTAGTCTTGAAAGGTCCTTCGGTAAAACCAACCTTCTCCACGTCGTATGTGTCATTAGGTTTCACTTTGGTAATTTTGTATGGACCTAAAAACTTGGATTTTAGCTTTATACCTGGCCCTAGTTGAGTGCGTTTAATAGCTACCATATTTACGAGGGAATTTTCGACTTCGATTGTAAGTCTTTCGATTCTCTTCCTGGATCTTCCGAATCTGCTCTTTCGCCTCTTTACGTAGATTTTCTCTAGACTCGATAAAGTCCTTCTGGATTTCAGCTTCTATTAGTTCTTTAATCTTCCTGTCTTTATTCGTCTTTATCTTCGTACCAAACAAAAGCTCAAAAGGTGTAGAATTGATACTCCTCTGAAAAGTCGAATTAATTATTTGCTGGACGTCATTTACGTGTTTGTACCATTTCGTAGGGTCATCTATAGCCAACTTAGAAATGACTGATATGATAGTGGAATTCAACCGCTCTACTTGTCCATTGGCTCTTGGTAATCTTGTTGTGATTAAGGATAGATGAATATTTTCCTTAGTACAATAATCAGCAAATTCTTGAGAAGTAAATGCAGTACCTCTGTCAGCTACTATATTGCAGGGGTTTCCAAATAATGATTTTTGAATTTCAAGTTTAGCTATTACTTCTTTACTAGAGGTGGTTTTAGTTGGATATAACCAAACAAATTTTGTAAACGAATCAATAACCGCGAAAATGTATTTATAATTCTTGTTAGAACTTTCTAAAGGTCTTAAATGGTCTATGTGGTAAGTGTTTAGAGGAATATCTTCTTTAGGTAAAGGATGTAATAATCCTTCCTTCTTTCCAGATTTCCGGTTGGCCAGTATACAGGTAATACAATTTGCGATACATTTTTCAATTTTCTTTTTCAATTTAGGGATATAAAAATGTTGTCTCACATGTTCTTCAGTACATTTGGCAGCAAAATGACCTCGTTCATGTGCGTCCTTAATTACTTCAATTTGCATAATCTCAGGAACTACTAGTGCTTCAATTCCATTCACCATTTTGTAAAGCACGTCATTCCGCAAACAATAATGTTCATATAGCTTAGACGTCAAAACTTCTTTTATAACTTTTATATTTTCATCAGTTTCTTGAGCTTGAGTTATCTTAAATTTTATTCCATCTTGATTTACCATACATACAGGATTTCGACTAAGAGCATCCACATGTTCCATACGGGTGCCAGATCTGTGTTCGATTGTGTCATAATCTTGTAACATTAATACCCATCTAGATATTTTAGTAAAAATGTCTTTCTTGCTCATAGTTTGTTTGAATACATTACAATCTGTCACGATTTTAAATGGTATGCCTAATACGTACACCCTGAATTTTTTAAGAGCTTCTACGACTGCTTTAACCTCTGATTCGTAGCTCGAATATTTACGTTCAATGTCTGTCGTTTTCCTTCTCATATAATAAACCGGATGCATCTGATTATCAATTAAGGATTTCTATAACAGAACCACATGAACGAGGTCATAACCGTCAGCACTAGCATCAGTGTGTATTTCGGTTTCTGCTTTTGGATTATAAATACACAAAACAGGTTCAGATGTCAAGATGCGTTTCAATTCGTTAAAAGCATAAAGTTCTTTAATTTCGAATTTAAATTTAGAATCTTTCTTCAGTAAATCACTAAGCGGTTTTGCAATTAATGAATAATTAGGTATAAATTTTCTGAAGTAACCAGTTAAACCTAAATACCTTTGAACATCTTTTACACATGTAGGTTCTGGAAAGTTAATTACTGCTTTCGTTTTAGAAGAAGAAGGATATAATTCCCCATGTTTAATTTTGTGTCCTAAAAATTCGATTTCGCGCTTCAAAAATTGACATTTCTTAATGTTTAGTTCTAGTCCATATTCCGATGCAGTCTGTAATACGCGTTTCAATTTTTGAATTCCCTGAGCTTCATTTGCGGAAGGAATAATGATGTCGTCCATATAGATTACAACAATATTGTCCTTTAAAAGATCACGAAATATATCGTAGATGTATCTTTGGAAAACACTTGGGCTGTTGGCAAGACCGAACGGGACTTTTAGAAATTCGTACTGTCCGTTTTGTGTCACGAAAGATGTGTATTTTCTACTTTCTTCGTCCACTTCAACATAAAAACACCGTTCTTTAAATCTAGTGTTATAAATACCATTGCTGCTTGTAATTTATCAATAACACCATCAATTAATGGCAGAGGAAAGCGATCGCGAATTATTTTTTTATTCAGGCGCCGATAATCTACGCAAAGTTTCCATGAGCCACATTTTTTTTCTACTTAGCACGATATTACTTGCGTAATCAGAACAGCTTTGTTTAATGATTTGTTTCTCTAATCACTCCGAAATCTGTTTATCAATTTCACGTTGCTCAGCTGGGGGAAAGCGTCGTGGCGAGCAATAAACTAGAAGTTGATCTGTCAGCACTATTCGCATCTTCAGGACAGATGTTTTTATTTTATTCGGCTCATAATTCCTTACTAAGTGTAGTATTTCATTTCTGTGTTCTCCGTCTTTGATATGACTTAAATCAATTTCCTCGTCATTATAAATATCACGAATGCACATCAAATAGTTTTCAGGTTGCAATTTTCTAATTTCGACTCCTTTTTTATTTACAGTTAATTCCCCTTGCCTTATAATATCAGTACCAATGATCGCTAGTAAAAACATTTCGTTTTCTGCGATAACACAAATATTTGATGGAAATGAAGAACCATCGATTTAGAATTCACCATCAAATTTTCCTATAGGCTTAATTTTCCCATTACCAAACCCCTTTAACTGTAGATCTGCCGACTTAAGTTCAGGAGAACCTATCTTCTTATGTATATCTTCTCTGATTAACGTTACCTGACTACCAGTATATATTAAAGCATCAATTTGCAAATTACCCAAATTAGCAGTTTTATGCATTTCTTTCTGACAAGTCTGAGTTATTGGAGTAACAGCTTTGGCATCTTGGATATTTTTAGATGATGTTTTCGAACAATCTACGGCTTTGTGTCCAAACAAATAGCATTTAAAACACTTATACCTTTATTGTTACAAAAATTCGACTTATGGCCTAAACTTCCACAATTATAACACCTTGGCTCTTTAATCTTACTAGGTACAGCGCGTGTTTTATTTTGTGTGTTAGTACTTGAATAACCCTTATTTTTCGTATCTGGAACTCGAATTTTCTCATAAATTTTTAATTTCTCTTTGAATTCAGAAATAGTTTTACACCCATACAAAACAATTTTGTTACTACTCTGATCTGGTATCCTATTGATTACATAATCAAGAATTGATGAATCATCAACAGAACCGCGACTGGCTATTTCACGCATGGTAATTAAATATTCGGAAAGTGATTCACCAGGTTTTAAGTGTCTTTTCTGTAATAAATTATGAAGTTGTGCACTGTTTATTTTAGAACCAAATTCAAATAAAAGATTTTCTTTTAATTTGTCTTTGTCCCATGATATTATACCCTTCAAAGACCTAATAAATATTTTAGCAGAACCAGTAAGCAATTTTTTAGCAAACACAATTTTCTGTAATTCCGATAACTTAAATAATTTAAAAGATTCTTCTAAATCACCAATGAAAGATTCAACTGGATATGTATCAGTGCCATTAAATTCAGAAACAGTTTCTAAAATATCACGAAAATGTAGGGAAATATTCCTAGGTATTATAATGTTTTCATTCACTAGTTATTTATGGGAGGTGATTCTGACCGAACAGAATTAATATCATTTTTATCAGAATCATAAACACTTTCGTTTTCAGATAACTCCTCATCGTCATCACTTTCGGATTTTAAAAGCTTAAAATCATAAAGACTATTCAATATTAAATCACAGTTTTTATCAGGATTTGGATCATAATTAAGATGTAACAGATTACACACAGAAATAAAATCATTTGCAGTAAGAGTTTTAAGTAATTTTTGTTTTGTTTCTTCAATATTAAAATCAGATGGAAAACCACAAAAGTTACGCAATCTAGCTATATTTTTTTCGATCACCCAAAGTTCCAAACACAATTTGATGTAAAAGTTTAATTGACTCAGTAGGCCCAGTCTTTAAAGAATTTGAAATTCTAGGAATAGAATTTAAGGTAGTCATCTTAATTCACAGTATCGTATAATACTATTCTTAGAAGTAGCAATGTGGAAATAATCGAAACAAAACTTACTTCTCTTCTTTTGTAATATTCATCATGCTTCTTCCTAGGCTCATCCCGGCCGAGCCCCCAAATCTGTAGAATCGGTACTTACTGTCTAGGAATATGATGTTTGTAAACTTACTTCTTAGGTGGCTGTCTAGAGGCTAATAAACTAGTCCGATTTATGTAAAACTTGAATATTTAATGAAACATGAATAGTTGCTACAAACTACAAAGTAATTACATACGTAGAAGGAAATAGGTGAGATTATTTACAAATGAAGACAAGGAATCGTCTTTTATATTCAAACATCTTTCAGTCGCGTCATCGTCTTAATGGCAGAATCGTCTGACTTCTATCATCGGAAAAGTAAAAGATTTATTCTCACAGCTTGTCGCGTCATCCGATTATAATGAACGATGCCATCCCACATATATATTTTCAGCGCCATTTTTACAAAGCTTTACGATGCGATATGAAGCGAAATTTCATTTATGAATACATAATTTGTTTGTCGTTTAGAAAGATCGAAAATCTCTAAAAATAAGATTCAGAAAATTCAGATAATGAGAATAATTTTAAAAAATTCAAATATTCAAAAAAAATTATTCAAATATTCAAAAAATTAAGATACTTCGAAAATTGTAATCATATGAGTTATTAAGAAAGACGAGAAATACGTCAAAGTAAAACATAAAATAAGCGGAGCATCAACCTTTCGTTTGGACTATTCTAAGCACAAGGTCTTATTATCTTTGCCTTATTTTATATCAATTATTGCTTATCTCACAGATAAAGCCATCATTAGATTTAAACGAAATTAAAATTAGATTAGTTCTGATTTATTAAAAATTCGATGCATTTTTGGAAAATCTGGGATAGATCATTTTCCTTAAAGAAACAAATCTTTCTAATTTTCTACACAGACTTTATTACAAAACTCGATGAATTTACAAAGAACTTTAGATGGATCCCCGCTCTCTCTGAGTATCGAAATATTCTGTGTGTTTTTATTTAATCTATTTCGTTGTTTGTTTGCTTTCTTTTCTTTTGGAGGGAGGGCAGAGTCATATCTTAAATTTAGTTTTTAGTTCGCTTCTACAGATTCGATATTCTTAAAAGTTTTCCCACAAACGTATTTGGGATAACAGTACAGTACTCCACTATAATGTTCTAAAAATTCGATGTAGCTTTTTTATTTATTATTTTGTTATATATCCTTGTTAAATGTCAAATTAACTAACGCGATATTGTGAATTTTATTTTATCAGATACATCGAAGATTAATCCTCCAAATGAAAGTTCAAAATTTCTATACAGATTACCGAATTTATCAAAACGCTTTTCATTTACTTTTGTTATTGTGCAATAGCAACTAATGACAGATTTTTAAATCAAAATAGCTGAGATGCCATTGTTTAATTTTTAAATCAAAATAGTTGAGGCTTCATTTCCATTGTTGAGGCCTAATGATTTTAGTTGATAATGAAATCGAATTTCTAAATCAAAGAGAAAGTTTTAGACATTGAATGCAAGTTTTTGTCCTCTGATACGTAGCCTTGAAAAAAATGACGTCAAACTTATCACGTTTTTAAGCTGATTTCTTGAATTCAGAGGCAATGACTATTTCTTTACTACGTTTTTCCTTATTTTACAGACTAACATCTAAAAAACAAATCAAATAAAAAACTTTTAAGTCACATGGCTTTAGCAAACAAATTAAAATTTACCACAAAAAAAAAAAAAAAAAAAAAAAAAAACCTGAATATTCTTAGGAATACGAGACTAGAACTCAAATCGTGGTACGTTCATATACAAATTGTATTAAAAGATTAACATCATTTCAAGGAACAATAAAGGTAATAGTATAGGAATAGCATAATGAGATCGATTACATTCAGTTTACTTAAATACCTCACTAAAAATTTTATTTAAAACGTTAAAAAAATCGGAATAATTTTGATTTTTTAGCAGTCTCACTATCATTTTAGTGACATACGACAGAGATTATTATGAATTAACTTTACTTTTTAAGTACATGCATCTAAAGTCATATAATTTTAAACCATCTTTATGTATTTGCTGCAGATCTAAATTTTAATTTTGCTTAAATATTAGTATGGAATACTTCTCTCTGATAAAGTATTATGTATCCTAGTAAACAATAGTATAATTGTTGAATTTGATTATAATATATTATATAGTGATGAAGATAGTAAAATTTTACAGTGATGAAGATAGTAAAATTTACAGTGAAAAAGAATGATTCGTATTGATATAATTGTAGAATAATCGTTATGAGTAGTTATATACGATGCAAAATTTTAAAACAGAAAATCTTTTATTCGCTATATGCACACAAAAAATTTATATTATGATATGTTTTTCTAAATAAGCATTTTATTTAGTTGCATTATAAAAAAGCATTTCGTTTATTATCCAACAAAGATAACGATTACTTTTGTTTGTCGTCATTACTCAAGGGTATTATCTCAATTGACAAACACTAATAATACTATTTTTATTACCAATAAGGAAAAATGTTTTGTTTAAATTTAATCCTTTTGCACTATAAGGTCAATAGCTTTATAATATTCAAAGGATATCTGAAAGCAGGAATCCATAATAAATAACGCTTCTTTTATTCTTGGTGAAACATAATGACATGTTTTGAACTAGAAAGGATTTTTTTTTTTACATAATGAACCATCGTCACTCTTCCTTACGACATATTTGGTAATAAAATACTACCAAACCTACAAACCTGAAATAATTCCTACATACCCTTACTATACGTTAAATATGTTAAAAAAGGTCGCTTATGCGCAGGGTTACCATTAAGCCTACAACTGGAAATCTTTCCATTGTAGAGTTGCTCAAGTAAGAATTTCGAAACGATGCGTTTCAAAGCGTGCCTAAATTAAGCAACTATAAACACCCTATGACCCATCCTTTATAGGGAGTGGAGTACCTACCCCCTTAACCCTCATTAGAGATGGGTCAAAAAGGCCAATCCCGAAGGAGTAGAAAACAGTAATTTTTAGTATGAAGAGATTTTTTTTTTTCCTCATTTCGAAATCAAACAGGAAAATGATTTCAAAGGAACATAAGCACTTGTTACTCTTTATTTAAGATTATTGTCTTAAAGCTATTATTACAAATCAATATCGGCTTCACATTTGAATATTATGCCGTTTCCTTACTCAAAGCGTATCTTGTGGCTTTTCTTCCACAGTTTGCTTGGTTTTGTTGAATTTCACATTATTATTGCAACAATAGCAACAAAAAAATTTGCAACAAATAAACAGCATTTTTATTCAAATTGCTATTTTTTTCATCATAGCCATACAATTAGCTATATAAGAGCGCAGACAAAATTTATATCGCCTTGTTGTTTAATGTGTCGTGAAGAATACTATGAAATAATGAATTTTAGAAGGAGGTAATATCTTAACTTATGTTGATGTAAATCTGAAGCTGAGAAGTGATGAATAAAAACTAGTGTGTAAAATTAGTTGAGTGCTTAAAACTAATCAGATATTTAAAAAAAAATTTTTTTATTTTATTGCACTAAGAGATAAAAGCATTTTTTTCAACTGCTGCAACATTTTTGATAGCATGTGATTGAAATTAAAATTGTAGAACTCTATGCAATGACAGTTTTACATTTAAACTGTGCAAAAAGAATATAAAGTGGATTAAATATATTATCCTTGTAGATTTTACAAAGGCTGTTCGCACATTTTTAGACGATTTTGGTAAGCGGTAATAAAAAATCGTTTGCTTCAAAGAAAGGTAATTGCAATTGTACTATGTTTTTAAAAGTTAAAATTATCGTTTGCGGCTTGAAAGTTTTGTTTTATTCAAAATGGCGAAATTAACAAAGCAGTGATTCGAAGGCTACATTTACGCTCTTTCCGAAGAGAAATATACATACTCCGTTATCCAAAAACGATGTGATAGTCATGGTTTTGTGATATCTAAAGCGTCGATAGGTAATATCATTAACAAGAAAGGAAAAAAAAAGTCAAATTGGAGCCTCAAGTGGGACAAAAATTCCAAACAAGTATCCAAGGAAAAAACAGACATCTTCGAGTATTGCAAGGTACGTTGTTTATTGTTAAAAAAATCCCCTAGTCAAAGGACAGTTGCAAAATCACTAAAATGCTCGGTGTCCATTGTAAACAAAATGATAAACGTTGCTTTAAATCTTAAGAAAGCGAAAAAACGCAATGTGCATCGTCTTCTTCCAAAGCATATCGCTCAACGCAGGACATGCAACAGAATTCTATATGAGAAACACTTATCCAAAGAAAAATGGAAAACAATTGTCACAATAGATGAAGCATGGGTGTATTTAAATGATTGTAACAAAAAAAGAGCTATTTATTATCATAAAAGGGGAGAAAAAATTTAAGTACATGTTTCAAAGAATCGAAAGAATGTTTTTCTAAAGGATTCATGATTGTTGCTGGTTTTTCTTATAATGACAAGTTAAAAATAAAGAGAGTGCAAAAAATGTCAAGATTAACTCCAAATATTATCAGGAACATATTTTATCGCCAATTTTTCTGAATAAAATACCATCGCTTTACCCACAGTGCTATCAATCTGTGAGACTCCATCAGGACAAAACTAGCAGTCACACATCAAGATCCACTGTAAATTTCCTAAAACAAATGGAACAAAAAACTGGTATCAAGGCCATACTCTTTACTGATATCTCTACTAAATCTCCCGATGTGTCACCTATGGATTTTTGAGCTTTCGGACTTTTAAAAACTGCATTATCCAAACGTTGTCCCCAAACCCTAACAGGACTCTAGAAAGCTGTTTGGGATGAATGGGAGAGAATATCTCTTCTGCCACTTCAAAAGGCATTATTATCCTGAAAATCGCAGTGTGGAAAGATAGTTCAGAATAAGGGATGTCAAATAGAACATTTAAAACACAAGAATTTTATGTAATTTAGTTTTGTGAATACAATACACATCGTCTAAAAATGTGTGAACAGCCTCTGTATTTCCGTTATCACATCCACCGTTAATTTCTCTTACTATTCCGATATAACATTTTTTATGTTTTCTGCATATTTATTTAAATCTTGTGTAGTTAAAAATATCTTGAGAGTTAAAAGGATTATAAAAATCATGCAACATTAAATATTTTTGTATAGGGTTCGTTTTAAATATTTTTAGCCAATACAAAGAGGAAAATAATAGAGGTAACTGTCTGAAAACGAAAGAAAATTAAGCAAATATTTTGTTTTATTTAAGGAATCCGGGTTTGAAACCAGATTAGTCAGGAAACACAATACATAGAAAAAATTATAATTAGTTCCAAAATTTTGTTCTCCTTGTTTTTCAATATATAAAACTTGATTAATGAATTTGAAGTTTTCTTCTCAAAAATTGTCATATCGATGTCTGTACATCTTCCTTCTATGGCATTTTGTCCTTCTGCACTTCTTTCTAACAAATAATTGCGTTATTTATCATTCGGCAAATTGAAAGGGGAGAGTCCAATATTTGAATTAACTTTCAGAATATACTCTGACAAGATCTCAACTATTACAGAAATATTTTACATTTGCTCATCTGTTAAGACTCAAGCCTGCAGAAACAAGATCATCGTTGTCTAACTTGTGTTTCCCTTCTTTATATTAATAAGTCTTTCATTATCTATGTCATTATATTTGATTTGATGCACTCAGTTAGTTGATGGAATATAACTCTTTGAAACCAAGTTGGTGTCCAATTTTCACTACGTTATTAGTTACTTTGTAAGGATCCTAAGTTTTACTAACGTTTATTTTGTTTTAAATCTTTATTATCACTTCTTATTTTCTACTTCCGGCCAGAATTAAAAGCTTTAACTTATTTATGCAAATTTTTCTTGCTAACGCCAAGTACTTAAGTTGTGGCTTTTTGCCAAGCAAGAGAGAGGAAGGAGCTATTAGAAGCAGGCCGCTTGCCATAGTTTTTTACTCGGTTGCTGGTTGCCTTCAAGGCCAGAGGTTTAATCCTCTTGATAATTTAAACGTATCGTAGTGTTAGCAGTTCTCTGTACTACATACGGCTTTTTGTTAATATACGGCCAATCTTAGAGTCAGGCACTTGTTTGATTAATCCAAAGTTAGTTTAGTTAGAGTTTAGTTAATATTTTTATATTCTTACGTTCAGACCACAAGTGGTTGGTCTCTGTATTCCGAAGTCCGGAAATCATTGTAAAGAGAGAAAAATAAAGGGTTTCGTATACCCTTCCTGTGTGTATTGTCTACTTCCCAAATTTATTGAACATAGCTTTAGTAAGCTCCCTGTTCCGAGTCAGGACAGTTAATGTTCCCAAAGCAAGTAAGGTGGAACACAGAACCTGATAACTTCACCAAAATGAGTTTCAAAACAAATCAAATGTGGTGTGATTTTATATTGCCTTCAAATTGCTTATTCATGTCATGCTACAACTTCGATAATATTTTGATGTTGTAGATCTTGCAAAATATGATAGTAGTACTAATCAGAAGTCAAACAACAAAAATCAGGGTTATATTTTCAAAATTTTCGCAGGACTAGTTTCGATGGTTTTTACCGAACCACCATCCTCAGCTGCGAAACTAGTCCTGCGAAAATTTTGAAAATATTATTTTGATTTTTGTTGTTTGAGTTCTGAATTAGTATTTATTCGGCGTGTTATTGTTTCTTAATGATAGTAGTAGTCGACGCATTTTCTTCTCCAGTGATAACTATCAGAGTTAAAGAACGAATGGCTCAAGCTTATACATTCTAATAAAATCACAGAAAAAATTTTAAAAAGTTTTGTATCTTATAACCCCAAAAAAAGTTGGCAAGATGAAACTTGACTGAATTAAGGGGAAAAAGCGTATATTAAAATAATGTTTTGTATTAAAATAATATTTTTACTTTGGTAAATGAACATTTAGTTTATTTTGAAATTTGCAAACCAGATTACAGTATATCTGGACTGATTGAAACTGAACTGTGGAAGATATTGGTGTATTACTTCTAACTAACGAAGGAAGCCTAAAAACTCCAACTGTATAAAATTGCATTAATTTTATTCGAATTTCTTTTTGATTATTCTGATATAAAAATCACTATTATAGCAGATTCACATTAATATTACCATGTTAGAAACCATGTCTCTTCTGAAATCATAGATCGATTTTTTCAAAATCGATAAAAATGTGTAAATTATTTTGTAGAATAATAAAACAGCTTTTGGAAGATTATTTGAGGATCTACCCGATATAAAATACTTTTTTTAACATAAAAAAGGGGCTAAAATTTGGCAAAGGTCTAAAATTTTGCAATAATTAGTTTCGTTATTAGCTAGGGATGTATGTGTAAAAAGCCAAGAAATAATCTTTAAATGTTAAGTAAAATATGTATGATAAATTTATAACATTATAATGAAAACATCGTATTTTTGTGAATTTTTATCGCCAATAGGTACTTCAGCAAAATTTCAAGTAATTTGGCTTAGTAGAAGAGGGTCAAAAGTTGATTTCGAGATTTGAGCCAAGCAATCAGACAAAACCTAAATCAAATCGCATAAAAGTCCGCAAGATTATATATGGCTGAATTTTATACCCATTCTATAAACTTTTATCTGCGATAGACTAAACGACACACTCTCAGTTGGTAATTTAAAGGCAAAAACATACCTCTTTAAACGCATACTATATATGCTGCAGCTGACTTGAGTTTAGAAAACGAGTTTGCCAAACAATAAACAAAATGATCTCCTTTTAAAATTATTGCTTCTCTAGTTGATCTCATAATGAGCGAGATGTATCCCTCATAATTCATAATATTGTTACGAAATGCCTAGCTGCGGTATGATAGCTTCCCCGCAAAGCGGTTTTAGGATTGCCAGAAAATGGCAAGGAGACGCGGGGTTTTCAGATTTGGCTCAAAATCGCCTGTTTGGAAGCAAAATACCATAGACGGATAGAGAATATTCTTACTTGTTTACTCCAGAATGTTCTCGAAGGCAGGCCAGAACACTATATAAACCCTTGCCTGTTCGCGGAGTAGCAGTGTATCGTCGATTTTTTATCTTGAGTGTGTTGAGCTCCAAGAGCGATTATCCGAGTTGGGAGCCGTACTTAGTGTTTTGCGGTGAAGCTGTCTTCACCGTTATAGCCTGATAGTCTGAAGGCCGTGTTGCTGATTGTACAAAGTGCTTATAGTAGTTTTTCGATGACAGTAAGCGTATTTTTGGAGCTGTTCTAAGTAATAATGGCTAATAAATTCATGTTTTGATTCTTCGTCAAGTGTTGTCGTGAATCATTCCAAATCCAAGTACCCTTAGAAACGCAACAATATTAATATCCGCCACTCAGAAAACAACATAACATTCAATTTAACGTTTTTATTATTGACAAAAATAGGCCAGACGTCTGTTGTTATTAAACATACATTATGTGTACTTATTACTTTCTTCGTTCCAAATAAATAAGCTATTCAATTCCATTATTAGAATTCCTGTCAGAAAATGGATGTAGTCTGTATATCATCTACAAAGTTTGCGGGATGTTTGCGAAGAAATTCCAGCTGACAAAGAGCAATTTGTACAGCTGGCTAAAGAAATTAGAGAAAAAAATCAATGTTGAAGACGATACGTTCAATAATATTTAGAGTATCAGAGGTATATTTGTATTTATTCAAAAATTATTCAAGAGTTAGGCTTAGTAATGGACGTATTTTGTCTTTGAAAATACACGTAGCCCCTAAGTATGGAGGCAGAACCTATCTAAAAGTTTATGGAGTTAAGGATAATTTCAGCCGCTAGTATAGAGATAAGGCCGAGTTTTACATTACTTTCAATACAGCTCTTGTATTTCTTTTACGAATTAGATTAAAGACATTGGATCATGCAAGATAATGCGCGTTCAAACGCTGAGGATCATCTTGTACGTTCAAATACTGGGAATTTCATTTTCTAACAGAGGAAGATATGTGCATCGAAAGAACATGATTCACTGAATGATGATGCTTTTTTTATACTTATTATGCGCTTTGCCCTAAGACATTACACGGAAAAGGAGGAATGCCGCGTGGAGGTCTTTTTAAGGGAAACTATCTCGTATCCACGTTACACATGGAGAAAACCACGAAAACGCCCATGCAGCCAGCGCATTCGCCGGGACTCGAGCCCCGGACCAAACTACCAGTGTTTAGTGGCTTTTACCACTCGGTCGCTGGTAGGCCGAATGATGATGCTTGGTGCATCGTGGCCAGTTTAACACTTCTTACTTCTTCAGAAGAATTTTTCTTAACATGAACTATGCAGAGTATTGGGAGCAGTCTGCACCCCCAATCTGGATTATATTCGTGTGTTTCCTAAATTTTTATATCCCTTAATTTCGATGGAGGAAGGAACAGTAAGCAGCAGCGTATAGGCAGAAAAGGAGGGAGAAAGAAAATGCCACCTTTTTAACATAAAAACTCGATTTCGAATAAGTTTCGGTAAAGCTTTATTTCAATTGGCCCATCAGTGGCTGGGCGGTAAAGCTGCTGAACACTGGTAGTTCGGTCCGAGGTTCGAATCTCACGAACGGGCTGGTTGCATGGGCGTTTTCGTGGTTTTCCCCATGTGTAACGTGTATACGAGCCAGTTTCCCTTAGAACGTCTTCTACGAAGGCCTTCCTCCCTTTAGGCAGATAGCTCTCGAGGCTTTGCCATAATCACACACAAACTTTATTTTAATTGGCTAATTTTAATATATATATATATATATATATATATATATAATATATATATATATATATATATATGTAGGGGAAGTTTTCAATAGGCAAAAGTTTCTAAATAACTTTGGTTTTCTAAAAAATTTATTTTCTACTCTTAATTGACATTTAATTAATATTTTAATTCTTAGTCTTTTTACTTGCTGAATCTCTCAAAATTCCTACTGGTTTAAATTTCTTTTTTAGTAATTAACAACATTGGGTTTTACTTTTGATTTTGAATTTTACTTTTACCTTCGCCTATATGGATGACGAAACACGAATTGAGTAATTGAAGAGTTAGGTTTGAAGGCAACTTCCCCTTGATAAGTCTGTCTCCTGCCTGCTCAACAATTATTCACTTATGCAGTTTAATTTGGTCTTAAAAATTCCTTAAAATATTTTTGAGATTAATATTTTGAAACATGGTTTTAGATACGGGCATTTAATTTACATATGCTCTTAGAATTTAAATTAGTTCGCAGCAATAATTAATTTTATTTTTGCAATTAAAATTCTTAATTAAATTTTAAATTTATATTAGAATAGATAATATTTGTTAAATGAATATATATATATATGTATATATATATAGATATATATTAAATTAAAACCATTCAGGCAGTTTTTTGAATTTATAACAAAGAATGATTTTATTGAACATCTATACCTTTTCTATTTTTTTTATTTAAAAGAAATATTTTTTTCCAAGTATGTGTCTTTTCTGGAATTAATACAGATAGTTTTTCCAGGAAATATTGAAATATTTTTTGTTTGCGAAAGATATATTTATTCCAATAATAATAATAATAATAATAATAATAATAATAATAATAATAATAATAATAATAATAATTTTAAGTAGTTAAAAATTCTTTTGCAATTATGTTTAGAAATGCTAATATTATTTTATTTTACAGTCGGGCAAATCCGCATTATTGTATTTAAAGACAGAATGATTTATTTGAATACATCTAACTCTCCTGACATTTATGTTCCTTTTGTATTCCGAAGAATAAAATTGCAAACTTTATTTGAATACAATAATTTGTGTTTCATTAAAATGCTCTCAAATGCGGAGAAAACTGATTTCAAAACCCATTTTAGAACAGAACGGTTTTTCAGACCACCCACTTGCAAAACATGAAAAAAAAATTACAGTTTATGACTTTTGACACGTGAGGGCATAGCAATCAGAAAATTCTATCTGAAATATTTAAATCTAATTGTATGTTTCGGAATTCTTTTATTAAAAGCTGTGTTTTCATCTCGGCTGACATCATAAATAATACCAAGGTTTAAATAGGAAAAATATTCTATGGGAATCTACAGAAAACTATTATGTTTTTTTAATCTTTGCAGAACATGGGATAAATTTCAGATAGATTTATTTTTATAAGAATACATGAAGCAATGCAATGGATGATTCCACAATTGCAATTACTCCACAAAGTTATCAAAACTCTCACTTTCCGTGTCATCATGCACGTTTGGTTCCACTTACCAAACTTGAAGCTAATATCCAATTTCGTGTTACATTAATTTTATGAATTTTTAATCTCAAATAGTTAAAATACAAACAAATCTGCATGCAAATGATCATCTAAAAACGCTTGCAAATCTCTTATTACTTAATTGGAAAATATCATTCGATAAATTATACGGTTAAAATGGTATGTGTAATAAGCAATGAAAATAGAAATTTAATATGTAAATTTAGGAAATGATAGAAATTTCGGGAAACATGTTTGGAAAAACAGCTTTTTTGTCTTTAAATTCACCTTTCTGAGCAATTTATTGTCACTAAGCATTTAGAAATGACGGACTGAAGAAATCAGTCAAAATATAGTATATCCCTCTTACGTACAGAATATTGATTGGGTGGTGTGAATGGTATGAATGAATCAAAAACACACAATTATAAAAATAAAATATGTTAAAATGCTTTTGAAATAATGCGTTAGTAAGTTTGTAAAATAGATCTCGAAAAATTAACAATAGTTATAGTATAATTTGTGCATATTTTGGTGCAATGGTTAAGCAGAGAAAAAAGTCACCCTTTAGACGACACATTATTTTATTTTTAAAAGAAATTAGAAGAAGAAGATAAACAATTACACCTGGAACATTTACGAAAAGCCCTTCATAATGGTAATGACGATGCAGACTTAACAACCAGAAAAAAGTCTCTAAGATAGAACACCTAAAAATACTCTTTGCATTTTAGACATCAGTTAAATGGCCCTAAAGTTACTATAAAAATGTATAACACTTGCTGTAATTTATACCACGTTGCAGTCGGCATAATGCCTGAAATAAAAAAAAGTTGAGTATGGAGTATCTTTATCAAACATATATTGTTGCGTGCGTACGGGTTCGTAATAAATTGAATGCACAAGTTCGATGGAAAATGAATCTTATCGCAGCAAATAAAACAAAATGCTGAAATTTCCTCAGAGGTATTCGTACAGTATCGCAATATCTCACTTTAGTTATATTTTAAACTACTAGAACGTTGTATAGAACTCAATTCAAAACACTGAGAAAGCTAATCCGATCTCACCGCGAATTCGCTACAATCAATAACAGCACCAAGTAAACAAATGAACTGAGTTGTTTTTCTTCGGCTTTTATACGTTTTTTTAATCCTGCACGAGAACATTCTGGTATTTTCTCGATTTTTCTGGATAGCAAAAGAGTACAATTACGAGATATCTACCTATTAAGATGTTAAATGCGCGTGCTCCTGTAGTTTAAATTTTTCCGGTGTAGCTTCTCTTCAAATAAGTCTGGTACTGCCTTGCACGGGAATATAAAACAATTTTAATTAATTCTACTAAAAATGGCTAAATAAATACAAAAACCCTAATATATATATGTCATAATAAAAGCAAAGGAAAAGACGGAACACTGTCGATGCGTGATTAGACCCATATTGAATAAGATTTTGATTGCGTAGTATGCTAGTAATGCTAACTTGATAATATCTAAAGAACTTGGCAGTCGAGGCAGTTTTAATTCCATTTTTATTTGCAACTGATATTTGTGGCCACAATCACTTGGCACTCTAGTCGTGCCTTTCCACAGAAGATTTACATTTTTGATATTGTTGAGATAGAAAGCAAGCCAGCGAAATTACATCTTAACACAGTGGAGAGCAAACGCTGAAGTGCGTGCGTAGTTATGAAAGATGGAAGTACGGCGAAGAGATAAGTTTTGGTTTACAAGGGCAGTTTCAGTTCCCAATTATTACGTCATCAGAGTTGCGCGGGGCATAGAGTGATCTAGAAATGACGCAATGCAGAGAAGTTATTACGATTTTAGAATAGAGAGGAAGAATTAATGTTTATAGTTTAAACTATAACTTTGATTCATATATTTTTATCTTTCATATTCCCCCTTCAAAAAGAAAAAGGCGTAGCGAAAGAGAAGCCTTTTTAAAGATAAAGAGTTAAAACACTAGCAAATGTAACAAAAAAAAAAAAAAAACATAAATCATAAAATTTTTGTCCTGTAAAGTATAATTTATAAATATCAATTTTTTTAAAGAAATTTTTAATTTTTAGAGTGCTATTGAATTTTCCAGCATTTCAGTCCAAAAATCTTTTTGTTTGAGAGTTCACATAATCATAATTCTTCAGAGAAGGTTCTTGTTATTACAGAATATCACAAAATAAACTTTTACATAATCATTACTTATAATTAAATGCACGTAAATATTTACGATATTAATTTTCGTATTGATAAATTATATTTTAATACCATATAATAATAGGAGTAAGCTTCAGAAAATATGGTTTCACCGTTATTATCTTTCATTTACTATTCCTGTATTATACCAACTGGAAGGCCTCGCAATACTTCTAAACAAACCATATCCATCAATAGGGCTGTCCTCTTGAGCTAACCAGTGTGTTCTATGCACTGGTGGCCCAGGGTCCCTAGGCAGTTACTTGAAAAGGCCTCCGTTCCTTGCATTAAGGTAACTGGCCTTTGAGAACTGCACTAATACATTCCATAATAAAAAAATATATAATAATATAAAAAAATTACACACACTCATAAAATGAGAGCCTCCAACATTATCTTACTTGAAGAGGGTGAAGGGAACAACTGTACAGAGGTAATTACAGGGCTCTGCTTAGGAACCCAGTACTCCCTCGACATACACTATACTTAACATACAATCACCCATAAATTTAACATGCATTTACCATAATTTCATATTACGTATCTGTAATAATTTCACTTATTTTTTTACACTTACTTCATTTTTAGAATAATTATAAAATTCGTATTCAAAATTCTCAACAAAATTTCAAAAACATAAAAACTTATCTTAATATCCTTCCCTATGAATAATTTAAATAGCTTAAAATTCGTTACTTAATTTACTCACAGCTAATTATGAAAAATTAGAAAAATTAATGAACAAGAATTTCAGATTTTCTCAAACCAAATTTCAGAAATTTTAACCAAAGTTGAAATGAAAACTATAGAATCTGCAGCACATTAAATAATTTAGTTCCTGAGCTAGATTCACACGAAAGTAATAATTTTTGAGCTGTTGAAAAAAGTTTCCTACAGCCTGAAACCTCAATCGAAAATTTAGTTCAGCTCTTCAAATCATCGTTTTGTGCTAAATCCAAGATAATGTGAAAGAAGTGAATCATCAAATTTGTTTTTTCAGTGTTTAAAAAATAACAGATCATTCTTCTGCTGTGGTATTTTGCAGGTGCTTAAAAAAAATAATCACGCGTAGTGTTTACAGATTGAAAGTAATCTCTCGATAAATTGAGAAGTTCGAATGCCTAGTGAAAAAGAAATCATCCGTGAATTACCGTTTAGGAAATAAGCATTACAGCGGGTTCAAGGTCGACCTGAGTTAGTGTTTGCAAGTATGTGCGATAGAAAATTAATTAAAGGTTGCTGGTTCGCAAAGAGCAAAGCCATCGTATTTTTTTTATATTTTACACATATATGTATATGGTGTGTGTGTGTGTGTGTGTGTAGTATTTTAGATGCGTAGGAGGAATCCGATACTTTAACAGCTTTCGATAGTCGAGCGAAAAGGCAGGAAGAAGATGTTGACATAAACCAAGTTCAGATAATTACCATCGTTATTTCTAGGCACATTAGAGTCAGTCTTCGTAGACAATATACTTTTTGTTCCTAAACAATTACAATAATTTATCATATATACAGGTAAAAGGAGGCGACATCAAGCAGAGCAACGGGGATATTTTCGGCAGTTACGGAAGCTAGGAAAGGAAAGACGTTATTAATTGTGAGCAGTATTTATACCTAGTAAGTGCAGAAAGTACTCGAACCTATGATTGGTTAATTTTACTCTTAGTTACCTTTTTCAAGCAGCGTTATGTATGTAACATGGAACGATCTCGAATTTGGAAGAAGAGATGAATTTAGAGAACACCAAATCTAGAATAGTTAATTTTGAGGTCGCCGTACAGCCATCGTATTTTGTTATATCTTACATATTCTCTCCTTCAAAGAAAAGGTAGGGAACGCATTTTGGGAGAAAAAGTATTACTGTATTAGAGAAGCAAGACAAAATTAATCCTATGAGGAAATTCATGAGGAAGCATCAAGACAGGATTCCTATACCCATCACTGTTCATGACTTTCTCATTCATAGATTATGAAATATATAAACATATAATTTACAACTATGACAAGAACAATATAACCTCTAAATAAAACTAACTAAATTGGCACAAATATAATTTTTAAAAGTCTTGAAGTTATAAAAATGTTTAATGTAAATTTTGTAAAGTCTCCTCACGAAAATAGTTCCATAAATTGTGGAAATTGTATAGAACTACGTGCTATACAAAAGTTCAAAAATGATTGGTAAAAAAAAAAAAAAAAAAAAAAAACTGTGCTGACATTAACATACGTTATGCTTTGAACATTTGGAATGGGCTACTCGGCAATGAAACTATTTTGTGGTATCATGGATCTTTCACACCCAGTATCGAAAAAGCATACAATGTTACAGTAAAGAAGTTTATGTTGTGCTCAAGTAATGTGGCACAACAATCTATGAAAAATGCTACTTCCGAAGAAGTACAGCAAACGGGTTTTTCAAATGTTGTGGTTAGCGGCGATGGTTCATGGAAAACCAGGGGTCACACATCACGGATAGGTGTGTGTACAGTTATTGGAGACAAAAGTGGTAAGGTTATCGACACACAGGTTCTTTCATCTTTTTGTAGGCCCACCAGCGGCCGAGCGGTAAAGTCGCTGAACACTGGTAGTTCGGTCCGAAGTTCGAATTCCGCGAACGGGCTGGCTGCATGGGAGTTTTAGTGGTTTTCCCCATGTGTAACGTGTATACGGGCCAGTGTTCCTTAGAAAGTCCTCCACGAAGGCATCCCTTCCCTTAAGCAGATAGCCCTCGAGGCTTTGCCATAATCACACACATACACATATTTTTGTAAGGCATGTGATTCATGAATCACATGAATTCCATGAAAGGTACACCAACGTATGATAACTGGCAAATGAAACACGAGTCAGAGTGTCTTATGAATCACAGTGGTTTTGCGGGTAAAATGAAGGTCGTCGATATGGTTCGAATTTTCCAGCGGTCAGAAACGAAGCATGATTTGAAATATGTTGGATGCATTGTCGATGGAGATTCCAAGACTTTTCAATCTATAACGGAGGCCCAGCCCTATGGTTCTGATGTGTCCGTTTCTAAAATCGAATGTGTCGGTCATATTCAGACACTTCCTTTTGTGTTACGAATGTTATTAAACCAACATTTAATGATTTATCGCAACTGACACTGTTTCAAAGATGTCTTGGCGGGAAGACATAAAACTGCAATGAATCTTTAAATAATTCGATTTGGAAATTGTGTCCCAAGACCCTTGGTCTGGAAAGAATTGCTGAAATAGCAAATAGCAACGAGTGACGCCCCAATACTCTATAATAGTGGCAATCAGAAAAGATTAAAAGTTAAGGCGGAACTTGGACTGTCAGTTGGTTAATGTAGTCGAGCATGTCTTTGTAAAGTAGACGAGCAACCAGTGAAAATTAGTGAATTGTGCCTTTTGCAAAGCACAAAAGAAATGCGTAAGAAAAAGAGAAATAAACAAAAGGCTATTGCGGACAACGTATTGTTACATGAAGGCAAAACTGTGATGTGAATGTTCCAGAAACAAGAACTTTTTACAGATTGGGGTCAAACATTAATAGGACTCTAAAAATGTGCAATTATTTTAAAAGAATATAGTGTTTAAAATTACTTTTGAATTCAAAATTTTACAACGTATAATTTTTTAATGGCTCTAAAGTTAATTTTATGTTTTGTATTTTCCAAATTACATCTCTCATATTTTGGTGCTCTAATGCTTTTTCTCTCCAAAAGGCTTCTATATCGTTCCGTCTTTTTCTCTTTGAGGGGAGGGGGAATGTATAAGATTAAAAATATGAAAGCAAACTTCTCATTTTTATTGGATATAACCTCTTTTATTTTTTTATTTAATTTGAGGACTTCCTCTCTCTAACTTAAAAATAGCACTATAAAACTAAACTGCATCATTCAAATTAATCATTCGATCCTAAATAACGCTTAATGCAGATATCACCTCTTGCCCAATCACCAAATTGTAAACCGAAACTTTTGACTCCCTCCCTTCTTCCTCTGAATTGCTGTGTCACTTTAGGCTTAAGCTCTCCTCCTGGCGAGAAGCTTTGTTTCTACCTTTGTTTAAGAAATATGTGCTGAGCTAACAAAAGTGTATGGCGCATAAGACGCTCGCCTGTATGTGAACCAAATATTGCGAATCCGGAATTGCTTTTCTCAATAACAAAATTATCTTGAATCTGGCCATGTCTACTTTGCCATGTTTTTTTTCACTACGCATTTATTACGCCAAGTTCCAAATCATTCCCATCATGTCATAAATATATATATCGTATGACTTTATTTTTTACGTTATTGAAATCAAAGAAAAATTTAAAAACTCTTTAGATAAATGAACAGCAAACTGAATTTTAGATCATCCAAATAATTAAATGCCATCCAATAACTGGATGGCCATATTACTAGACATTTTTTGCACTTAACGTGCGAAAATGTATAGTATAAATATGATGCAGATGTTACTTTTTATGTGTACTAAATTATGTATGACTGGATTTGAAGTACAGTATAAATATATTTAAATTCAATAAATTCATCGTAGCATATATATGCTTTAATTTAAAGTTTACTAGCTTGTGACTGGTTCAACTGATATAGGGGCATAATTATACCCGCTAATATCAACAAAAATTGAATTTGTAATAAAATGTGTAATGAATTGCTTTTGATAGAAACTCCATTAATCGGGAACACTGCTGCATAATTCATATAAAAATTACTTCCAAATTTCAAACATGAAAAACTGTAGATACCATGTTTTTCCCATACAGCCACGCAATAAAGTGCACATATCTCCCATCATTAAACATCAGAACTGCTCGGTTCTTTTAAATCTCATGGAATATTACTGTTTTTGACATTAAAATTCGCATTCAAAAATATGAGAGAAATAATCCTCCCAAGAATAATGTAATGTAGTATCTCGAAGTAGGCATTTAAATGTCATGCTTGAAATGATCTGTGATAGCTAGAAGGCAACGAGAAAAAATCGCCCAAAACATTAGTTGGAAGACTTCTTGTTAATGTTGCTTTGTAAATTGATTTGATAACAAGTCTCAGGAACTCGCGTGTGTTGAAGATAGTACTAACGGATTTCCAGCAGGTGAAGTTCCTTAATAGTACTGTAATAAATCGGACAAGATACCTCGAAACTTAAATTACATGCAGCATGCTATGCAAAAGAAATCCAAATCAGACTCAAGAAAGCAATAATAGTTTTTTTGGGGGTGGGCTTATTTGCATTTTCTCATTCGCAAAAGCTTGTGGTTTTTATTAGGTTTGTACAATGATGGATGTTAATGCTTAAAAAGATTCGTTACGCATATACAGAAGAAGTAATTATAATGATTAGGATTTTATTGCAAATTGATAATATAAAAACAAACTCTGATGAATGTAGAGTAACAATCTTATCATTAAACACTTTTTAAATAAAAGTAAAAAAAATGAAAGAAGGAATAGTATGAAAAATATTTTACAATATATACATTCAATATATATATAATACATAAATTGGAAAAGAAAATGTAAAGCTAACTGGTAATTAGACGTAAGACCTATCTGGTCTCAAAAACTTTTGCGCATAATGCTGCAAAAAGATTTGAAAGAATAGTAGTAGGTAGGAACATTGCTGCGAACTTGCTAAAAAGTTACCAGGAGTTGTAGCTCCACGAAATATTGTAACACAGTACTACACAAATAATAAGAAATTTGTCTGGAAAAACTGTAAATACGCGATAAAACTGCCAAAATTTAGTGCTGGAAGACTTGCTAATGCACTAAAAAATTAATTAATCTGACCGTTGTGAAATGTGAAAGGTTAACTCACATGAAAAATAGATCGACGGAAAAAAATATATATAAGGAAGGTATAAAAACATAGATTATAAAATGTCAATATATAAAATGCCTATACAAAAAATTAAAATTAAAATTAACCAACAAGATGAATGACCCTATTTGAGCGGATTTGTGTTCTATATTTTCTGAACCCCCTATAAATTTTTATATGTTTCTGATTTTTAATTATTATAATTATTTACATTATTTAATAATTATTGTTGTTAAGCTAAGGATACAGCCAGCGGACTTCCAGCAGGTAAGGTTGCTTAATAATACTGAAATAATTACTGTGTTTTATCAGTAATTACTACCCTTTGCTTAACTTTGAACTTTGTTCATAACCTTTTCAGAAACATTATCTGTTGTTTATTTCATAATTTTTGATTGCAGTAAAATACTATTAATTAATTCAAAATTATGAAATATATTCTTTTACGCCTTTTATGCCGAATGCACCTTTAGCAAACAGCATGTAATGTGCAATTAAAAATTTAAAGTATGCGTATTATACATGTATATCTTTTGATTTCTTAAGAAGTATTATGAAATTTGTGGAACTTTAGGAGCACATAATAAACATTGCAGAGACATTAGGTATTTTTGGAAGCAGGAGAGAGGAAAAATGGGCATCGCCTTCGCTGGGAACCGAATCACGGACCTCTGAAGTACGCACCCAGCGTGCAGACCACCACACCACGAAGGCATGCCAAGAAGACGAGGACAAATATCTTATATATTTACCCCTTTTAACGGGCGACTGGGGTTTTAGGGGATCCAATTGCAAAATCCTGGGTGTGAAGAATCATCATCCACCACCTTTTAGTTTGGGCGCCACATTAGGTTATCTTTCAAGCAGGAGTTATGAAAATTGAGCAACGCCTTTGCCGGGAATCGAACCACGGACCTCTGGATACGTGCCCAGCTTGCAGACCACTACACCACGAATGTACGCTAAGAAGACGGGAAGAAATATCTTATAACATAATAATGCCGTTTTGATATTTTAATACTTTTGTCAGTATTCTGACATTTAGCAGGAGGTGTGCTCAGTTCCTGCTGTATTCCTTAGTGAGCCCCGTCTGGGTCCTGACGTATGTGGATATTCCGTAATTAAATTTCTCTATCTGAGTTTGATCTGAATGGGAAAATATAATGCATCTGTGAACAAAGAATTTATTTATATTTATTCTTTTAAAAAACAACACCCACTAATAACTGAATGAGTATAGCGTTTCAAAAGGAGTTTTAAATTCATTAATTGTATTGCATAAAATGGAACTAATGATGTGTTTTAAATTCACATATGCTAGTGGTAACAATAAACAGATAATGAAATGTCTGTAGTCTATTTGCTCTTTTATATTTATAAACGGATAAATGGATGCCAAGCATGTTTTGGCAAAGTATCTGTGTGAGATGAGCAAGCCTTTGTGAACGAAGTTTTGAGAAACCAGATGTTCCAAATTGAAGTTAAAATTATTCATAATATTTTATACTAAAATTAAATTATTTTAAATAATTTATTATTAAATTATTTCCTAAAAAAATAATACACTTTTTTGTACATTTGACGTGTTTCTCATATTTTTGAACATGTCCGATAATTTAAAAATATACTTTGCTGCGTGACTTTAAAGATGCCAAATTCTGATGCAATAATTTCATGAATGAAATAAGGTAGAATTAATTTGATCTAATTACTTAGATGCATTTAGATGTGATTAGAAAAATATTATTCACAAAAGAATGGAGAATTGCTTAAACAAAACAATCAATTTGCGTGATTACAAGTTGCCTCTCTATTAGAAATAATCTAAACCTAATTAATCATGATTACTCATGAAATGAGTTCGTAAAGGCGTAAATGTAAATTACTTCCGTAGAGAACTGTTTTCAAAGGAAAGAAATTAAAGACATTTCTTATGGTGAAAAGACAGAAATTAAAGAAATTTCTTGTGGTGAAAAAATTAAATTTATTGCTGCATGTTAATACGATTAATTTGAAAAGTTCATTTTGTCCGGTTCCTAGCAAATAATTTAAAATTTCTAAGCCGTCTAGTAGTTAATGACCCTGACTGCAGTAGCGATTTACCCGGGTTCGAATCCAGGAGAAGGCATCGTTGTAACTGCCCGTCCCCTTGATAGCAAACAATAGCGGCCACCTGTTAGGTGCTTCCATAATGAAATGGTCACCATTTCCGGCCCTTGTACTGGCGCAAGGCTAATGTGTATTAAATAAGATCCCCGGCCATTAAAAAAGATGGAGATTTCTAATACAGGAAAAGTGGTGTTAAAATAAAATGTGAATATTTAGATGGCAATGTTAAAAAAGACTAATTATAATTGAAACTGTAATACTCTTCCAGTTTCGTGTTAAAATTTGCTCAATAACTCTAACCAAACTTCTTTTAATTATTTAAATAGATTTAATCTTCTTGTAATCAAATATCTAGAAAAATCACTTTAATATTTGGTTTATTGATATATAGTTACTTTAGAGCCGTTTTAAAACATATATTTATTTAATAGCCACCTTATAGCTAATTTGTTTAATTATATCCATGATCTTATCCTGCAGATTTGTGAGGCCCTCGGAAGATACTTCAAGACACAGCACTTCAGCACATGACTGAAAGGAATTGGATTGAAGTAAAAGCCAAAAAGAAATTAAAATCTAAAAGCAAAAGAATAGGAAATATGTGGACTAGTTGTAATTACTGTATAATCAGATATTCCAGAAATGAACATTTTGGGTATTTTTTTCTGACAGACAAATACACTCTTTTGCAAAAAAATCGAAGCAACATGAAGAATGTGGTTGTTTTTCATGAAATTGGATATGTATATAGCTCATACACAGATAAAGTAATTATTAAAATATCAAGGTCATAGTACTTGTTCACGGCTCACAATCACCCATTGAGTGTTCAAATTAGTAGTTGGTCGAACCTCCCCTGGCGGTAATGCATGCTTAAATTCGTCGAGGCAAGGAGTGGTAGAGATTCCTAATGTCATCCTGCGACACATTTTGCTAGGTATTCATCAGTTGTCGCTCCAGATCTGCGATATTTTGTGGTGCCCGAATCTTACGGCCTACCATGTCCCAGACATGTTTGATTAGTGCAAGGTTTGGTGACCTTGCTGGCCAAGGAAGAGTATCAACCGCACGGAGACAGTCCAGAGATATGCGAGCGGTATGTGCCTGGCGTTATCTTGTTGGAAAATGGCCCTAGGATGACGTGCCGTGAAGGGTAATGCAACCGGCCGCAGGATAATATAAACGTAGCATTGAGCTGTTTGTTAAAGATGTACGGAGGATAACTAAAGATCCCCTGCTGTCATAAGAAATAGCGCCCCACACCATCACACCAGGGGGTTATGTCTGTATGCCTTTCTAAACAAAGGCTGACTGGGACCGCTGGCCCCGTCCTCTCCAGACACGAACACGGTGGTCATGTGCTTCAAGAGCGAAGCGTGATTCATTTCTAAACGCTATACAATGCCAGTCTGAGGGCAGCCATGATGATCGGCTGCAACACCACCCCAGACGACTCTGCCACTGTTGTGGGGTCAAAGGTAAACGTCTTAAAGGCCCCTGTGAGCGTAACCCCGCCTCAGACAAGCGCCATGAGATGGTGGACGGTACAACGGAAGGTATAGACGTGGCTGTAGTGCGTTGAGTAATCGGCAATGATACCGTTGGAGCGGTTCGGGCCTGGAGAAAAAACATCCTATCTTGCTCGCATTTGTAAACTTGCCTTCCAGAGCCTTCATTTCGTCGGCAATTTCCTTGTAGAAACCATTGCGCTGCCAACATCTTTAGTTGCTTCTTTACTGAATTAGAATAGCAGCAACAAAAAAAGATAAATTTTCCGCCTCTGTTACTGGTTTTATACTTTGCGAATTGCGCACTAGAAATGCGCTCTATGATCGCAATTCCTATTTATTTGCCTTGAAACTTTGATCATTTGCATGTTCGATCAAGATGTTTTGGCATACCAAATTTCGTCCCGATCGCAAAAGTTCTTTTCAGTGCTTCAATTTTTTTTGAAAAAGAGTGTACTACAGACTTACTGAAAGGAAAGGAAACTCTATTGCATTTTATTTTAATAAATGATACGGTTGGAAAAATATTAAATTTTATGTTTCAGTGAAAAATTATTTTTTATTCTGAAAAAATAAAATCACACATAAGAATTAACTGAGGTAAATTTAAAAAGTACTAGAATGTAATTAACTGCATCTTTTAAGAATTTAATCAACTGCGTCCTACATACTGCAAGACAAAGAACTCTCTAATTAAAAGAAATTTGATGTAACATCACTACTTTTATTAAGCCTATTTTTAGAAAAAAAAAAAAAAAAAGCTTGTTTAAGGTTAAGTAATAATATACATAACAAATAAAGGGCGGTAGTCCTCTTCCCTATACATTTATAAGCTACATATTTTGTGAACATTGTAAGCCAATCATCATATCACAGAATATTCATTTCAAATGACAGCTTCTTTAATATAGGCTTTCTTCATGACATTCCAGTCAAATACATTTGGCCCTGAAAATGGATAAGCTATCCGCATATTTATGGTTTTGGATCTATGGAATTCCCTAAATTGGAGGTTTGTTGAACTAAATAATAATTACAGCTTAGAGCTCTTTTTGTGAAATTAATTTTTGTGAAAATTATAATAATCAGTTTATTCCCGCAGAATTAACGGAAGGTAAGTATTCTGTATAAATTTAAAAATTAAACATATTTTAATATGAGTTCTAATATGCATAATGCAAGAACACAAACTTTGTGCAGTTTAATAACAAACAAAGAAGAAATAGCGCCAATAAACAAGACCGCTGAAATGCTGTTCACTTCAAACTCAACCCAACTTTATAAATGCTTTGTGCGTACAACTTTTTATGGTAACGATTCAAAATTTTGAAATCCGTGTAATTGGTTCTGTTAAAAGATTATACGATAAATATACTTACATAAGCAGCAAATGACTTACATAATAGAATAGAAAACACTCCTGCTATAAATAACAATTTTAGTATCACAGTAATATATTTTTCAGTAGTACGATATGCCTATTTCATTCTTATTTATTATTTTAAGGATAAACGTTTTAATGGTTATATTCTGCGTAAACACTGCTTCCTGGTCTATGGTTATGTAGTTAGACTTTCTTTTCAGAAAGTAAAATGAATCATAAATTATCAAGATTATCAAAAGTGATTGTATTTACCTTACCAGGAAGCACCTATTTGTATACTGTGCATGCCTATTATCGATTTCTCAGCATAAAATTGCTATTCATTGAATAAATTATATAGGTCAAAATCTCCAAATTAGAGCTCAAATTTCTTTTCAAGTAAAACAAAGGCAATTTTATGAGAAACTATTATAGTATTCCTAATATGGCCTAGATTGTTACCAACTACTTTTTCTTAGAATTCTCACGCTTCAGTACCTTGAAGAGAAATTTGAATATTACGCCCGTTAACCGGATTGTTGGGTTTCATTGGAAAAGAAGATAAGAGCTGATGGGACCAGATATGAAGAATTGTTTATTTTAGTCACATCCTCATTCAAATTGGTCTAGAAACAAAGAGGCTGTGGCTTAAAATCATGTTCCACATATGCTCATCTCAATCCAGTGTAATGCTTGGGAAGCATGCTGATATTTGTCAAGTAGCCATATTCTGTTTCCCGTTTGTTGTGAATCGTGACGAATCAACCTAAACGTGTCTCTGAAGTGGTTATTTGTGGGTTTGCTGCTGTAAATTACATTGAACTTTCAAACTGATAATTTTCTGAGAAAATGCTAAAATTTATAAGATGTCCTGATGTAATATTACTCTTTCGCAAAACAAAATATTTATTTTTGCAAAGTGTTCAAGAGAAGATAATTTTGAACTAGAAATTCCATCAGAAGGAAAGACTTGGCTGCGTTTTCCTTAAACTGAAGATTACAATGTTAAATGAATTTTGGCGAATACATTTTTTACATCTTTTAATTGATTTTAGTAGATTAAACAGATATTGTTTTATTTATGTAGTTATTTAAAATTCGCACTGGCAAGAACACTTCAATAAATAATAATTTAGCGAAATAATAAAAAAGAAGTACTTAATGTAACAAATATTTGAAACTAATATTTATCGGGGTCGAATGTATTTCATTACCAATTATTAGGATTCAACATAAGCCACTGAATGAAAACTGTAATTTCGCGAACATTAGTAGATTTTCTTACAACAGTGTTGTATGAGAAAGTTTGATTAAATGAAAACACAAAAATAAAAATCTGATGTGTGCACCACATGACTTCCTTGTACGGAATATTAAATTATACGCATTTTTTCTTGCATTTCATTTAAACTTGTTGGATTGAATTAAATCTACTTCGTCGATAGCGCATAAACCACAATAGAATAAATGCACTCTTTAAAATTCACTATATTTGTTTACCATAGCGACACTCTGGCCCTAGGTTCACTTAACAGCGCTACATTTCAATCATTTTTTAACTATGTCTATGTCGTAACACAATTAAGAGGCAATTGGCCTAGTGCGGCCTTTACCAATATACAAGGCACGTCCAGAAAGTAAGTTCCGTTTCAATTTATCTCCGCTGCAGCTCTGCAATCGCAGTTCCGCACATGCGCAGCAGACGCTCTGTATCAAGTAGAAGAAACGCGCGCCATTTGGAGATCGCTGTCAGTCACGTACGCTTTGTTGTGCTTGTTTACAATGTCGGTGTTGATTGAAAATCCCGCCGCTTGTGAAATCAGATCTGTGATTCGTTTTCTGAATGCGAGGAAAGTGAAAACTAGTGAAATTTATCGGCAAATTTGCGATGTTTACGGACCAAAAGCGATGATTGATTCAATGGTGAGAAGATGGGTTCGAAAGTTCAATGACGGACGTAGTGATGTGCACGATGAAGAACGAAGTGGGCGTCCATCTTTGGTTACAGAAGAACTGGTTCACGCGATTGATGACAAGATCCATGAAAACCGAAGGTTTACAATTAGTGCACTCGCTATGGAATTTCCCCAAATTTCACGATCACTAATGCATGAAATTGTTACCGAAAAACTGAAATTTCGTAAACTTGCTCACGTTGGGTACCAAAGATTCTTACTGAGCAACACAAAACAAAACGGATGGGTAGTGCACTTCAGTTTTTGACCCGTTATGCTGAAAGCGGCGAAAAATTTCTGACACAGATAGTCACAGGAGATGAAACTTAGGTTTCTTACGACACCCCTGAAAGTAAATGGCAATCAATGGAATGGAGGCACACTTCATCCCCAGCTAAGCTTAAGCCGAAGCAAATCTTGACACCTCGAAAAATGATGTGCACAGTGTTCTGGGACTGGAAAGGCACCTTACCCATTGATTTCTTACCGTGTGGTCAAACAGTCAGAGCAAATGCTTATTGAGAGACACTTCGGAAATTGCGCCGCGCAATACAGAATAAGCGCCGAGGATTGCTGTCAAAAGGTGTTGTTTTTCTTCACGACAACGCACGACCACACACTGCAAATGTGACGAAAAACCTCATAAGGGATTTGGCTGGGACGTCTTTGACCATCCTCCGTACAGCCCTGACCTCGCTCCTACCTTTCATCTGTTCTTATATCTTAAGTCTTTCCTTGGTCAACACTTCAACAACACTTCAACAATGATGACGAGCTGAAAGAAACTGTTTCCAACTGGTTGAAGACACATGCGGCAAATTTCTATGAAATTTTGCTGGGGAAACTTGTGCCACGCTATGACAAATGCCTGCAATATTTCGGCAGTTATGTGGAAAAGTAGTTTAAGAGTTGTTGAATTTTGTGCAATAAATAACTTTTCTGTAGCTGTACACAATTTACTTTTATTACCAAACGGAACTTACTTTATGGACGTACATGGTATTATAAGTAGGGTGTCTTTAATGATGAGTTGAATGCTGTAAGATGGAACGTACTTTTTGCACCTAATGCAGAGTTTCTAGAAGAGAAGTAAACGTGGCACCACGATGTGAGGATCTGCAGCTGGAGGATTTCTGCCGCTCGGCTATACTTGTCTTGAGAGAAGCTATGAATTAATCTTGATCTGCAAAGTTCAAAATAATCTCGATGGCTTTTGAAAAGCTAGACAAAGTTTCTGCATATTTGATTTAGCTGATTTAATTCTCTGAGCTATTGTGGTTATTGATTTCATGAGATAAAGGGTTTTCTGATTTGTGAAAATGTTAGTGATTTCTGCTAAATTTTCCTGCGGGTTTTTCTGCTTAACTTTGTCACTGTAAAGGTTTTTAGGAATTTCTTGATTAGTTTGGCCTGATTAATGATTAATTCGGCCTGATTAATGATTCTTGATTAATTCGGGGAAGTCATCTTTAGTGGGAATTTCTTGTGGTTTCTCTATCTTCTCTAAATGATTGAACCTTTATCTGTATGCCTTACAACCACGATAAAAAGAAACGTGATTTTCGTGACAGTGAATGCAAGTTGGTTTTTCATCTGATTTTAATTTACAGGTATTAGATCTGCGATTTTTTCCGCACTTACAGCACCTGACCTTTTTAAGGCAGTTATTTTGGAAGTGCCTGAACTCCTAACAATTGAAACGTTGAATAGGGCGTTTTCTGGGCTGATATTTTTCTATTGTGATATCAAATCCAAACATATGGTTTAATTGATGAATTTTCTCTCCTGCAGAATTTCGTTTTAGTTCAAGGAAAAAAATAGGTTAAGTCTGCGTGAATTGCTTGCTCTGTGTAGGATCTTGGGTTATTCTTAAGTATACACTGGTGTGCAAAAATTAAGGACGAAGTCGACAAATTAGCATATCAGCTGTACGAAGAGGCAGAGCGGACAGAAAGACCAATCAGGAGATTAAGTAAGGTGATGTACTGTAGCACATGCGCAGATATGCAGGTAGACGTAATGGGCGAGTGTCTGAGTAGTATAAAGCATGTTGTCGGTGTAGGATCGGTATTTCTGGCAAAGAGATTGCACGCCGTATAGCAGTTAAAACCACACCGGGTTGCTGCCTCAGCGAGAAATGGCGAATAATCAATCTGTTAGACGACATCTGGATGCTTTTACCCGAGGTCGAATCATTGGGAAGTTGGAGGAAGGTCGCAGTGTGACAAGTGTGGCTGCTGAGTTCGGAATTGCTCACAGCATCGTTTCACGACTTTGGAGACAATTTCAAACTACAGGAACAGCTATCCGGGGATCTAGTAGTGGTCGTCCACGAGGAACCACACCCGCAGATGACCGGTATATTGCCTGACAGGCCAGAAGAAACAGGCGGCAGACAGCGGGAGAAATCGCTAGACACACGACACAGGCGACTGGACGACCGATATCGCGTTTTACCGTGGCCAGAAAACTGCACGACGGTGGTCTGTTTGCACGACGCCCTATACGGTGTGTACCTCTAACCCCTGCCCATCGGAGAAGGCGTTCTCTGTGGTGCCGGGAACACCGGAATTGGAGAGACAATGAATGGGGACGAGTACTCTTTACAGATGAGAGCAGATTCAGTCTGAGTAGCGATTCTCATCGCATACTCATCTGGAAAGAGCGGGGAAGCCGCAATCATCCCTCGAACATCATTGAAAGGGACAGGTGTGGAGGTGGCGGTGTTCTCGTTTGGGGAGGCATCATGCTTGACCTTCACATCTTCGACGCAGGTTCAGTCAACGGGACCCGTTATTGTAACGAGATTCTTCTTTCATATGTGCGTCTTTTTAGAGGCGCTATGGGTCCGCAGTTCCTTTTCATGGACGACAATGCACCATGTCATCGCACAGTAGCTGCCGAACAGCTCTTAGAGAGTGAGGATATTGAACGTATGGATTGGCCGGCACGATCTCCGGATCTCAATCCCATCGAGCATGTATGGGATTTTCTAGGCAGATGCTTGGCAGCTCGTACCTTACCATCAGTAACGATTCCGGAGCTTCGATTGGCGCTGCAAGACGAATGGGCAGCAATGCCTCAACAACTCATTGACACCCTCATTCTCAGCATGGGCAGACGTTATGAAACCTGTCTAGCAGTCAGGGGAGATCATATCCCCTATTAAAGACCGGATGTTTTTTGCTGGACACCCATCAGAGGGATGTTTCGGCCTTCAGTCGCATTGCGCTCCATGCTACTTTTTCAATAAAGCTTCTTTTTATCCCTCTGATTTCTGTTTTAGTAAGTGTTGCTTACATTACTCATGTCCTTACGTATTGGGGATCTTACGGTATTAAATGTGTTGATTTGGAAAACTTTTGTACAAAGTTATATTGAAAAAACCGTCTCGTCCTTAATTTTTGCACACCAGTGTAACTTTATGTAACTTTAATTGAAGAGGCTGAGGAAATTTCTTACGTTTGAAAACTAATATTCGCTTTCTGGAATTTATCAACTGTAGCTTTAGAAACGGCTTCGTTGGTAGTGTAAAGGAAAATTTGTCTGGCTTTGATTGTAACTTCAAATTCGTTTTTACATATTTCTCTGAGCATTTTATCTGTCTCAAGCCAATCAACATCGTTTTCTGGAATGACTAATGGGGGAATTTTATTTTTATTTTCTGCGTTATTCTGTGTTGCAGTCGTCTGCGTTTCATCTGTAACTTCCACAGCTTCGTTATTTTCGTTAAGAGTTTGAAATCTGTTATTTTGCGGAATATCTGGTGGTGGGATAGGCTCGGAATTTTTCGCTGTTTTCCTTGGAGTTTGCCAATCTTTCTAATTTATTGTTTTATCATCTGTTTTAGAATTTGCGATCTTCTGGGTGTTCCGAATGCTTGCCAAAATGAACTGATTTTGTTGAAGTTCTTCTTGTAACATTGAACGCATTTCTATCGCTAGTGGGGAGGTTAATGTCTTCATACGCTTTGTTATTGCGAAGCTTACTTTCTCTAGATTGGCAACAAATCTACTATCTGTTGTTTCAAATGTAAACATACAACGGCCGACATGGCAAAAATATTAGGCTTAACGGCACTTAAACAACTTTTAAATTGTTTATAATTCTAAAAATATTAAATACAGATTTACTAAAGGCATAAAAACCTTAACCTGAAGATAAGAACAGCATAATTAAATCATTTTTAAAGCAAAAAATGCACAATTTACAAACATATAAGTATAAAGAAACTGAGTTCACTGAGCAGAGTAACAGAGTGGATATGTTACGGTGAAACACCGAAATCTGGAGAATGTCGACTTTCACCGGTGAATGTCAACATTCACATAGTCATTTAGTGTATGTCCGAAATATTTTCCAAATACTCTTATTTCTGACTTACACCGGTCAATGTCGACATTCACCATGTACTAAAGGTGAATGTTGAATATATAAGAATATTATATTTTCTTTTCCGTAATTCAGTCGCGAAACAACGCACTGGAACCTTAAAATAAGAACTTAAGAACATAAGAACTTAAAACACATAGTAAATTAAAAATGAGAAAGGAAAATAATAGAAGTTAAAAACTTACTCAATGATACAGTACGTTCTAAATAAGAAAATTAAATAATAGTAATAAAAAATTACTAAATTATGTGATTCAGATCTTATTTATTGCAATAACTTAAACTATTATGACACTTTGAATTGCACAAGACGCCCTTGCTTTTACATCTGCATTTATTTGTGGAACACTTCCTTTTGCAATGACAACGTGTACAACCTTGCGCACCGCTTCTCGAATTATCTGCAGCTGCTTCTCTCAGCGACATTTCTTGTAAATAAATCTCATCTATGGAAAGTAACTTTTCTTTACAAATTACGAACTGATTATGTGTGTAAAGCTACTTGAGAGTACCGTTTTCTTTTGCAAGTTTATAGAAGTTTATATAGTCTTCTATTCCAACAACAACCGCTAACACATTTCGGTTATTTGTACGACCACGGTCGACATCAGGGACATCAGGACTTCGTACAGTATCACCAATTTGAGTCAATCCTTTCGACCTACACCATAGCATAACTGTGATTGTCGACATACATCGGTGAACGTCCGAATGTACAAGAATGTAATGCAATATTCGATCTTTCACCGACGTATTTGGTGAATGTTGACATTCTCCGGTGAACGTCGATATTCTCCAATTTCGGTCTTTCACGGTAACAGATATATACTATATACATATATTTATATACTTGTGGTGCGGCCGATTGCAACCAAAATACGAGGTGCACATCTATATGTTATAGCAGTCTTAAATATAAAATTTCAACGTTCTGAGGCTACGTTATGATACGAGATACATACGTACGTACGTACACACAGACGCCACGAAAATGTTTCTTCAAAATTCATTTTAAATTAGTTTTACAATCTTTTTGCGGGAAAAGAGTCCTTTATTCTGTTCTTACGAACAGATGTCAAGCATAAACATCGTTAAATTGCATTTGATAGCGGTGAAAATGGATATTTGCGTTGAAATATGATGCCTGAAACTTTTCGCGATTACAATACTTCCTTTTTACTTCGTACAAGGAAGTAAAAAGACCTAAAATTATAATGCCAAAAGGAGACGTATAATGAGATATGACGTATAATGAAGTCATATTTCAAAATTTTTAAAGAGCAATTTTTCAATAAATAGATAAATAAAAGACAATGTTTTTATGGTTTAAGGAAACACGGTACCTTTTGGATGATTTTTTGATTTAAAAATTTTCGTCTAGGTTTTATGAATATTATTAAAATCTTTTATACGATAAAATGATTTTAAGCTGGAAAAAAAGTTTTGCCAATAATGTTTTTAACTTAAATTTTCTGACGAAAAATTTTAATTAAAATGTCTTTTTTTCTCTTATAGTTTTCAATGTTTTTCCAAAGATTTTACTGCATTTATTAAAGTGTTCTTAACAACCTTAAGGATCTATTTTGCAATTAATGAACTAGTTTCTAAGAAAGGAAATAAAAGCACATTTTTATGTAAAAACTTTGGAAAAACATGATAGCAGTCACAGTTTCACTTCCAAAAACGTTTCTTTTCAGTATTTGCAAATTTCATCCTTGTTTCTATTAAGTATATGATTTTAAATAGGAAGTAAAAATATTAAATAATTTCGTCCGTATCTGTACATGTTTTGAGACGTTAAGTAAAGAGATTTATCGAAAAAATGCGAACTGAGAAAACTCAGTTTAAGGAACGTAAATTTTCTAAATGGTCATTAAATCATTTAACATTTGTTAAAAATGTTATTACTCTGAATTTAAATCTATATATATAACAAAAATCTAGTACTATTCAATTGGATAACATAAACCTAAATTACAAGCTTTTATTTAAAATTTTCACTGGCTAGAAATATTGCAAAAAAACACAAAATGTAAGCAGAAGTTTTTGTAAAACACATTCAAAACAATTTTAAGACATGAATAATTTGTAATATACTTTTCAAAACATTTATAGTCAATATGAAGAATATTAATTTGTCGCGTTATTTACTTTCTCAAAAAACAAATTTTGAAATTTGAACAGCGTAAAACATTTAAAACAGCTCTCAGCATATGTGATTTTTCCTCTTAAGTCATTTGGCCTCGTATATAAATTTCATTTTAAATTAATTCATGTGTATATTAATAAATTAAAGAGTTTACTGTTTGTTAGAGTACGATTTTCAATGATGCTACAGTCAGGAACTTGATCACTTTCATTATGTCACCTCTTTCTCTTCGTTGGTTTATTCAAATAATTTCAATTTTTGAAGAAGTATAGCAAATTTGATTCATAATACACATAGAAATATTTGATGAGTTGAATATATACAGTATATATATATAAACCTGCCAGATTAAAAGTGGATAAAGTTTTTTTCCAACTTCACTTAGTATTTAATAAATCAGTTTATACGTATAAACAGCGTTTGCTGTTAGTTGCAGTCGTATTTAATTACATTCTTCTTCTTTTACACTGACTTTTAATAAATTACTTAAAGAATTAAGAAATTGAAAAAATAAGCACTGAGAGGATATGGCATTTAAAAAACTGTCAAAAAAGTATTTTTATTCCAGTAATTATCGTCAGATCATTTCAAAATTTCTCTTCAGTGTAATAAGGGCATTACGGTATGTGTTTAGCAAAAAAATTGAAAAATCGGTAATTTCATCGATTTTGAGGTACCAAGTGCACTTAAATAATTATTAAGAAGTAAATTCAAAAGACCTGAGTTCTGAAAAAAAACATACAGTTTTCATATCAGTGCTGCTATACATAGTCATTTCTTTAATCAATTATTTAGTCCAATTTTCACTGACGTCAAAAGGAAAAACTTCAGCTCTTTTTATTACTTTTTATTTATTCCTTGCAAAGCCTATAATGGGACATAAAAATATTTACTCATTCCAATATTCTTATAAATTTTCTTCTTACTATTTTTTTTCTTTTTTAGAAATGATAGTAAGACAAATTTTAGGAATGAAATACATGAAACCATTAAACTATCAAACTTAGTTTTGATTTTAAGAATAGCTTTTCGAACTTCTTTTCATTCCATTTACGTCTGTAATTTTAACCAATTTCGTTAAAGGGTCATTTTGCTCATTCCAAACGAATGCTTAATGATCAAGCGGTCAGGCAACAGATCTTAAATAATTATTTCGATTTAAAGGATATGAAATTTAATGGTGCAGGTTGAAGTTCATTACTTTACAATAAAAAAATCTGTAATTTTTTTAACTTGTTTTTGTAAAATATATATTCTTTTAGAATAAAACAAAAATTGCTTAAAATATTGACAAATCATGCATAATAAGGAAATCACTTATACGCTGTTATGTTCAGGAATGATGATAATTAAAACATATTGAAATTAAGAGTTCATGCATAAACATTAAAAGAAAAGAAAAATGTAAGTAACTTATTATGCATAAAACTATGTGAACTGATGTTAAAATCTTATTTCTATTTCTTTTCTATATATGTTTGTTTCATGTATTGTATTTAATTTGCAATGTAGTTTTCAGTATTAATTTGTTAATTTGTGCATATTGATTTTGATTATATCTAAATATATTATTGATATGTAAATTTAATGTGCTCTTAAAAGAGCACAGGTGGGGTGTGTTAGAACTTTTCATAGGATAGAGGGCGCTGTTGCGCCAAAGGAATTCTGTTTTTTTTTTTTTTTTTTTTTTTTTTTTTCCCCTACAAATTTTGATTGGTCCTAGCGATAGAAAATTTACTAGATTCTTCTGGACTGATGATATCGGTTCTAATTCATATCAAGAAATGAACTTTAGTAGAGTTTTATTTGGACTAAAACCAAGTCCATATTTGTTAGCTGCAACTCTGAAATATCATTTTGATAAATGTAAAGAAGAATTTCCTGATACTTGCAAATTACTGTCAGAATGGTTTTATGGCGACGATTTGATTGGAGGCGAAGAAGACTTGCAAGCGGCTTTGAAAATTACGACTGAAAGTGTAGAAATTCTCAAAAGATGTGGCATGATATTACGAAAATGGAAAACCAATTCCATGGAACTGCGTAAGCTGTGGAAAGATGCTGAGTTCGACATCGATGAGGAAAAGAGCTCAAGTACGGGACTTGACTCACCATCCAAGGTGTTTGGGATCCAGATGCGGACAGTATATCTTTTAACGTAAAAGAATTAACAAAGTTTGTCAAGAACGGAACTGCTTCGAAAAGGTTTATTCTTCGAGTGGTGGGTCGTATTTATGATCCTATCGGATTTCTTGGGCCTTTCATCATAAAGCTGAAGTGCATTCTACAGGAACTGTGGAGTCATGACATAGACTGGGATGATAAACTTCCATCGTCACTGGATCACAAGTGGCAGTTGTGGTGCAGTGAAATCGAACACTTAGAAGATCTCCAGACTCCTAGATGTTATTTTTCAAATTTGAACTGTAAATTTATTTCATTTGAAATTCATTCTTTTTCAGATTCATCTCTTTTAGCCTATGGAACTGTATTGTATTTAAGAGCTATATCTGAATATGGGAGGATAAGTATCAGTTTTATTTGTTCTAAAAGTCGTGTAGCTCCTCTGAAAAGTCTTACATTACCAAGACTGGAATTAATGGGAGCTTTGTTGTCCGCAAGATTAGTCCATCAAGTAAGTAAATGTCTTAAATTTAATACTTCTAGTTATTTTGGGACCGACTCGATGATTACATTATGTTGGATTAAGGGACAAGCTAGTAAATACAAGAATTTCTGCAGCAAATTTAGCTACAAACCATCTTTGGTGGAATGGTCCACCGTGGCTAAGCCAATCACCTAAATACTGGCCTACTGAAAGAGAGAACTTAAAATCTACAGACGTAGACTTAGAGCTAAAAAAAGAATTTGAAAGTACAGTGCAAAATAACTGTTTGGTAGAAAATTCGAAATTTATTTTAGATTTAAGGAAATATAGTAGTTTGTTAAAGGTACTAAGAGTAACTTCACTAGTTAAACGGTTTGTTAATAAACTTCAAAAACGACAAACGATTGCAGGTCCCCTCACAGCAGAAGAACTTCAAAATGCTGAAATAGACTGGATAAAACATGAGCAAAACATAGAGTTCAACTTAGAATTGCAGAACCTTAAAAATGGTAAATCGATTCCTAAAAACTCTCCACTTTCGAATTTAGCCCCATTTCTCGACAGTTGTGGTGTATTGCTGGAGGGGTCGACGAAATCAAAATTTTTATGGCCTATTGGAATTATAGAAGAAGTTTATAAAGGTAGGGATGGGTATGTGCGTTCATGTTTGATTCGTACTTCTCAAGGACTTTATCGAAGACCCGTCCAATTAATCTATCCTTTTGAAGTTTAAAGTTATATATATATGTTTGTTTCATGTATTGTATTTAATTTGCAATGTAGTTTTCAGTATTAATTTGTGCATATTGATTTTGATTATATCTAAATATATTATTGATATGTAAATTTAATGTGCTCTTAAAAGAGCACAGGTGGGGTGTGTTAGAACTTTTCATAGGAGGCGCTGTTGCGCCAAAGGAATTCTGTTTTTTTTTTACATTATGTAACTGTGGTTCGCTATTGCGATGTATGTGTATTGCCGTGATATATTTTTGTGTTTTCATTAAATATAAATGAAAGATATCGTCATGAATTTTTTGTATCCAAATCAAGATCAAATTTACCACTGGTGCATATTCGTCGAAACAAAATTAGCGTTCTAACAAGAATCGTCAAGTTATTACTACCCTTTCGAACTACGCATTAGATATCGTTATTCGCTTCGTAACAGTTGTCAACAATACAATTAGCTCTAAGTTGTTAATTAGCCTATGTACGCATATAAAACAGCTCATTTATGTACGAATGGTATATGAAAAATTGTATAAGACAGGTTTTAGTGAATTTCAAACGGGTTATTAAATAAGGTATAGTTTTAAAATTTAAACTTTCAATAAAAGACAACCATGACTCTATATAATTACATCGTTAAATGACCTTCATTTTATGCGTGCAGACATCCCATTTCTTTCACTTTCGAAGAGGTTATCCCAGGAGCATGAAGCTGTCATAGACATTGAGATGTCTGTCGAACAGAACTGAATTTTCCGTAGCTAATGAATTGGAACTGAACACGCATTTATTTAAAAAATGCGTTATAAAAATTTCTCCTTTCTCATTTTTCATGAGATTAAAGAATTCTGTTTTAAAAGCGTAGTTAACGTATAGTTAGTTATTTGTGATGTACTAGGAACTATGCCTTTATTTTCTAATCTCTTACCTTTGTCGTTTTCTGGACTAAAAGAGATAGTTCTTCAAACAATGCACACATCTGCAGCTAGCATCTAGCTGGAGCAAAGTTTCTAGTTCTCATACAAGTCTCATTCAATTCATACCGCATACGTACCTAAAACATAATATAATGGATTACGTATTATCCAGCGAGTATTATCTTTTCAATGAAACGTTATTGCTGTGTTTCCCTCATCATAAACTGCTGTATAAGTATATATCATTTATTCAGCAAACTCAGGAACATAATTATAATTTCGCATAATATTTCTCTTGAATTCTTAGACAATTTGGAATTCGTTTATCCAACTTATACGCTGTTATGTTCAGGAAGTTAACCCTCTCTTATAAATTTAAAGAAAATGAATTGCAACCGTATTTCGTTTTAGGTTGTTATAACTCCTTATTTTACTTTTTACGAAACACGAAATTTAAAATTTTTAGTTATATTTGCAAAGCTGAATTTTCTCTCTAGTCCAAGATTAAAAAGCTGATTTATACACTGCATGACTACCCTGTGCGGAATATTAAATTATACGTATTTTTTCCTTCATTTCATCTAAACTTATTTCTTCAGTTTTCATTAGAGATGTATTTCCCACTGAATACGGTTCTCTCTTCTGGAGAAGGCAAAAATAAGTAAAACTTCAAAAAATCTTTATTAAAAATTGAAAAATATAAAACACCAAATACAGTTAAAGCAATTAAAAACACAATTTTTACAATTAAAATTAGAGTTTCTACGCAATGCGACCAGCCGGCAAGAAGGCAGATTTTTCAGTGCACAAAACTGAAAGTTCGCATTTGGTCCACTCAGTAAAGAGACACTGAAGGTGAAGAAACTGAATTCACTGTTCTGCTAAATTTCAAATATAAACAAAAACGGCTACTATGGTAAAAAAAAATCTGATGTGTACTCCACATGACTTTCTTGTACGGAATATGAAATTATACGCATTTTCCTTACATTTTATTTAATCTTATTACCTCGAAACTTATTAGAGATATATTTCTCATTTAATTAATTCAATTCTCACTTCGCGGCAAGGCAAAAATACATAAAACCTCGAAATATCTTTATTAGAAATTTAAAAACATAGAAAAATGTAAAACACTAAATGCAGTTAAAACAATTAAAGAAACATTTTCTTCAATAAAAATTAGAATTTTTACGCAAAAAAAAAAAAAAAAAAACAATTCGGCCAGCGTGCAAGAGGGCAGATTTTTGATACACAAAACTGAAAGTTTACTTTTGGTTTCACTCGGCGAAAAAACGCTGAAGATGCAGAAACTGATTTAATTCACTACTCTGTTAAATTTCAAATGTAAAAAAAAATATATCTGCTATGGTAAAAAAATTAGGCTTAGCCACACTTAAACAACATTTAAATTGTTGATAATTCTGCAATTATTTCATGCAGATTAACTAAACGCATAAGAACCTTAACCAAAAGATAAGAGCAACATAAGTCAATCATTTGTAATGCAAAAATGCGCAATTTGCCAACATATAAGTATAAAAAACTGAGCTCACGAAGCCGAGTAACAGATTGGGTTTATATGCATATCTATAAATTTATATACTTCTGGTGCTTCCGATTGAAACCAGAGAAGGAGGTGCACAACTACAAGTGATAGCAACCGAATATACAAAATTTGAACGTTCTGAGGCTACTCGTTTTTAAGTTATGCGAGATACATACATACATACGTACGTACGTAGGTAGGGAAAAAATCTCTTTTGAATCCATTTTAAATCCTTTTCCAACCCGTTTTGGGAAAAAGAAGTTCTTTGTTTTTGACGTCACCTACATCACGCAAAACCATCGTTAAATCGCACTCGATAGCGGTCAAAATGGATATTTTCTTTTAAATATGATACCCGAAAATTTTCGCGATAGCAATACGTCCTTTACTTCGTAGCAAAGAACTAAAAATTAGACGTAATGAAATGAAGAAAAGTGTTACAGCTGAATGGACAGAACTTTTCTGTAATTGATAAACAGAATGTTCTTACCTTCCATTGAAACACAATTATATATAATGTATGCTTTTCAAAATGTTTTAAAATATTTCATCGCCCACTTTCAGCAAATTTCGTTCGTTCGTTTCTTTGAAAGAAAACCTTCTTTTAATTGATCAATGAATCTTTCTTAGCAACATGTTCTGATGATGAATACTCAATATCTTCTGAAATGGAGACTTAATACATTTTTTAATCAATTGCTGGATTACTTGAAAAGAAAGTATTTTAAAAATAGAAGAATGTGACATATTTTGGAACGGCTTATACAGTAATTATAATAAGCCGCCATTTGCTTTCTCTAGTTTAAAATTTTAACTTGGAAAAAAACGGGTATGAGTATGAATAAAATTATACAATGCATTATTTTGAGTATCGTATTCCAATTTCTGTACCGCAAAAACACATTTATTGTACAAATATTTAAACAACAAGGTCTAAACAAAGTTACAGTTGTGGTTTAATATACTTTGTATTTATAAACGTTTTAGTTGTTAATTCATATCTCTGGTAAAAGCGAATACCCGTAGACCAATTACAATGGTTAATTGTAGTTAAGATGATACTACTATCAGTGAAAGACAAATAGGAAATAGTGCCAAATACACGTCTTGGAAAATATTATTAAATACACGTCTTAGAAAATATTGTTAATTATCCATCGACACACTTAGGTTTTCACCCATAAGCTACACATTAGGAAATTATTGAAGATAAACAAAAGATTTCGTAACATGTGGATGATGACACTTTCAATTTTTAAGTCGAAGGAAGATATTATGCGAAAACGAAAGCAGTAAGCATAGAAGATTCTTTCGGGTAGTAAGAATGAATAAAAGATTCATTTGCCTTCAAGACAAAAGTAAAATAATGCACAGAGGTGTAAATTATGTTATTTTGTCATTTTACAGAAAACACTCCAGGCAATGGAATTGCAAAGTATATTGATATTACGCCTACTCGTTTCCGTTCTTGCATTTTAGTTCATCATTATCAAGCTGTTAGGGTTAAAGATGTATTTATTTTGCTTTTAAATGAAGACAATTGCAGTGCACTAGGCCTCTTTAAATGACTTCACGTACATCCGGTTAAACATTTGAATAGATAAAAGCACTGATAAGACAACTGTGCTAATTTTAATAAAATTAATCAAGAAATACATGTCCGTCGCGCTCGTCTTTTTAGCCCAAAATCCCTCGTTACGTGATGCGATACTGAAATTACTGCGAAACGGCAGGCACTTTGCATAGAAAACGTAGGCGGGGAGCAGTTTTTCAATTCATCCGATTACCTCATCATACGGAGTCAAGTGTGTTATTTGCCCCTTGAACCTGCTGAGTGCGAAAGTGGTATGTGGCCAAACTACCTGTTATTTTAAAAAATATAGTGTAATATGAGATATTATGGATTCAGTCCTATCCCACCGCAAAAAGGGCATATCGTAAAAAATAGTCGAATTAACATTTTTGGTTTCTAATTAAATAAATATATTTGGATATCAAACAGCATATAAATACATTTAATAGTCTTTATTACTATTAGTCTTCCATTATATTCTTATGCATTCCAAAATTAAGTCAGAATAGAGTTTGTAAAAGTTATGTAAATTAAGTTTCTCTAATATAGTCTACAGCAGTGTTTCGCAACCGCCGGTCCGCAAGAAATATTTGCCGGTTCGCGAAATATCCAGCTATCAGTCCAAAAATTGTGCCAATGGGTCGAATTATTAAACTTACCGGTCCGCGAGAGCGTACCAAAATATTTTACCGTCCTTGAACGGTAAAATATTTTGGTACGCTCTCGCGGACCGGTAAATAAATGCAGTTGAGAAACACTGGTCTACAGCACTACTTAAGTAATATCTTCAAGATGCATTTTTATATTCTTGTCAAAGTACTAAAAAGATATTTAGCGCTCTGTGAAGTAAAATTTTAATGAAATACCTCTGTAACCTTTCGGCGTGGAGTCCCATTTTTGTTGCCAGCACTCTAGTGCTGTTTTCTTCAATTTGTACTTTAGATGAAGCGCAGACAAGAGATGTTGATAAATGAATTTATTTGTATTTGGCCTGCTTGCTTGCTGCTTCCTTCGCATTTCCCTGATGGTTGGAGCGTCCTTTTATCTAAAATATTGTGCAATTGATTTCGTATGGGATGAGGATATTATTTGTTTCCTACTCTATGGCGAAGTGTTTATAGATTTTTGATAGTCATGAGTGCTGCTTGGCTGTTGATGAGAATGTGTTCTTCAAGTATAATTCAGTGACACAGGAGATTAGTACTTGTATGGCTGTCAGTTTTGCTTGGAAAACTCTATTGTTGTTCGAAACGTGCCCTTGCCATGCGATGGAATTTACTGGAGATATTGCGCTCACCTTGTTGTCAGTGTTTGAACCATCAATGTATGCTATATTGTTTGGGTACTGTTTGTTGAATCTACTTGGCCGGATATTAAACTGTATTTTGTTTGCAGAGGATGACGGATGTGTTTGGTAGGAAAGAGGTTTTTATTCAAACTGATTTGGGACGATTAATTTCCCTCGCATTCCACACTTAGCTATAGTGGTAGAACTTTAGTACTTGCTGCTTCAATTTCCGCCATAATGTTAAGGAGAACTACTTCTGAAAGAACATTTAGGACTACATTTGATGTCATTCTGTAGGCTGTTGTGATCTGCAGCAAGAAGGGTCTTCCTTGTCGCTCTAAATACTTTTATTTTTCCTACAGTCATCATATGAACCCACATTGCCGCTCCATTTGTAATCATTTTGAAGATGGCCGTTTTAATTAGTATCCTCATTATATGGGGATTTAGACCCCGCATGAAATTTTACATACGAGAGGAAGTAGTAGCTATTACATTTATTGAGTTTCAGATTTTGGTTTAACGGAATCCAACAGAGTTTCTAGTGAATTAATAAAATTGATAAAGCCAAACTATTTGATGCTTTTTTTTTTTTTTTTTGCATTTTTAATTGTATGGCCATCAGTTTTCAGACATAATTTTTTGTGATTCCCCTCCCCCCCCCCCGATTTATGAATTATTATTGTTTGAAATTTCAAGGGAGCAATTTTTAGCTTCATGTATTGATATTGGTTTCTGAAGATTATTTTGAAGCAGGGGACATGAAAATCGTGCGGTGCTTTCGCCGGGACTCGAACATGGACTTCTCGAATACGCGCCGAGTGGGCTAATCACACACCACGAAGGTGTGCAGAAAGGAGGGGGAAAAAAGACCGCACAAAAACAGGTTTGAGTGTATATATATACGTATATAAACTAAATACTGTTTATAATATACGAGGAATAATGCTAGCATACAAATAATGATGTAAAATAGATTTTTTTAAAATTACACAATTTTGTTCAATTCCTCTTACAATTTCATTAAATGGCACACTCATTTTTAGCTTATTCCCAAATGTTTATTTTTTTAAAATTAATTTCAGAATCACTAAGATTTCCATTTCAGGCTTCACAGTTTCAGAAAATTACTGAAATTTTACTTTCAAAAAACAACTTTGACGAGGAATGAGATTTTTATAAATATTTACATAGATATAGATAACTCAGTAATATTTGATTTAAATAACACTAAATTATTTTCACTCAGGATACGAAAAATTATTAATTTAACAGTTCATCAGCACTTTAAAACATTTATTCCATTTCTCTTAGAAAGACAAAAGTTACCTGGCTATATTCATTATTCATCAACAACACTAACGGTTGCTGTAGCAGTAGCAGTTGCAGCAGCTGCACTAAATGCCGAATTCAAATTGGTCCCATCGCATTGGATTGGGTCCCATCGCATTGGATTGGGTCCCATCGCAGCATTCATCTGATTTGGATTTGCACTATAGTTGCTGTACCCTGGCCCCGTCTGCCTTCGGGTTATAGATTGTTCCTGATAGGGCTTGGAGGGTACCTTATATACTTCACCCGGGGGAGAAAGGCTTGCCTTCCTTCCCTGTGCTGCCCGCCACTGAGTGGCGTGGAAGCACAGAAGAATTTTGATTGAAACCTTATATTCTCCGGGCGTTGCCTGTTTTGACCATAAGACCAACTTAGTTGGTTAGGTGGGTCGGGCTGAGCCCACTTCTGGTACCTTATTCACTCCTCTTTTAAAGGGCGACTGTGCATTAAGGTTCTCAACAGCCAAATCCTGGTTGTGAAGAATCATCATCCAGCACCTTTTAGTTCGGGCGGCACTGTTGATTTATTAAGTTATTTTGAAGTAGGAGACGTGGAACATGTGCAATGCCCTCGCCGGGACTTGAACCTTGATCTATCGAATACGGCCGTGTGTGCTAACAGTTACACCACAAAGGAATGCAGAAACGAGGGAGAAAATACCTTATAAGATGTTAAATGTTCATTAGTATTATTATTTAATGCTTGTACTGTGTTTTCACTCGTCACAAAAGGTAGTCATATACACAGGGAAAATTTAAAAATGAGCAGATCGGGTGAAATTGATGGTTTTGTTAAATGTAATTTTCCAAAGGTTTGCGCTCATGCAGGATACCTGTGGACATCCCCTATATTTTTAACTTGAGGTTTATTGTTTTGCGGAACGATATCCTTACGGTTATAGAAAATATTTTTAGTAATCAAAATTATATTTTTAAAGCAGTTGATGATCCTGCCGGCCACCAGAGAGAGTCAAAAGCGTTAGCAAGATCGACGCACAAGATCATGGAATGTAAATAATAAAGTTATGTCTTATATGATCAATTATATTATTAAGAGTCTATGTTGAATTGTCAAGAGTAATGTAACTGTGCTAGTATCGTGTACTTGTAAGTGTTAGTGTCAGCGTATCTGTAAATATTGCGTATTTATGTATTTGCGACAGCATATGTAAGCGTTGTACTGCAAGCACCTGTATCGGTGTACTGCAAGAATAATACTATTAATGTCTCAATATTACTAGAATTTTAATAATAGCATATTTTGATATTAGAAATTTTATATATCAACGAACCCCATGCATGGTTATCGTCCTCCTGATCTTTACGTCAGCGTTTTCGTAAATACGTGAACTTGTGGCTTTGCGTTTCAAAGCGTATATGTATCTGCATATTTGTATATGTGTAACTGCGTATTTGCATTTGTAATGCGAATCTGATTTTTTTTTTTTTTGTAAGTATCATGCACCTATAAGTATTAGTGCCAGCATATTTGTAAATATCATGTATTTGCTCATGTATACTTGTGTGTTAGCGATTGTATTGCGTATTTGCTCTTGTAGGAATTGTGTACTTGTATTGTCTTTTTTAGTGTATGTCCACGTGCTCTTTGTTTACGTCTCCTCTCTCCTCTACTCTTCCTTACTTTCATTACTGTCATCTTTTCTCCTCCCTTCTCTCTCTGTTACTGTCCTATATTTATTTATATTTATATTCATTTACATACAATCACACCATTATATTATTCTATCACCTATGTAAAGCTGAAAGCGCTCCAGTATTGCACTGTAACATCTATGCTTCAAATCACAATAAACTCCCGGTGCAGCCTTCTGTGGCTCCAGGGAGTTGTTGTTTCTAAATAGGGAAAGACAAGGGACAGATGCCTGCTGACCTATGTTAGACACCAGGCGCCCCCGTCCTCCGTCACCTGTCACCAGTCAAGTGTAATGGCTGTATAGAATGTAAAATCAACAAACTTCCGATGAGGCCCTTGTAGGGCAAACTGGAGTACTGCTGTAAACTGGAATAACGCTCTAAACAGTTACGGGATCAGGACAACACCCTATCAGTTTATGTAAGCCGCCCAGGTGTCTGATATTTTCTTTTAGAAAGTCCATTTTTTGAGAATTTTACCCAGGGCTGGGAGAAGATTAATGGACCTGCAAGATTTAAAATTATCTGGAGTTTCATTTTTCTTTTAGAATTGGATAATCTTTTAAGTTTTGAGTTAGAAGAGGAAAACATATAGTTGTTGGCATTTATTACAAAAATCCTTTCTACTTCTATTTTCTGTCCCCTGTAATAATTTCAGAATTTGATTGTCTATCGAGTCTGGCCTTGATTCTTTCTTCCTTGCAAGATTTTTGATTATGTAGGTGATTTCGAAAGGATAAAATAGTTGTTCGTCTGGTGTGGAAAGAATTTCTGTGCTGTTTCTTAGTATCATCTGTTCTTTATTATCCTCGTTAGAAGGGTCTGATACAAAAATTGATTCAAATGTCAGATTAATCTCTGTAGATGTGACTTTCATCAGATTTGATGGCGAACGTAGGGGGCCGTAAGATGTACTCTGAAATACATGACTACTTTATTCCCAACGATTTTGTAAAGGGGCCATATGTATCTTATAGTACAATAGCTATACCAGCATACTAATTTTGCTGTATTATCACTTTCTTGGGGATTTCCCTTTCTTAGTTATATTGTTTTCAATATATTTTCGTCTTTTTGTGGTTTTAATCTCCTTTTTATTCCCTTTTTATAATTTCAGTATTTATTTTTTTTCATTTGAAAAGTCAGGGCTTTTGCTGCTTTGTCTATGTCTTCTTTATTATTACAGGAATCAATGATGCCAAGTACATTTTTCGTTTCTGCTTTAATCAGGGCAATAAACTTCTTTTCGTTGTTCTCAATGATTTTAAAATATTTTAGATATGAGAGATTTAATGTAATACATTTATGGTAATACATTATTTATTTATGGATATGAGAGATTCAATGTAATACATTTATGGTGTGATAGAGATAGATTATCCAGGATTCTTCTGTTGTCAATCTTATTTGCTAGGTGATAACAAGAAATTGTCAGATCATTCTTGGGATTTCCTTGTTTCGGGAATCTAACTACAGATCTTTCTTTCATATGCGAAGCGCTAGAAAGTTCCTCTGACGTTAATTGAAGATTTTGTTTCTTGCAGCTAGTTGAAATCCCTCCTTTTTAGACGTTGGGTATGCTTGTAATTGTACTCCTAAAATTTTTATAGGAGTTAATTATTCAGTTCATCTGTAATAAAACTACATGTTTCTTTTATGATTCAAAGTATCAATCTTCCTGTAGCCTCGGCTTGTTCCTAAATCCATATCAACCAACCTCTGCGTATGATGGCAGTGGATTGGTAACCTCCTGGAGTTGATTATCAGTTTGCTGTTAAAATATGTTGTATTTTAGGCTATCAGTGCTGCAGGAGATTGGAAGATGATATTCATTGGTTCGATATTTACTGCTACTTATTTAGTGAAGCAGAAGCCGGCGAATTTGTGTCTTCTAAAACCAAAATTTTGAAAGCCAGGAGTACAGCCCGCAACTGTTGTCCCTTTTCTTGAGGATATAGAAAATGATTACCCTTCTTTTCAGTAACAACTACTCTTTATAAAGGCATAGATATTGTCCTTATACGAATTTGAAGTTGAACTAAATTCCATTAGGGATTTTGTTGTATTGTTCAGAACTGAAGTATATGAATCAGAAAGATTATTTCAATGGGATTTGGTATAGCTCTTTTTAAGGAAACTTTGGATTGACTGCTTATTGAACTGAGGGAAGACTTTTATCAATAATCTTTCTGATTCAGACACTTTTATTATGTATAGTGTAACTTACTGTTATTTAATTATAACTTAAATTTATATAATAATTCTTTTCTTATTTTTTTAGACAAACTGTAAATGAAAATTTTCAGTTCTCCAAAAAATGCGTACAGCATAAACAGTCACAAATAAAAGTTTTTATCCGCCGGATAGAAAGATTTGATACTAGGATGCAACAACCCACTTATGTCTGAAACTCTTTTTGATATTTGGTGCAGAACTACTGTAGCTTTTGTTAGACTTGACTCACGTATACTTTCAAAGCATCTATAATACCGTCAGTAATGTGTGCAAATCGATAAAGACTACAGTAATAGATATCGAAACTTTTAAAATGCACAACGCGAATAAACATGTTATTACTATGCAAACACTTAACATTATAAATCGTATAAATGAGAGTTCAACAAGCAGCTACACGAGCCGAGGTATACGCAGAACGTTAAGCGGGCAGAAAGATTCGAGTAAACGATATACTCAAAAGCAAGAGAGGCTTCATTTACCAGCAGGGCTCTAAATTTTGGAATCACTATGCACCGAAACCCTCCAATCTAAAAGCTCGGAGATGATGCGAAACACAACCTAAGCCTGTGAAATCTTAGCTACACGCAACGCAAAATACCATTAATTTTTTTTTTTTTTAATTTCACTCAAAATCAAAAATACTGAGTAAAACTAGATGGAATATCACCTAAATTACCTTAACACATAATATTACAATTGAGATAAAAATTAAAACATGGATTGAAGAAATCATCAACTTCCTTGCTCGCGATCACCATGCACTTCCACCGTGACATGCGCATAGCAATGATAAGCTTTGCTATAGTAGAATAATAACATTTATTCATATAAGCAAATGGCTGAAACCACGAATCCTTGCAAGCAGCCAGCCTGTTCACCGTCATTCGAAACCTGGTGGAACTATTAATGTTTTCCGCTCTCCCTCCTCTGAATGGCTCCAGGTACAAAAAAGCAAATATTGTTGCGAAAACAGAATTGAAGCACTGTTAATGCAGAACTTCTTCCTGTGAAAAATCACAATAACTGAGACTTATAGTAAAACAAAGTGCTATATACCTATTTGTTTTACCCGTATTCACTTTTGAGAGGTTTCTTTAGCTGTTGTGAATGTGTTTTAAATTTAAGAAATTTAATTTAATTTAAGAAAGTTCAGATTAAAATTTATGAAATTCTGTTCGTTTGAATTTCAACGAATTAGGTGCAAATTAAGCAAATGATTCTTATTATGTTTTTACTGTTTCTTCATACGTAATACTTGCCTGAAACCAGTATCTTATGAAGACTTCTAAAAACAATCATTTTTATAATAGCCCTGTTGCAGATTTGTCTTAATTTGCATAAACAAACAAACTGTAAGTGACTGACGGGGGCGTGCCCTTCCACCACGTGTTATCCCGTGGGCATAATATCTTCGGGTGTGGCTTCGTACTGGCCACTGTTCATAAAAGGCCGTTCCTAAATCTGATGATAAATTACTAGATATACTCGAAACCGCTGAGATTTAAGCCTCCATTTTTAACTTCCGTAGACTTCATACATGAAAAATGATTTTACAAATAAGTTGTTTTACTTAGTGCTTTTTTTGTTGCGAAATATGTCACATTTTAATTTGCTGATTTTGTTTTTCTGAATTTTTTTACAATATTTCAGTTTGGTTTTAGATAGCTATTAGGTTATTGGTTCACTTAATAGCTATCGTAATTATGTTAGAGCTTTAATTTATAAACTTAGATTTTATAGATGTTAAAGGCGATAATTATCTAATATGTATAAAGTCTACTTATGAATTAATTCAAAGCAGCTTCATTACAACACCACGCCACTGGTGCCACTCTGCAGAAAGACAAAATTCAAAGCGCGTGGTTGGAACCCGCAAACTTTCAGTCCGTACCACTGAGCTACGAGAGCTTAAGCATAATCTTGATACTTTGATACTATTGTTATTATTCTGGCATAGAGCAGGGAATTCCTGTCCCTGCTCTTTCCAGGTTCCTGAGTGAATCCCGAATTGGGCCTGACGTCTGAGAAAGTCCGTAAATAGTATTCTCCAGATGAGGTTCAAGCTGAGCTGGGAAAAACTTTGAAGCCCATTGCTTCCTGCAAGAAAATGCCAAGACTGGACGGAGCTGTAGAAGGGGCTGTGGTCAGGCACTGTTTAGTTGGCGACGTGGCCTAAAGCATCTAATGTCATGAAGGGGTATTGTTACATAAAAACCATTTTGTATGAAATATGCTGAAAGAGTAGTGGATAAATGAGAAATTTATATGCTCTTATCTATCTACAAAACTTTAAAAAAATTATTTTCCTTGATGTGATGAAAGAATTTTTCTTAATATTGAAATGAAAGCAGAAATAGTATTTAAAACAGAAAACTAAATGCACATAAAAAAGTAAAAGGATAACTAAAAAAATAATTTTTTTCTTTCCATAAGTATATAACATAGTAGAATTCTCCATTAGAAATAATTATTTCTTTCAACTTTGGGTTTCAAAACAGTAAATTTAGATAATTTCATGTAAATTCCTTACTCAAACATATGGGAAGATTTGTCATTTTCTTCATTTGCAACGATATTTTCATGTAAAAATGTGTCGATTCCGTCATGAAAAATTACCTCGTGGGCATTCTTCATGTACTATTAAACTTCATATAGTTCATTTGCACTGTTAAACTAATTTAACTTAATTAGAAACTTATGATTACACAATTTTTGTTGCCTTTTCTTTACCAGTTATGCTTCTGTAAACATTTTCCCTGAGTCACTAAATATTGTTTACTTGTTTGTGACGTGGTAAAAAACATACCATGGCTACCTCCCTAGAGAAAGGATACAACTGTCCAGAACTTTCCAAGAGAACTGGTTCATGTGCTTAAACCTAAATATTCGGTCAGCAATAAGCTTCACTTACCGAAAAAGTTGGGAAAACGAGTAAGATGATTTTAAAAGATCTTTCGTTATTTAAATACGGTGCAGTAAACTCTGCATAACTCAATTTGTTTAATCAAACATTGCTCAATCAAAACAACTGCCAAAATTAACAAAGAATCAGGCACGGAAATCTATAATTTCGATATTTTTAACGATAATATATTGCTTTTTCATTTTTAGCAATAATTTCACAATTTATTGTGAAAGTGAATGATTTAAATATACTTCACACAAAGGAGGGAAAATATAATCACTGTACAAGGGACAATCTTCATGCACATGGAAAATTGGTGCAACCCCATAAGCGGCATATGGGGCTAGGCTCATAAGAATGGGGGTAGGGTCAAAAGATCAACCATTATTTTAAATAGCACAGATTCCTAAATTTTCTCTAATTAATTCTCTGAATAGATTTGAAGTAGTATTCAAAAAAATTATAGTTCGAAATGGCTCCACCCATTTTTAGGGATTTCTACCTGTATCTTGAATTGAATTACAACTAACAAAATACTTGTCTAAATTTCAAATATTTTTTAATAGTATATTTTTAATGTTCTTATCCGCTACGTATTAAATAATTATATACATAAAGCATATCAGGGAACTGTCAAGATAAAAACTTGACTAATACCACTTTCTCTATCTTACTGAGCACGGGCGACGCGCGCTGTCCTTGGCATTTACTTCAGCTCGACATTCGGGGTTTCCCCACACAGCAGTTGGCCGACCGCTATTTTGCCCATTGTTTAAATGGCGGTAATTAACGGCTGGGAGTGCGCTTAGTACCAGCTCTACCCAATACTTGGAGGCCACGGAAGGATTGTTTAATTACGCAGGCTATCGATGTGAACTAATTTCTTCGATGCCTGTCAAGGATCTGATTATGTGATCATTGCCATTTTGAGTTACTTAACAACAAAGTGGGAGTTCCCCTTCTTAATACTGGAAGAGCTTTAAACAATTACTTCCGTAAAGAATCACTCAGGGCCAATCTTCCAACGGTTCATTGCTTTAAATGTTGGGAATTTCCCAGATTATTCTGGGTGTATTTTAAATATTCAAAGAATACTGAAAATTTGACAGCTTAAGGAATATTTTATCTATTTTTCTACGCATACAAAGTAGTCTCAAAAAAGGATTTGGAAATTTTGAAAACAAGATAAAATTGTTTGATGAAACCAAGGAGATAAAATTAATTAGATAAAATTGTGTTTTCACAACATGTCATTATCCTGTGACATAATAAATCTCTGTCGTGAGAATACTTATACACACATAATTTTCATCTTTAAAACTGATTAAGTAAAGATTATGAGAATGATTTGTAATAGTTACTTTAAAGGAAGATTACATTTACTTTAAAGGAAGATTACATTTGACAAAAATACTTGTATTTTTGCATGCATATATCCTTAAAAAAAAGGATGTTGTGTTCAATATATATAATCTGAAGTACAATGCACAAATGAATTACAAAATACAATTTTTAATAGACTTTTAATGGGCCAAGAGCTTTTCGTTAATTTCAGCTAAATGAACTTGTATGTCTCTCTTCATCCCCCAAAAAAGCAACTCAAATAAATATGTTTTAATTTTTTAAAAGAAAATAGTTAGGCCAAATTTAATTATTTTTCTGATATTTGTTGACTACTCTAGCTTAAGCTTATAATACACGCAGGCAAAAATGTGTTTTGCTAGTTAAACTAAGTGTATAATTTCTTTTATTATTATTTATAATAAAGCGCTGAAATCACACGACAAAAGAAAAACATTTAGGAATCACAAATTAGGATTTCATTGCTAATGGAGTGAAGAAATTAAAAGACACAAGAGAACATGATGACAAGCATGCATCTCGTGAGTTGCCACAAAATGTTGGAATCACAATAATATTTCGTAAAGTCCAAAAAGAGCTCATTTATCTGGAACGTACTGACGGCTCATTATTCCTGCCTTCTTGGCTTCCAGGTATAAGTCTGGGAGTATTTCCTAATTTCATTCGAATTCCGTTCGCTATATGTGTATGCCTGAAGGCTACGGTTTTTAAAGTAACACTTCCATTGACTATGGATAATCATTCATCCTCTTAGTATGTTGCATATCTCACTATGTCTTAGCAGGATTACAGGTCACTTATAGATTTCTGGTGCCTAACGAGGAAGCAGGCTAACCACAATCGACATTACAAAGCAGGTAAAATACGCCCTTTAGCAGATAATGATTGCTTATTTCTGTAAGCAAATAGTTTTGCTATAAAGGAAAGATAATAAAAATAAGACTTAAAAGCAGCAATGGCAGAATTACAAGTCAGTTACAGACTTTTAGCGCCTAACGAGGAAGCATGCTAACCATAATCTATAATTTACTTAACGCCGTTTTACTTCCATAAGCAAAGATTATAAAATTAAGAATGGAAGAAGAATAACTCGTTAAGTTTTTAACTCATGCTTCCGGTCACTTGGACATGCCTTTCATACTGATTCTTTGCAACTGCAGTTAAGCTTTGATAATATCAAAATGGATTATCAGAATTTGTAAATACATTTTTTTCATCCGTCAGCGAAGATTTTGAGAAACGAGTGAAAAACAGAACACAGGTGCGACGAAAGTCAGTAGAAATATCTCAGTAGCTTTTCTCCTAGTGCCTGACAAAATTATTTCTTCCATATCGAATAACATGCAATTGTAATCCTGCATTAATTTAATTTGCTTCGTCTCAGCTTCTTTTATTCTAGATTTGTTTCTTTTATTCAATCTTCTTTAGCTTTCAGGCTTGTTGATAGTACTTATTTTATCGGTATGATATTTATTTAACGTAAAACATTTATGCTTTCAATTAATTACTTAGTGATCATTGTTTGTCTAAGGAATGGTGTAAATTCAAATAAGTTATCTGCTGCAGGTAATCCAGTAATAAGAAGGTTTTACTAGTATTTTTAGGAGTATTATATTTCATTTCGTTCATTTTGTGAAACGTATAATATGATAACAAAAAAATACATTTCTATTTGTCTTAAGCGAGAATTAACATTCGTGAAAAAATTAGTTAATTTCATATCCGTATTTCTTAAATATGAAAGATCGATTATTTAAGAAAATCTACTATCCGAAGTTCATTTCATATAATTTGCAGTAGTTCCACTTTCGTATAACACCGCACTTAATGCAAGGGTAAATGATCCCTTTTTGTATCCTAATGTTAAAGCATTTCCAGGCTTTATATTAAATAATGTGTATAATTTCTTAATTTGCAGAAGAATAGCACTTTAAAAAGTACAACAATTCCTTAATGAACTTGATAAAAACACGTCTAAAACAATTATTAGGTACATCTTAAGTTAAACCGAATTCATTTTCTTTAATTCTTAATTTAGATTTTAACAATACAATACTTTATTGATACTTAAGTAAATAAAATGGTCCAACCCCACAATGCTTCCAAGCTAAAAATTTCTTTACAGTGCACCGTTATTTTAATAAAATATTTGCAAAAGATTGTTAAAAGCTTATTGTTAGAATACTCCCGCTGATCCTAAACGGGTACTTCAAATATAAAATTGCACAAAATAAATTATAAAAATATATGGAAAACTATTTCTGTAGCCGAAGTAGGAGGGATTTAGTAAATACAAAACGGGAATGTTCCTGGTACAGAAAAACTTCAATTAGTAAAATACTCATTTAATTTATTAAAATATATGAAATATTTTCATCATTAAGTTTTGCTTTAGAGAGGTGTAGTAAAAGGTTAGCTTTTACTATCTAAATTATCCCTTTTTGTATTAACTTACTAAATTATTCCTTTTTGTAAAATACCTCTCTTATTAGTAATTACTTTAATTTATTGTATCTTCACAATTACAATGACTAAACTGTACTCATAAATTACTCTATCTTATTTCGAAAAAAATTTAATTTGGAGCTCATGTGAGCATTTTATGTGTGTCAAAAGGAAATAAAGTCAGTAATAATTAGTTTGAAAAATTAATCATTAGTTTTAAACACTATGTATGCTTTATTGAGAAAGGTATTTAAAAAGTTGATAATGGTACGAAATAAAATTGATAACGAACAGCTCGAGAAATTAAAGGGAGTCATTTAGGTCACGTCGAAGAAAATTTCGGACTTGCCGATGGCATTTTCTAATCAAAAACTGTATAAGTATCTGAAATTCTAACAAGTGCTTTCATTAGTGAAAACACAAAAATGTATAACTGAATTCAAATTTTAATTATCGACATTCATTAGCTCATTTCACAGATAGAGAAAACTTATTCTCCAGCTCATTTTTTAAATCTAAAAATTTACCAGTTTTGCATTGATTGTTTTTTCTTACTGTTTGTTGACGTCATTTCTGGAATTATTTTGGTTTATAATTGCAACATATTTGGAATTATGTATAACAAGAATAATTCAGTGCTGCAACGAATGCATATGTGTCAACATCAAGATAGCAAGATAAAATTCTTTAATTGTATCAAGATAAAATAATTTCTTTAAGATCTGGCCTCACTGAAGTGGCCGAATGATTAATGTCGCTGATTATTGGCAGTTAGACCTGATTTGAGTTCGAAGTCAGGTAAATGGACTGGCTGCATGACTGGTTTTGATATGTAATGTGAATGCTCGCCAGTTTCCTCATAAAGCCATCCATCCTCTTAGATACATAGCCCTCGTTGCATTGCTGTATTTAAATAACCTAACCTAATTTAACCTTCTTTAAAATTTGATATATTTGACATGATAAGAAATCAAAATTTATTAATTTTTCATAATACATAGCTCCGGAGAAAAATTCTAGCACTTCGAAAATTGTATGTCAATTTCATGCAAATATCAGAATTCGTCAAGCTAACTAGGTTTTTCAAGTTATCGCTAATTTACCTCTCAATTACGTGATTATGAGCATTATAAAAGGGTTAACTATTTTGCTTAAGCTAGATATAGGTGAAATGAGTCGGATATCAACTATCGGCAAGAATAATGCAAGACTGTAAACAGAAACTTTTATCCAGAACAGCAAAGCTAGTACGTGACGACGACTGGCAGAACACACTTAAGAGTCTCAAAACCTCCCTATAAATGCACGCCAATTAATTTGAATTCTGGCGGGAAAACGGAAATTCTGGCGGGAAAAGTACAGATTCAAAGTATAAAATAATTGGTTATTCAAATTAAAGAAACCTCACATCTCTCCCCGCCAGAATTTAAGTAATCGTAACGAAGTTCTTTAACGACCTTGATAAGATCTTAAATTTAAGTAATGAAGAACTAACGTTTTCAAGCAAGAAAATTTACAATTTAAGCTTAAAACTAATTACATACATCTGGGTCTCCCCAAGACAATTTCTTCCTAATTACATTTTACTTTTAACTGCAGCTGCTCTCTTTCCAGTCACTTGGAAGGAAAAAGAGTTTAGCGTACTTTGTCTAACACATTTTACATAATTTGTCCTTTACAGTTCAACTTTATCAGGATCTTTCACACATTCTCAGTCATTCTAGAATTAACTTTCTTTCCTCTTCTGCTCTCTAGTAAAATATATGAGTAATGTTTCATTTGTACAAGTAATTCAGCACTACCATCTAATCGAAATTATACATATTAGAAAATAGACCTTAATCAAAATAGGTCTTTAACTTTTTGTGTTGAGAGCCTAACATTTAATTTCACTCATACCGCTAACTTTTGCTTTACCTCATTTTATCTTACTTGTTGGCTTGAACTTGAACATCTCATTTGCGCATTATAAATGAAACTTTTACAAATATGCAAGTATCTACTTCTTCGTTAACACATAGTTTAACAGAATCTTTTAAATTAACAAAAGTAACTTAGATCAAGAAATATTCACAATACATTTGCATTAAGAGAGTTCTATTCAGTATATTCTCTTCATCACACTTACAGAATTCGAATAAGTTATTTTACAATTTCTCAAACTTTCTCAAAAACCAATATCTTGAACTAAAATCAAAGTTTCTGTTTTTAAACTAAACTGAAAAGCATTCCAAATAAATGCATTATTACATTAAAAGTTTCTTACTGCATATAAACCTTACCTCGTCTGAGGAAAAACTTAAGATGTATTTGACTAATTAAGATAACTGTTGCATTTTTCAATTTTAACGAAAAGCTGAGTACTTAAAGGAAAATGTTTCATTTAGTATCTTTTGCTTCTATTGCAGTCGCTCATCGCTTGGCGATAAATTCATCCCATTATGGATAGACTTTAGCCTATTGTATTCGTAGTCGCCTCTTGAGACGTGGTTCGCTGTCTGACTGGAGTAGAGTTTTTCTTTGCGGCCCTCTCCTGGAACCTCTTGAATTCCTGGCTTCGGCTATTGTCGTCGGCACTGTTGGTTTCGGCTGGCCCATCGTCTGTTGGTTAGTCGGACCCGTACTCCATTCGCTTGGCATTTTGATCATATAGCTTGTCATGAAGAACCGTTGTTGATACTTGTTTTGGAACCCAGAATCCTTTTCATTGACCCTAGGAGTTTTTGATGCTGGAATCATGAAAAATATGCAGTGCCTTTCCCGGGACTCGAACTCTGATCTCTCGAATACCCGCCGAGAATTCCATTAGAGTACGACGGAATGCGGAAAGGAATGATAAAATACTTTGTATACTATACCTTTTAAAGTGTAACTGGCGCTTAGGAGATCCAATCACTAAATCCTGGTGGTGACAAATTATCGTCCACTACATTTTATTGTGGGCGCCACTTATAAAGTCTTCAACTTTTTTTAAGCAGGAGATGTGAAAAATATGCAACGTCCTCGCCAGGACTCGAACCTGGTACCTCTCAAATACGCGTCGAGTGTGCTGCCAATTATCAAAGCATGCGAAAAAGAGGGAGGAAATACCTTGTAATCTTTCAACAGGGGCTAGTTTTCCGTTGGTCGCTCGCCTGATCTCTTGGAACTTCGTACTCTACGTTTCCTTTTCGTTGCTTTGTTATTTTTTAAGTCTGGCTACTTTTTCTGCTGCAGCTCATTTCTTCTTGATGCTTCAACCCTCGGCTTTTTCTTTTCTGTCCCAGTATTTGTGGTACCCCTTTCTTTTTTTTTTTTTTTTTTCTTTCAGGGTTTTGCCCTTTCGATGTAGATGGAATTTCTGCAAAATTTCTTCCTGGCACTGCATTTCTGCCAGGATGGGATTCCTACAAAATATCTTATAAAAGATCATATCAGCTTTTTTATAAAACTCTGCAATTACTTTTGCTTCATCTACCTCAAGCATTCTGTATCGTCTAAAATACTGGCGAAGAATTAAGACACAATAAATACTAATTTAGAAGTCAAACAACAAAAATTAGCGTTATATTTACATAATAAATTTTGTAAATATAACGCTAATTTTTGTTGTTTGACTTCTGAACTGGCGAAAAATGTTTACGCTAAGAAACTGCTTTGAGCGTCTGTGTCCAATACTACATCTGCTAGAACATTGTTCAAGAATATTATAGGAAGAGCCAGATTTTTGATAACTACCGTATTTAATTAAATCCCAGACGAGTTTCTTGCCTCCAGGGTAACTGTACGCTCTTAACTTCAAATAACCCTTATTAGTTAAAATTCTGCTGGCTTCCTTCTATTTGTTTTGTCTTTTGAGATTTTTCTCGGCGATCGAAACTCGCGGTTGAAACTTTCTAATTTCAAAACGTTTATTTTCATCAATCACTGGAATATCTTCCCTGTGGTGTACGCCTATACACCTGCCCAATCAACCTCTGGCCCTATCCTGCTGTACACGTATTTTCTACAACTCTCCTGCTTTCAAACTTTACCGTGAGCTTAAACAAACTCTGCAGCGGGCTCGAGAGTTTGTTTGTACCACTACCTTCAGTATCAGTAAATTTCTTACCTGGAAGAAATCTTGAATTTGTGGTAATATTCTAGGCGAAGTACTTTGAATCACCTCTGCATCAGAGCTTTTTCCATATAAAAAATTAAAAAATTTAATTTTCCACAATATAAACCGTTTCTTAATATGTTGAGGGGTCAGGACTGAACGTGGGATTTTCTTCAGCCATATTCCTCATTGCAGTTAAGGTGCCACTGTAAAGTTTAACTCTCTTAGGTATCATACAAAGTTAAATTCTCTGTAGATGTTAAGCAATTTATCGTTCAATCTTAAGTAAAAAAGAACTTGAGAAGGGTGTAAAAGACCCTTTATTTAAAACCAAATAAGATGAACAGAAGACACTCCTCATGCTTACAACTGCCACCATTTATGGCGAGAAACTTAAATAAGTATGTCAAATGTAGAGCTAAATTTAAATAAGCTAATAATCAAAGGCTACACAGGTCAGTTTAACGAGAATATGGTTCAGATCTTCATCGGCGTGGATTTGGACTACTGGCAATTATAATGTAAGGCCGAAGATAGGAACTCTTATTTAAAATAACAACCCTGGTAACGTGGCAACTAATTTGCATTCTGGTGGGGAAACGGAAAGAAAAAAGTGACAGTACAGATTCAAAATATACAATAACTGGATATTCAAATTAAAGGAACCTTACAAATGAGTATTGAACGATTCTAAGCACCGAACACCACCACTGAATGCCGTAGTGGGCATTCAGTTTCCGTTTTCATTCTGGTAATAATGATCTCCGAGGAAGGGCTTAAGAAGTGGGGAAGTAAATTAACTGCTAGTTTGCTACCATTATTTTTATTATTATTACTAGTAGTAGTATTGCTGCTTTTATTACTGTTGCTGTTGCTGCTGCAACTTACTACTGCTACTGTTACTAGTACTGCTACTGCTACGACTAGTACTGCTTTTACTAATAATCACTACTGCTACTATTATTATTGATTTCTGAAGGCTACAGAACTTTTCATTATGAAATCATGGGTAGAGGTGTAATTAATATAAATTTTCATTTAATATAATACGCATAATGACGGTTCGCTTGTACGTAGACGAAATGGTGAACCCACTGTATTATTGTTCCTTCTGCTCATCTATGCTATCGTTCCTTCTGCACGAGTGTGTCATCATTCCTTACGTTTCTTTTAAGTGGAGTAACACACTCCTGCATACACGCTAGCATCAGAAAGCACCTTTTATGAAGTGTCTAGGTGATGTGTTAGATAGCACGGCATTTGAAAATCAGTAGAATATGATTTATTGTCATAGGAATACTCTGCAATATATTCGCATTAAGGATGTATTGAAAACCTTGGCTAATACGGTATGCAGTATCTGAAGACAGAAACTGAACATTTATATATCGGAATCGCTAAAGAAGTTCTTACAATTTAATTTGTAAATTCAATCGCTGTGCACAAGAAATTAAAATCTTCTTTTACTTTATGTTTCGATTCATTTGAAGTAATTTTATGTTGCTGAATTTCTGGAGCAGTTTAACTGTTTTCAGCCACTTCAGAAAAGAAATAAATTATATCATGCTCATTATTATGTTTACAGCTTAAAGTAATTTTTAAATAACTGAAATTCTAAGATAATAAATGAAAAATATGCATACTCATACGCTACTATAATAGATTCGGCAATGAAACTTTTAATATGTAATTTTTTTTTCAAGGTGAGATCAGCATGCCTCTATTTACTGCGGAGTATTATGGTAGGAACTCGATCTCATTATCTGTGCACCAGTATGGAACATCACCACACTTTCTAACATTTGTTTTAAAGAACGTAGCCTTGAGGAAATGAACTCAGGACTTGAGTTCATGTAGACTAGATTTTACCTAAGTAGCTGATGGTGACCGAATGATTTAAAAGTTACCAAACTGATACGAAAGTAAAAACATTTCTTACTATTCATACATTAAAAAAATGGTGAGATACATCATTTATATCTTCTTAGACCAAATCAAACCATTCATCACAATATCGTTTCTTCGCTAGTATTGACATGTAACTAACCATTAAGAACCAAACCTTTCAGCGTGGCATTAATCTTCGTTATACGAAAAAAGAAAATTTATCAGAGAAGCAAAACTTGTTTTGAACAATGCAAATAAAAATGTACTTTTCATTAATTTCCTCATTATTTAGCTCTTAGCACTGACTAATACCGCCAATATGTGCATTTCCTCACAACTTCACGTATTGAGAAATTTAAATCTTTTAATTTAATACTAAATATCTGTTGATTTTACTTGACAGTTTAATAATTTCATTAAAAGTAAGATAATATTAATTCATATTATAATTAGCTAAAGTATTATTACTGTTATACATTTTGAACCTTTTGTAGCTAAACAACTTACGAAGCCCAAAATTCTTTCTCCTTTTTGGGTCTCTAGACAAGAACGAGACCCTGATTTGCTACTAATTTTATATTTTTTCAGATAACAGACGTTTCGGTTAGTATAAGCAAGACGAATGGAGTAATGTGAATGAAATTGATTTTAATGTCACAAATGAAGAGATATGTTCTGAAAATATCAATGATTTAATTTGCAGGTTACTTCAATCCACACAAAAATGGCTTTTAAAAGTAATATTTAAATAATAAAAATTAGACGTGACTAGTTTCAGTGGCACGAAAATGAGCTATTATTGGAAGTCGTGAAGCATTAATAAATGCGTGATCCCTAACGTTTCAGATGAGTAATAAATGGGACAAAAAACAGTAACAGAAATTATCTTTCATTATTATGCAAACCACATATCTCTTTGCACTGAAAAAATGTTTGTTATTCTTTTACTTTCTATATGTGTGAAATCATTTTAGTTCTATTCATGCAAACATCCATACCAAAATGATTCAGACCCCCGATGTAGTTCGATTTATTTATCTTATATTATGATGCTTCTCTTTTAGTAAGGCTAATTGGAAATGGTAAAGCAAAACACTGCTATGAAAAAAATGTTAGTGTAAGTTTTTAATTGCTTCGTAGGTATTTATTTTATTTTTGCTCAATTTGAAAAGATGAAAGAAATTTATCCATTTACATGACTTCTTTGAGTATAACATTCAGACTTCTCTATTCTCTAATACATTTTGTAACTTACATTCCATGTCAGATAACTTTGTTTAACGTCTTCAACATCTACAAAAAGAGAACAAAATTGGCTGTAGGTTATATGATGAGAAATAAAAATATCTAAAATAATTCTTAGCGTTTCACCTTGAGCTGTCACAATATGCGCTGAGTGACGGTTATATTTTGAGTGCAAATGTTAAAAAATCCGTATTTAAACTATGCGTCACAAATTTTTTTCGTAATGGAGTACATAATACACGGCATTAGAAAAGCAGTGTTAGATTTACAAAATCAATGCTTAGGTAGATTATATAGTGTTTAGATTATGTATATTATGTGTTACATGTATCAGATATGTTAATAATAAAATAAATATTATTTCTTTAAATCCCTCAGATTGTTAAGCAATTTATAATTTTAATTCCAAACATAAATTAAAACGTTTCTGTCCAGTAGAATGGTGACATGGCTGAGAATAAGTTTAGCAACCTCTATGTATGATCATTTGAAGTATTATGACTCTGAGAATAGCAACACTTGCCATATCGCGGCTGGTTTAATTGCTTCATAAGCAGTAATGATTTATTTCGTGCTAATTTCTACATATAATATTTAATCCTTGATATTAAATAATCATATTTTATATAACATAATTGAACCCTCAGAAACCAATCAACATCAGTAACCATCAGAAACCAATCAACATCAGTAACCATCAGAAACCAATCAACATCAGTAACCATCAGAAACCAATCAACATCAGTAACCATCAGAAACCAATAAAAATAATTTTCTATTGATACCATTTTTGTCAGATTTTATTGACTGGATAAATATTATCGCGGATGTTCCGCAAGTAAAATATGATATATTGGATTTTTTAGTAAAATAATGGATAAATATCAGGTTGCGGAAAAGTAATCCATTATTTCTTCGCTAGGTGGAGTTAATGAATGGCATATATTTTGTTTTGTATTCATGCTATCGGGTCAAACTTATACAAGTAATTCGTACTTAAAAAGAGTTCAGAATTCCAGTTTTAAATAGTTGTAATGAATTTAATAATATTAAGTTGGATATTTGTAATTTCTGTTTAAAAATGATTACTTCTAATTTTCCTCTGTGTCCATAAATAATCATAAAAGTCGATTTAAAAGCTATCATGTTTTGTTTTACAACGTCTAAAAATCTAAAACGTCCGTAGAATTTATGGTTTATATTTTCTGTTTTAAAATTTTCGTGAATTTCCATGGACGTGAAATGTCTAAAAATGAGTTTATAATCTAATAATTATGAAATCTAGGTAATAATAAAAATAACTAGAATCTCTGAATAGTATGAATTACATAGAATTCTAAATAGTATGAACTTTGAAACTTTTTAAGGAAACTCCTTAAGAACTTAGGTAGTCGATAAAAATAATGGATAAATATCAGGTTGCGGAAAAAGTAATCCATTATTTCTTCGCTAGATGGAGTTAATGGCATATATTTTGTTTTGTATTCATGCTATCGGGTCAAACTTATACTCGTTGAAGACAGAGATTTCTCTACAAAACAGTTTGTCGTTTCTTGTGTTTGCTAGAAAACGTGAGTCAGAGCGTTAAATATGGAGGTAAACAAAGAAAAATAGGTGTGCTTCACAATTTTACTTCGATAAAGGTGAAAAAGAAAGGCAGGCAGCTGAAATTGTGTTCATAGTCCCCATACTGGGACAGTCAGTCAAGCGCAATTTTAATTTTATGAATTCCGTTCCGGTAATTTTGATGTGAAAGATGCACCACGCACTGGAAGACCTATCGTCGAAAATGTCGATAAAATCTTTGAAATGGTTGAAGTAGACCGGCATGAGAGCTGCCGTAGCATCGCCCAGGAACTGAAGATCGACCACACAACAGTTAAAAATCATTTGCATAAAGCTGGGTTGAAAAAGAAACTTGATGTTTGGTACCACACTAGCTGGCGGAAGAAAACTTGATAAATCGTGTTACTATCTGCGAATTCTTGGCCAAACGGAATGAAATCGAGCCATTTCTGATGTAAGTTTTTTTATTGCTTCGAAGGTATATATTTTATTTTTGTTCAATTTAAAAAGCTGAAAGAAATTTATCCATTTATACTTGAGTATAATATTCAGACTCTCAATCCATTCTCCAATACTTTTTGTAACTTACGTTCCATGTCGGATAATTTTGTTTAATCTTTTCATATCTAAAAAAAGAGAAAACAATTAGCTGTAGGTTATATGAGTAAAAATTAAAAAATAACTAAAAGAAAAGAAAAAGAAAGAAAATCTGAAATGTTTCAGATTTTAAATTACGTCCAAAGGGGCGTTTTTTTAACATTTTGAGTGTTACGTTAATTTATTAAATATCACGTTCTTCGCACTTAAACCATAAAACTCAGTTCAACAGCCATATCGCAAAATAGTTTTAAAATGAGCATATCTTTAGAATTTCCGATACAGAGACTTTCGTGATGGAGATTAAAATGTGTTTTCTGTACATCGTTGCCATTCTTCGCTTCAAAATTCTTAAGTTTGTTAATCAAAAATTCGTTTAAGTTTTACAAAATAGAAAATTGATAATAAAACAAATTCCAATTTTCAAATTTGGTCTTCCACATGCCCATATTCGTAGAAGAATTACGTTATTCAAAATTCGGCGGCTCTATGTACCGTTGTTTTATCTCAATGCGAGAAATATACATACATTTATGCAAATTTTTATTATTTAATTTCTTTAAATATAATACAGGACGATAATACTTTGTGGCAACAGTTTGAAAAGTGATCCACCGTTTGTAGTAAATCGACGCAAAATCACAAAATGAAAACAATAGTCCTTCAGGAACAAAGCCCCTTTGGACTAATAATAATAAATAGCGACGAGGAATGGGTCGCATAAGAAAATTTCAAATTATAATGTCCATGGTTGAAGGCCGGGGAAGCAACCAAATGGTGACCAAAGAAGGACTGAGTGGGGGGGGCCGGAAAGTCTTACTGTGTGTTTGGTGGGATTGGAAGGGAATCCTTTACTATGAGCTGCTCTCCAGTGGCCAGACACTCAATTCGGACCTCTATTACCAGCAACTGGACAAATTGAAAGCAGTAATCGATCAAAAGAGGCCAGAACTGGCTAATAGCAGAAACATTGCTTTCCACCAGGACAATGCCAGACCTCGCACGGTCATGATGACCCAGCCAGAAGCTGAGTTAGCTTAGTTAGGAGGTTCTCATGCATACACCTTATAGTTGAGACCTGGTACCAAGCGATTATCATCTGTTTTTGTCTATGATAAACGTATTCAGTGGTGTAAAATTGGCCTCAAGAGAAGCATGTGAAAACTGGCTATGTCAGTTTTTTGCCACTGAGGACAAGTCATTTTGCAAAAGTGGCATAATGAAATTACCTTCTAAATGACGACGAGTTATCGAAAAAATAGGGGCATATTCAAGTCAAAGCGAATGATTGTAACCATATTAATAAAGCTTCAGGAATGAATGTAAAAAATATATTGCTTTTACCCAAGAGAGTAGCAATTAATGAGCGATTTGTATCGTTTAAAAGGTGCTACTTTGGTAGACGGTTGCACGGATTTTTGGCGAAATGTTCTTTGGCGAGCAATACGACTTATGGTAAACCTATTGCTCGACAAGTTATTTATGGTAACCGATACTTTGTTGTCATTTTATTTAAAAAATAATGCGTTTTATTATGCATAAATTCCGCGTTTTAAATACTATTTATGGCTTCTAAATATTAAAAATGAATTTAATTTTGCAATTTTATTTGAAATAAAAATTTTTTTGCTTATGATATTTTATATAATTTTATGTTGTGGATGATGTAATCAATGACGTCACCTTACTTTAAAAGTTATTGATTTTAATATCTATAAATTTATCATTAATGACTGTTAAATATTAAATTACAATTTAATTATGCATTTTTTTAAAATTATTTTATTATGTATGATTATTTAAATAATTTTAATTCTATGCGTGATGTAATCAGCTCCCTTATTTGTTACTGAATATTTGTGCATTACCGCGATATTTTTAAATTTTATTATTCATCTATTCATCTCTTCGAATTCCTTAGATTTCATAGCGAACGGATATGTTCTTTTCAAAGATTAATGTTGTTATTAATAAGTACCAAGAATTATTGGTATCGGGATCAAAAAATTGTCCTTTGAGACCTTATTTTGGCCAACCTGGTTTTCCTAACCAAAGATTTACTTCTAAATTGTTACAAGGGTCAGAGGAAATTTATTTTAAATTTTTAGAGGAAATCTCACTAATTGCTTCTTCAATGAAATGCGAGAAATATGCATCATAGATGAAGATCGTTAAAAGAGCCGATTCTGAGGACGGCCGTGTATGGTATTGTGGTCACGGTAAAATAAAAATTAGACATTCCAACTTTTTACCGGCAGTAAACTTCTAATTGCTGTCATTTTAGCTCTAGTGTACGAAGCGTTCTTATTTACTTATTTTAAAGTATTTGAATTTAAGTAATATTTTAATTCTTTTAAACGTTGGTATGATGGTTTTAATTCGATATTCAATTAAAGTATTTTAATCCAATTAAACGTTACCGCAATGTTTTATAGCGGTGTTTTTATTCTATTTCTTTGCTATTTGAAAGTAATAGTTTAATCTTACTTTAGTATTTTATACACGCAGTAAATGTATTTATTTACATTTGTCTGCCATCTTACAAAACAACGTTTTCAGCAAAAAATTACTCCACTATCTTTAATAATATTTATGTTTTTAAAGTTTTGAATACATAAAAACAGCATTTCGAATACCTAAAAACATTAAATGCATAAAAACAGCATTTTTTCAAGATGGCTGAGGATTGTAAAAACCGCGCCAATAATTGCGCCAAAGCAAATCGCCAAAAATCCGTGCAACCGTCTACCAAAGTAGCACCGTTTAAAAAACAGAAAACGTACGACAATTATTCTTATTTTTTAACATTTAAATTTACGCTTTTCTATATATCGCATTTTCCCATCACGCTTATTCGTCCATTCAAAACATTTACCGCAAATTTTAGTTATGAGCGTGTGAAGTTAATACTAATTCTTAAATTAACTTATAACCATTCTTAATTGCAACGTATGTCAAACAAATCGCGGCATGAATTTTCGCAATAAATTTAAATGTTGTCGCGAACACACTGATTCTCGCCGTAACCAAATATATTCCCGGATCTCATGTTCTCATGAATCCCTTTCATTTTATAATTTCGGTTACACTTCTTAGGCTATTTTTCATATTTAAAAAGTATATTTACATAAATTAAATTAGTAACAATCAGTACTATACCAATAGAACTTACGTGAAAATACATTGCAGATTATTCTATTCTACAATCCAAAGCTGAACTTTGAGCCTTAAATCCGAGAACTTTAAACCTGATTACAAAAAGAATTCATTCTACTTTTTGAGTTAAAAATCAGGCATTTTTGTTTGAAAATTTAAAACCTCGCTTTCACCTGCCAACTTTATTCGTCTTCAAAGCATGTTGCACGTTTGAACTTTATTAGTTTTAGATCCTTGAATTTTTTAAGCAAGAATACGATTTGCTCTTTTTAAATTACATTCCTGTGTAGCAACAAAAGTACAAACCAGTAAATGAGTTTCATTCGTTTGAAACGACTGCAAAAGAATTTTGTGTTAAAACAATTACTAAACTTGTAGAATAGTGTTTCGTAAGTCATATTAAGTCATTCATACCCACAAACAGTACCGATGCTTAAAAAATATTTATGAAGTTTAAAAGCGAATGACAAGACAACAAAAAGCATGATACATCAGAAAATCTGCGTACGCGAAATAGGTTTCAAACAACGCTGTCTAATTATATGGAAATTTAGATGTGATATAACTACGTGGATAGCATTGTCAAAATTTTATTCGTTTAAACAAACATCAGTTAAAGAAATGTGTAATATTTATACATTATTCTTTATACATTATTTATTATTTGTATCCCTACTTAGTGTATGCTAGACTTATAAAAGATTATCATGATTCCTAATGCTGAATTCTTAGTGTCAACGCCGCAAATTTTCGCGATGCTCACCCTATAAAATTTCCTTTTCTTACGGCTACAAAATGTATTGCTCTTTATAACTGAACTACTATTATCCTTTTATAGCATTTTCGTATTTTAGAGAATTACTAGCCAAATTAAATTTTTTCCAACTTGCATTGCTACTGAAAATATAAATTTAAAGCTGGTTGATAATAATGAACATCAATATACCATCGCTACTTAGAACAATCATTAGTGTGTCATCGTCAGCGAGCTATGGTTGATCCATTACGAACCATTATACCTCATCGATGCCAGACCATATAATCTAAACTTCCAAAGGGATAAATTATCAGCTGTTAACCTGATGAAGGAGAATTTGAGTAATATTGCTGCTCACAGAGTATAATGTCATGTAAATAATACAAATATGGAAGCAATAAACTGGAAATAACTGAATAAATAGAAATATCAACAGAGACAAAAATGTAACGATACATTAATTCTATGCACATCTCACCTTTGTATAGCAGTGATGAAATGTTCAGGTTCTTCTTAAGAGTTAAAACAAGACTGGAGGCACTGCTAGATTTACGAAATATGGAATTGGATGCTTTTATGCTTACACATTATTTGTTGCGCAGAGGACTGTGTACAAGTATTCTTTTCTGGAGTATTCCCTTCATCCTGAAACATAGACGCATGCTATAATTAGGCTTCGTGAAGACGAAACATGCCGTATTAGAATCACCAACTGCAATTAGGTGGTAATAATTTATTTTTATTTTCATTGGGAATATATGGAATTCTTTTCTAATCTGCGATCTTATTTTTTCCAATCCGGTGTTGCAATTTTTGCAGTATTAATGTAGGACAGGAAGATAAGTTCTCATAATTAATCATTTTATATTCAAGTTTACAAATAATATTTTTTGTCATATCGCTAAATTTAGAAGTAAAGAAAAGCAATTTATTTCTCAAATTACATGAAGTAAATTTCGTTTCGGAAAGCTATCATCGCTCGCACCTTCTTGACGAAAGTTGTTAAATCCTTTCAGAAAGTTACCTCAAGTAGAAAATCATCAATATGTATCCAAACCAGACAGCCTATTCAGTTGTGAGTGAAATCCAATGAAGACTACGATGTCGAATGACCTTCTGTCGCGAGAAAATAGAAAATAGAAAATACTATATCTAATAATTTCGCCAACTCCACTAAAACTGAAAATTGACACAATTTAAAACACCCAATTCAAACCTACAAGATTATCAGCTCACATGTTATCACATGCAATAATACGCTGTTTAGGAGATACTTTGTTATGAAACCATTATCATATATATTTGGAACGAAATTGTATGTATCATATATAAGTAAGCCATGAAATGATATCGATGCTTAATACATATTATATTAAAAATGTATCTGAAAGACAGCATGTTTCTTCAGTTCCGTATACTACTTCACAATCTGAAGTTTAGAAATCTTGTTTCTGACACGGCTAGTAAAACGCGAAGATTTACACCACATCTATGCTAGAAGAAACATCAAAATTGGCAAAACTGTTTAACTAAGAATTCCTTTGATTGAAATGCTGAAGATATAAAAGTTAAAGGAAGGCAAATCTCCATTCTTTGTGTAATCAAAAGAAATTGGCATGAGGTTTGAACTTTAAAATTGTCTTCTGGTGCATCACTAGATCATGTTGGTCAATGAACTATATAATAAGAGGGTAGATCCCAAAAAGGAATGTATAAGAAAACTAGATAAAATAAACAAATAAACAGGAACAGGGAAATAAACCGCAATGCTCCTCAATTACATCCTAATCACGGTGGCCAGCCTTCATAACAATTCAAAATGGTTTTTGGACAAATCTGTCTTGCTTCAAAAATATCAAGCCTATTTTGTCCGCCATGTTTGGGCTCTTTTCATATAATTCCATTCAAACTGAACTACATTCTACATTAGTAAATGGGTGTGATACCAATGTAAGTAAATAAATGTTTATTTAAATAAGAAATACACTCACTATTCCCATATGTATATAAACGTACTTAAAATCTGCAAGAAAATCTTCTAGAAAATGTAAAAATACTAAACAAAATTTTGTACAATTACACATAAGAAAATTATCATGTATCTATGCGACAATGTTATTGCACAGTGAAAGTATATGTAATATCCGAAAGTAAAAACTACGACTCTATCCTGCACAGGAGGATTCTGACGTAATACCAAAATACTTCTCCCAGAAGTCCTCCAGTAAGAGTGGCAGGTTAGAAATTATGCATCAGAGAAGACTTGAAATTGAGAACTTACCAATTAAGATTTACTAATTTACTTCTTTTTATGCAATTATTGGTTTTATATTAAATTGTACTGCAGTATCTGTAAAAAGGTGCCTGTGCTTACTTTGATTTACATGATTTACAAAAATGAGGGTAACGTGGTCATTTGCGGTGTAAATGGGTCGTATTAAGTATTCGTGTGCATATTGTAGTTCTCAATAATTATATGAAATTATACAACTTTAAAATGTCTTTCAACTTTAAAATGTCAACTTTAAAAATAAATGAGATATTGCTTAGACTAAATACTAGAGAAGAGAATATAACACAGATATAATAGAAGAGAGTAATATAGAAAACAGTCTAAAACGTTGTTACAATCTTGTTAGCCGCTACTTGGAACAAGAAAATTTGGTTTATAATATCATTTAGTGTATACACAAACAAATAGCACTGAATTAAAGAGAAGTATGAAAGAACTTTTAATGCTTCTCTTCTCTTCTAAGAATTTTTAATACTTTCTATATTCTTCTAATATAGGTTTTGAGTCTCTTTTATCAATGCTCCCTAGGCATTGATAAAAGACACTCAAAATCTGTATTATTCAACTGAAAAGAAAAAAAAATGTACTCCTTAAAAAGAAAAAATATCTGAAATATTTCAGATTTTAATGGTCGCCCCAAAAGGTTTGTTAAGATTTTTTACGCTCTCGCTGAGATTGCAGTGGACCAATCTGTTGTTACGCATACTCCTGCTAACACACTTTTTTTGTCTTTTTAGCTTTTTTATTAACATTGTTTTCTTCGCACTTATGACAAATACAAAATCACAAAAATTAAAAAAAGCAGCATATATTTAAAATTACGATGTAGTGTTGGTATAGATTTTTCAATTTTTTCTCAGTGCATCATATCAATGTTTAGTTTTAATAAGATGCCTTAAAAAACATTTTTTATGGTCATTTTAAGAATATTTTGTATTTTATCTTTATTCATTAAATATCATGTTACATAAAATTCTTACATATTTATGTGCCTGAAATTTATGTGATTTACATCACATATAATACTATTCACAAAATATTTAAAGCATTATAGCTATAAAACGTTCAAGAGACAGTCTCGTACGCTGGAAATAAAAATAATTTTTTCCTTTTAGAGTTGCTACTGCTCTCTTTCAAATCGTTCTGTTAGTAAGCAATTTATTAAATTTTACAAAATATAATAATAAATAAATAAATAATAAAAAACATATAAAGTCCTTCTAGTATTGACTGTATTTTTAATTACATAGATTATGTGTTAAATGCATTTTTGTAACTTAAATCGATTCGATTAAAAAGTACGAAACAAATGTTCTTAAAAACTGCATCTATTGCTTTCAGACAGCTTAGTTTCTTAATCCACAACAGACAAATTTAGTTTAAAAAATAAACATCTTATATTCTGCCGAATGGCAACAGACTCGAATGAAAATTGAAACTCCGTATTTTATCATGAATCGACGCAAAATTCCATTTCGGAACTAATAACTTCTTATGGGCTAAGAATGTTTTACAAGGAAGGCATTTTAAATAACCGTACGTATTTTAGCCTTTTAAGGCAGTAGATTGATTTAAATTCTAAAATTACCTACATGAAATATGTGAGGTGACAGTCTCTAATAATTCTCTAGAGACCCGGAATGCTAAAAGAGCACAATAAAATAATAAAATATTATAACTAAAATATATTTTAGACTTGAAGTCTAAAAGAAATTTAACACATAATTACTTCCTTTTCTCGTGAGCTAACGGAAATTCAAATTATATACATGTCACGATTTAAATACATTCCTAGTATCCTGTATCTGTGAATCTTATGACTATGTCTATTAAGATCAGAATATTGCAAAGCATTTATTGTAAGCTTTCTTCTGTCTTGCTTTCTTGAAGGAGAGCAAACTTTTCTTGAGTCTACAAGCTTTCACATTGGCAGTTTCAAAATTTGTTTATTTAAAAGTAGACTTATAGAAGAAATAATCCAATGATTTGTTTTTCTAATTTTAATAGAGAAACGTGTTTGAAGTATACAATGTCACTATTAATATTTACAACAAAATTCTGACATCTGTGAGATATATTATACCAATAAAGTAACGTAATTTAAGAAATGCCAGTATTGCAGCCAATGTAGAGGGGAGACGAAAGAGTAAAACACAGAGGATACTGTGATCTAATAATGCGGTTCTGAACTAAAATATATATCGATGCTACCACTGACGATTTTACTAAAAATTCATATTTCTTCGAGTTGTTTCAGTATTGCAGCCCATGAACGATATATAAAACGGAGAAATAGATCCTGCCTAATAGTTTCCATTGCAGATATTAAAGTTCCTCTGTAGGTGGATTTTTCCTATGTGCGTAGTGTTCGCAAATGCAGTCAGTCGCCATTGCAAAATATATGAGTTCCCATATAGCTAAAAGTATATTTCTAGTTCTGAGATGCTTGATAATACTCTAGCTTCTCTTAATTAAGGAGCTGTCAGACGGTTCGTTAATAACTCGCATGTAGTGTGATTATCCCCACATTTAAACCAAAAAGGAATATCACGTTAATATATCACATGAAAAGTAATGAATTTGTATTAAGATTTGTATACAGACAGTACTAATAATTGAGTAAGTAATTTTGAAGTACTTATTTCTATTTTTTGAATAATAAGTTAAAATTTTTTAAATTATTTTGTGAGGAAAATATCGATGCATCTTTTGTCAAACGAATCATAATGGAGTACATGGGCTGGCACAAGACGTAAAGGAGACATTCTGATATGGCAGTATGCCAAAATGATTTTTTTTTTTTTTTGTTTGTTTGTTGTTGTTGTTGTTGTTGTTGTCCGTAGAGGTGTTTTTTTTTTTTTTTTTTTTTTTTTTTTTTTTTTAAAGCTTTTAAAACTAAAAGTTTCCAAAATGAGCATCTATATTCTACTAACTAGTAAATTACGTACCCCTTTTTTTCATGTCGTATAAAACAGATGATGAATTAGGTGTTCTTCCATATGAGCATGTGCAAAATATATTAAAACCTGTCATGGCGGTTCTAAGCTGATTACTTTTTGTACATTCAAGAGATTAACGTATAAATTAGTGATATATTTTAAGATTATAAGCATGAAAATTCTGTTAGTAACGTTATAAGGTATTTCTCCTACGTGCCTCTAACGTGCCTTCGTGGTGTAACGGTAGCACGCTGGGCCGGTATTCCAGAGGTCCGTGGTTCAATTCCCGGCGAATGCGGTTGCATATTTTTCATCTTTTCTGCTTCCAATTAACCTAATGACTTTACAACGTGATGTCTATGCTTAACTTACTTAGTCTTTCATATCATGCAATTTTACCATGCCGTAGTGGACTTCAACACGAGATCCCTACTATTTGAGTCTACCATTGTGAAGTCAAAAAAATTTCACTAGATTAGGAAACTCCTGCCTTTAAAGAATTTCCCACAGCTGAGTGTTCTTCTCCAAAGTTATATTATTTTGTAACTGATAATGCATCTTCTATATTCATATAAGTATATTTCTATATTCATATAGTATATTTGTATATTCATATAAGTTAATTTTGGCATTTGTAAGAATAATCCTAATTATTATGCAATTATAAAAATATAAAACATTGATTCTTAAAACCCATACGGTATTGAATTATTTTTCTAAACAGTTTGAGTCGCTCTGAATGAATTATTTAGCCTCATTTATAAAACATTTCTTCAATTCTATTTTAAAAACTTCTTTAAAATTTAAAACCCATGTGCAGAAATGGGCCCTATCGTTGTCATATCTTTATTAACTTGATGATATCTACAGATTTTCCTTTTACTGCTTATGACTAATTACAGTACATAATTTAAATATCTATTGTTTGCCAATTCAAATATTTTGCTTTCATTCTGCGAGTATTCTATACTTAAGCTTGTTTTACAAGTGGAATTTTACTTTCATTTGAAAATTGTTACTGGGAGAAAATTGATACTACCTGCATAAAATAAAGTGATCAGTTTTTCCTTCAAGATAAAGTGGTTAGCTTTCCAAAAGAACATTTCAGTTACTCAAAATTGTTATAAAACAAAGCAATACTTTTTTACTTAAAAGGATTCACATACGAAATTTTCATTTCGCTTCATGAAATAATGACAGAAAAATGTATTTGGTACTCAAAAATCTGTACATCCTAAATCTCTTTCGCCTGTTTTATTGTATTTTACGACACTAAGATTTTCTTCAAGAATTCATAGTTTTCTTCTGCCATCTACTTAAACTGTTGTTCAGTTCATCAATATACTTCATGATTATCATATAGATTTTAGATATATCAACGTATACATAATTTTCAGTTACCGTCGTATACTTGTTATCAAAATGTCTACTTTATTGCTGCTTGTCCTCCTATTAAACACAAGTTGCATGAGTCATATTACATATTTAAAGCAAACGTGTTTCTTCGGAAATAGAAAAAAAAATCAATCTAATTCATTTCAGTATTATACTTGGATTATTGAATACTTTTTATCTCTTCTACATCAAAAAATAATTTAGTGTTTTTTTTAGTCCAAAGGGGCTTTGTCCTTGAAGGACTTAAAAATGTTTTCGTTTTGCGATTTTGCGTTGGTTGACTGTAAATATCCGTTTCAGGTTTCTTAAACTGTTGCCACCAAATGTTAGAGTCCTGTGTTATATTTGAAGAAATTAAATAATGAAAAATCTGCATAAATGTATGTATATTTCTTGCATTGTGATAAAACAACGGTACATAGAGCCACCGAATTTTGAATGACGTAATCTTACTGCGAATATGGGCATGTGGAAGCCCAAATTTGAAATTTGGAATTTGTTTTGTTATTGATTTCCTATTTTGTAAAATTTTAACGAATTTTTGATTAACAGTCTCAAGTATTTCAAAGAGAGCAATGGTAACGTTGTACAGAAAAACTTTTATCTCTAGCGCGCGAGACTCCGTATCGGAAATTCTAAAGACATGCTTAATTTAAAACTATTTTGCAATATTGCTCTTGAACTGAATTTTATGGTTTAAGTACGAAGAACGTAATATTTCATAAATAAATATAGCATACAAAATGTTAAAAAAAGGCCCCTTTGGACGTAATTTAAAATATGAGACCTTTCAGATTTCTTTTCTTTTTTTTTTAAATTAGACTTATCTTTGTGTTTTTAAAATGATTTTCCAAGATTTAAAATAATTTCCATTTTTTCAAGTACGAAATTCTGTTTTAATTTAAAAAATAAACTCATTCATAAACCTCTTTTCTATCGCTTGCGTAAACTCCCTAAAACATAAGTACCTAGAATTTGAATATTTAAACATTCTAATGATCCAACGAAGTGTATACTGATCTCGGTAAAATATCTCCATTAATACATACAGCAACACTAGCAGAACTGATGTCTGCAATTTTGAAGCGCTAGACCATTTTCAGGGAAGGGGGAAGGTCCGTTGTACCAAAATCTACTCATTAGTCACATGGCTTTAAAATCTCCAAATGAAGAGCCAGTCTCTGATTTAAAGAAATGATTGCATTAAGAATATTAGTTACAGCAGTTGCATTAAATGAAGTTGAGATAACTTGATTCAGCACAAAGGCAACTATAAATCTCTACAGTTGATCATTTGTTACATATTCCCAGTGATTCTGAAAATTTTAAAACTCTTATCTTATAAATATTTCGAGTTCTGGAATTGCAACACCCTTTGCTTCGTAATTTCAGATTTTGCATTTATTACATTTTCAATTTATAACTAGTACTTTTCGGCATCCTGAATAAATAGCTGAAAATTAAAAACCTGAATGAACACTATTGGAAAAAACATTGAACACTATTGTAATATTTTTTAGAAACACAACCATGTACTTCCGCCAGAAATCTGCCCATCAGATCAGGATTTTCACTCTTTTTTCAATAACAAAATGAAATACAACGAATTTTCTCGCGAAGTGAGTGTACTTATCACTTATTTCTCCCTTCGGGGTACACTTTACTATATCCTTACTAACATTTCGTGATAACTTAGCATTAATAACATATTACTATACTTGGCGCTTCTTGCGCGATAGCTGTAGCGATACATTACATTAAATCAAAGCATTTGGCGTCTTCCAGTAGTATTTCTGCATATTTATTCATAATGCTGTCTGTAGTTTATGGAGAATAGCGAGAGATTATTATCAGCGACCCTGACATTTAGCAGTACAAGAAAAATAACGGACAGCCTTTTGTTGGCACTGGTAAACATCATATTTATTGCATTCAAACTGGTTTGCTAACTTGTTCCAGGAGACAGAGTTCACAAGGTGTTAAATACTCGTCTGGTCCATATTTCGCATTTCTGATGAACGAATGGCAGAATAAATTTTATAACATTCAAGCACGAAAGTAAAGAATTGCATACTTGGAATTCTTGCAAATGTAAAAACATGCAATTTTATCTTCCAATTTGCTAGATCATAATTTAGTTATTTTAAATGTTACTCTTTCCCCAATTCTCAAATTAACGTTATAGGTCTTCTTTTCTAAGCCCAACTGAGAATATAGGAAACTTTTTAAATATATTTTCTATTCCAAACAACTTATTTTCAACAAATAAGTACATTATTTGCTTCAGTTAAAAAATTTCTTTTCAGTGACCTAGTAGCCATCGTAAATCCAAATTCCAGTTCTAAAAGCTTAATCTTTTATCAATCTTATATCTAACCAATTATCTTTCTTCAATCCGTGGATCGAAGTTTTGTGCATAATCCATAGCTGCAATTAATGCTAAAGTGTAGATACAATCCTGGTCTATCTTCACCATCTTTTCACAAAAACGATTTTTTTATTTCCCTTCATTTTAGGTTTTACGGTAATGTAACACTGTAGCTTTTACTCAGTGCAATGTTTAACAATTTGCTGTGTGTGGTTGTTAGAAATTCTTTGCAATTAGTATTCATTTATTGCTTTATCTCATATGTTTAGATATTTTCTTTATCATATTTATCTCCAAGGTTTTCATGATGAAAATGTAATGTAAAATCTCCCTTAAATTTAATGTAAGATAAGTTTTCGCGATTAAAAGTCACATTACTTACTGATTATATAAACGTTTACATCTTGGGAGGGGGACAACCTGGGAACACAGCGTGCTGTTGACATATTTTACTCGGGGAGGGAGGCTCACCTTCCTTCCCTGTGTTACGTGCCACTCAGGGGCGTGGAAGCACAGAAAAACTTTAAATTGAATTGAAACATTTAGAGCATTCAACATTTTTTGCGGGATGACTGAATTCTGTTTAGGAAAATAAATGTACATGCAACGATACCTCGATTTGTGTGTCCAATAAAGGCCGCATACACTTTAAAAAGGAGATTTCTACTTCACAATATATTAAAATGACCAAAGAATTATCTTAATGATTCATACTTTTTGAGAAAATTGCAAAAGAAAATTACTGCATCATACCTTGCATATGAACAACCATAGGGGAGAAAGACAGGCCAAAATGGCACACCACCTGCATCTTACCCGGTGCACGGATAGCAAGCGTATATGGAAACATGAAAACGGCACAACAAATGAGAATAAAATAAACGCGTATTTTAGTAATCATTACGCTGCAAAAAGGGAGATTTTAGTTAATAAGAAATTGAAAATAAGTTGAATTTCTGTTATGAAAAGCTCTCATTTGGCTTATATTACAAAAAAGGTGGCGTATGGAAGTTAACGAATTGTAGGAAATCTTTCTCATGGTGTTAAGATATTCTGTTCGTGAATATTGTGACATGTACTTTATTTATGGTCACCATTATGGTAATGTTTTATGAAATGGGATGGGAATATGCTCATCACTGTCTATCACGGTGTCATCTTGATCGCAGTGTCATCTATAAATGCCAGCGGCCGAGCGGTAAAGTCGCTGAACACTGGTAGTTCGGTCCGAGGTTCGAATCCCGCGAACGGGCTGGCTGCATGGGCGTTTTCGTGGTTTTCCCCATGTGTGACGGGTATACGAGTCAGTTTCCCTTAGAAAGTCCTCCACGAAGGCATCCCTTCTCTTAGGCAGATAGCCCTCGAGGCTTTGCCATAATCACACACACACACACATCTATAAAGGGGTAACTGACTGTCAAATGGGAAACTTTCACCTGACAGAAATTAATGGCAGAATCCATTAATCCATAGCGATCTTGCTCCATCATTGGAAGATGTAATATTGTGATGGGTAAAGCAGATTCAGATTTTAGTACACGTGCACTAGGCAGTATTTCAATAAAAGTAGAAGTACTGTGTATTTTATATTGCGTACAGAGAAGCTGTATCCATCTCACTACAAAGGCGTTAGAATCTGTACCCAGACGTATTCAATGAAGCATTAATTTTATGAATGGTTATCGCAAAAAACGAAACTGTAATGCTTTCAAATACCTCGTGAACGGATGATGCATGTTTCATACTTGGATCTTCAACAATCATAACTGCCATGTGTAGTCATAGTTCAATCCTCAAGCAATCCTATAGCAGATAAGTCAGATCGACTAATCTGTAAGTATGAGAATCTATAAAGTGGGCAATGATATTAGTGAACCGTATCTTCTCCTCATTTGCTTACGGGACATTCATACGTTTTACTTCCAAACAATGTACTAACTGATCATTATCGGTAGTACATGATCTGTAATTCTAGTATGAAGTAACATTGGCATATTTCAATTGCCCTGTGCGTGATTTGTTGGATGTGGAATACCCGGCTGCTAGATTTGACCTAGGGATTCGGCTGTCTGACAGCCATAATGGGCAGATCTTACCCCTTTGAAATTCTTTCTGTGGAACGATCTGAAGAAAAAAGTATATTAAATATCCACTTTCAATTAAAATAAATTTATATGCTTGTTCTTATGCTGCATTCTCTTTTGTTAACACCACGCTGTTTTGTCATCTTCTGTAAATTATTCTTCTCCGCATACAAGTAACCCGTAATGGCCATTCCGAAAGCGTTCTGCCATAAGATCGATATACAATATGCATATAAAAGTCCATACGTACAAACAATCTAACCTCGGTGATACAATTTGTTGATCATTCATTAAACAAAATATATTTAAATAACTAAAAGAAAATACTTAGTAAATATGTACATGTATGTGTATGTATTTATCGTAATATATATACAGATGGAAGACAAAATAATACGAACATCTGTGAAATAATGGAAAATCTTTATTAATGGGGCGTTGGACCACCCTTTGACTGAAGTACAGATTGAACGCGACGTGGGATAGATGCATAAAGGTCATGGACAATATTTAAAGGAATATTAAGGCATTCTTTCTGCAGAGCGGTTTCTAATTCCGAAAGTCCGGATGGAGGTGGAAATCGGGAACGAAGTTTGAATTCCAAATATGCCCATAAATGTTCAATAATATTCAATTCCGGAGACTGAGGGGGCCAAGCGAGATGTTCAATTGCATCGTCATGCTCTTCGAACCATTCTAGAACACACCTAGCAGTGTGGATAGGGGCGTTGTCGTCTTGAAAAATCGGTCGCTCCCCAGGGAATACAGTCTGGACAAACGGATGGACATAATCCCCTAAAATGCTGAGATAGTAATGTAATCCTCCTATGCAGAATAACAAGTGTCCCAAGACCTCGCCAAGATATCGCACCCCATACCATAATGGCGCCACACCCATGCTTCACAGTCGGCAAAGAGGCAGTCAGGATGAAACGCTTCTTTGGGCGTACTCCAGGCATAAAGGCTTCCGGTCGTCTGAATTGGAGTGAATGACGATTCATCTGACCATATTACCTGCTGCCATTGCTATGGGGGCCAGCCTTTGTGATCTATGCACCATTGGCGTCGCATTAGTTGCTGTCACCAAGGGTTAACGAATTGTAACTCTGCCATAAATGTTAGCAGCATGAAGTTCCCTTTTGACAGTTTTTGTTGAAATGGGGTCATAGAGATGACTGTTCGTTTCGGATGTTATCTCGGATAAAGATTGCTTGTGCTTTCGCGCTACTATGGGCTTCAAGACCCGTCTATCCCTATCAGCCAGCTCTGACTTTCGGTCACTGTTGTGTTTTGAAGACGTCGTCTTACCCTCTTTCGTGTACGCTGTCATAACGGCTGATACCATACTCCTTGCACATCCCACAAGGTTTGCTATTTCTGCAACCGATGCTCCACTTAAACGCTCTCCAACTATCATTCCTCTTTGGAACTCTGACAGGTCTAACATTTCAACTTCTCACAGACAGTTCGATCGAAGCATGCAACGCAGGTGACTGCTGTTGAGAGACTGATACCTTCCTCTTCACCCTGACTAGGTGGCCGACTTCTGTGGCAGGTGCCGTGGCTGTACTGCAGGTGTAAAATACGTCATACTTTTTCATAGGTGTTCGTATTATTTTGTCCTTTATCTGTATATATTTACCGTGGTATCAAGGTTTAAGTGAAGTGTGCATATGATTGTTATTTTAAACACACAATGCAACGAGGTAGTTAATGGAAATTTGTTTTGTGTGATAAACAATCATTTAAATACTAAACCTTTAAAAAATTATTAATTAGATTTTAAATTGCGCCCAACGGCTTTCTTTCCTTTTACAGGCACATAAACATTTCCACAGCATTTGGGCTAACGCCACATTGCGCTAAAAATATATTTAAAAACAGCATATCACTAGAATTTCCGATAGACAATCTCGTGCGCTGGAGATAAAAATATTTTTTTCATACAGTGTTGTTATTGCTCGCTTTGAAATTGCTGATTTTATTAATCTTCGTTAAGATTGTACAAAATATGAAATAGACAATAAAACAAATTACAAATTCGAGCCTGCTCTGGTGGAGAATTATGTTTTTCAGAATTTGACGAGAAACTTAATGGCGCAACAACCCTTAGTGAGCCATGGCTTGCAACGTCCTGATATTTGCTTTCTTGACCGTGGGCCCCGGGGTGCAGGAACCTTGAATAAAAGTCATCTTGTCGCAAGACCCCCCTGTGTTTAGTCCTCAAGCTAACTTGGTGCTCATTTTGTCTACCCATTCAGGGGATGAAAGGCTGAGTAAACCTTGTCCAGCCCGAGGATCGAATCCTGGGCCTGTTTTGCTGCTGCGCCACCGGGCCTCTTCTTCATTATTTAGTTTCTTTAAATACAATCTAGGTTGATAATATTTGGTGGCAATAATTTGAAAAGGGATTTGGACATTTAAATTGATTCGACGCAAAACGCCGTTTCCAGACTAATATAGTCCTTCTGGGCTAAACGTCCATTTGGGCTTTAAAAATTACATTTTTCCCTCCGACATTCCTTAATTACTTTAGAAACTACTACGTTCTTCATATTTTATTCCATATTTAATTAAAAGGTCTTTTGTGTTGGTCTCTAGTCCAGAAAGAGCATCGACTTACGTGATTTGTTATATTTCCTCCTCAATATTAACAACAGAAGCTCTCTTCCTTCATTTTCGTAACATATCTTCGAAAATTATTAAAGGAATATTGGTGACTACATAATTTGATAATTAACGTATATGTGAAATTTCATTCAACCCATCAAATGTATCTTCATAGTTATTCACATTTTCTAGCCTTTCCTTCTCTAATGTAAATAGTGAAAAAGATAAAGAAAGTTGATATAGGCTTTTCTGGTTTCAGCAAACTGACCCAGCTCACAATCAGAAAATTTAATCTTTAATTGTAAGGAATTATGGCTTTCTCTCGCTTTTGTAGTGGAAGTTTTAGCAAGCTCAACCAGCAAATGAATAGGATCCGTGACTCAGATCTCGAGTAGCTGATTTTTCACCTGTTTCGTGGTTTAAGAAAATCCAGCGCCTCTAAAAAGTATTCAAAAAAAGAAAAATTTCGAAATTAATAACTGATTGATTCGGATAATATATTCGTTACATGAAAATAAAATATTTGTTACATTAAGAATTTTTAATTTAATATTCTTCATTGCGTAACCTGAATAAACTTACCAAAGCAAGAAAAAAAACCTCACATCCACATATGTTAAACAGGAATCGACAATGTTATACAGGTATTTTATATTTCAAAAATCTAATCCTAATCTAAATCTAAAATATGATTCTAATCTAATTCTTCGTACAACCTAATTCTTCTCCCACCAAAATTTCAGTCTTGTGTGTACATTTTCGTAATACTAATGTATGATAAACAATCGCCTAGCACACTATAATCGGTAGAGTTTTTCTCACAATTAAAATTTAATAATTCCTACCTGTTCATATTTTTCTAAATTAGGAAAATTTTAGTAATAATTGATCAAAAAATTTTTACAATAGGTTTAATCATACCTTTCTTACAGAGCTTAAGTGATGTCTCCCTCTCTACAAAAATAACTGGATATTAAGAAAATAAAGAGGAAGTCATCTGAAAGCGTAAAATGCATTACACTGGAAACAAGCTTTGAACTTTTATCATAATATTCTAAAACTACATTTCCATTTGTATTCAGTCTTCATGATTAATGTGTAAGGCATATTTTAATTTTATAAACAGTTATTTTAATTTAATTGTGCTTTCCTATCTTGCCTTGTTTCAACTTACAACTCCTTACCAGAGTTTTTTGAATCGCGTTGAATGCAAATGAGTAAAAATTAGTATTAAAGGAAAGTTTAGTTACTTCGTGAGAGAGAGCTTAAGTAGCGCGCGTTTGCCTTTGGGCTAAGTCTCTCTAAGCTACTGTTTCGCTCGGCTGTATATTACGTGCCTTTTGATAGTTCGCGGGCTAGTTTAAATCTAAGGGCCAACTATGTTAGAATTGTATTAGCTCCGACTATATCTCTTAGTTAGTTATAGTTAGTTCCTATTTCTTATTTTTGAATTTAAGCCCAAGGGGAGGTTTTGTTGTAAGCCCGAAGGAAGGGGCCGACTGTTTATCTTATTTTGAGTGAATAATGGGTAATTAACACTTTTTGAGTTTACGATCACTGTTATTTGAACTAAGCGGTAATTCGCTTAACAGTTCACTAGGTTATATTTAATTTAGCAGAATAAGAGTGAGGAACTCTATAAATTAATTCAACGAATACGTGGTGGCAACACTCCATTTTTATAGATGAATTTCTACAGTGATATTAAGTAATGCTAATACTGAAACAGACTCTTGATTCAAACTCGCAACGTATCGTATACCTTTTCCTTGTCTATCTATACTTTTATAATATTTTCCTTAACAATAGCTGTTATTTATTTACAGAAATTGAAATGAATATGCTGCATTAAAAATGGTAACGCAATAATTTTTAATATATTTAAAAGGAAATAAAGCATACACAGTAACTGCATTAGAATATATATTGAAAAAAAAATTACGTTATTTTTAGTAAATTCGTTAATTAAATTTACACTCATTATAGATATCATCATCATGTCCGAAAAGATAGCGAACATTCGCGTCATTGCTACGACCTGGCTTTAAAACAAAAAACAAAACAAAACAAAAAAAAAAAAAAAAAAAATGATGAATATCTAGTTCTATTTATTCAGCGAACAATTTCCTTGGATATCATGTACGAAACACGATGTCAATCAAATCTCAATCTGGGACCTTGAAAACATGAATACATTTTTCTTCGATATCCTGTTTCATTAAGGAAACTATCACAGAAAATGTTATTCATAAAAAAGACTTCGTTCTGATTTCTGATATCCTACTTTTATAAACTCTTTGAGTAAACATACAGCTATTGGGGATTTCCATGATTTTTACTGAGAGTAAAATTACCTGCATTTCATTATTTCATAATGCTTATGATTTATTTCCTTCCCTTTCGTTTATGGTTTATATATCTTACTTTTACAACAGTTCATCACATACTTGTAATCTGAAGCAAATATACCAAAAAGAACGGAAATTTAATTTGACAAGCTATTTCATGTTATTGTTATGTTAGTTTTATTAACAGTTAAATTTTAAGTTAAAGTTCCTTTCCTGTCGATTCTTAACTTACTACTTCCGGACAGAACGTAGTTTTAGAATCACGTCTGAATACATAATGAGAAAGAGCGGATTTAACCGCGAAGTTCTTCGGTCTTAGTGAGAGAGTTACCAGGTATTCTGCCTGCACGCGTCCGCCTTTTTAGGCTAATCTTTCGTAAGCTATTACTACGCTCGGTCGTACTTTAGGCCCTTGATAGCTTCGCAATCTATTAACTTTAAGGGGCCAACTCTGGTAGAATCTTGATAGCTTCGGCTATATCTCTTTTAGTTTAGATTTCTTTTAGTTAAATTCTTAGTCTCTTTAGTTTAAGCCCAAGTGTCGGCTTTTATTGTACACTCCAAGACGGAGTTCTGTTAAATCTTATTTGAATAATAAAGGGTTATTTACCCTTCCATGTTGTTGTTTCCTGTCACACGAACTCAAGTGATTATTCGCTTATCAGTTCTTAAGATTCTTCACGTTCAACAGTAACCCAGCATTTACAAAGTGAGGAACTCTACAGTGGCGCCAGAACTAAAAGGGTGTTGGATGATGATTCCCCTCACCCAGGATTTGACGCTTGGGTCCCCTAAAAACCCCCAGTCGCCCTTTAAAAGGGGGAGTATATAAGGTATTTCTCCCGCCTTCCTAGCGTGGCTTCCTGGTAAGTGGTCAGCACACTGGGCCGGTATTCCAGAGGTCCCTGGTTTGATTCCCGGCGAAGGCGTTGCTAATTTTTCACCTCTCCGGCTTTTCCAATTATCCTAATGTGTCTACAGTTAAAATGTTGCTTAAACTGCGTGAGCATGCAAATTACGCAGGCACAGGTTTGGAAAGTGCTAGAAAATATTCCATCACTAATGTTGATGGGGAATAAATTAAAAGAAAATATAAGTTTTACTTTTAAAACTATAACTATAAATACTACTTTTAAATGTAATTAAATCATCAGTGTTTAATACAACTAAACTTCTTGCATATTTGCGCAATTTACGCTGATTTTTGTTGCTTTAGTATGTTTAAATTAAAATCTCACTGACATTTAAGATAATACCGAAACATTTTAAACTTTATGATATATTTATTTCATACACATTTGTTTTTTTCAAATCAATTTTCAGTTACCGTAAAATCGCAAAACTCACCAGGCTCGATGTTAAAATATACTCAGCAGAAAAATTAATGAATTGATTGGAAGAAATTGAACAAAGAAAGTTGTACGCAGCGCCTTGAAAGGAATAACTAAAGAAATAAAGAATAAATCGATAAATTTTAGGGTAGTTTCTCAGATTATAGTATATCTTCTTCCTATTGAATAAATTTCGTGCTATGAGCATTTGTATTACATGTAAAATTATTTCTGGCGTATACAAGGATTAAACATGGAATTCTGGAGATTTACAGATGTCAATTAAATATCATATTTTTCAATATTAATATCAGCAGATTTGATTGAAACATTCCTTTCATTTTCCGTACAAATCCATGCACTAACATTTCTAGTATACTACGCTATCCGGTAATAATAACACGCCTCGAAGGCTTTTTAGATAAGAAACCTTTTGTTTTCACCTATTATATGATCTTACCTACATAAAGACTCCGCATTTATGACATGTTCCTTGATTTATTAGGTATAATTTAATGTGAAACGTATCTACCTCGATAGCAATCATATGTTCTTATTTCAGATTTATGTGTTTTTCATGGTTACTTTTCTTTTTTACTCTCATAGTTATTTTCTGTTGACTTGGTAGTGATTTGACTGTTGACTAGATAGTAGTACATATTCGAGACAGACATTTTCTCCGAAATTTGAACTCACCAGCCATAATTTGGATTCAAGTACTTTTTTTTCGGGGGAGGGGGGACGCTGAACTTTCCTGTTATTGTTCCGTTCGTGTGTACTAACTTCTTGCTTATATTTGGCTAGTTATTCCACATTTTACGAAGTCATTTTTATTCATTTTGCTGTTGTATGCTTGTATAATTCTTGTTTAAATCTACAACTAATACTTAATTTAAATTTTTTCTCTTGCAGATATGCGAGAGAACATAAGAGCAAAATAAAATAAAATTCAGTATACAGAGAAAATAATTAGATTTAATTCGAAGATAAAAATCTCTCCTGGAAAAAATAGAGTTTAATTTCGTAATAAAAAACTTCACTACAGACAATGAATCCTCTCATTTTTTAAATCTCTATTTTAAAAGATAGCTACAGTTAAAAGGTTGAATTATGAAACTGTGACGTTTATATTAAGTTTCTAGCTAACTTTAAAGTGATTCTTTCCAGCCCGTCCTAATTTTAAAAGCAAAAGTGTTTCCTCCAAAAGAAAAATTACAAAATAGCCAGAAAGTTGGCAGGCATATTAAGAAAGTATTAACTTAAATCGGAAGAGACGCTTTTCGGAGCAAAATAAATCCTGAAAAAGCAACTGTTTGCTCATCGGAATTCGGACCATGAATTTTTAGATTGCTACCTGGATATGCTAATCCTTTACTCCCTGACATCACGAGCAGACGAATGCCATAATTTTTATACGAATTGCTTGAATGACTTTAGTCATCGTTAGCGCTGCAGCGATGCCATCTAGCATCGCTACAGCGCTAACGATCTAAAGGTGAGGAAGCTTTCAAGAAGGGATATGCACAAATTAATTTAAAAATAGAATCTAAATTAAATGAGAATTAATTAAAAAAGAAATGGATATTAAAACATGTGAAAATGAGCAATATAATTTTAAAATTTTCGTTAAAGCTGATACGTAATTAAAACGAATAAGAATCGAATATAGTCTGTAACTTACAAAACAATAGACAATAAATTTGTGATGACGTCAGAGATCATGTGACCATACATAAATAGTATGCTCACATGACCTCTGACGTACTGAGCATACATAACTAGTTTGACGTCACAAAATTCACGGGATCTCTGATGTCATTTGCGACTTTTTGAGTCTTCTTTTGCTACTTTAGTTGAAAATTTTCTGGCATCACTGAAAAAGCTGTAAGGTCGTTTTGTAATTGAATGTTGATGTTGTCTACAGTTACAATATTACCAGGCGCTCAAAAATAAGGAATACGATTTTCAGCCAATTTAAGTTAATTGTGAATTAATAATTGCCCATCTAGATCTTAGTTTTCCTACGATCTATACAATTATATTTTCAATTGCATCTAAACTACTATTGCTAATTTTGTAATTAGTGTCTAACGAATTTTAAAAAATCGTGAAATTCCTGGCATGGGATTTAAACCTAGTTAATTTAGGATAATTACGAATTAGATTTAACAATTTAGCTGAGGCTCGAGTTTTCTGTTCATTTAAGGATTTCTCCTAAATTATGAACTAGCAGGAAAGAATGATACGTGCTTATAAATTAGGCAAATACCAATTATAAAATAGCTACTATTTTTTAATAAGAAGTTTATAAATATGCTATCAAAATAGACAATTGTAGTACAAAACTACATGATTCAAAAGTAAAATGAGATTAGAATGCAGAATCTGGATGATAATATTTGAAATGTGGGCATTAATGAGTGTGTTTAGAAGAGTTTAAAATAATAATTCTTTGCCAAATATAGTATAGTAAGCTACTTAAATGGTATTTATTCGAAAACCGTATATATTAAAACAAGAAAGAATAAAGAGAAAGGAGAAAAAACAAAAACGAATGAGTTAAGAAGAAGTTTTCTTGGATTATACAGTTTTTCATTTAGCCAATATAATTTAGAAAACAAAAAATATGTAGTTTTTTACACATTTCATGTATTCTCAAATACAATACAGTTTTTAGTTAATATTATCAAAGCAACTATTTAAAATTTATTATTATAAATAAAAAATTCCTTATAAACAAAACGAGTCAGAAACAAAGCTAATATTTTTTTCCGTTTATATTTTTTCTATTAGAAGTGTTATCGAAAATATCCTCTGTAATTATAGAACAAAGAATCTAAATGTTGCCTTGTAATTACCGATATTGCATATAAACTAATTACAAGCATGAGGAATAGAGCCAGTTTATTAATCTTGAAAATATGTAAACCGATTTTCTTTCATCTTATTTAGTGATCGTTAAAATATTCTGAAAATATTATTTCATAATTATGAAAGAGAAAAAGTTTTAAATAGTTGCACATACCTGCTCAGTGTTTAAAAGTCATTTCTGGGGGCAGTTATGTTATTAATACTCGACCAGATACCCCATTAAAAGATATGTTGATAACCAAAGAAAATATACTTATTCGCACTGATCTTATTAAAATCAAATATATAATATATAATAGATTCTTACGGCCTATAATGTCAAATTATATTAAGAACTGGATTATGTTACTTCTGGAACCAGCTTTGAATACAGAACATGGTATTTAAATGTATAATTAAAAACATTTTGCAGTTTATTTAAAATAGGGTAATTAGAAACTTGCTCATTTAATAGTTATATATGCTTTGTGGTCTTAGAAATATTTCTTAAACTTGCTGTTCTAAGTGACACCCGTTAAGGAAATTAATCACTCTCTTCAAATATACAGACAAGGTAACTACTCTAATTTATGTGTCTGTGCATGTACCCATATCAATGAGCGTTGTAAAATATTCAATGTTTATTGCAGTTTTCTACATCGCAATCAATAACAACTGTAAGGAAAGACGTAACTTCTTCGTGATTCACAAAAAGTCACAGATATAATTATAACAGTATTACGAAAATTATCAGTATCTTTAAAATTCCAGAACGTCAAACATTTAGCAACATCAACCCCATATTTAGAATATTCTAGACTGAGCCGCTTACGCCCTAACTATGCAGATGCAGACAGCCAATGGTAAATCCCTCTAGAGAGTTGCGTTTTGTGTTGAATTAAGCTCTTGAAACTTCTTGGTATTCATAAATTAAATGGTTTTTTTCCCAAAGAATAATGAAAGCATTTCTCACTTTGGAATTCTTCCTTTTCCTGATATGTTTTTGCTATATACTGTAAATTTTTTTCCTCTTTTGTTGTATATCTCAGATATCTGCTTTAATAAGCCGCTTAACTAAATGAAGTCGGTATTTATTTCGTTTTCTGACATTACTATTATGTTTGGGTTATATAAGACTGAGTGTTTGATCATTACAGAGTAATTTTTTCTAATACTTCAAAGCTGCATAATAATGCGATTTCCCAAGCCAAAACATCACACTTCTCTCCTTTTTATTCTGAAGGCAGGAACGAATCATATATAATAAAAATTACGTTCAGCAACTTTCAAGCCGGTTTAAGCCGGTTATATTAAGCCGGTTTTTCAAATTTTCTCTTTTCAGATAAAGAAGATTCTTTATGTTCTATCATTTGGTCACATAACGTAATCAAATTGAACACAATTTAACGAAAAAGTGACCAATTTTAGATAATTTTTAGCTATGCTATATAGTCTGCCAAATCATTCTTTAACATTTTTCCCTAACGGATAGAAACTGAGGTGACTTTTGAGTTTTCCGTAGTTGCTATTGAAATAAGAACTTAAAAATGTAAAAAAAAGAAATGTAATTTTCAATTAATATCTAAGATCCACAGAATAAATTCTGTAGACCAAGGGTGAAAACACTTTATGTCAGTAAGAGCCGCGTATTGAAATTCAGGAAAATTCAATAGCCGCAAATAGATTTTCCAAAAGTCGCAAGTATATAGTTATGTCATTTTAAAAATAGCGAAATTTTAAAATGTAAAGAAATATCTGATTCTAAATAATTCATTCACTAACAGTTTGCTCTTAAAGCGAAGTTTTATGGTGCCTATGTTTTCTCTAATTACAGCTTGACATGGAAAAAGTACTCTTTATTAGTTTTTAAATGTAACGATTCTTCCGCATCTCCCGTCGTTTAAATGCTGAACTATCCCCACTTTGTAATGTTCATGAAACTTCGGGTTCTTAAATCTTCACTACAGCGAGTCAAATCATCATTCTTCTGCCTCAGAATTATCTCTTAATTCCCCTGCATACTCTTTCTACCTCACGCAAGCTGTTTATCTGTTGTCCTCAAATTTTACGGATTCTCGATATTTTCTAAAGGTAACATCGTGCTCTAAGTTGTGACTGTCACCTGATTTATTAGAAACTTGCAAACTTTCCAATTGCAGCATTAAATATTTCATCAATTCGGAAGTCGAATCAACTTCTAAATTATTTTACCTTGTATCAAATTCTCTATCATATTAAATGCTTCTCATGCAATGCATGCGTTTCATGTTCCGCTCACAAGTCACAGCAGTTTAATTTCTACCGCTACACAAATTCAGAAATTCGGCAGACGATTCGTGTAAATCATCCATTCTTCCATTCGTAAAGCATCAGCATGTAAATTTAAGTTTTACATTCTTCCATTCGTAAAGCAACACATGCAAATCTAACTTTTAAAGATTTTTCTTACAAAATTATTTGACAGAATCAGTACAATTGTTTAGGCTTTGTTTTTGAATAACATATTTAAGTTTCTTAACTAACAAGTAATAAAATAAAATAACTAGTTTGGGTATTGACACTCCTACTGGTTGCCGTGAAGTGCCGCAGAATATATCACCTTTCGCTCACGATATTGCTGTATTCTATGTACTGTTTTTTTTTAAGTGTAAAATACAACTTGCGCTCTACAGACATAAACCAAATATAACTGTGTACCAAATAGGATAGCATTTAAGAATGTTTGGAAAATTTGGATGATTAGAATTAAAATATTTTTTATAGCAGAGCACATAGGACTATTAATGTAAGGGAAGAGTTGCCTTCATGGAGAACGTTTTAAGAGAAACTGGCTCATATTCACTACACGGATGAAACCAACCGTCCATTCAGCCAGCCTATTCGTCGGTATTTGAATCCGACTGAACTACTAATGTCAGCAAGAAAATATGGACGAAATCGAGGAAGTATTTTCAAACAAAAGTACAATCGAATAACTGTGAATCAATTCTCTATTTTAACGGACAATTTCTATTAAAGGAATCCTTGGATTTTAGAAAAAAAGATCATTATATTTCATTTAATGAATCTCTATTAAAGAACAAAATCCTTGATCTTATGACAATTCGCGAACGGGTAGAACGATGTGTTCTGCTGTGCTTTGATGACTGCCCTGCATATCTTTGATTTATCGGAAAACATTTAAAGTTTTTGTGTACAGAATTTCTTCTATAAAATATTACTTTAGCATTTAAACCTACAGATCAGGTAACACAGAATTTCAGATGTGAATACAGAAGACGAGTGATTAGTAAAATTTAATTTGATAGAAAATTAAAATGCTTTATGATTTGGAAATGTTTTCTGCTTAAAGTATGTCCTTTCTACTTAAAGTTTCTAAACCTCTGATTACCTGCGCATTTCATCACCCAAAATGGATCATTATGAAAACTGTTTTAAGAATTTACGGAGAATTTTTAAACATTGTAAGTCAACTTTAGGATTCACTTAAGACACAGACGAAGTATGTGAATTTTGTCTTTTAAAAAATGAACAAACCTTAAATATGTTGGAAAATTTAAGTTTTGAACATAATTCAGAATTGGCGAAAGTATTCTCCATGTAAAGAACTTACTCGGAGATTATTTAATTATAGCTTGGCTAAATTTTCAGTTCCCTGGTATTAGTGACGTTTTCCCCGATGAATATGAAAATTAACCGCATGTACGAATGAAAAGCCTAATAAATGCAAATGAAAAGTTAACTTCCTTTAGAAAGAGAATATGTAAAAGAATATTTGCATTAATTCACGCTCTGAAAATGGGATAAATCAGTAATACGAAATGGATAATACATGAAAGAAATTACCATGAATGATTTTGTTAACACATTTCTAAATAGTAAATTTTAGTTAAGAAAACTACATTTTTTAAAGTTTATTTAAACCATATATTAACCTGGAAATTATAAACACTTTAATTAATTCAGTTATTTATTCGTGGCTTACAGTTTTCAATAGAAGAACTTAGTGATAAATCACTTTGTAAAATTTTGAGCAAAATTTCTTATAAATCCATTTAATATAGTTTTTGTCTATCACAATATGGTTCTTATATATTCTATCACAATATGGTTCTTATATATTCTATCACAATATGGTTGAATTGACTGGATATATATATATATATATATGTTTATGTATACAAATGTTTTTACATCAGAACTTTACAATTCATTCGGATATTCCATATTCTGGAAAATTGGATCGTTTTCTGTACGCTTAGACGATTTTGTTTTGGAATACAAATGAAAGAATGTTATATTACTTTGCATATATTAAAATTTATTTCAAGGAAAATTATACAGCTAAAATAAATTCAGAAACTCTTTTCAGTCAAATAAAATGTAAAGTGTATTTTTAATTAATTGAAATCTAAGTAAAGCAGCGAAGTTTTACTTATAAATAACTTTTATTTATAAACAGTGAAATAATTTTTAAAAAAACGAAAACTATACGCATAATTTTTACTGAAGTTTACGAAAGTAAACAATTGAATTATTTTTCTTTAATAAAATTACAACCAAAACTTCTGTTTAACAAATATTAATTAAGACATTATTATCCGTTCATTATGTAATAAAATCGACGGTATAACACATACATTTTAGTAAAGATTTGCATTTTGAATTTAAAATAAATTTATTATTATTGAAATATAAAACAATGTTCTTTAGATTTGTGAGAAAAGTGTATTTTACAAAATTTATTTACATACCTTTTGATATAATATATATTATATCTGATAAATCATTTTATATAAATAAAGAAAAATTCAAATCAATGCGATGCGCATAAATTTATTAACAGGTTTAATCTTGGTGCAAAAACAAGACTAGTGGGTAGTTATCTGAAACTCAGATAATGGACGTTCCATTGTATATGTAGGCGTGCATTTTTTTGTTCTAGTGAAAATTTTAATCCTAGTTCTTAAAACACCTAAAATGTTTCATGGTTAAAAAAAGCCTCTCATTTTTGTAATTCAGAAAAGATACGTCCTTTTCCTGAGTTCGTTGCTTAGGTAATTGCTTAGTCCTGTTTATTATTTAATACTTAACCAAAGCACTCATTTAAAATGCTAAGTTTCGAAAGCGTAAAGAAGTAATTGGAGTAATCCAACAATTTTAAAACCAAAACATTGATGTCATTGTACTATTACGCGCTTCACCTAGCAAGAAATCTCAGACTTATCCTAAAACTGAAAACATCATTTGAGGAATTAATCTCAATTTTCTCTCTGGATAAATTCAAACTATACATATATTCGTCATATTAGCATTATTTTTATAATCATCTTGTCTGAAATAGGTCAAAAATAAAGATGGATGACATGAATACTTTCAGAATTTTAAACTGCAAAGCAGTGAGTACGAGAAATGATTATTCAACCTTGATAGGATTATTATATTTTTTATATATGAGATATACTTTTCTGCATAAATTGATTATTTTGCTTCAGTAGTATAAAGGGTAAGGAACACAATAACATTTTGAAATAAACACTTATTTTGTTTAGGCTCTGTATGTAGACCAACCCAATATCACTAATGCGTAAAACATAAAATAATATCTCAATAATATCATGAAAGCAAATTAAAGAAGCATAATAAAAGTGATAATATTAAATGAATGACTAACATAGTAAAAGTTAATAATGGATAAAATTTTAAAAATTATTTTAAACCATATCTATTACTGTAAATGTATTCACACAAAATATATTTAAAAAATTACGAGCTTTATTAATGTCAAAAATAATAAAAATTCCAAATTTCGAATGTTTGCAATTTTAATAGGTTTCTGGGGATGTATTTTGGCAAGTTAAAGTTAAATATCCGTAACATTTAACATCCGAGAGAGATAGTGGAAAAAAGAGCTTACATAACTTTTGTTCTAAGACTATGATAGACCATATACCTGTCAGAAGACATGTGGAATGATTTACATGTCATTTTGTTTGGAAAATTTGCAATTTAGTCCACACAGCTGAAGACAGTTCCTGGTCGTTCCTTAGCGCTGCGTTAAATATTAAAATCTGAATAATGGAAGAAAAGGCAGATTTTTTTAATTTTCTGTTGGTCATCAACAAGCTCAGCTCGCATTCCACTTATGAACCACAATGGGCGAAAACGAAAACAGCTCGCATTATAAATTTACAACTGACACATATCTCACGTATTTGGGAAGAAAGAATTGTTTCCCTCTGTAGGGCGTTTCGCTAATGAAGCCAAAATTTCAGAAAATTGCATTGAAAAAGAGGTATTTTCTTGATATCCCCGGTAATTTATACAATACATTGCCTTAATTTTTTGGACATATTTCAAGATACACAATCTTATACTAGAATCACAGAAATTATCCTATGTCGTATATATACGGCCTTGTCAGTCAGAGTGTTAATCTTGCAACCGCTGAAGGGTCAACCATATATCTAAGATCAAAGTCTGAAAGATTCCCAGTAACACTCTGTTTTTCAAGACTAAGGGCCTGCTTATCAATCATAAACACAGTCTTTATTGTGATGCGATTTACTTCATATTTTCAGTCTTTAAAGTCTTGCAAAAGAAATTTACGATGAATGTTAATTCAGAAAATTACAGAATGCTTTTATTAGTCATCCAGGATTGAGGGGAAAAATGGCATGTCAGAATCAAACGTCCATATTACCGCATATCTGCATGGCATTTGGTAATAAACCAAGTTTTCCAAGCGTACGGTTTTCACTAATTGTTCTGTGTTAGTATTATGCACCCATGTAAATAATTTTAATGATAATGATTAAAATACTTTGCTTAAACAGGTAAAAATGCCGCAAAACATTGTAAGTAAATTGTATGATAATTTCTCTAAAAATCTGTTATTATGGACATTTATAAAGAAAAGTGTTAAATGGCATCATGTTTCAAAACTGATCTGAGAGTAAATGCTTAATTTAATCGTTTTGGGAAAAGTTTTTATTTTTAATTCTGGGAAATAATAGAATGACTAATTCCCACATTTCTTTTAATTTGTTCATAAAGAAAAATTTATTTAAACAAAAGATTAATAACTTATAACTGACCTTAATAATCTATGAATTTATCCGAGCCAAAATGCTTTTTATACATTTTATGCAATATTTTGCAAGTTGCAGAGAAGATAAAAGGAGTATTGCATTTGTTACCTCAAGCCTAATGTTGATTAAGAGTTATTTCTAATTTATTTATTGTATTATAACGACATTGTGTAAGCAATGCACGATAATTAAAAAATATTACAGAAAAATTCTGTTGCCAAGCTATTATGTATAATTTACAGCCATTACTTGCTTTTTATTACTTGAATTAACAGTTTAAACAACAATAGTTAACCAATGAGTTTATTATGTGTAATTTACAGCCATTACTTGCTTTTTATTACTTCCCTAAGTATCCCAATATAGCAGTTATGTTACTTTACGCTAACACGTTGCCATCCATTCATTCAATTTCTCCATATGTTGTATTAATCATCCACGATGCTTCCAGATTTGCTGTTCACGCTATACGAGGTTCCCAAATAACCTTCCAAAATTTATTGCTTGCCAAAAATAGTGTGAGGCATTTAAAAATAATAAAGTGTGAGATCTTTTGATAGCAATAAGTTTCATCAATACGAGTACTGCTTTTAAGGAGAGCACTAGCCATTTTAGTGGCTAAATGTTTTACGGCATTTTTACCTGTTCAAGCAAAGTATTTCAATCATTATCATTAAAATTATTTACATGGGTGCATAATAGTAACGCAGAACAATTAGTGAAAAGGCTAGAAGCGGTAACCATTTTATTATGGAGGCACCTAATAGACGGCCACCGTTACCTTCTATGAAGGGACAGACGATTTACATCCATGCCTTCTTTGGGATTCGAACCCGCGCACTTCGGTACGGTAGTCAGATTTGGCTTGGCTTAATAAACCATAGGCTTTTCTAATGCCGTTTATACTATTATTAGATAGATGCAATATTTTTAAATGATTCATCTTGCCATATTGTAAATTATGTATTAAACTTATACTGCAGAACTTAAAAGATACTATACTGTGGGGATTATGTTCCACAGTGCACACAGTATAGAACCAAGCAGTATTCCACAGTTCCACGCAGTATAGAACTTGAAAGATACTATAATGCGTGGACTGTGGATTATTGCTGCGAACTAATTTGCAATATTTTCCTCCTCAGCAATTATTCACTTAATGCAAATTAATTTATTTGAATTTTTTTTAAAGTTTTTAAGATGAAATTTTTGGATTATCCATTTTTTATGTGTTGAGATGCTTACACTTATTTCACTTATGCTTTCTGAATTTGAATGATATTGCAAATTAGTTCTCAGCAATAATTAATAATTTTATAATATTTACAATTGAATTTTTCATATTTTAAAATTTTTATTAACTTTATATTAATAATATTGTATTTGTTAAAAAATGAAATGACAAATATTTTCGTGTGTATATCAGAAATAATATTACAGTAGATTTAAATATATACAGAATAACATTAGAAAGCTTTCAATGCGAGTTCAAACACCTAATGAAAATAAGATTTCATGAGAAGAAAAAAAAGGTGGATGCTATCTCCATAGATTACCAGCCCTAATTTCTAAAATCCTCAAAATCGCATTCCAGAATATTTTAACTGCCATTTTAGCATCAACCTCTTAAATGTTCCCTCACCTTATTTGCAGTTAACTACGTTAGCCAAACTCACACAGGAACGCCAAAGGAAATAAGTTTGAGAAAATACTAAAACTCCGCGATGTCGTTACCTGCAACCGTAACCTGCACTTTATTCGCTGCAAATTACTAACTTAGTGTGCGAACTACAGGACTCTAGCAAGCCATTATTGAGTGTTAGAATTACCATACCTTGGATGCTTCGGAGGCGGGGTAATGGGAGAGAATAAAGCACAGGATCTTGGAAACTATGATATATCGATTTCGCCATTTGTATACTGAATCATGATGAAGCCATCAAAACTAGTACCTGATCATCATCTTGTTTATAAGAAATATGCTCATAATAAATTTCAAATAAGTTGCATACATTCTCTCAGTAAAAATCTACTAAGGAAACAATTTTGGAAGGATAATGTATATTATTGTACGTTACGAGGTTGCAGAGTAAAAACTTTATACCATTTCAGAGACAAAAGTAAAGGAGTTCTTGGTAATGTAGTTTATATAATGGCAACGAACTTGTGTCAAACATTCAGGCTCAGTTTTATGGCAAGCTGTACAGTACGTTAAGTATATTTGAATGACGAATAAAATATTCAAGAATATAACATGAAATAAATTCACTGTTATTAAACCAAACTTTTATATCATTGTTAAAATATATAATTCTAGAAGCGTCTTCCTTAATTTATAAAGTATTTCTCCCACCTTCTTAGCGAGCCTTCGTGGTGTGGTGGTCTGCACGCTCAGCGCTTAACTGAGAGGTCCGCGGTTCGATTCCCGGCGAAGGCGTTGCTAATTTTTCATCTCTCCGGCCTCCAAAAAATGCCTAATGTCTCTACTAATTATGCTAAAAAGTAGATATTCATGAGAACTATCACATAAAATACAAATACTTTACAAGGTATAATTACCATTAAAAGTAGCGTTTATGATACAAAATTATAAAACTATTATAACAGCATAATATACATTTATAACAGTACTTATAACGGTATAATCTAGTATTTTGCTACTATTATACATCTCATTACTCAGTATTCATACCTCATAAATTTAATTCTATGGATTATTAAGAAGCACGCTGATTTTAAAAGTTATCAAGACCCTATTACTCGTATTTCCAAAGTCTAAAACTTTGCAACACTTAAGCTACAGAATTATACATATATATAGATATATAATATCTATATATATGTAAGATAAAAAAGTATGTAAATCAAAATTATAATTTAAACTAACGGTAAAACTTTTAATTCTCCCTCTCTGTTCTAAAATTCGTAATAACTTCTCTCAATTGCGTCATTTCTAGACCTTTCCTTTTTGCATTACCTTCGCAACTCTGATGAGGTTATAATTGTGAACTGAAACTTTTAACTTAAACCAAAACCTTTCTCTTCATGTCCTTCCAACTTCCATAACTACTTCAGCTTTTGCCTCTGTGCTGTTCAGACGCTGTTTCCTTCTGCTCTGTAACTATTGCAACAATATCAAAAATGTAAATGTTCTTTAATGGTACCAAATGATTGTGGCCACAAACGTGAACTGAAAAATAAAATTGGAATTAAAACCGCCTCGACTGCCAAGTTCTTTAGATATTCCCAAGTCAACATATTAGCATATTACGCAATCAGAATTCTTCAATATAGATCTAAGTACGCATCAACAGTGTTCCAGCTTTTCCTTGCTTTTATTATATCATGTATGTATGGGTGTATATATATGGTGTGTGTGCCTGTGTATATATCCCAAATAGCACATGACGTAGCAAAGACGTTGCAAACTGGCCCAAGAGGTTGTAAAAGGTGGTCATAGTAACGTCTTTGCTACGTCATGTGCTACTTGGGATATATATATACTATAATACCATCTGCTGTTTCTAACAAAATTATTCTTTATTCTTTAATTAAATGTTTTTAACATGAAAAGAAATATATACAGATTATTACCGATTTGGATATACAGATGCGTTATTTTTGTTAGTCCTATTGTACTACTAAAGATGTGATATTTTAAAAAAGCAAAATCCGAACAAACTTGAGGAGATACAAGAAATGTTTACTGTCGATTAAAATATTTACCCTTTCAATTTTAACATTCACGTTTTTCATAGAACTAACAATTTTTAAAATATTACGTAATTTTTACCAGCCCATAATATGTAAATCTTTATACTAGAAATTCACTTTTGTACCTGAAGATTACTTTTTGAAATTTAATTTAATTTAATATAGTTTAACTTATTTTTAAGCTTGAAACATGATAGTGCTTCGTGTGAAGGTTGGAAGGAATAAATAAAGGTAATAATGTACAGGAGATTTCGGAAAAGGTTTTTTGTTTGCAACAAGAGTTGCGAAAGTAAGCAAGTAAGATTTCAGATCTGTCCATATGAAAAGATTTCTTTACGGAGTGAGGTCATATGCCCCTTTAATTTCTAATTCCATTAGAGATAACGAAGAAATCATTTTAAAATGAACTAAATTATAATGACAGCAATAAACATTCAGTAAACTCTGGCAATAGAGACAGCCTTAGACTGGATTAGGTCTTAGGCGAAATTCCATTGATTTAGAGGACCACTGACGCTGATCCCTTTTCGAAATGTTTTAATGGCCTCCTACTTTTTCTTCTGAAATAGAGAGAGCTAAGATAGTTGTCTTCGCAATCAATACAGTTTTACACAACATTTACACTAAGTTTTCTTTAATGTCTAAATTTATTTGTAACACTTGTATATGTTGTTTGTCTTCCTAATCTGTTTGTTCACAAGCCAGATGCCAATGTAAGAAATATTTAATTTGTAAAGAATACTGACTTGTTGATGTTCCATTAGTGCCTTGTTTAGTTTTCATAAAGACAGGAAAGTCGAAACTTTAAAAACAGCGCTTATATAATATTGCTTCCTTTAGAAAACATGAAAATATTATTAAAAATGAATGTTCTCCAAAAACCCATTCTTAACGCCCATTGCACATCGCATTGGGCGCAATAAGCGCTTGTTCTTCAAGAAGTGCTTGAACAAAATCTTGAAATCGGTGCAGACAAAATTTTGAGTAGTAAGCCGTATCTAAGAGGAAATCTTCATTCAAAGTAAAATCGTTATGGCTCCAAATGAACATGTGATGGATATTAACTTTGAAGTGGCGCATTTTAGAAGCGTTTATTTTGAGATAAAAAGAGGAAATAAACAAATTAAAACAAAGAATTAAGTGACTACTACAAATTGAAGTCAGTGTTTCGATTTACATGCTTTTTGCTTACATACAGGTATGTACACATGTGCACGTTCCTCTTACTGTGGGACAACGGCGGCACCTAGAACAAACACATTTTGAACACTCGTAATGCTCTTCTCTAACATGTGCACCTTAAAGTCAATTTTGTATTTCGAGCTTGTTTTTTTATTCATTTCATATACTGTGCAAATTCAGTACATTTTTGACTAATTGCTCGAAATAAAGTATTTTTATCTTTCTCTTTCCAGTGCGTAGCCATTCGGCAAAGTGTAAGATCTTTCACATTAATCAATAAAAGCTTTCAGATTTAACCAATAAACTCGGTTATTTAAAAGCAACATGTCGCCATTGCCAGAAATAAAATACTTTTAACTCTAACGCGTCACTTTAACGCCTTTCGGAAAAAAATTATATTTAACTTCCAAATTTAATTTCATTGTTGCTGTTTAATAAACTAAACGATCTTAAAGCAAAAACGTAGTTCTTATTAATATTTTTTCTTTATTTTTGGATTTCACTAATTTAAATAAAAAATTATCTAATTGTCTTTCCTCGCTAAGCTTGCATTAATAATTCGTACAAATATTCTTCAATGTTTATTATGTAATTCAATATATCTTGTATCCCATGATAATATCTCTTCAAGCTATTTGATTTTGTTCCTGGTTCTTTCAGGAAGATTCACTAACTTTTGTTACAGAGATAGAGGTATAAAAAGGAATTTTTCTGCAGAAATAATATGAGGATATAGAACAACCAGCAAGACCATTATATTCTTTAATAAAAACAAAAACAAAATAAAATGAATGGAAATGACGCATAAAATGGGCTTTTACTTTGGAATTTATACAGCAGTTCTACAGTTCCTTTATTTTAATGAAGATATTGAAGTGGATTCCTTAGTAAAATAAATAAATATATACACAATCTAAAACGAGAAAAGCAGAAAATGAGTAAATTAAAAAAGTAAGTTAATGTACAGAAAATAGGCATACTCTTAATATTCAAATAAATTCAAATGTTTGATACGTGAAAATAAAAATATCAATGATGGGAAGAGAATAGTACACATTTACTAGAAGAAAATGGTTGTCAACAGAAGCACGTTGGAGCTGTGAAATCATGGATTCGGATTCAACGAAGAAACACTAACGACAAGATGGAAGCGATCACGTTTAACACATTCAACCCTGATGAGAATGGTTACACACAGAATAACTACTCAGTTCCTTTGGTATATTGAATTTTATTAATGACTGTAGCAAATATAATATTCTATTCTTTTATTCTTTATTATTGTTGTCATTATTCATTTGTAGTCATAAATGCTTATTTTTCTATTATTAATTTTATAATAAGGAAGCATTATGTTTTAAATTTTCACTTAAAAATATTTGTTATATATATATATATGACGGAAAACAAACTGAAAAACAATTAATTTTTAGTCATGGCCGAAAAACCTGCTGCATAGGTGACTCGACCTCGTGGCATAGTGGGTGATCGGATGGAATTTTAGATGAAGAACTAAACATCATTTACTTTTTGAATGACAAATTTCTTAACAGAAATCTTCATAACTGATAGAAGACTAGGGGTGCTAAACGCACCGCCACAATGCATGCTAGAAACGTGCATGGCTAGAAAAATCGCCATAGCCAGAGATGCATTAGGAAGCGTTGAAAATTAATTCCCATTTAAGCTCTGGAAGTAATAAAAATTTCTAATTATGTTTTATCATTTTGCCTGTGTTCTTAGAATTTAGATTTCTACGAGAAAGCTTATAAAACATCTTTACCAACCGCACATTTAACTTGGCAAAATTTTTCTAAGCATTTGCTTCTTAAACGATCAATAATTAAACCATTAAACTTAAAAATCAAATTACGTTTAAGAAATTTTGATATTGTGAATTACATTTACTAATAATTATTCTATCTACATGAACAATTTCCGCCTAGTTCATTCTTTTGGTAAACGCATTTGCAGTTATTCTGCACCCGATTTCTAAAAAAGCATGAAAAGCTTATTTAATTAATCATTTTGTAAAGATGAACTAATTATGTATACCGTATAATAAATATATAATAAATTTTTAAAAAACAATTACTATCAGAGAACCTTTTTTATGAATTCTCAAAAAATGACTTTGTTTTAATTCAGCGGAATTCAAATTTATAAACATTCATAAACAAAATGAGTAAAATTTGATGACCTTAACTTAAGCATTCTCAGCCTGAGGATCTTATATCACAAAGAACACAACTTTACTATTTATCAAACAATAATAATTCTAAAAGGTAATTAAAAGTAATACTTGTGGGATAAGTAATCTGCAATTCTCGGTATATTTGATGTTCGGGAAATGTTGGGAAGAAACAAAGACTGAAAGCCTAAAAATAAAAATGGCCTTGGCCTTAACCGGAATAATCGCAGTAAGCTGATCTCAACATAAGCAAACAGGCAAAATACTACGAAATATTACGAAACATGGTGTTGGTGGTCAGATGAAAATGAATCTTCATTCCATCTCGATACGCGACAGGAATGAAATATGAGTTCAGCGAAAACTGAAGTATTTTAAAAAAAGAGCGTTTCGTAATTGTTATAGAAAACTGCATCTTAACAACCTAATAGTTTTGCTCTTCGTTTTTTCTTTGATCTAACTTGCAAAACCTTGTCAGGCAACATGACTTTCAAAGAATCAAATTTAAGGGGAAAGATGAGATTAACTGGGAAGATAAATGAGTTTATATTGCGTGGATTGGCAGTACTTTCATTCTAGATTTATATGTGTGATATAAATAACACTTTATCTCAGATGGAAAAATTAACAGCAGAAATTATTAAATTTTCATTAAATTAATTTTTTTTAATTTTATCTAATCTGCTTTTTAACAAACAAAACTTTAGTAAAAAATTTAAGATATTGCATTTCAGATCAGGATAAAAAAATAAGTATATACGTAGCTCCATCGGAGTTGTTCTCTGAAAAATATTGATGGTCAGTAAAGCAAGTATGTCAATGTAATGAAATTCGTTCAGACAATAATTTTCTTAAATAAAAAGCATTATGTGAAATGATAAAATGATACTAATTTGAAAATAAATACGAAATATTAGCAGATACTTCATTCCTAGAATTTGGCAAAGCATTTATAATTTAACACATAAATGCCTTTGTTATACATGTTACCTGTACCTATATTTTTCAAGTCAAAAATCTAAAAATACGCTGTAAAGGACACTTGTACTCAGAAAACACACTCTTTCAAGCAGAAATTTTAGCTATAAAACGCATATAAATATCAGTTAATAATAAATGCAATAGCTCCACAATCCAATCAGATTCTTTTCTTCGTTGCTTGCAACTGAGATCTCCAAGCACCTTTCTCCAATAGCACAATAAATCTTTCATCTCCTCCCAGAAAGGAGCCAAATTAAAATTTCGCTAGGTTCGGTGAAATCATCTGTGGGAAATGGTGGAAAGGAAGACGCCGATTCCCTTGCCAAAGACTACACTCGATTCTTACATTGTCAAACAAAATGGCAAAACTCATATCTAGAAGAAGAAGAACTTACGTTTAAATCAATTCATATCTGGACACGATCCCTTCCTCAGTTATTAGTATAAGAGAAATATCTCTTCCTCAGACAAATGCGTTTGTGATAGTAGAAGCATACCAGAACATTACCTCTTCTCGTGTCCACTAACAGAAGCACATCACAGTGTTCTATCTACTACAGACGAACTCAAGGTTAGGGGATGTATCATAAATTATCCAAAGTTTCATAATAAAATCAACAACATTTTCAAATACTCTTCGGAGCAGAGACAATAAATTTGTGAGCACTAATTTTTATGAAATAGTCTTTTAATGTACATATATTTATAAACAATAAATAGATAAAAATGTTTTGGAACGATGGCACACAGCCTCTACGGTACGCTTCACTCTGTCTGTAGCATCATTAAACAATGCATGTATCGTCAAATGATACATTCATGGTGACTCATGTGTTTATTCCTGTCCTGGGCTGTACCTGAGAGAGGAAAAATAATATTCCATGTACTATAACTTGGCAAAAGATTTTCACGTTGACTCCAAATGAAATTTATCAGTAATTTTTGTTCTTCAGTATGCACTGTATTTTCTTATGACACTATGAATAAGAGAAGACTTATTTGTAATGTTAGATACATAAATCTTAGAAAAGGTAGAGAGAAACTTCAGCAATACTCATGCGCAGGATAATTTGAGATTAACTATCATGAAATCATTTTTAAATTTCTCAAAATTCATTTAATTTAGCTAAGTTCGTGGCAATAATTTTTTAATGGTTCATATTCAAACAGTCATAAAAATCTTTCACATATTATATTGTTGCGTTTTTTTTCCTGACACCAGTTGTTACGTTATTTTCTTCCTTCACGTTCGTACGGGGTTCGTGTGGATTTGGAGTGAATAACGACAACACTTGATGAAGTATCGAAACACAATTTATTGGCCGGTATTAATGAGGACAGCTCCAAAATCTCGTTTACAGTCGTCGAACTGTTATAAACACTCTGGTTCGATCAGCGACACAGTTTTCAGGTTATCAAGCTATGCCGGTAGAGACAGCTTCACTGCAAAGCACCAGAGAACAGCTCCCGAATCTTTTTGGACGTACTCGGAACTCCACGTACTCTCGAAACTCTCTACGCTAGAATTAGCGATGCACTCGAAGACACACAGAGCACAGCTCCCGACTCTTCGGTTCAGTCTTTCCCGAAGCTCAGCACGCTCTCTCGACGATGTACTAACCGCGATATACGAAGAGACTCTTTCAATGCACTCGACGACCCACTCGGCACTCTCTGCCCGGCTGTCAACTCGATCGACTCCGCAGGGATTGACTCGCTGAACGAGACACCAACTCGATACTAACTAACTCTCCGCGTACCAGCAGGGTTTATATAGCTTTTGGCTGGTATTCGAGAACATTCTGAGTTAAACTGGTAAGAATTCGTTCCAGAAGGTTCGCCATCCGTCCATGGCATATTGCCAATTTTGTCGCCAAATGTGGCAACCATGCCTTATCTTGCCAATTTATGGCAACCCTAAAACTGCTTTGCGGGGAAGCTATCTCACCGCGCTTGGACATTTCGTAACAATATGAATACTAGAAATTTTACATGAGGCTGTATATACGAGAAGATTTAGAAGCAAGCAGCCATTTCTTTTAAAAATAATGTTAAGAATCTAAAATTCATCACTGTAATTAACACATAAACATTAATATCATTATGGAAAACAGCAGTTAACCCTTTGCACTCGAAGCCTTTTCCGCTCTGCCTAAGCTGCTAGTAACTGGGTGCCCCCCCCTTTCGGAAAAAGAAGGTAAATATATTTGAGTATCGAAAGTGTGAAAAAAAATCTGATGTGGGCACCACATGACTTCCTTGTACGGAATATTAAATTATACGCGTTTTTTCTTGCATTTCATTTAAACTTATTGGATTGAATTAAATATAGTTCGTCGATAGCGCATAAATCACAATAGAATAAATGCACTCTTTAAAATTCACTTTATTTGTTTACCATAGCAACACTCTGGCCCTAGGATTACTTAACAGCGCTACATTTCAATCATTTTTTAACTATGTTTATGTCTTATCACTTAGTAAGAGGCAATCGGCCATTAACGGCCTTTACCAATATATTATACTTGACTTTTAAATGTGTGAAGAATCGAATAAGCTGTATCCAATAATATTTAAGTATTTGTATACATTTATGATGTGCTAGAACTCAGAGATTACTAGCGATGGCGCTCCTGTGCCGCCGTCCGTAGAATACGTAAACTTTGAAAAAATGAGGCGCTCGTGTGGCGCCAGCTATTACTAGGGATGAAAAGTATTTTAGTTGACTGGAGCTCTGGTGGCGCCATTTCTTGCAGGATGTATTTTAATGCATTATTTAAAATTTCATAAAAATTATTCTTCTGATAAGCAATAAATGGCATGACATTTATAACTCAGAATGCTAAAATGTATATCATCTTCAGAATTATCTAATCGTGACCACATGTTCTATTCAAATACTATAATAAGTCTAAAACGATGTAGCAAAGAACAACAACAACAATAACAAAGAAACAGTTTTTCACTGACGATTCAGTATTTCTCATTCAATTAATTCAATTCTCACTTCGCGACAAGGCAAAAATACTTAAAAACTCAAAATGCCTGTATTGAAAATTATGAAGTAAATCTTAAACACTTATTTCCTCGAATAAATTCCAGAATGGATTTAGCATGATTTAATTAGCAATAATAAAAGAAGGCGTTATCTTTGTTGTTGCGAAGCTTACTTCCTCTAGATTGGCAACAAATCACTATTCTGTTGTTTCAAATGTAAACAAGCAATGGCCGACATGACAAACTTTACTTGGCTTAGCGGCACTTAAAAACCTTTTAAATTCCTGGTAATTCTAAAAATATTGTATACAGATTCACTAAAGGCATAAAAACCTTAACCGGAAGATAAGAACATCATAATTCAATCATTTTTAAAGCAAAAAATACACAATTTACAAACATATAAGAATAAAGAAACTGAGATCACTGAGCCGAGTAACAGTTATATATACATATATTTATATACTTTTGATGCGGCCGATTGCAACCAAGATACGAGGTGCACATCTACATGTTAAGCAGGTGAAATATACAAAAATTCAACGTTCTGAGGCTACTCGTTTTTGAGTTATGCAATTACATACGTACGTACAGTGTCTCACAAAAGTGATGGGACACTTGTGCTTTACAAAAGAAAACTGTAGTAAAATAAATTAAAAAAACACGTAAAAATTTTTAGTGGGTGTATTTCATACTTAAATTTAGTAACAATTATTACATAACATACATTTTTTCAAAATATTAATTTAATAAAAATACAATTGTTTAGAACGGAGCAAAAAATGGCTCACATAAGTGATGGGACACTTACTTTTCCATCAAATATTTATCCAAAAATTTTACTTTTTAAAAGGTTTTAATATTTTATTGGATTTCCTTTTACTTTTAAAACATGATTTAATCTTCTTGGGATGGATTCGACTAATTTTTTGTGATTTCTGGAGTGATTTTACCCCATTCTTCTTGAAGCACCGATTTTAATTGTTGTTTTGAAGAAATGGTGTGTTTGAGAATTCTTGATTCCAATTCTTTCCAAATATTCTCTACGGGATTTAAGTCTGGAGATTGAGGTGGTATTTTTATTATTTCAGGGCAGTTATACAGCAGCCAGAGTCTAACGTTCAAAGCAGTGTGCTTGGATTCATTGTCCTGGTAGAAATGAATCGTTATGAAGGTTCAATTTTCGTGCTGAGGATTTCAAATTTTGATTTAAAATGTTAATATACTTGTACTGATCCATTATGCTGTCAATAAAAACAAGATTACCAACTCCAACGGACGACATACACCCCCATACCATAACTCCTCCTCCACCATGTTTTACTGTTGGCACCAAGTTATGTTTGCTAAATTCTTCCCTGGGCTTTCTCCACACCAAGATTCTACCGTTAGAGCCCAATATATTAAATTTACTCTCATCAGCAAATATAACTTCATTCCAGTAATCAGAATTCTTATTTATGTTGGATTTTGCGAAAGCCAGTCTGAGTTTTCTATTCTTTTCACTTATGAAGAATTTTTTTCCTGGTTGCTCTACCGTGATATCCAGCAGATCGAATTACTCTTCTAATAGTCTCAGGATTAACAATTACTCTATATAATGCTTGTAAATCAGCAGAAACTTTAGGAGCACTCATTCTTGGATTTTTTTTTAATATTTCGAACGATAATTCGCTTTATTCCATTGAATAGCTTTGATGTTCGGCCAGGTCTTCTTTTATCCTGAATCATATGATTCTTTTTATATCGTTTAATGATACTGAAAACTGTTGAATGACTCAAGTTAACTGTTTCAGCAGTTTCTCTAATAGATTTTCTAAGTTCAATATGCAAATTAATAACTAATTTTTGAATTTCAGGTAGAGTTTCTTTTCGTTTAGCATTCATGGCTGCACAGAGCTAAAAAACACAAAAATTCCAAAACAAACTGGAAAGAAATACTGCAGACGATTTTATAAATTATTGCCAATTGCTTTTGAGTAAAAATAAAAAACCCCAAAAATATTTTTTTTGTAGTATGTAGTAGCATCTAATGGTGTCCCATCACTTATGTGAGCCATTTTTTTGCTCCGTTCTAAACAATTGTACTTAAATTAATATTTTAATATTTTAATAATAATATATTTTAAATTAATATTTTAATATTTTGAGAAAATGTATGATATGTAATAATTGTTACTAAATTTAAGTATGAAACACACCCACAAAAAATCTTTATATGTTTTTAATTTATTTTATTACAGTTTCCTTTTGTAAAGCACAAGTGTCCCATCACTTTTGTGAGACACTGTACGCACAGACGCCATGAAAAATTATCTTTAGAATTCATTTTAAATTAGTTTTACAATTTTTTGGGGGAAAAGAATCCTTCATTCTGTCCTTGCGTACAGATGCCAAGCAAAAACATCATTAAATTGCATTCGATAGCGGTGAGAATGGATATTTGCGATGAAATATGATGGCTGAAACTTTTCGCGATTCAATACTTCCTTTTTACTTCGTACAAGGAAGTAAAAATAATACAGGAGCAGAGTGTACTGTACTTAGATGCACTGTGATTTTCTATGACTGGATTACAGGTGCGATGTTAGATGTATAGTGAAAGCATGGCAAGAAGGTATAGCAGTCATGGTGAAGTAAATGCCTCTTTTGTTTCTAAGCCTAAAATGTGAAGTCCGCCGGAACAGCAAACAGGGACTAAATGCATAAAATGCTATTCTTGAGAGAAAAGGGGATATACATGTGCCGTGTGCAATTTCCAGCTTCTAAAATTTTCAGTTATAGTGTAGTACCGTACGCATCTCCTTGATGACAAACGAGTGCAACTGACACGATGCAAATACATTTGTCATAAGTTAACGTGAATTTTATTCTTTTATATTTTTTCGAAAATTAAGAGGACCACTTTAGTTTCTCGGATCACACACTGAGATATGCTAACTTAAAACATGTAAAAAAGCTGCAAAAATTAAAAATGCATTTCGAACAGAAATAAGGGAAATATTTTTTTAATGAATCTTTATACATAATTCTGAAAGATAAATTTGTTTCTAATCCCTGCGCAGCGTAATATATCTTACAGGCTCGTTTGTAACACAATGTAGTCTAAACAGCATTTCTCAGTCTCTAGTCCTCGAAGCCTGCTTCAAAAAAAAAAAAAAAAAAAAAAAAAAAAAAAAAAAAAAAAAATTATTAACTCTGTATACTGCTTTCTAGCTGAAATTCTAAGCGTTTGGGAAATTAAACATGGCAATAGACTATCATACCTTCTCCCAAGACTCATATTTTATGAAATCCATTACTTGTTATCAGGAAAACGTCAGATGGATTTGAAGCACTATCATTGTGGTACTTCTAACAAGCATACATCCAAACACAGAACAATTATGCAAACGCTCACAGGCTCATCCGTCTCCTTGATGTGAATACTAACATTTATTTAATTTTTAGTTATAATTATAGAGATTATTCAAACTCTAAAAGCCTTAAATTATTAAAAATAGATTTAAATTTCCTTATGTGAACTTAACCAATAAAAATTTTAATTAATCGTATTCTAAAACATTATGTATACTGGCAACAACATATACTAAAAAGTTCTTTTCAAAGGAAACAACAGTAAAGTGGTCTGCAGAACAGTCTAATTTGTAAAGTGGTCGCCACTAGAAAAACATTTCAGAAACGCTGCACTGAGTTATCCATCTAAACTATTTACACTATTATTTCACATTTAAATTTTCATTTGTATAGGTAGCAATGTATACACAACAGACATCATGTATCGCCTAATTTATCCATTTGGAGGTATCTGCAATGTTTATTTCGAATTCTGCAACTAAGGTGGAATGTTTGACATTTTGTATTTTAAATTTCTTTAATCTTAAACGATCAACTGTATATTAAGAGTAGCGAAAGTATTAAATATTAGAAACACAATTAAAAATTGTTAAAGGTGCTGATAGCAGTCCATCGTAAAAGACTGGCAGAGAAATTCGTTATATGTCCATAAAATAAGTCAAGAAGATTATTGACTTACTTTATGGGATTTAGCCTGTTTTATAAAAGAAAATTAAATACTCAAACTTCATTGGATGAATATATATATATATATATATATATATATATATACAGTGGTGGCCAAAATTGTGGACACTTTTTGAAATTTTTATGTTTTTGAACTTTGTATGCTTATAGAAAACGTTACGTTTCACAAAATGCAAACTTGTATATAAAATTTTAAAGAGAATTTATTACTGAATTCAATACAAAACACAAAATTCAATTATTTGCAATAGAAAAAAAGTTAAACGATAATAGTTATCGATATACATTAGATAGTGATGATTGCAGTGAGTTATCAGTACTTAGTAGGGTACCCTTTATTTTTGATTACAACTTCACATCGACGTTTCATTGAGCTGGCAAGAGTTTTAAGCTCTTCTTTCGTTATTACATGATGCCAGGAAACAATTATAGCCTCAATTAGTTCCCTTTATTTGATGGGCGCCTCATTCGGACAAGAGTTTTCAAAAGGTGCCACAAATTTTCGATAGGATTGAGGTCAGGACTGTTTCCTGGCCATAACAACAATTTAATGCTCTTTGTACGAAACCACTCTTTCGATATTTTGGCCGTGTGGCAAGGAGCAGAATCCTGCTGAAAAATAAACGAAGCATTGTTGGGAAAGAGATCTCTGATGGAAGGTAGAAGTTTTGGTTCTAGAATAAAATTGCCACATTTGGCGAGAAATCGCCCATTTGGCGACAAAATTAGCGATAAACCATGGACGGATGCAGAACCTTCTGGAACGAATTCTTAACGGTGTAGCCCAGAATGTTCTCGAACACAAGCCGAAAGCTATATAAACCCTGCTGTTCCGCAGTCAGTGAGTGTGCCTCGTCGAGAGGGCGAGAGTTAGCATCGAGTGTCTCGTCTAGCAAGTCAATCCCTACGGAGTCGATCGAGTTGACCGCCAGGCAGTGAGTGCCGAGTGGGTCGTCGAGTGTACCGAAAGAGTCTCGTAGCGTATCGCGATTATTGCATCGTCGATATAGCGTGTTGAGCTCCGTGAACGACTGAACTGAAGAGTCGGGAGCTGTGCTTTGCGTGTCGTCGAGTGCATCGCGAGTCGTAGCGTGGAGAGTCTCCAGAGTAATGGAGTTCCGAGAAAGACCAAGCAGAGTTAGGAGCTGTACTCTGGTGCTGTGCAGTGACGCTGTATCCGTCGTGATATCCTGATAACCTGAAGGCCGTGTCGCTGAACGTGTCAGCGTTTTATAGTAGTTCATCGACGACTGTAAAATGTGTTTTGGAGTTGTCCTGACAATACTGGCTAATAAAGTGTGTTTCGATACTTCATCAAGTAGTGTCGTCATTATTCACTCCAAATCCATACGAACTCCGTACGAACGCGAAGGAAGAAAATAACGTAACAACTGGTGTTAGAAAAGAAAAGAAATCGTAACAATATTATTCATTTAAAGAATTTGAGAAACTAAATCCAAGATAGTTTCACCTTAAGATTCTCTACACACTCTTCGTTTTCTATATATGTGTTCGATTAATTAATGATTTTGGTAATACAAAAGTATTAATAAATAGTGAAATGAAACGAAGGAGATCAAATCATAACTAATAATTTTTAAAGGAGTTGCTCTGAAATCTTCGGCGAGATCTAAAGATAACAGATAAATTAAAAATGCAAAAGTTGCTACAGATTAATAAAGTTGCAGAAATGAATGGGCATGTTTTGTCTAAAAGAAATAAGAATATCCAGAGAATGTCCCAGTATGTAAAAATCGAAATACCTGAATAAACTATGAAATAGTTATAGGAAACCTTTTAAATGGTTTCCTGCTAATACAATCTCTAAACGTGAGATTTGTTTGACTGGCTTCAATGTAATATATGAGCAATTAAAAAAGAAAAAAAAACTAACTCTATTTTATTTGTTGAAATAGTAAGTTTATGCTGCGAGCAAAGTCCTCCCTCTCTACCCCCCCAGTCCCAAAATGTCTTCGGGTGCATTTACTTATCCGTAAGGAAAACAGCGGGAATTATACAAACAACCTGTCCAACTACTGCTAGTAGAACCCAGAGTGTACGGCTAATGTTTCACAGGTTTCGTCATTCTTTGACGTGGTGACACTGTACTGCTGTGAAAGAAAACACGGATCTTTGAAGAGGTAATTTATGTGCCTGAAGCAGAAGACCGCATTATCGGTAATTACGAACAAAATTTGCAGTTGCAATAAATATGGTTATTATTTGTACATTTTATATTTGTGAGCCCTGAATACAAATTACCTAGCTTATGCACATCTTAATTAAACATTGAAGATGATCTCTGTTATTAAGTAACAAAAATAAATAGAACTTAAAGATACATAAAAAAGTTGTAGTACTGAAGTTTAATATAGTTATTGCAATAATGATACTCGATAGACTTGATTACTAAAAACGTGTACAACTAAATTCAGAATCTTACACAGAATTATGAATTTAGCATATGATTATGTAAATATAAAATGTCTGCCTGAAAAATAACTAGTTAATTAACTATTCTTTGAAACAAACTTGATGAATGTATAGATTAACTACGTTGTAAATACCCCTTCTAATCTATACACATATTCCAGAACGGAAACACGAGTTCATCAAGACCAGGAGGCGAAATGATTGTACCTGTCGTTGGCCTGAGATTTCGGCTTTCCCAGTTTCTTCCCAGTTCTGATGAAGACTATAGACGTTAAGTTAATGAACTCAGTAATGCAAGAATGTCCTAATCGCTTACTCTACTACCAACTTCTCCAGCGTACTTTCGACTCAACGGTCATTATTTATACTTCAAGTACCTATATGCCTCAAAGACACTATACTGTTAAACAAATCCATGTCATCTGCTGGAAAATTCCATGTCTTCTGTTGCCATACCATTGGTATTCGCGTCAAATAATAATGATATAGCATCTAACAACGTTAACCACTATGTCTATCTGGATGGCTCAATTCTTCTTCTGGATTTAATGAAGCAAATGTATTATACGATGAAATACCTGAGCACATATCCTAATTCATAAGCAAATCTTGTGAAATACATTTATGTGATATTGATTCATTTGCTAATCAGCTCTTAGAAATTATTTCGACATCTAGTTGAAAGCTATCCTAAGTAGGATAGCTATCCTAAGTAGGATAACTTTCAGCTAGACGTCAAAAGTAATTGCTATCCGAAATTACTTCCATTCTCCCACATAATTTTAATAAGAATGTTCAATTAACGTTTCAGTACTGTGGTCAGAGAAGGCCAGCTGAAATCACGGGAATAATTTTCAATTTACGCAAGGAAATTGTTTTAAACACAAAATGGGCTTTTCTTGATAAAAGTCTGGACCTTTTTTGAATTCCTTCCATTAAACTCGAAGCTCAAAATTTAAAAATTTTCTTCAGAAAACTATTTTTTAAACTTCAATGGCTTGCACAAAACATTCGCTCAACAATCTTCTATCTCTGACCAAATCTCTGCTGTCCCAACAGACTGCCATATTATACAATGCGATTTACTGCTCCCTTTTCATCGTTATACAGCATCGTATTAGTGAATTCAAAACCATAAGATTTCTGAAATTTCTTACAGATTGTTTCCATCGAGAGAACTTTCTCAAACATTATATATTTCTGCACACTCGCTTTCAGTAAAATTTTGAAAGCTGCTCATCCGTTTGCCATTACCACATTCTTCCCTACAGAAGTGTAATTAATAAACGGAAGATTCTGTGCTTCTTTTCAGTTATTTTCAAACTTCCCACTGTCGTTATGTTGATAATTCGCTTATCAGCGGAAAATTCGTTTATCAGCTAGTTTGGTGGTAAGATATTAATAATGATGAAAGATATAAGATTATTAATAATGATGAAACGTTGGTCATTTATAAGATTGATTAACTGTCTCTTCATTAAATGCTTTGCTCTTAGATATTAGAAAATGTACCGATCTAGAAAGATGAAAGAGCTATATGTAAATGAAGCAGGTATGCTTAAATCTAGATTTGTTGAATTGATCCATAAATTTTCTTTAAAAAAATCGCTGTTTTGCGTGCGTACCGGTTAGTAACAGATTGAATGCACAAGTCCGATAAAAAGTTAATAAAATTTATTCTTATCACAAGAAATGTTACAAAACGCTAGATTTTTCCTCAAAAATATTCGTACAATATCACACAGTAATTATATTTTAAACTATTAAAACGCTAAATAGAACGTAATCCAAAGCGCTGAGAAGACTAATCCAATCTCAGAATTACAGCAGCTAATTAAACAAAAACAAATGAGTAAACGACTGAACTGCAATATTTCTCACCGGCTTTTTTTAAAGCTTTTTAATCGTGCACGAGAATGTTCTGGTAATTTCTGTTTTCTCGAGGTTTCTGGAAAGCAAAAGAGTACAATTACGAGATATATATTTATTAAATGTTAAATGCGCGTGCTCCTGAATTTTTTTTTCGGTTAGCTTTCTCTTCAAATCAGTCTCGTGCTGCATTGCACGGGGATAAAAATCAATTTTAATTATAATTCTACAAAAATAACAAACTAATTATAAAATCCTTAACAGCTGAAAGCATATTTCTCTGTCATATTCTAAGTACCGTGAGATGTTTATGGCTTAAGAATCGATACTATATTCACGTTTAACGTAGTTTACACATTTACACATAACTGGAATTTTTTTGAGATTATATGTTAAGATTGCTCTGGTATCTTGCTATGTGTGAATTGTTGAATTCAATGAAAAGTGTTAGATTTTATATGAATCAGAAAATATTGTTTTAATAATTAGTGATTTGCTTTTCTTTGACTTAATGAGGTTCGAATCCCGCGTACGGGCTGGCTGCATGGGTGTTTTCGTAGTTTTCCTCATGTGTAACGTGTATACGAGCCAGTTTCTCTTAGAAAGTCCTCCACGAAGGCATCCCTCCCCTTAGGCAGATAGCCCTCGTGTGCTTTGTCATAATTAAATATAACAAACCATACCATACCTTTGACTTAATATAATTTCCTGTTTCATCCCTCATTTACAGAAGGAAATTAAAATCTAACGTGTTCTAAATGCATTGTTTATTAATGGCGAAGCCGAAGTTGTATGCTTTAGACCAGATCTATAAAAATTAATTTCTTTTATATAAAATACGTTTTGTTTAACCTCCAGTAAAATTTTTGTTTCTATCATAATTACTGCAAAAGATAAAACATCAAATGACAGTCCATTATTAAATCATTGTACCATTCAAAATAAAGTAAAATTATATGACATAACAGTGAGAAGCGAGAAGAAGCATATACAAATAACTTCACATAAATTTCTAATAAATCTATAATGTCTCATAATAAACTAGCCAGATCCTTGAAATCACTAATAAATCTATCCTGATCTCCCGAAAAGTTACACTTTTTTAACTTATCGAAGAATGTGTTAAACTGAATGGGTGAAAACAAGTACGCATTTAACAAATAAAATACTGTTTAAGCAAACTGAAATCAGTAGACGAGTTCATGTTTCGGAAACTTTAGGAGGGGAAACGCAGAAAGTGTGTAGAAGAAGACTTTGGAAAATACAATTATCTGAGAAACATAAAGTCGAATTTATCTTCCATGTGCATAACCAATTATTAGAGTCCTGCTGTCAGATAAATGCACCCTTTATGCACCTTTCAAATTAAAATTGCTTGTTACTGATTACAAAGTGGATGATTTTAAAGTAATAAATACCATTCATTAGATTATTATTTTACTTTTTTAGCTTGGAGTTGATAAAAATTAAAATCTATTTAGTTTATAATATGTCCAACTAATAATTTTTATGATCACTTGCAATTTTATGATAACTAATGCAAGAGAGTTCTAATGGTAAGCGTTAAGGTAACTGATACAGAATCGTTTTTTATTTTCGTAATGTTTTGCACTTTATAAAATGTTTCAAAGTAAATTTCTTTTCAAGACTCTTATGCTCTTTCCTGTTGCCACAAAGAGACTCACATTTCACTGAATATTTTAGACCTACTCTACGATTCATGGCATAAATTGTTATTGTTTAATACAGCGGTTTTCAGCCTTTTGACTAAAGCGTACCATCTAAGCAAAAATTGAAAACCTTTAGTACCACCACTACAAAGTACTGCTACCACCACCACTCTTGAACAAGGTTCAGATCGTATAACTTTACGAGTGATAGAGAAAAAATTCAAACAGAATGTTAGGGTTTTAATTTTTGAATTTAACAGTTAAAAATACTTTGGTTTTTTGCGTACCACCTATTTTTCTCTTGCTTACCACGGGTTGAGAATCCCTGGTCTAATCTAAGAAAATATTGGGTCCACTTCTATTTCACTGAATCTTGCAGGGCAGCTTTAAAAGTGTCTGTCAACTGCAGTGCAGTATAACAAGCATCAAACTTTATTTTTTAAAGTAATGTAAATCAGAATAGATAAATATTTTCACTAAGAAAATACTTTATGTGTCAATTCATTCATGTGAATGTTATCAGACGGAAGTAAAAATAAATCACTTCACAAAATCTATTTTGTTCTATTTTTTAATATAAAAGATAAGAAGTTTCAGATTTCGCCATGACTGAATCCTGCCATCATTATCCTGCAGTATAACAAGTATTATATTTCATATTTTAAAAACTTTATGAAAATCCAAACAGATTTCACTAAAAAATACTTTACGTGTCAATTCATTCATGTGCGAATTATTTGAGGGAGGAAAAAAGAAATCGGTTTACAGAATCCTTTTTGTTCTGACATTCCTATAAAGATAAGAAGTTACATAATTCGCCAAAAATGTATCTCTTATTCAAATCTAAACTATTCTATCAATCATAATATTCTAAATAATGCGAAGATAATTGTTTGTCAGTCACGATGATTTACAAAGATCACGCCCTGATGATTTTGAATGATCACGAACCATGATTTTCACCCAAAGTCATTTCAGGGAATAGCTGTTAGAGTAGTTATTTTACCGTAAAATTAAGAAGGGTCGGAATAAAGAAAGAGATATCATTGTCAACTATATCAGACCTTAGAAATTGCCTTATTTATTTCAGATTTGTTTCTCAGCATGTGACATTTCAATGGCCTGTTGTTATATCTAGCACCCATTCTTCATCAGGCATCAATTTACATATTTAATCATGCGGCATCGATGTTACACTAGTCAAACTGTTCTTCCACTTTAGAGGCAATAATGTAACAGAATGAGCATGCAGCAAGACATAAGCACCGGAAAATACTTCTTGGCTTATATAATAGTGTTGCTGATTGCACAGATAACATATTCCAAGAATTGTCGATGTTGTCTGAATATCAACGCATTATACAATGCGACATTCGTAGAATATACTTAATATCATAACAATTAGCTGATAAATTACTCTCACTAAAACCTCAGAAACATAACATAAATTAACTTAAAATGCATTACATAAAATGCATTGTAACGCTGCTCTGCATATTTTCAAGGTGATTCCTCTCCTTGATTTTCCTAGTCTCCTAAATTCGAACGTTTTGCTCTATTTTAAAATCAAGACTTTTCTGGCGTTGCCAAAGCTCAAAAACTAAAATATACATCATAAAGTATTTAAGCCGTCTACTTAGATTAAAAATAAATTTGCTGACAAAATTTCTTTCACATTAGGCCTAGCTGAACAGATGTTCAGAACAATTAAGATTACTAGTGGCAAATGCAAATCTTTAGTTTAGTTTTAATTTTATTAAACCCCTTTTGGGTGGAGGTTTAATAATAACTGTGCCTATTGTAAGAATTTAATACTCGCTTATTTATTTTCTAAAAGTTTAACTCTGTGTACCACTACTGTATTTGTGTATCGCGCAATATACGTTTGTAAATTTCTGTAAAGTATGTAAAGTGCTGTCTTCGTAAAGTGTGCTTGTAATGTGTACTATTGTAAGCGTATGTCCTGCTGTAAAGTAATCTGAATATCATAAATAATATAATGATTATGTAAATTATGTAATTATTTCCTGAGCCATAACGGCTACAATTGTATCTCCTAATGCTGGATGTGCAGGGACGCGAGACAATATCATCTTGGTAGAATGATGGTGTCTCGGTCTCCCGTCAACTGTCAACTATCAAAGGGAACGATAAACGCAATTCTTTTTTTTTTCAACACTTCAATCTATTGAACACGCTATTATAAGTCTGGAACAATCATCCAGCAGAATATCAAAAGTCTAGAGAATTAAAAGCATTTGATTGGTAAATATACTCAGATTACTTTACTCAACAACCATATTATTCCAATTACTCAAAAAATTACTATTTGGTTTTCATTGAAAAATCGTTTAAAAAGGGAAACATTAGTCGAATTTTATAAAAAATCTTTAAAATGTATCTACATAAATTGCGTTAATAAACTGAAAGAGAGATGGAAAGGTATAAAAAGTAACGGGAAAATTTATATTATTGGGAAAATAAGTTTTTCGCAAGCCGAAACTTCTGTTTATTTTCATTTCAGAAATGAAAAATATTTATCATAATAAGCAAATTTCAGTAATACGCTTAAATAAGTAAAACAGTAAATACGCTTAAAATCTAGAAAAAAATTATGTCCATTTTCCTGAAGCAATTAAAAATTAAAAGAACAACATCTGATCGGAAAATAACTTGTAAAACCTCTTCATTCAAGTTTATTGTTTGATTTTTCAATCATTCTTATTTTTCCTTTTATTACCTTTTAAAAATTCCCGAAGAGGAGGGTTAATTTTTTTTTAAATTATATAGTACCATTTCATGTGGTGGACGAAAAAACATCATAGTATTTTATAGGGAAAAGAATCATAGTATTTTATAGGGGAAAGAAACATCATAGTATTTTATAGGAGAAAATAGAATCTTTCCTGGCATGCTTAAGAACATGCCAGGAAAGTATTCGTATTTTAATATAAATTATTTTATTCAGTTTTCAAATCAAAAAATTGTGCATTACATTTCTCAATTTTTTAATTTGTTTCTAATGTATATGGTAATTCAACCTAAATCTTAAATGTATTAGTAGTAATACTTTTCATACGAACTAATCTAGCCTTTCTGCTTTAAAATTTGAATCCAATAGCTTTTGTTTTTCATAATATATTTAAACTTCAAAAAAATTCCTCTTTTGAACAACATTTCACTTTCAATTCCGTAAATTTGGATGACGCACAATCAAACATGACGAAGCTCTACCTCCGAAGATGAGACAGTGCATGGTAGATAATTTCTGTTATCAAATGAGTTATTCGTCTTTCTTGTCTCAATGCACTTTTCCTTTCACCATATTTCCTCATCTACTTCATATCTAGATAGTAATTTTACTTTCGACCTGCATAATAAATAGTACACAAAAAATCTAACGCGAACTTCAACAGCCTTATTTCACTTTCTTATGCATCGTTTTGATCTACGTTAAAATTTATTTTTATATTGCTCTTAATAGCGCTGTCTTCAATACTTTTTCATTCAATTAAAGTACATATTGCATTATATAAGAGATTACAGAGAGAGAAAGAGAGAGGTATTAAATCGATGTTAAGACTATTATTTAGCAGACACTTCAGTTCACTACCTATTTTCAGAAAAGGATTAGAAGTTTATAGCCTTTTATATCGGGTTTGTAACTAAATTACCTACCAGCACCCTAGAGTGGATTTTGTGTTCTTCAACGGCTTCCCAAAATGCTGGTTGCTTTCCTTGGCAAGCTGTAGTTTTAATACTGCTTTTACATTCCCTCACGCAGAAAACTTAATTTTATTGATACTGCTTGTAAGACAAGTTCTGACAATTTATTTAAATTTACTGCTGGTTGATTTTAAATTGAAATATACGACATACGATGTCTAGACATTTTGGCTCTGTGTCTAGTCGGAAACTGCGATTTGAAAATAAAAGAAATTGAACTTCTTATTTTTCTGCAACTTGTTTTGAGACTTAAACACTTATGTAACCTTCAACGTTTCAATTTAAAAATAAATTTTTGCTTAATTAAAAATTGCACTTTTCACAATAGAGTGGTTAAGTGAGTAATATCACGAAATAGTGCTTAGCCGTTGAAAGAGGAAGGTACTAAATAGCATATCGAAAACGCATAATGATGATGATGCGTTTAAAGTGAGGAAAACTTTAAACTCATTTATCTGAAAGTTGTGTGTCATGTTTAAAGCAGAATACTTTAAAAATATTTCAAAATATTTTTTCTAAAATATCAATTACAATATGCTCACATTATTTCAGATAATTTGAACTAAAATTAGTGCATTTAACTGTTATTTTATGTTTAGAAGTTAATTATATGTATCAAAATACATTAAAATATTAAGATTAAAAGAGATTTTATACAAAAATCCTCAATGTTTCTAGTCAGTTTATAAGGTATTTTCTCCCTCTTTACAGTATTATCTCGTGGTGTAATGGGTAGCACACTCGAAATTTCCGAAGTTCGAATCTCGGCAATGGCAATGTGGAATTTTTATTACCTTGCTTCGTAAAATTCTAATCTACAGTGGCGCCTGAACCAAAAGGGGGTGGACAATAATCCGTCACCACAAGATTTTGACGGTTGGGTCTCCTAATCCCCAGTCTCCCTTTAAAAGGGGGTGCAAAAGATATTTTCTCCCTCTTTTCCAGCATGCCTCCGTGTTGTAACGGTAACACTCAGCGCATATTTGAGAGTTCGAGTCTCGCAAGAGCATTGCACATTTTTCACATAAAACAAAACAAAACAAAAATCTAGTGACTCTACAAGTTATATTTCAGGTCTTCTTCTAGATACAGCAGCACTTTAGTCTGACGAGTAGACAGCTAGTTTAGAAGAAAATTTTACAAAATAATGTAATCAATATGTTTTACCATTTTTGTTTTAAAAGAGGGTGAAAATTTATTTTATGAGCTATGAAATTTCCGGATCTTTATAATTGATGCATAAAAAAATGTATATAAAATTATAAATTTGGGAAAATTTTAAAATTGTACGGGTACCTTTCAGTGAAATTAATTTTTAACACTAATCAATCCGTAGATCTGCTATTTTCAGATAAATAAAATTAAGTAATATTGATGTGCCTTAATATAGGTCCATCTCAGATTTTCCAAAACTTTCTTAGATACAACCAAAATGATTGTTGTCATTTGATGTAGGCTTTGTTAGTTACATACGTACTAATTTTTAGCTTTAAAATTTCTCTCCAGTTGTAATTTCAGAACTTTTCGTGGACTTGTTTTGTCTAGTAAATTTTTCAGACTAAACAACTTCACCATTTCTCCCGAGACAGACTCGTCAGTTTGAAAAGTGTCATCAGTAGTTTTTAACGATTAAAATAATTAAAATACTATAAAAGCTCAATCGCCATCTTAAATGCCCAAACAAGTGAATAAAACATATATATATACACTATATATTTGATCGATTTGATTGATACATATAGTATACATATATACATATACGAGTATATACACTATTTATATATGTAAGATAAAAAATATGTAAGCAAACTTCTAAATTTAATTCACTATAACTTCTTTTATTATTTATTTCATTTGGGAACTTCATCTATCTGTCCTAAAAATAGCGCTTATGTCTAAACTGTGTCATTCAAATTAATCATGCGATCTTACGTAACCGTTAATGCAGATGCCTGTTGACCAATCACCAAATTGCAAACCAAAACTTTTCTCTTCGCGTGCTTCCATCTTGCGTAACAACGCACTTTAGCTTTTGCTCTCTACTGTGTAATTTCGCTGGCTTGCTTTCTATTTCAACAATATCAAAAATGTAAATCTTCTACCGAAAGGCACGATTAGAGTGCCAAATAATTGTGGCCACGAATATCAATTGCAAATAAAAATGGAATTGGAACTGCCTCGAATGCCGAGTTCTTTAGATATGGCCGAGTTAACATTATTAGCATACTGCGCAATCAAAATCCTTCTTCAATATGGATCTAAGCATGCATCGATACTGCTCCATCTTTTCCTTGTGCTCGTATTATTTCATATATATATATATATATACACACACACTTAGAAAGTTACAATTGTCGCGCAAAGTTTCAATTGTCTGTTTCGGTTAAACGCGTAATGGCGTTAGCTTGGTTCGAAATTCATTTAAAAAATATTTCCCTTGAAAAGCCAAAATGAACTTCGAATTGTGCTAATAAACCATTTTCCGCTTCTTAATTTTAATATATTTTTTATATTTTACCTTGATCAATTGATTAGTATTTTACTGTGTTTTCTAATCTACTTTTTTGTTTAGCATATAGCTGCTATCTTTATTTTACCTCGTTCAATTGATTTGTTTTTTTATTGTGTTAAAAATTTCCTGATTTGTTTAGCATATAGCTTTTTTATTAATTTAACTTGTAAATATTCAAATATTTTTTCTCCTCTTTCATACTTTTCATAGCAAATAAATATGCTAATGTTGGAGTTTTCTCTGAGCCACAGTTTTTGGTAACTTTTTGGCGTGCTTACTAAAATTTATCTTCTAAGTTCCTTAAATTTTCAGCACAATGCGCAAAATTTTGACCTAAATTGGTCTTTTTTCGTTTGTTCTTACAACCTTACTTATAATAATATATATACATTTATATATATATATATATATCAATTTTGAAATCGATGAGCTTCTCTCGGGGCAAACGGTGAAGTTGTTACCCTAAATACGACCTTTTAATTTCTTTGTTGAATTTTAAGTCCTCTGACTCATTATGCCTTTTCGATATAGAAGAGTTAAAAAGAATAAGTCACATAAGGAGTTTAATGAGCCTCTTAACATCAAGAGGACTTACTTTGTGAAATCGCTACAATTCCTTGACACTTTTCGTGAAATACAAGTAAATACTTTTGTGGCGTGAAACCGAAAAAATTATTGGAATTATTACTTCTACAGTGTCAGAGTATATCGTTTCATATCTTTTATCGGCTCAACTTTCTGGCGTCGTTTTGTAGAATCTTGTGAGGGGACAGCACATGAATCGTTTTAGCTTCATGTGGTCGGAGCATAGTATAATGATCAATCAGACCTTTACACCAAGATACAGACTTAAATATTTGACAGACAAAGAAGAGTGCGAGTTTTTTTGGAGGTAATTTTTTTTTAATTGTATGTGACAGATACCCATTCGAACCAAGATCATATAAGATCACAAAGGAGCCCTCGACGCTGTATTACCTACCTTTGCTAATAGGTTCATCATCACCAGCAGTAAGTAAGAAAATGTCGGAGTCCATTCATTACACACATAAAGTACAACTTATATTACAGCATTTTCTCAAGAATGGAATGTAAAATTATCCAAGGAAACCGATCACTAATATCGAAATTGGAAAATGATTCCCATATTTAATGAAAATATTCGACAAAATTTGAGACTAAGCGCAAAGTGACGCTCAGTGTTTGGATTGACCCAAAAGAAGATGATTTTTTTTCCTTGATAAACTTAATGAACATGAAGAAATGAAATTGGATTATTCTTAAAATGAATGCAAATCATTTTCTTATATATCTCAACGAAAATAGGATCTAAAATCTTCAGATTAAATTAAACTTTACATCTTTAAATATTCAGATCCAAACGAAAATGTAGATCTTCAGATCTCCACGAAAAGAGGAAACTTTTCGTTATATGGTCAAATGAAAAATAAATATAAATAACTAAATTTCCTGAACATAAAATTGAGTTTAGCGAGGAAAGCATTAATTGTAACCATTCATTTTGGGAAAGAAAATAAAAGCATAATGAACAAGAAAGATTGTACAAGACTTTCTCAATTAATTGTATTAAGAGAAAAGTTAATAATTATTAACAATTGTTACAACTATAGTTTTTTTAATCTGGAGTTATAATGTTCAGAAAATATCTGTTAATTTTTAATGCTTCAGTTTCACTTACTATTTTTGCTGCCACTACTCCTATTTCTTTTCACAATTTTTACGTAGAATTCAAAGTTTATATTTTTTAAAAATGCATTTATAGACAGACTTCGGATCATAACTCATAAACAAAGAATCAAAACTCTAATTTATTTATATCAAATTATAATCATCATGTATTAAATAATAAATTTATGAACCATATACTCATTCGAGGAGTGCATTTTTTAATCAAAGTATAGCTTACATGCGATCGAGGATTCATTTAATATGAGCGAATATATCATCTGATTTTCGAATATTTGATCAAACCTCCGATGCACAGACATAGAAAACCAACCTCGTAATTTAAGAAATTTAATTTTGCTTCCAAAGTTCATTCTGTTACAAAATTAAGTACTCTTAAGTAATTTAAGCCTTCCTGCGATTGTGTCTGAGATTTTCAAGAATAGTCTTTAAAAATCGAAATGACGGTAAGAACGTTCATTTGGTGAAAGTCTCATTAGGTGCTTATATACTCAATTTTAGCTATAGAATTTGCTCAACTGGTATTATGTTACCTTGCTTTACGGCAAAGTTTGCTTCCTGAGCCCTCTTAAAAAGGAAATAAATAACCGGTAGTCTCGTCATTTAGGGCGAGTGATTAATCACTCTCTTTCCCGGAGCTTATCTATTTCAAGAGACACTTTTGTCTTATTTTTTAAACAGTAAAACGAATTAACTCGAGTGAATTAATTGAGTTGTTTCAAAAGATCTCTCTGTTTTCAAGACGATGCACTACTAACACGAACCAATAGTTTCACTTAATTATGCACAAGATATCCAAACGTTAGCTGAAGCTTAGAGAAAATGTTTAAGTTTAGATCTATTTTCTAAATTTGCAGCTAAATATGTTAACTTATATCACTTTCTCCAATAGAAGATAGTATATCAGTAACTAGAAATCCTTACGATCAAATGTCAAAACCTGCCATCAGGCACAACAGAGCATCCTATAAGAAAGGACACCATATTTTCTTGTCTTTTATTCTCTAGATCTCTTATGTCATTCTGAGGCTTTTGAGAAGTAATGTTTCTGCCCAAAAACATTCAGACTGGTAATTTTTCAGAACTCCTTGCTTCATCACAAATTCAGAAGTCATATTCCATGACAGTAAATCATTGCAAACAATTTAAGACTCGATCTTATTCAGCTACATATTGAATGAATAAAGAATTATTCCTGATCATTTCACGCGTAATAAGCGGGTTATTATGTCTGCCAGTCTATTTACTAATCATTTGCATATACAAGATTGATAAAGATGATTGGAAAGATTAACATACAAAATGATTAGAAAGATTCACATCTTTCCAAATCTTGTTCTGCTTACAGTAAAACATTTCCACATATGCGAGTAACATTTCTAAGGTTCCTTTATGTTAATTAACCAATTAGTTTATGTTTTGGATCTTTACTGTCGCTTCTCCGTTCCGTTTCCCGCGAGAACGCAAATTAGTTCGCGTATATCTAATGTGAGCTTTTAGATTGTAAAACAGAGCTTATTTTCCCTCTCGAGACCACGTTTCTAGGTTGCTAGATCAGATAAGAATTGTAGTGTTTGGCCTTACATTATGACTGCCGATAAATGGGCATCTACGGAGGTTAAGTTTTGAGTCAGTTTCGCTTTACTTGATTTGTGCAGTCTTTGGCTGGCAACTAATTTAAATTAAATTTTACATTTGACTTACTTTTAGTACTTTTAGTTACTGTTGTTTTTAGTGATTCGTCAAAAATAGTTGGCTAAATTGTAAGTACGATGTGTGCCTTCTGTTCTTGTTTAGTTTTAAATAAAGGATGTTTCACACACTTCTTAAATTTCACTCTTACTTAGAGATAATTCGCTGCCAGTCTATTAAGTAAGTCAGTATTAAGTAAGTCTATTAAGTTAGTCAGTAAGTTTGGATACACTTAATAATACCAAAAAAAATTACTAAATTTTATGCAGTTTTAATATAATTGTTTCACAATAAAAATTAACAAAAGAGGCCGAGAAGAGCTCTCTGTTATTTTTAGAGCTCATTGAGAAAGTAAACTTCTTGGATGTGCCGTGTAGGAATAGTTAAGATGAAAAGGTCTGATTAATATTAACAGATTAACAGATTAAGATTACAACAATTTTTTAAAAGCTCTGATTAATATTAACAAATTAAAAGATTAAAATTACAACAAATTAAAAGTTCTTATTAATGTTAATCTAGGTTTTTATTACGCAATCATAGTTCTAATGAGAAAACAAATTTTGTTTCTGAAGCTCGTAATCGTGGAAGACGAATAACTAAGAAAAACATGCAAGTTCTTTAATATTCAATTTTAATAATAATTTTTAGTATTGTTGAGTGGGTACGGGTTCGTTACGAAATGAATGCACAAGACCGATGAAAAATCATCAAAATTTATTATTATCACAACAAAAATGCTTAAATATCCTCAGATATTCACTCAGTATTATAATATCTTACAGTAGTTATCTTTTAACTACTCAAACGTTCAAGAGAGCTTAATTCAAAACAGCTAAAGAAAGCTAATCTGCGAATTCGCTACAATCAACAAGAGCAGTTCTCTAAAAAAGCTCTTAAAACAACAACAAGCTAACTAAAATCACTGATTAACTGAATTGAGAGGTTTTCCTCCTTTTTATAAGATTTTTAAATCGCGCGCGAGAACTTTCTAGTACTTTCTCGAAATCAAAAAGAGATATTTATTAAATGTTAAATGCACGTACTCTTGTATTTTTTAATTTTCCGGCTTAGCTTTCCTTCAATATTCATCACGCGCTGCACTGCACGGGGAATAAAACAATTTAATTTATAATTCAACTAACATTAGCTGTTTAAATACCAAATCCGTAACACTGCCCCCTTCCCAAGGACATCACGTCCCGGACAGTACAATCCCTGGACAGGTAGCCAAACTTACAACTAAGGCATAAATGCAATAATAAACATTACATTACAAGAATAAACAACATGAACAATAAATGCAGTAACTAAAACAATTCAAATGCTATCAAATACTAAATACAAATTAAATACTAATATACAAGTCAAAACAAATGCTAAATGTGTATGTAGAAACAAAAAGGACCACGGTCTTACGCTATTTACAATTATTTACATTACGTACTATGGCCATAGTAATGAGCTAACCTGTCGTAATGAACGACTTTAGGTTTAGAGTTCGAAGACTCACGAATCCGAACCACGACGTCATTCAGCCTGTTTAGGACTGTTTAGAACATACCAAGGTGACAGTAATTCAGGCCTGACTCATTTTCGTCGAATCGGGTTCCACAACCACACCTTATCTCCTATGTTGAATCTATGTCCAGTAGCTCTCGTGTTGTATCTGGTCTTCACTTTCTCCGTCGCCAAGTTCACTCGCTTTCGTGCGGAACTGTGCATCACTTCAAAACGGACCTGGACATCTTGGATGTCTTCCTCAGGCGATGAAGGCGCATCCGTATGGCGATCAAACAGGCGATCACAAGGCAGACGAAGGTCTCGACCGAAGAGCATCTGGGATAGAGAATAGCTGGTAGTCTTGCATTTCTTTTCGACCCTAGTATGATTTCGGCAGCTTCCCGAACTGGGTCTTTCGGACAAGGCGTCGAGATTTCTAAGCGGGGATCCCTGTTGAGGATGGATAGTCATGTCATCAGATTCTGGAAACAGTTTGTTGTTTTCAAGTCTAAGGGAAAATTGTATTTCCTTAAAAAGTCCAATCCGAGTATGCATGGATCTGTAATAGACGTTTCCAGACGAAGAGGAGACGCTATCGAGAAACTTCCGATTTTCCTGTTGGAGCTGAAGAAAACGAAGGAAGGACGTGCAATTCATGAACTCAACAATATGTTAAGTGTTAATGTCAAGATCGAGAAGTTTGCCCCGAAAAAACACGTAATTCAATGCTATAGATGTCAAGAATATGGACATTCGCAACATCTTTGCTCAAATCCTGAGCGATGCTGCAAGTGGGAACAGCACCATAGAAGTAAAGAATGCCCTCTAAAGCCAGAAGAAAAAACCTAAGTGCATCTTCTGCTCACTACCGCATGTAAGTTCATACAGGGGTTGCCCCGTGTACAAGAAGCGATATGAAGCAAAGAAGCAGCAGGCGAAGCCAGCAGCTAAGATCCCCACGCCGGCAGATTTTCCGAAATTCATCGAAACAGCAGCAGTAAAACCCAGATGAAACCTCTCTACAGTGATAAAGAAAAAATTGGAAAACCCAGCCACAGAGTACAAGGATATCATAAACTGGATCCAAGATCCTAAAATCAAAAAATTTCTGAGCAGTATTTTTGAACACGTTGAGAAGATCCGCACTGCAAAAACCACGGCTGAGAAGTTTACTGCCGGGTTCAAAGCAGCCATGACACTGATGAGATTTGCTGAAAGTGAAGAGTAATCACCAGCTTAGAAGCATTTGAGGGAATTTCACTATGTTTACGATTTCTTTTCACTTTTTCAACACACAGGTTCCCCTGTTTACAGCAGCAGTGCTCGGGGTCCGCACTTGGGTGGGTGACCACCCACGTGACTGGCCGTGACGTATCATCTTTCTTCAACTAGTGAAGATACATCACAGCGTGTACGGCGGCCAGATACTTGAACCCTCCTTCTCCAAAGTCTACTTGACCAACTCACGTGCATTAGCACATGTTCCTGCTTCACCTTTGTCGGTGCGGTGTAAATCACCTTAATTTTTAATTCTTCCCAACGCCTTAGGGCATATCTCCAACAGAGAAGGTTAAAGTAGCAGAGGCTACTAAATGCCGCCTAACCATTCACTCGATTTCGATTTCAGTATAATTCATTCTATTTGCAAATATTTCAAAATGACAAGGCTTAGTAGGAATAAAATAGCTTAAAACGATCTCAGACAATACTGAAATACACAAAAATGATGAGCGAGTTTACAAAGATACTGCCAAATAATACAAATTGATAATACGCTGACATGTTTAGAATTAAATTTATACAGACACATATGAGATGTTATAAATACCTGTATGCTATGTATTTCATTGACATAAGGTTCATGGTATTTACGGAAGTCATCTTCGGGGAATTTGAAGTAGTGGTGAAACCTCACAGAATATAATACCTCTGTAATTCACCATCTTGAAATGTAGTTACAGTTATTAATCAAAACTGACATTTTACTCAGCCACGCATCAGACAATCATACATTAGTCGAAGAATATGTCACACTATTTTCTTCTCAATCTATAAAAGGCGTGTATTCGATTAAAATTATGCAATGTTTTCCCTTCTTTTCATCAAGATAGAGAGAAAAAGTAATCTCTCTCCCTTGGCACGGTAAGAGACAGAGATCAGGGCACAGTACGAAACGACTGTTTCGTAATAATAGGCATTAATAGGCTTCGTAGACCATCTGTCTACATTTTATTACTTTATTAACTCCATGAAATGTGGCCGTGCAAATGAAGACAATGCTTTTTTTCATTAAAGCTATTGTTTATAGCTCACCACTTATACACGGAATTTTGGTTATATACCTCAGACTTCTTTCATTTCAGACCCTCTGCCTATTTGACAATCACGCATAAAAAAGCATTTTCTTTCAAAGTAAATTCATTGTTATGTATATAGCCCCCATGGGTACTGAAATGATTTGGCTCTTTAGAAAGACAGGTGTCAGGAGCAGGTCCGGACACCCGGGCGGCTTACATAGAATATTCGGGTATTGTCGAAGACTACAACTATCTAGGACAGGCAGCTCGTGATGTTGTAAGAGCACCGCATTAGAAAGATGGGAAGCATCATCTCTTACGTTAAGAGAAACTAAACAGGGAAAGAATTTTTATTCTGATCTTTTTGTTAATCTATTTTTCACTGGAGCCCGCAAGGCCACTGACACACCACAGTTTCTCGTCATTCCTATCAAGTAGTGAAGATAAAATAGCCAGTTTTATTTAACCTTCCCCTTCCTAAAAGTTAAATTGCTCCATAATGTATGTATACATCAGAAGTATGATGTAGTTTACAGGGTCGTACCAAGCCATATCAAGATAACATATTTTTAATATTTTGTCATAGCTACATATATTGGAACAGCATTATTTATATTCTTGAAAGAGTTTTGCACGCATATGTTGATCAAAGGATATATCCGCTAAATGTTTTTTCGACTAAGTAGTTATTAATTTCCCCGACACACTGTAGATATCACGTTTGTGTGAAGGAAAAACGGCTCGTATTTAGCACTTGGTTTTACTGGACGCTTTTAAATGAGTAATTAAAAACGTCAGTTAGGAATTCAACTGTTTGAGGCTCGATGCTAGCTGATGGACTCGATGTTATGCTGCTTCCAACTGTCATCAGAAGATTGTGATTAATAAAACGAACAAAACAAAATGCCCAGTGTAACGTAACAGAGAAATATATAAATATATAAATTTCAAGATAAAAAATGAGCTTGTTGTATTTTATAGTGCCAGTAAGATTGGGCTTTTCTTTTCCTTTAATTTAATTTCTGCTTTTTGTTATTATTTATTGTTATTCATTTTTGTTGTAACTTATTGCTTATTTCTTATTCATTTTCGCTTTTGAAGACTTGGCTGGCTTGATATTCTTTAAAATTTAAAGTTGCCCCTCTCCAAATTTCAGTCTTTTCCTGAAGAACAACATATCAGTTGAATACAAAATTGTACTTACATTTAATAACATTTCAGCGAATTAATTTAGGTAGGCTAATATAAGTTCATGACCTTAATTCTTTTTAATTCTTTCAAAAATAATAATTAAATAAATAAATAAATAATAACCATAAAAATTTTAAAAATAAAATATAATATAAATAATAAAAGAATAATGGAATAAAATTCCATTCATTAACTTCTTTCGTTTTTTTCTTTCGGTTCCATTTTACCTCTGAGAATGCTTGCAACTCATTTTATCCATCTACCATAAGTTTTTCACTGCAAAAGTGACCTGATAATTAGTTTAACATATCAAATTATCCTTTTTATTATTTTTTCCCAAACGCATTTCGTATTTCCAAATGATTTTCACTTCTTGTTGTTTTTAGTTACTAATATATTTATAATCACAAAACTATTTTAAAAAATATAATTATTATTTTTTCTTTGGGAATAAAAGCGATAAGTACATATTTCGTAAACTTTTCATAAAAGCCATAACAAACAAGATGGAAATAGAGTAACCGTAAAAAATTAAGAATAAAAAAATATTGATTGCAAGTGCACAGAATCATGTCACGTTTGCATTATTTTACCACTTCGGCTGAATTCAAATTAGCCGCAACCACAAATGGAATGAGATCGTCAGTCTTTTACCTAACCTAAAATAATACGCTCTGCTTTTTCTGTTTTCCATATTTCAATAATACTATTGTGAATTTTTTTTTTATTATTGAACTACACATCCGCGAGTTTCGTTATAATAATAATTCTTGAAACTTCGGAACCATGAACAAAATTCCGTATTATAGAAATTCTGATTTTCTAAATAGATAAAAAAAATGTAATTAAAATAGTTCAGGCACATTACATTTTCTTCAAAAAGAATAATTTTTAGAGCTTCAGTTTGTACAGCGAATAGTTCTAGCTTAGCCACTGATTTTGTTTTATTTATTATTTCAGTAAATAACATCCCAGATTGATTATGGGTTGGTTTGTAATTAGTAGTAAAAGATTTATGGGTTCAGAATTGAATTGAGATTTTAATAACTGATGATCTTAACAGAAATGTGGCGTAGGAAGGTTAGACAGTTTCCGAGTAAAGCATAAGAGTCATTAGGTTATTTTGATGCAGGAGACATGAAAAATGAGCAATGACCTCGCCGGAACTCATACCTAGACCTCTCGAATACGTGCTGAGTCTGCTAACCGTTACACCGCCAAGACATGCAGAAAGGATGGAAAAGTACCTTATAAGTATTACGATAAAATACGCCTGCATATTATTGAGCATCAATTCCTCTGTAATTTTAAGATTAACGTGTAGTTTAACCCTAATGTCATAAATATCCTGTCGCAATTGGAAAAGTCCTGCAGATCCTACTAGATTGAAAGCGAGTTGTCTTAAACAACTCACAAATACTGCAGAAGATTAAAATAACCTTTTAAACTGATCAGAAGAGGCAACTGTTACTTGCGCTATAATAAACTCCGTTTCCTTCTCGGTATTTAAATTAACAAAACGGAACCTTAAATTTCAAATGTAGATAACATAGTCGAAGACTACACATGAAATAGATTAGTGGTTCTCAAACTGATTGCATGCGGAGCGAATGCAGGATCTGAAAACAGCTGAAGGGCGCTTTTTTTACACCAAAATGGAAAGGTTTTCCAACAAAATAATTTTTTTGTTAAATTTTTAATTTTATTTAATACATACAAAATAATAAGGAACCAAAGAAAAAAATTCTAGTTCATATTTATTTACTGTCTGATTTGCAAGAAAGCTTTGTTGGTTACATGAATTTAAACGCGCTGATAGTTAATATTAAAATTTTGGGCTGACATGTATTTCAAATAAATCTAACGCGCTGAATTAACCATTACATAATTTAATTAAAATAAAATTAGCAAATTACGAAAGCTATGTAAGTGGTGAAGGAAACTTGAGAATAAATAATGAAAAGCCTTATTATCATTCTTTTAGTTGTTAAATATTTCTTCGAAGCATACAGAAAAAATATTACATGTGAATAATTATAAAGTCTGTTTCTTGCTACAGCTTTCACCTTCAACACTTCACAGCGTTTAATTTAAAGAAAATTACTATAAACCATCTTTATTACCAATTATAAGTACTCATCGATCATCCGGTTCTTTTTTTTTCCTACACTTACTATTTTTCAACTGCAGGAAAGAACTGCTCACATTTTAGCATGTAAATTCTTAACCTTCGGAGAAGTATTATGTAATTGACTCATTTTTGATGTATTCTACACGTGAAAAAAGATATGTGCAAGAAATTATTTAAAGAAAATGGATTTCCGAAATATTTCAGCACAAGCAGCAGAGCAAAAGTATTAAAAATGCAAAAGATAAATTAGTAAATTTCCATAACTCTCACAAAAGGCCGTGATTTCGCTGTAGTAAACGTGTTCATGGCCAATCACTATAGTACGCTCTTGTTTTAGAACGAATACATTCATGCAAGGTCAGTAGGCAGGCAAGGTTAAGCTCTTTCCAATTCTGACGTCACTTACTTACAGGAATGGGAGAAAGGAAGACACAAAAGAGTCGGCAAGAAATTGTTCTCGATAAAACCATCTTGAGGCAATCGTCTCTCAAGATGAGCAGACTAGACGTCAGTGATGTTACACAATAGTAAATCTTGTAGTTAGTAATTTAGCTTTCGCGAAGGACTTACTAATCACGTTGCTCTCAGCGAAAACTCAACGTAAGCTCATAATGGAAGCCAAATGATAATAACTTTGCTCTGAAACCACCGGACAATTTTCCTAACTAACACAAATTTCTTTCAGAAGCAAGCATCCCCTTTATGAATTTAGTACTCCGTTATTTTAAATAATATAGTAACACGAGTATTTTAACTCTTAATGGAAAATCATCATCCACTAATTTTTTTAGTTCAGGCGCCATTAGAGTCATTAAGTATTTTTTAAAAAACAGGAAACTTGAAAAATATGCAATACTCTCGCCGGGACTCGAACCACGAACACGCGCTGAATGTGCTGGCCATTACACCACGAAGACATGCTAAGGCGGAAGAAATACATTACTACCTGATATATTTTTCTTGTTCGCTCATTCTCTGACATGTGAGAGATTTATGCAAATTCATGTATGTTTAATATAATGTTTGCTACGCACGACTGCATATATGCACCATTAACTTACAACTTGAGTCAATCCAAGTATGCTTTAATTCATATTTATTGAAAATATCCCTAATTGTTGTTGAATTTTTGCATGAGAGTTACAGCAAATATTTCAAACATTCTTTAGTGTTATATGCTTTTGATTCAAAACCTAAGTTTAAACTAAGGGAGATGATGATGATAATTATTCTTTTGAGGATTTATTATTTATAAATTTTGCAAAGATACTCAGAGCAATTTATTTGATTAGAGACTTGAAAATCATTAGATAAATATAAATACAATTAATTATATTGATTATAAGTTCTCTGACAAAATCTATTTATTGTTTACTATTAAGATTTTAGCAGTTTCATTTACTTTACTTCGGTTGAATGTTATAAGCTCTTACGAAAGAAATGTTTTAACTATCCTGCAAAAAATTAGAAATTAATAATGTTATTATGATATAAAATTTCTGGATTGCGAGAAGCAACTAAAGAAAAATATAAGGATAAACTCCTTACACATTTCCAAAGCCCTAACTTAGTACAGAGACTGAGAAAAATTTTAATAATTCAAGAAATAGATATTCAATAAAAACGTTTTTGAATTAGTAAACAATCCTCAGGAACGTTTACACGAAAATGGGTTTAAACCTGTCAGAGGGGCATCATACTTTTGAATATTTCTATCCTTACAGCAGAATTAATCTATTCTTTAATTCAGTTCGTTTCCCCTGGTTAAACAAGATCTCTTAGTGAGACCACATTTAAAGCAATTGCTATACTCTATCCATGGAACAAGGTAGATCATTACTAGACATATTCAGATAAAAATAATTGTCAAGCTAGAAAAATGGTCATGCCCACTGATTTAGACACAAAATCCATTCATCAAAATGTCAGACACGGATGGATACACGATTGGTAATTTTTTACGTTGTCACTGCATAGAATATTTTTCGCGCAATTTTTGAATCTTCAGCTTAATATGTTCATGTATAAAGCTTCTGAATTGACTGGAAAGATCCTTGTTAATAATGTGATAAATGATCTCATATTTTATCAATGACAGATGCGATTTGTTTTTAATGCGTTTCTCACGAGATATGGCTTTCGATTTTGCTAGAATATTTTGCTATTCTAAGAGAGGAATTCTCACAAATGTTTTGAAACATATATGACCTATATCTTTCTTCGTAAACAATTACCTGTAAACAATAACGTGCAATTAAATTAAAAAATTCATAGGATATTTTCATCCTTAATTTAAAAGTAAAAAGAAGTTTTTAAATACATTACATAGGAAATAACTGTTACAAGAATATGCAGAAAATATAATCTTATGCTTTGCAGTTGTTGATTTAGCTGATTATGGCAGAAGCATGGAAGAATTATTTTCTTAATGAAAAGGATGTCTTCCTTGAATGCTTACTAAAGGAACGCAGCTCGTATATGTTTCACGCACAAGGAAACCATGAAAACACCCTTGCGGTCAACACGTTCGCCAATATTCGGACTCAAATAGAAATATTAGTGTTCGACAGTCTTATCCTCTCGAACATTTGTAAGCCTCTGACATACTGGTTTCTTTTCCACACTGATAAATAGTATGTTACAAATAAAACTTTTGTAACTTCTATTCGCTATTCTTTAATTACAGAACTTAGTTACCGCCTTGACTAATTTAGCGGTTAACGATGTTGACTGCTGTACCGATAACTCCAGATTCGAGACACACGGAAAAGGTATGGATGTCTGCAGGTTTACAGTGTCTATGCGGAATGGAGGCACTCAAAATACTGACAAGCCGAATATACTTTCGAGTTGCATGGTAGGAGAGGAGGAAGAATGGGACACCTTTGGACTGTCCCACGGGGTGTTGGATCTTACAGTGCAAAAGGAAATAACAATCACAAGAATTACGAGGCTACACTGTAACCCAAAGCTTTGGGATGATATATTTTCAGCACGGATTTTGAGCCGCACAACCATGTCATACTGGGACATCCAGCACACACAAATCTGACAAAGAATATTTCTATGACCTATTATTAATATTTCTCGTATTAACCTGTTTCACTTAACAAACCTGTGACATATATGGACAGCTCAAGCACGGAATTAGGGATCGCAAGTGCTTACTGCGCCGTCCAAAACAATCAGCTACTAAATACTTAGACTATAAGACTGAATATCAACAGCACGGTTTTGCAAGCTGAACTGACATCACTGAAAGCAGCCATCAAACTAGCTACCAATCTAAGACACCACAATGCAGTGATATTTAGCGATTCAGCCTCCAGTCGCTGGAATACAAGACCAAAATAATAAAAGCGAGCCAGTGAATACCATAAAACGGCCACTGACAAACTGTCCGTTGCACCAAAGACCTAGGCTCTGCTGGGTGCCAGCACACGTTGGTATTCAGGGCAATGAGCAAGCAGCCAAATTAACAAAACAAACTGCAAACAATATCTCACAACAGAAATACCAGATAAAATTACCAGTGTCTTTCTGAAAAAAAAATCACATCTGCAAAATTCAAAAGAATGTAGCAGAACAGATGAGCTGAGGCCACAACAGGAAGCAGAACATTTAAATTTTACCCAAAAGTAAACTTCAAGCTTAAAACTCGCAATTGCTACATAACTCAATTTCTAACGGGGCACGACCCTTTTTCGAGTTATCTTAAAAGATTTAATAACCATACCCCGGATAACTGCAGCTGCAGTGAAGTGGGGGATCCAGTTCATTTCCTGTTTCACTGCAGTAATATCTCTCAAACACATTTGAAAAAAACCGGGTGAAAATAAACTTTACTTGTGAATTGAAAATTTATTAGAAAATAAAACCGCGCTTAACAAACTATTACAGACCACAAAATATTGTGCAGCACAATATCCGGTTGGAGACTATACTATTCCTACCTTTATTTTCTTCGGGCGACCTGCCAGTGTTTGAATGCACAGGAATTGCGGGCGACTTCGCTGTGAAAGGGTTAAGTCTTTCGCAAATATTTATTAAACCAAGGCATCTAACCATAGGAAAAAAAAAACGTTCAGATTTGTTCCGTAAAATTGAAAACTGAAACTTTAAACAAATTTAATAAAATATATTCAGAGTAAAGAAATTTTTAAAAATGCTTTTTTGTCATGTATTCCTTTTTCTAAAATCTAAATAATATATATCTTCGTGTGGTATGGAATATTTGTGTATGTATGTGCCTATAAGTGAAGCCCAAGTATAAATTATGCAAAATTCGTTACTTTTACCATAAAATCCGCTTCAACTAGATAAAACTATCAACGTGTAAGTCCGGAGGTTGTTCATTTAATTCATTAAGAATTCTTCTCTTCATATTAGAACGAATCCCTTTTTATCTTACGCGGGAAGGATATCCTCTCACCATGAAATAGTACTATCTTCATCTTGGAAAATTACTTGAAGTTCTGCTCTTCAGTTTCTCAATTTATAGAGCATTTATTCTAATGTGTTGCTGGCACTATCTGAAGATAAAAGGGTAAAAATATCCGTGTCGACACGCCGAATTCATGATATATGCAAGGAAGCATTTCATACATATAGTTGCTCGAAGCACTTACAAATTGTATAACTGTATGACATGCAGTTATAAATAATTAAACAAAAATGCTATTTTTCTAAACAGTATAATCTGTTCACCTCTATAAATTCTATTTTTCGAATCAAATCTCATCAGAATTATGAAAAATGGTAAAACTAAAATCTAACGATTCCCTAGCATGTACCTAATGCATGGCATCTGAAGCATAATTACAATAACGCAGCTAATGTTTACAAGAACTAAGTTGTCTGTCTTATAAATTAACAGTATTAAATAATGCAAATATTTAAGACGTTCATCCATAGCTTTTTCATCGCGTTTTCTTAAACAAATACACATTTATTAAACTTAAAAATTAAATATTCTCTCTTGTATCGGATGGTAATCTCTGAGAAATTTGCGCTAAGTGGCATGTCGGTCAGTGACAACAGTTGTATAGGTAACTGGTTGGTATATATATAGAGTTCTCGACTTATGACATCCCGAATTTACGATGACCAGCTTTTACAAGAGCCATTTAAAATAAATTTAAAAATCCTCTAACTTATGTCTACCGACAACATACACACTCACGCATTGTTTTTGTAAGGTTCTGATAACAACTGAACAACGATTAACTACGCAATAACTTGTATTTTGCAATGAATCATGTAAATGAGTAATAATACTCACCTACTGTTTCTAATTAAAGGCAAGGTTTGTATGTTTTGGTTCAGATTAGCTAAGCTTAAAAGCAAGGGCAAGTGTTAATCTTATAAAATACGTTTGTCTGGAGTTTATATGCGAATGTATACAAATAAATTGTTTATAAATGTTGCGTAAGTTTTTATGTTATTAAACTTTTTTATGCAGAACAGAAGCCTTATTTATAATAGGAATAAATAATATTCCGAAATGTGTCAGAATGGACTGGACCTCTCGGACTCGTAATCACAAATGTATTATTTACTTGGTCTGCCCAATTTCTTTTGTTGCCAGATTCGAGGAAGCAAAAGTTCAACTCACATACAAAAACAAAAACAAAAAAAAAGAATTTATTTATTTAATGCGGAAGCTCGAGTTGTTGAGTAACGCAGTCTATCCGCATGTTAACAGTTTCTCATCAAAAAGGAACCGAAAAGCGAGGAAAGGAAGCGGCCTATGGCACAAAGCATTAATTCTAACTGCGGAATAGCGATTTCAAATCGAGTGAAACCGAGGTAAAAGTCTGATTTTCTCTCTTCATAAGAAGAATATTTCTTATTATTCCGTTCATGAAAACTCAAATCTGAATTAAGATGTAACCAACGAAGCGCGATTTATAGCCGTGGATATCCAAACTTTGTTTGTTTTATCTCGAAATCGTTTTCTCAGCATTTTAATCATCTATTATGGGGAAGTATGACAATATTTCTGATTTTTAATGCTATAAGTAGGTCATGTTTCTAAGTATAGTTTAATGGAAACAGTCATAGAGCATTTATTTTCAAGGAAGGATTCATTTTTATAAATATTAAAATTTTTCCACCTTTCTACAACGGAAATATCAAAGAAAGCCATACCAAAATTTATATTTCTCACCCTCTTCTTTAAAATGGTACGTTCGATTATCAGAAATACGTAAATTATCCCATATTGCATTTGGTTTACCTAGTTAATTTATAAATTCATAAACAGTAAATACATGTTTATTTTTAACAAGCAACAAAATTGGTTACAAGTAACCAGCCCTGTTACGACAATCTGCCTTGGAAACTATACATGCAATTCCCGCTGAAGCTACCCTCATCTATACTGATGGGAGTAAAAGCGAGGACTCTCGCTCCGGTAGTGGTGTTGTCATTAAATGCACAAATGGAAATATTTTTAAAATAAGGAAAAGAAATTCTGACTTCAATTCGGTTTTTAAGAGTGAGCTTATAGCCATCGAAGAGGGACTAAATGCTGTTTTGTACTTTACAGATCTTAAGGCAGTATGGATTTTGTCTGCCAGTCGTAGCGCTATCAAATATCTTTCAAACTGGCAGAGTTGGTGATAGGGCCGGAACCGCAATTCTTAGCAAACTTAGGCAGGTCTCGTCACTCTGCGAAGTGCATCTTCAGTGGATTCCTTCCCATGTTGATATTTGGGGGAATGAAATGGCAGATATTCTGGCGAGGGAGGCTTCTGAAGAACCTTTGCCAATTATCAATTCACTGACATATCTTGAACTGCATTTCATTAGAAGACATGCTGACAGACAAATTTGGCTCTTTTCCCCGAGTCATCCCTGGTATCAAGCTGATTATCCGGGAAGATCCTTTGCTATGGATTGCGAAAGATGTGTTCAAACAACACTTTCCCTATTCTTCAGTGGGAACTTGAGGGGACTTACTTTTGAGAGTGGTGTCATGATGCACCCAATTTGTTCTAAGTGTCACAATGCACTCGCATCACCGGCACATGTCCTTGAGTGCCTGGAGTTGTGTCTTGTGGACCTTTACGGGTCTCCTAGGCTTGTTTTCGATTTTCTAAAGGTGAATGGACTCGTGGACCTCGTTTAGTATATTCCTAGGCATGGAGATTAGTAATAACAACAACACAACAAGTAACCGAATCAATATGCCTTCATAAAGGTGCCTTTCTTTCTTAATCTTTGACTGAATTAAATGAAAAATATGGTTGAGAAGTTTTTCTAAAAACATTTACTATTTTGTAGTTCACGCTAATTAGACTTTTCTCTGTATTAAATTATTTCCACATTCATCATTATTTACATCAACTCGTTAATAAGCTTATTTTAAGAAAAGTCTGTCGTTTTGTCGGATAGGTGTACTCCAATAGTTCTGATTTTTTTTTATTTATGCAGTGCTGTTTTACGTGAATGTTACCCATTATGTTAGCATTACTTGCACGTTCATTAGATAAGAGTAAATTCAACTTAAATGATTTTTATATAAATATTTTTATTCTTTTGGCAATCTATGTAGAATTATTTTAACAGGTTCTTCCTATAAAGCAGTCTTGTAGAGAAGAGAAAAGTAAGATAAAGGTTGTAGAGCATTATAATGCAAGGCAATTCCTTCAGTTATTCAATAAGCTAAGAAAACTTACTAATTGTAACAAGCTATGCGTATGTACTAAATAAAATGATTTGATAAAGTGACAAAATTCCCCATAAGTTTGATAATGTTATGAAGACAAATAATATTTTTTTCGTCTTCAGAAACGAAAACATTTTCCACAGATTTCTATATTTTTGCCATAAGTACACGTACTGTAAACATGCAGTGTTGAGTGCTAAGCAAGAAGAAAGATGTAGAAAACAGCAAAGAATGATAAAATATATTTAGTGACATAATGTTACATAATTACTCTTGCATAGGGAGAATTAGAATTGAAGTATTTGAATAAAACTGTGAGATTTTGCTGAAAATGGATTTGGTTTAAGAAAGCAGAAAATTTTTGTATAATTCTAACAGAAAAAAAAATGGAAAGAAAAGTTAAAGGCTAATAACAATTATAAATCGAATAAATTATAGAATTTTCTCATCAAACACAACAGTACGCATGGAGAATGAGACAATTCCTTCTATTCGTCTCGATTTAATGGCAACTAGAATGAGGAACGGTACTCAGTCCACTAGATCAAAGTAGTAATTAATTACCACATATCAAGTTTTGTGACTATGGATTATTATGAAGATTTTCACTTTTTGGAAGTCAGGAAATGTGAGAAAATTTACTACGCTTTTGCTGGTATTCTAATCATGGAGCTTTTAATGTCAATAGCGTGTGCTAGCATTTTAACCCCGAGAGCTTGCAGACAGAGATGTGATAATTCCTTTCAAAATATACAATAATTTTTCTAATGTATGTTTCGTTTTTTATACTGTGAAATTTAAATGAACTTCTAATTTAACATACACTGCTAATATACAGTTCAGATTTTGATAATTATTTGTATTCATGTTAGTAACAATCTCTTCAAGTATATTTTAAAGAACCTTTGTTAGAACTCAAGATTACAAAACGTTGCTATTGGTCTTATATTCGATATGAAGCTAAATAAATCACATGCATGAAATATTTACTAGCAATTGAGTTCTGAGTCAGATTGATATGTTTGAAATATAATATACTATTTTCTTGTACATTCCTATGTACTGAGTTTGCTTTTTGCTGGTATACATAGAGCCTGCATCAAACCTAATGTACACAATTCAGCGGATTATATAAATACGTAATAAGGACGTACTTTATCATTATAAAGCATATCTTGTTATTCTTATTTTGTCTGAAGGTAATTTCATTCTTTTTCTTCTTTATTTGATCCAACTAAACTTCAAGCTTGTAACAATAGTTTGTCACATGTAAATATGCATCCTTCATAGATAAAGCAGATATTTACATTATCATATAAACGTATTAGATCTTCACAAGGAACAAAAGGTTATTTATTACTTTTCACGAACCAGATTACATTTTTTTTTACTAATTTGAAGTATTACTCAAGCAATCAATACTTCTCATTATTAAAAACTTTGCAATAGTGCATAATAAGTTACATGCTTCCGTAATACCATAAAGCATAAAACGAAGAATAATACCTGTATTTTGAATGTCCAGTGAGTTTTGACTACATTGATTATACAATATACTGAAAATTTGATAAAATCTCTTTTGAGAGATTGATCAAACCTGTAAGATTCCACTCCTTGGTTATCTTTAAGGTTTAAATGAATATTTTTATTTAAATTTTATCTCAAATTACACGGCTTGTGCTTACAATCCAATCTCCGTTGCTTGCGAGATTTCAGAAAACATGAAATGTGAATTTAAAATTCAAAGTGAACACATGATGGCGATTTACAAGTGACAACAAGCATTGGCTCAGTTCTAAGAAAATGCGCCACTAATTAGGCTAGCAAAAAGGCACGCTGCTGACAAAGCACTCTCTATCATTCGGAATTTCTGTTCTTATATATCTCATTTATATCTAGTGAAAGTGAACGAAAAGTATAAACAAATATACAGATCATAATGCAAGGATTAGTCAAGCTAAAATCCTTAGGGAGTACTTACTTGTTATCGCAACCCCTTTAGTAGAAGTAGCCGAATTTTCAGAATATGTTGAATTCTAGCAAATATGCGCATAATCTTTCTTCAGGAAATCAGGCTCATAATAATACTTCGATCAAGCAAAAATTTGCCGTTTTCGTTGTAAGTTCCCAACCTTGCCAACTTGCCTTTTGTTCTGTATTCCAAGTTTCAATTTTTTTATAAACAATCGTGATATTTTTCCCTTAAATTTAGTTTTAAATACACTGAATGTGCCGGCAATGTAAGAAATTGGCTTGTGGAATTTGCCAAGAGTGTAAGAACTGCCGTAAAATTTATGCAGGAATACAGAATTTTGCCACAAAATCTCTGAACGAAACAACTAGGAGATATGTTTGTTAGATATCCAGTGTTGCCGAGGTTTGCGTGATGCCAAGTCTGCAATTCTATAATGAAGAAGATTAATTTCGCTGTGTCCCTGGTACTCCAATCACGATGACCGTTTTCTGCTCCACTACAACCGGGAGCTTTGCCGCAACCAGAGCTTAGTAGGACACAAATCATGGACTTTATTGCACTCAGCCCTCTTGTACAGCATTCGCGGTGCATCTGGATAATCGAGTTAGAGAATTTCCTTGCAGTCTAAGCCCATTTCAGCTGACTATTACTTTTAACAATGGTTGCTAAATAAAGGTCCTGAAAGTCCGTTTTGGTACGTTTTCGAACTTAACCTGATTACCTACATACATTTTCAACATGATGCTTTGGGCTTCTTTTAGATTTTTTAGGACCTATATCAGTATCTATCCTATTTTCAGTCTTCTAACTGCATGAAATTTCCACTATTCCTAAAATTTGAGGGTATCTTCTGCCTCCCACACACAAATATACACAACTATTCTTATAGTCCTTAAAAATAAAACTAGAAGCGCGCCCATTTGCATTCCTTTTCATACGTGTCGAAAGAACATACGAAAATTTTGCGTATTTTTCTGTAGTGAAGGTGAGCCCCATTGGACGTCGGGAAAACATTGACCTTGAGCTACCAACCACCTTTCACTTGACTTTATTTAATGCAGTTAGTAAAGAAATTCATTTTTCACAGTAGTTCTTTTAATTTTTCTGATCAGAGTATTTTTCAGTAGTCAAAATAAGTCTGAAAAGTAAAACATTTTGATTTCGTATTTCGACTGCAGTTTTTTGATAGTGCATTGATAATTACTCTGTAAGATATGCACGGGATGCTGGGCTCGTACATAATAGAGAAACAATCTTTATGTCAGTGAAAACAAAACTATCATTCTTATTTGAAAACATGAGAAAAACTACAGTAAGAATGTACACCTATTTCTAATCCCGCAATATGGCTGCAATAGTGTGGACGCAATATTCCTGCTATGACTTTTTCCTTACATACAACTCGAAAATATTCTGTCTATATATATTTTCTGATCAGGACTTCCTAGGAGACTAGTTTTTTTGATATGCTCAAGGTTATAAGCAGTGCGGGATTTACGTATAAGCTACACAAGCTATAGCTTAGGGCCCCCACTTTCCTGGAGGCCTCTCTCCAAAAGTGTCCTTTTATTATTCAAAATAATAACGGCAGTACTGGAAAAATGTTCTTGAAGAGTTGTTGCAGTCATAATTACTATGACAGAGCGTAGTTTACCTTTCAGAAAAAATAAGAAAACGTATGGTTCTCCTCACGATGGCAATTGCCTTGGATTACTCGAACTTGCAGCAAAATTTCATCCTTTTCTAGCAGGGCATATAAAAAACTTTGGAGCAAAGCATCAGATTTCACATCTTATCTTCATAAAACAATATGGGATGAATTTATCCAGATTATAGCAAATTAAGTAAGAGACTCAATTTTTGAATGATTTTAAGAATTTCAGATTACTTCAATTTATCTGCAGGTTCCACTCCAAGACTGGTCCCGTATTGATCAGCTCACTGTTATTGTGAGGTATGTTCCACCAGATGATGAACTCCGTATTAAACGTTTTCTAACTTTCCTAGAGATGGGTAGCTACGTAGGAGAAAATCTGTTTAAGATGGTGTACAAATACCTTATAAATGAGTAAAAAATAGGTTTTATTAAATGTCGAGGCCAGTCATATGATAATGCTGTCAATATGTCTGACAAATACAAGGGTATGCAAGAAATAATATTGAGGATTAACAATTATGCTATGTATATTCCATATGCTGGTATATCCCTGATTCTTGTTGGTAGAGCAGCAGTTGACTGTTGTTTAGGTGCCGTAAACTTTTTTGAAATTGTTCAAGAAATATATTTTTTTTTATCATCTACACATAGATGGGCAGTACTGTTGTTATTCATCAAAGGTGATTCAAAAGTTCCAAAGTCTTTGTCAAAGGAAGAAGATGGGAAAATGTTTTTGAAAAGATGGTAAGCACATTATTGGCCACAAGTGCAATACTTGATAGTTATTATGGAAGAATTTCTGCGTGTCATCAGCTGCATATTGATACTACAGAGAGAAGCGAAACAAGAAATCAAGCCATAAATGTTTTGAATAAAATGGAGAAGTTTGAATTTATGGTAATGTGATACTTGGGGAGTTTCTTGCTGGATGAATTTCGCAAGACTGGAAGACTCCCAAATTAGTCTAGATGTATGTAGTAAATGGTATGCTTATAAGGTATTTCTCCAGCTGTCTGAGCACGTCTTTGTGGTGTAGTGGTCAGCATGCTCGACGCGAATTCGAGAGTCCGTGGTTCGAGTCCCGGCGAGGGCATTCCTTATTTTTCACATCTCCTGCTTCCAAAAAGTCCTAATGACTCTATGTGCTTCACTGTCGGATTTCGTTAAAGGTTCCAGGGATACGTTCGATCATTCTGAAGAAAACGCAAAGGAAAAATTGCCTGATGTTAATTGCAAGAAAAGCAGGTATAGAAGAAGGCATATCAGTGATCATAAAGATGATAAGATGATGCTTTAAAGCATATTGAGCCAAGAAACAACTCCAGACTGAAAACATTTATACCTGTGATGGATGCATTAGAGTCAAGTCTGAAGGTCTCAGTAAGCAATGAACCTGCAAAAAAGTTTTCATTCTTAACAAAATTAGAAACTACAGAAGAAGAGATTCGCGAAAGAGATAGTGCTTTAGGCCAAACATATCCTGAAGATGTGGACATGAATCTTGTAGGAGAAGTCAAGCATTTTCATCAGTATTTAAGCACATAGTCAAGCTTACATCTAACATACTGATGAAAATATGTCATGATACATGAAATCTGTGTCATGATACATGTGATGAAACATGATAATATCAGAGTCTCGCATATCAGCATCTGTATAGGGTTATATTTAACGATCGTGTTCAATCAGTATTTCCTAATGTAGAGGCAATTTTGAGATTGTTTCTTAGTTTGAAGCGGTTGCAAACTGCTCTGGTGAAAGATCATTTTCTCAGCTGAAGAGGATGGAAAATGAATTTAAAACAAAGACTCAAAATAAATTATGTTCACTCAGTCTCATGTGCATAGAAAGTGACAAACTGCGCAGTTTATTTGATGATGTCATCAGACTTTGCTCTGTCAAAGGCAAGAAATAAAATATTTCAGTTTAATATAATTCCTTAATCCGTATAACATGTTTCAAGAGATTAGATAAAAAGGCCTTTGTAAATATTGACTTTTGAAATAACTTTTGTTTCTTCTTACCAGAGTTTGCATTTTTAAGTTTGCTATGAATAAAAATGATTTTAAGTTAAAGACTTATTATTTCACTATCTATATACTTCTTAAATGTATTTCACTTTAACCGTCTGGGTATACGAAAATTATATTTGGCACTGACATATAATATCTTGACTTATAAAGAGCCCCATATTTCAAATAGCTTAGGGCCTTAATCTAAATCCGTCTCTGGTTGCAAGATTGCAATATAGTAAGTGAATCTGAAGGAAACAAGGGCTCCAGAGTTTTTATTCGTAGCCAGTTATAGTAGAAGATAATCTAGCAAATATTTAAAAATCTGCTAAAATAAGATCTAAAGCTCTTTTGGACCTTTTTTAATGTGATTGTATTTGTCGAAACGGAGCCTCAGAGCACCGAAATAGTCGAAAAATATTTTATGTATGGAGAATTGGTTACTATAATATAGTATATTTATATTGGTTACTATAATATAGTATATTTATATTGGTTACTATAATATAGTATATTTATATTGGTTACTATAATATAGTATATATATAATATATTTATACTAATATTCCGCTTTTATGTTATGTTCCCAGATTTTATTCAAATGCTTCCAGATTTTTAATGGAGAAATGTCAAATGTTTTTAATATATATTCAGTAAATGTGTGTTTTAAAAATTAAACACCATGATTTTTACTTTTACAGTTATTCAATAGCAAGGAGCAAGAGTAATTTAAATATAGATTTGAATACAGTAAGGAAAATTTCTAAAAATATTGAAACTGATTGTAATGTCATTTTTCTATCATGATTTTGCCCACCTCTCATCAGTTTTTTAAATTTTTTCAATCTGCTTTCCGAAACAACTACAATATCCAAAGTGTTCTTTATGTAGCTTTTCATATTTCGGCTATATTCATTAACACCTTTGCAATTTTAAAGCACTCGGTGGGAGTAATACTCATTCAATCATTTTTCGAACAATTCCGTACTAGAAAAAAATAATGAATAAAATCGCGGTAAGGAATGCGTCTGTTCTATTTCCATGACTAATACTCATTTTTCTTAATATCTTCATTTTTTTCAGCTCTTTTTCTGTTTTCTTAATTTATTCTGTTTTAAACTTATTTTGGTTAAATGCAATTATACAGGAAGATTCTTGTAAACAAACTCTGCAACTAATATGCAGCAGTCTTAGCCATATTTTAAAATAAATAAATGAATTCAGCTTTAATATGTTTTAGATCTTGATAATGTTTAGCCCTCTTATCACGCTCCAATATATTTCTTTATGCAGCTCTTCATTATAATTTTTTCTTGTAAACTCGACTTGTTGCTAAGATTATCATGTGTTCACATTGTGCTAAATCATATTAAAATAATTTACCCGTACATCAGCATGAGTTTGGCGCAGTTTTACTGGACATTTCTCCGTGCTGTCAACATTGGTAGAGAATTCTTGCCATAATTTACGATGGAAACGTTCGTGACCAAAAGAAATAGAAAGCTCAAGTGACTATTAGATCGATCGTTCGTGCTCACGAATAAGCCACGAGCTACCAGAAGGTAAATCGTGACTTTCTCCAGAGGCTGCGCGTGAAGTAGCGTAGGCGACACAAGCAGATGCACATACCGCCCCCAGTTCTATTCTAATTTGGGCCAAAGTTCCCCAAAATTAATAGAAATGATGAAAATGGATAAGCATTGATGAATTTAGAACTTAATAATTCTGGCAGGAAAGTAATTTATTATATTTTTCATTAATTACTTTTCTGCAGTATTCAATCTTAAGAGTAGCAGTTTCACATGCTTTCATTTTTTCTCTCCTACAAGAATAGGTAATGCATAATGACAAGAGATTCATTTCAAATGTAATAAACATTCATTGCGCTGTTGTTTTGAAATTTCGTAAAGCAGTAAATGTTTTTTTGAAATTCTATAATGTGTTTGTTCTGACCAAGGATCGAATCAAGAATCTATTTTTACGATACCATTAAAGATTTCAAAAATCTCAGCTACTGAGTCTGCTGTTCGGACTCGGCAGTATTTTTTATTTCTATAAAACCGAATAGCTCGCAGATATAGAATTTGATGCTTCCTTTCCTACCTACATTTATCGCTTACTATATATCTGCTATCTGTTTGCTGCAGTTTTGGCCATTATTAGATATCTTATCCTATAATATATGGAAAAATCAGAAATAATTGATAAACACAAAATTTGAGCTATAGTGGGAAATTATTATTATTATGTGTAGAAAGAAGTACGACATGATAAAGCAGACTCGTTAAAAACTAGAATAAGATATGAGGAATTTAAAAGTGAAACGTGCCTTCGAAAGTTTAATGGGAACTTTTGACTGTACACAGCCGTACAAGGACAAGGTATTAGACAATAGTTTCGTATAAATACAAGATGCTGTTACACTGATATTGTACGCTAATAATGGTGATACACTAATACTGTATATATATATTGTAGTACTGATATTTTACATCGATTTTTAAACACTTTACACTGATTTTACTCTGGGATGCATACAAATTCTGCATTGATGCGCATAAGTAAACGAAGACTGCTCTGGTGCACTTTAGTGCACATGAGTGTAGGCACTGAAGATACACTCATACTTACACAGTAGCATATGCATAAACATTTTACACTGAGGCATATATATAGCTTTAGACACTGAGGATACACTTATAAGAAAACCTCTATTTTACAACTGTTGTGTACATATGAAAATTTTGCACTGATACTTTATACTGATTTTTAAAACTTTGATACTGATTTTATTCCTAGACACACACATATTCTATCTATACTGTAGCACATATATTATCAAAAACTGTTCTGCAGCACTTTATATGCACATAGGTATAGACGCTGAGGATAAACTGATACAATAATTTTACACTGATGCGTACACTGTAGCTTTTACATAAATATTATACGCTAATAATTAAATATTTACAATGATTTGATGGGGTACACATACAGATTCTACTCTGATGCTCATATATAGACCTCAAATATCCTAGCGCGTTTCAGCATATAATGTTTAAAACTGAGGATACGTTGATACGATAACGTCTATTTTACACTAATGATACGCTTTTGCATTTACATAAATAGTTTACTTTGTAATTGTTTCTATTATTCAAACATTTTACGCTGATTTTGCTGTTACACATATAAATTCAATGCTATAAACATAACTTTCCATAGTGTGTTTTTATGTGCACATAGATTAAGACACTAAGGATACACTGATACGAAAATTTCTGTTTTACCCTCATGAGTACACTGTTGGGTATACATAAACATTTTGCACTGAAATGTCACACTGATATTTAAACAAGTTGCATAAATATATTGCACTGATATTTTACACTAATAATTAAAAATTTAACCTGGTTTTACTCTGACTTGTGTGCCATTTCTACAATTATATATATATATATATACACATACACTCATAAATTACCCTAGTACATTTTACATATATAGTTGATGTGGGTACGTTAGTTACTTCAGAGTGTTCATGTACAAGGCTCCCCCCATACACACACTAACATGCTGCATAATAGCACACTAATATGCTGCAAAAGAGCATTAGTGTGATACAACGAGACAACCAGGAGTAAGACAGTCAGTACTAAAGGTTGAGCAAGAAACAGCAATGCGCTAGATGACATGAAAAGGTCCTGTCCCAAAGCCTGCAGTTTTTCCGTTATGAGTTTAAGTTTTCTTAGTAGAGTAGATTGCTTGGGGACGAAGCGCATGAATAGTAAATCATTAACCGGTAGACGCATGTGACATGCCTCTGTGAGTGGGCATGCTGTTGTGTAACGGTCTATGTGTATGTTCATTATGTAACATATAATTGTGGCACACACAGAGGTTAGATGAGACAAATCACCTTTTACAAAAATACTCTGAGGAGCGGCCGTGACCCGTTACAAATCTTGTTACAAAGGATGCCAAGATAAGTAGGTGAGAGGGAACTTTATGGTAAAGTGCATGGAATCTTCTGCTTTGAGGAGATCCCATTCCTCCTGCGTTGTTTTAATTTTCCTCCCATATCTTTCTCTTGAGATGAGGTCTCGGCAGCAGAGGGGGCACATGCTGAACACTGATGTTTCTTGCTGTCTGTTTGGAGAGGTCATCGGCTTCTTCATTCCCTTGTTATCCAGCATGTGTCCTTATCCAGGTGATATGAATAGTCCTTCGACTGTCTCTGTAAGCAAACCCTCGATGTCAGCTATCAACTGAAACTACAGGGATGGTAGGGTATATTGGTGCAATATTCCTACCACTTCAGCTTGGAATACCGTATTTCCCTGATCCTAAGTGCTTTTTCCATGCTTGTATAACTTCATTGTTACACGTCACTGCAGAGCTCCTTCCAACTCCTCTGTTGAGTTTGGAACCATCTGTATGTATGCAGATTGCATTTTCAGAAAGACGTTGGCTATTGAACATTATTCATAGAGTAGACATGGATGTCTGCTATATGTTGCGCTGGGTGGATATTAAGCAGCGACCTCTTGCGCTCATAATGGGCGGGATTAAAGCGAAGCAAATTTTTGCAAAAATAAATTAAACTGTTGAAAAAAAAAAAAAAAAAAAAAAAAAAAAGATGACCCTAGATTACAAAAGAGATACGTTCTTGAAAACATTCGTAAGTCCAATTTATTCATAAATCTTAACCATGAACACCATATTAACGGTAGTAATAAAAATGAAGATTAATAAAACCTAATAATAATATCAATACTTATAGTATTATTAAAATTAATATAACTGCTACTAATAAGACTGATAGTTGGACGTACAGTAATTGATTTACTAAAAAACTATTATGGTTTAATTTTATTTTATTATGTTGAGATATTATCGAAACATTGCAAGTGTATTTAAAGGAACTCAATGTTTAAATGTGACAGTTAAATAAATACTGAAAACCTGTTAAAAATGTAATATGAGAGTAAACTTAGCAGGCTGTATTCCCATGGGTGTGAATAAAACTTCAACATACGTATAATTACGGAAATACTGTCTTCCATATTAATGGTACATAAGTCTCATTTCTGAGATTTTGAAGTTAAGGAAACAGGTGAAATAGTTAAAGGTTTCCAGTTATCAGATTTAATCAAGAAAATATACATTAGAATACCTGAGATCTGCGAGGTCTAAAACTGCATCGATAAATTTATAAGGTACCTTCTTCCTCCTTTATGTATGCCTTCGTGGTGTATAAGTACACACAGTGCTTATTCTAGAGGTTCAGGTTCGAGTACCAGCGAGAGCATTGCTCGTTTTTCATGTCTCCTGCTTCAAAATAAGCTAATCAACTACAGTGGCGCCCGAACTAAAATGTGGTGGATGGTGATTCTTAACCACCACGATTTAGAAATTGGATCCCCTAGTTCCCAGTCGCCCTTTAAAAGAGGTTATATATAAGGTATTTTCTCCCTCTTTTCTACATGCCTTCGTAGAGTAAGGGCAGCACACTCGATGTGTATTCGAGGGGTCGGGTTGGAGTCCCGGCGAGAGCATTGCCCATTTTTCACGTCTCGAGCATTACAAAAAAAAACCAATGACCCTACAGTTGTTCATTCTTTTCTTGACATTTTAGGCCATCTTTCGACGCAACAATAATCCTCTTTGTGCAAATTCATAATGTTTGTGACTATAACTATTTTGCTTTTCATATTATTAAATCTCATTAGTTGTCATATATCGTAACTTATTACCACATTGCAATCTTATGTTAACTCACCATCTTAAGAAACGTTAATTATTTAAGTTATAATTCTGAAAGCTGACACCAAACTGGTTCGCATTTCTTTGCTTTATTCTGTTGCTTCTCAGTTTAGCTCATTTGCATTTATGAAATGATAGATGGATTTATTTTAATACCAGCTCTAACAGATTAGAAGTTTTTATGCAAAACGTAGTTACTTGCGAACTGTATGATTTTCTATAACTTAAAAGGTTTTACAATTTACCTTTAGAATTTATTTCGCAAAATAGAAATCTTCGATAGGATTTAGTGCATTCCGCATGGATGTCCTGATGCTACACTTTTCTACTAGAACGGTTCGGATGAACGCAAATTTAAATATATGAGGAAATTCCTGACTTAAGAATATTAAAATTGTAGAGATTGAAAATTTCTAGTAAAGGATATCTTTCCTATAACCTTTAAAATGAATATTTTCTTCTAATTCAATTCTTGCACGCGTTTAATTTATGTATAAATTCGCTTTAATTCAAATGATATCTGTTCTCATTTTGCAGTAGCAATGACATTAGAATATTATGAAAACAAATATCACTTAAGTTTTTGCATTTAACGTTAATGCCCTGAGTTAAAGAGAGCATGTAGTTTTTATCTTTACATGATTTCTACTTGAAAGTTATAAAAATATTCAATGCTATGCAAATTTTAGAATTACTGAAATTTTATTCAAATGCTTATACATTTTATAAATACTATGTGTTCTGAACTTAACCTGAAAGTCAGTTTAATGAATTTATTTTCAATAATGAATACTAAATCTTATATCTTCGTGAAGCTATTTTAATGCTCAAATTTGATTTAAGATGCTAGTAAACATTTCAGTGGAATCTCTATTATTAAAAGGTGAAGAATATATGAGTTGTTAAGTTCATGGCACTGTGTAAAATAAGCGACACGTAGAGCCACCAACTTTTGAATGCACGAAGTGTTGCGCCCCCCCCAATACGTGCCCCTTGAAACCCAAATATTGAAATTTCAAATTTTTGTTTTATTTATTTTACATGTTGTGGTAATTTGATAATTTTTATGAGGTTCACGAAATTCTTCAAAACATTTTTAAAGAATTTAAAGATTCATAAAATCAGTGTCTCTGTTAGGGCCACACGCATTGTGCTGTAAAGATGCACGAGGCTTCTATGACCTATAACACAATGGGTTGAAATTTTAATACTGCATAGAATAAAAGTCTAAAACACCAAAAATAATTGGTTTTAAGAGAAATTAATTTTTTAGTAAGTAAAATAGAATATAAATAGTATAAATATTTTTTAATTCCTTTTGCTAATTTTCTAACATCATTTAAGATACGTTATTTTTTCAGTGCATAAAGTCACCTTATTCTTTAACTATTAAATATAGTCAATCAAATATTGATTAGTTTATTTTTCTTGATCTTCTCAACTATAATCGTATTATTTTTGGCTATGTTTTTCTACTTTTCAGCATATATTGAGAATACTGATGTTAGCTCAAATATCGCTAGCCTTGTCCCCAATTATTATTCTCTCTTTTGTTTTTTCCCCAATTATATTTCTCTCTTTTTGAAGAATTCGATGTTAGAGGATACAATAGTTGCTTTGTCACAATTATTATAATATCGTTTCTGTAGTAGAAGACAGGTAAATCCTTTATCCTGTCTTCTACACGCAAAGAAACACGGAATTCTTTCTGAAGGGCTATCAAAAAAGATCTAAAAAATAGCTTAAAGGCAATAGCATAAAGATGTATTGCACCGACTAACAATAATGTGTACAGAAGAGTTTTTGTGCGACATGTTATTATGAGTCCAGCTAGTGCAAACATTTTTGTAGATAATGAGTAATTTAATGAGCTGGTAATGCTTGTAGTATTGAAAGGGAGAGCCCTGCCCTACATTGGTTCATAAGAAAATATTAAATTGCAATTTTGTCCAAGAGAAAATCTTTACAAAAGCAATAATTTTGGTGAACGCATTAATATTTTTAGCAATATGCGCTACCACAGGAATTTGGGATAACTTTTCCTTCTTGTTAATTTTCTAACATCAGGCATTATCAGAAATCCTCGCTTTCTCAAACTTTTTTATAAGTGCTTACTTATATTTTTAATATATGCAACTTTCATTCATTCCCTGCACTTTCAATAAAATACTAAGATTTGTAACTCATCATCAGTACTTGCTGAAAGGTTTCAAAGGATGAAAAACAAACTTTAAACTAAAGCCCAAATGAGTAACTGACAGGCAGGGGGTAAACGAAACCCGTTCAATATCCTATTCAAAATCCTGTTACCAGGCGCGAAATTCCCCCATAAAACACAAACGTGCTGAGAAATAAAAATATAAATCAATGGAAAATGCGGATGCGAAGTTTTCCGGGTAAGTCCTCGAGAAGGCCACGCGACTGACCCACCCTGAAGGGGTGAACCAGAGCCATAGCTTGATGACTCAGTGGTTAAATAAATCGACGACTTCGTGCGCGTGGATGAAAACGCGCCCACGTTCTTCTAAAAGCATACGATGGTGGCTATTATTATTATTTTTTTCACCTTGAGCTCTTTCAGATCGCAGGTTAAGTGAAAGGAAACATGCACGGAGTCCATTACGTAGTGGTTAACCCCTCTCTTTTATTACACTTCTACTGGGTGACCAGAATGTGGCTTCTTCAAAGATGTTTAAGAATGGAAGGCTTATTTTAGGATTACACGTCCAATGCACGGTTTTATTTCCCTAGTTTAACCTTCATGGTAATCAATCATCTCTACCATTGATGCACAACACAAACTGTATACGGAGTAAATTTTGAATGATCGCTTATATAATCGAAACTCTTCCGGATATTTTCGTGACTTCCTGGGACGCCGAATAAAGACACGAATCTGTAGAGGTTCTGAAATGAATTAAAAAAAAAAAGTCTGTTTAGAAAGGAATTTGAACCTAAACTTTGCACAAGAAGCTTTTGTTAAAAGAATTTTTCAATTAACGATTAACTTCTTTTATTTTGGATATATGAAATTTAATTTCAAGATATCACGAAATTTACAAGTGATGATTCAAAATAAATCAACAATTTACCATAAAATTTATCCTTCTGAAAATCTTTTATACTTCAGAGAGCAAAGGCCTTATTTTTAAAGTTCAATTATTTCTGCATAAGATACCCTACTAAGCTTAAAATCTTTAGCAAATATTGCGTGCATTCGTAATTTTAGAATTTGATGTACTTCACGTATCTAAGAATTGTTTTCTATTCGGCATAGTTTGAACACTTTTTCGAATAATCCGTACAATATCAGTTGCACATTCACAATGTACTTTTTTTCCAAAATATCATGCACAGTGTTACTTTTTTCGATATCCTGCCACTTTTCTCCTTCAGCTCCCTATTACCTCCCATATTTCTTGTACCTTTCTAGCCATATTTTACTTAGCACTGAGGGGGGAAAAACAGAAAGCGCGAATTACTTCGAGGGTATAACAATATCAATATTTATTTCTACGAATAATCTTGATTAATAAATCAAGAAATAATTTCTTAAGAAATATTAAATCATTTTAAAATTCAAATATGCGTTCTGAAAAGTTTGAAATTTTTCGCAGTAAACATCATACAGATAGTATATTTTACAAGTGTGAGTAATCTAGAGGCAAAATTCAAGCTGAATGAACGACTAACTAAGAAAAACTGAGTAGAAACCATTGAATTTGATACTTAATTCAGTTTTTTATTACATTAACTCAATGAATTGTTAATTTACATTGCTTTTCGTGTCTGATGCTTTGTATTCACAGTCGTCGATATCATTAGCATTTTGCTATCTTAAACCAAAATCAGAATCCTGCAAATCAGAATCCTGCAGAGCTGCAAATCATAAATCTCTTAAAACTGTTATTTACAATTTACTTTTGATGAATATTATTATAATTCACTTATTTTCTGTGAAATAAATTCCTATGCTTCCAAATTCATTTGTTTCTCTTTTTTACACTTGGCTCTTATATGTTTTATGGCTAGGTATAAGGTTGTGGCTACTTACAGTCGTGTATTCGGCATAAAAGAATTAAATTCTCTCGTAGATACATTTATTAAGATAGATAAATTATGTCAGGGGTTATAATATTAAAATTAAACTTCCATAAATGACAACTGTAGCCTTCTTGGACAATCTTTCTCGATATACCATCTAAATGGACTCTTCTAGTGTATCTAATCTTGCATTCTGGGAGTGTGAAAAATACTCAGTAATTTTTTTCTGTCTAGATATTTCTCATGAAAATGGTGTGCGAATATGCGTGATGATATACATTATTGTCAAATTCAGCTGAAAAGTTTTAATATGTCTACTTGGATTAGAAAATTTCTTAAATATTAATTTTATGAGCTGCTATATATTTGCTATACACAAAATATGTTTCTGTATAGGAAATAAATTAAAATCGTAAACTATAGTAAAATTGCAAAGAACTTTTAAACAAGGTTCTCTTGCAATTTATCCTTGAATCAGCATTTTGCTTTCTATTAGGTAACATTAATCCCCAAAGATATCTTTTACATAAGTATGGATCTGTAATTTTTAGCATATATATATTTTTTACGCTTCGAGTTTTTAATCATATACAAGAATGTTTATAAATATGTGTCAATATTCTACAGTTTCTGCATTAATTTAAAACACACTTTTTCTTGCCTTATTATTTTGTGGAAATATGCATTTTAGACTAACATTTAATTATGTGATACGAAAACTATAAACCCGAGGATAAAGGCAACTTTACAAAACAGTTTTTGCTTAATAACTATAATTCTAATTTGCATAACATGCGCTAAATTTTAATATATGCCTTAAATCAAACTTTAAATAAAGTAAATCAAATTCTTTTTAAATAAAAAAAAAAATTTTTATTTCCTTTTCCCTTTAAGCATCCGATCACAATTTAATCTCAAAATGTAAAATCAAGAAATCAAGTTTAAAATTAAGTTAAATCAAGAATAAAACTGAAAAACAAACATGATTATGGTAATTTCTGATAGATTTACATGAATCTTCACAAAAGTTTCCGTTTGTAAAAAGAAGAAAGATGAGAGGTGAGCTTTTTCAACCTAATTATTTGCTATAAAAAGCGTGAAAAATGGAGATGGAAGGTTATGGTTCGAGATATAACCAACATATTTATTATCAGATAAGCACACTTAGCCTTCCTTCCAAATTTGTTTTGAATGAGAATTTTGTCAGTCTCTTGATGCTTGATATATATTATTAAGATCGGAAAGAAAGAAATCGTTAGCATCAAAAGAGAAGATTCTATGTAAGACAATGCTAGTTTCACTCAGCGACCTTCGTCTTATACATTTATGATTGATGATAAACTGCAGAAAGTCAAAGTAGTGTTTACTCTAGGCCCATTCTTCGGCTTCTCTGTAAATGAGATGAATTAAGTGCACTCTCTGTTATATGAGACATAAGAGATTATGCATTAACATTTTTCTGAACAGAAGGAGTAAGAGAAGAAAGGAAAAAGGAATTCGCGGTTTACCTGAAAGTCTTATCTCGCATTCCCCCGAAAACTCTTTCATAATGTTTCGCTCGCTATTGAAGAATTTGGGCAGTCGGCGATGTAGAAAGGTGTTAAAAATACAGGTGGCCATTTATCGTGACTGTCATTAGTCTATTAAATGCCGATTCTAACAATCGGACACGAGACACAGGCTGTTTGTTGTTAGTTCTGTCACATCCACAAAGAACTTATTGGACACAGACTATTTGTTGTTAGTTCTGTCATATCCAAAAAGAGCTTATTAGAGACTCGAGGCCAATTAATAAAAAAGTATGTCTCGAAAGCTGCCTGAAATGCATATGTATGCATGTGGAAATACACATGGATAAAAATCGGTACTCCCATGTTTTATACTGAAGCAGAACGGCAGTTCTGTTATAGATCTACGCATGTCAATACCAGTTTTATTTTTCACTGAAAACTCCTCCTATTAAGACACATCTTAGAGAACGGAGGTTCAAATTTTGGCACTTTTAAGATAACTGTTTAATAGATATATTTACTCTTGTCATATTAGCAGTCGCTTCTAACTCTGAAACAAAGTAATTGAAAATCGCGGCAGTGAGCTATAAAATAATTGCAAATATTTCCTGATGTGTGACGGAAACATATGCATAGATTTCATGACCTAGAAATGAAGCAGAATGAAGATATCTACCTTCTCTTTACGCAATGAGACGTGTTGTTAATATTTTATTTCCTTTCGTTATTATTGATTACTTTAAGCCCATTCTTTGGCTGTCCATTGATACCAACTTTGCATTACTTTACAGACTTTTTTACTCAAAGAAAAAATATATTGCAAAGGAAGAATGCATCCTCCCATAACCGAATACTTCATTTTTAAATCTATCCATCGTACATACAATGTTGTTAAACATGAAATACGTCAAACTACAGGTAGTGCTCTTCAGTTTAAATTGCATATTCAGTTAAGGCAGTTTGATCTTTTCAGGACTTTGTTCCCCAGCTTGTTCTTTTACTAATTCCCGCGGACTTTTAAATCAAAGGTGTATCATGTAGGCCTTAAATTTTCGTCTTAAAGTTTCAGTAGCGTCCGCCATTGACCGTAGCATATCAGGCATAAAAATCTGGTACATTTCTTAAAATGGGTTGCAATTTTTTTAATGCCGATATAACAGAATCTAAATAATATATTTAAATTGAGAGCTGTAGCTTTCATTTTGAATACATTGATTAAATCCGTGCCTTCTTAGCAGCATTATAGGCTCTTGGACAAAACAGTGTGCTACGAGCCTTACTATCATCATTCACAGACATTAAATATAAGTAGATTAGCACGGCCCCTATGCTCGTGGGGCCCCCGGGCAAGTACCTGGTGGACCCATACGTTAAGATGGCCCTGTGCCAACTACTGACCCTCATTCTTAATAACCAATCTTTTGTTCGAAATAACGAATTCTTTCCAATAATTTATATTCTCGTAAATAACTAAAGGTCATTAAAATATACGAAACATTTGATAATTATTCTGATGGCATACAACGAAATTTAGCCAATTTAACTGTTAATCATCCATTTTAGCAGCAATAGGGAAAGAAAATTTAAAAGAAAAATACTTTATTATAAAATGTCATGTACATCATACGATGAACATTAGTGAAATATCATATATAATATAAGTATTTGGATAACATAAAAATTTTGCAGTTCTATGATTCAATTGACTTACTACATGGCAGATTTTGACTAATGATTCTGTGCAGACGAAAATCTCGATTTTTATGACACTCTTGTATGAAAAGCCTAGGACTTTATTATATGATAATAAAGTAAATATGCATAAATAAAAATGTGTAACTAAAAGATCAATAATATAGAATTATTCAGTAATATGTTTAAAAAATACTTTTCATGTCATATTATAGTTGTTTAAGGCAATATACATTGAAATTTATTGCAAGTAATTCAGTAATGGTTTATTTCTTTTTCTATTTTCTTATTTTCTATTTTCAAAACTAAATTTTAAATTTATTATTTAAAAATACGAAATTGTATCTTTATATGATCAAGTATATCATAATTATACACGCTTTTAGTCGAATGACAGTCTTTTTCAGTTTCAACCGAAATAAACTATTATTTATGATTTACTCAGTTAATCAATTTTACTTTTTTTGAAAATCTAGGAGGACTGCAAGAACAGGCTTCGAGGACCAGTTTTTGTTCTGTTGACCACAATTTTGGAAAATGCTGGCTTCATCTATTGCTCTCGTACGCGATGAATTTGATGGTAGTAGTTCGTAAAGATAAACAACTAAAGTATATTTCGTGGCAAATTTAGTTACAGGGTCACAGACAGTCTATTGCCTTTCAGTATTTTCGTAAGTAATATCAGAGTTTATGTTATTGTAGCCTACCCTGGATGTGAACGCTGATAATTGCCCTCACATTAAACATGAATATTTTGCACTTTTTTAAGTTCTTACTCTGGAAGTGCTAATTCTGGGTTGCATAACTAATTATTTGACTTATAAAATCACATTATTACCACATTATTATTATAAAGCAATATAATGTAAAGCATTAAAGCATTTATCAACCAAGTTACAAGTATTTGCACCATGAATTATTCTATAAAAATATAAATAAAAAGTCGTGCTTCTGTAATATTCTTCTCAAAGAACTCTTTTCCTTTAACAATCCTTCCGAATTCTAGTAATGAACTAGCTTTAGTAAAAAAACTTATTTAATTGAAAGTTTTTAGTTTCAACCGCAATGGTTGTGTTAATTGACTTCAAAATGTTTCTCTTAAGACCTCTTTTATTGAAATTCACTACACTTTTTTAACGTTTAAATATGAACTATGCATTACCTAGCTACGTTCTCATACTTCAAGACTGTCCTTTTTACATGTACAAAACTTTTCAATTTGAAATCATCATTTTGTCTCATGCATAAGCAATGCCATGCTGTTATCAATTCAAAGAATTATATTTCTTTTTGCAAGCAGCGAAGCAAATTTGATACGCCCGAAAACATCTATTTCTGCTCTTGCGATTATTTTAAAAAATTCCATGTCTATTCCAGACATTTAATAGTTAGTCATTTCTTTATCCAACCTTAGCATGAAGAAAGAACTCTTCAGTTAAATTGTTATCACATGCAAAACATATGTCAAAAATGAAAGCCAAAAAAAATAAATAAATAAAAAATTGAATCCTGACAGTTGACTTCTCATGCAGGGGAAGTTCAAGTATAGTCACCTGAAGAAATCGGCACCTTTCGAGATAATTCGAGAAATAATCGCATAAGTATCCCTACGTGACTAAAAACATTTCGAAGAGCCTAGAGATAATTCGAATACTTCATGGACCATTTAAATTTCGTATAATCGGAGCACAACACACATTGAAAGATTTGCTATGGAAGGTTTTGTTATGTGCATTTCACGGTGCGGTGGATCAACATTATTCTTTAATTTTTTTTAAATATATTTTTTTTTCCTGTATGTCTGAGTCCTGATCTGTAACTGGAGATGACATTTTGACACTCTGTAAAGATAAGAGAGAGACAAACTGAATAATTGATAATATCTCTCTGTTATTACGACTGTGTGTCACAGAAAGCAAACAATGATTGAAAACTGCTAAGCGATTAATCGTCAATGAAGTCGATAAAAGTGATTATCATGAGATGTAATGTTGAGTCACAGAGAATATTATTGAAAATACTACGTGTTTCTCGTAACAAAGCATGCCATTATTTTGGAATAAGTTCTATTCATCTTACAATGAAACATAGAGAATTATATAATTTTATACGCAGCATTCTATTTCTTGTAGCTCTCTATATGACAGGATATACAATTTTAACTGTTTCATTCGCTACAGCAGGTAGTTCCTTATAATACATCGTTAAATTCTGGATGTTTATTGTTCAATTTAAATTTGTATCTATGAGATCTAGATTTAGGTGCATCAAAGTATCTACACTTTCGTCGTGTAATGTGAGAAAATTTTCAAAGTACATGGGATTTTTCATTTTAAAAATCTAATTTTTTCATATGGTGTATGAGACGTAAACTTTGATATTTCCAGTTTCTGGTACCCATTTAACACAATGATTAATATAATAAAAAAGATTAATACCGGAAAATATAAAGGTAATGAAAGAAATTTAAAAGAAAAAATATGTGAATCGCATCTAAAATCATCCAAATTTCCTTGATGTTAAATAAAATACACCATTATTCTTTGTTGGACTTCTCAAATGACAGTTGCCCTTGTTAAGTTAATTTAGAGCAAATACTTTTATCTTAAGCTAAAAAAAAAAAAAAGAAAAAGAAAAGAAAAAAAAAAAAAAAAAGAAAGAAATTGAAATAGGTCAATTGTTTTCGTATTAGAAAAACAAGATAAAATGAGAACCGAGGGAACGTGTTTATACTTTTTCAACAATTCAGCAATTTTTTGTACTTCTAATTCTAATTCAGTATCAACAAAGGTTTCAAGTCTAGTGAGCAGTTTTCGTATCAGATTTAAAAACCAATGGCAGTTCTGAGTCTCTAAATTAATTTCAGCATATGACTTAAGGCAGACTGAAATTTATTTAAACCTTAATTTACTAAAACGAGTTATTATTAAAATTTATTTTCTAAATTTTTACTGATAAATTTTCTGAATATCTTCAATACTGTTTAAATATTCACTTTTGTGATGAAATGGCATCTTTGGGTAAGGATAAGTAATTCGTAAAGAATAAATCTGGTGGATAAATGATATGGAGAAATGTAAAAATTTTCTTTCCTAGAAACTGTTGAAATAGAATACAGATGTTGATGAAACACTTGCGGCGGAAGCCGCTTATGTGCTCAATCTTTTCCCGGTTTAATGCACAGAATTCCGTTCAGAAGCCCCGTTTTCATAAGAAAGGGAATTCAAAGTCTGTCGTCTAGGAAACAAAATTTTTATTAATGATCGTTTTCGAATAGAAAAGGGTGACCAACATGACTTTACTCGAGATTTCTAAAGCGAAGTTTTTGTGATCAGGTTGAACCTTCCCCAATTTAAGTAAGTGATTGTATTTTCGTCTCAGAATTATAAGCAAAACACAAAGTTTCATCCCCAGTTAGATTCTGCTTAATAAAATCAATGACAATAATTTGGTTCTAATCCTGGTTCTAATCTTTCATGGTCTTTCGCAAAAGTTTTGTGAGAAATCTGTTTATTGGCGTTAAGCTGACCAAACATCATTCGAAGATACCAGGTGGCTGTTTTTCAGAAACAATTATTGAACGCTTGCGGTGTTCTCATTCGCTCGAGATTGCGAAGAGCGAGCACTAATGGGTTTTTTTATGAATCTATTCGCGTCCATCACGAAAGCGTCCGTACCGGCAAAAAATATTGCATCATGTTAATGCTTGATCCCCGTATGCTTTACGCAGTATTTCCGATACCTCTGTTTGCTATTTTCCACATTTACAGCAAACTTTATTACTGTTCTTTGAACAAATTTCGAATCCATGACAATAAATATTCATTAGATCAAAGCAAAACAACAGCTGCATAAAAACCTGTGACCTTATGCGGCATAGACAACTGTGCCCTTATAATATGACAAGCGAAAAAACAGGTTGATATATCACAGTAATAACTGCTGTCACATATCATTTATGATTTGCAAGTTTTGCTGGAATTTGTGAAAAAAATAATAACCTCGAAACCTCTGAAAGGGCTTAAATTTTAACGGTCACCCAAAAGATTTTGTTAACGTTTTTCCGCGTTCTCGCTGAACTCGCAGTCTACCAGTCTTCTGTTGCACTCACTTCTGCTAGACCATTTCTTTTTGGCTTTTTAGCTTTATTATTAAGCATCATTTTCTTCTCACTTAAATCATATACAATTACGTCATATACAATTAATTCAACAGCAACATCACAAAATTTTTAAAAGCAGCATGTATTTAGAATTCTTGATACAGTGTTAATTGTTGGCATACATTTTTCTATTTTTTTCAGTGTTTTCACAGTTTATCATATTAATGCACAGTTTTCTAATAAGGTGGCTTGCAAAGTCTTTTTTAGTCTTTTTATTATTAACGTTTTGTGTGTTAAATTTAGTGCTTATATATCATGTTCTTCTCTCTTAAGCCACATAAAAAATTCAGTTGATTAGCAAAATCACAAAATATTTGAAAACTGCACTTCTTTAGAATTTCTCATACAGTCTCGCGGGCTGGAGATAATAGTGTTTTCATACGCTAAGTGTTGCCTCTGCTTGCTTTCAAATCGTTGAGTTTGTTAAATATTCATTTAAGTTTTATAAAAATATGAAGTATAAAATTCAAAATTCGGGATTCCAGGTGCACATGTTCTGTTGGAGGCCTACGTTATGCAAAATCTGATGACCCTAGGCGCCATCGTTTTTTTCACAGTCATACAGATCAGATGCTTTATTATTTAATTTCTTTAAAATAATACAGGACAATAATATTTCGCTACAGCAATTTAAAAATGATTCAGACATTTAAACTGAAACGCAGCCAAATCCTCTTTCAAGACTAATCGCCTATTCGGGCTAACGCTCTTTTGTGCTAATTATTAGTTTTTTGTAAATATCGTTAAAGATTCATAGCCTTTTCATAAACCTTTCTTATAAAAAGGAGTATATTTATCAACAGCTCAAGCCTGAATTTATTAAGATCATCTAGGATCCTAGCAAAGCATTCTTTTAAGGGCCTCACTGCTCACTTTTGTCATGAAATGAAATCACCGTTTTGAGATCTTATTGAAGATTTTCAAGATTTCTTAAGACTGAGCTTGAGCAGCAATGAAGCTTTGATAACAAAGTTAGGTTGTCAGTTTAAGAAATAATTATTTGTTTCTCAAAATACATATACCAATAATGAATTATACTGTATATAATTATAAAGTATAGTATAACACCATCTCTATTACACTTACATTATTTATTATAATTATTTCTAAAAACCAAACAAGGGGAAATGTAATGTGAAAAATGCTGTTTACTGCGGCAAACATTTATGCATTCAATAACGCAGGCACGATTTTTGTTTTGTAATGGCAAACTAATGCAATCAATATGACACTCTGACAGTAGTCTAGCCAGCCTACACTCTAATGATTCACTTAAGCTTTGTGGAAATGACAACTCTCCTTTGTAACTTTGACTTCTTTCTCTATCTAGCTGATTTCTTATTAATAAACTGCTTAAAAACACAGAAATTGAGGCAGACACAGAATGTTTTGCAGAAATTGAGGAAGCTATACGTTATTTTCTTTGTTTATTACCTTCTAAACTTAAATAAATTGTTGCTTTATTTCCCTGTAAATTTTTAAATAGAAATGTTAACATTTCGACGCAGTGCAGTGTATAATTATTTGTTTTCTTAAACAGTAGAGTCATTAGATTGGTCGAAGCTAAAAGCATGAAAAATGTGCAGTGCCTTCACAGGGATTCTATCTCCGGACCTTCCGATTGCTAGCCGGAGATATTTCCAATTGCATCACGAAGGCACGCGTAAAGAGGGAGAATTTTCTTAGCATTCTCCTTAGATTAAAGGGTGACTGGGGTGGAAGAGACACCTGTAACCAAATACTAAAGGTGACGGTTTATCGTCCGACAGATTTTAGTTCAGACGCCATTCGTAGAATCATTAGGATTACATAGGAGCTGCAACCGTGAAAATGAGCAGAGCTCTCGCCGAAATTTTAAGTTTGGACCTCCAGATTTCTAGGCGGACGTGGTTTCAATTACACTTCAAAACAAGCTGTAAGAACGTAAAAAAGTACTGTACGAAATATTCCGCAATTACCTGAAACTAACTTTAATTTAGTTGATAAATATTGGTCACCTTCTTTGGTGCATCCTCTGCTGTCAGTGATGAGACGAGTAAATCATCGACGGGTTGGGCAGTTCCCAACGAGTAACAAGAGTCTGGCTATTAGTCGCTGATAACAATATAGAAATTCTTCCGAAATTACCTTTCTTATCGCCCCCCCCCAGACGATATAGTGGTTTAGAGGAGCCTACTGAGATATCGAAGTGCTCGAGCTCGAATACCGGAGAAGGCACGGATGTAAATTGTAGTATGTACCTCCATAGGACATAACGATGGCCGCCTGTTAAGTGTCTCCATGACAAAATGACCACCACTTTTGGCTTTGGCAGTGGCGAAAGCCATACAAATGGTAAAAACCTTTCCCTTCAGGTCGATTAGTTCTTTTGAACTAATATTTATAGCCTAAAAGCTCATTCTTCGCTTTGATAAAATCTCACCTTGCTTTATCAACCAAAATTCATGATACCGCTTTTTGTTCACCTGACTTTACGTAGTCTCTAATATATTATTATTCCTGAGAAATTGTTTAAGTACTTTCGAAAGTCTTTAGATGTCTATAATATTTTCTTCGATTGTTTTTCACGTCTTTCAACGTCTACTACTTTTCTTCGTAAGGTCATTAAGTTATTTGGAAGCTGGAGGCGTGAAAAGTGTCCATTGCCCTCGTCGGAACTCAAACCTGGACCTCTCGAATACACGCCGAATGTGCTACCGTTACAGCAAGAAGTCTGGCGGAAAGGAAGAAGAAAATACCTTATACACTCATAGTTATATTGTGATCATTCAGTTTTAGTTCACTTACTGATTCGTACCACAGAATGGCGATATTTATTTTTCCAAAATTTTCGGAAAAATGTGTCGAGAAGTAAGAAATAAAAAATGTGACTTTTTATAAGGAAACTGTCTGGCGCAGGGATTAAACTAGAAGTATTAATTCTAAATATTTTTTTTCAAACAGGACATCTAAGAAATACCATGGACATGAAATATCATACTTAAAATCTCCTTTTAAATTTTTTAGTTTTTGAACTGTTACTGAAAATTTGTTATTAAAGTAATTCATTAAATGTGCATGACCAAACACAAAATAACAAGATCATTATGTCGACTTTGGAAGCACTTCAAGTCTGAGAACATTTAAGGATACAAATTCTGTATGAATGCCTGGTATAAAATCATTATGTTTGCTCGCCTTTGTACTGCATTTATGACTTCACTATAAGAAGAATTTATACTAATAAATTTCGGTGTTTCGTAGTGACCTATTTGACTTTTCTCGAACAACTTTGACCTCGTGGCTTTGACCTTCCTTGAAACAATGAATGACTGTGAGGCTTATAATATCGTTTTAAGGTAAGAACTGAAAGTATTCATGCAGAAAAATGAGAATGTTTTCATGGCTAGAATTCCTAATTCTGAAATTGTTTTAGATATCGATGAAACTCATTTATTTATGAATTTTCTTTTCTTGAGTTCTATGTGATATGCAGTTGATAACCAGAATGTCAGGGTGTTTGATTAACTTATAAAATCATCCCAGTATAAATTCCGACGTTTCCTTTTTGTTTGAAAACATGAAATTGCTTACAGAAATCGGTAACGCGGTGGACATAGGATTTTCCCGGGGTATTGTATATTTATCATAAACAAGAAATCTCTGCCGAAGTTACATACCAAAATGTATGATATGCTCAAAATACGTTTTGAACGCTGGCTAGCCATGCACATCCTAGTGAGAACTTTAAAACCAGTTTTTTCCTGAATTATTTGTCTATTAAAAACTTTATGAACTCTTTTCAAAATATGACATTTGCGCCAATACTTTTATAAAATATTTCATCTTCTTCATCTGTAAAAGTGTTCATCACTTGCATCTGTAGTAAAAGTGTTTTCTCCTCTATTTGGCTTCTTGTTTAGGAGACCATTATGAACAGTTATCACATAATATATCCATATGCAAACAGTAACAACTACGCTCATGTTTATTCATATAACGTAATCACCTTTGTTTCTAAACTCAGCCGTGCCATATCCTGAAATAGCAGAGCCAAACACCGATTAAATCTCTTTTCTCTTTAAATTTATTAAAAAGAGAGGGGTAAAATCAATTTTACTTACCCCTTCTTCCTCCTTTTAAGCTATATCTCAGTGAAAATCAGATAGTAAGTTTCAGTTCTCACACCCTTCCGTATTCAGTAATGATTTTGCGAAGAAGACAGGACAGGGAGTAGTTACGCGGCCTAAGGAAGCATGTCGACGTTTAAGTGCAATAAATTTCAACTTTAACAATGAGATGTCACCGCTTGCAAATGAAATATACGTGTGTAGCTGGGGTTGCATTATAATTCGGTTGATGACTGTAAACAGAGGAATTTAAATGCAAGACTGCATAACCTTCTAATAGTGCACACTGGAAATATGTTATTTTCAATTATGTTATACATGCTTGATTAACTCATGATGTTTTCAATATTAACTCAAGAAATATAGATGTGCAGATGCTGAATTCATTTTTCAATTTTTTAAATTTATTAATGAACTTAATTTAACGTTTTTATCTTGTTTGTAAATTTAACCTATCTGTTTAATTTATTTAGTATTAATTTCACTCTGCTGATTTAAGTCACAAATTATAACCATTGCAGTCATTAGACCGTTCTTTTTATTTTCGTTTTATTTATTTATTAGTCCAAAGGGGCTTTGTCCCTGAAGGAGTTTTGTTTTCGTTCTGAGATTTTACGTCGGAACCCTATAAACGGCTTATAACTTTTCAAATCGTTGCTACCAAATACTATCGTCCTGTATTATGTTTGAAAAAATTAAATAATGAAGAATTTTCATAAATGTATGTATGTTTCTCGCACTGTAATAAAACAACGGTACCTAGAGCCATCCAGTTTTGAATGATGTAATCCTATTGCGAATATGGGCATCTGAAAGTCCAAATTTTAAATTTGTTTTATTATCGATTTCATATTTTATAAACCTTTAACGAATTTTTTATTAAACTCAACGATTTCAAAGCGAGCAATGTCAGCACTCTAAGGGGGGATAAAAACCTCTTTATCTCCAGCGCTCGGAACTGTGTATATCGGAAATTCTAAACATAGGCTCATTTAAAATTATTTTGCAACATTGCTGTTGAATTGAATTTTATGGTTTAAGTGCAAAGAACATGATATTTAATAAATAAAGGTAGCACACAAAACGTTAAAAAACGCCCCTTTGGATGCAATTTAAAATCTTTTAGATTTTTATTTTTTATTTAAATTTATATTCATTTATTTAATAGTTAAATTTCCCTTAAGTAGAAAAAATACAAAATGGCGTTGCAGTAACTCTGCACTGTACACGCATAGAAATATCGTGATAAAAATCGGAGTATATCCTTCAAAGGTTTGCGAGAGAAACCTTCTAATTTATCTCTAATATCCAACATTTTCTTCGCGAAAAGATGAGTAATGTGATAGAAATAATATTTATCTTCTATCTCCTTGGGCTTAAAGCATAGGCAGTAGTTTATCAAAGCGTTTTTGTTATCAGAGAGTTTCATAATATTAATTAGAATAATTCAGCTAATTTTACCTGGACAAAAACAAAACTCTTTAAATTTTAAAAATTCAGAAATTCCTGCTACAGAAAATGACAATGAAAGGGAATAATGAATAGATTTATAAACATGAAATAGAAATTATACTCATAGCACCTTCAGCTGTAGTAGATCAATTTTGATATCATACTAATACCACGTAGACTGACGTAGACTAAAACTAAATCAGCCATCCTCTTCCTGCCGGGTAACAACAACCATCGTTGCCTGCATTTTCTGTATTAGAACCAGAAGCTCCTTCAAGTCAAAACGCGTTGTAATTTTAATCATTTAACCTATGTACATCATGCTACTTGTATAATAAATATAGCTTTTGATCATAAATGTTGCTGGTGCAGAGAATCTATAACACACTAAGCTTTTTTACTCGCATATTTGCAAGTGATGTCGGACGCCATTCATAATGTTAAAAGTGAAGCACAAGACGTGCCACCCGAAAGCGTGGAATAGGAATTCACTAAATGAAAGTAACTGCTCATTGCAAGAATATAGTGGTAGAAGAGCAAATTAAAGTGATTTTTCTTATTTGCTTGTTTAGTGTAATAAGAAATCTCATATTTTCATCCAGTGTAGTATGATAATTTCTTTTACTGAATATATGCTCAAATGTAGTAGATTCTAATTCATATAGTAGATGAAATTATTTGCATACACATAGATAATATGTTGAAAAACAGTCTTAACATTGCTTGAGTACTTTGATTCAGGGAAGTAATTTAATGCGCTATTACTAGCGCCTTAAATGATCTCGGTAAGGAAACTTACACATACATTAACGAAATCGGAGAGTTTTATTATGAAAAGTACTGTTAGAATAAGTAAATGTTAATGTCTAAGTCCCCTGGAAACGGAAAACATCTACGTAGCAGATGGGCAATTGTAAAGGTAATTACGTCATGTTGTGGACGTAAGAGAGAGTTTCGCTAAATTCAGTTATCTTAGAAAAAATTGAATTAACGTAAAGATTTCAGTTTTCATAACTAAATTAACTGTATTCGTGGCAAGTCTTAATTTTTTAACTCTCTGTGACGATTTTCATCAATGTGTAACGTTGCGCGCCTCCAACTTGCACGCAACCAAGGGGTGACTGTGAAAACTGTATAAAACACAGTCTTGTGAAGGGTTTAAGTCCCTTTTTATTCGACGTAAAAATTACAATTGCGTGCTCTTGACGCTCACAGACTGTGCCAACTCGGCAGTCAAATAAAAATAATAACCTGAAAAGAAACTAAAGACAAGACTCTAACTACGAGGCTCTCTAAAATAACTAACTCACCGCGTTTTACAATACCGCTGCTAATTCAGCAGACTTGAAGCTCACTTGGACGATTAACACTACTTCCCGCCAAGCACATAGGCCGAAACGCGGGGTTCTTCAATTTCTCGCTAACTACCTCCGCGCTCGTGAAGTAAGAATCTCACACACCGAACTTGTTTCCTTCCTATTTAAATCATAATACTTCCGCTGATAATTTGAATCCTTGCGCGTTCTACTCAAATTTACATATTCTGGCCTTGGCAGTTCCAGGGGAAAGTAAGGCTTGACAGGAAAGATAGTTTAAACTTAAAATAAATGTTAGTTAAAATAAATATAAACCCTACATTTGCCGCTGCCAGAATTTGGAAAACTTGGAAGCAGGTCCTACAAACGACCTGTTGTAAGTTTCTCTAATTCTGAACTAACTGGCGAGAACCTCGTTTACACAAAATAATCTTATGTAACAAATTATATACTAAAATTCTGTTGATCGTTATAAAGCTCTCTTCTTACAGCAACTTTTCCTGGACTTCATCAATCAATCTTGGTCTTTCCTTCCAGCATCTGGAAGGAATAAGTATCAGTATCTTTCTACATACATTATAATTTACACTTTCTTGACACAATAAATTTTTGTTTTTAAACGATTCGTTTTTCTTATTTATTGCTTACTTCACATTCATTCAATTTTTCAAGCATTAATTTAACTTTACCCTGGCTCTCCACCGTGTGTGGTGTCAAAAGGGAATATTCGTGTTTTAGTCTTACAACACTTCCCCTAACCACCATGATTTGTTAGAATTCAACGACCAAATAGACACACCTTACTCGACATTCTACAACTCAATGAGCTACTTTAATAGTCTTAAAAATTCAAATGTAGGTGGAGAACCCTACGAAACACATTCATTCTAACTTCCCCCTCATTCATCTTTAAACATGCAGGCTTTCGCTCTGAAGCATGACTTTACAGTTTAATACTTAAATTTTGACTTCATTGCTTTTAAGCATTCACTTTTAGCATCTACAATTTTATGCTTCTAGACTAAATTCTACTTTTACATAACATTCAAGTATTTACGTACATTTACAAAATTTTAATACATATGATTTTTACAATTTACCATAAAATGAATAAGAGAAAATAAATTTTTACTTTACTCAATCTTCGCCAAGCTGGCGGCACTGAAACTAAAATTCTTATTAATACAAGAATACGAAGTTATTTTTATCTTCGGCCAAATTTTGGCTTTAACATAACAGAATTAGTCTTTCAACCAACAGAAAATGCTTGTTTTTAGCTTTTACACTTAAAGAAAATAATACTTTTGCCTTAGCTAAATGAAGTAAAACAAAACTAAGTCTCAACCGAGACATATTGACTTTCGTCAAAACATAGAACTTCGTACTTATGCATAACATTTCGGAACAAAAGAGAAAAAAATTTATAGAAGGTTTTAACTTATCTTTGAGTTTTCGATGCTTGAAACTCCGTCATTCGTTTTTGGCAATATTGCTCCCAAGTTAGAGGTTTCATGGATGTCAATCTTCTCCTTATTGATCTCCGAGTGTCGTCCACGTTGCTTTTTCTTTTGCGTCCTCTACATGCTGGCCTCTTGGCGGAGTAATCGTCTGGTTGTTGGCATTTCCGTTTTTGCCTGGGACGGCTGGTCTTGACGTCCTCCGGTCTGGAGTCCTTCTTGAATTTCTTCTGTTCGTCGTATTTTTGTGCCTCCTGTTGCCGTTTCAGTTTCCGGAACGGCGGCCTTGCTGGCACCTGACTCTGTGGCCGTGTGCGCGTTCTCCTTGATGTATAATTTTTCATGCAATCCTTTGTAGGTGGTGTTTTTCTCTTTAACCGGTGCATCTGTGTTTTTGTTTTTCTTAACCGCTGGAGTTTGAAAATTATTTTTTTCTTTTTGATACCGACGTCCGGGTTGTAGAAGGGCTAGGTCTCTCTTCAGTTCTCTGTTTCTTGGGTGGTGGAATAGTTGTTGACTCTGGACCTTCTATTTCGTTTAGACTTGAGTCCTGCAAGAAACTTTTAAGGATTTCAAAATCATTTGGATTATAGTATTTTTTCACCTGGTCGGGACTTGCTTTACAGATTTCCCCTCTCTCGTTCTTAAGATATAAGACTACTCCTTTGATTTCCTGAATTACATAGGGGCCTTCAAACTTTGGAGCTAGCTTTGCCATAAAATTGTCTGGGGCACTTGATAAAGAAAATTTCCGCTTCAATACTTTATCCCCAACTTTAAAATCTGCTTCCCGGCGTTTTCTATCGTAATATAGTTTCTGCCTATTTCTTGCCGTATCCGAGGTTTTAAGCGCCTGATCAATCAACTTTTGCACATCTTTTTGTTTAAACTCCTGCTCTCTTTGTTGCACAAAGAATAATTTATCTAAAGGCGTAATTAATTTTCGGCCTAAGAATAATTCTGCTGGAGTTTTTCCCGTAGTATCATGATGTGCCGTTCTTAAAGCATAAGCTAATTCATTTATGTAGCCATCCCAGCGCTTGTGATGTGTGCTCACGTAACTGCGAACTATTTTTACTATGTTTTTATTAACTCTTTCTGCTATGTTAGCCTGTGGTCTATACGGAACCATTTTGATATGGCGTATGCCAAGTCCATTGCATATGTTTTCAAATAGTTGACTAATAAATTGTTTTCCGTTATCGCTAATGACTTTTATCGGTGCACCGTATTTTAAAATGTATCTGTGTAAGAATGCATCTGCGACTGTTTTGGCTGACGCGCGTTTAAGTGGAACAATTTCTGTCCATTTTGAAAAATGATCTACTATTACTAAAAGAAAACGATTTTTATTTAACTCGCTCTGGGGAAAGGGACCAAGAAGATCTATGCCTAAAATTTCATTCGGAAATGTAGCGCGAATGCTATTTAAGTACCCGGCCGGGCTGTAATTAATATCATTTATTAACTGACATTGATTGCAGGACCTGACATACGCCGGTACTATTTTGTATAATTGCGGGAAATATACCGCCTCGCGTACCCTTTTTATAGTCTTTCTGACCCCGAGATGACCCGCTGTTTTTGCTTCGTGCAACTCCTTCAAAATGCTTAATCGAAGCGAGGCTGGAATGATTTGCTTATACTCAAGATTTTCGTTTGTTGCTTTCGTATAAAATAATAAATTATCTATTATTTCATAGTTTTTTGCTCTATTTCTTATCGCATCGATATCTGTATGCTCAAAGCTTTCGGGGTCTTTCAAATAAGCATAGATATTTCCAAATTCAGGATCAGCTTTCAGTTCAGTAATAACCGTATCTCTAGAATCTAAAATTTTTTAAGTCAACACAGCGCATTTAAGTTCATTTCCTTCATCGTCCAGTTTTATACGAGAAAGTGCGTCAGCTACATTGTTTTTCTTACCCGGTTTATATTTTATTGTGATATTATATTCTTGGAGTTTTAAAGCCCATCTTATTAACCTGGGCGTTAGGTTTTTTCCCGAGTAAAGTGTACCAACAGCCGCATGATCCGAAAAGACTGTTACTGGCGATTTGCCGAAATAAACTCGAAATTTGTGTACAGCCATTAATACGGCTAATGTTTCTCTTTCTATAGCTGTATAATTCCTTTGTGTCTGATTCAATGTTTTACTAAAAAATGCCAGCGGATGGTTATTTTGCATAAGAACCGCACCCACCGCATAGTCTGACGAATCTGCCGCAATTTCCAGGTTTTCGTCCCCCTCAGGGAATTTTAAAACAGGGGCATTAATAAGCGCTTCTTTTAATCTTTCAAAAGCTGTGTTAGCTTCCGCTGTCCACGTAAACTTAGCCCTTTTTCTTTTGATTACTAAGAGTGGTTCAACAATATTAGCGAAATCTTTTATGAAAGATCGATAGTAAGAACATAATCCAAGGAAAGAAGAAAGTTTCTTGGCGGTGTTGGGCGGTGGGAAATTCTTAATAGCTTTTATTTTTGAATCTTGCGTTTCTATACCCTTTTGCGAAATTTTATAACCGAGATATTTAAGTTCTTTTGTTGCGAACTTGCATTTTGAGGCGTTAATTGTAAGACCGGCCTCTTTTAATAATTTAAAAACTTTTTCTAGATCATTAATATGTTGTTCCAACGTACTACTCGTTATAATTATATCATCTAGATATGTGTGTGTGTGTGTGAGTATGGCAAAGCCTCGAGGGCTATCTGCCTAAGAGGAGGGATGCCTTCGTGGAGGACTTTCTAAGGGAAACTGGCTCGTATACACGTTACACATGGGGAAAACCACGAAAACGCCCATGCAGCCAGCCCGTTCGCGGGATTCGAACCTCGGACCGAACTACCAGTGTTCAGCGACTTTACCGCTCGGCCGCTGGTGGGCCTCATCTAGATAAATTAAAGTTGACTTTCATAGGACAGGCTTTAGAACAATGTCCATAGCTCTCTGGAATGTTGATGGGGCCCCACACAACCCAAAAGGCATGCATAAAAATGCATAAGTGCCCGATTTTGTTATAAACGCAGTTTTATGTATATCTTCGGGTCTCATAGCTATTTGATAGTAGCCAGACGTTAAGTCCAAAGTAGACATATATCTTGTCGATTTGATCTGTCTAATGATCTCGTCTATAACCGGCAAAGGGTAAACTGGAAATTTGGTAATACTGTTTAGTTTTCTGTAATCAATAGTAAACCTCCAAGCCCTTTTATCCGAAGGAGGAAACTCGTTCTTTTTCCTACATAGTACGACTGGACTCGCGTACTCACTATTTATGGGCGTTATTATTTTATTCTTTAACATCTCCTGAATATTTTCTTCGATGATTACGTCTTTTTGTTTGTCATAGCGGTAAGGTTTAGTCCTACAAGGTTTTTCGGCATTTAATTGAATCTTGTGCGTCACTATTTGGCAGTTTCCTGGTTTTTCTGAAAATAAATGAGAAAAATTACTCACCACTTGCTGTATTGCTTTCCTTTCATGGTCATTCAGATGGCTAAGGTCCAATTGCGGTGTCTCCACAGGTTCCACCACCCTCTGGTCCATCTCCAACACCACGGAACTATCTTGAAAATTTAATTTGGCCCTCGCGGCCCTTAAAAACTCCATACCTAAAGTAAGAGAATGTTGCAGATCTTTCACCACAAAAATTAATACTTTGAGACTTTCCTCTTTTACCTGTAAGTTTAATGATAATTTCCCGATGCAGTGACATGTTTTTCCTTGCGCCGCTATAATTTCCGTATTTTTGGTTTTAAATAATCGTACCCTATAAAAATTCTTTTTAAAGAAATTTTCACTCATAAAATTTCCTTCTGCTCCTGTATCGATGAGGGCTTCTACTGGTACATCGCCAACCAGGACTTGTATAATTGGTAGCTGTGAGTTTTTTACGATGACCGTATTTAAATGTCTATTTGAGGGTTTTTTTAAAACTTCCGGGGTCTGGACCCTCCCTTTCACAGGCCCCTCTACTCGTTTAAAGCTTTCCTTTCAATCTGTGTCTTCTGGGTACGCGGATGCTTATTTTCAAATTTTCTTTTTGGGCCTTGACCTTCGAGTTTCGATGCGTTAGCTTGATAGCTTTTTCCCCCATAAGAGCGATTTCCATTTCTGGTTTCCTCCTTTGAAGATTTCCTTCGGGTACTTTGAGAATATGTTTCTCCTCTCGCTTTTTCCGCTATTCTGCGATTTTGAAACTTCACCGCCAATTCGAAGAGTTCCTGCAATGTGCTTGGGTTTCTAATTTCAAAGTAGTCTTGAACAGCGGGTAACAATCTTGGTAATATTATTTCAATTATCTCCGCATCGGGTTTCTTCCCATACAGCATATCCGTTAGCTTGATTTTTCGTAGAATAAAGTCCGTCAATTCTGCTATATCCCGTTGATAGAAACTATATAGCTCGGCTTCCAGCCGTGCGCGATCTTTCACTATGGGGAAGGCCTTTACTAACGATTTTTTGAAATTTTCAAATATATACGTCTGGCTTCCAAATTCCCCTAATAAAAATTTGCCTATGTTTTTCCACCATAGCGCGGCCTGTCCTCTTAGTGCTGATGTGGCTATGGCAACTTTTTGTCTCTCAGGAACAGGGTAGAGCTGAAAGTGGTTTTCTAGACCTTCTAGAAATACCGCCACCGAATTTTTTCCGTCGAAATGGACGTTTGGCTTGATTGACGCTCTCAAAGTCTGGACCAGGTATCCAAATCCTTCTAACTGGCTTGTCATTTCTTGGTGTTGTCCAGCGGCTTCCATCCAGTTTTCGGCCATTTCAGTTCGATAATTGTTCGGGCGCCAATGTAACGTTGCGCGCCTCCAACTTGCACGCAACCAAGGGGTGACTGTGAAAACTGTATAAAACACAGAGTTTTGTGAAGGGTTTAAGTCCCTTTTTATTCGACGTAAAAATTACAATTGCGTGCTCTTGACGCTCACAGACTGTGCCAACTCGGCAGTCAAATAAAAATAATAACCTGAAAAGAAACTAAAGACAAGACTCTAACTACGAGGCTCTCTAAAATAACTAACTCACCGCGTTTTACAATACCGCTGCTAATTCAGCAGACTTGAAGCTCACTTGGACGATTAACACTACTTCCCGCCAAGCACATAGGCCGAAACACGGGGTTCTTCAATTTCTCGCTAACTACCTCCGCGCTCGTGAAGTAAGAATCTCACACACCGAACTTGTTTCCTTCCTATTTAAATCATAATACTTCCGCTGATAATTTGAATCCTTGCGCGTTCTACTCAAATTTACATATTCTGGCATTGGCAGTTCCAGGGGAAAGTAAGGCTTGACAGGAAAGATAGTTTAAACTTAAAATAAATGTTAGTTAAAATAAATATAAACCCTACAAATGATTCCAGAGAGAGCATCGAAGTCCATCATCTGCCTGAAGATATCTTCCACTGGGAAAATTCCGTCGGGCGATCGTTCCTGTGTCTTGCTGTCTTTGAAGGTAGGAACTTCAGGGTTAGGAAATTTGTCGTTCCCCGTAAATTTTTTTCTGCAGATTTATGTTCAGACATTCTGGAATGACTGATCTTAGAAAGAAGTCTTAGTCTTTTTGCAGTAGGGACAATTCTTCACATCTATGAATTTTCGCGGGGTGAGTTTTTGGCACCTGTCGCAGGTTCCGTTTTTTCACCTGTATAGGTGCGTCAAGTATGGACAACAGCATTTAACCTGTATAGATTAAATGCTGTTGTCCATACTTGACGCACCTTGGAGTATTAAAATACCTCATGTCGAAAGCGCTGGCAAACGTAGCACTATATGGATAATTTCCTGCTTAGTAGGATTTCATGCGAATTGTCAGTTTGAGAAGTCGCTTAACTGCATAGATTTTTCTTTAGCTTTGACAGATCTTGCATTTTATAATGCTGCACTTTTAATTTACTGTCACTCGAGCTTATTTTCGGTAACTTATATATATTTGCGTATTATCTGAAGATATGAGTGAAATATTTGGGACATTAAGCATTCATCTTCAATGAACGTAAGTAAAAAAAATCAACTTCGTAACTATAGGTAAAGATAAGTTTCAACAATATCCCTCCTGGTCTGTATTTAACAATTTTAATGTTTAACATACTCATTAAAACAATCTAAATGTATAATGTTTCGTTTTGCGCTAATATGTAGATTTTATACGAAGGAATATTCGTAAATTGCACGTATTTTTCTCATGCAATTTACGAATGCATGCTGCCTGAGTCCTTGACAAGCGGCTTTAGAACACTTTGCAAATCTAACACGTTTTATTCATAATAATGATGGATTTTATTTCCTGCTTAATTGGATGTAATTAAAGTAGAAATTGTGTACATTGAATAAGGCCCATATAAAAATAAAATTTAATAAGCAAATAAGTAGGAAATAATAAAAATAACTTACATTATTTTAAAATATCTAGTTTAACATTATATTTCATAAAATACTATTAAATCACATTCCTTTCAATAAAACTAACTACCCTATAAACTTTACGAAACACGTCAACAGACTAAATATAATTCAGTTCTGTTGATAAAATTCAAAACGAATTAATTTCCCATGTTTTAAGCCTCTCCAACCCACTTTCATATTTCCAAAAAAAAAAAAAAAAAAAAAAATAGAGTAATATTCAGTAGTACAAATATTTTCGACTAAACCATTCAGTGCGTCGAGTCTTTTCATTTTAACATCGGAAATGTTTATCGCGAAGTCATTTCAAATTAAAGAAAATTTCACATCTAAATGTTTTTATTTTAATTTCTCTAGTCTGTAAGATGTATAATTTGCATATATGGTAAATGCTATTTGTATGTTGTTAAAAATTATGGGCTTTGATAAAAAATTAAGGGGTTTTCTAAATGGTTATGTTTCACAAAATAATCTCAAGAAGAAGTATTGCGATTACCATAGGAAAATATCATAAAACGTCATTTTTGATTGGTCGACATATTTGTACGCATGGCTACATCCAAGAAAATGAGAGACATCAACATCTTGAACATTGCCACCTAATGAATATAGCTGGCTCTATATCCATACCATCGAGGGAGAAGATTGCAAGCCGTGAAATGCTACTTTTACCCACCACCCTCACATCCTGTATTTGCAAACGAAGTGGTGGTGACGTCACGCACGCCATAATCCCATCACCTGAGATGCAGGGTGTATAATTTGGGGACTAAATGAGGCAAGCAAGGCAGACGAACTGTCACAGTGTCTAGCCGACGGTGAAATTTTTCTGTCTGTCAAAACGTCTGTCTGGATTCATCTCGACTAACAATCCCCACATTCAATTTTTGCTTTGTTTCGGCTTTATTTATTTGTTTGCATTTTTTACCTCTTCTTTACTGCTAGATTAGATTAGATGAAAATATAAAAAAAAATTACAGAAAACACCATGTGAGTGGATAAGGTGGTTGGTTTTTAAATAAGGCTTGTTTCCTTCCGGAAACACGGTTTATCGTTACTGTTCTTTCAGTGTACTGAGTTGGTGGGTGGTCATAGTTTTAATCGATTCTTAGCGTTTTCTACTGATTGTTAACAGATGATAGAGCCCTTTGCCATAGTAATATGGCAAGTTATATGTCAAAAACTCCATAGGTACATGTCACATTTGAATATAACTTTTTTCTGATAATAATTTGAGACTCCAGCTTCCTCAGAAATTACAGCTACACGAGAGTAAGATCTGAGACAGAAATCAAACTCTATCTCGAACGCAAACAGCTTTGCTACTAACGAGCGTTTCTCTCTCTGTCTGTCTCTCTCTCTATATATCTTTATTATTAAATAATAAATAATATGTATGCATGTATATTCCTCCCATAATAGAAGAACAGCAGCACCTAGAGCCACCAAATTTTGAATACACATAGTCCTCGAGCACTTCGAGGCCAGACTTTTGAATTTCGAATTTATTATTATTATTATCATTATTATTAGCCCAAAAGGAAAAAAAAAAAAAAAAAAAAAAAAAAACAACCACATTTTGCGTCGAATCACTAAATGCGTTTAATCGCTTTTTAAATTGTTGCCACCAAATATTATCACCCTGTATTATTTTTAAGGAAATTAACTAATGAAAAATCTACATGAATGTATGTATGTTTCTTGCAATTTGAAAAAACAGCGGTACCTTCACCCATCAAATTTTGAATAGCATATTCCTCTACCCAAACATGGGCATCTGGAAGCCCAAATTTTGAATTTCGAATTTGTTTTATAGCCTACTTCCTATTTTGTAAACCTTTAACGAAATTTTGATTAAAATACTCTTAAATTTCAAAGCCACCAGTAGCAACATTATACGAAATAAAAAACTTTTATCTCCAGCGTGCGAAACTGTCTATCGGAAATTCTAAAGATATGCTGTTTTTAAATATTTTTAGTCCAAAGGGGCATTAGTCCAAATTCTCTCGAAACGCGTATGTATGGAAATGAAAAAAAAGCCCCTTTGAGTGAAATATAAAACACGTATTCTTTCCTTTTTAACATATTTATTTACTTCATATTTTGGCCCACCAGCGGCAGAGCGGTAAAGTCGCTGAACACTAGTAGTTCGGTCTGAGGTTCGAATCTCACTAACAGGCTGGCTGCATGGGCGTTTTCATTGTTTTCCCAATGCGTAAGTGTATACGAGCCAGTTTTCCTTAGAAAGTCTTCCACGAAGGCATCCCTCCCCTTAGGCAGATAGCCCTAGTGTGCTTTGCCGTAATCTCAATAAACCAAACCAAATTACTTCATATTTTGTACAAATTAATTAATTTTGGTTAAAATCCATCGATTTTAAAAACTTTGTAATGCCCTCTGCTTAAAATATTTATCTTTCGAATTTTATCAGAAAACTCAACAATGTAAAAGAAATAAATCGACACAAAAAACATAGGCAAAACGCAAGATATTTGTCTTTCGAATTTAATCAACAAATTCAACGATTTATGTTGCCATTTTTCGAACTAAAATATTTTTATTTTTCACACGAATTTTGTTGTTATTGAGGAAAGCGTAAAATAATATTTAATTATTCTTTCAAACTTATTCTCTTATTTTCATTAAACTCCTTATTTTTTTTTCTTTTACTATTATTTTAAGCGGCTAGCATACTTAAGTAGATAAATAAAAAGAACAGGTGTTCAAACATAGGCTCATATTTTATTCCCAGCTTCCAAATGAACCGTTTCTAAATATAACACAGTAATCCATAATATGTCTAAATTTGATACAATCATTAAATTTAGACACAGTATGCCTAAATATAATGGGTGTTTACATATTCTTAGAATGATCAATAAAGAATTTTAAAAAGAGAAAATGCTTTCGAATAAAAATATCACCTTCTACTTTTAAATTTATTCTTCTCTCCAAATATCGCATTTAGGCATGGATTAAAGGCTACGTTTTTGCGCTTTCTAAAGAGATATATTTCTGCTCCATAATTCATTGACGTTGTGAAATGCATGATATTGAGATTTCTAAGTGCAAAATAAGCAGTATTATTAATCGGAGAGGGAAAAGACGTAAATCATTACTTCTACAAAGTCTCCGAACGGATACCAGAAAAGGTACGTACTGTTTCTAATGTTTCCAAAATTAAATTATTCTTTGTTTAAAAGAAAAATAAGCCAAAGTGGATATCAGTTGCAAAGTCTTTAAATACATCTAAAGCAAAAATAAATAGTAGAATAAGAAATCAATAACTTAAAAAAGCTAAAAAATGTAATATTCACCAACTTTTGCTGAGGCATGTAGCTTGATGCAGAACAATTTATAGAACTCTGCATGAATTCTATTTATCAGGAGAGAATTAAAAATACATTACAATTTTTGATGAAGCATGGGCTGACCTAAATGACTGCAACATATTGACTGACTGTCTATTAATTATTAACAGCGAAGAGGAAAAAGAAAATTGTACAAACCTGGTTTCGTCAATGCAAGTAAAATTTCACTAATTGATTTATGGTCACCACAGGATTCTCTTTGAAAGGGAAATAAATAAATAAAAAAAAAAGGAGAAGAAGAAGAAAAGTGGGAGGAAAATGGTAAACTCAGCTCAATTTACTATCAAGAGAAAATTTTGCAACTTATATTTTTTTTTTCCTTTGAGAACATACAGACTCCCCGTGCACCACATATGTACAACACGGGGCTTACAGAAGTAAGTTAACTAGAACATTAAAGGTTACATGTATAAATAAACATTAAAAATTTCATGCATAAATAAAGCGAACAAAAGAAGAGAACAGCAGTCTGGACTTCACGAAGACAGATAAGTTCACTGGCCAAGTCACTCCAAACATTTTCAAATCGTTCTGTAAGCATAATATAGGGCAATCAAATGTAAGGCACGAGAAAATCAAATGTTCCACATCCTGAGGAACTCTTTTTGAACATTCACATAAACTGTTTGATCATAGATTAAAACGAAACAGATAACTTGCAAATTTACCGTGACCAGATAAAAACTGAGACACTTTAAAATTTAACGAGAGGAAAGACTCGGAATTCAGTCTATGGCAACTTATATTTAAAGAAGAAATTCCATTTCTTCATCCGAATGACTTTAAAAAATTTAAACTTCATCAAGGCGAAAAGCTGTACTTCGAAAAGCAGCACTGCAATCTTTAAAACAATGAAGACTGACACAAGTGTTGCATATATACATTTTCAACGTATTCCTGTCAAGTTCCGTGACGTTTCATTTATTGTCTAGACTGGCCTTTGCTCTCTTGAAAAGAACTCTTTCTAAGCTGAACCCTAGAACGGCTGATGAACTATGGAAAATAGTGAAAGATGAATGTAAATCAATACCTTTGAACATTTCACCAAAAGCCTTTTTATAAGGGCTATCAGAATAGGGTGCAGAAAAAGGCTATCAGATCGAAAATTTAAAAAAATACTTTTTACATTTTAAACATTAATTAAACGGCCCCCAAATTGTTTCAAAAAGGTGTAAACACCCTGTGTACGATACAACAACTCATGATGAAGGTCTGAGTAATCAACATAATGTGAACAAGTCAGATATTTTGCCCATTGTTATAAGGTGATGCCTTAAACATTTATGTTTTTTTGTACTATTCAGAATCGAGGTGAGTTATTTTCTCGTTCTCTGTATAGAATGAGTGGTTTATAACTCTCAGCAGGACCTGAAAAAGTACTTTTGTTTAACATTGTTTCATATGATATATAGTCTAAGAATGTAATGTAGTAAAAACAGAGTGTAACATTTTTTCCTCAAACTTATATGCCAAATCTTTTCAAATTTTGCATTTAATTAATCTTAGCGCCTCTAAACCCTCCGTCCCTTACTCTGTCAATGCTATTACTACAGTAACCTCCTGGTTACACTTTTTTCATTTATGCTATCCTCACAGTTATACGAAAATATTCTGAGTGTGAAGAAAAGGAAAAGTATGCTTCTGTCGTTCATATCTCACACTTTAAACTGCTCTCTCAGTTATGCCCTGCAAATATTATCATTGAAATTAGCTCACATGAAAGAATCTTCTTTACTGTATCATACTACATTTTATAGGGTCAAGGTCTTTTACGCACTCCGGGATACAGGTTTTTACACATCTCCGCCCTGCTTTAAAATTTACGTCTGTTAAATTCCGCTTCTGCTAGCTACTTTTACGTTCTTTTTTCAGTATCTTTGAGGTTCATTTCACCGACGTTTATCATACCAACTGATCTCCTTTATCAGGTTTAATGCATAGCTTCAGTTGCTTTTCCAATCATGTATTACGCTTCTTATCGGGAATATTCATACGGTTTCTACATTGTATGGTTAATTTATATAAGGTTTTCTGCTCAGTATTAAGTATTTTTTAATTTATGATTTTTAGAATGCTGAGAAAAAGAACTCATATCAGTTTCATTAAAGATGCAAGTTGTGACAGCCAAATACATCAAAAAAGGTTATAAGGTATTTTCTTCCTCCTTTCCACGTGCCTTCGGGGCGTAGCTGGATAGCACGTCCAACTAGCACCATCAGCTAGTCCGGTGTTTGAATCCCGGATTTTTCATGTCTCCTGCATCGATAAGCCTAATGACTCTAAAAAGTATTTAACGAAAAAACTAAAGTCATTTAATCAAGTTTGAAAGGAGTGATAAAAAAAAAGATGCTACCAAAAATTTCGGTAGAAACTTTGCAACACATTCAAAACATTATGTAGAACTCAGAATGGAAAATTTGAGATTTTTGAAATTTTTTTCTCATTTGCACGTCTTTTTGATCTGTACCTTCGAAGTAGTATAAAAAATGAGGTGACTATAGTTTTGAACAGGTTATATTCTACACAGTGTGATAAGCCCAGTTTTATAATAAAAATATTAAATTTAGACACTGTGGTACTAATTTTTCTGATTTTTCTCTCTTACATGGATGAGCAATAGAAACGAAATATTAAATTTGGCAGTTGCTAAAATTGTTTGAATAACACTGTAAAATCATCGAAGACAGCAAGCGAGATCGAGGACGACATTTCAAATAAAACTGTTTATGTTTATAGTATGTGTGGATGAAATTTTCAAAAATTCCGCTTGCAGTCAACGTTTTTCATCGCCAGAAATCAAAATTAGGAAGCAAGTACCTAAGCAACCACTTCCGAGCAAGATTAATTAAAGACAATAGTTCATTTTATCAAGCACTAGCTGTTACTCGCATACGTTGCAATGCTACTTAAAGGAAAAAAACTGCTGTATGTTTTAATTATGTTATGAGATTTTCTCTTTGTGCGTATTTTCGTTTTGATGGCATTTTCACAGCTATAGTAATGCTTTGTGACGACTATTACAAATTCAGTTTCAAAAAGAAAGAAAGAAATACGTGGAATTCAATACCCCCAGCCTAAATATCCCCCAGCCTAAATACCCCCAGCCTAATATCCCCCAGTTTAAATATCCCTCATATTAATGCGTGAAAAATTAAATATTTTACGCTCTGGTGAATGGTATTTTAATTTGGGCAGTGGCAAGTCATTTAATTTAAATAACCGATTTTGTTTATTAAATTTAAGATAAATTAATTTAATTGTAGTTTCCTGAGTGGCAAAACATATCGCTGAGTCTTCTGATTAAATTGGAAACATATATCTTACTCTTTGCAGAGTGGCACGAAAAGCTCTTAAATCACTCAGTTTTAAATTAAAATTACGTTAAATTATTGTAAAATAATGATATAAAGCAAAGTTTATAAAACAGTAGGCATAAATTGGTTAAAATATGGGTCACGACCCCTAGCACTGGTTCGTCCAAAGTTTCAGCAGTTTTTGTATTTCTTTAACTTTAATAGTTTTACAATTACCAAATATTTTTACACAATTGTATCTCAAAATAGACAAAGACAAGATAATACAGACGAAGAAAAACGAAAACGTTTCGATGCATTTTTTTATAATATTACATAATATAATATAACGTTCATTTTATTTGCTTTGCACGTGACGCTGTCATTTCGTCTGATATTTATTTAAAATTTTCACATTGTTCTATGTCTTAAAATTCAAAATTAAAGTTAGCAACCTAAATCTGCAATAGTACACTCATGTCCATAAATTAAGGATAATGCAAAATCAGGGAAATGAAGAGTTTGAAGCAAAACAAATTTCACTTATCTGTAAAGCTTATTTATTAAACAAAAGGTAAAGAGCAAAAAAAGATACTATATGTTTGATATTATTAAAAAAATTAGCGATTTTTTCTCCTTGGAGCAAATTAAAAAAAAAAAATTTACAAAAAAAAAAAAAAAATATTGCATAGTTGGTATGATTGTTAATACATTGTATGTCTCCCAGACAATGCAATACAGTCCGTAGAACGCCTAGGCATGCTGAGTATCAAATTATCGATCTGATCCTGGGGGATATTACACCACTCAAAAAGCAATGCTCTCCGAAGTTCCGGTAGACATGTAGGAGGAGGTTGACGGGCTGCAACTCGTCGGCCAAGCATGTCCAACACGTGCTCTACTGGATTCAAGTCCGGTGAGAATGCTGGACAGTCCATACGAGTGATATCCTCCGATTGAAGGCATTCGCTTACGATCTTTGCGCGGTGAGGACGGGCGTTGTCATCTATAAACACAAATTGTGCGCCCATGGCGCACCGAAACAAACGTACATATTCTTCCAGAATGACGTCCCGATAGATTTGGCTTGTCATGGTTCCAATTTGAACATGCAGGTCAGTTCTGGAACCCAGAATAATTCTACTCCAAACGAGCACTCCTGCACCACCGTAACGGTGTCGTTCAATGATGTTTTCTTGGTGGGAACGGGTACCTGGAGCTCTCCATATGAAAGTTCGGCGAGAATCAGACTGCAAGCTAAATTTGGACTCGTCGGAAAACATCACACAAGCCCACTGTTGCGGTGTCCACAATGCATGCTCTCTACTCCAAGCTAACCGCAGGCGACAGTGAGTTTCAATAAGTGGAACGCATCTGACAGGTCTACGAGCATATAGACCAATCTGCCCTAAGGGTCTGTACACGGCCTGCCTTGAAATTGTCGTACCAGTGGCTGAAGAGAGCTGACGAGACAGGTCTGAAGCTGTGCTCCGCCTGTTTCTTTTGGCAGTAACTGCCAAATACCGGTCCTCATTCGTCGTTGTAACTGTGGGGCGACCTGTGCTGTAACGTCTACTCACATTACCATCATCTTGGAATCGTTGCCAAAGCCTGGAGATGACACTCTGGGCAATTCCAAGTTCGTCTGATACTTCCAGTTGGGTACGCTCACATTCCAGACGGCCGATAATTCTACCACGTAAAAAATCATCCAAATGCGTCCTTTGTGTCATAACTATTCAGTTATTGCATTGAAATGCTTATAAAGCGCCTGCGAACAATTTTACCTCTTTGCCTGTATTCCTTATATATCACTCTCTTACACTCTCGTCATTGTGACGTACCATGGGTGTCATCTGGTTACTTCCTGAAATTTGAATATGATTCTTGAAGATGTGTGTAGTGATTTTACAGGTGATATATTTATTTTAGAGTTCGATTTCCACGTGACTCCGAATTATCCTTAATTTATGGACATGAGTGCATATTACAGTATAAGAGAAAAAAACCTGATGGTTTCACTCACGCGCGTATCAGATTTGGGCAATGCTTATGGGGGTCCCACAAAATTTTCGTAAATATTATGGGGTCCTGGGGTCGCGATAAAATCTCCCAGTGGTAAAAACGGGTCGCGACTGGAAAACGTTGAAGAAACCCTGATATAAAGAACGCAGACCCCATCGGCTGGGTGGCAAGTTTCATAAAGATCGGAATTAAACTGTAGATTTATACAAAAGACAAACAAACGTTCAGTTTTACAAACAGGAATATAATCTCATCCGGCCAGTGATAACCTATGTAGTCTTACTAAGGGCTTCAGTAATTGAAACTGTATCAAGATTGCTAATACATCGGCATTATTTCGTTTAATTCATTTTTCATCCCTTTTATTATATTTATCTTCGTAAAGAAAAACATATTTTAGTGACCAAAACTCCTCTAAGTTCCGTATAAGTCATGATTTCCGTATAATTTGTTTTAATTATTAATTTTATTTTAAATGTTCCTATTTTGAAAGCTAATAATATTGCATTATGCACAGCACTGTAAGACCCTTCATAGCGTAGAACCAGGCACAGAGGCTCAATCTCCGCCCCCGCACCTGGGACAGAAAGACGCATCGCTTTTGCGACACTGGTTTGCTATCTATGCGACTATGAATTGCAATTTGCCAGTCGTTCGTCTGCCCGTCGTAAAAGAACATGACCCAGCGTCCCCGGGGCGCTACCCCGGGGTTACTAGAGCCATCTGCTCTAAGACATGCCAGACCCTGGGCCCGGCCAATAAGTGACCTTTCTGGAGCCTCCAGAACCACTAGGTTCATGATTTGTATACCCCGTGGCCAAGACTGCCTAGGCACAGATCCTAGCCAGCAACTTCACAGAATTAAGAAATTTGTTTAATTTATAGCTTTCCTATTTCCTCATTTTTCCTCGAGTTTCGCTCATTCCAGGATTTATGAAATTTCAATGGCAAGCAGATTTATTATAAAGTTACAAGACAATCTCGTAACGGTATATGAGAGTTTATACATTAACGCCGACTGCCTGCCGTTAAACTGCCCATTAGATTGAAAATCTCGAGATAGATTTTGTTGGTAAATTAAGAATCTTGAGTAATTGTCAACGGTTCTCATTGAAACGTGTTGAAGAAATTTTACTTTGTAGTCAAAAGTGAATATTATGTTAGCATTCAGTTCCAGGTGACTAATAATATTGTGTTGTATTATTTTTAGTTTAAATCTCATAAGTGGGGAGATAGAAAAAACATAAAGTACAGATTGTGTCTATTTGCGTGGAGAGTTTAGTTATTCCAGTGGTGAAATTTTAATATATAAATTCACGTATATTTTCGGAAATTTTGAATAAAAAATTCTGATTTTTTGCAGGTATGCTTAGAAATATATCTATTTAAAGATGATGGTAAAAATTTTATAGGTTATAATTCAAAAGTTTTTTCGAAAAATTTATAAACATTATTTAAAAATAAAAATTTTTTAAATAAATCATAAAAAATGGGCGAATTTTATTTGGAATGAACCTGAATTTCGAAATGTGAAAGGAAGAATAAAATTAATTTAATTAAAATAAGATATTTATAAATATATACCAAACTCAGTTAACATTGAGGAGCTAAAATTTTGAGGCCTAACTTTTTAAAAGCTACTCGTGCGATTTTTACAAAACTCGGCAGTTTGGCGTAGTGTAAGTCGTAGAATTGAAATATGGAAAAAAATTGGCATGTCATTTCAAAAAAAGTCCGATTTTGTGTCAAAATACGTATATTAGAACAATGCTATATATCAGGGTTTCTTAAACTTTTCTCAGTCGCGACCCATTTCTATCACTGAGATTTCTTCGCGACCCCCAGGACCTCATAATATTTACAAAAATTTTGTGGGACCCCATAAGTATTGCGCAAATCAGTCACACGCATGAGCGAAACTCAATATTTTCACTTTTACTGTAATATACTATTGCAGTTTTATGTCTTTAACTTTAATTTCTAATTTTAAGACACAGAACAATTTTAAATAAGTAACGGACTAAATGACAGCATCACGTGCGAGGCAAGGAAAATGAACGTTTATATAATAAAAAGAATGCTTCGAAACGTTTTCGTTTTTTTCTTTGTCTGTATTGTCATATCTATTTTCAGATGCATTGTATAAAAATATTTTGTAATTGTAAAATTATTATAATAACTTAAAGAAATATCAAAACTGCTAAAATTTTTGGCGACCCCCAGTTTAAAAAGCCCAGCTGTATATAAATCTAATACATATTCTGAATCGCGTTTTCGAGACATGGAAAACGCAGAATTTCATCAATGAGCCCAGTAGAATGGGAGATGTAGAACTGTCCCCATTTTTTTTTCGCGCAGTGTACCTATACATATATGCGTTTTTTAGGTACACGTGCATGCATGCATATTTACGCATATTTTTGCTGTTAAGCATTCTGCTGCTCCTTTTGTACACAAATAACGGGTTAATAATATGTATTTTAAAAATTAATAAATTTTTCTACGAAATCAAAACCGTAAGCTTGGCTTACGAATCTAGGAGCACCTTTATATTATGATACAGTACGCGAAAGTTAAATTTTAATGCTATAGCGTTAATGAAAATTTTTTTTAAAAATTTAAACAGTTTTAGTGTTGGGTGTAATAAAAATTCGGCTTAAACCTGTTGCTCTCCACGTTGAATTCTGGGCAAGTTATCGCTTTTTACTAACTTCTGTTAGCTCAGATAAACCACTGAATATTGCACAAGTTTAAGAAGAAAATACAGAATTTACAGAAAATAAAAATAAAACCAATTGCTCTCACGCAATTAAATCGAAATCTGCCTGAGGCTCAAATGATAAAATAATAAGTGTCCCTGCTAAGCTACGCCTCCTGTTTTTAATCGCCAGCTGATGAGACTCAAATCAAAGAAAATATCAGCTTCCAGGCGTAGAAGAGTACGAACTCTTATCTCTTCGCTTACCAACTATGCGAATCTAAAAATTTAAATATTCTGTGTTCAAATCACATGATCTGCACGAGTTTAAATGAAGTAGTACTCCCGACGTAATTTAAACAAAAGGGTTAGGAGCTAAAATTCGACGAATATCCTTTCGTTCTGGATTATACCTAAAAACAGAGGAATATTTATATAATATTCATACTGAACTTAATAAAATAATTTAATAACTTAATAAAAGCAATATTAATTGCTGGTATGAATGTAAATACACTTGGCAGTTTAAATAACAAAAAAGGTAAGAATGATGAATTCATATTATCGATGATTTCGTTAGATATTATTTAAATTTATTAAATAACTTTTCTGCTTTATTGTTGGATAGTCTGTATTTATTGTAAGTATTGGTTACAGGAAATGGAACAAACTAACTTTCAAACTGGGAGACTATTATTACTGATTGTTAAAAACTATTTCTTTGCCTGTCACCCTCTCATTTGAAGGAATGGTTTCGTAAAATCAAAATGAATCTATAGTTAAATTTTGCCTGAACCGAAAAGATGCCCATATGACCATTTTAGGTTGCGGTTTAATTTGCAACTGAAGAACTGGCTCGCTAATCCTAATAAACAACTACTAGAGAAATAAATAACTACGTTTCCTGCTATTACTAAATCTACTTCATCGTGGAACAGATATTTGCCACTGTTCGCAGTCATTTATAACAAGATCATAGAATAGTTTACGATTTCAAAAACGTCAAGTAACAGACTAAGCCGTTATCCATCAATAAATCCGTCGGCGTTTCTCTTATTGTGCAGACGATTTTTTCAGTCTGATGACCACGAGATCAGATCGATTCGGATGTGACCCGCGGCTCTGCAGACAGAGAACAGTCGTATGAGCAAAAACAAATGAATTTGTATTTGTTTTTTTCTTCCATCCACGTAAGAAAAAAGTTTATTTAATGCTGGATGGTAATGAACCAAGTATAATATAATGGTATTTTTTGGTTTCCTGGTTGGAAGTTTACTCACCTCTGAGAATTTAAATTAATTAAAATATAGGCGTAAATACAAAACTCATCTAACGCCTGTGGAGATGGTCAATTTTTAACACATTACCTTTTGCCATTTCATTATGCGAGCATTTCTGAAGAAACCTTGTAGAAAAGCCACACGTCCAGATTTTGAATGTTATGTTGCCTAAGAATGTTCTTCATGTCGCATAATGTTATGCATAAATGCCAAAGAAATATCTCAAGGACATTTACTTCTGCTTGAGAGTTCAAATCGAATAAACAGAAGCTCCTGTTTAATTACTTCTCCTTTTGAGATTAGAAATGTCATCATAAGCCATTATATTTACAATATGTCACGACTCTATTTATCACATATGCTCTTCGAAATAAAATAAAATAGGTAATTTACTTTCTAAGTGGCTTGGCCAACCCTGAATGTTGCCATGTGAGGAGGCATAAGATCACTTGTCTTTGGATTCATAACTGCTTGGTACCTAAACAATTTGAAACAATAAACATAATTCTTAATTTACATTTTCGTTCCATTTTTCTCACTGAATTTAATTAATATAGTTTATAACGAATTGGATTGATAAAACTTAAAATTTATCCAAATCATAATACATTGCTCATTTATGGCAAATTTTATTTTATTTATTTATTTCTGACTTTTATTGCTTCGGTAAAGATAGCTTTGCATGCTTACGTTATATAGCTTCAAATGCAATACAATGTATGGATTGAGAAGCGTTTAAAATTATTTGCAATGAAATCCACCTTGTCGCTTTTAATTTTCAGAAGCTTATATATATTTTTCTATGCATTTCAGTTTAAAATCTGATTTTCCTTATTTTCTTGTTACTTACAACATTATATTCTTTATGAGACTTTACAATTCTAGCATCCAAAAATAAATCTGTTATAAATATTAAATATTTTCATGCGTTATAAAATAAGAACGATAGAAAATAATGATTAGATGTAGTTTAACCGTTTTTAATTAACCGGGTTTTTATAAGTTTTTTTTTTAACTCATTTATAGTGTTTCTCACTACAGTCAAAACTATCATCGATTTTTAAACTATTTCTTGATAAGCTATACTGTTCAAATGCTGCACACATACTTACTGTAGATGGCAATACAATGTGGTCCAGTGATATTAATTTTAAAAACTGGATTTACAAGTTTTTAAATTTAAGGATTAATTCGAGTTTAAATTACATGCAATGAAATCTAGGGTTACTTTAAACTTTTTCTAACGTGTCATAACACTAGAAAGCTAAATATAAATAACACGGAAAAAACCCTTTCTTTTTAAATAAGCTTTATTTAAAACTCGAAATAATTAATGAACTAAAACCAAAAAAAAAAAAAAAATTATCATGTTGTTTAACGGGAATAATAGATTCAATAAACTTCTTTACATCCGCAATTTAATATCAGAAATAATAAAAGCGTGGACGCCTAAATAACGTAATTTATTCATTTAGTTGTGTTATCTTTATATATATAAGCTGCTAAAGTGTGTGTCGCCGATAATTTATTGTAGCCACTCTAAAAATTAGCGCGGAAATTAACGTTTCTGCAGTTTTTAATGAATATAGCGGTCTATTAAAGTCGTACCAAGATGAGAACGGTATCGATGGATTCGGAGAATTATTTTGGAATCCGAGGATACGCGTCTCGAATTTCAACTCGGCGCCGTTCCGTAGATATTCGAGAAAAAATAATTTGGCATGAAGCCAAATCCCTCTAATAGGGAAGACCCAAGAAAGAAAGTGGAAAATGTTGGAAAAACTTAGGGGGAAATTAGTTTTTAATTAATATATCGGCTAATTAAAGTCCCACGAAGACGCGAATGGCCAAAATGACGTGCCACGGACCTGCAGAATATAACGGTGTGCTTCGCTAAGCCCGGAAGCCAGCCGTTTCGGAAGAGATGATGTTACTTCACTCCATATATATATCCGGCTTAAGTGTTTGTCGCCGATAGTTTATTGGTTGCTTGCGTACTAGCCAATGGGGTGAAGTTGCCACGACACAGGGTTGCCGTTTCACTTGAGACGTAGACAATTTCCTGTAAAACTTGCCTTTGCTATGACCGTCCATAAGTCTCAGGGCCAAACGCTTAAGCGTGTTGGCATTTTTTTTTTACCTGAGCCAGCATTTAGACACGGTCAACTTTATGTTGCCTGTTCATGAGTCCGTGAAAGAACGGACGTAGAATTAAAAATAACCAAAGGTGAATTGCGAGCTGTTATTCGTTTCTTGCAGGCAGAAGGGAACAGTGCAGCGGAAATCCGTCGAAGAATGAGTCGAGTGTATGGAAACAGCTTTGAGAGTGATGGTGTTGTTCGTGAATGGTGTGGAAAGTTTAAAGATGATGTGCATGATGAAAGGGGGTCAAGAACGCAAGTCTGTCGCTACAGATGACATTGTTGAACGAGTTGACCAAGCGGTTAAGCAAAATCGAAGGTTCACCATACCACAAGTGAATTATCGATGAAATTTCCGGAAGTTTCAAGATCTTCCCTGTACTCTATCGTTACTGAACAGTTGGGCTACAGAAACGTTTGCGCTCGCTGGGTCCCATAGATGTTGACTGACAACCACAAAACTCGCCGAACGGTTGCAGCGTTTGAGTTTCTTGGCCGTTACAATACTGACGGAGAAGGGTTTTTGAAATCCATTGTTACATTGAGACACGGGTTCAATATGACACGCCCTAAACGAAACGACAATCACAACTATGGATGCACACAAATTCTCCAAAGAGACCCACAAAATTCAAACGAACCATTAACAACCATAAGGTTATGGCAACTTTTTTTTTTTTTTTTTTTTTTTTTTTGACCGTAAAAGTGTGTTGCTTGTGGAGTTTATGCAGCCTGGAATAACAATTAATGCAGATTCATCTTGTGAAACTTTGCGACGCTTATGGAGAGCTATTCAAAACAAACCAAGAGGCATGCTGACTTCTGGAATTGTTCTGATCCACGACAATGCCCGTCCTCACAGCGCTCGTGTAACCCAACGGCTCCTTCAGCAATTTCAATGGGACATTTTCGAATATCCACCATATAGTCCCTACCTAGCGCCGAGTGACTTTCATCTGTTTCCTGACTGAAGAAGTGGCTTGGCGGGAAGCGCTTCCAAGATGACGTGGAGCTGAAAGAAACCGTCACAACTCACTTCCAATCATTGGCGGGGACATTTTATGAAGAGGATATTGCAAAGCTTGTTCACAGATATGACAAATACCTGAATCGTATTCTACATTACTGTATTGTACATTACTTTTTGTATTAAACCTGTATTGTAAACCTGTATTAACCTGTATTGTACATTACTTTTGGTAATAAAATCTTTTTTGTATATTTACCCGTCTTTTCTTTATAGCCCATCGGAGGTTGAAAAAAAAATAGCCCAATTAATGACAATAATGACGTAAACCTGCAAAGGCAGAAGTTTACTTTAAACGAAACTAACTAATGATGTTTTAAATAAAAGCTTATATTTAAAGAAAAACTTCTTTTAATATTTTTATTGAAAAGGTAATGCATAATTTCTTAATTTTAATTGTACATAACGCATTTTCCCGTAGAAAGTTAACTTTTTGGAACGCGGCTTTAATTAGATTAACAACAAGTAATAATGTATTAATGATGTAACTCGCAAGAGCAAAGGTTTACTGTAAACAAAAATATGTAATAATGTCAGCTACAGTTAGAAATTCCTCGTTTTAACGCTGTTGAGATACTTTACTGACATTCGCATCTATTTCGGCAAACATCCGTTTTAGTGGCGTCACGAAGCGTCCGGTGCAATGGGAACTCTGACTCACAGACGAAATTTTATGCAGTTAAATAAAAGAAAAAGGAATAAAAATGAGAAGAAACATCCATTAAGTGCGTCTCTAATAGTATCTTTACTTGTTTCCGCAAAACATTTATTTAATGACATTCAGGGTTAAAGCGTAGGAAAGCGTAACACGTATAATTTAAATTTTCATTTTATTTCTTAAATGTAGGTTTCTGAATGTAAGAGTGAATATTAAAAAGGTGCTTCGGAGGGGATGTAAGTTATTTTAAACCTATCATTTAGTTTTCCTAAATGCTCACTAGAATAAATATAAGGAAGACTCTACAGACATCTCATAACTGCCTTCAAACTGTTCTTGCGTTGCAATCTTCTAAATGGCTCTGAGAGGTTGAAAATTAGATACAGACAGCTGAATCCTTAAACTTCATTCCCGCAGGATTTCTCGCGGGCATTAAAATTAAGAATTTTGCTTTGTAATATTAATATTATTATCATTACTGATTCATATCGATTGTACATATATTAACAACCACTGCGTTAGATTTTTGGATAGATTTTGATGAATGATCTCTGTGTTCCTATATCTGAAATACCGGTATTGTATCCGAATGTTAACAGGTCAAATACAGTTCATGATAGCTGAAAATATATTTGGCTTCTATCGAAAACGCTTTTAAATTCAGTAAAGTTTCAGATACACAGAAAAAAATGATTAGGCATCTCATCGCCCATAGTGTGAAATTCAACAATAAGCCTCTGAAACCAAATCGAAACACGAGAGTTGTTATATATATATTCTACAATGCGCGAAATTCATTCTAAACCGGACATTATCATTTCAAAGGCCGACAAAGGTGGCCAGATAGTCGTCATGGACAAGAACACTTACATCGATGGTGTCACTAAACTCTTAAACGAAGACTTTATAATCCGATCCCTAAAGACTCTTCACCTTCGTACCTTTCAAAAATAAAAACTGCAATGAAATCTTCACAAATCTTTTCGACCAACTTAAAACAGTCGCTTATCTCATCTATTGCGCATTGTACCAAATTATATAGTCTTTTCAAAATTCATAAAAGTGGTATGCTTTTCCGCCCTATTGTATTAAATTTAGGCACTGCCTAATAATACCCGTTAGCTGAATATTTAGTTTCTAGATTTTCAACTCTATTAGATAATAATATTTGCACCATAAAAAAATTCAATAAAGTTGGTAAAAAAAGTTAAAAGAATTTCTCCTAGAAATTTACGTTTTCTTTTGATGTAAAATCATTATTCATCATTCTTCCAGGGAAGGGAGCATTAAGATATCTAGAAACCAGACTTCGTGAATTTCATTTCTCCGGCATCGAAGTTTATGAGCTAATTTCCCTCCTCTGTTTGAAACAAACGCATTTTGTTTTCTAAAATAAGTATTGGAAGCAAACTGAAGGATTAGCCATGGGAAGCCCTCTTAGTCCCATCCTGGTTAATATCTACATGCATTATTATGAATCAAAAATTATTTTAAACTTTAAACTCCCCAGTATGGTTCAACTACGTAGACTATACTTTTATCCTCTTTGACGGTAATAAAGATGATTTAAATAAAGTTCTTAGAGAATTCCATTGATCCTGGTATTGAGTTCACTTTTGAACTTGAGACATGCAATTCTCTTGCGTTCCTCGACATTTTATCCACACGTAACACATCCAAAAATTCTCATCTCAACACACCAAAAGTCACACTCTTGTTTTATGAGATTATATGAATTATGTTGTAATTCCTTTCCTTCCATCAAAAAGCTATAAAAATTGCATGTATTTTACAGAAATGTAACTTTCGGGCAATTTATTTTCCTATCAATAAATTCTGAGTTCCATGCTTAAGAACCCCCATTCCGGATATGAATTCCTGAGGTATTTGCAGGATTCCTTGCCAGTGTGGTTTAACTTACATTGGTCAAATTAAGAGAGCCTTAAAATTTCGTATTAAGAAACTGAGGCATATGTTAGGATATAGGAAACACAGAAATCCTCTGTTGCCCAGCATTGTTGGTCCGAATCACGCCTTCCATTTTTCTCCCACCAAAATTATTCAAAGAACATCTTCCATTGGTGAATTAGGTTTTCTAGAGGCGTTTCAAATAAAAAATAAATAAAAAATAAAAAAAAAACTTTCTGTTCTAGTTAACAACCCTAATTCCAATTCATCTTTATCTTTACTTTTTTTAAGGAAATTGTGTTTTAGTTTTCTTGTTTCATCAATAGATGTCATCAGTAGCTTAACTCCTGTCCACACTTATCTTATCTCGTTCATTTGCTCTTTGGCAGCTGAAGATGCTGTTTCGGTAAAACCATCGAAATTAGTCCTGTGAAAATTTGCAAAAATAACGCTGATTTTTGTTGTTTGACTTGCTTCTTAAATTACATTTTCCATTGTCAAAAATTAGAATTTTTGGAGAAAATGTTACCAAATTCTGGAAAACGCAGATCATTGAGTTCTAAAACAATCATAAGTCGTTTAGTAGCACCATGATTACCTTGATAGCAAAATTTCGAAAGAAAAGGTATAAGAACAATGATGTTGCTCATAACGGGGTAGGAATGGTTACGAAACAGAAAATGGTGAGACAGCAACGTCACTCTTTATAGTAAATATTTGAACTTTTCTCCTATTAATTAATATTCAGAATAATGTAATTGGCTTTATTTGTAATAAAGCAGTACTGCGGAGCCATGAGTAGAATTCGGAATATAGTATATTGATTACGATTTCAGCCACCAACATAAAAGTTATTACCGAAACCCTTTAAAATATCTTTTGTTAGCTTGTGCTATGCAGGATATTCTAAGCTACTTTATAGCGTCTTTAAAGAACAGTAGCCTAACACTTTTAATTATTACCCTGAAAAAAGAATATATTAATTATGAAAATATCTTTAATGTACTAGATTTAGAATGAAATGGTCCACATTGGTTTGATTGAATTATTTGGATTTCAATAAAACACAGGAGCCACGGTTCCTTCGTAGAAGACATTTTTGAATCTTTAAGTTGTATTCACTTGAGGAAAACAATGAAAACTCTCATTCAGTCAGCTTGTTCAACGAAGACTTGAAGCCGAGCTGAATGACTCGACAGCAGATGGGCTGAGGTCTATTAGCAAACGGTTAGAATCAGGTATTGACTATATCTCTCTCTATATATATCTATATGTAATAGGATGATTAGGAAAAGCTGCAACGGATTAACGATGGTTTTCCGTGTTATAACTAGGAAAGGCTTTACTGCGTAGATGGAAAGATGACGCTTGAAGACAGACGTAGCCGTAAATTCACCATATAACTTTATTCCTAGATTCTTTAATTCTTAGGATACATATTCTTTCTCGTTGCACGTCATGATTGTGGGTGCGCTATACACCCCACAATTTTTATTAACAAATTACATTTTTAGAACCATGAACAATAGCTAGCAGATACGTCAGCGAGCGAAGTGTCTTGGGTACAAGAGAGCTAAAACTAAAAGTGCGCAGTTATCCAGCATGGAGGCTCACCAAGAGAAGGTTTTGGTTTTGGTTATTCATTAAGAGATGGGTTTCAGTTCTCGAAATTTTGAGTTTAGGTTCCGAATTAGCGACCTCATCAGCGTTACGCATTCCATACGAGATGGATTGACCTAGAATTTTAACTGTTTATTTCGTGTATTATGTTGTAGACTTCGTAATTCTGATTCTATCGAAGTTTGCATTAGAGGTATATTTCAGTTAGAACATGATATGTAGACAGAAACTCTTTTGACAGGTCTTGATGATATTTGATTCTTGCCAACTTGATGACATTCTGGAAATTTCCAGAAAAATCATTTTAAATGTCCTAACATGTTTTAAAGATATTACAGTGCTTTCGCAAACCTATAAATATGGCTGTTTTAGAAGCCTGAGTCATTTCAATTACCTAAATAATGCAATTCACAATCGTATGATTATAATGAGCTTCTGGTATGTTTCACTGCTTTGCCCTTTATTCTGTTAATTATTTTGATGATTTACAATACTCTTCGAGTGTTAAATTTTGCCTTAACTATCATTACCTCCTTCATCTGTTTATAGTTATTTACTTTGCTGTGGAGCTTTTTTAATTTTTTTTTTCAATGAATTGTTATTTTCTTCCTGGATACCTGGCAGAGTTATTAAGAACATTTCTACGATCTAGTATCCAACAACAATATATAACTTAATGGTTTTCAATATATTTATAAAGAACCATAATACAAAATGATTTTTTAAGATTGATTTTTGCAGAAATTCGCAGCGATTAGAAGTTAAATGAAAGCTTAAAACACTAAATATATTTGCCCTCTGGAAGGCGGTTTTCTGCACAAGTCATTTTAAAAGTTGTTGAACTGTAATACGTACCTATTTTTGTGTCGATAATGTTGTGACATACATATATCTGCTAATCAATAACCAAAAATATATTTATTTACTGTCAAAAACACATACATATACTTAAAACAAATGTATGTATTTAGTATTAGAAAACAAGATTCGGTGTAAATAATATGTATATCTAATGCTTCTAGTACTATTCTTCTGTATCTAGAATTTATTTTTCTTTGCCTACGAAGTAAATCAGAGGCAGATATTCTTCAAGTATTTTGCCATAATGCAAATAACAGACCTTCAAGTAAAGAAGCACTTTTGCATCGTGTGAGTATCATCCTTTTTTTGCTGCAACGAAAACGAATGAATAAAACTATTAAATAATGTTATATACATTACATTTTTGATTACCTGGATTGCAGAAATTTGGCCTAATGTGTTTAGTGTGTTTTCTTTGTGTGACATTAATGTATTGCAATTGTAAAATCCTTTTCGCAAAGCACACAGATATTTTTCATTTTAACATTGTAAAAGTTAGCTTTTTGGATCTATTTAATTTTAATTAGAATTATTTAATGGAGTTATTCTAATTATTAAGTTTTACTGTTCATTTGTACATGTATTTTAGGTGTTTATACGAATGCCATTTATTTTTACATTTAAAGTTTGCAAAATATAACTCTCAAATTATGTTTACTTTTAAAAATGTGTTGCTATAGCAATACTTCTTTATAAAAGTAAACCATACGTTTAGTTACCTATTCTGCACAGAAAAAAAGCTACAAAAAATTATTGTACCCAAATGATAGTTTTATTAGTTATAATTTTCATTGAAAAGATCATTTTTCTTTTCCCTTTTTCTATATAAAGATAAAAAAGTGATGAAAATATATTTGTTTCATCATATTTAAAAATACACTAATATGTGCATTGAAAAATATGAATTAGCATCAACTTTTGAATTCCAAGGCACATTAGCATCGAGTGTCTAATAGTATCTAATCAAGAATAATTAACGAAAAATGTTGAATTAAATATTTAAAATTATAAATTAGCTTAAATTTTATCATAGACTATTATATTCTGATATTTTTTATGTTGTGGTGATAGTGTAATCAATAAATTAGAATCATATATGAGCTTTCCAATAAACGGGTCTGAATACATTAATATTCTGAAGGCAAGGAAACAGATGGTCATTAGCCTTGATTTATTCATTTCCTTTATCATAGTCCTGGATTATGTAACCATAACTAATAATAATATTATCTCAGAGCATATTTCTGCGACGTTTTTACGATTTTCAGAATATATACTAAAGTTCCATAAATGTCAAATACATACCTGAATTTCCTGTTTTATAATTCATTTAATGATTATTGGATTATATTTAATATTTTCATATTTTTCATACATTTTAGTGCTTGACAAAATTCTTCTTCTAGATGTAAATTTATTACGGAATAACGGAAATCGCATTAAAATGAGCTTATATTAAATGTATCATATATCAAACCACCATCCATTTAAAGGGAAATTTCAATCTCATTCAATGTTTAGTATTAAAACAGTAATATACATTGCCAGAATTTGATTGATTAAAAATATGTAAGTTTCAATTTAAAAGTCTATTTTGTGCTTCTTATAAAGCGCGGCTTCGACGGAGCTCGTTTTTGCAAGTAAGCGTTATCTTAAATTACTTCCATTTAATTTGCTCAACGATAGAATTTCAAGCACACGCTTTATTGGCAGTCGTATTACCCTAGCAAAGCACTTTTAAAAAGGATTACTCATGTGTGTATCTAGCGAAGCCTCTGAAATTTAAACCCTAGACGAAGGAAAGCGCGAAGCAATTTAACATTATAAACCGCATAGAGATGATTAACTCCTGTGAGAACAAATGAATTCATCAATACGAAATTCTTGATATCGTCAGCTCTTCCCAGAAGTTATCAAAACTTTTAACGATTTCAATCGATTGAAATGAAGCAAAGAAACATTATTAGTTGCAAAAGCTAATATCAACGGAGAGTTTTAAAAATGTGGAAGAAGTAAAAGTGAAAGAATTAATCGAGAAGTGTCGAAGGACTGGATGATTTTATATCAGCAGCAGACAGCATGTAAGAAGTTAAAGCGCTTTTAGCTTACAAGAACTAGTAAAAAAATCCTTTTGAATTACAGAAATACACTGGTGGTCATTCAAATTGCAGCACCAGGAAGTAATGATCTGAGGAACGTCAAAATCACATGAAAGGAAGAAGAGGTTGGGATATGCAAATGATTAGTATTTCAGCGCATTTAGAGGACGCAGGAGGGAGAAACGACATTTGAAGCACTGCATTAAAGAAAAGTTGTGTAGTGATTTCTCATTCGGAAAACGCTTTGTAAGGTCGGAGTTTTATCAGAATATCGTGTTATGCCTCGAATAAGAAAAAGAAATGCTTACCAGCAACTGTCGGAATTCGCTAGAGACAGAATCGTTGCCTATCGAGAGTGTAGATTACCATGCCGTGGTATCGCCCGTCGCACTGGTCGACATCCAACCACTATCATGCGAATATGGAATCAGTGGGTTGCTGAGGGTCATACTGAACGTCATGTAGGATCGTAAAGCTCTCCCATAGATAACGCCCCAGAGGACAGGCATATTGTGAGGTCTGCCCTGCAAAACCGTACAACCACATCACGGACCATTAGTCAGGAAATAGGCATGTTTGCAGCACGTCCAGTATCTGCTCGTACGGTGCGTCGATGTTTGCAGCAGCGTGGACAATCAGCACGGCGACCATTTCTTCGGGTTTCCTTGACAATGCAGCATAGAGAGAGACGGCGACTCTGGTGCTTTGAATGGCAAAGCCGCATACAGTAATGGCACAATGTCGTCTTTTCAGACGAGTCCAGCTTTTGCGTGCAGTAGTCTGATGGCCGTGTACATGTAAAGAGGCTCCGAGGAGACCACGCGTTGCCTGCTTGCATTCGATATCGGCATAAGAGTCCTGCATCTGGTGTGATGGTTTGGGCAGCCATTGGGTACACGACGCGCACATCTCTAGTTCGGATCGACTGTAATTTGAACGCAAATCGGTACATTTCTGACATCCTACGTCCAGTAGTTATGCCTTATCTTCGACGCCTTCGAAACACCCTCTTACAAAAAGATAATGCAAGACCACATGTTGCACATCTCGTTCTGATCTTTCTCGATACATACGATATTTGATTGCTGCCCAAACCATCACAGTCTTCAGATTTTTCACCCACTGAAAACATCTGGTCATTGGTTGCTGAGAGACTGGCTCGTCACCTCTCTCCACGGTTGCTGAAGTATTGCACATACTTAAAGCGTTATAGAATGAGTTGCCCGTTTCTGTCTTCTAAGCCTAGTTCCAGGGACGTAGCTAGAGGGGGGCAAGGGGGCATCAGTCCCCGGGAGCAGAATCCAAGAGGCGCCAAACTGATGTTACAACATTTTAGAATTAAATGTTTTCCATCCTTGGCAAGCAGTAGAGGGCGCGAAATCTTCAGTTGTCCCTGGGTGCTGGAAACCCTAGCTACGACTCTGCCTAGTTCGACTCCATGCCTAACCAGGTAAAGGCCGTTTTAGCTGCCAGGGGTGGCAGCTGTTTCTACTAATTTCGCACTCCTGTAAACCCCCAAACTGCTTACAAATTTAATCATTTTGTCTTCATGTCATACTGTTTACATACATTAAATATCTATTTTTGTATTTGCTTCTCTTCATGATGTTGCAATTTTAATAGCCAGCAATGTATATAGGCTTCCATTACACATACGTTCTTAATTTGAACTACACCTAACACATATTTCCTAACATATTTTCCTAACGCATATTTTTTACGTAAAGTCAACTTTACGTAAAGCTATTCTGCCATGCTCGCAATATATTAATGACGTAACCCCACACTTGACGAGAGTTTACTGTATTATTTAATTACTTGATCGTTAGTTATATTTTCGCTTCATGTTAAATAAACGTGTTTTCAAAATTCTTATCTATTCGTATCGTTGTATGAAATAAATTTTGTGTAAATCCTTTGACGACAAATTCTCACGATCCGTATTAACGCTGTATCAATGTAACCGAAATCTAAAACAGAATTCTCCTTAATTTCTTTCATGAATTCAGAAATTTTTATTTCAGAAATTTGCTTCGCGAATTATGTATCTCAGTAAAAAATGGCAGATACATTGTGTCAACTAATGCATCTTATGTTTCCAGCCTATATATCCATACACTATGCGGAAAATCGTGCGTGGAAATATGTAAAATTGTTTGAATCCAGACGATCGACAGAACTCAACTGTTAAAAAATGTCTAGGAAACTCGAAACCATCGAGGGAAAACCCAGTGAACGTCTGAATAGAGTCTGCACAAACAGTAATGCCAAAATAATAAAAACTAAATACGTAAAGTTGGCTTATATTTGTGTGTATCTGCTTTAAGAGTTAAGTTATTCTAGTGGGGATAACTCACCCGTAGAATCTTCGTAACACCTGAGTTAACCCGTAAGTGAGCTAGCCCCCAGAGTGACATGACCGTCTTTATCCGGTTTTTTTACACTTTCTAGCTTATAATATATTTGCTTATAATTTTAAGTATTTTGCTTTCTTGCTCTCTTCAATGATGTCAATATCATCATAACGAATAAGTTTATGAAAACAGAAACTAAAATCAGTAATTATGCAAATTTAATTAATAAATACTATTTAAACACAGTCTTTTATGCACATCCAAAAGGCTAGGTCACTCAGACGGCTAGCTGAGTTAAGTTAAAACACAGGATATATGTCACATCTAATACCCAACGTGTAAATTTGAAAATTCTGTTGCAAAATTTTGAAAGCAATTCACTCCATATAATTTAATTTAGTGTAGATATTTCTGAAACTACAGTAGAAATGGCATAAAGGTCAAATGAGGTTGCGCGTTGGACACAATTGTGCTAACCTTAGCGGGTTTTGACCCCAGGCAAGGAAATAATGCATTGGAAGGTTTTGGGCAATTAATAGATGCATTCAGAATAACGGTCAAGCCGAAAACAGTATTTAATGGAACGGGGTCGGTATTGTAGATTTTATAAGAGAAATTGACACATTTTGTTTCTACGCTAGCAGTTTTAAAGGATCAAGCTTTGAATTGATATAAATTTATTGGTTCCTACATCATTGTTAGATCCTGTCAATGTACCGACTTGTTCGTCCATAGCTTTTAATAGAGCTGTGTTGAAAGAATTCCAGTCGATCAAAAATAGGGTGAACTAGGAAACAGACTAGTATGTTTCCTAGTTCAAAGACTATTTCAAATAAAGAGCGAGGCATAAATGAAGTTTACTCTAGAAGGGAGAACTTTGGGAATTATTGCACGACAATGAGCTGAAAAAATGTCTGCAGATAGTCGCTACATAAAATATAGAATTTTGTGGCATTAAGGAACCTACACACATTAGATTACTTATTTCAAATAACAACTAAATGTGAAAGTAAACATGTAACGGCCAAATATCGTCAGACACGAAATGATTTTATTAAAGCACTCAATATAGGGCTGGCGAGCAAGGCCAAAGCCTTCCCCGAAGCACAGAAATGATGGAGTTCGTATCAAGAGAGCTAAAGAAAATCGAAAATGCTATAATTCAGAACAACAACAACAAAAATGATAAGCCTGAAAGGGGCCAGAATTATAATTTAAACTAGAAAGGGGCGCCCAGAAGTGATGTCAGGAGCCCATGTCAATAAAATATTTTCTCAGATAGCGCTGAATACTGTGGTAATGAAGAAGACCGAATTGCCTTCTTTACAAGTGTATTAAATGGCATACCAACGAAAGGTACAATGTATTTTAATAATAGTGAAAGAAGTGTTATTTCTGCTAGTTCCTTTCTTCCAAATATTTTGGAAGGTATAGGTTATTTTAATTGCACGATCTTGGATTAATACCTACACGAGGTGGTCAATGTTCGATATTGGATAGAATAATATAAAATTTAAAATGCCAAAAAATAGTATTTTTGAAACTAAAATGGTTATAAATGAAATTATTATGGAGGTGAATTTCCTGAAATTTTTTTGATTACAAAATGGCTTTAAAGAAAACGCAACAACATTAACTAAGGACGAAACAGATAGCCGGCCTAGGCCTATGCGAAACCTAAGTATAAGAAAGCCGGCCATCTCACGGAGGGAGGGAAAAAAGAAATAATGGACGTCATAACTAGAATTTGCGGAGCTATTTAGTAACTAGCCTGGGTTGATACATATGAACAAAATTCACCATGTAGATCAAAGGTTTATGGACACGATGAGGTCAAAGAAAGAATTATTGAGGAACATATTAAAAACATATTGGGAAACAAAATTATGATCTCAGTATCAAACGCGTACGCGATTCTTATAGTTAGTGCAGAAAGAGAAACGAATTTTCGTTGAATTAGTTTTGACAATGAGGATGTGTTGTTGACTACCAAAAACTGAATAAAATTACAACGTACCCCATGTATCCACTGACTGTTACAGAGTAGATAATCACCTCTCGTGAAAAAAAAGGGCGTGGTTCATGATAATATTAGATCGGACGAGCGGATACTTTTAAATAGTCAAAGATATAAAATTTCAATAAAACGGTCTTTATCATGTAATTTGAGAAGTACATATTTTTAAGTTTGCCGTATGCAGAAGACCAAAAACGTTTGACTGGATGATGGATATTGCTGTGATACCAGTACTGGGTTTGATTTGGTTTATTTGATGTTCAGAAAGCACTGGAGGTTTATCTACCGCTGGGAACAGAGGAATTCATGGAGTAATTTTTTAATGGAACATCGCTCATTTATACGTTACACAAGGGAAAACTACGAAAACGTACATGCAGCTAGCTCACTCGCCGGTATTCGAACCCCGGACCGAATTATCAATGTTCAGCGACTTTTACCGTTCGGTCGTTCGTAGGTTCCTACTAGTACTGGGCAAAATTGTTTTATATATCTGTAGCAAAGAGGCTCAGGGGTGATCAATACTCTGACAACTGATCTGCCTAGTCAAGATCCCGTTAAATAAAAAATAGTTATTAATAAAATTTAAAATTAATTATTTATTATTATAAAGCTACATCATGAAGTGAGGAAGAGTTCGTATAAAATAAATATAGTAATTTATACAAATTTATATATAAATATAATAATTTATATAAAATTGATACACAATAAATTATTTAACGTATTTTTTTAAATCAATAGTACCTTTTATACACATAATTTTGTCATGCAATGAGCACATTTTTAAAGACATGCTCGAAACATTAAATACTATTAAAGCTAAAACTTTGAATGCTTGCCTTTTTACTGAACTGTGTGACCATACAGATGAAATTCAAACAATTTGCTTCTTGATATAAAGAGGTAAGATATCTGCCCAAAGGTAGCTTTTTGCAGTGTTTTATAGACATTCTTAATATCGTGATACAATTCATCCTTGACGTTGAGAGCCCTATGGAGACAAAATTCCTAAAATTTAAAAAAACATGTCTTCTACTTTGTCAAAAAATATTTATTCTTCAACGCCACTATAAAGAAACTGCGCAGAAAGAGAATAAAACTCCTAGAAGCTAGAAAGATTCTCTTCAGTTTTCGTTCTGGAATTTACTTGTTCATATTGCCACTAAATCGATTATATTTCCATTACTTTGTCTATTCAATATGATTCTCCGTTATTGAAAAAATTCATATTTTCTCAGTGTACATTGTTGTTTACAACACATCTGTTAAGTATAAAAGAAGATTCTAGTGTTTGTTTTTAAGACATTGCAAATTTGAACGTACCAGCATAGCTCATAGAACCACTGATCTGAGATATATCTGACTTTGATATTGTAATGCAAGAAGAATTGATTGCCCAGAAGGAAGACATTCAAGCACAAACTTTATTCAAATCACATGATTACGCTAAGTTTTGTAATTTAAAAGTGATCCGAGAGAAATATCCCCAAACAAAAGTTGTTTCAAAACTAACAGTATTGAATTTACTCTCGTCCTATGTAGTGGAAGCAGGCTTCAGTCAAGTCAATAATTTCCTACGAAAAACGAGAAACAGATAAAATGTTTTTGAATTGAATGATTTAATAATGATGTTAAGCAATTTTATGCGAAATATCAGCAAAACAAATTGCATCAGTACACCAATCACAGCTTTAAGTAAAATCGAACTTAGTTTAGAGCACGTAAGTGTGCGGAAAACAATACAGAGACTTAGGGAAGCTTTATTCTTCCGCAATCTGCTGCAATTTAAGTGCGAATATGTTCACAGCTGTGTCATTTGTCAGAAGTGCAACTACCAACATTTCGCGTTGGACAGCTATTTAATCAACACCACATAACGACAAACAATCAGTAATAAATATCATGCTTTTTTTTACCTGCCTTCTATTGTGAGGGCCTAACAAATCTTATCCTAAAGTTTCATTTGGGAAACTAGAACTCACACTGTTTAATCCCATTACGTGGTGCTTCAGCTAAAATAATAGCAAACGCGCTTTCAGAGAAATATATTTTAATATATACCTGGTATTAAACACCCGAAAAGGACCCCATATGACCACTGTTAAATTTTTCTGAACCGAAATGTAGTGCCAACTAAAATGCAAATAATTTATTGTTTTATGAGAAAATATTGCAAAAGCTGGGTTCTTAAAGTTTAAGAATTAGCTGACCAAGATCATGAAACAATGAATAAAAGACTAGCAGAATGACTTTGGCTGAAAAAATACTGACAACTTTAGTTAAGTTATTTTTCATGCAGGGAAGGGAAGATGAATTGTGCAAATTGAAGCTGAAATTTTTGTTTCTGAAAATCTGCTTCTATTTATAAAATTAATTGTGGTAGAATTACCAAAAATGATGAAACATAAGTCTATTAAATACTTTTCTAAACTTTTATTCATATTCTTAGTCTCATAGTTATTTTTAAGTTATTTAGAAGCACGTTTTTTGCATTATGTTGGTCGATAAAGAAAGCTGTTCTTTTAAAAGAAATCGATGCAAGAAAAGCGTTTGAATTCCTCATTCAGACAATTTAAAAGTAACCTATCGGTTGAACAGCAAGCAGAAATACCCCATGAAGAGTTTTCATTGTTAAAAGATGCAGGACTGAAAGTGAATATCGAGAAATGCAGATTTACTTGTAAAGAAATAAGACTTATATAACAAGATGATCAGATGAAGGAGGTATTAAGACCGACGAGTCAAAAAATTCTTGGTGTGAAAACCTTTGCAAACTCCCAGCTTGCCAAAATGTCCGTCAGGTTATGTTCATATTGTATAACGTTTATCAAAAATTTATCGGACACTGCCGAATCCTTTTCAAAATAGTTAAAAAGCAGAAATTTAACAGGAAAATGAGAAGCTTTAAATGGTCCGACCATGGACCCGGCTTTAAAAGTGCTCAACCCGGGGAAGACCTAACAAATTTACATGGATGCATCTGATTTGTTAATAGGAGCAGCCTTAATACAAGAAGAGCACCTGATAGCGTACTTTAGTAGAACTATGAGTACGGTGGAAAGAAAACAATTCCGTGGATAAACAGAAAGCTCATGCATGTGTTTGTGCCGTGAAGAATTAGTATCTATTTCTAGGCGAAACACGATGAAATATTCACAGATCATGTGGCGTTATAAAATGAAAAACGTATGAAGCTAAAAATGATTAGACGGATCTTAAAATTCCAGGAATGCATTTTTAAATTCGAACATCGCCTTGGGAAGGAAAATAACAAGAAATACATTAGATGAAAAAGTTTATAAAATCAAATGCAGTATGTTAACATCCACCGTCTTATATTCAAATAAGACTCTGATTAAAGAATTATAGGCGGTATCCAGAATTCGAACAATGTATGCATGGGATCCAGAAAGATTTGAGGTAGTGAACGAAACGGATAGAGTGGGGCATCATGAAATAATCGAAATTTTATAGAAATGAAAGTAATCTAGAATTAAGACTGGTCATCTCAGCTGTTTTGACACTAGAAATTTTGCGCGAGTTATAGTCCAATTTTAGAGCACGTAAGTGTGCGGAAAACAATACAGAGAATTAGGGAAGCTTTATTCTTCCGCAATCTGCTGCAATTTAACTGCAAATATGTTCACAGCTGTGTCATTTGTCAGAAGTGCAATTACCAACATTTCGCGTTGGATAGCTATTTAATCAACACCACATAGTGACAAACAATCAGTAATAAATATCATGCTTTTTTACCTGCCTTTTATGGTGAGGGCCTAACAAATCTTATTCTAAAGTTTCATTTGGGAAACTAGAGCTCACACTGTTTAATCCCGTTACGTACTGCTTCAGCTAAAATAATAGCAAACGCGCTTTCAGAGAAATATATTTTAATATATATCTGGTATTAAACACCAGAAAAGGACCCCATATGACCACAGATAAATTTTTCTGAACCGAAATGTAGTGCCAAATGCAATGCAAATAATTTATTGTTTTATGAGAAAATATTGCAAAAGCTGGGTTTTTAATGTTTAAGAATTAGCTGACCAAGATCATGAAACAATGAATAAAAGACCAGCAGAATGATTTTGGCTGAAAAAATACTGACAACTTTAGATGAGTTATTTTTCATGCAGGGAAGGGAAGATGAATTTCAGCAAAGAGACACCCAAGAGTTAATTGATTAATGTCAGTGACAGCAAAAAATTGCATTACGATAAATGATGAGGTGAAGTAGATATAAAAATTGCAGATAATGTGTTAAAATTAAATTACGGTGTCATCTGCAGAGAAAATTGTTGCAAGACTATATAATCTTAAGATCGAAATGCCATAGGTATTTGTGAACATAAAGGGCTGTGCAGTATTTATCAAATCAATATGCAGCAGACAAGTTTCATGCTTACTGACCAGTTGAAAAAAAAATCATTATGACAGAAATTATATGCCCTCAGATGAAAGAAATGGGAAGTCATGCAAAGGTATCGTGGGGTAGGCAGGCAGATATGGTAAAGACTGTAGAAGAAGGTACGTAATGAGTTTAAAAAAAGAGACTGGCCAGAAAGTAAGAAGGAGGAAACTGTGAAGAAACGTATCGATGAACAAATTTCAGTAAAAAAAAAAAGAGATCAGGGAAAATGGAAAGAGAGAACAAGGATCAACGTAGAAATGAGAATCAAAGACCTAGGTGTAGTGGAAATGAGGCAAAAAGGAAGTGCGGAAAGAAAGGTCAAATGTGAGGCCTCACGAAAAAAATACAGATATCACGGAGCTGAGACAAGACGTGAGAGAACACAAGGAGAAGGAACAGAGCCGCTAAGAAGGTAAATCTTCGGACTAGGCAAAGGAGTTAAGAGGAATGCTGAAGATAGTGTAGACAACTACAGGCGGCCGCTAGAAGGAAAAGGACTGCCGAAAGGAAAGGGACGCTATATGCCAACAGAAGATCAAGAGGAAAACCGAAGATGTGGAGGGGCTAACGGTCCGTTGTCGAGGTATCTATGCAATCAAAACAGCACAACGGTAAATGTCAACAGGAGGGATGCAACCGCTGCACCAAAAACGCAAGCCAGTTTCCGGAATATGCCTACACGGTGCAACGATGAAAGTGGCCGAGTTACAAAAAAGCCGAAGTTAATGAACACAGTATTTCAGCAGATGGCGTAAACAACCGATGACAGAGTAAAGAATTGTGAAAGATAACGGGAAAAACTAAGTTAATTTTCTTGTGTTATCTTAAATTGAAATGTTGTTCCAAAATTAAGGCAATGTAACTAACATTACATGTGTGTCAGAGAAAACTTCAAAGAAGTGCAATAGGCTAGCATTAAATGTAATAGTTTAAATGTACAAGACCGCCTATAATTCTGGAGTGATTTCAAAGTTAATGGTTTCCGAATTTAATGCATATTCAAAACTTAATTCTGGAAACTTCACAAAGTTAATCGTTTAACACTGTAAAGCAGGTTTTAAAGATAAAAGAAAGGCCCTTATGTTAACTTTCCGTATAATAGAAAATTGAATATGTAATGAGGAAAATAAAGTAAATCTACGACGCATAAGCAGAATGTGGAGTTTTAGGAGAGATTTTGTAATGTCAAGGTTTTGTCGAGAGTATGCAATTGGTACTGACATGCTATCAAAATCGATCTTCCTCTACGTATATATGTGCACATACAGCAAAGATGCAATTATTAATATTGTTGAGGAATTGCTTTGCTTTAAATCCAATTTACTTTTAACTTTAGATTCTTTACGTTTTTATTATATATATACGTATATGTACACATACAAGATGTGTCCAGAAAGTAACCGGACAGTTTCTAATAAATACGAAAAAGATTACTGACCTTCATATAAATTTATCTCAATCAAAATAATCGCCAGAGAAGTCTGTGTAATTTTTGCAATGTTTCTTCCGGTCATCGGAACATTGTTTATAGCCACTTGAACTAACCGTTTGCAAAAAAATGCGTAACATTTGAAGGTGAAATATGCCTTCTGTTTGGTTCACAAAGCTTTGTCTCCCACGTTTAAAAGCGGTTGTACCACACTTGCGTTCATGATAACGAATCAGTCTATACTGTTTGAATCATCTCTAATGTTTCAGCAACAGATTTATGTAATTTGTAACAAAATTTAACATTATATCGTTATTTCATCTGGAATATTTTTTATGCAATGTCTTCGGATAAAATGAAAATGACTCCGGCGTTTTGACATGCAAAAACCAGCATATAACCAGCTCAAACGAGCTTTAACAAGAATTGAGATGTCACGCTTTATAAACACACATTTATTCTTTCATTTTTTATTTTATTAAATGATCTTTTAAGATGCCCATTTACTTTATGGGCGCAACATGCATGTACAACTTGTTTCTGAAAAATCTGAAAAGATTTCCACTTAAGGATATTAACTTTTCTAAAGTTTTTAATCTTTAATTCTGTTTATCTGGAAAAGGAAAAAATATCAAGACAATAACGCTGTGAACTACGGAAAAATTTATGCAGGTCTTTTCGTTTGGTCAATTTCTATAATTTAATTTTATATATTCTATTTAAAAATATAGCAAATAAAATAAAGTGCGCAAATAAGAACAATGCAGATATTTAGATAATTCGAGGAAGTACGCTAAAATTTGTTGAGCAGATACAATAGGTTTTTGCAAAATGAAATGTCTGTTTTAAGGCCAATTGGAAGAGAAGATAATATCAACAAGAAGAATAATTGTTTAATCAAAGTAAATCTCCAGTAGCATTTACCAACGTGCGATAAGGTCTTTATACTAAATTTGTGAAAATTAGTGCCTGGAAGTGTTGAAGTTCTTTGTTGCTCGATAAACTGACACGCTGTTGGTAAAGTATTTCTTAAAATAAAGGAGAGGAAGTGCTGCGAAAAGTGGCAGTCTTTTGGAGAAATATCAGAAGTACAGAGCATCAAATTCAATTCTGTATCATTGATTGTTGATTAGTTATGTGACTGACTTTGTATATGCGGCTGTAGTCGTATATAGTCGGGTTTTATCCCGGAGCAATGAGACTATCTTTTCACAAGTGCTGTTTGTTTCAAGCACAATTTGTCAAGCATTTGTTGCATATCTTAACAATATCAAACTGCATCTTCGTTTCACCTCGTACAAGATTATTCCTTTAGAAATTCGAACATTGCCTAGTTATATTCTTTTATTCTTTACTGTAGTTTATATTTAAACTCTGATATTTTTCGTAGCGCTTTTTGACATATACAAAAGTTTTAATATTAAATGTGTATTTATAAAACTTTATTTTAGTTATTAATTATTTGGGATGTGTTTGCTCTCATTTCTTAGCGAATGAACATTATACCGGTCTCATGAATAATCCGTGATGTGGGCAGAGAGTGCATCATCTTATTGACAAAAGATCATAGAAAGACACAACTGTTCTGATAAGTGGACTATACCCAGTTCTACTTAGTTTTGTTAGACCTTTACGTACAGAACTGAAATCTGGGGGTATCAAAACTCTTTCTTTCATGTCAATAACATTTCAATAATCATTGTTTCAAATCGATGCCTATTAAATGTCTCTTGTTTATCAAAGTACTCTACAGTCAGTCTCAAGTGTTATGTATTTTTACATATAGCAACAATTTTAACACCGAAATACAAGGCAAAATTTCATGAGTTAAATTATAATATTTCCGGATACTGTTTGAAAGTTTTCGTGGTTTAGGCTCATGTTACAGAACTTTGTTTTCTTGAAATGTTATCTAAATGCACTGCTTGAGCCTTCCATTTGTATTCCTTTATTGATTGTCTCTCAAATGAAAAATCAATATCTGGAGTTAATTTCTACGTTAGATGATTTTCTCTGTCAAAAAAAATTAAGCAAAATGGCAAGATACGATAACATATCTTCACCTTAGTCATTCAGTAATAACCAGGAGTTGGAAATAAAGAAAACCTACGCTTGCGCTTTTTAAAGGGATGTACGTGGCAAAAAAATCTCAAAGAACTCTGGTTGGACTTCGGAAAAAATTAATATTTCAGCACTTCGGGAAAATTCTAATAAGGAATATATTGAAATTATTTAAATGTAAAAACAATCTAATAAAATAGAAATAAAAAAAAAGCAAAGTCGGGAACTAAAATTCATGAATTTATTTATTGCAAAAACATGTTCACAAAATATGAGAACATTTTTTTAAAGTTGCGAAATAAATTTCATAGATTCCATCCTTGATAAATATATATATTCTTTATCATAGATATATCTCAAAAATATATATTTATCTCATTCTCTCTCTTTCTTCCCACTACTCTAGCCGAAACCCTTTACATGCTTCTAGGCCTGCATTACAGGCTGGAGCTGAAATTAGTTACAATGATGCTTTAGTCTATTGAATACAAATTTTTTCCTGAAATATGTTATATGTTACCATTTCGTGCAATTTAAATAGCTTTTATATAAAGGTTCACTTAAAAGTCAAATTAATTAAAAATGTATTACGCGAATGTTGGTTATTGTGCTCAATTTTTCTCCTCACAAGAGTAATTAGAATTAATGAATAGGAACATAATTAAAGTTGAACAAAAGAAGAGATATAATCTTAAACGAAGCGTAAATGATTTTTCAACTCGATCATTTTGAAGAATTACTAATGTAACAATTGTATGCATTTTTATACTTACTACAAATTACAACTTTGGCATCCAGGCAAAGATCAATCAAAATCAACAACTGTTTGAGTAGCTACAAAAAGAAATCACTGTAGTCAGCGAACCATCTTTCCTGGATACTCCGTGATTAGAAATGAGTTTATGTTTCGCTCAAGCACATGTGAGGTAATAATTTTTTTTTCGGGAAAAAATTTGACAACCATTTAGTTCCTCGTTCATTCATTCTACATTGTGGTTATGCTCTACTGAAAAAAGATCTACGAATAATAGTTAAATTTCCCATCTGACTATCAGATGGCGCAAGTGTATTAATCTTCAAGATAGTGCAGGAAGATTTTTGTGTTGTAATGCAATAACTACCATGATCTCGTATGCGATATCCATTGCATTCTTTTAATCATTGAATTTATTATATTTATAGGACATAAAATGTAGACTCTTTAGATTTTATACTTATTTTTACATCAAATGACGTGAATAAAGCATATGAAACATATTTTCAAAAAATGTAAGAGAATATATTAGCAATTTTTTGCAGATAATTTATACTACTCATCCCACATTAAATCATTGTAATAAATAAAAAGTTTGCTAATTTTTGTCAAGTAAAATTAAATAAAATATGTTTGTTTAAATTTTGATAACACGGATTTAAATTAAATATACTTTATTATAATTAAATTGTAACTCAAACAATTAAATTCTAAAAAAATATGGTCAATGAAAACCACTTTTACATGTGGATTAATTAGACTGATTATTGACTTTCTACACGAGTTAAAGATGAAAGTCATATCAAAAACATTCTTTCTTTGTGGCCCAGTAGAAAGAATGTTTCTATCAAAAACATTCTTTCTACTGGGCCACAAAGTCAAATCGAATGTATTCAGATTTGCTCAAGGGAAATATAACTTTCATGAAATAAATGCGAATGAACTGAATTATCTGAAAAGTTTTGAGCTTAATATGCAGCTTTATTAAAATTTATAAAAAAGAAAGTTCTAGATGTTTGATTGCTAAAATCTGCTTCACTTCAATGGTACACAAGTACTTGAAAACCGAAGGTATAATTAATGGATTAAGGTCAAATCGTTAGCTAAGAGTTAAGATCTTGGTCTATTAGCATTGCTCGTGAGCATGAGACCAAACATGTAAACGCTTTCATATATCCTACAGGAATTGTACGCCGCATCCTTCTACAACAGTGCAAAAGACTGCAATGAATCTATTGATATTATCTTCAACAACATGCCAAAATGCATTGACACTTTACACTCGCGATGCAAAGTGATTATGTATTCTATTAGAAAGCTTTGAGGGGTTTTCCCCCTTCTGTCTAAATCTTTTACTTTCCGTCATCTGTCGTTTGCCAAGATAATACGCAGGTCATTCACTATATCGTAATCTCAAAAGCGACGTGTTTTTTTGCAGCTCTGTATTAGAAATCCCATTGTATGCAAGCAAAATATAAATTATTCTGAGAATAAAGAAACAGTAATTTTCCTTAAACAAACACATTTTCCCCTAAACAATTCGTTTTTTGGTGTTACCATCGCAAAAAGAAATAGCTGTTTAAAGGATGATGCTTATAGTTAAAAAGTAAAAAAGTCAACAAAATACTCAATTGTGTATTATACAAGAGTTTTGCAGTTCTTTCCAGCTATAAGCTTCGAATTAAGAATATTATCAATGTTGGGTAATTATTAATTATATTTAAATATTTTGTTGAATAATTACTGTTTCAAAGTAGATATGATTAAGAGTAAATAGGCAGTTAAATAAAAAAAAGTATTATATATTTATTTTGCAAAATTAAGAATGTTCCTTTAGAATATGAAAAAAAAAAATGAGTGAGTGAGAGGTTATTGGCGCAAAGCCAAAGATGATTAAAACAGGCCAAACACAGGATGAGATGATTACAATTGATAAAATTAAAATACAATAAATAAAAACAAGTGGATGAAAAAACAAAACAAAACAAAACAAACAAACAAAAAACGAATCATTAGCATTTGAGATTTTTGGAAATCCAACGGAAACACTTTGTATTACGCTGAAATGGACATAAAATTTAAGCAAAATTTGAAAGTCTTACTATACATTTCGTATTATATTAACTTTGGTTTCGTAGAAAAGCTATACATATTTCGAAGGGCCCATCTCTCTCTCTCTCTCTTTCTCTCTCTCTCTTTCTCTCTCTCTCTCTCTCTCTCAAAACGCACGGATCTATTCTAGAATACTAACGTTAACACAAAGCCTAATATTAAACTGGCATCAAGGTACTTCAAACAAACTTTACCAGCGTGAGCGGTAATATATAAATTTCAATTTGAGATATTTGTAAACAGTTAACGGTATATCTCCGCATAACGGTATATCTAAGACAATAACGAATTTAGTGTCTTAAAACCTATCCCTCAGTTAACAATACTGATTAGGTTACCTTTTGCATTATATTTTATCTGCTTTCATATATTAAGCTGCGCTTTGGAGAAATAAACCATCGATAACGCTGTGCATTTTTAATTGGAAGCATTTTATCCTCATCACATAATGAAAGTATTATCAGATTGCTAATGATAACCATCTAGAGTAATAAAGTTAAATTTTGAACTTATCTTCAAATTACATTACTGTCATTCACGAATGACTAAATTAAAAGGATATTAAGTAGTGCAGGCGAACATTTGAAAAATCATATCGCATTCATATTATAATCACATTTTATTTTCTATACACCATTTTGAAATAAAATGATGTATGCGTCTTCTCGAATGCAGAATATTTAATCGCTGATAGGAAGTTTTAACTGCGACATCTTTGCATATTTTTTTAAATGTTTATTAAAGTAATAAAGACCTTTAGCTTGAGATGTGTAACTAACCTTAATAGCATAATAGCCTGCATTTGCAATTAGCTATTTAAAAATCTAATTAGGTAGGATTTTAGTTGTGAACTGAGAAAACAAGCATTTTCATGCTGAATATTATATCTGGACTTGAGAAATATTTCAAGAAGATATGGGCGACTTAACCGAAATACCAACAAGTACGTTGATATTTCATATGATATTTATTCAGGAGTAGCCTCAATAATAAAACGAACTGGGGATTTTCTCTGGGAATTAAGAATTTTGTAGCTTTAAGGAGTAACCATTTTCCAGTAAAAACGTGCAGATCAATACGCCTATTCAAAACGATGAGTATAGTCCGTGATTTCATCACATTTGTAATAACAGCTTTCGGTAATGATGTCAGGACTACTATAGCACGAGTTTTACCTTCGATTGTATACATTTACTTCAAAAAACAAAAACCTAGTTTCGTCTGTAAAGTAAGAAATGATGCTCCAATCGTAATTCTGTCTTTACCACGTTAGAAGGGCTTTTCCGCTGTATGAGTCAATGGGGGGAAAACTTTGGTCTTAATAATTGTTCGAGGAAAGAATTGCAGCATGATTTCGTTTTAACCTGGGCATGACGGTATATTAACCTAAGTGTATGAAACGTTTTCAGATTCTTGAAAGGATACTTTTGAATATTTTTAAACATTTACGGACTTGCTTTCGCTTCAAGGTAGCCTCTAGCTTTTCAATCGCATTCCGTTTCTGACATTCGACTGTTGTTGTTTATGTTCACTTGTCTGATGTAGTCAACCCAAGGCCACTAAATTCCTCATGGCAAGGAGCACTAGATTACAAGCCTGCCGTTGGCAACAGCTTTGAGCACCATTCAGGTAACAGGACGACTTAGCTCAGTTCCGCCCCCAATTTTGTTGGAGAGCACCCCAGGGGGGACGGGTTTGAGGGTCTTCCACCCCTCTTCCCTTCCACCAAAACACACGAGAGGTATTTCGGCTGGCCGCATATTTAGACTGCCCTCATGTCTCGCCGACACTATACTTTATTTCCTATTATGCCTTCATTATTACTTGCATTCACACTATACCTTATTTCCGGGATTCGAACCCGGGCCCTTAGGCACGGCAGCGAGCGACGCTAACCATTACACCGGTTGGGCGAGCTGTATACATAAATGTTAAGAAACAATATTGCGGAAAATAATAAATTAGATTATGTGTAGTTCCGTGAAAAAGCGTTACTAAAGTCACTAAAAGTGTGTAGAGTTATATCGATGCAGGAACGTAAGAAGTGTGTAATTCGAACTCCAGACTTTACCAATTCGCGTCCAGCGTAGTTCCCGTTACATCACGAAGGCACGCACAGAGGAGGGACAAAATACCTTATAAGTGTTTGTGTCATGATAATTTTATTCCATATAGTTTCTTCTTTCGCATTATAAAGAAATTTCTAGAAATCTTACCTCAGTACTTATAAAAATCTCAAAATTTTACAATTTCTAGAAATTCTTATAAATCTTTAGATTGGTTTAATTTTTAGCTTATGATCATGAATTGCTTGTTTGCAAGAATAATTTTAAAGCATCCGTATATTATAACAAGTCCTCCATAGTAGTTAGTCTAAAGGCTTAATAATATGTGCATATAATCAATTCATTTCATTAATATTCGATACATCATTTAGATATTTCTGTTAGTCATCATTAAAATTACTCATCTTTAAAAAATATTCGATAATTTTCATTGTTTGCTATACATTATTCTGCATGAGAATTCAGAAATGGATACTTCAAAGAAATACTCAACTATTTTCTAAACTGCATTTATATTGTCAAGACTATTAATATTGAGAAACAAAATATCGTAAAATATCATTCATTTTTTTCGAATGCTCACAACTGAAAATAATCGTAATCCACATTAAGAAATAATGTTCAATGATCTCAGGAATTCACTCAAGTTATGAAAAATAAATCTCTTCGCTTAAATTATGTCATCAAGTGGTCAGCCCGCGCTAAGAAAATAATAGATAATAATTTATTTTTCAAATCTGAATAGGGGATTGAATATTTTTATTGCGCTGTATGTGGCGTGTGGGCATTTTATGAGGCACTTGGCTGTTAGAAATTATCCTTAAGCGCAATATTCCTTGCCTGTAGGGGTAAATCAAAAACATTTTGGCTGTCATGCTTATCAAAGGCACTTTGAAAGGAAATAAAATAATATTTTCTATACATAGTATCTTCCACGGTCCGTAATTTCAAATGGAACGATACCATTGTTTCAGGAAACATCATTTCAATGTCACATTTTAGAGACCCCGCCCTGTAATTTTCCCTTCTGTTATAACGCGATAAAAAACATTGCTGTCGTCTTCCAGACCTAATTTACGACAAATGCCCAAATTAAAATTCATCTAAACAATACCTTATCGTCTATTGGAAGAAAATGCAGCCTTAGTTCAAGGAAGATATGAATACCTGGTACTTAAAGAGAGAATAAAAGAAAATTAATCCCTGATTTTTATCACAAGATCTTATCTGATCAAACTTAAATTGCTTTGAAGTGATAGAAGAGAACTTTTCCCTGTTGACTGTTCACGAATTCCTTATACCTCCAGACACATTTACCTAGGTAAGTGGATGTTATTGCCAAATGGTTTCAAGATCTAACCTTTCAACGCAATTGTCTTATTGGCTGTAATTTTTAGTACAACATCCTGAGTCGGTTGATGCACAGGACATAGTTTTCATTCAGAGGAATGAAATTTTATGAAAGCTTTAAAGTAGAGAACATGAGCGCCTACTTTTAACCCTAAAATTTACACTACATAATCCTTTTTTTAAGAGAACATCAAAACTACTGGTATGATTAGTTTTTTTTTACTGTTTATATAGGTTTATATATATATATAGCCAAATTCAGTGATCGCATGTAATTATTATGATTAATCGCAATAAACATTGGTTAAGTGCATATGTTACAAGAAGAGGAAAATGTTTTAATAAAAATTATTTTTGTAAATGAATAATATATTTATGTACACTATTAATACATTGTAATAATGCATATAAACAATCTTTTATAAACATGTCTGCAAATGCGAAATGTTCCTGCGCAGCTCACTGCGCATTAAACTCTTTCACATGGTTTATTTCCTTTAAAGTTTATAAAATTGTATTGATGTATACATAGGTATGCATTTCTTATTATAAGAGTATGCTGGACACACGGCACATTACAATATCTTAGCAACACACTGCTGCGCATTAACTCTATAGCATCACAAAGGAAGAAATCTATCGATATGAAAATTACTCAATGGGTATAGCATAGCAGAACATAAAAATAGTTAACAATCCACCGCATGTGCAAATAATGTCCTGTAAAACCACTTAAATTCATTATAGGGACAATTTATAGATATCCATAAGGAAATCTTTTCCCTTTATTTGTTTAACTAGAAGTATGCCCCAGAAATGAAGGTAAACATATACCAGCATGTTCCCAATTTGATCTTGTCGTGGAGAGAGAGGCTGGACAAGCACGGATGTCGTGGAGAGAGAGGCTGGACAAGCACCACAGGCCGCAAACCTTTCGTTTCTTCCCCAAAGTTGGTCTGAATCTGGTCACTAGTAGTGCTCATCTTACACATTTCTTTACTGGACACGGACCATTTCCAAGCTATTTACGGCGCTTCAGATTAGCTACTTCAGACAGTTTTAGATGTGGAACACTAGGTGATCCGGATCACTTTGCATAAAGGAAGATTTTATCTTGTGGAGTACTCATTACCGCGCTCGTGATTACGAGGATCATTCCCCTAGTTCTCTGGGACATCCGGCGGACATAAATTATGATGACAAAGTCACCATAGAGCCCTTAATTCCGGCTAGGCACGAAATTTGTCTTTATACGGATGGTTCTAAAACGGAGCTTGGCACAGGTAGCGGCTTCTGCGTCATGCGTGGCAATACTATCTGCTACACTTGGTCACACAGGCTGTCAGATTACAATAGTGTATTTCAGGCGGAACTTGTAGCAATTAAGGCAGCATTAGATTATATTAAGCAAAATCTAACAGGACCAGTCAGAATACTGAGTGATTCAGCTTCGAGCCTATTGGCCATTAAAGAACTCAACAGCAAAGCGGATTCTGTCTACATTATTAGGGATGCTTTACTTCAGATTCCCGAGTCCCAACGACCGTACTTGAGCTGGGTTCCCGCGCATGTAGGCATTGCTGGAAACGAAGAGGCCGATAGGCTTGCTAAGCTAGCAGCTAACGACTTGAATATGCCTGTAACACCCCTAAAAGCACCAGTTTCCTGTTTAAAAAAGATTACCGAACTAAAAATGTTAAAAATTTGGCAACAGAGATGGAACAACTCCACCACAGGCCGCAGAACCTTTCGTTTCTTCCCCAAAGTTGGTCTGAATCTGGTCACTTGTAGTGCTCATCTTACACATTTCTTTACTGGACACGGACCATTTCCAAGCTATTTACGGCACTTCAGATTAGCTACTTCAGACAGTTGTAGATGTGGAACACTAGGTGATCCGGATCACTCTGCTTTCGAATGCTCTCTCACGATACCATTTCATTTAAAAAAAAACCCTCTGAAGCACACTGGTCCGGATGGCCAGACACCCTCAAGAGAAGTAAGCTCGCATTTAATCGGATTCATAGAGTAATGGACATTTGTGCTCGTGAATTCTGTTGAACAGAAGCGGTGTCAATAGCAGCTACAGGCAATTCTATACTAACAACTATAGAAGATCAGTAGCTTTCATGATTCTACCTTACAAATTTGGTATCTTACTATATACGATAATATTCAACTACTGAAATTAGGACAATTTCAGAGACTAATGTCATGCCATGGTACCTATGTTACGTATATGTATGACAGCTATGTTTAGTGCGGTACATGAATAACTTTGTTGGAACATGTTACCTCCTAGATGCAGATTACCACAATCAATGTCTGTCTATTTGTACTTCAGTGTCGCTTCTATTCATTATTATAAATTTTATTGTGTTTACTTAATTTTTGTATTGTATTATGTGTATTTCAATTTACATATTGTCTTAGTGTATTGACCTGTTAGGTAGTAAGTGCGTTGTGTTATGTTTTCAAATTAAGTTTGCGGTATAATAGTAAATACATATATAGAGCTCTCGGCTAGTACCATGAAATATTGTGTGCAAATGTTTTGTAACAGTTTCTAGTATTGTGCAAAATGCAACAGTTTCTAACAAATATTCCTGGCCACAGAACCAACTTTCTGATAAGCACATTGTATATTGATTGTTATTTTGTAGTATTCGCCATTTTATTTCAGTGTATGTACAGTATTCCATTAAGTATCTTGTATATTTTTTTCTATTAATGTGGAGTGTAATAGTTTAGGGTCGTATAACGATAAGTAAGTGGGATATATAATAGTAGTATTGAACCAGACTTTCTTGGTTATAGAACTTTGTAAATATGTATTGGAATGTTTTGCTGGATTTAATGTTTTGAAATGACTCGTATTCTAACTCTGCTACAATATATTATATTCCTAATTTCACTGTGACTGTTTCCAAAGGTTATTGTCTAGTGTTCTTTTGATTAGTTTTAGCGTTAAAGTACAGCATCATCTACAGAATTGTCTACTTTTCTGATACGAGCAGTGTATATGTTGTGTTTTATTTGTAGTATCAGCTTTACTATGTCAGTGTGTACTTTTCTGATACGAGCAGTGTATATCGTGTGTTTTATTTGTAGTATCAGTTTTACTATGTTAGTGTGTTGTTCAGTATTATAGTAATATATTGCATAATATGTTTTTTTCATTAGTAATGTGCGGAATTATAGTAAGTGTATAATAGTAACTCAGTGTGATGTATAACTGCAGGCTTGAAATTCCATTGTTAGTCTTAAATTTTACTGTTTTTGTTTTACCAGTTTTGTATCAATGCAGCTTTGTACTTCTAAGTATTTATTTTTTAATCTATGCTATCAGGAATGTCATATGTATTCAAGGTAGTCCTTTGTATTCCCTATCTAGATGTGACTCTGTAATCTCTTTTTTTATTTAGACTTAATAAATGTCTGCAGGGGGGACATCATACTGCAAGGGCTTGTTCCCGGTCAGTAGTCCTCCTTAGCAGTGTAAAAGTATAAAAAGTAAAAAGGTTTCATTCTTTTAGAAATGTGGTTTTGGCAACATATATTAATATAACTTCCATATGATATAAAAGGAGAAAAATACGCGATAGAAAGTTATAAAAGTTGTGTGGTAAGAGTTTCCCTGAAAGGATTATATTTATATATTATATTTTTTATATGACAATAAACAACAAATTAATTTGTACTTAATTAATCAAGCGTACATTTAGGATATGTACATTTAGGACAATTAGGAAATATTTCCGTTCCTTGCAACCATAATTATCACACACGAAACAGGTATTTAAAAATTGGTATAACATTTAATTTTACATATATCTATCTTGAAAATAATGATTTTTGAGGTTTTAAATCCAGTAAAATATTCTCCAGATTAATTCTTTTAATTAAAAGAAAAGCTCACAAAGCATGATGACATCATTCCCTTCCCCTTTATTTTATTGAATAAAATGCGGCATTTCGGTTTAGAAGCTCTGTTTGCTTTCAGAAAATGTTTATTTTCACGGTTGTATGCAAAATTACAGATCTGAAAAGAGGAGGAAACATCAGGAAGCACGCTGGGTGGTCGCTGTACTGCTGTTGGGACAGGAAAGATTTATAAAAAAAGCTCAACATTACCTTTTATTTTCGCAAAAGTAAATGAATAGTAGATATCAACTTTTAAATGAAGAGCGCTTACTTATTAGTTGCTAATGATGCTCTTTTTATGGGGTTGGTACTCGTTCTTTCTTCCTTTGACCATAGCAGAATAGAAACTAGTGTGCATGAAAATTATGAATTCCATATTACCTTAGAAAATCGCCTGATGAATAAATAAATCAGTTAATTAACATCTGTGGTAATTTCTGTTCATAACAATGCGTATTCTTTCAGTTATATCCCTAAAAGTTTTATAAAGAAAATTATTTTTAACTTAAACATCGAAATATTTTATCAAAATTTACATGAACTCCTAAATATTCATCGAAATGATTAGTAAAAAGAACAAGTTCATTTTTATTTTAATGAGTATGAAATATATAAATATGATGATATTTGAATAATATATGAAATATTATAGATTGATTACAAATACAAATATTCCATTTTCATGAAATACAGGCCCGAAAGTTTAGTATATACCTTCTTCTAATTTTTTTAGTAGTAAAGTAGAAATTAGTCTTCTTAAAAAAGTCCATTTCTGTTAAATCAAATATAAAATGAAAATCAATTCGATTATATTCTTTCTTACATTCTTATACTAGTTTCTTTAGTGCCTTTCTAGTTGTTTGAATAAATTGCGCTTCCCTAAGAAACGAAGTTATTTTGAAGGTTTTATTTCAGATTTTAGCACGCGATATTAACATTTTCAACAAAAAATTTATAATTTCTGCTTTTAATCCTATGTCATTTTAATTGATAATTATTTAAATTATCTCCAATTAGAAATTATTTTGTAGGTTTCTTATGATTTTTTTCATACTTTCCAGTAATAATCAACAATTGCTTCGATACTCCAATTCGTTGCCTAGAAATTACATATGAAGATTCATCATTAATGAATAAATCAAAACATTGGAAGTTAAAACTATACAGTTTTTTTAAATGTGTAAAAATTTCATGAAATTTATAATTAAAATACGACTAATGTTTAATTAACCTTTCAAGGAATTCCAGATATACTGATATTTCTGTTGGTTTAACAGAAAGCCTGTGCAAGAAAAATGCTATGAAATATGATTAATGCTATATGAAATAGCTTAATACCTTAATAGCCTATTATACTATGAAACATAATTAATATGGCATTAACTATTAATCCTTTTTTGTGTGTCTCTTAAGCCTAAATACAGGTTTTACACCTCCCCGATAAAAAAAAAGTAACAATGATTACATATTATAAGCACGCAATATTTGACACGACAGGCTTTTCACTGCCTGGAAAAAATGACGTAGCAACTACTGCGCAGCATTGCATCAAATAAAATCTTAATAACTGCAGCATGGGTCTGCCTCATTCACCATATTATACGAGTATATGCCCTTTTATTATCATTTTACAGCTGATACGACTTCAGAAAATTAAATCTTTTATACTTCATTTATTTCAAAATATTGCACTTATCTATGAATATTTGGAAAAGAATCATCTACTTAACTACTTTATTTGCAACTGTTGAATGTTATGTGAATAATTTAAGGACATACTCAGAACGTAGGTATACATTCATTTCTTTTAAGATGTTGAAGGAATTTCTATTGCTCCCATGCATCTATCCTTGTGATCCCAGAGATAACTTATATTATTTCAATATGTTACCTTTTTAGGGACTGAATGAAAAGTACTTGATGTTTCCAGATTGTTTCTTCCGGAATTCATTTCATTCTGAAACACCTCCGCAAACTTTTTTTTTTTTAAATTTAGAAGTATATCAAAGAGCGAATACCCATTCGTAACAGCGGTAACTTAAAGCTCAGAATTTAGAATTTTCAAATGTCCTGCATGATGCAGACATACTTCTCTATTATTAAATTATGCCAGGAATTTAATATTTTACAGCAATTTTGTACATTGTGACTTACACATCAAGTGTATTTTATGCTAAGTTTCAGCAGAACATTTTTTTTCGAAATGCATTTAATAAAGTCTACTGAAATTAAATTAGCAGTATTAAAACATCTTATTTGGTTAATTGCAAGAAGTTGAAATCCAGTGAAATAGAAATTAAACGACACCATTCTGGTTGGCTAAAATTCAAATGTTTGGTTTATTTGCTGTTATTAGAAATTAGGATTGTGATATTAACAGGGTTCATGTAGAACGTAAAGTTCTGATCAAGCATCACTATACAAAGTCGTCAAGATTCTTTCTCTCAGGAAAACTCCCAGCAGCTCAGCAAGGGAAAAAACGAACTAAAAAATCCCCCTCCCAGACGCGTTAAGCGAGGTGTCGAGAAGAGCAACGGTGCGAGACGAGTAGACATGCGCGACACGGTGTTTTGCATGGCGGGTGACATGTTGCAGTTTCGTGCCGACGTCCGCTTTTCTCACGTGCGCACACCCGCGAGACGTTGCGACTGACGGACTGCTTTCTCAGCAACGGAAGTTGAGGATGATTAGCCAGAAGAAAGGTAATCGAGGGAGCTGAGTTCTTCAAAAAGCATGCGAGAGAGGGACCTTTTCGGAGAAGCAGGTGATCGCTGTCCTGTATTCCTCTACACATGCCCTCAGAGCTAAATCCTTTTCCCACATTTATATTCTGGATGCGATGCCCGTTGATCACGTTCGCATCACTCTCGCTTCGGTCCTGTTGGACAACGGTAATTAATGTTGTTATTAAGGCCTGAGATTGAAAAGTTAAAATGATTTCTATCAGAGCCTGAATGAGCACTTCCAGGTCTTTCTTCTCAGCATTTTTTCTCCTTTTTTGTTACTTTAATTTTCTTACGGATGAACAAGTTAAGAAGGAAGCACATGATTTCTAACGGAAATAATAATTTGTATTAAAACCACCAAATTTAAAGAAGCTTGACTCTAGATTTGCCGATAAAAATATTCATTAGCGATTTTAGAAAATCAAATAATATTCTAGCATCAAAATGATATCGACTAATTGATATTCATTACTGGTAATACAGGAAACATTTCTCCATAGGGTGATGGCTAAATTTTTAGGTTAGTGCTTAAGTAACAGAATATTTTTAACATAAAAGTGGCATGCTGTTGTAAGAAAATACCATTTTCATTATATCCGATGTTCACAGTAATTCTTTGCTTCACGACTTTCATCTCTGTAAGAGGATTCAAATTTAAAAATTAATAGTTCACTAGTCGATTCCATTTTACGAGTTTTAAGATTTTTCTTCAAGACTAAGGACTATTTCTAAAAGATTAAAATAAAGAAAGAGTATTGTATTATTTAATGGATGTAATGATTGAAACGTGACTTTACAGTTTAGCTTTTCAATCGGTTTTCCCCCCGTCTATGAGATTGCAAATGAATCATAAGAATAACCTTAATAGAATTTAATACTTCAGTTCCTGAAAACAAAACTAGTATTTCTTTCTAAAATTTTTTGCTGCATTTCATTAATTTTTATTGCTGTATAGTAAGTTCGCTAAATAATCTACAAAATTCTATTCTGATAAATTTTCTGACTTAAAAACATTAAAAATACGAGTTACTATATTCTATTTTACAGACCCCAGACACATATCTAAGATTAGTTCAAGAAATATAAACTAGATTTTCATTTGTAGTATATCTGAGAAACTCTTTTCCATCAAATCAGTCGCTTTTATAACAGATAATGTAAATTTCATTATTTTTATGCTTTTAACTTCCCATTCAAGCAATATATACTTGGATGGACTGCTTTCTTTTCATTTTCATAGTAACGCGCATTCAAAGCAGTGCGTCTGTCTTAGAAATTTTGTTGCATTTCTGTTCCTTAAGAAGCCAAATAAGTAGCAAAGCAACCGAAAGTTCAAGACTTTATAACCTTAATAAGACTCTTAAAAAGTGGCAGCGTGGATTGTATCTTTCATAATACTTTTACGAAAGAAATTGCTAAAAGGCAAAATTTCCTAACCTTACACAAACCTATAAGTACAGTATAAAACTACAAAATTGAAGTGTTAAATTATTATCTAAATTGTAATAAAATCAGTGGATAGTTATTTAGCATATTAATATTTTAGGAAATGCATGCATCCTGTTTACGAATTTCGACGTTTAATCATTGTCGAAGCAAAGTAAGGATTTTAATAGTTCATTTTATATTTTTCAAGAAAGTTAAAATATTTTTCAGATTTATTGGATACAGATTAATAAAAAAAGTATTCACTAAACAATTAAAAGAAATATGAAACATTTCAGGTTTTATCTCTCGCCGAAGACTTTTGTTTGTTGAGGTTATTTACGCTCTCTCTGGTCTTCACAGTCTACCAGTTTGCCCTGAAAGATGATGTGTTGCATAGCTTTCAAAAACACGTATGTTCAGTGCAATAGATCTTAAAAATGGCTTTTTCCATGCTGACGTTCATAAGGACAGTAGAAAATATACATCATTTGTGATACATAATGGGCAATTTAAATTTTTGAAGGTTCCAGTCGGATTATGGAATTCCCAATTTGTGTTTCAGTGATTCATAATATTTCTTTTCCGTCCTGCGATAAATGAAATTGTAGTGATACTACATGGATAATTTTTAGCAGTAGATAAAACTAATGGGGTTAAAGAAATTTGAAAGGATATTAACTTGATATTAGTTATGGTATTGTAATTAAATCGTAATTAATTTTTAAAATGTCGATTTTTAAAATGCCGATTTTTAAAAAATCAAGTAAAATTCCTCGATTTTTTTTTCATAGCTTAATTGTTTGATTTTCCTCTCCGCTTCGAAAACTACAGCAGAGATGAAATTTTCGGAAAATCTTCGGCAGATTCAAAGTTCCTTGGGTTTGTCGGTATACTTCGGAATATTTCTAGTTATTTTATTACTGTCAAACTATACAGCGATCTGTTATCTAAGATCGTTATATGTTCTGCATTTAAATGTAATGTTGAATTTGAAATGCTTTAAAAGTATTCTAGAATTTATTTTTTCCGAAATGTGTGCTTGATATTTGTAATTCAAATTTCGATACAGAATTTTAAATACTACATGCGAATATTAATGATTACGGTGCTGTTCTTTTCCAAAAGTCATATCCTGATAATTCTGTTCATTTGATTTATTATAAAAATAAAAAGAAGAGGCCCTAGAAGACTATTAAGAGTTTCAAGGTATATATTTTAGAAATCAAGTTCAAAACTAATACTAATTATGTTGGATTTCAAAAGGCATATATATGCGCAAATTAGCAACTAGAATATTAATATATAAACATGTCTGTTAAAAGATTGCTGTAATTTAGGTAAACATAGGTCTAACATAAAAGTGTTACATATTGATCCTCTGAGCAGGAATGTAGTAAATGTTTGTAATAGCAGTGAAGAAAACATCGAACGGATAAAAGTCAGACAATAAGATGATGACAAGATTAGGGCCATTAAAAAAGTTTTAAAAGTTTCTGTCTACGATAAATACTTTGAACGCGGAAGGGCTTATTTAGAAAAAATAGAAGCTCGAACTATGGCCAAAAAAATTTCGTCCGCAATGCGCCTGAAAGAGGTCATGTTTGAATTAAACAAAAAAAATAATTAAATAAAAAATCTGAAAGTTTTCAGATTTTAAATTACGTTTATAAGGGCGTTTTTTAACGTCTTGTGAGTTACCTTTATTTATTAATTATCATGTTCTACGTACTCAAACTATAGAATTCAGTTCAACAGCAATATCGTAAATTAATTTTAAAATGAGCATATCTTTAGAATTTCAGATACAGAATCTGGTCGTTTTGAAATCGTTTAGTTTTTTAATTAAAAATTCGTTGAAGTGTTACAAAATCTAAAAACGACAATAAAACAAATTTCGAATCCAAATTAGGGCTTTCACAGGCCCATATTCTATGGAGGATTACGTTATTCAAATTTTGATGGCTCTAGGTACCGTTGTTTTATCACAATGCGAGAAGCATATATACATTTATGCAGATTGTTCATTATTTAATTTCTTTAAATATAAGATATTTGGCAACGATTTGAAAAGTGATACAGCCTTTTATTTAAACGCAAAGTTTTGGACGCAAATTTTGGATGCAAACGTTCACCAAAATCATACTATTATATTAATCAGGTGAAGCACTTGCACATTGGTAATTCTTTATATCAGAGAAGTATAAACACTACGCTCTTTGAACTGCTATTTAATATGAGAATGCATATGAGAAGAAATCGTAGAAATGACAATAGAATTTGGATTATAAGCTTCAGGTGTTTTCCCACCTGAAGTGCAATAGTTGGCCTTTCATTAAGAATAATAAGAAGCAATTTCACAAGTCAAACATTTTATAAAAATATGCATTTAAATTTGAAACCAATTCATATCTTACATGAAGCAAAACGAGTGTAAGGCCCCAATCTCTTAATATGCTGTATTGTAAATTACTCAACTTCCTACAAATCTCTAGTCATAAAATTTGCACTATCTAAGTATTTAATAATGCCCCACTAAAATACATATTGCATTTATCTTGAGACTTAATTCGCAAATGAATGAAACAAAAAATATTCATAATCCAGGAGAAATACTGGACACAATACAATCGTAGAAGACATAACCTCACAATAACAAGGACTCTATTTGGGAGTTAAAGGACTCATTATGGACTGGGTCTGAAATTATCTCGATCTATGTAAATTATCAGAATCAACAATAATAATGACACCTATGATAAGCACAGAAAATAATCATAAGGGACTGAAAAGGCTTCCAATATGTTTGGAATTCACGAAGGTATGTAATGCTATTCAAAAAAGGGATTAAATTAAAGCTTGTTGCCATCTATTTCTGAAGGAGACCAATAAACAATAAACTTCAAAACAGAAGATGATACAAAAGGTGTATCAAGGACGTGTTTTCAGAGAGGGATTTTAAATTTTATATTAAAATTTTATTTTATTTTTTAGTTATTGTTTTAGCTTTTCCTATTTTTATTTCCATATGTTCCTGAATTTCTGGGCGCGTAATACTGGGACATGTGACAAGCAGATAATTTAGAAATGTGTATTTGGGATATTTTGCATATACAGCCTCCGCAAATCTGTCGTTTAGAACCGCAGGGGCGACTTTCAAAATTATTCCTAAAATATTCTATTATTATACAAAGTCGGTTGAATTATAAACTAAGCGAAGTCGCCTTGATGTAGTAGTGAAATTTATGAATGGATGTGATAGTGCGATTGCGGCTAAGACGTGTTTTAACTGTTATTTTTGTATTATTAATTTTTTTAACTGTTAAATGTATACGATTATTTTAAATATAGGATACTGGTTTTTAGAAAGAAGTCTGATATCTTAACTATGTCCTCTAGATACAGATACAAGAATCCAACACTTGGTATTAGAAGCAATGTTTTATGATTTTTCAAAATTTCAAACACTACGCACTATTTCTAGCGGTTTGAATATTTAGATTAATGACTTCACGTTTGTTAATATTTTATAAAATAATTTCAGGTGTTTAATAAATATTTATTATTATTATTTTGAAAGTATAGGATCAGGTGTATTTTTTCACACCAATTTTAAATTCACTATTATAAAACTTTCATATAACAGAGGATTGTTTTATGAATTGTAACAGCAGAGTAAAACTGTAAAATATTGGCTGTATTTATGTCCTCTAGATACAGCCAATATTTTACAGTTACAATTAACAGTTACAAAAGCATTAATAATACAAAAATATAAAACTGTAAAAATGGAGTTTTATTCCTAGCTGTTAATGAGCTTACTGAAAAAGATTACAATTATTTTTCTTCAAAACTACTGAAGGTATGAGCCCTTTCCATCACAAAGTGTTCCGTCTAGGCATATCTTGGCAGCGAATATCTTCAAAATGATTTTGTGTAATAATAAACATTAAAAAATATGCATTCAATTAATATATTTCTGAAGCAAACAAACAAAGACGAGCAAAAACGAAATCTGTTTTGCAAGTTTCTGAAGTCTAGAAAAATAAATTTGCAGTCGATTAATATATTTTTACTGTGTCTTTTGAATTGCTGATTTATTGGCCTATTGGCCGCATGAGATATTAAACGATAATTTATTGAGATTTGCACATTATCCCAACAGTAATTTTCACACCCGCTTAGTGCATTATAATACGACAGACGAAAAGTTACATATTTTCATTTCCATGGTGAGAAACGCTTTAGGCATTTTCTTCCTAATATAACAACTCACAAAAATGACTAACTAGGCTTTACATGTCAGCTTAGCCTGCAACATTCTCAAAGTTTGTGATAGTAAATATAGAATTCTAAATTGTCTGACTACATTTCTGAACATATAACAAATAATGTGTTAACTTTCATCTTGCTTATTATAAAATGTAAATTCCGTGTCAATCAAAGTCAAAATAACAAGCGCTATCTAAAATGCACTTCAAAAGGTCTGCGCTATTATCAATACTTTTCATCTGCAAAACTTGCATTATGCTCCTTCAACTTGCTCTTACATTTCATTAATTTCAGTGGCATCAGCATTCTGCTTAAAGTTACAGATACGATTTTTAAAAGTGTTTTTGACTTTTGCTCTTTCTGTCAATACATATATTTCAAAATATTTCGAGCCAAAAAAATTCTAGTGCAATTCTTCATTACTTCTCTTTTTTTTAGTGTTTTCGAGAACAGAAATGCTTTCAATTTGATTAAAATTGATGAAGCATGCGAAAAAGAGACAAATGAAGAAATGGAAATGAGGCTTTATACGTGTTGGAAAACTTGGAAATTTCTCAAACCATACATGCGTTTTGGCTCCATTCTCTGTGGAGTACATTACTTGACACACTACTCTTCAGAAAAAAACGTAGAAGCTAAGAACTTGTCTTTTTCATCTCTAACTGTCTGCCATAGCTTTCAAAACATTACTCGAAGCGATTTATCAAACAGTATTAATTGTCTAGATTCACAGCCTGTGCGTTAAAAACATTTATCATTCCACTTCCAAAAGCAGTTTTGTTCAATCTGTTCCACAATGGAGTGCTACGATGAGCACAAAAGTACAAAAAAAATATATTTAATGGCAGTAAAACCTTAAACCCTCATAGAAAGAGATAACATTTCATCGAGTGCATTCATTTTTTGTAAGTTTTTTCTTATTCAGTTAAGGATATGAATGTTTCTGGGTCTTTTGTTTTTTTCATTGGTTGTATTGATTTTTTTCATGCTGTATATTTCCCCCTGCGGCACAGGAAATGCAATTATAACAAAAACCTGCAACCGTGAAATTCACCAATTCTTTTTTTTCTTCTATGGTAATGGAAATGTTAGTTTTTTGCTAGTGTCCCGTCTTAAGCGACCTTTTTTTTTCTCTTTAACTTCTGTTGGCATGGCTAAAATGCAATATAAAAAAGTGTGTTATGTTTTTTGTCTAAACTAGATCCGACTGTTAATGAAGAAAATCATTAGAATAAACAATGATGTATATAAAATAGGCCATTTGCCAGACAATAAACTGTATGTTGTTCTCCCATAATCCATAAATTAGCCTAGCAATTAAATTCAGCTATTTATGAATGCTGATTTTTCGTTTACTTTAAAGATTATATCCTTTAGGACGTGTATTTAAATACTGCTGTCAAAGAAAAAAATCAATCTGAAAGGCAAAGAGAAACAAAATCTATGTATCGAAAACAAAGCACAACTTAATGGTCTTGAAGTGCTTAAAAAATATTGGAACAGAAGAAAAGGTTTGACTAAAATCAAAGTTCTTGATTAAGAACTGACAAAGTTCTTTATTGTTAGAATACATTTCAATAATATTTTGACAAAATTAGTCATGCCAGTTATTAGCCAAAAAATGTAAAACTGCAAAGGGTATTATAATGAAAAGGCGTATTATAGATAAAAACCTATGTTTATGTTTTTATTCATTAAATAGTAATAAAGGCCCTATTATAAATTTAAAGTTTAAACCAGTTAGTTTATAAGGAAACATAGTTTTTCAGAGATAATAATATTGTATTTAAATCTCCTTAATATGAACAACTATGGTTTCAGGCAATTTTGGTCCTTTGTGAATGTAGTGATCTTATAGAATATGACAGTTATTAAATTAGGTACACTTTCTAATTATGCTATATAAATGTTAATCACTTTCAGAAATACTCATGCTTGAAAAGCTGTGCCCGTAAGTTATTTTATAGTACGTAGATACGTATGGACTTTTGTTTCACAAATATTTTAATATGTATCAGCTTAAGAATAAAATATGAAAGTACTTCTGACCTTGCGTGTATTCAAAATTTTGCTAACATGTCACAATATACACTAAATTTGCTGTTCAAAACTGGAAAATCAATGTTTTTCATTACTCATATATTAATGTGGTAACTCATGGATTTGGATTTCTAATCACAAAGTACATTAATGCTGGTTTTTTAAATGCATAATACCACAGAAAATAATTTACCTTAATGAGAATGGCATTTACTTTGCGTTTGCATCGTATACAATGTGAAAATAAATAATTATAATCAATAGGTCATTATGACCCACCCCTGGAATTCTAGGTATGACGGTTATCAGGTAATTCTAGATATGAAAATACTTAAATTTATTTATCAAGATATCATTGAGCTTAATGCTATATGAAATTGATATGCATTTCAATCCTAAAATAGAAGTTTTATCTAATTCTGTGATTATATTTGGGTACTGACAATTATTACTTAAACAGATGCAATTCTTTTAAATATGCTTTATATTTCTTTATTTTGCCTCAATAAGTATTCTGTAGCTGAGTTTCTTCAATTCCTAAACGCATGAGCAATTTTCAGTTGAACTTTACTCATTTATAATATAAGATTATCAGATTTCGAAAATATAATTTTTTACTCAAAAGCATGGGTGTCTATTAATATTCTTAACACGAATTTTTGCAGCTTTCTCTGAACAAAAGCAAGAAATACAGCAGCAAAATGAAATATGTTTCGAACAATACAAGTTTTATTGATTCAATTATATTCCAGATGACAAATTTGAAAACGGTTAACGCAGTCACATAAATGACACTGTTAATTAATAAATTTGTCATGAGAAGATTTAAGATCGGAGGTTAATTTTTTAATTAATTTTTCTCAGTGATATGCAGCATATTTAGCAATTTTAACAAAACGTGTCCATATACTTTTAATTTTAAATATCTGCTGTACAATATAATACGAATTCTAGTGAATTCTTTAACGGCCTCTTCAGCTACATGGATGTTTCTTGTCTTTATTCGAACTTAGGAAAGTCGAAACGAAATTTCTGACGTAAAATTGCCATTATTTATATAGCTCGTCATCTTGAATGCCCATGTTTATTGAATTCTTTGTTTAAAATAATTTAAACTGGTTATTGATTAGATACGGAGTCATAAAAAGAGCACTTTGCATCCAGTAAGCTGAAAGCTTCGAGATACGTATTGATGAATATCATTCTTTTTCAAGTGTAAAGAACTGGTGCATCACAAAACCCTCTTGCTGGTGATTTGCTATACGAACTAAAACTATTTGCTAAACTAAATTGCTAAACGAACTTTGATAAAATTAATCTGGTAAATAGATAGTTTTGGAGAATATTGATACGTTTGATAATAATGATAATGACATTTACGATGAAAATGCGCTTACAATGCCGCTGTTTAACAGTAGTCCATCTGAGAGCAAAACAGCTTTAGATATTTAATCATAAGTAGTCTCTCAATAGCAATTATTTCGCAATGAAAATAATACAAATGCATGCAGAAGAAGAGATGAAGGGAGACCAAGAAATTCAGAAACACCTCAAAAAGAAAAAGCTCGGCGTGAAATACAGCAACATCTCACTCCTTGTATATGTCAAGGGAGATGAGAAGAATTAAAACAGTATGAAGAATGGAGTTAGTGTCTTACAATTCTTCTGGAAGATGACCTGTTGAAAAAATCATTAAATAATTTCGAGAACCTGGATTTTACTCGAAAAGAAGTGTTTCTGATGATAGTCTTGTAACTTCTTAGAACTTCTTAGACATTTCCTAGATGATAAGATTTTGAACATAAAAGAAAAAGATCACAGAGGTTCAAAAAGAAAGTCTAACGGTAAAACGTGAAGCACTTCTGTGGTTGAATTGAATGCTTTCCTTTCAGTGTTGTATGTTTGAAGAGTCAAGGAAGAAAAGGGAGTATCTTGTTTTGATTTTTGCTAAAATATTTAGCTAGCTAATTTTTTTTTTAATTATGGGATGGAATTGAGTTCTGGAAATCCTTTGATGTATTCGTTCGACGTAAAATGCGCAAGATCAGAAAGATTGAAAAATGACAAATATGTCCTAATTTTAAATGTCCACCCAAGACAGACTCCCGTATGTAATAAATTTATTTCAATATTAGCAAATAAATTATTGAAAATCAAGTGAATAAAGTGTATGTGAGTCATTTATTGAGGTTTTATTTCAACATAGATTGAAATATGTCAACTTACAGTTTCTTCTCTTCTATAAATCTTGTAGAAAACGTTAAAAAGTGGACTGAACTACTATGGACTGAGATTTCAAGTTTTATCTGTTTGAATTTAAAATTGCGCTAATATCGCCTTTCCTAATACAACAAGAAGGGAATTTACCGATTAATTTATAAAAGAAAGAAAAAGAACTTTATTCAACGACTTTTACGAAGTACAGAAACATTAATCTGATGACTTAGAAATATAAGGAAAAACAAAAACTCCAGAAATCTTAAGTGTTTACAATTCCACAAAGTTTGCCTTTGATACTGAGGATAAAAAGACTAACAAATATTTTGTGTAATTAAACTAACTGATGCATATATTTTCATTAATTGCGATCTTGCAATTATAAATGCTTAAATCGTTTTCGTGAATTGAAAAAATCAGTAGAATAAAGTATATGCTTAAGTAGCTGAAGTGCTAAAAAAGAAGTATATAGCAAGAGAGCCGAAAGACATGTCTTTAACATTGCGAAGTTTTAAAGTGCAATGATAATAAAAACACAGCTGTATGTGATATGTAATGCAATGCATTTGTATGGATCGTACCTATGTCAAAAGTATAATATTTTTCACTGAGTGCCAGAACGGCAAATATACTACTGTAAATAATAATACTGAATTAGGATTATGAATTTATAACATAATTTTATGTTATTATATTACTTCTGATTTACGCGTAGTTAATTAAAATTACAGTTCTTATATGCATGCTTTTATAAGATGCTTTCATTTCATTTTATTTGAAATGAGAGCAAATAGTACAAAATATGAACATTTATTGCTGAAATATGCTGTTTTTTTAAAGCGTAATATCACAGAAAATAATTTATCTTGATGAAAATGACATTTCCTTTGCGTAAGCAATTCGAAAATAAATCATTGTAATCAATAGGTCATTATGACCCACCGCTGGAATTCTAGGTATTACGAATATAACGTAATTTTAGATATGAAATACTTCTTAAGTTACTTAAGTTCTCAAATAATCAAAACTTACTTAAGTTCTCAAATGATTCATTGAACTAAATGCAATGCAAAATTGTTATACGTTTCAAACCTAAAGGTGAAAGTTTTATCTGTTTCTGTGAATACATTTTGTCGCTGACAGTATTAGTTAAATAGATACCAATCTTTTAAATACGTTTTTTAATTCTTTTCTTTGTCTTAATAAGTATTCCAAAGTCAGTCCAGCAACTGCTTCATGCTCGCCCAAAAAAAAAAAAAAAAAAAAAAAAAAAAAAAAATACAGAGCAAAGGGAGACATTGTATTTTCCCTTGTCTAAGACGCAACTTGATTTGAGGACTCAATTTGAAACAAAATAGTAATTCTTTAGTCGACGGACTAGTTTTTATTGGCTAACTGGATTACAATTTAACAGGAAAAAATGTATTGCATAAATTTATTGAAACCAAGAGAGTACACAACTTCACTGTCAGAATTTCCGTCTTATCTAGACCTCATCTGTATCTGATGGCGTTGGCGGCGGCTCAACGTTACGCACAATGAGCAGTTCTTAGGCACGAAATTGTAGGAAATGTGTTAGGGGAAGTACGGTAGTTCGTTAGGAAATGTGGGCCAACATTCAAGAAGAATCGTCTCGCACATATATACTGATGCTTCAGTGAGTTGTTGAAGTTGTGCTACAAAAAGTTACAGTGAGTAATGATTTCACATTTTCTTAATAATGCTTTCTGTTCTTGGATTGAATAAAATACTGTATTGTCATACACTTTATATCGTTTATGCTCATACAATTTGTGCCGGTTGTACTGCTTATATCGATTTTTCTCATAAATCTTAACAAACGATAAGCACAATCACAAACATTTCCTAAAAAACGCTGTAACCATTAAGCATCTGCGTGAGAATATCTTCATTTTCATTAAAAAGAGGAGTGTAGTCCGTTTTCCTTACTATGGCTCAATCGTATCCCATGATAGCCATGCCTTGCAAATGAATGCATTTATTTATTGCCACATTAAGTATAGCCACTTCAGTTAAATGGATGCTCTCTTTGGCTTCAATTGACACATACAGTAATCGTTAGAAACTATTCATGCGTTCTTCAAGAACATCTGCAGTAACTATTAGAAGTGAATCACAGTTTTCCTTTTATTTAATATCATCGCAATTTGACTCATACTTTCTTAGGCTGTGCCAAAAAGGAATATCTAAAGATCATCCAGGATAAAAATGAGACTAATTTGAGATTTTGTTTTTAAATTAACACTTTTATTTATACAAGATTAAAACTTAATTCAGAATATTATTCACATAACTCGTAACATAAATTCTGTTGAACTGAGAAAAGTTTTTAGGATCATTTTTAAATGGAGTACTTGATTTGAATGCTCTCAAACCGTCGACGCCTCTAGCTGGATTACATTGGTGGGCATTATTCGAGTTAGACAAAAAATCGGTTTTAGTTTAAATAGGTCACAAAATGTTTCGTACTATCGCTATTTTCTAGTAAATATTTTCATTTGTATTATGTTGTTAAAGAAAAGGCATCAGACTTTTAATTCACTAATTTAAATAAAAAAAATTCGTAATTTCATTGAATTTTTGTTTTAGAGTTAGTCACACTGAATTTCTGTTAATATTATTTGCAAATGTGCTGTCGCATTCCTAACTTAATTCAGAAAGTATTTTGTAAACAGATCGTCCTTTTTTGTAACCAAGATAGTATATACAAGTATGTACTTCTTAATATTCGGTGGAATTCCAAATTTATGCATATATCATAATTATATATTTTTGCTATTTTCTCGGCATAGGAGTATGAGTCAAAAAACAACTTATAGCCCTCGACCTGTGAGTTCGACATGTTTACTTTGCATACAGTCAGGCGGGATAATCCAAAGGTTTAATTAAACGATCCTGGGCCCATTCAATTGCAAACGTCAACAAAACTGGGACTAAAAATGTTTTTTTTTTCCTTGCTGTCATGTAAAAGACCAGTTTACAGAAATATCGGATTTTAGACCCCTCTGAAAGGATTTTTGGCAGAAGATTTCTCTCCCTGTCAGCATCAATAACAACAGGACAGCAGAGTAGCTGAGAGGATGAAAAATAAATTAAAATACTAGTTCGTGAAAAATCACAGAAAGATATCAAGTGTAGTCGAATTCCAGTAATTTAATAATTCCCAGTCGAATTCGTAGTTTAGAGATAACGCATATGTTGCAGTTAAATTAACAGGAGCTCTTCCGTATGATTAACAGACTGTATGTGGTGATGGTGCATAGATAAAGAACTACTAATCCTAAAGTACAGTAGACTACTCCTCCTTACGGTAGCTTACTGTGATAGCCTATTACTTACGGTAGCTCACTACGGGTAGACTTCCTACCTTATTATGTTGACTTACTTCTGTACTTCTTATTATGTTCTGCATTTACTTCATATTATGTAAATGAATATCACTTGTGTGTGGTCTTGAGGACGGCTCTCTCTAAGACGTTCAGACTTTTAAGGAAGGACGATGTTATAATCTATAAGGACATTTCTTGTGTATTTGTATTATGTTACACAGCTAGTTAGACATTTTTATGCATTAGCTTTTATTTATTTATTTGTTTCATACCATATTTTATACCTTTCATAATAATTTTTTGCTTATTTATTATATATTTTTCTTAATCTTTAATTTATGGTCACATATTTTATTTTCACGTGTTTGACTCCTCTTTTTATTTTTTGCAATTAAAAAGCATTGAAACTGCGATAAGAGCCTTAGGACAGATGAGGGTATAGGCTTACGTATGTGTGGTGAAGAGAGGGGAGAGAATGGTAATTGCAAAGGATGGTGCGTTAGTTGATTATTAATCTGCTTAGAGTGATAAGCTATTAAATACTCAGTAATTTATAATTTGTTCGTGAGCAATTAGTTATTGTATTTCAAGTTTATCACTTTCAATGTGTTCAGTTTCAATTGTACAGATCCTGTAATTTTTTTTTTCAATTCTCTTTAGTATTAACTAAATTTATTTTAAATTTAATATTTATGACGTATATCTAATATTTATGACTTAACATGTTATTTATGAAGATTTTTACAGTTCTCAAGTTTTATGATTACTATTAATATGTTTAATTTTTTACCCCTCTTTTGTTTCCTCCCCTCTCCTCAGTTGTTATCAATATAAATATATATATATATATACGCAAAACAATTTTTTAAAAAAAATATAAACCTGCTTAATATTTTCGCGCATTAAGCTGCTGAAAAATTATCAGTAAAAACATAAAGTAAGAAATTGTGAACTAATTTTTCACAAAGACTAAAACAGAAATTCATAATTAATGAATTTCAAATAATCCATTAAATGTTAAAATTAGTTCTAAATTTCTTACTTTATGCCTTTACTGATGTATGTATTCCTTTTGAAAATATTATTCTACACAATTATTTAATTACTATATTACTATATGTATTATAAATAAACCTCGTATTCTTCTTTAAATGATTATTTTTTTAACTTAGTGAAAATACATACCTTTTGCTTACCAGTATCTAAGGTTATTAATACGGTTACCTATTTATATTTACTAACGAACTTTTTAATAAATTCTGTAATATGTATAAATGTAATATTGTTAGACAGGCTGGAAACTGAATGCAGTTTATTCTTAATAGATGATTTTATTAATATCTGTTACTATTATAGAAACAGGAAGACTACTAGCTGAATAATTAATTAATAAATGCGCATCCACTGGTTATTCCAGTAATGAAAATGGATTGAAAAATAATTGCTCAAACTGGTAGCAGATAACAATTAATATTTTTTTGCACTCTAAAGACCTATAATTATTGATTTTTGCGATAGGAATCTCCTGTTATAGATTGTGATTAATAACTTTTGCAGTAACTCAGGTTACTCAAGCAAACACGAAACCATATTTTAAAATTCTATAATGCTTCTTCTAATTACCGTTAAAGTAGTATTATAGTCACAAAGTATTACGTTATAAGCAGCATAGCATTATACATCAATAGAGTTTCTATTGCATAATCGTAAGCGCTGTAATACAGTATAAAATAGGTGAGACAAAAGATATACTAACGCTTCTGTTCACATGAAGACAAAAGTACACTGTTATCTAACCAATTATGCGATAAATCAACCTTATTGCCACTGCTGAAGAGTAATAAAGCAAAAAAAGAAAAAGAATAAATGAAAAATTAGACGAGCAAGGAAGACAAAAAAGAAACGGGAAATAAAATGAAGGAGGTGGGGAGAAGAGAGAAAACAACTAAACCGGTTTTCGTTTTCATCGATGTTCTTCGGACTGATTCTTAACTCTAGATTTTTGACGGAACTAAATGCTGACCCACACGAGCTTAAAATCGAAAAACATTTTGGGAAAAACCCAAAGTACGAGATTCGCAAGTTGCTTCGACCTTGCAGCGCCGCCGCACGGCCGGCGCGCAGAGGCTGCGGAAGCAGACGATTTCTCAATGTCAAGTTGATACAATGTTCTAAAGCTTTTGACTCGTTTCTTCTGTTCTCGAGGTGGTTTTTACATTAGACCTAATTTTTTAATAACGGAGAATTTTTCTGACCTTCAGAACACATGTTTAAGATTTTAACGCAACCTAATAGCCATACTCTTTTACAATACGTCCGCATTTTCTAATGATTCAGTGTGTTTCTCGGTGTTTTTAGAAGGATAACTCGTGTTGCCTTTTCATAAATTTGAACAATCTGGAGTTGTCGCGTAAGTCTTTTCGGAAAGAACACAATTCAATTTCGGGAAGAAATTCACTCACTTCTACATTTTTACATTTTACATATTCTTTTTCCTCCCATTCTTTTGATTTCAAATGAATAAGAATTAAATTGCGACTGACGTTTCACAGATTTATTTTCAACTAGCGCGGTTCAGACGAAACTGTTTTAAAGAGCTTCGACTGATTTTAATTCATCAATAAATCTACTGTAAATGAGTTTTAATAAATATGGATTTTTTTAATTTAAAAGACAATATTTTATAAAATAAATTTTTGATCTTAAGCACATAATATGTGGTGTTACAAACGTCTTTAAATGCTTGCAATTAACTAAGGGTGCATTAATGGTTTTAGTGAGAAGTTTGCGTAAAGTTTATTGGAGTTCGGTTTGCTGTAAGCAATGTGCCACGGTGATTCCTTTGAAACAATATAAATCTTAACCCATCGGGCTATGGGGTGGAAAAACTTTAGAAAAGATGAAGGTAGAGGCTATTTTGATGGGGATTTTCTTCAAAGTACAGTCAATTCTCGATTAATCGATGGTCGGTTAATTCAGTTGTGGATTAATATCTTGTCTAAAACTGAAATATTAACTTTGCTTACTGCGAAGCGATGGAAAAATTGCCATCAGAAACCATCATTATCACTAATTTCCTGCGGAAAACACAAAAGAGGAAGCAAAATTCTTGAAATAACATAAGCGATAATATTTGGGAGTGTTTTTATCCAAACACATACGAAATTCACTTATACACAAACCGCATTCTATAATCCGAAATACATATAAACAGTATATAAACATTAAAAATAACTTGTTGGATCATAAAAGTAACTCGAGTGCACAGGCATTAATCTTCCTCTTCACACTGACTTCTTTTGGCATACAAGAGTAATATAAACAAAAATCATTTAATTTTTCTTTTCAATAGTGTTCTTCTTATTTTGAACGCTGATTTTAATTTTACGTAGCAAATGTAATTTACTTAAATATGCATAATCGGGATTAAACTGCTTGATTAGCGGTTAAAGGCCTTTTTCAGTTATTTTTAATCCAGGAGGTCTATTAGTCTCGAAATGCCATTTTACGTTGAATCACTTAAATACGATGTATCATTTTTGAAATTGTTGCCACCAAATAAATATTATTTCTCTGCATTTTATTCAAAGAAACTAAATAATGAATAATCTGCATGATTATATATATTTCTCGCATTGTGACAAAACAACGGTACACTGCTCAAAAAAAAAAAAAAAAAAAAAAAAAAAAAAAAAAAAAAAAAAATGGGACAGTGCTATATCTCCCGTTCTACTGGGCCGATTGACAAAATTCAAATTGCGTTCTTCATGTCTCGAAAGCGCGACTTAGGATATATATTAGATTTATATATAGCACTATTCTAACATAGGTATTTTGACACAAAATCGGACTTTTTCTGAAATAACATACCAATTTTTTTACATATTTCGATTCTACGACTCAAATTACGCCTAAATATGAAATTTTGTAAAATTTGGAGCGAAATTTACGGAGAAATTCACAAATTTATGTTGGCACTTTTTGTTCAGTTTGCGCCAAGAATAGTTCACTTGGCGAACGTTTTAATATATGGCAACCTTGTTTCCTTTCCCGTGAGAGGAAAAAAAGTCACCATCATACTTTTTTCCAAATAATATTCTTTATATATTTTTTATTATAACTGTTATTATTTTAAGTAATTTTTTCTTTTTCGAATTTCATTTTAATTGTTTAAGTTGCATTTTTTTCTTCGAATAACTGTTTTAAAAATTACTATTTACCTATTCCAACTGCGTCAATAACGGTGCAGCGTTTATTTTTTTTTCAAATAGTTTTCTTTATATATATTTATTTGTCATAGTTATTATTTAAAGAATTTTTTTAAATTTTTATACTTTTATTTTAATTGTTTGTGTTGCATTGTCTCTTCAGATAAGTGTTTTAAATTTTCTATTTATTCCTTCAAACTGAGCATTTTAAATATATTTATTAATATAAATTTTCCAGAATTTGATTTTATTTATTTGAATTGCGTTTCTTTCCGAAGAATATTTTGTAACCCAGACTATGATGCATTATATTAAAAGAGAAATTACAGTAAATCACAGTTAACACGCCTTTCAATGCTCCGTTCAGAAAAGAAATATGTAAATAAGAGAGATGTATAACGGACATTTTAACATAGGGTGACTTGCATACACTGCTTTAAACAGTTTAATCATTGTGCCCATTGCTTTACACAGTTTTATCCTACATTTAGTTTCTTAAAATGTTATTCATATTTTAGTCAAATATTTTATTTTTGAAATCGCAAGAATCAAATATCGTAAGATTAAAAAGTTTTAAATTTAAAAAAAAAGTAGAAATATTAAATTTTACGCAAAAATTTATTTTTTCTTTTCTTTTTCTTCAGGCATTCTACTTTATTCTTGTTCTTTTTCTTTAGGCATTCTGCAAGTATATTAAAAAGTATCCAACTTTTCGAAATAATCTTGGTATTTCTGACAATCATTTTAAATAAAGTTATCGCCTTCCATTTCATAAAGGCCCACAAACGGCCGAGCGGTAGAGAATCGTTGAACACTGGTAGTTCACTCCGGGGTTCGAATCCCGGTAAACGGGCTGGTTACATGGGCGTTTTCGTGGATTTTCTCATGTGTACCGTGTATGCTAGCTGGTTTCTCTTAGAAAGTTCATCACGAAGTATTTGGTCAGAGCCTTTATCAGTCTTTAGAGGCTAAACATTTTGAAGGTATGAGATGAAAAGAAAGTCTGGTTTCATCAAGAGGTTTTGGTTTATTTAATTATGCCTAAGGGAAAGGATGCCTTCGTGGAGGACTTTCTAAGGAAAGCTGGCTCGCATACACGTTACATATGGGGAAAACCCCGAAAACGCCCATGCAGGCAGCCCGTTCACGGGATTCGAACCTCGGACCGAACTACCAGTATTCAGCGACTTTACCGCTTCGTCTCTGTTTCACCAGGAGAGGAAAAAAACGCCTTTAGGTGACATCCACATACAATACTGGGTAAACTCCTGAATCTTCAAATAATTCGACTGAGAAAATCATGGGATTCTCCATTTATGATACGATATGTTCTATAATGTAATTTAAATTTATACAACCATATAGTCTAAAACCAGACGCTCTTCACTTTAATCTGCAATGATATCGTTTTTGTCTTTTCTGTTTCTTCTACACAAGCTCAATTGATGGTATTTGCTGGTGTACACGTCCAAGCGTTTTCTCTTTGAACGCGTAAATTCTTTGAAGTATCCTGAAAGTATATTCAAAAGCGTCCAACTTTTTGAAACATCTTGGTATGTCTGACAGCCAAATTTCCCTGCAAATTTTTGCTTACTTTTCTCCCTAATTTTCTTCTTTCCTTCTACAGTTATTTTCAGTGCTCACACAAAAAATTAAGATTTTTCGATTCCTAGACTTCCATAAATTTTGCATTCTTGTCAATTTTTTTAAAATATCAATTACATCAACTGCGTTTCAGCTGATGACAGCTTTTCATTTTCTAGACATTTTAACTATACATAAAGTTTAAAGCGAAGTCCAAAGGATAAATATTTTAATTAAAAGATTTTTGCTAAATCACAAAGAAATAAAACAGTCCAGCAGGGTTTATTCTGTACCACCGAGTGACCCGATTCTTATATCGGCTGAAACAATCTAAATCATATTAAAGATCATGTTTTTTATACAATCTATAACGCGAGAGAAAAATTAGCTTCTTAAAACATTCTTTCTAAGAGGATTAATATAAAATATTATATTTAAATATATATATTTTTAAAGCTGGGACTTGAACCAAACTGTCAGACTTTTAAAGTTTAATTTACATGGTGGTTATAATTAAAGTTCCAATTTGAAATGGTCATAAAAGGAAAACTACTGGACCAAATGTTATCAAACTTGGGAATCGTGTAAAGGAGGTTATGAGAATTTATTTTCCTCGGAAAAAAAAAAGAGTCCAAAAACTCACCACCAGTGGGAAAATGGCGCTGTATACAATATTGTTAAATGAAATAAGACATGAAAACATCTGTTTAAAATGTGTTTAATAGTTTCCGAAACGTGTTACAAAGCATGTTCAATGTAGCGTCCAGCATTTTCCGAGAGCAAGTTAAATCCTGTTACTGCATTCTTAACAGCAGTTCTTAGCATATCAGGAGGAATGTTACGGACATTTCTCATTTCTGCCAAATTGTTTAGAATATCACCATAAACAGTGCTTTTGAGATAACCCCATAGCCAAAAGTCACAGAGATTGAGTTCTGGTGGGAAGAGGGGAGTTGTCGGCCTATAAGACGTTCATTCGTGAAATGTTTCCTAAGTAACTGTGCGACACACGTGAGGTGGGGCCCAGCCCTGCATAAAAATCGTAGTATCTAAAATGCCACGTTACTGCAGTTCATGTATCACGAAACATTTTAACATTGACTCTAAGTGAGCTGCAATCACAGTCGTCCAGCTGTCGCCTGCTCTTTAGAGAAAAACGGTTCAGTTATAAAACTAGCTGTCATTCGACACTAAACGGTGTGGAATGACTGCTATGCAATCGAATGCAGTAGGAGAATGCCAATGGAACTAGATAGATAACATGAGGGATTTCTTTGGCCCAAATCGATTAAAAGCGTTTTGAATCAGTATCTTCATGTTTTAGTGCCGAATTCAGGCTTCAAAAATTACAAATTGGCGATCTGTAAGAAAACGATTTCCAAATCGTACGCACTTGTGCGAGTGATTTGCGATCTCACATTTTCTAATCGCTAATTCGTGGTTTTCACGGACGAATTTCTCACTTACACGGATGGCGCACTCGACTTTTATCGACTTTTAAATGGTAATTTGCCTACTTCAAAGTTTCTTAAGGGTATGCAACATGTTAAACCCGTGTAACAAAAGGTTAAGTTAGATTCCGATCCATATTTCGTTTAACAATATTGCATACAGCGCCATTTTCCCCCTGGTGGTGAGGTTTCCAACTTCCTTTTTTTCGCGGAAAATAAATTCCCATGACCTCCTTTACACGATTACCAAGTTTGATAACATTTGATCCAGTGGTTTTCCTTTTATGACCGTTTCAGTGTGGAACTTTAACTATAACCACTGTGTATATTATTAAATTTTAATTTGAAGCTATGCGTTATATGTATACCAAGCGTAAATTTTTCGCTTTTATGGAAAAATAAAGAATCAAAGCAAATATACTTAGGATAATGGACCAAAACTGAAAAAATTTCCCCTCCCTCCGAAAATAAAATATTGAAACTTCGACCTTGAATTTTTTGGATTATCGAAATATTTAATTTGACTTATCTTCTAAGTCCTAGTTCCGACAACAATTCCGTCAAAACTTCCGAATTACTTAAGCTAAAGTAAAAGATTTAGTATATATTCACTGTATGTTAATAAAGTAATCAGAGTGGAATAAAAATAGATTACAAAATTTACGCTGATGCAACTTTTTGTCTGACTGCACAACATGTAATGGAAGAGAAGGCTTGTAGAGATCTTTTTTTGACATGCCTCTAAAAGTAGATGTCATACTCCTTTTGTCTCTTCAATGTCAAAAAACTTTCCTTTGAGAGGCAACTTTAGTTTTTGGGAAAGAAAAAAATCGCAAGAAGTCAAATTTGAAGAACATGCAGGACGATTGAGTACACATACTTATTTTCGGAACACAAGCGGTTCTCCGACTGGTTATTGAATAATGAAAAGATGCATTGTCATGCAATACAAAACATTCGGAATAGGTTTTCTGACTGAAAACGTAAGATTAAAAGTCATCTGCTTAATTCTCAGTCATTTACAAGTCAACTACTAGGGCAATTGCAGAATCGTTTTGATCCTGAGCTTGTAAGAAAAACCTAATATCACTGGATTTAAACACTTCTTTAATCTTCCGAGAACGTTCCTTCTTTAGCTCATATTCCAAGAATTTTAAGTGAATACAATTATTGCAAAAGCAATTGAATATTCATTTGCACTACGGCTTGGTAGTTTACTAACGAGTTAACACAACTTAAATTCTGCTTTTTGTGTCTAACAATACAACAATATTTTAAATATTTAGAAATAAAGTATTAAATTGGAGATTTAATTGGAGCCTCACCAGTTGCCTAGCATTTGAAGATTGTTAAATACTAATTGTTTGTTGCGAAGTCTAACCCAGGCTGCATGGTTGGTTTTCGTAGTTTTCTAGGTTCTCTTTACAAACATTATCTATGAAAGCACCTTAATCAAATAGCCCCCATGTTCTTTCTATGTTCAAATAACCAACTAACCTAGTTTAAGCGCGATTTTCAAGTGAAGTTACTAGCAAAACCCGAATACTCATTAAAAATCATGTAGCTTGCCAATCGGGAGTAACATGAAAGTTACGGCGCCAATAATTGAATTGCTGTTACGGTACGCTGTTTCTAAACTTAGATGGTCATTCCTTAATTAAATAGACCGCCAGCGGCCGAGAGGTAAAGACGCTGAACACTGGTAGCTCGGTCAGAGGTTCGAATCCCGCGAACGGGCTGGCTGCATGGGCGTTTTCGTGGTTTTCCCCATGTGTAACGTGTATACGAGCCAGTTTCCCTTAGAAAGTCCTCCACGAAGAAATCCCTCCCTTTAGGCAGATAACCCTCGTGTGCTTTGCGATAATTAAATAATCCAATCCAATCCTTAATTAAATGTAATTGATTTGTAACTTCTACTAGAGCTGACGGTTAGAATTGAAGTGTAAATAAATAATATCGTGTGCAATATTTGCAATTTATAAGAAGGATTTATTAATAACCGTAATAATTACTTATTATATTACTAAGGATTAGGATTCAGTTCTTGACAATTACATTCTAAATTAGAATTTTAAGAATATAATGAAAATACGCTACGCACAAAAATACATTTTAAGATAAAAAAAAATGAGTTGATTTTTTATGTTTTAAAACTTTTTGAATTCATTTAATAAACGGCCCACCAGCGGCCGAGCGGTAAAGTCGCTGAACACTGGTAGTTCGGTCCGAGGTTCGAATCCCGCGAACGGGCTGGCTGCATGAGCGTTTTCGTGGTTTTCCCCATGTGTAACGTGTATACGAGCCAGTTTCTCTTAGAAAGTCCTCCACGAAAGGCATCCCTCCCTTTAGGCAGATAGCCCTTGAGGCTTTGCCATAATCACACACACACACATACACACACACATTTAATAAACACCATATCATCGTTGTTAATTGAATCCAGAATGTTGGGTGTCGTTTATATAATTATTCTCACTTGTCCACAGAATCTGCTGACTTATCCAGCCATTAAGTAGCTACAGATCATTTCTACACAACCACCGAACTTCCATTAATTCAGTCTCTAGAGGGTTGTATGTTTATATCATAATTTGACTTTTATAAAAATGATTATTCTAAATCTTATGTTTCTATAAAAAATATACTGTGCTTTAAAAATATATATCAGCCGCTCTTTCAGCCACTTCAAAAGCAACAGTTTGTTTTTAGAAATAAATTATGCAGTTACTGTCATAAAATTCAAATAAGCATCAAACAAAAATTCTCAGTTTTAGACAATTCGATTTAAACGAAGTAAAGCAGCAGACGATAAAACGACGAAGGTAAAAATTTACTCATACAAAAATTTACTCTTTTTTTTTTTTTTAATATATAGAGAAATTTAAAAAAATAGCTTTAAATATAGTATTAATAAATATTTATTACGCATCATTGAGGGAAAAAATGTCATATAATTAATTCTCCGTAAAATTTTACTTGAAATTTAAGGTTAAAAATAGCTGTGGCAATTCAGTGTAACAAAAATCCATAGATCACATTTGGCGTTATTATCGCTCAAAAAAAGATGCCAAATTTCAAAACGCGAAAATATGTAAATTCGTGTATATCTTAGAAAATTTTGAATAAAAAAGCCTAATTTTTTGCAGATATGCTTAAAAATACACCTACTTTAAGATGATGGTAAAAATTTTATAGGTTATAATTCAAAATTTTTTTCGAAAAATTTATAAAAATTATTTTAAAATAGAAATTTTAAAAATAAAACACAAAAAATGGGTAAATTTTATTTGAAATGAACCTAAATTTCGAAATGTGAGAGAAAAAATCAAAAACGTATAATAAAAAAAGAGATATTAATAAATATTTGCCAAATTCAATTAACATTGAGGAGCTAAAATTTTGAGAGCTAATATTTTAAAAACTACTCGTACGATTTTTACAAAACTTGGTATTCTGGCATAATTTGAGTCGTAGAATCGAAATATGGAAAAAAATTGGTATGTTATTTCAGAAAAAGTCCAATTTTGTGTCAAAATACCTATGTTAGAATAGTGCTATATATAAATCTAATATATATCCTAAGTCGCGCTTTCGAGACATGAAAAACGCAGGTTGAATTTTGTCAATCGGCCCAGTAGAACGGGAGATATAGCACTGTCCCCCCCCCCTTTTTTTTTTTTTTTTTTTTTTTTTTTTTTTTTTTTTTTTGAGCAGTGTACCTAGAGTCCTCGAAGTTTGAATAACATAGTCTTCCATCTGAATATAGGTGCTTGAATTTCGGATTTGTTTTACTGTTCTATTTCATTAAAAAACTCAAAAATTTCAAATTGAGCAATGGCATTACTGTGTGGAATAAAACACTTTTATGTTCATTATATCGAAAATTCTAAAGATATGCTGTTTTTAAATATTTTTAGTCCAAAGTAGCGTTAGCCTAGATGCTCTCGAAACGTATATGTGTCTGTAAATGGAAAAAAAAAAAAAACACCCGTTTAGGAGTTAGTGAAACATTTTCAGATTTTACTTATTTATTTATTTATTTTTAATTGTCTTTGAATTAATAGTGATTTTAGGCTGACCGTAGCGTCGTCCCCTTTATTACCTCGATTAATCAGGAATTAATTGTTGTTTTAGTTTTCATGACATAAAGTGGCAATACTGAATTCTGGAACTTTTCATTACATTCAGTTACGTAGAATTCTCCTGAACTTCATCTTCAATAAATATGCTAGAGCTTGATATCTTAGTTCTAGCTTGATATCACCCCTCTTTAGAAAATTGCCAAGGGATGCGAAGACCCCTGAATAAATAAATGCTAATAAATGCTCAAATTCCCTTTTTTAATTAAATTCTTCTCTTCAGTTAAGTATGACCTTGAAGAAAATCCAAGTAATAATTCAGCAGAACATACTCCTTGAGAAAGTAACGAGCAGCTTCATGTCAACTAACTAACGAAGAAATAGTTTGTCAAATCGTGGTCCTCCTACCACAAGTGGTCCGATAAGCCTGCCTTGGTTGTCCTCTTAAGTCCCTATCACATATGCTTCCGCTAATCGAGACTGGACGTCGAAAGGGACATTTCTCAGAACCCGCATTTCCACGAAACTTACGTAGCTAGGTTGCATTTTCACTCACTAAACAAATTTGAAAGCCCGACTGGGATCAAGTGATCCTTCAGAAGCGGAACTTTGGTTTGATTGGTTGATCTCTACGCGGGACCGAGCAGCAGACAGAACATTTTCGGCGAAGTTTCAAAATATCTCGCGTTTCCATAGCTAGGCGGAACTTCGCTTCCAACGGAGCTGGTTCTACTAGGAACTCTACCGTTTAAACCAATGCTACCAGAATCTCATTTCTCAGAAAAGTCCCGTCTAACGGGGACCGTCACTAGACGTAATAACTCTTTTAAATTTCCAAAAAAGGCAAAAAATAAAATTCATATTAACTCAAAATACCACACTACAGCCGAAAATCTCAGAGTTTAGAAATTATACATGGCAGAAACTAAAGCACTATGAATGTGGTACTTTTCGCCACCGTTTCTCTGCACACTTGACCCCGCTGAGCTAATTACCAATGAATATCATTAACCCAAATAAAACAAAAACAAAACAAAAAAAATGCTGAAATCGACTTGATGTATGTGCTGCTCTTAGACTTGAGCTTATCAGCCTACATTCAAACATACGACAGCTCAATAAAAATCAGCAAGCTTCTCCACCTCATTAATGTGAATACCAACATTTATTTAATTTTTAGTTAATAAGATGTGAGGTGTATATTGTTTTTACTAATAGTTATTTTAATTTGTTAGTCTTTTCTGTCATCTCTTGTTTTCCTCTGTCATCTCTCGTGATTTCTTGCCAGGATGTAAATAAGTTAGTGTGTACGAGAGCACATTTAAACCAAAATAGCGAAAAGGTTAGTCTGAACATGTTTCGCTATTGAGTGTATATGTTGTTATTTCTACTAGCCGTTTGAATTCTGAATCTCTGCCTCGCATTCTTGTGGCCGAAGTTTAATATCACGGCGTTGTAGGTTTATGGCGCCCACCAGCGGCCGAGCGGTAAAATCGCTGAACGCTGGTAGTTCGGTACGAAGTTCGAATCCCGCGAAGAGGCTGGCTGCATGGGAGTTTTCGTGGTTTTCCCGATGTGTAACAGGTATACGAACCAGTTTCCCTTAGAAAGTCCTCCACGAAGGCATCCCTTCCCTTAGGCAGATAGCCCTCAAGGCTTTGCCATAATCACCACATTGTAGGTTTAGGAGTTAACCTGCTAAGTTAAATTAATTTTTGTACTCTTGAACTACTAGCTTATGTTTAAATTTAATTTAATTTACCATTATCTTTAGTTTTATCGCTACAAGTGGATAGCGGATTTTAAGCACAAAGACTGTGCCATCTATAAATAATTGAATTATATAAAAGTCTTTTACACCCTTCCCCTGCTATATTTATCTTTTAGCGGTAAGTCTCTAACAGACTTTCGAGCAGGTCTAGTAGCAGTTTATGTTAGTCAAGATTATGTCTTAAGTTTGAATAAGATTATCCAAACTTTAATAGCCTTGAACTATTAACTTGTTAACTTCATTACTTAATATCGATAAAAATGAGTTCAAACTTAGTTAACTAACTTAAAATATAAATACATCGGCAGTAACATGTTGTAAAAGAATTGCTTTCGAATGGGATAAAAATAAGATGGTCCAGAGAACATTGAATTTATAAAAGAGCTCATCTCTTGAAAAAGGATGAGAAACGCTGCTTTTAGAAACTTAAAATCATTATCACTAATGTGTGCAGTAATTCCTATACGCGTCAATGTGTAAGGCTAAAGCTGTATTCTATCAACATTATAAGATCTACTCTGAGTTTGAAATTATGGATTAAGACAAACCAAAACTATCTGTGTAACAGAAGGGACGCCTTCAAGGAGGTCTTCCTAAGATTTACTTCGGGTTAAACTGATTACTGAAAAACTCGGGTTTCTTTCCTAGTACGTATAGAATATGTATAGATAATGTAGTAAGTATTACTAAATAAAAGTTTAAAAAAAAAAGAAGAAGAAGAGGAAAAGAGAAACGAAAAATATTGTCTCTGCTCTACAGAAATTTGCTTCATGTGAGTTCGCTTTTACGTAATGGTTATATGATTACTGCGAAGCACACCGCAGTTATCTGGCTAAGAAGAAGGATGCTTTCGTGGAGAACTTTTGAGGGAAAATGCCTTGCACTCGCTTTACACAAATGGAAAACCACAAAACCATCCAACCAGTCAGCCCGTTTCCCCCACTTTTGTAAAATATTTATATATTAGTACATTTTTGGGTTTACAAAAGATTTACAAAAAACATTTTCTTCAAAAAAAATCGGAATGCGTAAATATGTTTATATTTAATATGCGTAAATATGTTCTAGTGTTTCTAATTAGCGAATTTAGTGTCCTGGTAGAAAAAGAAAGCATTGTCTTTCTTGGGAATTTTTTTTTTTTTTTTACAAATTAAAATGTTTATCGTCTAGTTGCCGTATGACGAATTAGATATCCAAAGTTACTGCAATAAAATAATGGTGTTTATTCATAGACTGGTTGGCAAAAATGGGGAAAGATTTCATTTGCGTTTAATTTGATGTAGCTAAAAATGGTTGGACAATATGTTAGGCACGTGTATGAGTTATCCAATAACAGTCAGTGAATGTATGCAGATTAATGTGTACTATAAACTGCATGCATTTGCTGACTATTCAGTCTTACATCCTTCTAAACCTGCAGTAGTTACATACATTAAAAGGATACTCATTGCTATATAACGAGTCATCTCTACCAAAAACAAAAGCATAGACTTGCTTAATTAAATTACTTACTTATTATTATAAACGTGTTTTCACTTGTGACGCTTTTTGGTGTCTGTTAAGTTGTTAAATGTCCACTACCTTCTCGCTAAACTTAAGTAACAAATCTTCCCAATTAAGAAGTTCTTAGCCCTTTGATCAACAAAAAACTTCTCATTTAGGTTCCATTGTAATGAAAAGGAAGCTTGAACTTCCTCCAAGCAAATCACAACTAAAACTCATAATAAGATTAACATTAAATACTGGCTGAATAAAATGTACAGGGCCATGAGAAATGTAAGAGATAATATGGAAGAAAACCAGCTTAACATTTTTAGGTTCCTCTCTTTATAAAATACCGCCTGAAACTAAACTATGTTTTCCAAGACACAAATGACTGAGCAACGTAGGCCGCCGAGAATCGTCGTTCATTCCGTACCTCGACTGTCAGAGAAAAGGAAAAATTACATGAAAGCTTTAGCGTTTTATCCATGTGTAAATGAAATCCGAGCTTATTGACTTTAAGAAAACTTTCAAGAATCCATCATTCAGTAGGCGGATAGATCTCGAATCTATTGCCATAATTAAATATTAACATCTTAAACTTAAGGATACATCAGTGTAGATACTTTAGCAGTCATAAGAGCTGTGTTGTTACAAAATATTTCAAGAAATTCTCAACGTCTCTCACATGCTTGCTTTAAATGATCACTTTACCACAATTAATCTCTTTGTGGCATAACCTTCGAACATATTACACACGGACAAGAAAGAAAGTCAAATTGCAAGCAAGCATAAAAGTAAGATCAATCGTTTTCCTTATCTCTAAAAATGGATTGGAAGTTAGATACCATGCGCAATTCACCCTGACGACTTTGTGACATTTACCTTTTCGCTACGATAAGGTAAAGTTCTTTAATCCAATAAATTGCGACAAGGAACAGCTCAAGTCGTCACGTATCTACTTTTACTGGAAGATTAAAATGCTCCATGGATTACACATAACTCTACACTAAATTGATTTCTTTTCTTTGAGTGAAAATTACCGATGTTTCCATACATAAGTCCAATATTTTTAACTAGTGTTTTGCTACTGAATTTTGAGATCTGCTTATATAAAAGTTTGAAATGATTTACAAATAATTCGATCATATAAATGATATTATACGTTGCATATCTGAAAACATTTTAGTTTAATCTTATAAAATTCTAATATACATTAATTGCATCGATGAAAGATTTTTCGAAAGTATGAGAATATTGCACTTAGCTTCAACTCGGTTGATGGGTGCAGGTTAAAAGACCAATTGTTTGTACGTTGGAGATATGTAGCAGAATTTATACAGCAATTTTAAATATGGCTTATATGCGAGTTTTCAATTCTGCAATTGTAATCATCTTATATTCGGAAATATACAGCATTTTATGTTGTTGTTGTTCTTTATGCTCACTTGTCTGACGTAGTCAGCCAACGAAATTCCTCGTGGCAAGGAGCGAAAAATTACGTCTTTCGCTGGCAACAGGCTTGAGCACCTAACAGGTGACAGTGCGAGTTGGCTCAATTCTGCCCCAATTTTGATGGAAAGCATCCCGGTGGGACGGGTCCGAAGCCTCCCATCCCTCTCTCCTTCCAACAAACCACACGACAGGACTTTCGGCTCGCCGCATATTTAGAGTGCCGCTATGCCGCCCCGACACTATACATTTACAAACATCCATGCCTTCGGCACAGCAATTTATACGGCGATAAAGTGCAAGAATTACTTTCAATCTGCTGCTAGTTGTTAACAAATAAAAATTAAGATCACTGTTTGAACCGTATAATTGAGAAGCAACCGGTAAAAAAAAATATTTTTGCTAGCCGGATGACAAACATTCAATCACCTTACATGAACTTCCAAAATTTTTTACATCTGCTAGTGTCTCTTTACCAGTAAACATGACTCTGAAGTAAATTTTGTTCTTGACATACGGCGCTATAAACCGCTCATTAATATGCCATTTTTTAGATTATATTGAATAGAATATTTGAACTGTGATAGCAAAACGCAGTATCTCTCTAAGGCAAGAGAGCGTCCATCCGCTAAAGGGAAGAAGCTATAAAGGGTCTCATACACCTTGGACCCCTTATGATCTTCGAATATGTGACTGTTGCAAGAATTGGGATTTTTTTTTATTTTTAAAGCAATTACTTCCAACCTTTTACAGCTGACTACATAATATAGCTGCTTTAGAAACTAGTAACCAGAAGGTGTGTGTTACTACAAATATTTTTGTAATTTAATCCGCTTTGTGACAAAAGTTTTCGTCATGTTTCCACCTTGCGCGCATATTTTAAAAATGGCTAATGGTGCATACTTGAAATTCGATGGAATTCTTTACATGGGCACTAATTTCTAACTGAACCAAAAATTTGATGAATATTTTAGTATTAAAAAAATTTATGCGAGAAAGCGTTACAGATTTTTTTAATAAAAGACATTTTATAAACTTAACTCCAAATAAAATAAAAATTTAACATGAAATTCTTAGAATTTTAAGTTCACAGTAGTTTCCAAATGTTATAAAAGATATATATTAAATATGGAATTAAATTATGCAACAGAAAGTTTTAAACTGTGCGCGCAAGGTGGAAACTTGATGAAATATTTTGTCACAAAGCGGATTAAATTATAAAAATATTTGGGGCAACACAAACTTTCTGATTAATATTTCAGAAAGCAGCTATATTATGTAGTCAGCTTTAAAAAGTTGGAAGTAATTGCTTTTAAAATAAATAAGTTATCCCAATTCTTGCAACAGTCACCTATTCGAAGATCTTGGAGGATTTTAAGATGTATGAGTCCCCTTAAGTGAAAAATGGTCCATTTTCACGTTAATAATCCCGAAACCTCTCATGCAGCTTGTAGAAATTTGTACCAGGTCTATAATTTTGGCTCATTACCTGAATTGCCATATTTTGTTGATTCCATGTGTATAATCTTTTTTTCTTTCTTTCCTTTCAAATTCAACATTTAAACAAAGAGAAAAGAAGGCAGTTAAAAGGGTCTGAAGCAGAATTTCGAGACTGCTACACAGTTTCTTTAATAGCATGTACTCTCTGTTCATTTTCTAGACAAATGGTTGAATGATAACTGGAGCATTGTCTTTATATATGGAAAATTCATGCATTCTCGCAATACTTTAAAAGGTATGTTTTAAAGGTTTTTTTTTTTTACCTTTGCTTCAAATAACATTTTACTTCATGGTATTTCTTACAGAAACATGCAGAAATATTCTGCATTACCTTCTTTAGGATTCGAACCCGAGCCCATCGGTACAGCTGTCCGCGTCTTTAACCACTATACCACTAGATGGCAACTTCTAAATCATCAGTTAATATAAATATTAAACTTTAAAAATAGATGGGAATAAAAAGCTAGAATAAAATACGCTTAGAATTATCTTTTGTTTGGCCATTCATATATTACTTAATTTCTGTTTATTTAAAAGAAATTTTAAAATAAGCCTATTTAAAAGAAAGAAGTGTTTTATTCTTTACTGTTATAACACGAGCGCTTACCTTTACCATCTTTCAAAATGATAGAAGACAAATAATTCCTTATCATTGGAGCAATTTATTATACAATAATTATATCAGTTTAGAGGATGAATTCCGAGACGTTAGATGATCCGCGATCTGTGTATGAGTGAAAAATGAGTAATAATTTCGAAACGAATAGTTTTGTGTCACTTTTTAGATGCAAAAAAAATTCAATCTCGACTTAAGTAACAAGTAAAGCAAGATTAGTATTACTACTGTTAACGAGAATAACTAATATATAGCTTTTCCGTACTTAAATTTAATTGTATATAATTTCTGTAATAAGGCGACAGGAATTGCGACAATATTGTTGTCACTAAATGCTTGAAACCATTTCGTAAATTATGTAGTAGTTTTCTAGCTCGTGTAATCGTGAAGCTCAGTTGATTCAGATTTAAAAAGAAAGAAATAAGAACGAACCTTTAGTTTGTTTAATAAATTACTTTTCATACATAATTTATGGCACATATTTTGAAAGAGTATTTGTTATGTTACAAAGATTCTACAATCGTTCAATCTAATGTTCGTAATAGCGTATCACTGCCTTGATTACAAAATGCAAATTTGTATTTCAAATCAAAACCAGACATGAGAAAACGGAAATTCAGCCTAACAATATATAAAATGCGTACATCTTTAACGTTGAAAGCATTCGTTTGCAATCTCTTTAAATGCACTTTTCAGATGCATTTAAAGTAAACTAAGTAATTCTAAAATTAACTCTGAGCTCATATTTTTCGGATAACACTATCTATTTGCATTAGAGTTCGAAGCTTTTAAAAGCAATATATTATAGAGACATCATTTCATTCTTAATGATTCCTGTAGTAGCACACGTATCTGAAATGTATTCGTTTCTTTTTAGATTTGATAAAAACTTCCTATTTGTCATTTAACGTGTTAGAAATGAAGAGCAGATGTATTTAAAATAAACTCGTTAGGAAGATAATGAATGGATGTGATTTCAGATCCATTAATTCTATGCAATTAAGCTAGCAGATGTGGTTATTGCGAAGTGATAATAACGGTGTCGAACAGGTGTTACGTCTAATAATTGATATTCAAAAGAAAGTATACGTAGGTGTGCATCATTAAGCAGGTCTATGCTAGCAGATTCACGATTTATGATGCAAAGCATGATTATAAAAACCTGGATGAGAACACTTGTTTCTTAAATCCATGTACTGATACTACTCAAAAAGAAATAAGGTCTGCTTTATGTGCTTTAGCATTTTAAAACTAGCTGACATCTGTAAACGGAATAAAACAAGGATTATTTTGCAAGTGTTATTTTTCTCAGTAATGGCAGTATCATAGATGAAAAACCAAAGACAACATTTGCTTTCAAATTAATTGCGGTCCGTAAAGATGTCGTCCGTCATAATTGGAACAGTATTTTTATCGTGAAAAAAAAAACATAATAGCGGAACATTCGAAGTATAAATCATGCAATTTTGTAAAATATTCACAGCTTAATTTATATTGCTACGAAATGCCCAGCCATGGTAATATAGCAAGGAGGGTTTATGGTTGCCAGAAAATGGCAAGGAAAGGCTGGGTTGCCAGATTTTGGGCGAAATCGCCCATATGGCTACAAAATTGGCGATATGCCATAGACGGAGTGAGAACCTTCTAGAACGAATTCTTACCGGTTTGCCCCAGAATGTTCTCGAAGGCAGGTCAAAAAGTTATATAAACTCTACCTGTACACGGAGTAGCAGTTTATCGTGAGCTTATGGTGAGTTTTATTATAAAAAGTATCTTGAGTGTGCTGAGCTCCGACAGCGATCGAACTAGTCGAAATATTTAGTGTTTTGCCGTGTAGCTGTCTTCACCGTTATAGCCTGAAGGCTGCGTTGCTGATTGTTTCAGCGTCTTTATCGTAGTTTTTAGACGATCGTAAATGTTTTTTTTTTTTGAGCTCTCCTGTAAAATATTGGCGAATAAATTATGTTTTTTTTTTTTTTTTTTTATTTTATTTTATTTTATCCGGTTTTGCCATCAATCCCTCCAAATTCACGAACCCGTAAAACAATAATATTAATGATTTCGATTTTCTCCTGCATTTCTGCATGATGCTTTCGTCGTGTAATGTTAGCATACTCGGCGCGTATTCGAGAGGTTCAGGTCCGAGTCCCGTCGAGGGCATTGCTCATTTTTCACGTCTCGAGCATCAAAATAACCTAATGTCTCTACAAAGTATTTCGTTACCATCTAGAATGCGTTCTAGTATTTTGAAGGGAGAGGACAAAAATTCTTTAACTTGCATAGAATAACAAAATTAACTCTTGCCAGTTGCTTTAAAATACGAAAAGGTTATTTTTTGGTGCCCGACTTACCATGGGAACGAGCGCTGTATCAGACGATTTGAAACGCCTAACCTTTTTCCCGTTCTGGCTTCATGAAAAGCGCGTGAATGGAATTTGGCTTGAGTCAACAGTTTCAAATGAGGTAGAGAAAATAAGTACTGTGCGGGGATAATGTTGCGCATTACAATGCCATGAATGGATGAATATTTAATTGAAAATCAAAAATAATTAAATCTCTATACATTACCCATGCATAGATCTTCTCCATTATGTGGCTCGTTTTTAAGCTTAGAAAAGAGAGTGACTCTAAAACAAAACTATTTGTCTGCACTAAAAGCCAACGAAGACTAATTCTGGGAATTGACTTATTCCAGTAAAATAAGACTAATATTGCAAAATGATAGTTTGTTGGTTCTTTCTCTTAAAAATCTACCAAAGCTGAGGTGTTATAGTTGAAAATTCAATATTTTAGTTTCGGTTTTAGAACAGGTTTACTTTATAGAACAACTTTTTTATATAAGTTCTCTTGAAAGGCAGCTTTAAAATTATTTGAATATGAAACATAATCTTACATTTGAGAAAAAAAAAAGTTTTTAAATGATAAAAGAAAATACGAGTACGCGGATATAGTACCTGGCATTCGGAAAAGAAATGAATATTCACGAAGCTCCTAAATCTCAAACATCTCCTAAAATTTCTAAATACAGCCACAGAAACTTTTGCTGAAAAACTTTTACTATTCTAATAAATTCAAGAGGGTTCCATTTGACCATCAGATGCCTGTTGCTGTATTTCGAAGATTTTGCAATTATATCCCTTTTATCCGAGCTAATTGGAGTGAAGCGATTTTTGATAATGCACGGGAACTAATTTTAGTTAAAAGTAATCTGTAATGTTAAGTATACTTTGTAATGTTAGGCAATTCACCTGTATTACATTACAGGTGAATATATACACACTTTTGCAAAAAAATCGAAGCAGCATGAAGGAAGTGGTTGTTTTTGATGAAACTGAATATGTGTTTAGCTCATACGTTATACACAGATAATAAAATGATTCAAAAATCAAGGTCATAGTACCTGTTCACGGCTCACAATCACCCATTGAGTGTTCAAATTAGTAGTTGGTCGAACCGCCCCTGGCGTCAGTGCATGTTGAATTCGACGAGGCAAGGAATGGTAGAGGTTCCTAATGTCATCCTGCGACACATTCTGCTAGGTATTCATCAGTTGTCGCTCCAGATCTGCGATATTTTGTGGTGTCCGAATCTTATGGCCTACCATGTCCCAGACATGCTTGATTAGTGCAAGGTTTGGTGACCTTGCTGGCCAAGGAAGAGTATCAACCGAACGGAGACAGTCCAGAGATATGCGAGCGGTATGTGCCTGGCGTTATCTTGTTGGAAAATGGCCCTAGGATGACGTGCCGTGAAGGGTAATGCAACCGGCCGCAGGATAATATAAACGTAGCATTGAGCTGTTTGTTAAAGATGTACGGAGGATAACTAAAGATCACCTGCTGTCATAAGAAATAGCGCCCCACACCATCACAAAAGGGGTTATGGCTGTATGCCTTTGTAAAACAAAGGCTGATTGTGACCACTGGTCCCTCCTCTCCAGACACGAACACAGTGGTCATCTGCTTCAAGAGTGAAGCGGGATTCATCGCTGAATACTATACGATGCCAGTTTGATGGCAGCCATGATGATCGGCTGCGACAGCACTCCAGACGACTCCGCCGATGTTGTGGGGTCAAAGGCAAACGTCTTAAAGGCCTTTGTGAGAGTAACCCCGCCTCAGACAAGCGTCGTGAGATGGTGAACGTTACCACGGGAGGTATAGACGTGGCTTTAGTGCGTTGAATAGTCGACAATTATTAATCTATACTGAACAAAGAAGATTTATGACAAACTTGGATTAATCGAAAAGTGCGACTTAGAGTTGAGATTACAAGGCTGAATAAAACATTTTGACACCTACAGAAGAATTAGTTTATTTTTTGAAATGACAAGTCATGGTAATACAGTAATATGAATGTGTTAATGTTATCTTGAAGTCGGCAGTCTATTTAAAAATAATTGAGCTTTTCTATTAATGTCTCAAAACTCAACTTGAAGATGACACATTGATTGTAACACAAATACCTTTCCCTATATTCGGCTAATATATAGTTAACAAATGAAACACTTATTTTAAACTAAAAAGATGCTATTACAGAATCATCCAATCAGAACATAAAAGAAAAATTTAAGGAGCTTTGAAAGTAATTGTCTACCTACTTAATACAAAAATAGGCTATGTAAAATATTCCTGCTATCTTTGGGATTACCCTTTTCCTACGAGTACTTGGATATCTTTAAGGTGTTAAAATAAATCTAGATTTTCTAGTGTTTAACCTTTTGAAGACGGGATGGCCATTATAGTGGCCATAGAGTCCTCTCTTTGAAAAGACGGAGTTGTCCATTTTAGTGGCCATGTCTTTTCCCCCCATTTTCCAGGCTCAAAAGTGGGGTGAAATGTCAAATTTGACGTCCCTAGGGTTTTAACCCCTTATCTCTTTCAAAGGTCTTCCTTTTGCGACATAGATGCCCCCCTCTGAGAATCCATTAAACTGGACACAAGAATCTTTGTTGCAAATAGCAGGTGATTTCTTAAAGGGGGAAAAGCATTCGGTTCAAGATTCGCCGTCCTTTGGTAGCTTTTACTGCTACCAAAGCCCCGGCCTCAAAAGGTTAATGTTGCCAACTATTAGAGAGATCATATAATTTTTACAGTGTTAGTAATTGTTGGCAAATGTATTCGCCTCCCAAAGGATTCATTTGCTTTACGAAAGGAAGAAAAACTCGCGGCACTATGAAGCTTCTAAAAGCGGTAATGGTAATGGCTTCTGCTGTCTCGCCAGTTTACAGTAAATAGACAAAAATACATGGTCATTATACTGGAAGTGTCATCCTGTTATTGTTGGGATTAATCTCACTTTTCGGACTTAATCAGAAATACCTCACGAATTTCTTCGTGGCAAGGAATACAAGATTGTGTTTGTTGGCAAGAGCCTTGGGCACCGTATAGATGACAGTGTGAGTTTACACAGTTCCACTCCAAATTTGAAGGAGAGACCTCGGGGGCGTGGCAGTCGGTGGGTCTTCCAACACTCTTCTACCACCGAATCACAAGAGAGGATTTTCGGCTTGCCAAATATTTAGAGTGCGTCAATGTCGTAAAGACACACCTTTTTCTATTTTAAGTTAGATTAAAATATTAAACTGGAATAAAATATTCTTCAAGGCAACGAATAAAGAAAAACATGGTTTTTAACGTACTTGAAATTTTCATACATTACAGAAAACTAAAATTAAAAAAAATAAATAAAAAAAAAAAAAAAAAAAAAAAAAGATATATTTATAGTGTTTTAAACCTACTTTCGTAAGCTGATATGAAATGTAAAATGTCAAAGAAGCTTCTTGGAAAACAGCCTTAAAAATTTCAAGATTTACTCTTAAATTAAAAAAAAAAAAAAAGAAATTAAGAATGATCAATATTAATGAAAATTAACATTTTTAATCTTTCATTCAAAGTTAAACCCCCGAAAATAGAATCATGTAAGTCAAGTGGTGAGCATAGGATGAGCTTCTGCGAAACATTGCTACAATCAAAGCTCACTCTCTAAGGATGATGAGTTTCAAATGTAATGGCTTAGAAAGCTAAAAATGTTATCTACAAAAAATCTTCAGATATTTACGTATGAATAAATATTTTATTCGGAAAAATAAAATATACGAAAACCTGTAGATTGTAAATTTTGGATTTATTCAGAATCTTGGGTGATATAATTGCTTTAGAGTCATAATCGTATTTCATGTTTTATGAAGTATAATAATTATCATTTATTCTATGAGAAATATATGTTTTGTAAACTATTCCTTTGTAAAGATGATCCATTTAATTAACATTCTCTTTCTTATGTATTACAGATTATTTCTAGCTTCTGAAAGGATATGTCAGATACAGATTCACAAAGTGTATTTAAATTCCCGACAAAGTAAAAGAAATTCCCTACGTCGGAGAGCTTGAATTCATACGGGAAAGTTTGCTGAACTAATAGCGTGAGTGACTGCTGAGAATCGGAGAGCAAAATCATTTTCTCACATTTATTGTTTAAAGCCAATGATTGTTTCAATGTACTTCACCTCTCTATCGACAGCCATTCAGAAACACAGAAGCAGAAAGGGGCGAAAGCACTCTTGACCTTCTGCAGACACAGAATGGGCTCATTTTGTATACATATGATCAGTTGCATTCCAGATATTCAACGCCAGTAGTCTCCAAAGTACGCACTACTTTTATGAAGTGGCTCACGGTAATATTTAATTAAAGGTCGCTCCCAGATAATAAAGCTTGTCAGTAATTGCAAGCGCAGTATTTCTATAATTCACAGTAAGGCAAAATCCTGGATGGATAGACGAAAATTATTATTATTTCTATTATATAACATAGATTATTTCTATTACAAATTATTTTACATCAAAGAGAATTAAATGTTTGCTTTCATCATCATATTCTGTTACTATTGTAAATGATGATCAGAAATAACCCAAATTTATTACGATCTAGCACAGAATTATGAGCATTTATTAACAGCTGCCATACAAACATAATCGGTATATGATTGTCTATTTTTAAGACAAATACAATCGTCTAAGGTAACATTTTTCTGGAGTATGACTTCTGCTTTCTATTGTTTTTATAAATTTGTATGATATATGATTATGATAAATACAAATAAAAAAAATTAAACAAAGAATACGCTACAAAAATAAGTTTTTCATTAAAAAATAGACAAATTTTAATAAATAATATAGACTGTTGTTCATTTTAAACGAATCTTGAAATTATCGTGATTATGTTTATTGTATTTGAATATGGAATAAAAATGCCCTGTCTCAGAAATGTACATGTATCGAACAAGAAAATTATTTCATTCCATGATATAAATTTTTATTCGTATGATGCAAATTTCTTTAAAAATATTCTCAGTTTCAAATTATGCTTCAAATCTTGCAATATTAATTAAAAACTGAATTGTAAATATGAATTAAAATGTAAAACAAATTGCAAATTGTGTATTACTGGGATTAAAATGAGGCTGATAATTTTTTTCGTCTTTGTTACATGTCTTATTTCACGATAATTTATATTGTCTTTTCTTTTCCTTTTAAATATATCAAGCAATAAATGCTAGTTAACTCGAAGGCCGATTTAACTGACAAAAATATTTTACAGTGTAAAATGATGCGCTTTTAAAAACCGATGCAGATGTTCAGCAGCCTAGAATAACAATTACAATAACACTTTGATTTAAGCAAAAAAATAAGCGCTTTTTTGTGCATATTGTAGGAACTTTCTGAGAGCAAATTTGTGTTTTATCTATATGTTTGGTAAGTCCATAAGTGGAAAAAAGAATACATGTTAAACGGATAAATGACGCTGCAGTATAAAACGTATATTTCTTTTAATTTTTATTGTTATTTGCTTATTCCTTTATAAGCCACATGCTGTGCTTTCCTTTTTTATCAGCGTTGGTAGTTGACACTTTATTAGACACATCTGCTTCTTGCTTTTCTCCGAGTTTTTTTTTTTTTTTTCCCTTGGTTTTGTTCTACATATACATTTTTCTTTCGATTCTAAAACGCCATCGATTGTAAGAAGCATACCTAAGTTTCAATATTATTAAGAAATAAAATATCTTAATTCTCAGCAATTAAAATAAGGGAAACGCAAAAATACCTGTGGCAAATGTTAATTTAATAATCAACTTTGGTTTATTAATCACAATAATATAAATGTGTCGATTGTTGTGCCTGATCAATTCTACAAGACACTTTCATGTCTAAAACTCTCCCAGGGATGCTTATATGAGGCAAAATGATGAGTTTAAGAATAGAAAATTTTACTGCTGATTTAAATTTTAGAGATAATTCCAATCAGCATTCATTATTATACGTTCAAAATTTCAGATTGCAGGAGGAAATTTTCCTGTTTGCTGATGATTTTTAATTTGTCACTCTGAAAGTGTTTTTGTTATGTAAACTATAGGCTTATACACATTACTGAACTATTAAGAAAATTTAGAATTAAATTAACTGAGAAACACTGACAAAAAATTAAATACAATCAAAGCTAATTTTTACATAGCAAATGATTTAAGCTAGTAGGTATTTTAAAAATTATTACGTTTTCATTTTAATGTAATGTTAATTACACTGCTTAGTTTAATGCAGCAATAAACTTTATTGCAGTCTTTCAAATGAGAATTTAAGTACTGAACTTAATGCAGTTTAGACTGCTTGTCACTATAAGAAAAATTTAAAATATTAATTAATTGAATAGCTGAGAGCATGTATGGAAAAATAACGAGCAATATATATTTAACATCTTTATTTTGTTCAATTTTTTTATTATATAAAAGAATGAAAAATGCATTTTTGTGATGAGTAAAAACGTTACTTGAAACATTTATGTACCTTTATTTTTTTTTTTATCTTATACATTTTAATCAAACTCTGAGTCAAAACTTCAGTAAGGCCTTATGAAAGCGCCATATCTGTTATCTGTTCTTTTAATTCTGCAATATGTTTTTAAAAATTAGTAGCAGAGAACAAAAATTAAAAATATGTGAACGAAAAATACAATTAAAAAAATCGAAAAGCTTTCAGATTTTATATTACGCACAAAGGGTCGTTTTATTAGCGTTTTGTGTGCTACCTTTATTTATATGTTCTTCGCACTTAAACCATAAACGTCAATTACCAACAGCAATATCGCAAAATAATCTAAAAACAGCATATCTTTAGAATTTCTGATACACAGTCTCGCGCGCTAGATCTAAAAATATGAGATAGAAAAACAAATTCCAAATTTGGGCTTCCAGAAGCCCATATTAAATGGAGGACTACGTTATTCAAAATGTTATGTTCTCTAGGTACCACTGTTTTTTCAAACTTCGAGAAACATACATACATTCATGCAGATTGTTCATTATTTAATTACTTTAAATATAATGCTGGGCTCTAATACTTGGTGGCAGCAATTTGAAAAGTAAACCTACAGTTATAGTGAGCCGACGTTAAATGCCAAAGCGAAATTAATAGCATTCCTGGGCGAATTGTCCCTTTGGGCTAATAAAACAAATAAGATCCTTTGAAATTTCTGTCAAATCTGCTTTTCACACTTGCTGAACTTCATGTTTATTATTATTATTATTATTTAATTATGTTCTATTTCAAATGGCACTTTGCTAAATTCTTTTTAAATGTAGATTGCAATAAAACAGAATGTAACATAATATATAGCAGACATGTAGCCAATCGAAAATAAAAACTAAAACAAGAATCTTGCGGACGAAAATATTTCAAAATATTATTGAAGCACATCTCGCATGTCTATCAATGGATTAAGATACTGCGTGCAGTGTGCTGCAACGCATGGTTCAGCGATCGTATTTGGAAAAGCTTGCTAGCTAAATGTCAATCAGCACTTCTACTTACAAAATATATAACCATCATGCGTAGTTCTACCACTTAACAAAAATATACCTCACGCATCTCTTAACCATCTTAAACACCTGCATTAATATCCCCCAGTACGCCTATTTTCAAGTTAGAATAATCATACAGAAGCTAATCTGTCATCACATTCACACAATCGTTGAATGAAGAGACTCTTTTTGTTGTGCGCTGTACTCATCTTAACAGATCAATAAACCCTGTCACTCTGCGCCCCTTCTAATGGACAGATGAAGCAGAACAAAAACTTTGAAGTCTTTCTGAGCTGCCTGAAGTTGATGAGATGCTGTTACACTGAAGCGCTTGTTTCAACAACAGTTTTCCAGTAATATATAGCAATTGGAGACACCCCGTTCTTGAACATAGGTATCTGAGACCTTCAAGGTCATAAGGATCACAGACACAAAAGAATCTTAAATCAGGCACAACAATCGACACATTTATCGATCAGTCAAAGGATAAAGACGATATATATATATTTTTTTTATTAACTGTTGCCTTGTATTCTTTTACTCAATTGTTCTGTTTGTAGTTCTTGGGTATTTGAGACCTAGAAACTTATGATTGAGTACTCAGTCTAACAAATGATATTTGCTATACACGATAAGCAAATAAATGTCTTACGTTGTAGTTTCAAACGAACTTTTCTCACGCATTCAAGCAATTTATTTAAAAGGAATCTATGGCATGGAGAGAAAGCCGTAATTAATCAACAGTGAAATTGGAAATGCTTAACTAACATTATTTCATCAAATAGTTTAATCTAGCTCAAGTTTCTTTTTTCGTTTATTATTTTTTCTCTTTCTTATATTTTCTATTTAGAATAAGCTACAGTACAAAAACAGTCAGTTGAAATGAAATAAATGGTAATAATGAAAGTGATCGGAAGGTGTAGTGATATTTTTATTACCGCTTTGAAGCAATGCGTGCTTCGGATTTAGATATGGTTTTCTATAACATAATGCTTACCTTTATAACTGCTAACTCTTCTGGACTCTCTAATAAGCTGAATAAAAAATATCGTAGAGTTACAAAAATTACCTAACGTTGCTCGTGTAAAAAGTACAGCAAAAAATTTCGTTAAATTATAGAGAAGAAATTTTTAGTTTAAACCAAAGTTCCTAAAGTCGAAAACTTTGTATTAGTTTTAAGAATTTAAATAAAAATTTGGAAGCGTTTAGATAAAACTTTAGTTTTCTTAGGATGGACTTTTTTCATAACATGGGTTTTCCACAGCAGCGTTTAAATTCTGTTATCGGTATATCACAACTGGAATGAAACAGCTAGAAGTCTATTTTCAGATGCTTATTTCTGATCAATCATAAAAAATAATTGTAAATGTTATAAGGTATTTCTCCCGCCTTCTTAGCGTGCCTTCGTGGTGTAGTGGTCTGCAACTGAGGGAGTATTCCAGAGGTCCGTGGTTTGATTCCCGGTGAGGGCGTTGCTCATTTTCCAAGTCTCCTGCTTCCAAAACACCTAATGTTTCTACAGTGGCGCCCGAAACAGTGGCAATTGAATCCCCTAAAAACGCCGGTCACCGTTTAAAAGGGAAAGTATATAACGTATTTTTCTGACTTCTTAGCGTGCCTTCGTGTTGTAGTGGTCTGCACGCTGGGAATCGAACCATGGACCATTCCAGAGGTCCATGGTTTGATTCCCAGCGAGGGCGTTGCTTATTTTTCAAGTCTCCTGCTTCCAAACTACGTAATATCTCTAAATAATACGTAATATCTATCAAACTACGTAATATATACTACGTTATCTAAAAAAACTTAACAGAGAAAAGAGTAATCAAAATGAAAAAAGTACTGTTTCGTCTTCTTACGAATTAAACGAATAAAATATTAAATTTTAAGTTCAGCTGCGAACGTTTGTCGGTTTCCTTCCGTTTGGGAGGTAATGGTTTAGCTACGAGCGGTAAAAGCCAAACTATCCGAGGGAGTGGCTTGTCATCTGTTGGCGGCATTCACAATATTTGAAGCATCATACATATTGCAAAATGAACATGGCTAAGAATTTTTAATGATATTAAGTTAGTGGAATGTGGAATAAATTCAAATTCCTTAAGGAAAGCCTAGATATAGCCAGTGACAAGGCTCAGTTGAATAGAGCAAGCCAAGGCTTTGAAAAGATGCTCTGTACTTGGTTTGAAACAAGCATAGAAAAAAGTGGTCAGAAGGAATAAAATTTATTTAGTTTATAAAAAATACAGCACATCACTCAGGAACCGCTGTATATGTGCAGCTATGTTTGGCTGCAAAGCTAAAGTAGGTTTAAAAAACTACTTGCCATTTGATACTTTATCAGGAATACAGATACAGGAGTTAATACCTTGTTGTGTTAACCTGTCTGCACACGCACTGAGTACTTTTGACCCGATGTTTCCTATTGTTCCCAGATATTTCAGGAATTTCTCAAAACCTGCTCCTGTCACTTCCGATACCTTAATGGGTAGTCTAGTAAGAGGAATTCCTAGGAAGAGAAATTTTAAAAACATTAAGAGTTTCTGTTCGGGTCAGTTTTACTCACTTGGCTTGCTAACGTTCCGCAGTCATTTTACATTATGAATCTGATTCAGTATGAATGGAGGCTGCCAGATCTTCTGGCAAATGCTCCGACAAACAGGGAAATTGATGGCATACACAGTCGTCAAGCGAGAAAAGAATTTGATAGATTAATCCCAAAAAGTAACGTTTTTGAAAAAATAGTTAATCATTTTCCAAAAGTGTATTGCATTTTTGAAAACTGAATTGCTGATGAAAAACTAGAACTATTTCGAGGAAGATGCCTGTTTCGCTAGTACATCAACAGGAAATTGGGAAGTGTGATATAAAAATTTTTGCACTCAAAGTAATTTTTATACTGCTTATAAATTCAACAATGAAAGCAATCATTTGTCACGACGAAATATTTGAAGAAACTTACTATTGACTTGGAAAATAAGCATGTTCTTGATAGCTCAGAGAGCACAAATATACCACAGGGTATTGGAACTAATTTTAAAGGGATTTTAAATTTACCAAGGTGACAGACGGCGAAACTTCTGAAGAAGTGTCCAGCTCGTCGTTGCCGTAAAGAGCGTCCAAAGAAATCTGATCAAAAAACATCATCTGTTTGTGTGAAGAATGCAATATGCCATTGTGCAAAACTCTTTCATTCATTATATGCTGGAAGTGTTTTACAAAAAAAAAAAAAAAAAAAAAAAAAAAAAAAAGGTGATAAAAATTATTTCGGTAAAGAAACAAATATGAATAAAATTTGAGCATAAGCAAGAAAATTAAGTAAATCTGCCGACTAAATATTAATGCTCAGTAGTGAAAGGCTTAAGCCATTTTTACTCAAAATTTTCCAATATAAACATGATTCAAAGTATTCATTTTATTTTAACCTAGACACTTTCCTTCAAGCGAAACATCGTTAATTGTATGTATTAAATGCTTAAAAGTTTCAGAATAGAAGAAAACGAATAAATGTTGAAAAAGGGATACAAAATCAAAGATAAGTTAAAATAATTCTTTTCTCTTTGAAAAATGCATTTTAAAACAAATAATACATAACGACGCTTAAAGTATTTAAGTAACCTACTTATGTATGATCTTTTATTTAAAGTGCAATTCTTACTTAACAGCTAGCGTAAAAATTAGGATCAACTTGTACTGAAGGGTTAAGAGTCTAATGATGATGTCCAGTTTCAGAGAGTAATCTCAGCTGATGATTCGGATATAGGCGTAATGATTAATGACAATATGGAAGTGGAACTGAGAGATTAGAATGAAGGCTTGACAAGCTAATAAGTTTTGCACGTCCAGTCAAAAGCAGAAATAGGAGTGTTGGGCAGATCAAAGGGGAGAAACATGCAAGAGTTGAAACACATTTCTAAAAGGATTTCGATAATGAGTTAAAAGAAAGCAAAGGTTTTGGAATAAAAATTTCTAGCATCCGATTATTATTTAAAATGAGAACTATTGTCTGCCTTTTTTCAATTTATTCTTTTTGCAAAATGTTGCATGTAAACAAGCTGCGCACAGAAGAGCAATTTTTTTTTAACTTTTCAAAGAGATGTATTCCTATTCCATAATTTAAAAAAATTATATACATCTTATATCTTTATTATTACAAGTTATAAGATATTTCTCCCCATCTTTTTAGCATGCCTTCGTGGTGTAGTGGTCAGCACGCTCGACGCGTATTCGAGAGGTACGTGATTCGAGTCCCGGGCAGGGCATTGCTCATTTTTCCTCTCTCCTGCTTCGAAATAACCTAATGTCTCTACAACGTTTTTAAATGCAATATAATCAACATTATTAGTCGAAAAAGGGAAAAATATCACTTATTACATGGAAAACGAAATACACGGAAAGAAGGCTCTAAGCTAATACCGGAAAAAATAAGTACTGTTTCTAGTATTTCTAAAGCTGATAAGAAAAGAAAATCCGTCGACGCAGAAATCAATTGCAGAATTTTTAAATACATCTGTAGCAACAATGAATAAAATAATAGTTGAAAAACATTATGTTTACCAACTTTTGTTGAAGTATGTGGCTCAACGCAAAACAATTTTACAGAACAAAAACTATCTACCAGGAGATGAATGGAAATGCATTATGACACTTTGTGAAGCATGGGTTTATCTAAATGACTCTGTAAAGGATTTATTTAGAAAAGAAAACGAAGAAAAAAAAATGCACGAATCTAGCTCCATCAATGCAAACAAAATTTCAGTGTGGTGATCATGATTGTCGCGGGATTCTTTTACAATGGGAAATCACAAAATAAAAAAAACTAGAAAACTATTAAAATCGACTCACGCACTATCAAAAGAAAGTTTTACATCCGATATTTACAAAAGAAATTCCATTCCTTTAACTCCAAAGACTTTCGAATAGTGAAACTTTATCAAAACAAAGTAAAAACTCATACTTTGAGAGTAGTAGTGTAGTGTAGTATTTAATTATGGAAAAGCACATGAAGGCTATCTGCCTAAGGGGAGGGATGCCTTCGTGGAGGTCTTTCTAAGGGAAACTGGCTCGTATACACGTTACACATGGGGAAAACCACGAAAACGCCCATGCAGCCAGCCCGTTTGCGGGATTCGAACCTTGGACCGAACTACCAGTGTTCAGCGACGTTACCGCTCGGCCGCTGGTGGGCCCACACTTTGAGAAGTAGTACCAATGGATAAATTGAAAACAGAAAGACTGATACTATGGCATTTATATGTTATCAATGTATTCCTACGAAGTCTCCTTAAGTTTCCCCTATGGACTATTGGGCATTTGGTCTCTTAAAAAGAGCTCTTTCTAAGTGCAAACCACCACAACTATTAAACTCTGGAAAGTAGAGGAAGAGGAAAAAGAATTTGCGAAAACCCCTTCTATCATGGAAATCACAACACATAGGCTAGAGAAAAGGCTAACGTTAATTAATAGCCCAGAAATCTTTATAAAAATGTGTAAACGCATTCTGTAATTCTGAAGTAGAAAAGACCGATGGTGAAAAGAGAAAAGCTAAAAGTTTGGTTGATACTGAAATGGAAATTAGCGAAGAAAACAAAAAAAAAAAAAAAAAAAAAAAAAAAAAAAAAGGCTCTTCTTTTGCACTCCACCGCTCGGTTAAGAATATCAGAGTAGGTAGATATATGATTGATAACTGGGATTTATAGCTGTCATAATTTCTAAGGAAAATGAAAACTTTCATATACTAGATACAAAACTAGGCATTTTAAATCAACATCTACACAAAAATCCATTTCATTGTCTTCAAGGAAGCTTTTAAATTTACAGATATTGAAGTAAGTTTAAGAGAATGTGCTCCTAAGAATACTAATTTAAATAAGCAAGTATTTCAATATTACACAGATACAAGCAGTGGTAACTCCAATGACTGCATTCAGACATAGTTTGTAACTTCAAATTTCAAAGTCGCTCTTCCTGCCAAAATTAATAGTTTGTTAAAATGCAATAACATTGTATTCGTAAAGTAATTTGTTTGCATTTTTTGTTGCCTTAAGGTGTTTGTATATAATGTTATTCATTTGATACAATAAAAAATTAAAGTATTTTATAAATAACAATAATCATTATTATTTTTTTTTTACTTTGACCACATTCCATTGCTAATAAATCTGCTAACGTACGTAATTTCATGCACTTCATATCACATGACATTAAAAATTTGGATTTTTATCTATTATTTTCAATTAATTACATATAGGAAACCCCGTCTGTAATTATTAATACTTATAGTGATTATTTTGCATTACTTATCGCGGCCAAAAGGCGGAGTTATTATTAATAATAACCTTTTTCGGGGGGGGTTGCCAGCGCATGTTATCATCACAAGTAACGAGAACGCAGATAAACTGGCAAAAGAGGCTCGAAATTTCAACAGTAATAATAACGTAATTGTCACCCTCTTGGAAGAGGATTCCATGGCCAAATACAGATTGAAGGAACTTTCAATACCAATAAAGTACCAGCTCCATAGCATCAGTGAGGTCGACTTTATTAAAACCATTGTCAAGACTTAGAACTCATCATCACAGAAGATTCGAAACTGACAGTCAGGAAAATCTATAGGAACTATGACAACTGCCCGGACACAGAACTGACAAATGTGCCCAAATGTGAAAATGTGACATTTCTAGGTGTCCGGCCAGCCTCGCTGAATTGTTAAAAATTGGGGTCCTGGTTTAATAGACCGAACCTCTATGATGATAATATTCTGCAGCTTGCGAGGGCTCTCATCTTCGCCCATGGTACTATTTGAACAGGTTTTAGCATAAATACGACCACAAGAACTAAAAAAAACCGGTTTTTTTTTTTTTTTTTTTTTTTTTTTTTTTTACTTTAATTGTAACTTATACGTATATGCATTTTTGCCATATTTGATTTAAGTTTTTGCCTAAATTTTGTCTAACCCAAAATTTAGAAAATTTTCTTCAGTACATCCAGAGGAACGTATATTTTGATAGATTACTGTAGATGCAGGAAAAAGATTTTCTTATAACATTATAATATATATATATATATATATATATATATAATATTTGTTTTTCAGTACAAGTAATTTATCGTTAAATAAATGCATTTTATAACTTTTACTAGTAATCTAACATCGACCATTAGCTTTAATCTGAAAAAAAAAATATATGTTTACAATTATAGAAAAAAAAACCATTGGCTGAAATAAGATAGATATTGTTAGCGAAATGCTGATTGGTTGTTAAGATTGTATACGTTCGCCAGGGCAGATGTAGAAAACGTGAAGCGGTTTCGGCATGCTGCAACGTGAAAAGAACAAATGTGTGACGCGGTTTTCATGTCAAGGCAGGTTGGCGCCTGCGCAATCTGTCAGCTTCGTGACATCATAATTGTGCCGCTGCACAAAGGTCAAAGGGACAAATGGGGTCAACAAATAACATGTTTGTAAGGAGGATGGGCTAGCTTTAAGGTAACACTCAGGTTTTTCATCTCAGAGATGGCGAGTTCGAATCCCGCTCGTGGAGTTATTTTTAAAATTCAAGGAACATAATATTAAATTCAATAAAAATTTAATTAAAGGTAATAATTAAAATAATGTCGTACTAATTAATTAAAATACTTATTAAAAAAGAGTAAATAATTAAAATTAAATAAAAACAAAACTTTGATGACATCATTCCAACGCATCGCTTCCGGAAAAATCCCAAGTTGGCGCTGGTGTCATCACTTCAAGTTCCATGCCCCTCTGGATACTCGCCACGCCCCTTTTCTGTGACGTCACTTCCGTCCGCCAGTTACGGGGGCTTACTACTTATTAGTGATTAGAGTGATTAGTTTATTTTGAAGAAGGAGACATGAAAAATATGAAATGCCTTCCCCCAGGTCTCAAACCCTGATCCTCTCGAATACGAGTCGAGTATTCTTCCAGTTACATCAACGAAGGCATGCGGAAAGGAGGGAGAAAGTACACTATATACTCCCCTCTTAAAGGGCAACGGAAGGTTAGGGGACCCAGTCGACAAATCCTGGACAAATCCTGACAAATTATCGTCCTCCACCTTTTAGCTGGGGCGCCACTGGAGAGTCATCAGTTCTTTTTTAAACAAGGAACGTGAAAAATGTGCATTGCCCTCACCGGGACTCGAACGCTGAACCTTTCGAATAGGCATCGAATATGCTTCCAGTTATCACACTGAGGTGCGCAGAAAGAAGGGTGCGCAGAATCACACTAAAGTGCGCAGATTTATCTTACACAGTAATTACCTTTGCATAATTCAACCCATTTTTTAATCATTTTGTAGTATTCGAGAAAATTTTCTTTTACTTTCATGCTAATTAAATTTGCTGACCAATGCTGATTAAACTTGCTAACAAAAGTTAATTAAACTCACTCGTTACCTATAATTCAGAAAAGCAACAAGCAATAAATTGTCAAATAAAATTATGAAACGTTTTGAGCGCTTTAAGTTTATATTGACTAATAAAATTTTTATATTTCCTAATTATTAAAAATTTTGTATTTGTTCTTTGAGGCTGACATTATGAGAATTATAATTAAAGAAAATTAATTAATCAATTCCATATTCAAAAAGCGAATTTATAAAGACTTCTGTAATAAGACAAAAAATAAAGAATGAACTTTTTAGAATAGACGTATTTTTTAATCGCATAACCAAATTCTTTATGAGTGAATAAATATATACTTTTCACCGTAGTAATAATGAATAAGCGAAGTATTTAAAAATTGTTTAATTTTATAAAGAAATGCATATGGTGATTATAGTACCACAGAAAAGGAAATATGAATAGATGAAAAGTTACAGTATGAAGTGAATTCTTCGGAAGATATTTCTGTCTGTAATGCAGTTACAGTATTCGTTAGTTGTAAATATAGCTACAGAAAAGAAAGAAAATCTTCAAACTGATAATTAACATTGTAAAAAAGCTATAAGCCGCTTTATTACTTTCTGTCAGAAATATGAAACTTTGTAAGACATTTCATGTTAATTAAATAATTATTATAATTCAAGCCTTTATTATAACTTTTTCTTTCCGCAGTTCTCACCAGAATGCAAATTACATTACTGTGTGGCTGAGGGTTTGAACGTTTAGTTTAGAACTTCTTTCAGCCGCGTCTTGCTGTTCCTTAACTTAGCCAGCTCTGTCTATGTTTGTAGAGACATTAGGTTATTTTGAAGGAGAAGACATGAAGAATGAGTAATGCCCACGCCGGGATTCGAACCTCGGACCTCTCGAATACGCGCCGAGTGTTCTGGCCATTACACCACGAAGGCATGCTAAGAAGGTGGGAGAAATATCTTATATGTTATGTTCCGGCCTTAGGGGCCTTGTTAGCTGACGTTTTAAAATACGTGCCGTAATGTAATCTCAGACTACGCTACTTGCAGTGGAATTTAACGTTATCTCATTTTAATTTAAAATATTTGCAAATGATGGCGAAAGTTCACCTGTAGCACAATCTGTGCCTTTCTGTTCATTTAAGACTTGATTATTATTTGTACCTTCTTTATGATTTTGTGATTTGTTTCAGACTAAGTGATAACTCCATATCTGCCTAACAGGATCTGCAAAAGCTTAGATGCTTCTAGATGTAGTATAACATTACAAAATTTTCAAAAAATATATATAAATAATTTCATGCTAGCTAAAATAAAAATTATTAATATATTTAATACTCTCACACGGCTTTAGAGAAATTTTGAATCACTACTAATACATATTTTTTCCCTTATATTACCCATTTGGGATTATTATTTTCTCACTGTCTTCAAATTTACATGATTATAAGACCTCATATTTTAAAAATTCACAGCTGAAAAGTTCATTGTGATTAAATTTTCTAGTTGTTTTGATAGCTATACATTTCTTATTTGAACAAATTCAGATTTACATAAGATGGAATTTTATTTTGTTCTATGAATATATATGTTGTATAAAATGAATAACACTCAAGTCTTTAAATGTATAAATCAGTTTATTGACATGTGAATAAATTGCACTCACACGATCACTCACTATCACATCACAGCTCAGATATATGGCAGCACTTAAATTTCATCAACCAGTCACATTGCATTTTCCGAACCATTTATAAAACTTAAGTACTGCACATCAGGCATTAGAATATGCTTAATTGAGAAGTATTTCTCAAACGCTTTCATAGGATATCACTGTTTAAATATGAGTTCAACAACAATTTAATAAATAACACTGTTCAAACGTTAAATAAAATGTCAAACTGCATCAATATCATATTCTGTTACAACAATATCACTAAAAAAACTTCTCTAAAAGTAATTCTTTTCTCGCAGAATTACAAAAAATAAGCAGTTTCAGTCTCTCACAATATACAGCATGCCCTTTGAAAACCAATTTCTTAAAAATGTCTTTCTCTGCCACATAATAATTCTCCATAGTTAAAAATGCATAGGATGATTTAAATTTCATGAACAAGAATAATATGATAATTTACATAACCCATAACTTTTACAAAATTTGTAAAACTTTTCATATTCTATCCGTAATATGTTTTAAATATTTGCAAAGAATTTTTCAAGTTTCATAGCGCAAATGGATATTTAGATATTTTAGTTACAAGCCACTGATTACCAAACAAAATTCACGATATGTGAGATTATGATTCATTATACTTAATACAACTGACAAGTTTCATGATCGAATATTCCTAATCGAAATATAAGACACAATAAAGTACTATAATCTCGAACTTAGTCCTTATTAGTAATTTACATTTCTTATAATTTAAATTGTTATCTGTACTAAAATTAACATTTTTCAACATACAATGGAAATTTTATGCTTAGTATTAATTTATGCTTTAATATTAGAAACACTCATTTATTAATGAATGTTTTTAATATTAAATTCTTGAATCTTATCATTATATTTTAAAGTATTGCTGCAATGAAATGCTGTTAAAATTTTATACTAGTAAATAGTAAATATTCCAGTAATCCTATAAAATTAGCTTATTAAAGTGATTCAATGTTCAAAATATGTAATAAATAGTAAATGTAAGCAATTTAATTATAAATTTTATGCAATGTTAAATGGAGCAAATCTGTTCATGTATGATATAGATATATATACTAGTGAATTACATCAAAAACTGTAATAATATTTTAAAATCTTTTCAAGATAACAAATTTAGCAGTTAAATGAAAACATTATATTGCATATAAAATTTCCATTACTTTCTTAATTATCTACTAACTTTACTTCTAGTTTCCACCATGTTCAATCATAACATTAAAATGTATTTTTGTCCGATTAAATTAGTAATATGACATGGTACATACCAAACAAGTGTACCAGCATGTTAAAAAGAGAAATCAATTTTGCAGGAAAATAATGAAAGTAACAACTCATTAAAAATATGGAAATATTTTATATTGTCAATAGCTTTTGCGTTATTCAGCGTATTTCATAAATATAGCTTTTTTAATGTTTTTATAGCTCGATTAATGGCCAAACAAATAGTCAACATAAATTCTAATTAAAATAATGTATTAATATTCAGAAGCTATAGAAATTTTATCTGTTGTACAATCATAACTAATTAATATGCAGTCTTTATGTCAGTTATCACCGTTTATAAAAAATAAATGCTAGTTTTACAATCGTTAAAATCATCTCTACAAGCTCAGTTGTTAAAAACAAGTGCTTCATAAGATTAAAAACATAGACGAAACATTTATTTTTAACCTATTGTTACAACTCGTTTTCTAAAATTAGCATTAAAATTAGAATTTCAGATAAAATGCATAACTGTTTTAACAAGAGTTAATTTAATTTTGAGGATTTGCAAGCATGTCATAACTTTGACTAATAACACTTAACAGCAATATTTTAACACGAAATCATTGTGCGCCAAGTTGTTCACATGGTTAAAAAAAATTCATACTGTTTTGTTCCCTATTACAATATATCTCCTACACTGCCAGACTATAACTAGGCATTCTAATTGATAAGGCATACATATTATATTGTACCATTAACAAATATTTCTACTTTCTTTTAATTTACAGCTTATTGTGAGCCTTCAGAACAGAATTTGTTTGTTTGAAGAAAAAGAATGTTTCTTCCGATTCGAAGATGTTACATCATAAGTACTATAAATGACGTGTACATAAGCGTTGATGATAACAATGATTTAGTCTCCAAATTATATATAAAAAAAAATTCAACCAAAACAAATTTTTCATTCAAAATTTTGAAAATGGGAAGAGAATTAAATAACTACTAAACAGACAATGAAACAAACAAAATTCTGGAGATTTTTATGCAATGACCTAATTACGTAACTTGAAAATTTCATTCGTGACAGTTTAATAGTGAACTAATTAATTATATTTATTAAGAAACGCTGGATGTAAAATACTAGTGGATTTTTTCCCTTAAATTAAACTTATATGTTTGTGCTATTGTTTTCTGAACAAAAAGTGGGAAAAAATCAGACAGATACATAGAAAAAGGGCTTTGAAATGTATCATGTCCTTTAAGAATTATTTACAACAAGCACCAGAGTAGTAAGCAAATTATACCATTTCAGAATTCTATCAAATGAGTTTGTGATTTGTTCCTGGTCAAATTTGTTGTCTTCGTGTACCCAGTAACTGAAAAGTGAAAAATGTTAAATAAATTAAGTAAAATTCAACCTTCTTAACTATGTATAACCCTTCTAAATCTGTAACATACTACACTTAAACTGCTTCGAATGCTCAGATGTAGCTGCCTTTAAGTTAAAACAAAGAAAATATTTAAAATAAAACTTATGAAAAACACAGAACACCATACAAAACATGAAGAAAATTTTGCATTGTAATTAAGTTCATTTCTTAACTTCTGTAAGGTAACATTCTGTCTGAACTTTCACTAGAACTCGATTCTTCCTCTTGCGAATATGGAGAAGAAGGAGTTCTCAAAACATCCCTCCTCAAGCTCCAAGGGGTGCGGGAACCCATTTCAAAACCAGATGTCCCACTGTGTCCTGGAGTCGAAGAACCCCTCGGAGCAGGGCTACTACTACTACTAACATCTGATCTTTGAAAACAGGAATCAATCTTCAGGGACGAAAGTTTTTGTTGAATTTGTTGTATTTCTTCGGAACCTAATCTTAAATTATAGTCAGTATGATTGTCATTAAGTTCCCGCAAATCGGGAAGCCGTAACAAAAGCTTAGGATACAATATTAAAGTATTTTCTTCTCCATAACGCCAAAGCATGTACTTTTTCATAAGAATGTAGAACTTCTCTTGTTCCTCGGCTACTAAAACTTCATTTTCAAGACCTGGTCTATCTGGTGAAAGCAGAACTATTACCAAAAGCAACATTGTAGTCGCCTCATCAGGATGGAGTTCTTTAATGCTTCGTATGAATTCCATATGCTTAGTGAATAACTCTGGCGAGACCAATTTTTTTATATCTTCCGCGTCTAGTGTAGGAGAATCACGGTACATGGGTTTTCCTATGTGTGGCCATCTAGATAATTTTTCATCATAGACGTACGCGCCTCGAATAAAGCACAATTCCAGGACACCTGTCCTAAGTAATATTTCTTGATCATGTTGTTGAATCTTGCTAAAGGTATCCAGCCTCTGCGAAAAATTCGTAAACTGTTTCACAGCAGTAAAAAACATATCAAGAATTTCTGTTCGTGTTCTGCCAGATGCAGATCCTACTTTGTGCAGATGTTCACTGAAAGGCACTTCGGTGTAACTCGCTTCGTAAGCATTGACGAGAGTTTCAATCGTTCGCATATCCTCGGGAGCTAGGTACTTAGGTAAGTCATTAATATCTGGCTCGTACTCGGTGAAAGAAGTTGTCCGATGGGGTTTCTTACCAGATTCTGTCGCTTGATGTACAGATTCGGAAGCCCCCTGTCGTTGCTTACGTTCCATTCTGTTTTTTACAAGCTGAAGGCGTTCCTCCTCCGTCATAACCCATCCTGTTTCCATACCTAAATCGCAAAAAGAAAAAGAATTGAAAACCATAATAATAAAGCAACATAACACTCTGTTGTACATATAACAAAATGCAATGCTTTCATAGAGGGAGTGGTCTCAGATGTCTTATATTCACTCAATCTCTAGGATCACTCATTGGTTGATGAATAATGTGACTGAATAAGCAAAATTAGAATACTTTACTAGTGCATTTTAAAAATCGCTTTTAGAGTTGTTATTCCCGATTGATTTATGAAGGATATTCGTGAGGAGATGACTAAATATCGAATTGTATTATCTTTAAGCACATAATATATACGAGACATAATAATGCTCTCAAATGAAGAATGGATAGTAATTTTAAATAGAAAACGATAGATAAATATTTTAAAGTTCAAGGAGTTTTGACAGCTGAGCTCTCTAATCATTCAAATATAGAAATAAAAGCTGGCTCATTAAATGATAAAAAATGACTCATCTATTAATATATATATATGTGTGTGTGTACTCTTAAAATATTTTTAAGGTATGCAGGTCTAAGAATTCCCCCATAACCCTCAATGTTAATTAGTGTATTTTTTCCGTCTTTCTCAGTATAAATAAAATTTATTAATCTGATGCATTATTCATACTTGTATATTAATTTACTCAGGCTGCATTTCCTTCACATATAGTTCAGTCGCAAACTGTTTTTGCAAACTATCTTATATCGTTTTGTTGTAAAATGTTTTTATAAAACGTAAAGGAGTTTGGAATGATTAATTTTTACTAATAAGAACATCAAATGTGTAATGATACTTTTTGTTTATAAAATAAGAATTTTTAATGTTTGTACTATTATTTTTTAATTTTGCATATAGTTTTTGTGAAGCACCTTATTTTAATATCAAAGAATAAAATTTAATGAAATCTAAATTGCTGATTTGTTAAGTTGAGTGCTTGTGGTTTTCATTTATCTCATTTTTCATATTTTTTCCCCAACCGTGCAGGTGTTTCAACAGGTTCAGACTAATGTGCTCCTCGTTAATTCGGATTTGACCAATTAAAACGATATCTTTCAAATATAATTCAATAATAAATTGTATTCGAATATATGAAAAAAGGAAAGAAACGGTTCGTGGCCTCTATCCAAAAGAGTAATTATTTAAAGTTTCACTAACTGTGAAAACATATATTTGTATTATGTGAAATACTATTGAATAAAAATTAATTTTCAAAAGCATCCGATGTACGACAAAGTTTAAATAAAGTAGTAATATTTAATGTATCTAAAAGATAGTAAGACATTAATTATTATATATTTTGGCAAAAGGAGAGAAGATAATTCATGTTTTGCATTGTATTTTTTGTTAAGTATATTTCCTTGTTCATTGTTTACACCTGGCAATCGGTAGCAATCGGCAATTGTGGCGTTACAACGCTAAAATAAAATCGGCTAGATTGTAAGGTATTATCGCATTCCTTGGTGCTTCTAGAAAGGTCTCTACAAGTTAAATAAACTCTAATTCAATTTAGATTATGCCAAAGAATGGCGAGTCGCTGAAACAACGAAGCATAGGTGTTCATATTAAGTTCTTCAACGCGCTGGTTACGGATAATTTGAGCTGTTTCATTGTAACGTAAATAAGGGCCAGTTTCATTCAGCACATAATTTGTAAGCTAGCCTTTCCCTAGATCGTCCTAGTATCCTCAGTCACAATAATATAAGTAATCTAACATCCTAATTTAGGGTGACTCAACTGCTTGCTGTCGTTTACTACGCATGACAACTTTTAATTAAGCATAGGTTTGATGGATGAAAGGACATTTTGGGTACTGAAGTAGCTCATTTATATGCGAGGTTAAACAATCATTTAATTACTTTCATTAATTTTGGGTGCAAGAGTTTCCTTAAATAAATGTTTTTCGTTGTAACTCAATCTAGTGACGCGCAGATGGTCCGTTGAAAGCGGAATAATGTATAAAAAAACTTCCCAATTTTCTTTCTTCCAAATCAGCTAGAGAATAAAAAAGGCAATTCTTTGCACACTTTAAAAAAATATTTCTAGAAGATTATTACTCGACTAATTTCTGGAAGATTTTTTTCTCTTTTATGCCAAAGCTTGTTTTCTTAGAAGTCTTTTCAAGAATTTTTGGAAAACCGTTTTCATTACATGAAGTGTGAAAAGTATTCACTAAAGTACCCAAACCTATTTGAGTTATAAATCTTTCTTAGCAATTCAAGAACTCATAAAAAATGACAGTCATTTTAAGACAATTATTTGAAGAGTTTGAGTTCAATAAATTAGAGTTTATAACTGAACAAGTTTAATAAATCGTATTGAGTTACTGAGAGAATATAAATAGTTGTATTAAACTTTTCAAATGTTTTGTAATTTGTACTTTCGTCTAAATATTAATCTCGCTAAATAATACTACAAGAATATATTTGTTTGATTCGTACCAGCTACGTAATTGATTTTCAAAAGACTATGCTTGTTCAGCTTCTTAGACAAGAAACATATTATTTCCATTTATTCAATAATTACAGATTTTGTGTCATTTACAAAATAGTTAGAGACAAACGATATACGTACAATTTTCTGGTAGACACAGATACACTTCTCGATCAGTACATCTCCTGAAAGACAACATATAAAATATTGCCTTCCCAGTTAAAGAAATTTAGAGATATTTATGAAGAGAATATATTTTCATAATATCATGCATAACGAAGCTTGAAAGCTGAACTATAAAGTCGTTTGTTCCCATGGATTACATTAAATTATTAATAAATCTAGTAATTGTCTCATTATTTTAAAACTTTTTTTAAAAAAACTCAAAGTCGATTGCTTCAACGGACTAGAAAGCAATTACTTCATTACATTATAATTTAAAGCATATTTAATTACTTACATAATTGAAGGCAATTATATTACACATTTTCTATTTCGTATAATAGCATGGAACAGTTTGCAGTAAGCGACTGGAAAATTCTCACTTGATTTCAGTTAGAAATTTTAGTTTAATATCTTAAGTATATATATGAGTAAAATCTTTTTTTTTTTTTTCAGTGAATAGTCTGGTGCATAAATTCTTATTTCCATTTGACTAATAAGTTATTTAAAAAAATTCTGCTTGTAATACCAAAGCAAAATACTTTACAAAAGTATTAAAAAACTAATTATTATAAGTTATTTATCTTTTGTAATAAAAATATGCATTAGTTTAATCGATGTACTGTTAAAATGCATAATAAATAGCTCTCATTTATGTTTTGTATTATTAATTCGTGTTGCCATTTAGCTTTTCCTAAGAACACAGACTTACCAATCGACAAACATTTTTTGAACCTGCAGTACTGGCAGCATTTCCGAGACGTAATAGTGATCTCGCATTTCCCTTCGTAAGGACAGTGAAAGTTCTTATAAGCTTCGTTTTGTACCGATCTCCTGAAGAAAGCTTTGCAGCTATCACAAGAGATGCCACCAAAGTGGTAACTCTTGGCGCGATCTCCGCAAGCTCCGCATACTTTCTGGCGCCGACTTGGAGAAGGATAATGCTGCTGAGAGGAGGATGGACTTTCAGAAGGTGGCAGATGGTGGTGAGGTGACTGCTGGCTGCCATTAGGCGGCAGGCTCATGGCTAGAAATAAAAACAAACATAACAATTTACTACAAAGAATAGTTAAATAAAAACAGATTTACTATCGCATAATAACGATTACTACTACGATAACATAGTTAGCGTTTTTAGTAAACTGGCGGACATCTTAGCATAAGTGATTATGTGACGTTGACGCTGAAATAGGAAATGATCACCTTCATTAATCTAGCTAGGGAGCAAAATTTAAATTATTTTCTCATCAAATAAGCCTATTCTTTGAACCTGGTATTGGGTGGCTTAATATAAAATTGGTTAGATATACAAATTAGAAAAATTTGTACCAAGTAAAAATCATGTCGAATGAATTCTACAGTTTGAGATATAACACGACTATGAACAACTGAAAAAAGCGAAAAAAGGATGCAAAAAGCTAATATAAGGTTTAATAATGGCAACAGCTTTCTTGGAGTGTGAAAGTTCAGTAGATTTTAAAGATAAGATGCTTATGATTAAACATATATTTTATTTTATTCTAACATTTTAGCCATGACTCAGTTGAATAGGCCTATATATTTAACCATTAGTGACTTAAAAGACTCCATTGTAGTTTTTAATACATACTAAATTTGAAAATTTCATTCATAAATAAAGTGCCCGATAATTCTGTCTGGCAAATACTACGCCTCTGCCTAGTGGCTATGAAGTAAAGGCAGGATGCTACCACTTCTAAAGAACATTTATTAGACCTGTCATGCGGTTAGTAAATTTTAATGTTTCTCACTTAAGTTATCATTCATCTCGGAAGAGATTGATAATAATCCCTTTTTTATAATTATAGATTATGCCATACACAGCAAAAATGCTGTTCACTCATCCTCAATAAGACTAGAACAACTTTGTACATTAAAAAACCAAATACTCATAAAAAATGTTTTGGAAAATCACTAAAGTTCCCTTTTTCAATTTTTCTGTTCTGTTTATTAATCCCACAGAGAGCGAACAGTTTTATGCGATTTTTATAAACATTCAAACTGGTTTACATCTTAAACACCCTGTTCAACGTTCAAATTGCAACAGTAAAAAGGAAACACCTTAAGGTTCTATTAATTGCAATACAGCTAGGGCATAAAAAATATCAAAAGTTTAAACTTCTAGCTCCAGACAACGGTATGTTGAAAGTTCTTAAATGGTATTAAAACCTGATGGAATGCAGTTCCCCCATGTGAAATAATCGGATTAATTCTTGCGGTCTGATAGTGCGATGCCTCGAATTTGTCGACGTGTCACTTATCACAATAAATGGGAAAAAGAAAAGGTAAAAAATCCTTGAATTCAAAGACGCAGATTTATCACTCCGGCAAATCTCTGTCTTTTCAAGATAAAAGTCTGTTTTAAAGTTAAGCATCCCAGCGGTAAATTAGGACGACAGCAAGCGTTAGTTAAAAATGATCTTGAACCCAAACAGATAATTAGATCGGAAGAATGTGTCATAGTGTCCCTTACGATATGGCAAGTAGACTTGGACATCACATACTAAACTCAGGAATTCCAAAATATCTACCCCGATACTGGGCTTACTAGTCAGGTAACCCGTCTCTGGATCTATGACGATGTATATCCAGTTGAAAACAGAAGCTATAGTAGAAGACTACAAGGTATGTCCCGAAAGTAATGCCCCCATTTTTTAAAAAATATTTATTGAACCAATTCGTACAATTACTTAATATTCTTCGAAATACATCCCTCCCGCTTTAAACACACTTGTTCCAACACGATTCCCATGCTTTATATGCGTCATGGAAGTCCGTCACAGGGATGTCCTTTAGTAACCTCGTCGTAGCCCCCTTGATGTTCTTCAGGGTCCCCAAATGCTGTCCTATGAAGGATTTTTTAATCTTTGTGAACCAAAAAAAGTCAAGCAGGTACAAATGCTACTGAAGCAACGCAACAGTCTCCGACGGCGTTTTCTCAGGTCTGAAATAAAACTTTATCACGTATCACTGCTCAAGAGTTTTTTTTTTTTTTTCATCTTTCTGACCGAGCACACATACAAAAATTCACTAAAACAGGCATTGTGACTCTCCAGGAGCTCGGAGCCGACTGGCACTGATCGCGTTGTGTTCCCAAGACTCCACCAACCCTTCCTTGCAAGCGGCATCGCTGTGCGGCGGATAGTCGCGGCAGAAGAAAATGGGGTGCATTACTTTCGGGACAGACCTTGTATTTTCTTCAATGATTAGTCTTGCTGCTGTAGAGAAAACAGTGATAATAGTTCGATACTAGACTATTAATCAGATGAACAACGACAAGTATTCAATCGAACTCAGCCATCACTCTTAAAGTCTATCATGATGTGCATCCAGGTGACAACAGAAACTAGAGTAGAGGACTATATTCTTCAATGATTAGCCGTGTTCCTGTATAGAAAGCAATGATAATCAGGAATTAATCTAAAGATCACGTGATCAAAACCATCGAAAAGCCTTCGTGAAAGAAAATCACACTTCCTTAGTCCTGGACAAATGATATAATGTAGGGTAAGAAAACGCCTCTACTCTTTCTTTCTAAGCAAACCGAAAGCTTGACATTACTTGATTTGGTCATAAAGCTAGGGATATAATCTATTCTGCGGGTGTCTCAGGGCACTGATTGAAGTACAGGCATTTGAATCATAATAATAATATCTTCGTACTACATGAAGAGAGACATAAACTACTATACAAGATTTAATTTTCGCTTATTCCATACCAATTTAATCAAAAATGTATGAAAATAGATATGATGTTGTAAAACGAATTTTTATAGTAATGCATCTGCTATCAGTTAAAACATTAATCACGTCTCAGACCTGTTCCCCAGCGGCAACAAATTAAACCAAAAATTTTATCAAGAGCTGGGCAAATAATTGTTAGAGGCTCCGCAAGTTGTCGTGAAAATCATAGTAACTGAACTTACCCACTATAAAATTAAATCTCATTTTGGATTTCAATCAGTCATTAGTAGAAACGTAAGCTTAGTGAAAATCGGTTTAAGGATTTAAAATCAATATGAAGATCAATTTTCAGGCAGTTCTAATTTTTTATCGATAATATTGACTGAAAACCAATTTAATTTTTATCATGTGTAAATTATTGTTGCACATTTATTCTTTATCAATATCATCTCCGGCAGAAGTTTGAGGTTAGCATTTGTACTAGCCTTTGTACGGGATCCGTTCAACACTGTTCTGATCTAATATTTCAAAACTGTTCAACACTGCTGTCTCAATCATAATTCGAAGTAAATCATTACAATCGGTACAGAGTATCTGCACTCATCTGTAGCGAGCTATAAATGCAATTACTCTCTGCCTCAAATACAGTTTCGGCTATCTTAACTGCTGTGTCATGTGTGAAAGAATTAGTGCAATGCAAACACCAGGTTTTCCTAGCAATAGTTACTGATATGTAGTATTCTGGTGCAGTATAAACACATATTCTTCATTTCATGATAATAAAACGAAGTATTAATATACATATTTGTATTCTAGCCACTAGAATCAAGTAGTAGTCTCTGAATGAGATATTACCGGTGGACAGGCTGAAATTCTCCGTTCTTATTAGAGATGTCTAGAGCTGCTCTTTTATGTGATCGTAACAAAGCCGTCCGCTCTCTGAAATTCAGTTCTTTTTCATGACTTAATGTTCACTAACAATAACCTTGACGAAAATGCTCGAGAAAGAGGAATGAATCAAGAGTTTCGGGAACATGAAGCGAAAAGAATCGAACAAACAGTGGGATCGGAAGAATAAACTCAATCAAGCTTTAATTCCAAGAACTGATTTCTTTCGGCTGCAGTTTTTAATTGCCTAAAAATTTCCTTTAAATATAGAACTAACAACAGAAATCTGAAATAAGAGAAATTTCATAAAATTTGGAAATGATAAAAATTAAACTCACTTTTAATATAGGAGAAAAAAGAATTTTTACTTCCCTAAACTAGGAAAACTTTTCTGGCTCTCTTAAAACAAAAGCTTTGCTGATTTTTGGAGAATCAGGTGTTCGCTCGCTCAATAAAGTGAATTAGTTCGTGAACAAAAAGCAGATCTCTAATCCGGGCGCGCTTACCAATGAGAACAATCCTTGAACATCAAAAGAACAACTCTTTTCTAGAATCAACTGTTTACTCGCTCAGTAAAGTGAGCCCGTTATTTAAAGCAATTCCGGAGCGGATCGTAGGACGCTAGTCCCGATACTGTACTTTCGCTACAAAACTGATTCTATAGTCTGAAAATAATACTACATTTAACCATCTGTAGAGACATTAGGTACTTTTTGACAGCAGGAGACATGAAAATTAGCAATGCCCTAGCCGGAACTCGATCACGGACCTCTCGAATACGCGTCGAGCGTGCTGACCACTGCAACACGAAGGCATGCTATGAAGGAAAATACCTTATAATCTTAGCGTGATATTCGTAAAAGGAAGACTACTTCAAGCAAGAAAGGGATGAGTCATTCTTTTGATCCATTGTTTTAGCTGGTAATTTTTACAGCTGATTGTATGGAGTGCATTTGTTCTCATTAAGTGTTAATTTTGTCAGTGTGCTACTTTGTTAATTTTTAATCATTGTTGAGTGTCAGACTATAAATCTAATTTCGTTGTAACAACGGCTGATTTCCATCCTCGCAGAAACATTTTCGTGAATTTGTGATTACAAGAGAAAATTTACTTCACGTATATAAATGGTTATTAACAGGTAAATTATAAATCTCGATTTGATTTATAGTATTATGAGATACAAGGAAATGCAATTCATGTTTCTGTGCACAGATTATAATGAAAGCTTTGAATGAAAAATATAAGCAAAATGCATTCAGACATGCTGGGAATAGTTCAATTGAATGCCTATTTCATGAATTAGAACGAGTAACAAATTTAGCGACCTGTTGACCTTTCTTTATTTATTTGATCATGCTGAAAAAGATGTGGATATACTAATAAACGAACAGTAGATTTTTAATTTAGTACATTAAAAGGACACTGTGCACATTCTTTTAATTCATTTGTGATTTGCGTGTAAAATTTATTAAATTTAAATGATTTATTCATTTTATCAAAAAAAAATGTATTTTTGCAAATGTAAAATTAAGCTCTTAATTCTTGTTTCCCTTTTAAAAATTTATATTAACTATTATTAAACAAAAGTAAAAATTTTGTCGGATATAAGTTTTCTACTTCAAATGACTGTAAACAAAAAATGTCATCATTTTTTGTACATTAGTTTTTAACTAAAAAACGGCATAATTTGTGTCTTTTAAAATGTTTTCTCAAATGAATTTGTTTGTTATTTCATTATCTGCATGAATTAATATTTTTTATGTTTAGGCATATTTCTATTTTCCTTCCTTATTTTTTTTTTATTTTAATGATAAAGAAATACATCATTAAAGAAAAAAGATTATCATTGTATGTTGTTTTAATGAACAATGGTTTAATATGCATAAAAAGTTATTTAAGATTTCTTTGTGCAGTATGCCAACAAAACTTTTGATTTTAGATAATGTACTGATTGAATAAAACCATTACAACAATCTTCAGTATCTTCAGCAGCATAAATTAAAGATCACTGTGTTATTTATAGATGATAAAAGAAAAGAAGAAACATTAGCATTACACTTGCTATGTAGAGTCATATTAAAATTATTGCGGTTTTTAAACAACATCAAAAAATTATAAAACATATATTCAAATGTGTCAAGGATCTGCATTTAATTCTTTTTTTTCTTTTATGTATTACATTAATAATAATGGCTCCCTTGGTAACAACATATATGGAAACTTCCAACTGTAGTTTCTTTAATGTTGTCCTTAAAATTCCAAGTACGCTCTCAGATATTTATTTAATTAATTATTCAAAACCTTTAACAAGGAAATCATTTATTTCAAGTAGTTGTAACTTAAGAAAATATTTAAGCACTAAATGTTATTTTATTAATTACAAATTGCAGTTTTGTTAGTTTCTTATTGTTTTTCTTGTTTCAAACATTGTATTATTTGTGTTTTTAAAGCATTACTCTGACGCATATTTTCTTGTTAGGACATTATCTAATAAATACAGATGTTTCAATTTAGATTTTTTTATTAAACTTATGTACGTTCCTATTTATATTACTGAAATTTATATATGTTCATAATAATAACAAAATTCACCACGAATGAAAAAGGTTTTCCATCATATGTTATTCTAATTTATGTGAAATAGATTTAATTATATATATTTATTCATAAAGGCTTTCATTTGCGTATATTTGTGATATTAAAAATGACGATTACAGCGTTTTTCTATATAAAATGATTGTTATGTTTTTCAGACGAAGAACATATATTTATAGAAAAATTATTAATTTATCAGAAAGACGTAATTGTTAAGTAATTTAGTTAAAACCTGAGCAGCAGATTTATCAATAAATTAAGCACTTGAGCATAAGTAAAATACTGATTATAATCGTTCTTATTTTTAGAGACCTTCCCTATTTTTTGATTAATAGGAAGTTTTCTAATCTAAGCTTAAGACACTGTAATTCGTTGGTTGTTCGCTCATCAGTATTTTCAGATATATTTATGCGAAAAGTTAGTAAAAATGTCTCTTGAAAGAGAGATGAAAAAGATTTTTAAAACTTGTTTTCTGAGAGTTTGTGTTAATTAAATAGACAATATATGAAAGTTATTTTTAAAACGGCAAATTAATATTGAATTCCGTAAATGAATTTCCCGTTTACAATATCGGACGGGAAGAAACACCGTGTTTTCTTTGTCACGGTCATTTTCTCACACAGAACACGGTTTTAGCCTGTAACAGACCCATTCCACCCATCTCACAACTCTGCATCTTATAGAATCTGGCAAATCATTCATTATATCTCGCAGAGAAATTTGAGTTTAGAAAAAACACAAATGCTTTTCGTAAATCAGTCCTTTTGCAAATATAAAACATTGTCGCATAATCCTGCGTTTAGATTTAAGTAGTAACATTTCCCAAATAAATAGTTATACTTCTCGTTACGTATACGTGTTATTGCTTTAATATTTATTCCACAAATTTTATTTTGACGTCCTTAATCATTCATTTTTGTGATATTATAAGAGCATAAACGGTGGTTTCTTAATTTTTTAATAATAGTGTGCTTCGACATGCTCGTACTCCCCATTTCGCTACAATAAATTATTTTTGTAGAAGATTAGGGATCGTTATTTTCTTTTGAACTGTGCCTTTTACGTAAAAACGTGCATTACTTTAAAGGAGCCTTCTTTTAAAATAAGACTGTTACAGTAGTTTATTGCGCTTCACTTTAAATCTTGTATTATTAGTTTATGAATTTTTAAGACATTGTGCTATGCAATAATTTTCAAAATGGAATTTCATTGCTTTTTTACTATGCCGAATATTAAAGCACTTCATTACATTTTGTGTACAGTCTTGAACTATTTATGAACGTCAACTTGAACTATTTATTATGTTTTGACCTTTTTTCGACGTGTTGACCGGATTTCCATCCCCATTAAGAAAGCAATGCATATCTTGTCTTAAACTGAATTTGACGTCATCTAATATGCGTTACTGAAGAACTTCCATAACAGATTTCGTTGAAGACATGCTTTTAATGAATGAAGTCACTTCGAAGACTATTGTGAATGTCTGAAATGTTTTTGAAGCACACGAGTATAGCTTTATGAAGTACAAAGAGGATTTTTTAGGAAAATTCTTAATGAAGCATTTATGTATAACTACTGCAACATGAATTATAATTTGTAAAAAAAAATGTACAGTTTATGTAAGAGTAGTAGCATGAAAAAGAAGAAAGTAGCCTAACTACATGGTATACCACTTTTGACCTACAGAATTCTAAATCGTATTAATATACTGAATATACTGAAATATACTGAAATTCTAAATCATTTCTCTTCTTTTTCTATGATTTGCTATTTAAACAAATTCTGGTATTTTCCTTTCAGTGTAAGTGAATAACCAGAGTCAGAAAAAAATGAGAACGTGGTAATATAATTATTCAAAAATAATATTATATGCTTAGCGATCGCATCGCCACTTAAAAGCATAAATACAAGATTTCTCTGTAAATAGTTTCTGCTGTTATTCCATTTTAGCATTCATTTGAATAGTAAATTCACCTTGAAAGTTATAGAAACATGCTATTTTAATAACTAAATTTAGAAAACTGGCATTTGAGAAGTCGAAGAGCGACATACGTGATCTTGATTAGCACGTACAAAATTACACGTATTTTTTGCTTAAAGCTTTACTGAACTGTAATATGTAGCATTTTTCAAATGAGATGATGAGAAAAACCCACATGGTAATTAAAGGAATAAATAAACTATCAGATACAATGCAGAAGACAACTTAAAATGGATAAATTACAGCATGCTATTTATTTACACGGAATAAACAACCGTAACTAATTCCTGATGCTAAAAAGAGATAACTGATTTTCTGTTGTTGGAAACGTGGCTTCCAAATTGATTGAAGGTACATTTCAACCACTGCAACGATCAATCACTGCTTTCTGAGCGGCATTGACCTCATCAGAAATTAAGCCACGCGTTGTCCTCTTGAACCTTACATTATGATTACGAGTAAACACCATAAAGAGGAAAAGAAATGGAGGTAACATTTGTTGTCCAGAAATCTAAATTTTTTTGTGGCACCACAAACATAAACTGGCTGCCAATAGATGACGAAATCGGACAAACGACCATGCAGCCATTTTATTTGCATCAAAGCATCATTAGGATGTCTGGGAAAGGCTATAAAGCACGAATTTCAAATTCAGTGGGTGTCTTGTGGATTTGAATTTGATTGTAGGGGTGTTATAGGATTGCTTGCCAAATGTACACGATTTCTCCTTTTTTTTTCCTGTTATAAGTTCTTTGATCTCTGAATGAAAAGAACATGTTTTTTTACACAGCTTTTGGTAAGTAACCAAGATAATGAAATTATAGCAAAATGTGTACGGTTGGTGAAAATCGAGTATTTTTTTTTTTTTTTTTTTTTTTCACGCAAGGAAATATCCAAGGCAATATTCAGGTTCTTTTTCTAGCTATTCGACTATTTATGTTAAAGTAACTAAACAGAAGTTGCAAAACGATATGCTGAAATTTTCACTGCGCTTGAATCATTTTCTAAGCTGAATTTAATTTGTAATAGTATATTTTTCTAACTGCTCCACGTGATGCAATAAATTAATTTTACTGCACTAATTAGCTTAAAATACCTTCTATAAATAAATTCTTATGCGCGTTAAATTTCACTCTTTCGTTATGACCACATTTCAGGTAAGCATGGATGTACTTATATTGATATGCTATTTTCTACACTCATGATAGTTTTTTTAAATTTTATTTTATTTTTTCCATTTTTGGAATATTTATGCATTGTCACCCTTTTAATAATACTTATGCATCGTATTGTTGAAATTGTTGATCTTGGTGTGTCCATCTGTTTAACCTTGGTGAAAAATATCTATTTTGCATTGCCTAAATCGTTTCAAAAATTCATTGATCAAGAATATTCATATCTTTAATTCATATCTTTCATAGATCAGGTAAAGAAGACTGTGACACATTATTTCTTTTACCTAAAACTAATAGTAATACAAAACTGCTACAACATATATTTGAAATACATTTGATCGCCTGAAGGCATTTTAAGAGTTTAATTACCCTATTTAATTAACAGCCAAAGGGCCCTTATAGCATACTATGAATCAACTTTCTAAATGCTTGTAGATGATAATGGCGATTAGTCTTAAAATAAGTTGTGAGAGTAATTATACAACTGTAGAGAAACTGCATTTGAAAGAATTATTAGATAACAATATACGTTCCAAACATACTGCGTTGAAAACTACTGTGGGATAACAATCCCCGGTAACTCTGATATTTAAGCTCGAATATTTTAAAGTTATTTTTAACAATAAAATCCAATTTTGAAGAAGTGTTCTTGTAAATTATATGCGTGAAATGAAAACTTACAGATGCCAAAGATTTGCATTTTTTAAATTTAAACTTGTACTCTAAGGCCTTGATTTGGTTCCATTAAACACTAGGCAAAAATTATATTTATTCTTGCTTTCCAGACATATTTCAAATTTTCAAATTAATTACGTTTTAAAATATTTTACTTCGTGATTTTTGAAGAAAAAATTGCATTTAAATAGTATATTATAACATACTTCTAAAGGACAATTAGCACATTAATTTTTAATAAAAAATAATAGAGAGATAATGTGAGAAAACTAGCTACGAACTAACTGTTATAAATGAACATAAGTGTTTTTTATAAATAACTGCACAATTATCATCTTAGTGGGCATTTTATTACAATGAACTACTTTTAAATTCGAAATAAAATAACACAGCTGAATTAAAAATCTCATTTCAATAAACAGTAAAAATATCTCTTTCATATGCCATAAATTAAAGTACTTCTATACAAATTTAAGTTAACCTATTGCTGTTAAATGCGAATGAAGGCAATATTTCTATCATGTGTTAGAATCACAAAAAAAAAAAAAAAAAAAAAAAAAATCTTAGTAATGAGCAAGTAATAAAATGGATACTGCTAAAATTTCCATGTTATGTGTATAAATTTATTGTATTATTATTTTTTAACCATTGCGAACCTATAATCTTACAGCAAAAATTTCTGTACGTGTGACGAAGTGATACACAATCAGATCTTGTTTCTGAGATAAATTTCCATTTCCTTCAAAATAATAATTATTAATCTCGCCATCACAAATCAGGAAAGCTGTGTAAGGCGTCTGTCGAATTTTCATGCATGAAGTAGAAAATATTGCGATAACTGGAAAGATATTATTATAACATAAATATTTCAAGCACTCTTCTTCACATTTCATATAAAACCAGTCAATTCTCGTAAATCCTCCAACTTCAAAATGCTCGAAGACGTTTGCCTTCGAGCATATATGCATATAAACTATGCATATATACGTTTGGGCTTACTTTGTCACAATTATATGTCACAGTTACATCGCGACATTTTTTAGACTTATGGAAAATTTTGAAACGAATCTGAAATATTATGCATTAGTATAGCACCAAAACTTACGAAGAACGTGATTTGTAAATGAACGTCTTTATTAGAAATATTTTTTAAAAAATACACCTTTTTCGAAATTCATTTTTGTTGTTTAAAAATTTCAATAGCGATGTCAGTATATTTTAGACTTCGGTCTCTTCTCTTCATGCATACATGTGTCAATGAATTGCAGTATTTATCGTTCGTCGAATTGTAAGGCTACGCTCAGAATTGGAATCATGCTCTGATAAGGTTATAATACGCTCTGACAACCATTCCAGTAATTTTCATAGCTGCTCAGATGTTATTTCTACTTAGATACTTCAGCGCAGTACCGTTAAGTTATCCTTCCTTCATAAGCCGCCTCTTCATCTACATGTTTTCATTATCTAGTGTACTTTGATGCACTGAGCTACACTGACATGATCTAACTCAATAAACTCAAGTTGTCTAATTTACATCACATATAACTAATAACTTCAACTAAATGAATTCTAAAACTGTGAAATCAACAATTATTGAATAAGATCTTTCTCCCGCCTTCTTCGCATGTCTTCGTGGTGTGGTGGTCTGCGTATTCCAGAGGTCCGCGGTTCGATTCCCGGCGAAGGCGTTGCTAATTGTTCATCTCTCCTGCTTTTCCAATAAACCTAATGTCTCTACAATTGTAATAAAATTATTTTATGATATGTTTCCGTTTTATGATATGCATGCCGTTAAATCGTGCTATGATTGATCTATAATTTCGCTAACGTTTCTGAAGCAGTATTTCTAAGAAAAATTCTAGAGATTGTTGGACATTTGCTTTCTAATTCAATTTTTGCTTCATGTTGGAAAGATGATGTAATTAATTTGCATCTCCCTTTTACAATCCGCAAAAGATAATGTTATCATTTTCCTTAGCAGGTAAATAATCCTCGTCTGCAGTAACAAAGCTATGTTTATCCTTTTTTTTATTCAAGTATTTTCCCTTTTTCATGCATTACTGCTGCATCAATACGTGTCTTTATCATCGACATTAGTGAATAGAATTTCAATCAGATTCAATTTCTGCCTCTTTTCAGTACATTTCCTTTTACTGCATTTCTAAATATAAAAAAGGGGGGAAGGAGGGAGAAAGAAGAAAACAAAAAGTCTGAAAGGATTTTAGATTTTAACGGTCTCCCAAAAGAGCTCTTTTAATTTTTAATATGGTGTATCAGTAGAAATTATCAGTAGATATGGGCCAAGTAGAATAGCAAAACATTTTATAGGACACTAAATAAATATATATTTAGACTAACATGAGAACATTACATGTCTTTTGTATATCTGTAAAGAAAAAAAAATTAAAATAATACGTCATATAATTCTATAAAAATATTTAATGTTTTTAATTAGGTACATCATGAATTAAATGCATTGCTATTTAACTCAGCCATAGAAAAAAAAAACAATATTATTAAAAACTACATCTATTTCTTTTAAAAAGCTTGTTTTGTTTATTAGCAATAAATAAATTAAATTTTCAGTTTTACCTGAATGGCAACATACTCGAATGAACAGTGAGCCCTTTTAATAGCCCTATTGGGCTATTAAAAAAAGCGACTCATACTTCATAATAATATGAATGAGCGAAATTTTGACAAATTCAAAACGAAACAAAAAAATTTGGTAATAGCTTTTTATCATTATATCTTAGATAAAATTTGAAATCTCGTAGATATAACAAAGTAGTACAGCAAAAGTAAATATTACTAGTCCTAAAGATTATTTTCATTTCAATATTGGATATTCGCTATTTTGATAAAATCTTTTCATAATGCTGTGAATCAACGGGTAACTACCCATAATAATTAATATAATAAAAAATGGTTCGAAACATCTATAAAGATTAGTTTTATTAAATAAGCTTAAAAGGTTATACTTGATATGGTAATGTTATTTTGTCCCATAATCCTAACAGACGTCAAGCTAGTTGTCACTATGTATCTGAGATAAATGAAAAGTATTAAGGTTATAACAGCCTTTTCATTTAAACAAAACTTGGAACATAAGGGCATTCTCTGGTGTTACAATAATCACAGCTCGGGGCGATGCGAATAAATAAACAATCAAATTTAAACATTGAACATTGAAATCAAACGTTGAACAGCAGTCAAAGACTCTACAGTTAATTACTCAACTAGAAACTGGCTGAATAATTCTATCGGCGAGCCAGAATTAAAATATCAGCAGCGAGAGAACCGAAAAGCCGAATAATTGCAACTGTTAGAGCTGGCAAAAAGTAACCACGTAGAGTGACGCGATATCAGAAACACTGTCTCAAACATCAGTTTGAATACTCACAACTAATTTGTATTCTGATGAGGAATACGAAAAGGAGAAGTTATAGTAAAGACTGAAAGTATAATATCTGGCTAATTAACATAAGATACCCTGCACAGTTGACACATTTGGCTATTTTATAACGCCTTCATAAAGAGATAAACATAAATGACCATTCATACCGGTTTTTTATTTACGTTCATTAAAAAATTATGATATTTAATAAACATAAAAGATTCCGTAACCATGACATTTTATTAAATTTCCCACAACATTTCTTTATTTTCGTACTGCAAAATATTCTAAGATCCTCTCAGACCGAAAATAAAATACTAAATCAGAAAACTATGATTATTCTAAGAACTTTTAACATTCATATCGAAAGCTGTACGCGTGCAGCATCTAAAGATTTCTAATGAATTCAAAGTCGTAAATAGTATAGGGATTATGAGGCTCATGCATAATGAAACTTATCTGTAGCAAAGGTTAAACCTTTCGCACATGTCTATTCATACCATGATGCTATCGAGTGAAGTAATTTATGTTTCGAAGAAATGTGTGACACTCTTCCGATATGCGGGAAGATAGCATCGCCTGTCTCTTGTGATTAAAGATTCAGATTTGCAGCACAATAAAACAGTTAGTTATTTTATTTTATGAAGGAATATCTTATCAGTCACATCGCCCATGTAACTAAAGACTAGAAACATAAAATTAAAAATATTCTTTACTCCATATGAATATTTATCTCTCAATCACTAGAGCAAGAAATGTGTGATGCTTTACAAATAGGCACCGAAATTATTGTTTTATTATTTTCAACTGTTGAGATACTAATAGTTTTAAAATGAAATTTTTATAATAAACGTTATTTGTGAAGTAAGTGTTAAGGAAAATCTATTTACTTTTAGAGTCTACGTAGTGAGAGTGGAAAACAAAAACGAGTTTACCGCGAGTATTTATCGCAGAATATGAAAATCAAAATCTGCCTGTTTTTTTAACCCCCCGCCCCGGTCTGAAAATTCTACTTTCCTCTCATTCTATCCAAACAGATATCCGAATAATAACTTTAATCCGCTGGAAGTAAAACGTCACGAACATTTTGAAATATTAATCCTTTGAATAAAATTTTTAAATAGACTAGTGAATAAAAAATATGTATTCCTAAAATTTTTATTTCCTGCATAGCAGGGGTGTTGGCCATAGAGTGGCTCTCGCAGACAAGTAGTGCGCATCTTATGCAATAAAATATATGTATGAAATAAAGTAAACTAAAACTATTTAATGTCCAAAAGAAAGTATTAATTTATTTCATTCCCCCCCCTTTTTTTTTTTTCAAATTTATTAGTAAACGTAAACTGTTCAATGCTCAAATGTACTTATTTTATTTCTTGTTAGTTAAGAAACTTAAAAGTTATTCAAATGTATAAAATATTTAAAACATTTTTTAAAATGTACTAATTCTGTCAAATAGTTTTGTAAAGAAAATCTTTTAAAGTTAGATTTGCTTGAAGATACTTTACCGAATGGATAGATGGATGCTTATGCATACTTTATAGGAAGGATCTGTCGAATTTCTGAATCATTAGTAGCGGTAGAAACTAAATTGAGGTAATCTGTGAGAAACTATATGTAAATGCGTTAGAAACATTTAATATCATGCAGAATTTGACATAATTTTAAAAGAATTTATAAACTGGTTCAGGATCCGAATTGATGAGAAATTTGTGGCAACTAGAATTTTTGGGAATTTTTAATAAATTTGACAGTCACAGCTTAGAATACGATGTCGCTGTTAGAAGAGCTTAGAATACGATGTCGCGAAGCTTTGAGAATCCATAAAATTTGAGGGCAATAGATAAAAATGGCTTGCCTGTTGTTTAACGAGCATGCAGAAGAATTAGGAGATAATTCTGAGGTAGCAGAAAAACGATTTGAATAGCTCTGGCACAGATTTAAGAAGAATCCAAAGTTTCATGAGTATTACAAAGCTATGACAGATTAATATTTTACAAGAAGATACAGCGGAAGAGTCTGAGTATTTCAAAACTGAAAAAGAATACTTTCGTCTCATCAAGCTGCATAAGAGAAAGCAAAGTCACTACAAAACTTCGCCTTATTTTCGATGCATGATCACATACTGAACGTAAACTGCCATTGAATGATTATTTATAATCAGATGTTTCTTTTCATTTGAAACCCATTTCACTACTTTTAAAATGATGTAAATACATGCATCTTTTTGAAAAATCTAGTTGAGGCTCTCGAACTTTCCTGAATTTCAAAATGCGGCTCTTAATGACATTACATTTGGTCACCCCTTCTGTATAGATTAAGGAAGACAAAGAAGCTTCCAGAGGAATGGTGTAATGGCTAATCAAAACGGTAGAGGAAATTAGCATTAGATCAACGATTTTGAAGACCAGTAACCTTTATTTATTTAAATCAATAATTTATATTGATCTTCTTCTTCGAGGTTAATGCACATGTGATGATGACAATAATCATTGCATTACAATGAATTCAAAAACAGTGAAATTTTAATAGTTCTCCAAGCACACGGCTTTTATGTATACGTCTTAAGAATCAATGGTCAGACATAACTACTGATAAACCTAGTCAGTAAAAAAATGTAAATGGTACTCATTATTTAAAATAACATAAATATGTAAATGTATATGCGCATATATATATTGTATGGGAAACCGAAAAATAAAGCACCTGGTGTATGTGTGTGTGTGTGTAATGAAGCAGACTTAGATGTAAAAATGTAGGAAATAGTGATGGCGTAGATGTAGAATACTGCATTTGGTAGAAGTGATGATCCTTTATGAACAGCAAACTTGGCGGTCGAAGATGATTAAATATTCATTTTTATTTCAGTTGACATTTGCCGCCACAAATACTTGGCATATTAATCATGTTTGTTCCAGAACAGTTTATATTGATGTCATTGTACATTTTTTATATTGTTGTGATAGGAAGAAAGCAGCCCATCAACGTCTTAAAAGTAAGAAAACTAGAAGCAGAAACAAAGAACGCAGTTATCAAATTTTGCAGCTTATTAAGAAAGTTTTCGGTCCTCGGACTTTTAAGTTGGTCCGAGTAAGTTAAGTCATCATCGTTATGTAAAAGTCATACGACAGGATTAATCTAGAAACGACGCAGTCCAGAAAAAGTTATTGCTATTTTTAGAACAGAGAGGGAAAATACCCAAATTAAAATGAATGAGGAATAAAGGGGCTATTGCTAATTTAAATTATAATTTTGATTTACCTGTTTTTTACCTTACACACACACCTATATATATATATATATATATATGTATATATATATATAGAGAGAGAGAGAGAGAGAGAGATAAATAGATAGATAGACAGACATATAGATAGACAGACAGATAGCTAGATAGATAGACGGATAGATAAATATATATGCTATGCATACTACATTTGACGTATGTAACATATGATGTACAGTCCTACATATTTACAGGGTATGTAATATGTTTATAGAGATGTATAAACACATAATAATGCATATTACTGTTCATATTAATGTTCAATAGTTTAATACATAATTGTGCTTCTATTCTTTATTGCCAAAACTAGAACAAAAAAAAAAAAACTGTTGTAAAATAATTATCTGAAATTAATCCCCAAATACATAAACCATACGGTACTATATGATTAATAATTACATGATAATTTAGAAAAAAGTGCGAAAAATTCGAAACAAATTGCTTCCCTCGCTCCTTATTTATAATGCAAAATTACAAATTAATAAAGAACCTCGTTTGAGTCTATATTAACCAACTGCTTTCTTTTTAATAACAGTTAATATTGACATAAAGAAATAACTTGCTGTGTTTAAAAGAGAGCAACAGGTGCTTTATTTTTCGGTTTCCCATACAATAAATTTAGAAGATTAACTTTTTCCTCATCTTTACTGTAAAACATTCTGGTACTTCAGGCGGAGTAGGTCTAGTATTTTAGCAGTTTAGAGCTTTATTTCCTTTCATACATTTATTTCTCTCTCTCTAAAAATTATTTATTCAGAATTAATCTTCTGTGTGGCTCAAAATACTTTTGATTTCTTTTTTTAATTTGAACTGATGTGAATTGTTGATCTGATTTCTCTCCTTCGTCCTTTCTCTACCAGCTGAAATTCATTATAGTTAAAACGGAAATCGGTTAGAATACTTCGGATGTTAAGTAATAATTTTCAAAATACGACGATGTCAGCTAAAAATAGTTCCAGCTGCTGATATGGAAGAAGTTTGAATTCTCTAATATTCATTTCTTTGCAATTACGCATTTAACATTTAAGCAGTTTTATTGCTGTAATCCACAAATTGGAGTAATGAAGTCCTTGTTTAGTTTGGGCGTTAGCCCGGAAAGGCTAGTCCCAGAACGGCTAGTCTCAAAATGGCATTTTGCATCGAATCTCTTTAAATGTTCGAATCACTTTTCAAATTGTTGCCAACAAATACTATAGCCCTGTATTATATTTAAAGAAACTAAATAATGAAGAATCTCCATAAATGTATGTATGTTTCTGGCATTGTGAGACAACAAAGTTGCCTTCAAATTTTAGCGTCAGCAAATTTTGAATAACGTAGTCCTCCACCGAACATGCTCACCTGGAAGCCCTAATTTGGAATTTGTTTTATTGTCTACTTCATATTTTGTAAAACTTTAACGAATTTTTAATTAAGAAACTCGGCAGTTTCAAAGCGAGGAGGGGCAACGCTGTAGGGAATAAAACTTTTTTATCTCCAGCGCACGAGACTGTCTATCGGAAATTCTAAAGATATGCTGTATGCTAGTTTTAAATATTTTTAGCACAATGGGGCGTTAGTCTAAATGGTCTCGAAACGTGTGTGTGTCTGTAAATGAAAAAACGCCCGTTTGAGGGTAATATAAATTTTGAAAGCTTTCAGATTTAATTTTATTTTGCTTTTAAAATTACAAAGTGATAACTCGTCATAGCGACACACGGCTCAACAAAAGAAGAGTTATTAAATAAAACAGTTATTAAGTAAAGATCTTAGCAAAGTAATTTAAATTAGAAGGTATAGCATAACCAATGAAATTCAGGTAAAATACTTCCGTTTCATAAAAAATACTAGAAAATTTTTTGCGCCTTATATAAGACAAAAATTTAGTAAAAATACTTCTGGTACTATATTTTGTTTAATGTGCTAATTATAAATTGTCAATAGAAATTTCGAGACCATCACTACAATTTCGGTTATTGAAAATTTATTTCTGAAAGAGAAAGCTTCTGATTCCAGAAAAATCTTGAAATTAATTGATTGATGACTATTATAACTCATTATGTCATATTAGTCAATTGTTATTCTTTTTGACGAATAATATTGATTATTTATTGGGCATTATTATTCGCCTCTTTATTATTATTCTTTTTGCCGTACGAAAATAGAAAGAAAAATACTTATTTTACATGTTTGTTTAATAATTGTATTATTCTGTTAAGTTCTTGTTTGTTCATGTAATTCAATTAAGTTCTGAGAAGAGTTTTAAATTTAAATTAATTGCAACAGTTAAAGGAAATGACTTTCACTAGCATGCATATTCAGTTCAACTGAAAATTTTACAAATAAGGTTGAACTTTATTTGTTCAAAACATGTAACATTAATCTATGTATAACTGTTTGAATTTAACATACTCCATATTACTGAAAATTTTAAATGTAGCATTTCCACCTAAATAAGGATATTACGAATTTAACTGAGAGGCAAATTTTAGAGCTTCAGTGGAATATATGCATTTCCATCTGATCCTATTACCTTAAAACTTATCTTGGAATTTTTCACATTGCAAATTTGAAATATCTTTCTAGTATTCTTAAGAAAATTAATTGTTAAATGTCGAGATTTTCTGTTTAGCAACTTATCACAGGAAATTAATATTACAAGACATGAAACCCTCATGGCTCGCTTTCAATAAATATTATTACATTTAGTTGATACATTATGTAAATTTAAAACATTCCTTGAAATTTTTATGATAAATAAGAAAAGTGACAGTAAACGCAAAACGACCACGAAACAAAAAGATTTTTTTATATATTTACTTTGAAAGGACCCAGAATCTCAAATTAAATGCATAAAAGAATCACAAGAAATGAAGAAATAGGTAGAATAAAAAGCAATCAATTACTTTTGAGTTTTCAATTCTAATTAACTATTTGCAAGTGTCTATGAAATCGTACCACTTCTAGAACTAATTTGGTATTCACATAGGGAATAAAACCTACTTTAATTCTTAGGAAAAATGCTCTTCTTTATGCAGACCGTCCATCGGAACAAAACAAATCTAAAATTGCACAGTGAACAAAAATAATACAAATTACCCATCAATAGTTGTAACAAAATTTTATTTTGTTGATTTTTTTTTAAATTTATATTATCGTACTGGAGCTCATACGATTCAAATAAATTGTTTAACTTTCAAAAAGTTATTAAATCTTAGGGATTAATTTTTAAATCTTTAAGATTAAATATTAAATCTTTAAAATTACTTGTTAAATCTTTAAGATTAAATATTAAATCTTTAAGATTATGATAAATGGAGAATGGTGAGTACACCTGGTTAAAAAAAACTTACACATTGTAGAGTATATCAAAAATGCAACAAATTAAGTCTAGAATAAAAAATACGGAACAATCTCATTCGCTGTCCAACTTCCCAATATACAGCCATACTTGAAAGTACTGATGATTCTGAGAACATTAAACATAATAACTCTTAATTATAATTTTATTTTCAAAAACGATCATTTTCTCTAATTACACTGAAAACGTTCAAAAACTACCTTTAAAACATCTAATTTATGCATCAAACTAAAAATGTTTCATACGTTAAGCAAATTTAACAGCAGATTAAGAAATTATATTTCAGGCTTCTCTTAAAATAGCAAGCAAAACTATTTTTATCAGCTGAAGTCTTAACTGTCATTTATGAATCATTAATTTTATTATACGATCACGTGGCGTAGATAAGCTTATGATTCAGCTCGACACATGACACTTGACTCATAAATGGCTTGTCATATTCCCATATAATTTACACTGCGCTACTAAGATTATCATTTATCATCTGAGCATCCGACACGCTTAACAAAATCAATTTTCAAGGCAGGTTGAAACAGTAAATTCTCTATTTTCAATGTTACTCCAATAGGTCACGTTTATTTCTTAGTCCTTTTACTTTAAATTTCAGTTAAAGTTTTCCTAAGATCACAAAAATATAAGTAAATCATTAACTTTGGAAACACGACTAAAATCTATTGTATATTTTGCTGTAACTAAGATACAAGTATTTCAAATTATAAAATCAGCTGAGAAGATTTTTTATCGGTCATCACGGGCTAAAATTATTAATATTCAAATGTTCTAATATGTATGATATTAAAAAATGAAAAGGAAGAAAAGAAGAAAAAACGATACGTCTGATGCTCAAGTCATTTTAAGAAAAACAAGAACCCGCTTTAATAATAATATCTTTCTTATAACTGAGATATTTAAAATATGTCAGTGAGTACGTATTTAGGTGAAAGGATATACAAGTTTTGTGTACAAAAGCCGCTTTCTTCGCAAACTTTATAAGGTATTTCTCCCGCCTTCTTAGCATGCCTTCGTAGTGTAGTGGTCAGCGAGCTTGGCGCGTATTCGAGAGGCCCGTGGTTCGATTCTCGGCGAAGGCGTTGCTCATTTTTCATCATTCCGGCTATTAAAAATAACCTAATGTCTCTACAATAGCGCCCGAACTAAAAGGGTAGTAGATGATGATTCTCCATCCCCCCATAATTTGGCGACTTGGCCACCTAATCCCAATCGCCCTTTAAAAGGGAGAGTATATAAGGTTTTTCTCCCGCCTTCTTAGCATGTCTTCGTACTGTAGTGGTCAGCACGCTGCGCGCGTATTCGAAAGGCCCGTGGTTCGAGTCCCGACGAAGGCGTTGCTCATTTTTCATCTTACTTCGGATGTCTACACAGAAAAGAGCTGTTAATTCTGTACGATGCACTAAGCCGTCTGGGGACATTAAATGACAGTCATCTGCTATTGCTACTAGTATATGATAATCTGATTCTCGGAATAATGGAATTATAGTATAGAATTTTATATAAAAGTATTGTACGTTATACTGTTGTACTGTAATTTGTGTGTTGTATTGTACTGTAAGTACCGTATTAATTTCTCTGATAGCCTTTATCGACTAACTAGAAATTGTTGATAAATGAATAAATTCTTTGTCAGATTTAGCCAAATACGGGAAAGAAAGGTGGAATAGAGTGGATGGGAATACAAAACGAATTGCTTGAAGAATACAATAATAACTACAGTTTGTCTAAAACTAAAAATACAGAAATTATAGACCATACTGAAAATGAAGACATTTTGACAATTAAGTACTAACATTCATTCTAACTTTAAAGCTGCAGAATGATTGTCAAAAAGACAGTTTGAAAAGCAGATCCATGCCTATAATAATATTGAAGAAGAGGAATAAATTCTACTGGAGATTGAAATGGAAGATACCTCGGTTGCTCTGGTAATAGAAACTTCAAATATATAAACAAGTTAAAAATCACAGTGTCATAATCTAGGATATAATAAAATGGTCTATTTACTTGAAGTTCGAATAGCTTCGGAAAGGGAAATGATTCGCAAAAACATAAAAACAACTAGTTAGAATTTATAAGATATTTTTTATAAGAAGTAAAACATTTTGGGTTTAGTAAACAAAATCTAAAACATAATGTAATTAAACGTTCGTGGCTTAATATCCTTTAATTTCTTTTACGATATTTCAGAAAATTAAATACAAGACAATTTTTATCTAAACGTTTTCCCTGTTACTCCATTATCCATCGGGCTACTTATCTCTAACATATTATTTATTTTAAATATTAATAAATCATTTTAATACTTTTCAGTATTTTTTATTACTAATCTGCTTCAACAGCCTTGATTAGGGAAAAGTCATTATTTAAGGATGTTGACGCAAAAGATGATAGTCGCCATTACTAGCCATCTTTCTCAAAATTCCAAGCATGTCAGTGGAATCTCATTTCATTTGGACTGCTTGCCTTTGGAATGTTTCGCTGTATTTATACACACCATTCTCACAAAACTTTTTTTTTCAGCTGAAATTGCTGCTGTAAGTAACACTCAATTTTTTAATAACCGAAAACGAAGATTAAAGTCTTTTGATTTTCTTACCTTGTTAGACGTATAAAACATTTGAAAGATCCGACGTTTGCACTGCAGTGTCGTTTTAAAGCTCAGCTGGCTTCAATAAAACGTTCATCACTGCACGAAGGAAACACAGAACTACTTCTATACAGTTAGAAAAGCAGCTCTATGCATTTTAAAGGATAATGTAATGTATTAAATTACATTATCCATTATAAAGTATACATTTTAAAGGATAATGTATGATCTAAATGTGTCTTCGTCAGGATTCGAAAGCTATCTATTTTCAAATGGATAATTAAATATGAGCTCTAAGCATATGAAATGTAAGATTTGGTTTTAGAATTGATGTTACATGTAAAAAATTGTCAAAACTTATAAATCGCATTGATGTTGGAATATAGAAGATAAAGATGCATGTAGAATTCTCCCTTCTCATAAGTAAACAAAATGATTCTACAGAAACACTCAGCATCGAGCTCATTTGTAATCTTGTATAACGTTTCATTTAACATTACACAAAGAAAAGATAAACTTAATGACTACATTATTTTAGTCATTACCAATTTAACTTTAAGGCGTTGGGAAGAGACGTACTTTAGTCATGAGAATGTAGAGTCAAAATACAAAGAGTTTAATGACTTCTCACAAATCCTCTACAAAATAGTAAACTATCCGACACACATGAACATAAGGATGAGTTTTCACAGTTTTCAGAAGTTATTTTTAATGTTAAAATATGTACAGCTTTAAAAAGAAAAATTAAACTTCATATTATTCAGTAATACCTCTTCTTCGTGATGAGAACGAATGACAGAATGTAAGGAATTCCTTGCATTCTGTATTTAGTACAATGCACTTTTCAACTGCATAATCGCGTTTATCCAAACTATTATAAACGACACTATTTCGAATAACTCCTTTTGGAAATTAAAGACAGGAATCAAATATATAAGCACGGTTAAGCAAAAGTATGTATACATAAATAGAAATCATTTAGATTTTCGAAACAGGAAACATGATAAATTATAGATGCCTTCGTCGAGCTTCGAACCACGGACTATGCAATTTATAAATGGATATGCTAATCACTAATACCATAAAAATACAGGGAATGAGATAATTCCTTACATTATTCCTTAAGTGCAAGCCTCACTCTAGACATTTACTAAGTTTTTGAAAAGCGGGAAAAGTGGAAAAGCAACTGAGCTCTCGCTGGTATTTGAACCCGGATGTTTCATTACCTAGCTGAACATGCTCATGGCTTACACTAAAGGAGCACGGGAAGGCCCTCACCGCATATTTTAACAAGCTATCTATTTATTTTGGAAACGTACTTTAGTTATTACTATGATGACCAACCTACATGATATTCATTTCTGGAACAGTTTCACAGTTCACTTAATTTTGCACATAATAGACCAAGAGCACTTTTTGCGTTCCTAAATGTGCATTTAAAAGATTCATCATATTTTAAAAAAATAGAAATATTTCACTGGTTCTTTATTGTTTTCCTTCAGATAAGTTTCAGATAAGTACGGTTCAGTTTGTGTGAGGTACTTTTAAACGGGATTTTATTGCATGCGCTTCAGACATGTGTAAAAATACATGTAAAACGTCTAAAACATATGTAAATGTATAGGTAGTAGGGATATACAAATTCTTCTAATCGCATCGCAATTAAGAAAATTATTTTAACTGCTTTTTATGAAATAATCAATGCTTTCAAGTATCATATTCTTTATTTATAAAGTTCACACAGTTTATTCTTCTTTTACAAGGATTTATTACTTTTTTTTATTTAGGCATAAAACTGATGACAACACTTAACTTTGCAAATTTTTCCTAAAACGCATAAGTATTTATAAACCAATAAGAAAAAAAAATATTAAAAGAGAATTGTATACACATAAGCTGTTTTATTTGTGCCGAGAAGTGATATTGGTACAAAATTATACACATAATTCGTTTTTATTCTAATTTTACAGGCGATAAGAGGCACACTTCAATATTTTTTTTAAAACTTGATAATTTTATTTATGCTGCCTTACCTCATTTTGCTAACTGCCAGATGAGGATTCACCATATTTAAAAATGAATAAATAATTCAGTATCTTTCACAGCAGAATTATGTTCAGCAAAATAGTGCTTTTCTAGCTAATGCACAAGACATCATTTTTCGAAATTTGATTTGGAAGTCGTGTCGTTGTTTTGATGACATTTTCCGCGACACGCTCTCGCAGACATAATTGTTAGAACTCCCACCACCTCAACGAGGCAGGGGGAGAGGGATTGTCGAAATGTTGGCATTTATTGTTTTAGCCGATGGATATCGGCCGGGATGCGTTCGCCCATCCGTCGTATTGCGTGACCTTAAGTGAGAGAGGGTTTTTCCCCAGGAGATGTGGGGGCGGCAACGTGTTCCGCCCCGTTGGTTGCACGTGCTAGCTCGAACCATCCGTAACACCTCTCACTCTCGAGTCTCGATAAGCGCGCCCCACTGAGAAACTTTCATTCAAAGATTTGCTATTGTTTTTACACTTTCGCAGCGTCGCATTCGTTAGACGTCAGAGTGACATATATGCCGCTGAGGATAATCGCGGTGGTGTTTAACTGCTTTTTCTTTCAGCTTGAAACACATCCTAGAAATGCGATTTACGGAACAGTGACGCAGTGATTTGAAGTAACGGAAAAGTCAATAACTTGGAAAAAAGAGCCTAATATTTCTTATAACTGCTTTTAATTTTTTCTTCTTCATGTTTAGGTTTATAAGTCCTTTTTTAGGATCTTTGATTATTTTCAGGATCTCTGACCTTAGAATTTTCAAGAAAATTATGTGTAAAAAATAAATTCTGGAAGAAAAAAAATACGAATGCAATAGCTTATAAATAAGAACATCACATTCGCGCGTTTTGTTCTGTATTTCGGTGCACTTTAGCAACAAAATCGAAGATCATGCTGCTCATCAATCTAGTTTTAAAAGTTTTAGCTCAAATATTTGGTTGTAATCCCCTAGGGCCACTGAATTGTATGTAATTAAAATGAAACGCTTTGCAATTTGGCGAAATCTTAATATTTTGTACAAAGATATTGAAATATAGATCTACATGGCTCTGAATCATTATGAATTATCTAAATTTAGAGAAATCAAAGCATATTTACAAAATATTGTTTGAAATACATTGAAATGTACACTATATAAAATTTCCGGTTTACACTTCTACACAAAATACGAAGCTTTGCTTCACGCTGGCTTCTTAAAATCGGTGCAACTACACGCGTATTTTTAAACTGATATATATATTTTGAATTGACCACTGAAATGCCTGTTGTTCCTCACAAAGTAACAGTAGCATTTCACGTCATGGTACAAATTTCTCATTTTTAATCTTAATTATATAAATTTTTAATGGCAGCACACTAACTATAAATGTAATATGTGTGAAAAATGAGAATACGAATGCTTTGTTGTCGTTTTCTAAATTTACTTTTTTTTTAAGTAAAAAATTTTATACTTACCTTAAATTTTTCTAAAACTAAAGTTGATATCGTCTGAGAATTGAATTATCAGAAACTGGACATCGAATCTGTTAAAAAATTGTAATATTATTTCATAATTAATTTTATTTATTTAAGGTTTCTCATTTTGTACAACCCCGCTATGCGAAAACTTCCCTATTTCAACGTTTTCTGCAAGGTAGCATTTTTGACTCAATGTAAAAAAAAACTATTGCTGGAAACTTTAAAATATTCTCATCTGGTTTTTCCCGCGAATTAACCTTAGGAAGAGCCTCAGATTTTGAGAATTTTGAAAATATTAACTGATTATTCTAAGCTAAAATACAATGTCTTTGAAAGAACCGATGAATTTGGTTTTTGTTACTCATTTTGATACGTCTACTGGGCTCCTCCACTCAAAGTTTTATGTTCATGTATGAAATTCCGCAGCCTAGTATATAAAATCTGTCTACACACATGAACATACACTTAGACATACACGAGGAAAAGTGATACGCTGGCACAAAAAACACAGACAGTATTCTATCACAACGATTTAGATAAATTAACAACTCGCGAAAAGCCATAAAAGTAGTAAATACTTAATACTTAAGTGCTGTGATTACCCATGTTAAAACAGTATATGTCAGTAAGATAATTAAATAATCATCCTATTCAACTGAACGTTGATAACTACATTATTATAAACTGTAAATGACCAAAAATGTGTAGGCTAGCTGCAATTATAAGAAACATAAATTGTTTAATTCTTCAAGTCTTTTTGCATCTTGTGACATAACTAATAATATTAATATGCAATACAAATAGTCTTATGTATAAAAATATTTTTATAGACATTAGAAATCATGGATAAAGAATATTTTAACTTTGTTACAAAAATAAGGGCCCATTAAGCATTATCTTTATTCCATGACTTGACATGCGTGAAAGCATGAAAAACCAAAACAGAATATATGATTTTATACGCATAATTGCGCATCAAATGGAGCGGAATTCTGCGAATCTATACAATTCTCTTCGCATTCTTTTTTGTAGTGAAACGTAGCTTTAACAAGTCAACTACAGGTTCCCTCGAAAGAAGCTGATTTGCGAAGTGAAGCTTCTTTTTCATACCTGCTGAAGTAAACCATCAATGAGTAAAATAATTTCACTAGATGTAAATTTAATATTAGGCATCCGTATCCGTAAGGCTTTAAGATAGAAAATCATCGGCCTAAGATGTATAACTTTTACATTAGAAATCCCACTGAATTACTAGATATACAAGGCATAGGATATCTTGGAACTATTATTTTTATACGCATATTTTCATGAAAAATATATTTTTTCAACATTATCATGCACAAAAATTATCAATTTAAGGAAAAGAGGCTTGTATTCTGCACAGAATGTTGATAAATACAACTTACAGAAGTTCTGTCAAATACTTTTCTTTCCCTGATATCTTTTTCCTTTTTCATTGAAATTAGTCATAATCTCAAAAGGAGAAGTAATTGAACCAAGTTAAAAAAAAAGAGTACATAAATATTGAAAAAGTACACAATACGAAATTTAATTGAATGCACTTAGCACTCTAATTTGGGTCATGGTAATCAGAATGATATGGTGAAATTGACAATATCATTCGCATTAAAATATTTAGAGGCAGTACAAAATGGCGAAGAGTAACTGCTTTTGCTATGAAGAGATTATATATAACGGTAATCTGTTTATAACTAGAAGCATTACTTAATATTAATGAAACAATTATTTGATGACAATAGTTCGTGAAACAATAGTTCGTGAAACAGTAAAGCAATTTCGTTGCGATCGAATATGAGACATCCGTAAGAGATTTATCATATTCTTTTGATTAACCTCTAGGCTAAGACTGATGAGTCTAAGGCAAGCAGGAAAATAATTTGATAGTTTCAAAAGGGAAGTGGCGTTCATACTGTTCAAAGCCTAGGAGGGGTGTGCAATTAAAAATGAAGTAAATGAAGTAAGTTAACCCCAAATGGTAATTTTGTATCAAAACTTTTTACAGCAAAAATAAAACTTGAAACACTACAGTAAAAGCGCAGTCGAAATTAAAAAGTTATAAATATTAAATTTATTTAATAAAATTAAATTATTTATAAAATTAAAATTTCTGTAGTCTTTATTTTTTTTCGCTGTATTCATAATAGTTATAATCTATTAAAAGTGACATACAAATCTCAGATTTTATGAAAGCATAGAAATGACTTACATCAGATTTACATTAATAGGGCATTCATTCTATCACTTATTTCTTTTCTATTCCAAATACATAAAGCGATTCGATTTAGAGGCCCTACCTGAATTGGATACTTTAAAATGTAAAAAAATTTAAAGTGTCCAATAATTGCTTCAAATGATGCATTTCATTAAAGAAGGCACTTAATTTTTACTTCCTTGTACGAAGTTAAGTAAAGTAGTGTTATCTCTAAAAATTCCGAGTACATTTATATTTCAACAAAAATATCCATTTTGACCGCTATCGAATGCAATTTAACGATGTTTCTGCGTGACATCTATACGTAATGACGGAATAAAGGACTCTTTTTCTCCAACCGAATTATAAAACTGATTTAAAACAAATTCAGAAAAGATTTCTTTTTATTCATAACTCAAAACGAGTAGCCTCAGAACGTTGAAATTTTGTATATAGGACTGCTGTAACGTGTAGTTGTGCGCCTGTTTTTATGGTTGCAATCGGCCGCACCAAAAGTACATATATAAATATATATATACCCACTATGTTACTCGGCTCCATGAGCTCAGTTTTTTTTTATTCTTATATGTTGGTAAATTGCGCATTTTTTGTTTTAAAAACGATTGAATTATATTGTTCTTATCTTTCTGTAAGGTTCCTTTAGTTAACCTGTATGCAATATTTATAGAATTATCAACAATTTTAAAGTTGTTTGAATGCCTGATTAAATTAAGCCTAATTTTTCATACTATAGCAGTCATATTTTTTTTTACATTTGAAACCTAGTTAAGAATAGTGAATTAAGTCTTTCTGGCAATAAGACCTTCTGTGTCTTGTTGCCTAGTGGGATCAAAAGGAAACTCTTAGTTTTGTGCACCAAAAAATCTGCCTTCTTGCCTGCTGGCCGTAAAAACTATAATTGTAAAAAATGCTTTTTTAATTGTTTAAATTGTATTTGGTGTTTTATGTTTTTCTATACCTTTGAATTTTTAATGAAAACATTTTGAGTTTTTATGTATTTTTACCTTGTCGTGAAGTGAGAACAAATTAATAGAATGAAAATTATCTCTCTCATGAAATGAGCGGAAATAAGTTTAAATGAAATGCAGGATAAAAATGCGTATAATTTAATATTTCGTACAAGGAAGTCATGTTGTAGGGATTTACATTTATTTTAAATAACCAATTTTATTTATTTTGTTATTCTTTCCTATAATTCTTAATTCCTATAATTGTTAGTGACAGAATATTTAAATTTGGTAGCACGGGTGAAGGAGTGCAAATTCCACCTTGAAGAAAGAATTTAAAAACCGAGGTTCAGAAGGAAAGAGGAAGAGTTAGGTACTTGCTGTCACCTCTGCTGCTTAACCTTTTGAAGACGGAATGGCCATTATAGTGGCCAAGAGTCCTCTCTTTGAAAAGACGGGTTTGTCCACTTTAGTGCCATGTCTTTTTCCCCCATTTTCCAGGCTAAAAAGTGGGGTGAAATGTCAAATTTGACGTCCCTAGGGTTTTAACCACTTATCTCTTTCAAAGGTCTTCCTTTTGCGACATATATGCACCCCTGTGAGAATCCATTAAACTACACACAAGCGGGAATGCATTCGGTTCAAGATTCCCCGTCCTTTGGTAGCTTTTCTGCTACCAAAGCCCCGGCCTCAAAAGGTTAAGCATCTGCTTCCAGAATTATTGCTGGTCCGCGTGGCTTAAACTGCATTTTCTTGCTGCCGCTAGTTTTCGACGGGGGTTTAAAAAAGAGGAATTATTCTGAGCCCTGTAGTTTAATTCAACGACTTGTACATATCTTAAATTTTTAGTTAGTTTTTCGATTTCAGTTACCGCCCAAGCAGAGGCGTAGTTTGTTAGCGTCGAGCTGATGCATTGTAAAGTTTAATGAGTTAATAAAGGGTACTTTTAACCCTTCTTTTGTGAAGTTACTACTCTTAAAGTTCTCACACAGGAGTTATCCTAGTGGACTCTACAATGTGATGTATACATCTGCTTTTTTTTTTTTTTTTCTGGCTTAAAGGCCACATAGCTTACATACGGTCAGTTGTCGTTTAACCAATATTAAGATTAATGCCCTGCCCCCCCCAAAAAAAACTGCCAGCTAATTTTATGGTCAGATAAAAGCATAAAAATTTCCCAGAACAAAACCGCTTAAAGATTTTTTTTCGGTAATCCAAACTTCCTTCCTGCAATATACAAAAGGCAAACATTTTACGAAACGAATTTCGCCTATACACCAATTCTGATTTCCCACTATAAACTGGTATATTGTAATTAGTATTTCTCACCCTTTATGTTTCATCTTCACGTCTTTCATTAAGCAAGTTTCTTTATTTGCGCCTGTGTTTTAGAACTATAGTCTAGTAGAATAACAATAAGCTATTTTATGCATCGAAATTATAAACTTAATAATTTTCCTCATGAATTATAACACCCTGTATGAAAAGTTACGTTTGAAGATCTACAAGTGATAAATATAAGACCCCTCGAAGCTGATAAATGCACATTATGTAATATAACATGAATTTGAATATATATATATATATACAAACGCTTCTAAAGTCAAAGAAAAATATTTTTAGAGTCTTTAAGAGAAATTATGTTTCTTTAAGGAAACAGTTATTTTGTAATGTACTTCCTAATTTATTATTTTTCTCAGAATCACGTAGAATCAGAGTATAATATTTTAATTTTATTTTGCAGATAGGAAAAATACGCATTTCATTTCTTATTACTGTTGCATAAAAGCGAATTACATAAAATTTTATTAAATCACTGAAATTTATTAAATATTGGAATCTAAACATTTAATCAATTTCGAAGTTAACACTCAAATTAATTTGTTAAAAAGCCAAATTCAGGACATTCTTTATCATTTTATATGCCAATACCAAAACATTGACGCACTAGGCAAGTTTTCCATAAGCCTAAAGAGTACTCATTCAGTCAAAAACGTGCATAGAACAAGGAGCATCTATTTCTCGAAACAAACGACTCAAAAAATAAAACCCTGCAAACAATGCCTTGAAACCCAAAAACATTCTCATATAAGACCAGTATACTAGTTAAATTGCCGTATATCTATGAAGAAGACTTCCGCAGGTTGTGCAGTTTCGTGTTCATTAATACGACCTTTTTCACGAAAACCCACGGCGACAGGAAGTATAAGACCATATTTCTCTAAACGGGCCGTCCATTACGGGAATTCAGTCGTGCTGCGGCGGTACCTTTTGAACAACTTGTCCCTTGTATGCTAAATAGTTCCCGAAGCAAAGCGATTCTTTAAGCGGGCAAAGACAGCAAGTTTGTCATCGGGTAATGGGAGAACGTAACGAAGTGAGCCGATTGTATGATGATATATCCAACACGTCCGAGAAATTTATTGAGCGCAACCGCTGACCATTATGGCTACAGCGTCGTGAGAAACTTCTCATCTGATGCTGTATGTTAAAGCAGACAAATGGCGTTTCATCTTACGCCATTACTTTTGCTCAAAGATTAATAGATGGATGCCGAAAGCGAATAGACATCCACTGCGTGACATCCCTCTGCAAATATCAATGCAAATTTAAAAGTAACTACATTTGTTTCCAAAATATAATTAATATTTACACATCGTAAGCCATTTAATGACTGCATAATGAACAAAAGTATGAAGTATGTGTGTTTTTAACCCTCCGTTAATAGTTTGTTTTCAAAAATTATAAATAAGAAAACATTAATTTTCCGTTTTTTTTAAATTTTCTGAATATTTATATGTCGAAAACAATTTAATACAGTGATATAAAATTTTATTGGATGTAATTACAGTCGTGATGCCATTGTCTGAAATCAGAGATTCTGAACAAAACAGAGATTCAAGGTAAAGAAAAAAATTCTATCACATACCTTCAAGTAACTGCGTTATTTATAAATGCAGCTGCTACAAAATATGTAGTATGCGACATTCTAAAATTGCTTGCATTTTCAAAAATATTAAAAACAACAAAACAAGGAAAATTATAATATACATTTTGTGCATAGACATCTTCAATTTCAAACATTTTATATTCTGACGTTAGCAACATTTTTAACAGACTCTTTCATATACTTTAGTGTACGCTATATTTCTTTACGTTATGCTGTGATACTTTTTTCCTGCGACAAATATTGCTATTGCACGAAATGTATGATCTTCAACTGATCGTTTATACTATATGTGGAATGCTTAATAAATTGCTAGTAAACGATATTCCTATCGTATGAGATAGCTGCTAATATTTTACTTCATATTCTGCAGCAACAGTCCTCATTAATTCTAAAAACAAAAATTTAAATACTTAAAAAAAATTTATGCATCTACATCAAGACATTGCAAGCGTATCCAGATGACGCACATGACTTCCTTGCACGGCCTATTAAATTATACATCTAAATGGATTCGTGAACGGTAAAAGTCGATATTTCAGTCGGAATGAAATTTTTCGCGATTACAATACTTTCTTTTACTTCGTATAGGGAAGTAAAGAAGCGTTACTCTGTTAACTAGTCTAAATCTCCTCGAAATGGATAACACCTTATCATTATCATTGCTTTTTCTTTTATAAAGAGAGACATGAAAGTGTCATACGACAAACAAATTATTATTACCCTTCATAACGGAAACTATCTCGTGATTAATTTTTCTTTTTTCTTCCTTCTTTAGAAAGAAATGCCTTTTTATATTTTGTGAAATCGTCCAATCTTTTGCCCTTTTACAATCATGCGATGTCGGTACGATTTTAAAATTAGCAACGGATCCTAATAAATAAAACTTTTAAAATAAATCACATCCATCTAACGTAAGGGCACGATGTAACACTGTTCATGTCGCTAAACTGTCAGTGGGATTCACGAAGTGTCAAATAAGATCAGGAAGTGGATGACCACATCCGCTAAATTCCGTCCATTAGAAGAAGAAACCAGTCGTTGCTCCTTTGCTTCGATTTTTGTTTTTCATTTGCATATTTTTTTATGAATTACTTCTTATATGTTAAAAAGGTCATGAATCTTCAAACGTTTCGTGTGAGAAACCAGGATTTTGAATTTGGAGCGCCGGCTCAATAATTTCCAGTCTGCCTTTACAGAAACTAGTGGTAGTTTGACCTACTTCGACCATTCCCAATTTCGTGCATTTTATTGTTGAAGGTAGCTATCTAATACTGCTTGATCATTTTGTCTGAAAATGATAAAAGAATTTGATAATAAAATAATTTTTTAACCTTATTTTCCTCCAGATAAATTCAGTAAGCCAGTCAAATTCCCAATGTGTTTCTCCATATTAACTATATTTAAATTACTTTTAAAAGATTTACATGAAAAGCTGAAGCAATTAAAATCAATAGCAATATGCTGCCTTCTTTATTTTTGACGTCAAGAGTTCCTTTACAATCATATGAAATATGGTTTCTTCTTTCAATCATCACTAATCTTAAAAGTTTTCTTCTTTCAGTCATCATTAGGTTTAAATACTTTTATATAAATACCAATAATCCGGTTTTGTATTTTACAGCAATGAGCTTTCGTCATTTATTGATAGAAAATCAAACAAGCGTTCAAAAGTTGGGGACAATTTCGAAACCATAATATACCTTATAGTATAACCTTATAATAATAAAAAAGTAAAGCATAAAACATAAAAAAACCTATTTTAATTTATGTGTTAATTTACTGAATTTAAACAACGTTCTTTGTATTTAAATTGATTACCCTTTATTTGGAATTTATTCATGATTTTATGCCACAGTTCTAGCGAATCTACAGAATGACGAACAATCTTCAAAATATCCTCAAACACCAGGGTTCCAGAAAATTTTGCCTAATCCTCTATACGGTTGATGACTTCTCTATGCTTGCCCATGTCTTAAAGATCATAATAATCGATGATGTTGAGAACTATCGCTTAATCGTATTCTGAGAAATATTATTAATTACGTTCAGAGTTAGTTTCTCCAGGAGGGTGATCACTGTTCTACTGTCAATTGGTTTAACCGAGCGCTGGCCAATTCTTTGATCGTTAATTACCGATCAATCGTTGCTTTATAGGAGGATAGTTATATACGATCAATTCGTTATATAATTATTCACCTATTAGATTGTTAGATTTGTATTTTATATTTTCCCCAGTCATTGGTAGATTTTGATGTCGTCTACAGGAAATCAGAAGTCTCGTTGTAACTAAAAGTTGTGCGATCTTTTTTGTGCGTGAGACATTTTAAAAATTTTATCCACAAGTACTTATAAAAAATATTATGTAAATTCGCAAATTTCACTCGTGATGTCTCAAAGCTAATATTTATGGAACATCAGTGTTTACAAATGTGTACGCTAAGCTATTGTTTAACACGAATAACGTTATCCTGTATAATACTCTGGCAAAACATTTAGTGTTGTACAATTTAGGGTTGTAAATTAGAAGAACATGCATCTTTTTGACTCATCTTTAAGTGAAAATACGTACTTAAATATAAATACTTATTTGGATATATCCATGCCTACTAGAACACATAAATGAGTTTCAAATTTCAAATTCATGTTTAAAAACGAAATTAAAAGTTGCTATACATCCAACCAGTATGTGTGTATATTAGTGTATTTTACTGCATGGATAATAGTTTTCGTGAAATGAAACAATGCTATTCGTTAAGCTTAAAATTCATAACTACACGTTCAGCTCGTTCGATAATTAGGAGCTCAGTTGAATACCGATTTGATATGCAAATAGCTGTTTTATCGAAAACATCCGCATTTAATTTGTTTATAGTTTATTAATTTAGCTATTAATAATTCAGTTATTTATATAAATATTGAAGAAATATCTCATAAGAGCTCTTTGTTTGCAAGTTGCAAGAAGAGGGGTTTTATAGGCTATGAGATAAAGATATATAAAACAATAAGTTAGCTTTCAAATTATAATACTCATTTGTTCACCAATATAATATAGTGAACTCGTATTTTTCTTAATACTATTTGAAAGCTTTTCAATAGACTTTCAATGGCTTTGCGTACAGATAAAGTTAAGAACAGAAATCCCAATTGAGGGAATGTGCATGCCAAAGAACTTCTGCTTACTCTTTGTCTGATTAGCTATAAAAATGCAAGAGAAAAATAATTATCGGCATGGTGTGCACATTTTATGCATCGCTATGGAACGTATGATTTCGAATATAACTTAAAGTGAAATGAAAATAACTTTTATTTTCCAGGCAATTTGATTTAGTTTTTCGTTTTTAAACAGATGACAACACTAAATGCACTATACAGGAAATGAAAGCGAGTCAGTTTGTAGCAATGTAATATGTTTATTTCTTTTTTGAATTTGATAAAATTTAACTCCTAATTAAATTATTTTTTAACACATACAATTTGCTCGTGCACCACAGATACACAACTCAGGGCTTATAAAAGAAAGTTAATTAAAATATTAAATATTACATGCGTAGATAAAACAAACAAAAACAGAGAACAACAGTCTAGACTTAAAAAAAAAAGGTAGTTTACTAGCCAAGTCTATCGAAGCCTTTTCAAATAGTTCTGCAAGAATAATCTAGGGCCATCGAAGGCAAGACAGGAAAAAATTAAATGTTCTACATCTTGAGGCACTTTTTTGAACATTCGCATAAACTATTTTATCTTAATAAATTAATGTTAAGAAGGATTTCAAATACATGTTATTCTATTAACAGTTCACAGATCTGGAAACCTGGGGCTAATTTGAGGTGCGAAAATTTAATGATTCCTACATGTATAACTGATTAATTAGGTAATGCAGCATTAATATCGCTTTAGAATAACCTATGTACTTCTCCTTAAGGCTAAAAAATATGCCTTTTCGTAACCACACATTCACATTATAAATGAATCTTTAAAAAAAAACTGCTGAGAAATTACCCAAAAAGTTCATTTCGTCCCTCGATGCGAATAAAAATTCGAAGTCTTCAATAAAATAAATTCAAAATAGAATCAATAGTGAGATATTTTAAGTTTGATAACCTTTTATATCCCTAATTTCACGTTTTTATTTTTTTAAGAACCATGTGCTCAAATTCGAGAATATCCTATTTAATGGAAGATTTCTATGATTATTAATTCGGAAAAAGATATTTACAAACAAAATTTATAAAATACATAAATTTTCATATAAATATATAATGTATAAATTTTCATGCATTCGTTTATTGTAAGAGTGTGTTGCAAACACTATCCTTTCTTTATAATTTGCTTTATTAGATGTGCCTTTTTTAATTAGGATAAGCGATTACAAGGTGAAGCATACTTTAACTAAACTTCTAGCAAATATTAGAAGCATTTTACGTTATAAAATCCCATCTTTATTTGGACTTTTTTTTTCGTATGGATGGGGGCAATCATATGAGGAAAGAAGAAGGCAGATAGTTAAAAATTCCTTTCAAAATGTAAGCAATTTGTACAACTGCATTTGTAGAGATATTAAGTAATTTTGAGGCCGGAGAGATGAAAAATTAGCGACGCCTCCACCGGGAATCGAACCACGGACCTCGGGAATACGCGTCCAGCGTACAGACCTCTACACAATGAAGGCATGCCAAGAAGGCGGGAGAAATTCCTTACATACTCCCCCTTTTAAAGGACAACTGGGGTTTTTAGGGGACGCTACCGGCAAATCCTGGGTGTGGAGAATCATAATCCACCACCCTTTCAGTTCGGGCGCCAGTGTAGAGACATTAGGTATTTCGGAAGCAAGAGACTTGAAAAATGAGCAACGCCTTCGCCAGGAATCGAACTACGGACCTCTGGAATACGCGCCCGGCGTGCAGATCACCACACCAAGAAGGCTTGAGAAATACCTTATACAGTTACTAAATTACTTCGGCAAATAAATTAATAGAGAATAGAAAGAAAATGTAGGAATCAGCGGTGTGAAAACTAAATGAAAGCAATCAAATTATGTCATTTTCCCATCTGCCTAGATGTAATACAGTCTTATATTTGATTTTAGCCTCTTAAAAGCGGTATTTGATTTTCTAAATGTAATTTATGCTCTGAAATGTATGAACGCTAATTAGTTAGAATACATTTGCAAACATTTGGTAGTTTTCGATGATGAAGACGCGAGTTTTATGTATTCAAAAATCTTTCCCTCATTTTAACAGAGTCCCTCATATCAAATAAGAACTTCATAAGACAGCGTTATTTTCAGAATAAAATCTTTTAAAACCAGCGAACACTTTACTGCTTTCTTCAACCGGAATTTTGGAATATAATGTATCTTATTTTAAATTCCGTTTCCTACAGAATTATTTGAATCTTGTTCACTGTTTATGCCTATCAACTTGGTAAATTGTTAAGATTTATCAAAGTATAAAGAAATGTTGTTACTATCAAAGTTTCTTAAGAAGCTGTATTTTAAGCATCGACATAAATACATTCAGATATTTTAGATTTAATAAAAAAGGACAATGATTTATAAATTTTACATTAAAACTCTGTCTGAATGTTGTATTATACCATGAAGTAAACGCAGAAATTAATACATGAGAAGAATAAACATAAGACTGAACATAATCCTATAAGATTTCAAAATGCACCTCACATTTTAACACAATAAATATTTAAAGAAATTTAAAATGAAGCCCTAAAACTGCACATCTTCAACCAAAGTATTGTTTAAAAATACTAGCATTTAAGCAAATAAATTCGCACAAATTAAAAAAGAAAATATGCAATATTTGCATCATTTTTGTAAAATATATTTTCATCCTATTACGCAGAATAAAAGCTGCATTTACAATCTGTTTCTTCATCGGTCTTTCTCTCAGATGTAAAGATCATAAGCGGATGGTTTGTTTGGCATGTTCTGCATGACATCTTGAACTTAGCGGCTGTGCTTGATCTCGATGGTATGCTTCCGAACTGAAGATTAGAAGTGCATCAGTGGGTGCAAGATAAAATCAATTTTATGCGCTTTAAGCAACTGAGCATATGCTTTTGTTGAATATTATTTCTTTGAAATGAAATTAATAAAAATCAAATAGCCTGAATATAGAAGATTATCTTATGATTAATCATTTCTATCAACAAAATTTGACATATTTCACAGATACGTCAGTAGTGGAAAAAACGAACCTACCGCAGTTTGAAGATATTGATAAATTTTTTATTAATAAATAAAAGTACGACAAGGATAACTTCACTAGCCATAGAATTCCACCTTAATCTTTTATCCTTTTTATGTAAAAGAGTAAAATATTCTGAAGGAACCCCATATATTCACAGGTAATTAAAACTTTCAAAATGCACATGATATGAATAAAAGAAAAATAATCCCTTAGGGCATGGTTGTAGTCAGCGAACTCCAGGAAAATTATTAATCAGGATTTCGCGAGTAATTTATCTAACTAAAATTTACTACCCATACTAAATTACAGTGAGATCAACGTGCAGATTTACAAAGCAAAAGATCCATGCTTTTGAGTCATATACCTAACGTTCCGGTGCTTAGTTGTGCTTTAGGAATATAAGCACAGATGTGACAATTAAAGATTTTAACCAATTACTTCTTTTTTGCAAAAGAATTTTTCTATACTTACAAACATAAACAGCGCAAAATCAAAATCTGTTGGATGTCGATCCAATTTATAATGTACAAATATAACAGTTTCAAATACTAAACTTAACATCGCCCTCTTAACGACCAGAAAATAGTATCATCCTTTAATAGGAAATAGCAGAAAGTGCATGTTATTTTCTATAAAATTGTTGAGACAACAGCTGATATTTTTATTATATTAAAGCTGATTTTTGTAAAATTGTAAAGTAAATTTGAGATTCTAATAAATGTATAGTGAAATACAAATGGTTCTTATACCTGGTGCTCTATGCTAATTTATTAGAGGACTAGCAAAATGCACATGATATGAAAGAAGTTCGCGAGTACTGAAAGTTTCAGAACTACGGCTGTAGAAGTATTTTGGAAGAAATTATTGTTTTTATAAAAAATATTAAATGTGTTTGAAGAGAAAATCTAGCATAAATTTGTAAAACAAGTATGAATTAATTTTATATTATCGGTTTCTCTCTCTTTTATTTATTAAATATTCCATCTAATTAAAATCTGAAACTGCAGCGTTATCATCCGATTATCAAAACATTTTTACGCCGTCAAACGAGAAAACAGTCTGCATCTATACATTCATACATTCAGAGAACTGTAAATACGCATATACGAACTTAAATGCATTGAAAACAGACTCTTCGTTTCTATGACAGGATTATCGGACGTTCCTTGAGGTTAGCGGCAAATGAAGCAGTATTTCTTTCAGATAATTAGGTAGTTTGCAGTTGCTTTGCACCTGAAAGCGTAATTTCTGTTTTATACTTTAAAAAAGGATAGGGGAACCAACAACGGATATTCGAAGTAAAATTCGTAGAGATCTGAGACTGATAACTATCAAAAATAATTTTTTTCTGAATTACAATATCTTAAGAAACATTGGTTCTAAACTTTGGAGAAGGTTTCGTTTAGGTTAAGTAACATAATACTTACATACACGATCGTGTTCATTCGTATGATGTTGTAGAGGAATTTTAGAAACTTACTTTCCAAAGTAAACGACACTGTCCTCAGCAAAATATGCAGCATAATCTGCAAACTTGAGATTAGTTTATAGTTGAGACCAAGTTAAGGCACCAGTGCTTTAGTGTGGGGTTAACAAGTGCTGCCCTTCGACTGAAAATTTTTTGTGAATTAAACGCTTTTTCAAGGTGCAGTACTTCAACAATGCTTGAACAGATTTTTGAGAATGAATTCGTAGTCTATGTGGGTTTTTGAATTTTTGACAATGCAATGCTTGAGTTGCCTTGATGAATACTTGCTGCGATGTAGTTTATAAAATAACTTGTTAAATGAAATTCAATGACTTTACATGTGCAAAAGTACTGAGCCCTACCCACCAAGGGAAATAAAAGAGCGTGAAAGAGACTTTTTAAGATATGGTCCCACTTCAGTTTATGTCAATTTATACTTTTTAAAAATAAATAGAATTTCATAATACAGCTTCATTCGCTGCTTTTCTTGCACCTGTGTTCTTTCTGGGCAGGATCTGGTTTCGCACGGTAAACAAGGTGTGTGCCTGTGCCCTTGATTTTTAAGGAGGTCTTTAATTTTTCAATAGCATTTAAACTCTAAACATTTATGTAACTATTTTCCTCGGTTCTAGGGTTAAAAACTGTAAAATTAGAAGCAGGACTCATCAGAAAAAAAGAAAAGAAAAAAAAATTCTATAACGTTTGAAGAAACAACCGAGTTTGTTATGTTGATATGTGTAAATCTGGCAAGGAGAAGCTTGGGGATATACCCAAAGCCAGCGTTAGATCTAACTGGCTTCGGGCAACAGAATTTAGGGAAAATTCTGCTGCCCGAAGAATTTAGAGCAAAATTTTTAGAATTTAGAGGAGCACAAAAATAAAATTTAGAAATAGCAAAACATTTAGAATTTAGGGAGGCAGCGGAGAGCAGCGTTTAGAAATCTGAGAATTTGCACAAAGCGGCAAAAACTAGCGCCGGCTCTGGAGATACTTAAATCAGTTTTTCCAAATAATCCTTTTTTTTTTTTTTTTTTTTTCTTTTCACGCAATTGCTCAGTTACTCTTTGAAGTTTTACCGCTTTAATACTATCTCAGAACCTGTTCTGAAGAAATGATATATTTTTAGGCATTTACACTTCCTGTGTTCCTGAGAATTACCAAAAAAGAAAGTTGTAACATTAATTCTTGATTCACACGACATAGACCACCCAAAAGCACGGACGGCTTTTTTCCCCTCATAATTCTATTTTAATTAAACACCACGGAAGTCTCGAAAAATAATTCAGTTTTGTCTTCATTATTAACGGTGACTCCAAAAGAATTTTATAAAAAGAAGTATCAAGAGAATGACAATAAAGAATTAACCAGAACATTTTTCGAAATTACAAAAGCGTTCTTCAGTGAGTATTAAAAAGCCGGATGTTTTTCCCACGAAAAATAAAAAACAGCGTAGGTCAGAACGGTAAAAGAATACGAAATCTGGACCTGCCACTCAAGAGTTACAACTGGAGGACCCCCTGCTGTTTCGTTTTTACGTGAATTAGGCCTTTGTGCGGCCAACTATACGTGAATCGAGGAGGGGGATGCATGAATGAATAGAGGGGTTATCCTAGAACATGTAATTTTCAGCAGAATTAGGTACCCATTTGGAAGAGATAGTTCTATTATGCTAACGTCCATAAAGATAAAAGTATTCTAAAAGAGTGGTGAGTAAAGCTTGACAACTGGGAAAGACTTTGTACTCTTATAAAAGAATTTCTAGTCACCCCTGAATAACAATGAATGATATTTGAGGTATATAGGTGCGGCCAAGTGAGAGGATTCTTAAGGAAAATGCTTTTGATTTGATGATTTTAAAATGTCCTTTGGTTCAGTTTGAATTTTAAAATCTAATGATCTTTAACGAGGCCAATAACCTGCATTTATAATTAAGAGGGTCGTCACTTTTAGGAATGGTAGTCAGTGACTCCACTGTACGTAATGAATGACTTACCCAACCCACAGTCGCAAGAGATTTACAGTCACAGAGCAATAATAAAATAAAGATTAATTCTGTTTTGAAAAATTTCGTTTCAGAGTATTATAATATAGCAATTGAAAGAAATATCGAAATATACCTTATACTAAAATTATGAAATAGAGATGCTGAAGATTCAGTTTTCTCTTAAAAAACATTAAGCACTGAAATTCTACATGCTATGCTCAATTTGCTATTGTATTAAATTAAAAATGGTCTTCAAATGCATATCCAAGGAATTTAATTCTCTCATTACAGAACAGCTAACGTGGAATACATTATTGAAATAACATTTCAAAGCGCCTAAATTTTTAAATGCTTGAATCTGTGCTTATTAGTAAAAATACTGCAACAAATTAAAATGCTTATTTTAGGATATTGGTAGCTGAACTGCATACACTGAGAATTCTGTCAAGCAAATGGGTTCATGTTAATTATTTTTACTTTATAATGAATTTTCAATTTTAATGAATTCTTTGCGCAAGTACATCTCGACAACTGCTCACATGCTCGATGGGAAAAATTGAAAGAAATGATACTACATTTATTTAATCAACCTCTCTGTCATATACACGAAATCTCAAGACACTTATTAGTATTATGCTGTTATTTCTGAAAAATATAAACACACGTTAAGTTTATTACATCAGCAACAAAGTACTTAAGATTGAGCTGTAATTTAACTTCCTTAGATATGTTTAAGAAGAATAAGTATTGGGACCACATAGAAATTGTGTTTCAAATTTCATGGGCACGTTATAGAGATGCAGACTGCGTTGTCATTGGCAACTAATACAATGATAGAAGAAAGCATAAACAGTAAAGCAGCGTATCATAAATAATAATAATGCGACAAATAACAAGATTTCATGAACATATCAACAATTTATTTCTTAGCAGTGAATAAATACATTTCATATCTTAACAGCCCATTATAATATGGTATACAATTGAATAACGACATCTTAGTCATGTACGTTTCAAACCACGAACTGATATATTATCGTACTTACAAAAAACCGATCCTTTTAAGTGCACCTGCTTCGGCCTTATTGTAGAGTCATTAGATTTTTCTGAAGCAGGAGACATGAAAAATGAGCAATGCCCTCGCCGGAACTCGAACCTGGACCTCTCGAATACACGCCGAGTGTGCTACCGTTTAACCACGAAGCCATGCAGAAAGGAGGGAGAAAATACCTTAGGTACTCCCCTTTTAAAGGGCGACTGAGGATTAGGGCACCCAGTCGCCAAATCCTCGTGGTAAAGAATCATCAGCCACCCCCTTTTAGTTCGAGCGCTACTGTTCAGTCATACTTGTACAGTCTTGTTCTTTTTGGAAGCATAAAAGACGAAGCTGCTGAAGACGAAACAGCGAATTCTCACTATGTCTTGAAAAACAGATGACTGCTGGCGAAAGTTATAACAACCTTTTTAAATTTAATTAGACTGAACAGAAAATGCACTCACTCGGTGTTTACAATTTAACCACCATTTGTGGCTAATTAATTTAACAGAAAATAGTAATAAGATCAGAATGAATTAGATTTGAATTACACGACTGGCTCCTACTTCAATCTAAATCCGCATTATCGGCTGCACACAGCAAAGCCGATCTAGAATATCAATAAAATTTAAAGTAAGTGGCTAGCACAAATATTCGGCAACAGAGCTACTTGCAAACCATGCGGCATAAACTCGTAACTAACTCTTCTTTCGCGAACTCTCAATTTCTGCTTCTTAAATATTATTTCTGAACTCATTTAGATTTGCATATATGTCACTTAAATTTACATTTTGGCAGGAAATTGAGATCAGAAGGGAAAGGAAAGTTTCTTAAAATAAAAATAATTGATTAGTACAAAATAATGTCTATATTATAAATGCTTGACTTTTCGTATCTACCCTAATCTGATATCCAGTTTTCTGTTATGAATACGCAAATCTTAACGGAAGGTATAATGGAAATTATGATTTAAGTACAAACTTCATGAGGCATTAAGCATAATTTTGGTTCATTACACAACATTTCAAGGAAAATACAATATTTGTACGGAAGAATAAAGCTACCTACAGCGTTGTTACAGACTATAAATGATGAGCCAGTTGGCCATTCCAGCTTATCCTTGAACGTGGGTTATATAATTTTTAGTATTATCGCAGTAGCTGTATCTATAACAACACGTGACCTTAGCGATGTTGCTTCGTCATTTTGCTGAATTGTGGTTCTAATCGTCAACGATGCCACTTTGGTCATGTTAAAAGTTATCAGGGCAGTATTTGTGTGAATGGAGAATAGGAATGGCTATCAACGTTATTTTGTACCTGGTTATAGCATTAAAATTATGACTATTGAAAAATATTTAAAAGGACTGATTTTCAACTAGCAGATGTCAAATGAGATCGCATCGACTTTTTTTTTTTTTTTTTTTTTTTGTGTGTGTGTGTGTGTGTGTGTTTGTGTGTGTGTTTAAAGTACAATCGGTCATCGGGGATATGATAGGTCCCTCTGAAAACCACATTAGTGCATTCTGGTAATGTATAATTTTAATATAATAATATGGTAATTCAATAAATGTAAGTGGGCATTATTTCTTTGTATATATTTATTTATATATTGCTTTTTTCAGTATAGTTTACTGTAATATTATCAGTTCTTTTTTTTTATTTTGATCATGGTTCACAGGCGGCAGTTCAGTAAACAGGTGGCAGGTCGCCTGCTGCGAGATTACCTAATTTTTATCTTTTTTTCTGTTTGAGCATGAGGAAAGAAAAGTTAATTAATCAGATTTAAATTCAGTTGTTTTTAAGTTATTCATAAATAAATGTATCGTTATCCCTATACGTACGATCAAATATTATTCAGACAAAATTGAGAAGAGAAATTACGGCTCATCAACCTTTTTCTTATAGCAGTATTACGCTCTTAACAAAGATAAAATTTCCTCTTGAACTTATTGTGTTTCTGACTGACAGCATAATCTAATCATTTATGCACAAGGATTTTTAAAATTCAGGCAATATTTTTATGTTGATTGGGTTTGTGGGTGTGATTAATTGTATGTCAACGAGTTCTGTATATCATAAAAATTCTCTTTCAACTTCTACATCTTATATTTGATCTTTATTCTAATATAGACCTTCTCTTTCGTAAACATTATTTAATAAAAATAAATATTTGTGATTTGAAATTTTGCAAAGAAAGTTAAACAATTAGAATGTTTAAAGCTCAAATAAAGTCTTATTAAAAACTTGAGCTTAGATTTAAGGGTTCGGTATAATTGATTTATTTAAATAAGATTTTGCTTTAAGCTTTTGGTAAAACTTGGGCTTAACTTTCAGCACTCCTTAGTTTTCTATTTTAAAATGATTGTATAAGGTTCCTATTATTTTAAATAACCAGCTGTCTTATGATTTAGATCTGTACTATCACTTTTCTGGTTTTCCTTATAGAATTAACGTGAGATATTCGGATTGTAAGATAAAGCGTATTTCTACTTCTCGAGGTCACGTTACTAGGTTAACTATCTCTAAGATTGTATTATTTGGCTTTGCATTAAAGTTGCCGACAGTTAAATTGTTACGCCGATGAGCCAACTTCGCGTTAAAGCCACTGTGTAGTCTTTGGCTACTAGTTTTACATTTAATTTGAAATTTGAATTCACTGTTACTATAAGGTACATCGCCGCAAGTGTTTGGCTGATTTGTAAGTACGAGTCGTGTATTTTATGTTCAAAGCTCTGATTTAATTAAAAACAAAGACTTGTTTAAACCTTCTTAAGACACAGTGACTTCAAACGTTGACAACTGTCGTTGACAATAATTCGCTCCCAGTCTGTTAGGAGTTTGGATACAGTTTACGCTACCATAGCAAGCCAAACTTTATAACTGTTTGAATGTTTACTTTGTGATTCTAAAATATTAATATTTCACAAATGAAGCCCAAAACTGCAGATAATAGTTTTAAAGAAATTTATTAACCAAAATAGAATTTTATTGAAACTCATAATTTAACTTTTAAATTATAACGACAAAGAATAACATATCTATTTATGCTCCAAATTTGATATTTCAATGTTGATATTATCACGTTGAAAAATTATAAATAGGTTTTCAGGTCATATTTCTTTGCCTTTAAAGAATAACTTATTTTAAGATTACTTACTATGAGAGCATTTAATTTATACACATTGTAGAGACATTAGGATTTTTGTTGGAGGCCGGAGAGATGAAAAATTAACAACGCCTTCGCCAGAAATCGAACCACGGACCTCTGAAATACCGGCCCAGCGTGCAGAACCACTACACCACGAAGACACGCTAGGAAAGTGGGAGAAATACCTTATATACTTCCCCTTTTAAAGGGCTGGGGTTTTTTAGGAGACTCAATCGCCAAATTTTGAGTGCGGAGAATCCTCATCCAACCCCCTTTTAGTTCGAGCGCCACTGTAGAGATATTAGGTAAATTAAAAAAGCCGGAGCGATGAAAAATAGCAACCGCCTTCGTTGCGAATCGAAACCGGACCTTTGTAATACCGGCCCAGCGTGCAGAACTACTACACCACGAAGGCACGCCAAGAAGGTGGGAAAAATACCTTATAACATCATTAAAAAAGTAATTACCTTACTCACATTTTCAAAACCTTTCATTTAAAAATTCATTGGAATTACATCCCATCTGAAAATACGCAGCACATCTTTGTTTACTCTTGAACTTTTGTAATTCTAAATTTTCTACAAGTCGAATTGAGAGAACCTTTTTAAATAAGGAAATTTATTCAAAATGAACGGGTGTCATACACGAATTTTATTTAAAATTAATAGGTGTCATAGGAGAATTCTATAAAAAATTGTGTTTTTTAATAGTAAATCGATTTTTTTAACCCGGAATTTTCAGCATATCGAATGTTTTTCTAAGGATTCGGAGATACAGATTTTACTCCCAAGCTGTGTAGGATATAACACCGCAAATCTCCTTGCCAATCCTTAAATTCAAAACAGTTTATAGTCTGATGATTTTTTGAGTAACTCGCTCATCTTCACTAGATCATTCTTGCTCTTGTGAGTACTTAAAACTGCACTTTAAAAGAATTGCAATTTGTTTCAGGGATAAAATTTATTTATTTATTCAGAATAAAGCAAAATTGAGTGGGCTGGTATTTTGCACTTTTATCCTGTGTTTCAAACCAGTAATATATTTTTAAGACATCAAAACAGTCTTTAATGTATTGTTTTGTTTGACTTCAGGTCATAATAAAATTTTAAAGTCATAATTCTCCTAGTGACAAAAAATAAGAAAAAGTGAAAAGGAAGTCTTTTATTAATTTTCATTACTGTTTTCAAACTGTCAAATACGCTGTCGAATTTTTATCAGAATCTGCAGGATCGCATAACAATATTTTTTTACATAATGCTTTTTAAATTTTCATTAAAAATTAATTTCCTGATTTTAAATTCAGCCTCTGGGCTGCGATGCCATAGGGTGCCTCAAAAGATGGTCAATGATGCTTCGTGGGCAAGAGATTACTATGTTTTGTTCAATAAACTCCAGTCATAATAGAATAGACTTTCTTTACATATCAGTGATGCTCTTTGAATGCCGGATTATTACAATGTCCTAAAAGAATCCTTGAGAAAGCTGCTGGCATAGTTTCAGTATCCATTATAAAAAGAACGTTACCGATAAATTGTTCTTAAATTAGAACTTCGTTTTTAACTTTTGAATGTTTACGTGAAAACGTGATAGATGTGGAAAACTTCATTAAAAGTCGACCTAAGACGAAATGAATCTTTGTGCACTGAGGAATCAAAATAAGTAAATCAATAAAATAATTTTTCGTCATTTAGCGCGAATCTTTAGTACTCAATCCAATTCTTTAACACAATCGAACAGACTTTAAATGTCATATTTTTATTAAAAGGTTTATTTCATACGGTAGTGCGATGAGTAAAACTCTAGAAAGAGGTATTGTTTGAAAAACATAAATCAAAGGTGATCGAAATCGAGTTGCATTACATATTATCTGAGAAATGTTACATACATTATAATTATGTCAAATCACTCTACCAAGTTTGTACGAAGGAGATGAAAACTCCTGCCAGAATGGAATTCAATGGAACTGAATATAACTAAATGAGAGGTATTTGCATATTTTTGCATGTGCGATTGTACATTGAGGCTTACATGTGCTCGCTCACATTGTATCAATAATGAGAATGCACTAAAATGCGAATGGCACTGCATTTTATTGCGATAATGTTAACGGTAAACATGGTCAATGCTGGCTATGCATTTATTTTCAAGTGTCACAAACGTACAAGTCGCATGGAAAAATGATATCTGTTTCATGGCGGTATTTTATCCAGTTGGTCATCAGTAAATCTGTTCCAACAGCAATGCGCTCCCTCACCACCGCATGCAGACATGTTTAGAGTAGCTTTGAATTCCAAAAGTTTATATTACCTTCCTAGTTCGTTATAGAAGCGCCTCCGCATATTCTGGGAAATGCATAAGAACAGTCAACTTGGATTGTTGACTCAATGCTAATAAACAGGAGAAAATTTTAAAAGAGAATAAGGATTACGGAAAAACAAAAACTTTTAGTTTAGGAATAATAATGTTGCGCATAGCAACTTTCTAAATACTTAAATTTTTTGAGCGAAAAATAAAATATAAGGAAATCATTTTGGTTAAATTTAGTTTGCGGTTTGACTAAACTTTCAAAGTAATATTGTTTCAAAGTATTTGACTATCCTTCCCACCGTATCTCCAAATTTATTAAAATTGCAAAGAGAATTTAAGCGAAATGAAAAATTTTAAAGATTTAGAAACACAGATAAATTTTAAAATTTTAAACAGCATGAAAATTTGTGTTTTCGTTTAGAAAATCGAAACGGTTCCTTAAAAAGTATAAAAGGAAAACAAAATTGCAGAATACGTCAGTGACTCGTCACAAACTTTTCTGTAGCCATTGTAACGTGAAAATGAACTTCTAAATTAACTAATTTCAATCAAATTATAAACACTAACATATAACTTTTACTTTTTTTTTCCCCCAAGCAGAAGGTCAAATTTCAAAACATAACATTTGTCTGCAATGCTACTAAGGCATATTCTATAATCACAACGCTAAAATATTAGTAATAGTAACACTTTTCATTGTTATGCTTAATACGTCATATAAGATTAGAAAGCGTAGGTAATTTATTCTTCTTTGAAAAGAAAAGTTCTCTCTTCGGAAGAGGAAGAGAGGTAGAGGGAAAATATGCTCATCACTTGTAACCAGCACTCACTGCCTGCTGTCTCTATCTTCTTATCCTTCCTTGTGACTTTGACCTTGATCTACTTGGAGGTGAGGAGTCGAACAGCTGACTGAAAGACATTGGAAAGGAAAAATAAATCTTCCTGTTTCATAATAAAACCAGTCAGTCGTCAAGAAAGCTGTTTCTTTGAAGATTTCATTAACGCCTTTTGGAGTATCACGCACAAATTGAGGTTCTGGTTCATTTTTTGAAAGTTCATTAAGTTATATTTTTATATTGTTTTTGCTGAAGGTTTGTTTCTCCTTTTATAAAGAACATACATCTAATGAATGTTTTATTAATACTTTTAAATGAGGCGATTTTTCGGCTGCATTATATAACTTAATAAGTCTGATGTGTACACCACATGACTTCCTTGTACGGAATATTAAATTATACCAATTTTTCTGCATTTCATTTAAACGTATTGAATTAACAGTTAACGAATTTTGAATTAAATTAACTTCGTGGATAGCGCATAAATCACAATAGAATAAATGCACTCTTTAAAGTTCACTATATTTATTTACCATAGCGAAACTTTAGCGCTAGTTTCACTTAACAGCGTTACATCTCATTCATTTTATAATTCAGAGCGCATAAAAATTATATCATCTGAAGAATTACCACAAGTTCTATTCAAATACTGCAATAAGTCTAAAACGATGTATAAAAGAAATAAAACAACTGAAAAACAAATAGTTTTTCGCAGACGATTCAGCGCCACTTACCTAATGCGCATGCGCTACTAATTAATTCAGTTCTCACTTCGCGGCAAGACAAAAATACATAAAAATTAAAAATATTTTCATTAAAAACTGAAAATACTGAAAACTGAATATAAAAAAAACATAAAACACCAAGTACAGTTAAAACAATTAAAAAAATAGTTTTTACAATTAAAATTACAGTTTGTACGCAAAACCAAGGTAATAACTTAAATGATAATTCCAGAATGAATTAAGCATAATTTAATTCGAAATAATAAAAGAAGACGTTACTTTGCTGTTGCAAAGCTTAGTTTCTCTAAATTGGCAACAAATCCACTATTCTGCTAAGTTTCAAATGTAAACAAACATGGCTGCCATGGTAGTGAAAAATTAAGCTTAGTTGCACTTAAAAAACTTTTAAATTATTGATAATTCCACAATTATTGAATGCCGGTTAACAAAAGGCATAAAAATCTTATCCAGAACAACATAATTCAATCATTTTTAATGGCAAAAATGCACAATTTACAAACATATAAGAATAAAGAAACTGAGCTCCCAGAGCAGAGTAGCAGAGTGGATATATATACTTTCGGTGTGGCCGATAGCAAGCAAAATGGGAGGTGCACATGTACATGTTATAGCAGTCCTATTTACAAAATTTCAACGTTCTGAGGCTAATCGGTTTTAAGTTATGCGAGATACGTACAGACACCAAGAAAAAATCTCTTCGGAATTCATTTTAAAGCAGTTTTATAATTTTTGGGGGGAGTCCTTTATACAAATGTCCAGACAAAGATATCTGTCCTTAGGTACAGATGTCTCGCAAAAACACTGTTAAATTGCATTTGATAGCTGTCAAAATGGATATTTTCGTTGAAATATGACACCTGAAAATTTTTCGCGATTACCATACTTCCTTTTTACTTTCATTTTTACTTCCTTGTACTAATTACAAGGAAGTAACAAAAAAGTAAAAATGAACGAAATATTTAACGGAATATGGAACTAAATAGTAAGCCTTATATCTTTGCTGTTTCCTTCCAGAATGCGACAGCACAACGATTGTGTTTGTCCCCCTTTTTTCCCCTCATCGATTTGTTTTTTTCCTACTGATATCTGTTCATCATCTTCAATAATTTTCTTTCGACTTTTAAAAGTGATGTATACCCAGACATTTCTACAAAATGTGTAACATTTGAAAAAGTCAACAATTTTGTATAATACTCGTACTGATTTAAGAAATCGAAAAAAAAGATAACACGCGTCTCCAATAATTTCCTCAATGGATATTTTTTAACCAGAAATTTTCCAAAATGAAATGGAGATAGATTCAGAGGAATGCTATACAAAATATTTACAACCAAAAGGTAACTGTTTTGTTTATATATAAATCATGTCTCAGAAACACTGCAGTACTAATATTTCATATAATTTTGATCACAGGCTCCTAATATTGTTTTCCTAGGTTAATTTTGTGATAACAGAACAGGCTTCTTTCCTGTAAGATTTTAGTAGGAATGAATTGGAATTCTTTAGTACTCTAAACTAGAAACCAGCTGGAAATTTCTTTTCAAAAGACACTTATGAAAGTTTATCTCAGTCCCTTATAAAAATATTAATTTCGTATTTTTACTGAGAGGTGTCATTTGACTTTAGTTGACATAATTAAATAGTTTACCTTATTTGATTAATTTATTTGACTAAAATTATGAGTTAACAAAACATCATTCAAATATTTAGGTGTGTGATCGCTTTCAAACACTATATATATATATATATATTAGGAATGCCTTATTTACATTATTTGGAAAGCTTTGTGTTCGACTTCATATACTGCTGTGACGTTCTTTTTGTAAATGCAATACAAAAGAATTTAAGTTCTAACTTTTTTCATAAGAAGGAAACGATGGATAATTTGATAGATTACTCTGAATTATGTATATGTCTTACACATTTAACTTTAGAATTTAAGAACATAAAAGGAGTTGGGCTGTCCCGCATTAAGACGGAAATTTTCATGCTTCCTTGGTTAGTCACAGAACCGAAAACTGAATAAACATGCTGAATGTATCCAAGCGTTTAAAAAATATCAAAAGAATAGAATTTTCCACAAAGGAATGTTTTCTAGAAACATTTTTAGTCCCCTTCTGTATAAGAATAGTAATATAGTAATTTTTGTTTAAAATTCTATAGACTTCTTAATTTGGAATACGGACGAGCGTTATAAACAAAATCATTTGAGCTTGTAATATAATGCCAAAGCAGAACTTTACACCTATTCCAAAACATATTCTCAGCTACATCCTAATCCTAATAATGTGCAAAAAACAACCAATCCGAATAATTTATAAAAATAAAAATTTTACAAAATATTCATTACTCAATCAAGTCGAACACTAGTAGATCGACGGCTCGAAATTTTGTACATAGGCAAATAATGTTTCATTTATAAATAAAACTTTAACATTTTCCCGACGATTGTCTGAACACCTGCACCAGCAGTGGTGCTAGGAGCATCAAGAATATTTAATTATGTCACTAAATGCCGCGCACCAATTCTTGTCATTCGCAGCGAAACTAACTGCTTTGCTAATACTAATATTTAAACCTGCGAATTAGCCGATAGGAATGAAGTCATGCAAAAAAGTTTTTTTATTCCCAGCATAACCACCATACTGTCTTCCACACATTTCTTTTTTTGCTTCTCGACATTTTCTGCTTCTTGAAATATATTGTGAATAATACAAATCTAAATCATCATGAACGGGAGCACAGATTGCGTCAGATTATCTGCATCAAAATTATTTTCTTTAACAGTATACGGAATTTTCAACTAGCCAGGACAACTACTATCCTCTTTATGCTTCAAGCTTCATATTCGAGTATCTAAGTCAACCACCGTCGGGGTTAAAATTTTTATGGCAAATATTTAATACACGAAGGAGTTAGATATGAATTTATTTGTATTAATTTAACTTCTAATAAATAGTACGCAAATATTTATGATGTAAATTTCATTACAATTCAATTTAACTGTTCGACTGCATGCAATAAAATTGATGGAAAAATTCTAATTAAGCCTACTATTTACAGTTTATGTAAATTTAACACAACTTTCAACTAAAATTAACCCTGCCTTCTTTCTTCCAGTTATTTTGCTAGAAATGCAAAAATATAAATAATATAAATAATGCTCAATATGAAAAATGCTTATACAATATTCAAATTTTTTTAGTTATTTTTGCATATATGTATAATAGTGAATTAAATGCACGCATATTGGATTAAAATCAGTTTAAAATAGGTGCTAAAAATTAGATCTTTTATGTTGCTATTTTTAATTTCCGATTTAAATAATAAAAACGAATAATTGCAACGGATGCCTAAGACATGACAGGAAGGAAGCCAACGAAGGTCCCCGGCCAAGGTGTGCGAGTCACACACGATCGGTACCAGACCGGCGAAAAATATCAATATCTACTATATGGAGAACTGCTTAGTTCTAACTATGCTTTGGCGTATGCTAAAATGTTTTTACAGAATATAAAACAGTATACTCAATACTGAATGCAATTCTTTGATAAAATCCAAATTATATAACATACATAATTCAAGTTAAGCATACAGCCTATTACAATAGTGCAGCTTATTCCTACAATAGTGCCAGTTTACATTCTTATATTTTTAAATATAACAATGCATCTTGTTATACATAAACATTAATCCAGCAATACGATTAATTTAACAATACATTTTATAGGAAGAAAGTGAATGTAACGAATCAAAAGTTCTCAGTAGCATTTTTTTAATATTAAATTAATAGCGTCTGCATTAAATAACACTAACCTTTTTCACAGCTTTCTCTTCAGCTGATATGTCGATCCAAACATTTTTCCTGTGATATCTTTTCCTAAGGTATAAGTGCGGTAGACGCCGATTATTGTGATTATATTTGTCCACAGAAATGTTGATAACATTAACCGAATGATAACATTAAACGATGAGGAATAAATTCTTCAAACTAGTAATGGAATTTAACTTATTTAATAGTAAATAAGAACTTTGACTAGCAACCAGTAACATATAAATAAGTACTTTCACAGCATTTTAATTTGGAAAATGCAATTTGTTCGTAGTGTCTTTAAAGCAAAAGCTGATTTATGAGCAGTAAATAACTTTTCTGAAAGTTATTTGGCCGGTGCTAGACCCCTAATCTTAATACTCAGAGGGCATTCCTCATCGGCAGAAAACTTCCAACGTAAATTTTAAAATTAGCAAAATAGTATTCTTAGTTTGGCGCAGATATTTTCCGGTTTTTTTTTCTCTACAGGACAAAAGGACAAAAAAAAAAGTGCTGCAGATAATTTTTTTTCCCGCTTCTGGAAGAAATATACCTATGTCGATCTCTTCAAAATTAATAAAGTTATTGAAAATTTACCACGTGAAAATAAGGTTGCATTTTTTGGCTTGATTTCAAATGTTTGACTAAACTGTAGCCAAGATGTTACGCTTAATATCCTTTGAATTGAATTGACGATTCTCTCTGAATTGGCACATTTTATAAGGCCTGTTAAACTTATTTGACGGCAAGTCGCCCAAACGGGAAAGTGGTTAGTCGCTCTGCCTTACCGAAGTGCCCTGGTACGAAATCCCGGAGAAGGCATGGTTGTAATTTGTCCGTCCCTTCATTTGTGGCCAACGCCTATACACGGTAAACGGCTAAAGCTCGCCACTGGGCACACACGCACAACGACAACACCTTATTCAACGACATGATTTCACTCTGAAAAATTTATTTTACGATATTTTCATAAGATTAACCCGAAATGTTGATCACATCTAACAATGTATTTTCCACGTTTCAGTATACAAAAGGATAAAACAGAGGCACTTCGTTAACAACATCCAAACGATTACATTAATTGAGATCACATTAGACGGTTTTACAGTATTCTGTGATATGAATTTATATCCCAAGCTACAGAGCGAAGTAATTAATTTATGAATGAGGAGAATTTTTTTAAACATGAAGTATGAGCGATAAAAACGTGTAGAGGCATTAGGTATTTGTTGGAAGCAGGAGTCATTAAAAATGAACAACGCCTTCTCCGGGAATCGAACGACGGACCTCTGAAATACGCGCCCAGCGTGCAAACCACCACGCCACGAAGTCATGCTAAGAAGGCGGGAGAAATACCTTATAAACTTGTAGCGTTGCGCGCCTCCAACTTGCACGCAACCAAGAGGTGACTGTGAAAACTGGATAAAAGACAGAGTCTTGTTAAAGGTTTAAGTCCCTTTTTATTCAACGTAATACATTACAAGTGCGTGCTCTTGACGCTCACAAACTGCGCCAACTCGACGGTCAAATAAAAATAATAACCTGAAAAGAAACTAAAGACAAGACTCTAACTACGAGGCTCTCTAAAAGTAACTAACTCACCGCGTTTTACAATACCGCTGCTAATTCAGCAAACTTGAAGATCACTTGAACGATTAACACTACTTCCAGGCAAGCACACAGGCCGAAACGCGGGTTTCTTCAATTTCTGGCCAACTACCTCCGCTCTCGTGAAGTAAGACTATCACACCTCGAACTCGTTTCCTTTCAATTTAAATCAGAATACTTCCGCTGGTAATTTGAATCCTTGCGCGTTCTACTAAAATTTACATACTCTGGCATTGGCAGTTCCAGGGAAAAGTAAGGCTTGACAGGAAAGATAGTTTAAACTTAAAATGAATGTTAGTTAAAATAAATATAAACCCTACAAACTGACGTACGCATACTTATAGATTATCTTTCCAAAGATCTGTCACTAATTTTATCATGCATTATGACTTCTTCATCAACACTCACGTCGCGTAACACAAACGTCATGTACCACAAATTAATATGTCACATATAGTAAGCGTCAGACATTTAACTTTCAGCAAGGAATTTCACTGTTGATTACATCGCAATAAATGCAACTAACATGATTTCATTTTGCATTGAACGTTTTCTAGGAATTCAAAGAGATTTTATTTGTTTATGAGTAGTTTTTCTCTTATTCATTCGGAAAGTTCTGAGAAAAAGTAGATGAGAAAATAAATGAGAATAAATGATTGATGGAAACGTTGCACTGTAGTGATTCTTAGAAGCAAACAAGGAGCGTTGGCGAAGATGATAAATGCGAATGAGATGTTAGTATGCAGTAGTGGAACGATACTGCATTTAAGATCGATTATGAAGTTGATGATGACAGATGATAAATATCAGTTAATTGTATAAAGTATTGCTAAATAGGAAGATTGTAAAAACTGAAGGTGAGAAGGGATAAATATCAATTGATTCTTTAAAGCGAAAATAAGATGGCGTTCGAACAATATAAATAAAATCTGCCACCTGTTAAAATGCACAATACCATTATTACGACTGTTACCTTTGCATTAAAAGTGGTAAAGCTTTCGTTCAATACTTAGTACTATTTATCCCAACCAGAAATTATATTACAAACAAAGCAATTAATCTACTTGTATTAAACTAAACAAGATTTTATATTCCGGAATGAAAAATATTTTCTCCCTCCTTTCTGCACGCCTTCGTGGTGTAATGGCTAGCACAGTCGGCGCGTATGCCAGAGGTCCAGGTTCGAATCCCGGGGCAGACTCATTTCTTCAGTTTCCTGACATCGAAAACATTCTAAATGACTCTAAGTGCCTCCCGAACTAAAAGGTGGTGAATAATTATTTTTCACTACCCGGATTTGGCGATTGGGTCCTCTAATCCCCAGTCGCCCTTTAAAAGGGCGAATACATAAAATATTTTCTCCCTCCTTTCTGCATGTCTTCGTAGTGTAACGGTTAGCACACTCGGCGCGTATTGAGAGGTCCAGGTTCGAGTTCCGTAGAGGGCAATGCACATTTTTCACATCTCTCTGCTTCGAAAAATTCCTAATGATTCTATATGTTTCTTAAAAGAAAATTTAAAATATGACAGATTTTTTTCTGAAATGACTGGTAGTATTACGATACAATATATTAATAGTTTTAAAAAAATATGAGGCTATGGAAAGTGCATTATTTTTAAATCTGAAAAAGAGTTTTTATGTTCCTAATAACTACAATTTCTATATAATAGTAATGTCTACACATTCTGATTAAAGTAAATTTCACATTAGAAGTAAAAAGAAAGAATGGTAATTTGAAAAGCTTCCAGACAAAGAAAGATATTAAGGTAGATCAAAACATCACTATTTCACCAGCGGCTGAATGTCAGAATCATCAATAATTTCTTTCGGAATTCGGTTCTTGAATGGTAAGACGATAAAGGCATTTCTACCGTTTCCATTAACTACAAATATGGGACAGTTTCTCTTAGAAAATCTTCCATCATAACATCTTTCCTAAAGCCAGGTTGACCTCTCACTAGAAATGAAAACTGAGTACTCCAGATAAATTTTCCACGCAATTGTAAATAAGTATGTAAAGTTTCTATTGCAGAAATCAAAATGCAAACTACACTGACAAAAAGTGATGTTGATCATTTGATAGCATCTTTACAGTGTCACAGTAGTAGAATAGTTAACCACCAAATAACCGCTATCATCTTACTCTATTTTGTAAACAGCTTCGGAGCCTCATTTCGAAAATTTTGAAATGAGTATTTCCAGTTATGAACTATTTTAATGCTTTATTAACCTAAAAATAGTAAACCCTTTTTAATACAGTATTATCTACCTAACAAACATCGTTTCATAAGATCTGCTTTAATTCTCTTTTAAGCTGAATATGGAAAAGCAGGTGAAATTTCTCGGAGATAAATTGATTAATAAACTTATTTTAAAGACCTTAGCAAGAAATATGACTTAGCAAATCAGATTAAAATTCACGAAACTACTAGTCATAAAGTCAAATTACATAATTTTTATTCATAATTTCAATAATTAGAAAACACGTGTAATTGAATATATATACATATCCGTTTTTTATCATTTAAGAATACATTTCATTAGTAAATTCACGAATGCAAGTTCAGTACCTTAACATTCTGAAACTGAAAACAACTGCCACCCTAAGCCCATGGCAACAACAAGCGACCTTGCCCTTCTAAAAACCAAACTGAAGGTCACCAGACAACTATGCACTTCTTAGCAAGACAACTCGCGGAATACAAAATTTGCAAGTAATTTCCGCTTACTCTAAATGCTGGAAGCAAGTCTAAGTTTTGTAGAAGAAATATGTTACGTATGCATCAAAGCATTTATCTAAAAATCAGAGGTCTTCTCTCAACTGTCTCGGAAGCATAAAATTACCTTCTTTTTCAGCCAAACTTTGTTTTTGATGTAGACAGAAAATATATGTATATGGCTAAATACCGTTTTCCTTGAGAATATATTATATAACAGCTTACTATAAGCTCATAATATATGCTTTAGTAAAATGCATAAGAGGAAATAAGAAGTTTAGTAGTCTACAGTTGTTTGAATTTTTGAATAATAAGAAAGTTAAATCTGTATTTTGTGCAAATTCCTATTATTATTAATGATTCCGAGTTTCACATAATACTAAAACTCTTCTATAATGGAATGAAAATTTTGAAATTTTTTGGCCAAAAAAATACGAAATATAAAATTTTTAATTGTTAATTTTTATTTATTAATTATTTTAATTAACTAATTTATTAGCCCAAAAGGGAGTCAGACCGAATAGGCTATTAGCCTCGAAACGGGATTTGACGGCGTAGCACTTTAAATGTTTGAATAACTTCTCAAATTGTTGCCACGAAATATTTATCGCCCTGCGTTACTTTTAAAGAAATAAAATAATGAAGAATATGCATGAATTTATGCATATTTCTCGCACTGTGAAAAAACGAGGGTACCTAGAGCCATTAAATTTTGAATGATGTAGTCCTTCATCCGAAAATATGCACCTGGAAGCCCGAATTTTGAATTTTGAATTTTTTATTTTATATGTTGTAAAACTTTAATGAATTTTTAACAAACTTAATGATTTGAAAACGAGCAGTGGCAACACCGTACAGATTAAAAATTTGTTACCTCCAGCGTGCCAGACTGTATATCTGAGTGCCTAAAGATACGCTATTTTTAAATATTTTGTGATGTTGCTATTCAACTAAATTTTATGTGGCGTAAGTGCAAAGAACATGATATTTAATTAATAAATTTATCACACAAAACGCAAATAATAAAAAGACCCCCCAAAAAAACTTTGCAAGCCATCTTACTAAGAAAACTGTGCATTGTTATAATAAACTGAGAAAAGACTGGAAAAAGTAGAAAAATATATGGCAACACTTAACACTTCATCGGGAATTCTAAACACAGGCTGCTTTTAAAATTTTTGTAATTTTGCTGTTGAACTGTATATTGTAACTGCGAAGAAAATGTTGCTTAATAATAGAGCAAAAAGGGCAAAAAGAAATGGATTAACAGGAGTAAGAGCACCAGGAGACTAGTAGACTATGAGCTCAGCGATAGCGTGGAAACACCTTGACAAACCCTTTTGGGCGACTGTTAAATTCTGAGCCATTTCAGATTTTTTTCTCTTTTACTTATTTTGTCTTTTTTAACTTATACACGCTACTGCACCATAATTAAGACCTGTCAATAATTAATCTTTTAAATTGACAAAAATTAATTTCTAAAATACTGCTATTTATTCTGAAACAGTATGAAAGTTTAACAAACCACAGCTGTTGACAATATTTCTTTAGTTACACTGAATTATGTTGAAAATTCCATGTTTAAACAATTTTTTTTATTTTATGATGACGATTCCATGTTTGTTACATGCAAAAAATTACTTTAGTGCTAGCCGGCTAATTTTTTTCACAGATATTTCAACAAGTAATGTTTGCCTTTAATATTTTAATCCATATAAGATTTTACTCTTTTACTCTGTTGCAAGAGGCATCTTATATAGCCTAGCATTTGGCGGATTCAGTGTACTACAAATTTGAATTGTATTGGGATAATTTAAGCGAATTTAATAACAGCACCACTTAGGACTGATTACAGAAACATGTTATTTTGCAGTAACAACGATTTTCTGTCCTAATATACTAACTAGAATAAAATGGAAAAAACTTTCAAAAACACAGTATAGAATTATAACGCTAGTTTAGAAATGCAGGATTTTATCATATAGTAGACAATAAAATAGTATAGAAAATAAAACTGAACTGTAAAATATAGCATATGTATCATTTCCTCCCTCCTTTCAGATTAAAATTAATTTCATTTCTTGCAAAAAAGCGTTAACTTTTAAATAACACGAGTTCAGTTTTGTTTTCCTTATTACGTTATTGTTTCTATCATCGAAGCAAAACTAAAGACTTAATGTTTAATTTATGTAATTTATTTCTTATTATAATCTTGTGGAGTAATACGCTTAAATTATATATCCAGGAAAATAATAGCTAAATCAGAAATATTATGCATCCAGATTTGTTCAATTATCTGTAGTCTTTCAAAAGTTATAGCCAAATAACCAGAAAAAAAGTTTTCTGATGTTCGTATGAAATAGATCTTTTTTTCAATCCAGCAGTGAGCAAGATTGTTTAAAGAACTCATAAGGTGTCATCTTGTTTTTACAATAACTGCAAAGGGATTCAGCTAATGATGTCATGTGTTGCTGCTCAGAGGAAGATAGTTGTCTGTTATAAGGTTGCTATCAAGATGGTTGTATTTTCTTATATTCTTTATTTTACTAAGCTTTCAAAACGTAAAAAAAAAAAAAAAAAAAAAAAAAAAAAAAAAAAAAAAAAGATTTGGCTGATCGCCTACAAAGTGATGTAAAATTGCACTATTAAGTGAAATATGTAGAAGAACAATTGGTGGAAACGTAACCGAAGATTGCCTTTTTGACTTTTTGAAGAGATATATGAGTAGTCAGTCAATAAAATTAGACTGGTAAAGGTAAGAAAAGGTCCACAGAACTAAATGATGACAGAAAAATTTTAAAACTGGGCCTATATGATAGAAGAGAATCATCTGGATGTATCCTAGAAGAAATGGTGCAATTCAGTGTGAAATCGAGTCCAAGAAATGTTCGGCGAAGATTGCAGATATTTTCTCTACGCTAGAATTTCTTGAAAAAAAAAAAAAAAAAAAACTTTTATTTCCAAAACAAAATATGGAAAGATTAATTGGGCTAAAAACCAGGTTAACTGTATAGCAGAGCAACTAGACAGCATTATTAGGAGAGATCGAGATCTCGGTGTTGGTAGTGGATGACTGAAAGTACGTCGGGAGAAGAATCAGAGAAGATTTGCAAACTGAATACATTACACCTACTATGAAACCCTAATTAAGATCTTGATATGCGGTTTTATGACTTTAGATGATGAATACAGACTTCGCATGATTAACAGGAATATAAATCATCAAAGATACATATAGGAAACACGTTAGCCCAAACTGAAGCCATCCATACGTGATCTTTTCAAAGACCATGGACCATTTACTTACAACTACCCTATCATGTTGCTAGTATACGCAAACGGTAGTCTCAAGATCATTGTATTCTACTGCTGGAAGATACATCTGCTGCTCTCATCAAAAATCCTTCGTAAATGTTCGTAATTACACTCGTGATTAAATTATCTTCCCATTGATGCATATATTTTTGTGCATTTCTCCAAAAGGAAAGTAATGTTGTGAGCCATTAAATCTCAAAAATACAATTTTCCAACAGGTTTCCACACCTGTGACAAATAATGTAAAATTTATCATTCATTTCAGAAGAGACTGCTTTTAATTCTTTTCCAGTAATCAAATAGATCGCATTATTTATTTAAATTAATGGAAACTAACATATATGAGATTTCATAGTCAGTTTTATTGCGTAATAAAGACTCTATTTTGAAAGATTTTTGATAAAAGTTGCACAGTTACTTTATTGAAATACAAATTACTCATTTTTAGTTCGGCTGCAGTTTCCCGCTAATGCTTTCTTTTTTATTTTATAGCAAATCTATAAATTATTTTGCTCATAAGATCAAAAAGCGTCAGTTTTACCTTGACTCGAGATTCTCGAAAATCTTGATGACCTTAAATCAGAAACTAGGTCGAAAAAAAAAAATCAAGAACCAAACGTAGTCTTTAATACTATTTGGACATCTTTGATTCTGTGGCTTGAAACATTATCAAAAATAAAATTCTGTGCTGCATTTTGATAAGAAATTGTGCACTTCAATACTTATCTATTTTTGTTAAAATATAGATGTATTTATTTATCTCCAACAATAGTTAGCTTTCAAAGCATAAATTTTCTATGTTTGATTGGTTGTCACATACGTTTATTTCTCTTACCCGTTCCAATAATGTCCAGCGAAGACCTTTTCGTTGTAATTTTAAGTTCTGCATCATTTAATGACATTAATTGAAGTTATATCAGAATATAGTTTAAGAATAAATTTGCGTTTCTTTTAAATTCTTCAGGACCTTTTCTTATTATTACCCAAGAGTATGAAATCCATTTCTTAGATACTTCAAATACTTATTTCTCAATTTCTCACAGAACTCATCACACAATATGAAGGAATTTTCTCATTCTGCTTTTCCACTTGCAATATAATGTCTTCCATAGTTAAATTGCCTATATTAAGGGCTTAATTTCTAAAATTAAAAACGCAGTATCCCTATGGATGATCATCAGAAAGAGTGGAAATAGCTAAATTTTAATTTGCTCGGTTTGTTTGTTCCATTTTCAATTCATCCCACTTCAGCAATGACGCATTCAGTTTCTATTTTTAAAAAATGAAACGCAGGTCATAGTATGTCATTAAGAATACACAGTTTCAGGTTGCGAGAAAAAAGTTTTCCAAGTCTTATTTCGTTATTAATCATAACCTATTGCTCGGTAAAAGATTGTGTTAGAATCTCTTTTATTATGAATCTGAACAGTGCGAAGTATTTTTTGGTTAATCTGCTTATCACATATCTCTGATCATTAGTAGATGTAGTTTTAAATTGTAAATAATTTTAGCTGCCGTTGTCAAAGCGCATCCTCCCCTCCTCCTCCGGAGGTCGACTGGGAACAAACCCGGCGTTCTGACCAGGTCAATATCAGACTCGACTTCTGGGGGAAAATTAACAGTCTTCACAGTGATTAGAACTATCGCTTATAGGTTCAGGCTCGGCAGGGACCATATCTGGACTGCCCCTTCGCTGTGGGGACGATACATGGGTAGCTTTTGAAGGTGTCCTTGGGGTTTTTCTCCCTTTGGACAACACTGGTGAACTGTCGATGTCTAACATGCACTCTGTTTTTTTTTTTTTTTTTTTTTTTTTTTTTTTGGATTCGTTGCAGTCCACCATTGTTCTAAGCGTTACAAAACCCAGACTTTGTGAAACTGAAATTGTCCACCCCTAGGTTGACCGGGGGATTATGCCTCCTTGGATCGCCTCTAAGGGTTGGGGCGATTAACCATGTAAGATAGCTTCGAGCAAGTCAGGTCTGGGTGCCCCTACCTCATGGCGCGCTGTTAAAGTGCTTTTTTAGTTGTAGATAACTTCTCTTGTACTGTTGTTGTCTTATCCCATAAGAAGAGCGGAATCAACCATTCAGTGACACACATAGGAATTTAGCACCATCATAAATAATTTCTGAATTGCATCAGTGGGTTTCCCGTGTATTTATGTGTGCGATTATGAAAAGATGAATAGCAGCTTGCGCACATCTCACCTCCCTAGACAAGAAAACTGCTATTTTTCAGTCGAATAATAATCGAAAAAGTTAATTTTTTATAAGTGTATAAAAACTTGATAGTGGACTGATGAAATTTAGACATTACTCGCAGATCCGAAGGGAGGATATTTTTTGTTTTTAAATCCAAAGAAAATGCTGAATGTTTGAAGGTACATTGAGGAAATGATCAACAAACAGAGTACTGAAAATAAAATCATCAAATCATCTCTAAAGAGCTTTACTGTGAACAATTGACTCAGTTAAAGCAATTCCGATGAAAAATGATTTGCACCATATAACAACGAGAGTGTGTTTTGTCATCGTGACAAAGAAAGATCTCACAAGCTTCAAATAATACTACAAAAATTAAGACAACTTCAGCGGAATGTTATAACGCATAGAGCATATTTTTTCATTTCGAATCGTCAGATTTTTTTTGTCCATTTATTCTTCACCCTAAAACATACAGTTTTTATCATCAGAACACTATAGACTTAAGCATTAAGATGAAAACTTTTTTTTTCTACAATTTGAACAATAAGTATGTAGAGTTCAACAGGTTTACTTCTGTGTGAAAACTGGGATAGTAGTAACTGCACAAGAGAAGGGCTCAAAGTATACCCTTTATTAATCTTTAAAATTTACAATGCGTCAACTCGACGCTAACAAGCTACGTCTCTGTTTGGACGGTAACTGAAAATCAGGTAACGTAACTAAAAGTTCGAAGATATTAACTAGTAATAGAACTAAACGACAGGGCTCTTTATTTACTTAAACCTCTTTCGAAACTAGTGGCAGCAAGTAAATGCAAGTAATGCCACGTAAACCAGCGCTAAGCAAACGTTTAAACAGCAAAGGCGGCTGTTGTAGTCTAACTCTCCTCTTTCCTACCGAACTCTGTTTTTAAACTATTCCTTCAAAGTGGAAATTTGCATTCCTTCAAGCGCGCTACAAAATTTAATTATTCTGGCGCTAACAATTAGGGAAATGAAAGCTTATACGAAAGTTTCAAATTAAACTTTAATTTGTTAGTTAAAATAAATATAAATCCCTACAAGTAAAAAAGCAATTAGATCTTCTTAGTTGATTCCCTTTCGTAATTTTAAGTTTTGCTTTAGAAATGGATTTCTAATGAGATGATTTAATATTTAACAAATTAGGATTGGTTAAAATAACATCGAGCGATAAATTCCCGGATAGGAGCTACATCTAGTAAACCGGTTGATAAGACTGAAAAAAGTGAAATCTTGCAATTTAAAGGTGGTTAATTTCGGGCTTAAATGCAAAGATTATAAATATTTATGAGCTAAACAACTTGTACCCTTTCTCGCATGATTACAATTCTAAAATAGTTATGATAATAATAATGTGTTTCTAAACTAGATGGAGGTATTTCGAATAAAACAAAACAAAATTTTTGGAAAAACGTTTGTCAAGCGAGTATGCACTTTTATCTATTACAGAAATTCAACATGCATCAAGATCCACTATTTAGTCTGTGTCTGCGTACCGTGAAAAGAGCAGTAATAGTATAAGAAATGGCACAGAGCGACATTAATTTTCCAGATGGCCGGAGATCTGTTTAAAGGAGTGGCAAGAGACAGTATAATGTTTTATGAATAATTCAGGATATTTGAAAGATAATGCACTTCCTTTTTCAATTTGTGGTCAATTTACCAAACCGACCACCTACTTTAAGATTTACTTAGCATTATAAATGCTTCAGATTTCTAATTCTAGTTTTACAAACTACATAATGGTAACTCTCTGTATTCAATCAAAATTTAAATCTTATACACTACTGTGTAACAAGGAACATGCTTTCTCGACTAGATTCTGATATTATGAGCTTAAAGGTTTAATTATTATAAGACATAAAACCAACATGATCTTTCTTCACATATATAAAAGGGGAGGTTTCAAATCAAACACAGAGAATGTTATCACATTTTTTAAATTTGAAATATCATCTGCTATCATTCATTGCAAGAAATATAATCTTCTTTCAAAATGTCGTATGTAAAAGCCACAAATTCTCCGTGAAGTTCGGAATAAGAAATATTCTTATTCGGATATTCAAAAACGTTGTGAACTGCATGATATTAAAATTTCTAAGATCGCTTTTTAAGAACGCTTGTAATCCACTTTGGGTAGATTCGCAATAAATCTTGGTAGATTTCAAGTTGATAAATATAAAAGTTTTGTTACTGTTATCACCGTTTTCTGCAGCATATAATGTGGATATGCATTCATCTGCAATCTACATACAAAAACACTCTATACATAACAAGCAGTTCTAGAAACTGCATAAAGATCTGTGATTTTCTTCTTATCACAAGAAAATCGCTATCCGGTTTCATTGGCTTCGAAAACCAGTTGAAATCATTAATGAATCTCTGCCCATTTAACCGCTGATCAGCAATGCTTATATTCATCTAAATCATGCAGCATGAAAACCATTCGATCTGTTCAGATTAAATGGTTCTCATCGAAACATCATTTACCATCCAGAGAATGTGATATGGTTTTTCCAACAAAAATAACACGAATATACTTATAAGTTAATATCAATGACACTGTTTCTTCAATTTCATAAATGTGTAAATTGTTATTTACTTAAAAGACTTCTGTATAAGTGTTCATTTTTAATAATATAGCTTAAAATATTTTTCATTTTAGAAAATGATTTAGTAGTCTGCCTAGCAAGCGCACATATGCAAAACAATCTGTGTTGCAAGTGTACATGTGACAAATTTCGTTCTTGCAGATAACAATAGGGGTTGCTTTACACTTTTTTTTTTGATTGATTGATTGATAACTGTGTTCTGAGGATTGTATCATTTTAAATTTTGTATGAAAAAAACGTTAGAAATTTATCTTTGTAATAGAGTCTTTAGTATTATAAATTTTCTGAAATTTATTTTGCTTCTTAGTTACCCATTACGTTTTTTCTATTTATGAAAAATTTCTCAACTTGAATTATACTAGGTTTCCCTTACATATTTTGACATCAAATAGAGTTTTAAACTAATTTGAATAAATAGAATTATTTTAATAAAATGCAGCTCTGTTTTTAAATTTAAATATATAATTCTTCATAAGATTCTTCATAAGGAATATAAATATCAGAACAATATGAATTACCTTTGCTATTATTTGGAGTTTCGAAAGGAATGAAATCACACTCCTTTCAAAATACTAGCTTTTAATGGTCTTTTAATTACACTCTATGCTAATAACTACACATCACATAAACCTTAAAATACTGTAATATTCACAATGTAGAATGATCAGGTTTATTTTGAAGCAGGAAACAAGAAAATTTAACTATGCCTTCACCCGAATTCGAACTTTCCAGAACCTTCCCGAATGCCAGTCAGACGTATTTCCAATTCCACTACGAAGGCATGAGGTAAGGAGGAAGAAAATGTCTTCCATTCTTCGCACACGCAAACTTAATTGGCGACTGAGGAAGAGGAGAGGACCCATTCTCTAAATTCAAATGGTACCGAATTATCGTCTATGTTTTAGTTTGCGCGATACCATTAGGTTTCTCGAAGCAAGAAACATGTAAAATGTGCAATGCCTTCGCAAGGATTCGAATTCCAATTGTTTCCAGTTACACCCCGGAGGTAGGTAGTAAGGGGGGAAGCAAATATGTCTTCCTTACAACGCATTAAAAACTTTTGCTGCATGTAAACTAAAACAAATGAGTTAGATCGATGACTGGGCAACATGGATTAACACTATATTTTCAAATACGCTCAAAAAATAATTACAAAATTAAAGTTAACATGAAATATAAAAAAAGTTAAAAAATTGGACTTAAATTTCGAATAACTTTTAACGTTACATGTAGTTACTTCTGCCTAATTCTGATTGTAAAGCTATTAAGCAATGTGCGTATTTACATTTTTCGATGTAAGTAGAAACTTTCAGATAAGTTATTTTGGCATAAGAAGACGAAAGCATCATTATAAGCTTTGATATGATATGAATATTTTTAAGCTTTATCGAGAACTGTTTTAATGAACAATAATAATAATTTGATAAAATTTCTGAAATGCATAAATTGAAACGCTGCAATAAATAGAAAAACATTCTAAAGCTGCTCATCATATGAAAACTAAATAATAATGAGGTAAGACTAAGCTATAAACAATACACTATAATTTCAAAAGATTTTCAAAGGTAATAATTTACTAAATTATCTTGTTAGACAGCAAAACCAAACGGTTTTATATACTTCATAACGTAACGCTTCTTTTCAAAATTTTTAAGTATGCCTACGTTCTCGTATATACATCGAGATAAATCTATCCACAAATATGACTGAACCTTACCTCCAGACTGCTGTACTTCGGGATATACGAAAATGAGAAACTTAAGTAAAGATGCGCACCATCTAATGAATTTATAGGTCAAAATTTTCTATCTCACTTGTGAACTTAGTCCCATCATGCTATATCACCTCTGTTGTCACCTTACTCCTGAACCCACGACGAAACCACGTATAAGGATTTTTTTTATCGCAGTCAGTAAATGTTTTGCCAATAGTTAAAGTGAATTGAGTCCAGCTTGTAAAAATACACGAAATTTCGCGCTCTGTTGGAAATATAATTTTGGATGCAGAGAGAGCGCAAATTCGAAGTTCTCTTTGAATTTCAAACAGAACTTTCATCTAATGGTACGTATAATTGAAATTACAATGCAAAATTAGTGATTTTTATTCATTTGTAACCTAAATATCATTATGAAGTACATAAAATAAATAAAACATATGTTATACATATATTATATACACAACGCCCACAAGATCTGTCTTCCTAAGGAGTGAAATGATTTCGTGAAAGACTTTCTAAAAGGAAGCTGTCTCGAATCTACGCTTCTTATTCGAAAAACCGTGTGGTGGGTGTTTAAATAATTAACATATTACAATATGTGAATTTCTAATTTCAGATTATTACAAGTATTTCGACGTTAAGTAAAACCCCACTTCACAAATTTCCAACGAATATAACTAAGAAATTGCGTATCATCGGGTTAAGGGAGAAATTCATTGAAAACTATAATTCGTCCTAGTTTAAATTTATGGGAAATGAACTGGTTTTATAAAGATTACATGATTTTCTCTATGTTTAACATGTATACGAACCATACATACATTTAGAAAGTCATGCATGAAAATGTCTCGCTTTTCAGGCAAGTAGCTCTAGCGTGCTTAGTTTTAATCAACTGGCTAATATTTACAGTTGACTGAGAGCCAGCCAGGATTTTTTATCATTATATTTTTTAATTCAAATTGCCGGACACTCGCTCAAAAACATTCATCGGGAATGCCCGAACCCAACGTCATTTATCCGATTCATCATCTTTATCCGTCGTAAACTATATAGATGGTAACTAATATTACGAAACTACGAAAGTTGGCGGGGAAGTGCATACATTCATGCCTTATATGAGAGTAAAAACATTTTTGGTTTCAGGTACCAGTTATGACCTTATAACATCTAAGAACGCACAGTGCTATGAGAGCACTCGGAAACTAGCGTTTTTCTCACAGCGTCCTAGCTAGCACTGTGAGAACTGCTGTGTTCAAAGTTCAAAGTAGCGCTGCGAGAAAGTGCTGTGCTAACACTCCAGCTCACCGTTCAAACTAGCTCTTTTTTCACAGTGCTAGTTTGAACGAAGGTTCTAGCCGCAGTTACATTCAGAGATCAGTTCCGCGTATATAGTCACAATATTTTACGACTTTAGGAAGAAACTTGGACTAGTAGTTCTGTTTCATAGGACAGGATGATTCTGCTTCTCACAACGATAACTCTGTTAACAGCTTTGGCTTGCGCCCAGCACCATATTGTCCAGGAGGGCGAATAGCCAGGATATAATTGCCTTTTTATGCAGAGATTAAAAAAAAAAGTCTATGTAATCATGATTAAAATTCCAGCCCCCATATGATTCACAAAGCTTTTGACTGATTTCGTCAACAGTCGTGTTTGCGATAAGGTCAATAAAACAAACCAATTGAAAAAAATTATTTTTTTCATCTAAGCCAGCTAAAGCACTTTTATTATATGGATTGAATTGGAATTATTAGACTAAAAGCACACTTTGGTTATCTTTCTAAGGGTTGGTATACCTTCGTGGTCGGAAGAAAAAGTTTTTTGGAAAACTGGCTTATATTCACATTACATCAACATTGCTCTTAAAAATACTAAACTCTTCGATCAGCATTCTTCATCCAGCTTAAAAGGAATTAAAAAGAACTCTTGCTTTAATTATTAAACAGCTACGTTGGCTGAAAAGTAAAGGAAAATGTAAATGTTATTGTTACAGAGAATAGTGTAGCTAAATCTTGAAACATAAAAGTTTCCGACCGCCACAAATTTTCGAATATTTTCTTCTTTCAGTTCTGTAGATGTCATACGCAAATCCTTCTTAACGTAAGCCAGATTGCCATTCTGCCAAAGCGAAGAATTTATTACAAGAAATCTCTGGTGACTTCAAAATTAAAATGATTAAAAATTTTCTGTAAAAGAAATAATTTAGCAGTTTTCGTCCATTTTATGACCGCTTTTCTAACACTCGATGAAGACTATACAATTAAGTTTGGGGTAAAGAGATGGAACATACTTTGATTGCAAGAGTCGAAAAATATTCAAAATTCGTTAAATTTGCTCAAAACATAAAAAATAAAAGATAAATAAAAGAAAAAAATAAAAGAAAAATATTCGGAATTCAAAATTTGGGCATCGAAATGAACACGTGTCTAGTACCTGTTACCTCTTACTGACTTGCATTCAAAATTTAGCGAGTCTAAGTGTCACTGTCTTTCTACTGTGAAACGAACTTACTCTCGCATTCACAGATTCATCATTTTATAATATTAGAAATATTATGAACCCTTTCTAAGACTACTGCCTACGGTTCCAGATAATTTTGGTCTCGTAAGTGGGCAGTCGTTTCAAAAAGTAATATACTATACGAGTGAAAGGCAGTTTGAAATATTCCTCACTTACAAAAAAGAAAATTTAGCTATGGAACGGCCTTTCATTCAGACCCATGACAGGCAGTTCCATAGTCTAAAATAAAACTCTATGAAGTGGTGAATTCTTCAGTATTTCATAGAGTTTCACAGCATTCCATGAGAGATGGTTTACTGCATATGCCATGGGCATTTTCTTTTCCATACTATTCAATTACTTTGAAATTATATTCGAATTATTTTCCAATTTTGCAAGACTGTATTAAGGCCTTAAGAAATTTATTTTCTTTGTGATTGTACTTCTATAAGCCACTTACTTTTTATTTCGAATATTGACTTCATTGAATGAAAAATGAAAACTTCTATATCCATAAAATTTGTCTATAATTATCATCCAACTTAGACTAATTTACTAAGGATAAAAAACTTAGACCACTGTTCTGCTACTTCTTTTGCTGTAATGACTAAGCACCAAACATGGAGCAAACGTTTAAAAACTTCGAGGGGATAAATAACTGATAAGAAAGTTCAGGGGATGAGAAACCCCTGATAACCTACGTTTTACGGCCTTGGGTATGAAAGATAAGCAGATATTAATGTTTTTGCGGCATTTGGAAGAAACGAAAGAAGCTTCGGTAATATTTGTTGTTGTTTTACGTTTCATTCATTTCCTTTACAATAACTTAGTCAAGTCATAGGAAGTCATTATTATTGTTTTTAGGTAATAATACTATAATTTCTTGAACATTCGTATAGTGGGAGAACTTGTCTCCTCGAAATGAGCACAAATGACCCCAAAATTGGAAAAGGAATAAGAAGAGGAAATAATATAAGCATACTCCAAAATAAGCATATAACAATATAATCGATTTTTTCTGAAAATGAAGCCTTGTTAATTTGCTTCTCATTTTTCTGCATTGAAAAATAATGAAGTCCTGTTAGAAAAGCTGAAAATGGTAAAGAAATCAAAGTATCAATAACACAACCATTTTACGCTTCCAATTTAGCTTCTGAATGTTAGACTATTACAAAAGTTAATCGCATTTCAAACAAGTCTCTGCATTCTGAGAAACATTAAAAAAAGTTTATAGCATTTTTCATTTTTATCGGAGATGGAACTTGAAATCCACAAAGTGCATCTACATTACTGTATGCTTCTCTGTTATAAATAATAAAATAAAATAAGTAAGCAAAAATATAAATAAATAAATAACATAAAAAAGACTACTCCGAAAAGAAAACTCATTATATGCGAAACCTATGAACAGAATGCTGTGTACAAAGGGATAGTAAACTTTAAAAAAATGAAAAAAAAACTGCCTTTTCTGTGCGCGCTATCATGATGTAACTGGTAACATGTGTGATTGGCAATCGGAAGATCCGGAGATCAAATTCTATGTGAGGGTATAGCTGATTCTTCATGGTTCTTTTTTTTAATATCAAATCACGTTCAGGAAGATCAAAAGATTTTGACAGAAATGAATCATAAAAATTGCTTGATAAATATCTTTGAAAATGTAAAATACGAAAGCTGGGTTAGGTTAATTGATTAAGAAAAAATACACGACGGCTATCTAAATAACAAAAGGAACGCATTCGTGGAAAACTTTCTGAAGGCAACCGGCTCATATTCACATTACGCATAGCGAAAAATCACGAACACTCCCATGCAACTGATACTACCCGATTCAACCTACCACTGTTTAGCGATCTTATTCGCTCGACCGCTGGTGGATCAAATTACCATAACATTTACTACCGTTTTGGTCATGGTCATGGAGGTAGGAAAGGGAGGAGGGGCCAACCCGCGCTAAAAGTGAAGCACTGCTTTAAGGCTTGGGTCACCAGATGGGGTGTTCTTTGTTTACATTCAGAAGCTCGCTTGACAAGATTCTGATAGTATTTCGACACACGACAGTTCCATAGAAATCGAAAAAGGGACACTTTCGCATGAAAGAAACATTCATAGTGGGATGGATAATAGCAATTTGTATAGTTTAGTGACATTTACGCAAAAATCACATCTTGGTTATTTTTCGATAACTAACAACAGCGATTTTGATTATGAATTTGTTTTATAAAATTATAAAGCTGTTGCACTACAAAAATATAGATTTTAAGAAAAATGTTATGCTTAAAGAATGAAAAATACCTTACGGTACATTTAAAATTGTATACGTCTTTCGATACCCTTGATAGAGTATTCGCTACTTTTATTTTATTTTCCAAACGTCAAAATGTTTTAAATAAAACAATTTTTTTCACATCCATATATTATTTTAACATGTACCTTTCAAAATTTTTTAGAAGAGAGGCTTTACTGCTGCTCATTTTAAACCCATCGTTTTAATTTTATATATCTGAAAAATAATCACTTTGGTCTTAACACGTTTTATAAATATAAAATTATGTACGTTAAAATATTTGTAATTAGGCACATAGGTCAGATTAAATAGAGTAACGCATGCAAGGGCTATCTGCCTAAAGAGAGAGATGCCATCGTGGAAGAATTTTGAAGAAAAACTGACCTTTGAGTGGGTATTAAAAATAATACTTATAATTTTCATTCAAATTATATTCATATATATTTTTTATGTAAAACTTTCGGGTGTATGCTAAATTAGTGTAAATTACTTTACACGAAAAATATAGTGAATGCACAGAAATTAAAGATTTGCACATGCCGGAAATGAAAAATAGGAAATATGTATGGGTATTTATGCATGTGCTTGCAAAAAGCATGTATCTGCCTTTGACAAAATACTTAAATATTCATTAAATTATTTATAAATGCATTTGAAATGAATTTATTCACTTATAAACAACTGTGAAAGTACTGTGAAGAAATCTAATTATTAAATGTATCTAATTTATAATGATTATAAATGTTATCTAAATATATAATAACCTTAATATTGAATTGTAAACATAAATTGAAATCCTGTTGACAAATACGTTATAAAACTATTTAAGCAAGAATTGTTCGTATTGGAAAGCAATCTGTTAAAACGTATTGTAAAGCAAATGCTATGAGATGCGCACTTAAGAACGTAATAAAGAGTTTTGGAATATGTATTGTTTAAAAGAATTATTCCCCTTACATTTTATAATAACTCAGTTACAAGTTTTAAATAATACTTAAAAAAAAAAAAAAAAAAAAAAAAAAAAAAAAAACTTATTTTATTCCCTTTCAGAAATGTTCAGAGAATTTATAATTTATACCTATTTAATTATTAGGAATATACTATTTAATACCTATTTAATTATTAAAGTATTTCGCTAATTCCTAATAGTTTTCTAATTTAAAATGAACCGAATAGAGCATTAATTATAAATTGACTTGCATTTTTCGATTTAAAAGATGCTTCAGAAGCCAAAAAATCATGTCATATTTAAGAAGGTATTTTAGGAAGAAGCTCTATAAATAGTAAAGAAATAATGCATAATTTTAATATTAATAATACAATAAACTTTGATCTTAATTTTTGTACCTTAACCGAATAAAATCGAATTACCTTAATTTTTTTTTTTCTAATGTAATTAACGAAAACTTGTGAAAATATTTCATTCAAATTAAACCCTTCTGAGAAAACTGTCCTGTGAAAAGTATAGCATTTAATTCCGTTCAGAATGAAATGTTGTTTAAAAATATGTTGTTTTCACATACTTAGGACTCTGAAGTGTTGCAGAAAAAGAAAATATATACATTTATATGTATATTTACGACGTAATTACAAAATATTTACATCCGAACGCGTCAAATCCCATCGAACTCAATGGTAAATGACCCAATGTTTTGGTCACCACGTAGGGATCGCCGGTGCTTCAGAGCAGGGTACGGGAGAAATACTTCCTACCTCCATGGTTTTGGTTGCTTGATCTTAACGTAAATAGCATTTTATGGGAAGAATTGGGACTCACGTTCCTTTATTGCCCACGAGTTTTATGTGCTCTATGATAAGATTACTTGAAATATTAAGTAAGGACACCATGTTTCCACTTAAGTGCATCGATCAGTTATTATCAAGACATGCCTTCTGTTAAAATTAACTGTGAACTAATATTTTTTTTTTAATAAGTAAAGAGAAAATTTCACGTTCTCCATTTCGCGACTTAATTGTGCAATTAGGAGCACGTCTGGCTAGCAACGGAAGATTCGGACTTTAAATCTCAACGAGAGCATGTTTATGTTTCTGGTTTCCAGAAATTCTAAATATCTTTACAGGTAGCGCCCTATTTAAATGTGGATGATAATTTGTTACCTCCATGATTTAGCGACTGGGTCTCGTATCCCTGGCCCAGTCGCCCTTTCATTTGGAACGAATATAAAGAAATACTGCCTTTTCTGTACGCGCCATCATGATGTAACTGGTAACATGTGTGACTGGCAATCGGAAGATCCGGAGATCAAATTCTACTTGAGGGTATATCTGATTCTTCGTGGTTCTTGCTTCGTAAAAATGTAATAGGCTCTATAAGCTGTATGAAATATTTGTACATTTAGTCAGAATTGTTCATCATTTAATAATAATGCAAACATTTTCGTTAAGAGTTCAGTCATGTTTAAAGACAAATGCTCAAAACTGTCTGACATTAAGTCAGTTTCAAATTTATACAGTATACGTATATCGCAAAAACAGAAATCTAACTACGAGTAAAATAAAACACAAAGTTCACATATTGACTTCTTATTAAAGTAATAGTTTTAAGCGACAATATTAATCTAAAAGGATGCTTTTTAATCTTCAGGTCGAAGTAGGAAAAATATTTAATAAACAAAATTTAATTATTGAAATTCTTTGTATCTGACACTGTTATTTTTGGAGCTGTTCCTTAAGTTTACTAATGACTTGAAACTTAGTTTAAGATTAAAATTATGCCTAAATTGCAGTTGTTATAATAACTGAAATAAAAATTTTTGCACGCATTTTTGAATATCTGTTCAAAATTCCAGTCCATTTTAAACTCCTGTTTTTAGTAATTCATCAAGTTTGGCTATGTTTCAGTGTAAAGCTTCTTCATTCCATATTTCAAATTCTTATGTCAAATTAACCCATCTCAATTTTAAATTTCGAATTCTTGTGCCAAGTTAAACTCTATGAAGGCCTCCGTAATGGCAACGGGCATGGAAAATGTAATTTCGGGTTTTAACGATTCCTAATTAAAATGTACTTGTCATATATGTATAATCATAATGCATATATAAAAATGACTGATAATCATAATAAATAAAGACAATGGATTTAAGCTAAATCCATTGTCTTTATTTATATAACATTAGACATATAAAGACAATGGATACCGTATATTCCGCTGTATATAACGAACACCTATAACTTCAAAATAAAATTTTTTAGGTATATTCGCCGCATAACGCGCATCCTTTTCTTTTCGAAGAAACATAAAAGATGCACGTACGATGATATTAATCTTTCCATGTCATTGATTCGAAGATTTTCCTAGGCTTTCGAACAATGGTATACTGAATTGACAAGCGATAAAGGGAATAATTTGTGTGTGGGAGGAAGTAAATAATTCTGCAAAGAAGGTGAGTTGTGTTCAATGTAAGTGTGCACATGAATGTTATTCTAGGATTTCAAGAAAAAGTGTTTATAATTCGGTGTAAGAATGCATTCCCGAGCCCAATAAATTCGCAAAATTAGGCTTGTTTAATGTTTTAATTATGTGATTAGGGCAAAGCACACTAGGGCTATCTGCCTAAAAGGAGGGATGCCTTCATGGTGAACATTCTAAGGAAATTGGCTCGTATACACGTTACACATGGGGAAAACCATGAACACGACTAAGCAGCCAGCCCGTTAGCCTGGAATCGAACCCAGGTCGGAACTACCAGAGTTCAGCGACTTAATCGTTTGGCCGCTGGTGGGCCACGGAATTAGGAGTCAGATTTTTTTTTTTTTTTTTTTTTTTTTTCCTGTTGTCATCTGAAGCAGTGATTTTGAAGTGAACATTGAAAGCTTTTGTAAATTGCATTTGCTTTAGTTTAAATAAAATTGATCTAGCATTCCTATTAGTAGTAAATGTGACTTGTGGCAAATGAAACAAACATAGTTCTGGTTTCAAATGCAAAATTATTGCATTTGCGAAAGAAAATGCAAATCGTGCTGCAGCAAGGATGTTTGGTGTTGGTGAAAGCGCTATACGAGATTTCATAGTGAACAAAAGTTACTTGCTTCTGCTCTTCGGCCTAGACAGATTGCTGCTTGCTGCTTCCTTCTTACCGCAAAGCTATCAAAAATGTAAACATTACTGGAAAAGGCCGAATAGTGTGTCAATTTATTTGCGGTTGCAAAATGATTACCAAAATAAAAATGAATATTTAATTTGCTTCGGCTGCTCAGTTTCCTATTTATTATGGATAGGCCATCAGCGTTTCTACAGCATCATTACTTCTAAGTTTGCTTTATTACATATGTATAAACCATCATTAATGTTTCAGGAACAATAAAATGAAAAATATAAAAAGAAAAAGAAACAAAGTATCTCCTATCCAACTGGTAAAGTTATACATATCTTTCCATGCATTTAAGATCAAATGGTATATTCGTATTTTTTCCCTTGAATGATACAAGGATATTTGTTCTCTTGAATGAGCCTTTCAGGTAATAAATGCTATTAACTTCTTAGTAGCCAGCTAATTATTTGAAACAATCAGTACGATTTATAGAATAAATAGACTATCTAGGGCCATAACGATTCTGGGAAGAAAAAGGTCTGTAATGTCTTCAGCTCTTTTTAACTAACACCCTTAATTCTCAGAAAGTTACCTTTTAACAATCACTCAGTAATTCTAGGAAAGCTAAACGTGATCTGTAATCACGTGCAGTTCTCAAATCTTTGTTTCCTTTCATGGCGATACGAAGAAGAACATCGTTTCGTTCCTAAGAAAAAGTGAAACATGGAAGGCTTTCTTTCAAAATTCCTGCACATCTGTTTACAGGCGTACTGTCTATCAACATTATACTCGGAAACAATCAGAGACGATCTGAAATCGAGAGACGATCTGAAAATTTCTGGCAAATGAGAATGCAGAAAGTCTTCCCGATCCACTCATGAAACCCTGAAAAAAAAATCTTAGAATGCAGCTCCAGGCAGAGAGTTAGTTTTAGTGTAGAAGAGAGAGAACATTTTCTGTTGAGTTTTCAGCTCTTTCATGAGCAATTTTTTTTTTTTTTTTTCTGTTCGTTCTATCAAGAGAATTCTTATCACTCTGCGGAAGGATTGAGTAACCGGTAGCTGGATTTTCGACCACCTAATTTAAGAGCAATTTTTTCGGAACGGACGCAGCTGTGGTCAGGAGACTGTTTGCTTTAAACATATAAGCAACAAGAACTTTTATAAGCAACAAGGTTGTTTGCCCTAAACAAGAACTTCACTTTGGACAAAAAAAAAAAAAAAAAAAAAAAAAAAAAAAAAAAGAGAGAGAGAGAGAGAAAGAAAAAAGAAAAAGAAAGAAAGGAAGAAAAAAGGACTTTAACGTCTGACTAACGAAGAGGAACTTTAGCAGATTCTGCCTAATGTCTGTTTTGCTTCGCTTTATTTTATTTTTATTTATTTATTTATTTATTTATTTATTTATTTTCTTTTTCGACGAAAACCAACGTACATAGTCTTGTAAATTATTTCCATACAGTCTTAGAATGTTAAGTAGAATAAATTACCTGCTTGTTTTATGTCAACTCTTAACAGCTAGTTAAGCTATGCGCAATTTGGTGGCAGATGAAAAGGATCATCGAGAAAGAAGTGATTGAGACTTCGCACGTCTTCGTGTAATGTCACTGTGTCCAAAAGGACTGCAGAAGCATGCGAAGGAAAGATCCGCCCTTATTTCAACAATGACGAGTGTATTAAATCTCAGTTATCGGTTTTGTGAACAAGCGTTTACGGAAAAAAAGTGTACCACCTACTGCGCAGTGAATTGTGCTCAGTGAAAAAAAAAGAGTAGCCTTCCTCAGCGATAACAAAATAAAATAAAATAAAAAAGGTTTCAGATTTTAACGCTGTTACACTCACTCCTACTAATACATTATTTTGCCCTTTTAGCTTCATTATTAACCATAATTTTCTTCGCACTTACGCCATATACATTTCAACAAGAAATTTTGAAAAAAAATTAAGAACAGCATAGTTGTATGCGTTTGGTATTCCCGATGTAACATTAAGTGCTAGCATACAACTTTCTGTTTTTTTCCCCCCAGTATTTTCTCAGTTTATTATATCAACGTCCAGTTTTCTTACTAAGTTGGCTTTACACAACTATTGTTGTTTTTTTATTATTAGCGTTTCGTGCATTTACTTTATTTATTAAATATCATTTGCATGACTCTTACGCCACAAAAAATTTGATTTAACGACAAAATCACAAAATATTTAAAAACAGCGTATCTTTAGAATTTCCCACAGACACTCTCGCGCGTTGGAGATAAAAAAGTTGAGTATAATATTGCCACTGCTCACTTTGAAATAGTTGAAATTTTTAATCAAAAATTCGTTAAAGTTTTACAAAATACAAAACAGATAATAAAACAAATCCGAATTCGCCAGTGTTTGGGTGGGGGACTACGTTATTCAAAAGCTGATTGCTCTAGGTACCGTTGTTTCTTCACAATGAGAGAAACATGCATACATTTATGCAGATTTTTCATTATTTAATATCTTTAAATATAAGAATTGTGATACTATTTGGTAGCAACAGTTAGAAAAGTGGTAAGCCGTTTATAGTTAATTTAACGAAAAATACCGATTCTAGACTAGTATCCTTCTTCAAAGTTTGAAAAATGATCCAGCACCTATATGGGGATAGGGCCTCCGGCCCAGACGTCTGCTGAAAGTAACAGTTATTTCACAGATATGAGTAATATCCCATTCAAGACTAACGTCTCTTTTGGGCTGAAATCAGAAAGCGCAATAATTGTGATCAAGCGCCTTCTGCAATAAAAAAAAAAAAAGACTTGTGGCTAACTTGTCTGAAAAACAAGGTTAGTCAGTTTGGGCATTAACCTTTGCAGTGGCAATATTTATTTTGCTATGGGAAATTGCCTTGTGAAATATATGTCTTATTTTATAAGTTACTGATAACTCTAAATGGTTTTGATCAGCAGAATTTTAAAGCAAAATTTTCTACTTTAAAGAGAATATGCGTTATTTCTACATTTTTTTGTCAATAACCATTTTATTAAATTTTCATATTTAATTGAGTATTGTTAACTGTTTGAGATGAAATAGGTCATTTAAGAATTGCTTAATTTCTTTAAATTGTTTGTTAATTCCACGTATTCTGGGTCATGCATATCATAAATTGCATTGTTATTTTGTATTAGTGTTATTATTTTTCAACTGTGAAAATTTCCATAGTAGGCAAACTAATACCTTTACCAAATTGCATTATTCTGTACTTTATTGTACAATCGTAAAATTTTTGGAGTTTGCAAAATGCTATGTCTCGAGAAGGTTAAAATCAAGATCCCCCATATCTGTCTGCAGAAATACATTTAGAAATCCCCCCTTCATTCAAAAATACAAGACCTTCAAAACCTCATTGTACAGAATCCTCTACATGAAGACAAATTTGTCTAAACAATGCTAGAGTCGATTACTGAAACTTAGATCGAACAGCCTAGGCTTCAAGAAGCATAAAAAAAGGGAGTTTGAAGTAGAACTATTGCAGCTGACAAACTCCAACAATGACAGAGAACGCAAAGCGAACTTAGACGAAGGAGACAGGGTGTCGCACTTGATGACTGTACTGCCGATAGTCATTGTTTCTACTATTCTACGGGGCCGAAGAGAAGCTTGATAATTACACTAGGGATATCAATGGAAGTACACGATTTTGATTCAATGAAAGACTTAATATTGACAGACCAAATTAAACGCTGCATGAACGGCGAAATTCGCGAACATTTGTGCAGAAGTAGCCGAAAATTATATTTTCCGCTGAACCAATCGAGAAATTATACCAACATCAAGCAGTGCGAAAGTCCATAAAAAACCTGCAGGTTTTGTTAAAAGCACCGAATATAATTCTTATTTAAGGAAAGGAGATTTGCAGATCGAATACATGGCGATGACAAGATTTCAAAAGAGAAGATTGCTGAGAAGTAGAATTCAAATCTCCTTGAAAAATGCTATAAATGAAGATTATAGAAACACCTCCGACCTCAATACCCGCGAATAAAAGCCTACGAGAGAAACTATCCAAGTAGCAAACAATTTGGATATTTTGGGTGCCTCCAACAGGTGCCTTGACTCATATATTACTAATACTGTGAAAGTGATCAAAAGATTAAAATGTATATACGTAGATACTGGTTCTTTTTTGACCTGACTGGGAGGGATCAAGTAACGCATCCGATGTCTTTAAGAGAGATCATCTTGATCAACAACCTTTGGAACCGCAACAGAATTGGCTGCCTCTCGCACAAATAGAACTCGAAGGAAAGAATTTTGGAAAGGTGATTACCAAAGCAGTAGTAATTAGCGGAGACCTATAATAAAAAATACTCTTTGCTGCATAATCGAACAGCTCAGTTAACTGAGCGTGATAAATGCGCTTTAGTACAGATAATATAGTAATTTCCGCACAAGAGAAGTCGTCCCGCTGGAACGCAGCTTTTTAACCCGAGCAAAAGAAGAGACGCGAAACACCTCTATGGAGCAAAAGAAGAGAAGCGAAACACCTCTAAAAGTCAGGGAACCCACACAGATGATAAAGGGAAGTTTCACCATCGGGTTAGCTAACGCTCGAGGCAAAGAAAGAAATGAAGTGTCTGCACCATGGTGGTAACACCGTTCGGACCATGGAGGTAGGTTTGAAAAACTGGTCAAGCAGTGGACAAAACACGATGACAAAAGAGGTCATTAAGCTACGACGTGAATGTGCTCCATTAGACTTACGAAGAAAGCCGAACTTTGCTGAAAAAAGGACGCTGGTCGGTAAGAACGATTTTTTTTTTTTTTTTTTTCTGGAATCGAGAAAAAGAAAGTTTGGAAGATAAGGTGTGCTAGAAGACCGCCAGGGTTTTCGTTCAAACTGCATTCTCATGAAATTGAAAAACTAAACATCGAAACCGAACAGATAATAGGTAAAGCAATTTCCAGAATAGGAATAAAAGTTTAACCGTAGGTGACAAAACCACAGAAATAATGAAGGCTCGGAGGTGCGAAGAAGTATTTAGGAGATCGAGGTTACCTTTGAGTTAGGTCTCATTAAGAGCTGAGAACTTGTTTTCTGCAGCCTTTCGTATTTGCGTATTATGTGCTGGTCATATCAGAATTATGTAGTATATAATGTTTTCCTTAGTGTTATATGTGTTATAGTTGTAATGTTACAACCTTAAAACTAGGTCATATGCTCCCCAGGCAAGCTGAGTAAATGATGCCAATGGGGTTAATCGTCTCGAAACGAACGAAACGTGTAAGAGTGTGATAATTTTCATTCCTGTATTGAATATGCATTTTTATTATGTATAATTGTTACTTGAGAATAATTGTTACTTAAGGATATGAGTTATTGTGGTTCCTCCGTTTAGCATATATTGTGATGTATACTGCGCAAAAAATGAAAATGTGACTGTTCTATATCTCCCGTTCTACTAGGCTGATAGACGAAATTCAAATTGCACTTTTTCATGTCTCGAAAGCGCGAATTAGGATACATATTAAATTTATATATACCATTATTCTAATATAGGTATTTTGACACAAAATATTAAATTTTGTAAAATTTGGTTCGAAATTTATGGAGAAATTCAAAAATTTATCTTGGCGCATTTTTTGCAGCTTGCGCCAAGAAAAATTCACTTGGCAAACTTCTTAATATATATGTTAACCTAATTTCCTTTCCCTTTTTAGATTGTGCATCAGCGGCAAAAAAATCACATCGTTCCTACTTCCAAATAATTTTAGCAAAGTGCCTAAACCACATTTGATGTTTTTATCGCTTTCAACAAATATGCCAAATTTCAAAACACGCCAGTATATAAATTCACGTATATCTTCGGAAATTTTGAATAAAAACTCTAAATGTTTTGCAGGTATACGTCTACTTTAAAATGATGGTAAAAATTTTATAGGTTATAATTAATTTTTTTTTTCAAAAAATTTATAAAAATGATTTAAAAATACAAATTTTTAAAATAAATAAAAAAATGGGCGAATTGTATTTAGAATTAACCTAAATTTAGAAATGTGAAAGGAAGAATCGAATAACTTTAATTTAAAAAGAGAGATTAAGTAATATATACCAAATTCAAGTAACATTGAGGAGCTAAAATTTTGAGAGCCAATTTTTTAAAAACTACTCTTGCGATTTTTACAAAACATGGCAGTTTGGTGTAATTTGAGTCGTAGAATCGAAATATGGAAAAACATTGGCATGTTATTTTAGAAAAAGTCCGATCGTGTGTCCAAATGCCTATATTAAACAATGTTACATATAAATCTAATACATAGAACGGGAGATATAGAACTGTCGGAATTTTTTTACCCCCCGCAGTGTACGCATATATATATTTCAAACCTTGTTCTTAATATGTATAATATGTAAAATAATATTATAGATATAATATGTAAGTCTTTTTCTGGCCAAATCTACCCTTTTAATTAAATTTTATGAGCCCTTTTCCTTTCAAAGAAGCTTGGAAGCCCTCCAGTTTGAAGAATAACGACATTTACTAACAAATTACTGTATTTTTCCAATTTCAACTGCTGTCTGGCCAATCTTACCAGTTGTATGACTTAGCCATTTTGAATTCACTTTTTCCAGACCATTCTAGAATTGACATCGAAAAGGACAGACGTCATTTTGAAAAAAACTACCATCTAACCCCCCCCCCCAAATTTTTGGACTCAGGTCCCCCTCAGTTAATTACGTTTCATTGGACATTGCTTCCTGACATTTGTTTTTTCCTTTTGCGTCGTCTCACCTAATTGGTGAATTTAATTCTTATCTTTTTTCACTCTTTACTCTTGCTTCTTACAACGACCCCTTTCTGCCATTTTTTGCAAATAGCTTCTCGCAGAAAGAAGTCTTGAATTAAGGTATGTTTTTAAATTTCATCATTTCGTTGTTTTAAATTTTGGTCATAAATTGACCCAGTTTGAATCATTTATTATCTTTATTAAAAAATAATTTCTGTTACTTCCTTTTTAAAGTTATAACTCTTCAGACTAAGAAGGTTTGCCCATAACAAATTTTTGAATATGTTGAGTAATAGCATTTCGCTATTTATTTTAATTCTGTAATTTTGCCGCTTGCTTGTATAGTTTTCCTTACACAAGTTAAGTATTTCTCATGTACTTGTTAACAGAGGACACGTCGGGAAATGAAACAGAGAAATTGAGACTTGCTTTTACTTAATATTTGGATCTCTTTAATATTTAATTTTTTTTTTCAATCAATCCTGTTTCCTGTTTGACGAAACGCATTATGGAATTAGCAGAGCTCGAGGTTCACCATGCATTTCCCTTGAAAAGTCCATGGTGATATCCGAATTAGTTAATTTTCCATTTACCGCTGCTTTGTAATTGTTTTTTAACATCATGTTTTTGTAGTATTTTTTTTAATATGTTTTGTGATAGTCTAGAGTTTATTCTACATGCATATTAACTTTTAAGTTTGAATCAAGTTAAGCTTTCACCTTTTTTTCTAATTTTCTTTATTAGTATTTCATACATATTGTGTTTTTACTTTATGAATTACAATGGGATCTTTACTTATTTAAACTACTTTGCAAAGGAACCGCAGTATCACTTTAGCTCATAGACAATAGCTTGAAGAATTTACTTTTTAATATTATTTAAAATTTTGCAGATCTATGCGCAAAATTCTTGACCTCACAGGTCCTTTTAAGTTTAGTTAGTTTGCCTTTCTTCCATTATATATATATATTATTGAATTTGCTAATGTGTCATTTACTTATGCTGGTATTTGGTTATGCTATTTGGTAAAGTGTCATTTACTTATGTGTAAACTTTCTATTATTGACATTATTATGATTGAGTACAACTATAGCGCATAGCATATAAAAGTGGTTTTTTTTTTTTTTTTTTTTTTTTTTTTTTAAAAGGTCCAAAGGCAATTTGCCCAGAAGGACTATTAATTTCGTTTTGGCATTTTGCCTTGGTTCACTATAAATGTCGGTTCACTTTTCAATTTTTTGCCACCAAATATAACAGCCTTGTATTATATTTAAAGAAATTAAATAATGAACAATCTGCATAAAGAGATGAATGTTTCTCGAATTGTGATAAAACAACGGTAGCTACAGCCATCAAATTTTGAATAACATACATTTCCACCCGAATATGAGCATCTGGAAGCCCAAATTTCGAATTTGTTTTATTATCTATTTCATATTTTATAAAACTTTCAAGAAATTTTGGATTAACAGATTGAACGATTTCAAAGCAAGCAATGGCAACACTGTACTAAAAAAAATTATCTCCAGCGCGCAAGATTATGTATTGAAAATTCTAAAGATATGCTCATTTTAAAATCATTTTGCGATATCGCTGTTAAAATGAATTTTATGGCTTAAGTGCGAAGAGCATGATATTTAATAAATAAAGGTAACACCCAAAATATTAAAAAAACGCTCCTTTGGACGCAATTTAAAGTTTCATATGTATATATTTTTTTAATTTTTGAAACAGTGCTGTTGAACGTTTCCTTCGTTTAGTGAAAAGTTCTTCGAAGGGGTAGGGATATAGTTGTAACCTCTTCAGTTACTTCTACTTTCGCCCACCTCGAAATTCTTGGAAAAGTTACTTTCTAACGACCATTTAGCAATTCTCGGAAAAGCTGAAAGTACCCTGTAAACGCGTACCATTCTCATGTCTTTGTTTCCTTTCATGGTGTGCCGAAGGAGACATTGTTTCGTTCCTCAGAAAAACTGAAACGAGGGATTTCTTCGCTCAAAATCTTTACGCATCTGTTAATACACTGGTGTGCAAAAATTAAGGACGAGACGGTTTTTTCAATATAACTTTGTACAAAAGCTTTCCAAATCAACACATTTAATACCGTAAGATCCCCAATATGTAAGGACATGAGTAATGTAAGCAACACTTAATAAAAGAGAAATCAGAGGGATAAAAAGAAGTTTTATTGAAAAAGTAGCATGGAGCGCAATGCGACTGAAGGCAGAAACATCCCTGTGATGGCTGTCCAGCAAGAAACATCCGGTCTTTAATAGGGGATATGATCTTCCCTGACTGCTAGGCAGGTTTCACAGCGTCTGCCCATGCTGAGAATGAGGGTGTCAATGAGTTGTTGAGGCATTGCTTCCCATTCGTCTTGCAGCGCCAATCGAAGCTCCGGAATCGTTACTGGTGGTAAGGTACGAGCTGCCAAGCGTCTGCCTAGAAAATCCCATACATGCTCGATGGGATTGAGATCCGGAGATCATGCCGGCCAATCCATACGTTCAATATCCTCACTCTCTAAGAGCTGTTTGGCAGCTACTGAGCGATGACATGGTGCATTGTCGTCCATGAAAAGGAACTGCAGACCCATAGCGCCTCTAAAAAGACGCACATATGGATGAAGAATCTCGTTACAATAAAGGGTCCCGTTGACTGAACCTGCGTCGAAGATGTGAAGGTCTGTACGACTACCAAGCATGATGCTTCTCCAAACGAGAACACCGCCACCTCCATACCTGTCCCTTTCAATGATGTTCGAGGGATGATTGCGGCTTCCCCGCTCTCTCCAGATGAGTATGCGATGAGAATCGCTACTCAGACTGAATCTGCTCTCATCTGTAAAGAGTACTCGTCCCCATTCATTGTGTCTCCAATTCCGGTGTTCCCGGCACCACAGAGAACGCCTTCTCCGATGGGCAGGCGTTAGAGGTACACACCGTACAGGGCGTCATGCAAATAGACCACCACCGTGCAGTCTTCTGGCCACGGTAAAACGCGATATCGGTCGTCCAGTCTTGAAATTGTCTCCAAGTCGTGAAACGATGCTGTGAGCAATTCCGAACTCTGCAGCCACACTTGTCACACTGCGGCCTTCCTCCAACTTCCCAATGATTCGACCTCGGGTAAAAGCATCCAGATGTCGTCTAACAGATTGATTATTCGCCATTTCTCACTGAGGTAGCAACTCGGTGTGATTTTAACTGCTATACGGCGTGCAATCTCTTTGCCAGAAATACTGATCTTACACCGACAACATGCTTTATACTACTCAGACACTCCCCCATTACGTCTACCTGCATATCTGCGCATGTGCTACCGTACATCACCTTACTTAATCTCCTGATTGGTTTTTCTGTCCGCTCTGCCTCTTCGTTCAGCTGATATGCTAATTTTTCGACTTCGTCCTTAATTTTTGCACACCAGTGTAGATGTAGTGCCGACTGCCTGTCACCGATCACCAAGTATCACGTACCAAGTCGGAGCATGAGAATTCTGACGGAAATTTTTTCAGGAAATGAATGTCGGAGCATGAGAATTCTCATGGAAATTTTCTGTCAACATTATAGTACTCACAAACAATCAGGGTGCTCTCGCCATTCGATAAACGCTCTGAAAACTTCGGGCAAATGAGAATGCAGAAAGTCTTTCAGACATGCTCAGGAAATCTTGATAGTGAATGAAGCTCCGGAGAAAGAGTTAATTAGTTTTAGTGAAGAAGAGAAACAACTTTCTCTTTTGCGTTTACAGCTCTACCAAGAACATTTTTATACCTCTGCGGAGAGATCTAGGAACTGGTAGTTGGATTTTCGACTACCAAATTAGAGATCAACTTTTCTGAAACATCCTTCGGTGGCCATGAGAGATAACAAGGCAGCTTGTCTCACACAAGAACTTTACCCTGAAATCCAGCCAAAAACTCCCTCTGAGATCTTAACGTCCAACTAACGGACAGGAACTTTAGCAAACTTTGTTAATCATCAGTCCCCCCCCCCCGATGAGAACAAACGAACATTATCTCGCAAATTATTTTCATATTACTTAGAAATAAATTAAATAGGCTTCGTCCTTGCTTTGAGTCAGTTCGTTACAAGTGGTACTGTTAGCCATCAATAAGTTTATTTTTTATTTAAGGGTATATTGCTGACAATATTTATTAATATTGATTCATTTGCCAATAAATCAAAATATATTAAACTTATGACAATAGCAATCAAAAGATCCTTGCCATACATGCAGAATTATTGTCGGTATAATTATCTACAAATATATATTTTGCTAAGATTTGTCAGCCTTTAACCCGAATGAAAATTAACTTCAATACGTTAAATAGCTAATTGAGGGTTGTTTTGCAGATTTGTCCAATTCTGGCAAGCAAAATTTTCAAAAGTTCTGATAAAGAGTCGTTTGAAACAGGAATTTAAATTATTGAAGGCATTTTATCTCTATAAATGCTTTGAATTGAATTAACAGTTATTTAGAAGATATTTGAAATGTCTGAATTTCAGCTAAATTTCATTTTCCTTCGTCAGTCATTTTCACGAAGAGAAAAAGAAAAAAAATATGATGTGTACACCACATGACTTCCTTGTACGGAATATTAAATTATACGCATTTTTCTTTCATTTCATTTAAACTTATTAGATTGAATTAAACCTACTTCGTCGACAGCGCATAAACCACAATAGAATAAATGCAATCTTTAAATTTCACTCTATTTGTTTACCATAGCGACACTCTGGCGCTAGGTTTACTTAACAGTATTATATTTCGTTCATATTATAACTCAGAATGCACAAAATGTATATCATTTAAAGAATTATTTAATCGTTGCCACATGTTCTATTCAAATACTATAACAAAGCTAGAACGATGTATAAAAGAAATTAAGCTAACAAAACAAAAAAGAAACAGTTTTTCACAGACGATTGAGTATTTCTCATTCAATTAATTCAGTTTTCACTTCGCGACAAGGCAAAAATACATAAAAACTCAAAATATCTGTATTAAAAATTACGAAGTAAATCTTAAACGCTTATTTCTTCGAAAAAATTTCAGAAAGGGTTAAGCATGATTTAAATAATAAATGAAGGCGTTATCTTTGTTGTTGCGAAGCTAAGTTTCTCTAGATTGGCAACAAATCCGCTATCCTGCTGTTTCAAATGTAAACAAGAGCAATAGCCGCCATCAAAAACATTATTAGGCCTAGTGGCACTTAAACAATTTTAAAATTGTTGATAATTCTAAAAATATTGCATACAGATTTACTAAAGGCATAAAAACCTTAACTGGAAGATAAAAACAACATTATTCAATCATTTTTAAAGCAAAAAAATTTACAATTTACAAACACATAAGAGTAAAGAAACTGAGATCACTGAGCCGGGTAACAGAGTGGATATATATATAAATATATTTATATACGTTTGGTGCGGCCGATTGCAACCAAAATACGAGGTGCACATCTACATGTTATAGCAGTCCTATATACAAAATTTCAACGTTCTGAGGCTACTCGTTTTTGAGTTATGCGAGATACGTACGTACATACGTTCGTACAGACGCCACGAAAAATTCTCTTCAGAATTCATTTTAAAGCAGTTTTATAATTTTTTTTTGGAGGAAAAGAGTGTTTTGTTCTGTCCTTACATACAGATATCACGGAAATACATCGTTAAATTGCATTTGAAAGGAGTCAAAATGTGATATTTTAGTTGAAATATGCTGCCTGAAACTTTTCGCGATTACAATACTTCCTTTTTACTTCGTACAAGGAAGTAAAAAAATAACCTCTGTCATGTGCAGCATTAGTTCAGAATATTTGATTTAGAAAAAGAAAAGAAAAAGTATGGAAATGTTAGGAAAATGAAAAAACGCGGAGAATATATTTAGAATTCGGAAAATACAAATTAACAGTAGAATATGAATGTTCTTAAGAGCTAAATATTACACTCTCACTAGACCACAGTAGTTCTAACTACCCTGCAAATGCATCACAATTCTATATTGACGAAATAAAATTTTCGCTAACTATACCATTCAGTTTCGACTAAAATAAAAAGAGGCAGATAAAAGGGTATTCAAGACCATAAAATGCTAAATCCCCGAAATGGCATTGCGTTATATAGGGTTTGCGCTTGGAGAGATTTTGGCTTAATTCTGATCGCATCTTCTTCTTCTACTTTTCATTGAAGCTGCGATTACTTACCCACATATGTGCTAAATTACAATCATTATTAATTAATAAATTCTACTGCTTCGGGGGGGGGGGAAGAAATCCCTCTTACATGCAATTTTATATGCATTCTTACTTCTCGCTCTCGGTTTCAAACAAATTCAACTCCACACAACGGATATATTTTCAAAATATCAATAAATTACAGGACTTTTTAAAAATTCGAAAATTTCTATGGTTTTGGCATTTGTTTCGATGACACACATAGAAAATGATAAATAGTACATTCTTCGTTTTGTTTTTACAAGTGTAGAAAGCATAGCAAAGAGTCAGTAACACGACTGGAGTTGTTACTCACCTGGTAAGGCGTGGCCAGTATAGTGCCACGAATTTCCAACCACAAACCCAAAACACAGCAGGTTCAACATTCACGACGGAATAATTCCCTCTTCTGTCAGTCTTCAAACTCCCGACCTCTGTGGCTGGATATGCCCGAAGCGATTGGTGGGCTTCTGAGACACCCTCTTCCTTTGCCGTCCCACCTCATGCGCTGGTGAGGTTAAAAATGTCACCTGAAAGAGACAACTGTTTATAAATACTAATACATCTGATACAGTTTACGAAAAATAATAATTTGCAAGCTGATGATTTGCTGCTTTTATATATATATTTACAAACAAAATGACTGTGTTAAATAGTTCTTAGTCCTAAACTCGAATGTCAATTTCATTTACTAATAAATTAACACATAAAAGGGGCATGGACGAGGCTAATGAGGCACTTGCATGGGGTTAATAACTAAAAGGGGTATGACAGATACAACTTAGATATGAAAAGCTAGAAATGCATGACTGTGATTGTCAACATTCAACGTTGGAACGGATCAATAGGCATCGTTTTCAAACACCATACCTAAAGTAGCAATATTTTCTTAACACTAGACACGATAATTAAAAAGAATTGACTTCTTGACACTTTTGTCATTTTCTGTCTAAATTATTTTGTCCTACTTCCACTAATCATGTTTTCATAGCCATCTTCTTGGTCAGAATGGCACCTCTTAGTTTACCCTTTGATGCAGCCTGATTTCAGCATAATAGCAGCAAAAATAGTTGAATATGAATCAATTGATTTATTTTTAACTTACCGCAATTAGGTTTCTTTAATACATATTTTATCGCATGGTTTCGTTTAATTTCCAGAAAGAACTGTGCATTATATAACAATTCAACTGAATTCAGAAAAGTATAACCGATGTTAATTTGTTTGCAAAAGTGGCTGTAGCTTCACACAACTGTACATTTTGTTTCTAACATTAAAATTTATTGCTGGAACAAACGCAATAAAGTTCACTGAAGTTGATAATGTACTATATAGAGTAAACATTCTTAGGAAGACTATGCTGATGACATCACTAATTTATTTCTGTATACCTTTAATCTGAATTGCAGCTCTTACCCCACCCACTTAGCTATAGCAACAATTTCCAGAGTCCTTCAACTGAATGTGTATAAAGCGGCAGGTATTTAAAGTTTGTTTCCGGCGGTCTAATACACAGAAGTCGAACAGCAAAAGACATCACGAGGTTGATCAAGGATGTCCTAAAGGAAATATACCATATTATATATTTCTTTCTCCAGTTTTTGTATAAAGTTTGCCGTGTTCCATTTTTTTCTGTTTGCGTATATTTTGAACGTTGACCCGTTCATTGAAGAATATTGCGGGGAAAAGTTTTTGCTATCAATTTCATTACTGCCCGCAGAATTTTGCTTCAGCTTTTGCCCACTTATATCCACATTTAATTTCCCTGGTTAACTATAAATGCAGTTAGTTTCATTTACTGTTATTCTTGGAATGTCCGAACTTATTGCGTCATAGAATGAACAAATCAACATCCTAATTTCATTTTCTGTTGTTCTTAGAATGTAAAGAGATAAGTCAAGACAAAAAAATTGCTTATTATAAAAAAAAAAAAAAAAAAAAGGCTTAAAATTTTAAATTTTGCTGTGGAATGAAGACTAACCATTCTGGATAATTCTAAGGTAACTGATAATCAGAGTTTAAAAAAATAAAATAAAAGACATTCGTTAATACAAGTAACAGAGAAAAAAGTATTTTTGACAGAGAAAATAGTGATGATAAATAAAAATTGTTTTATTTAAGTAATACAATAAATATTTAATTACATTTTTTTCTGCGTTAAAAGTTTTATTAAAATAGAAATTATATTGTAAAAATAATCGGTAATAAAGTTCTTCAGAAAAATTGAAGACTTATTTGCCAACCAGTGGCGGAATGGGTAAGCAGACTAAGCAGTGGTAATTCAATCCAAATCGAAATCTCGGGAAAGGAGCGTATTATATGGGTGCTTTCCTGTTTTACCCCGGCCAGTTTTTCTTACAAAATATGCTACGTAAACATTCTCATGACCATCCTTGCCTGCTTTTCCCTAACCAATTAAACAAAATCGAATTATCATATTTGATCGATAAATATAAGGTCTGAATAAAATTAAAGTATAAAATACAAGTATTAATTAGTGTGATATAAAATTAAATTTGTTCTGTATAAAACTAAAGTAATTAAAGTAAATTTTTTATGAAGTAAAAACAATTTTTGCTTTATTTTACATTTATGCTACAGAAGTTACGAAATAAATGAACTCATTCCAACTGTATCAATGGCGATTTGAAAAAGATGAACTGAAATCCCCAAAAAATTATATTAATTGTGCTAATTTTTACGTTGTATACCTTTATGGAGAATAATTTTCTTTTTTCTATGAAGCGATGTGGATAATATACATAGCAAAAGACGATATTCCGGCCAACTAGAAGTTACATAGCAGAAGAATAAATAACAATAGGTAAGATAGTATTAAAAACTCTTCTAATGAAAGGATCTGAGCATACCATATTTACACTCTACAATTTGTTAATAGTAAAGGAGTTTATGCTTGTAAATGTGTAAGCATAACTAAAGAAATAAAACAGTTTAACGAAAAATTATATATAATATAAATAAAACAGCTTAATTGTGAAAGAAGAAAAAAATCCCTCTTCTGCAATCTTTTCAAATTAATTTCAGCTCTATCATTGTTAAGCAGCATTATGAAATCCCATGCATAAAATGGCTTCTGAAACAACATCTATGAATAATACGTAAATCGAATTAAAATATGTTAATTCTTTATGCAAATATTGTATGTTTAACTAGTATTAAACTAATATAAGTAAAAATTTAAATAACATTTAAAGGCATTTGAAAATTTTACAATCGAAAATAAAAATATATAAAACTTGCATAAAATAAACATGCATGATAATTACATATAAAATAAACAGCTTAAAATTGTAAAAAATACTTTGGAATTAAAAATCAACGTGCACTTCTACGTGCAGAATTTTTAATTTTTACTGGAGTATAGCTTGCTCTAAGCAAAACCAGCAATAATAAAACTCAAATAATGATCAAAATAATCCCTTATTCGGAATTATAAAATTAAAAAAAAATAAATATTAACTGGCGTGATTTAGATGCAAAATAAACTAGCTTCATGAAATGCCATACGATTTATCTTCATCAATAAAATATCGTGAAATTGAAAGGTGATGTATTTTGTTAAGTTACGCGTAGATGTTCTGTAATAGGAAACTAGTTTTAAGAATATTATTTTAAGCATTGCTGTGCATTCTGCAATTATTCAATCGTCCTACTTAATGTCTTTATTTAAAGTAAAATTTATGCTTAAATCCATTTATCAACAAAACTGACATATGGAAGTTTCATAGTGATTAATCTTAACTATCAAGTGCATTTGTATGCTTATGTTTTAAAAGAAGCATTTTTTCTCATAACTCAAATCATAGACACTAAAGAAAATTAAAGGGAGTTCCTTCGTTTTATTCAAATTACAGCAGCAATTACATATAGCACAAATTAAAAAAGAAAAGTTATTATGAAAATTGGCAGCCATTTAACCCGAACTCATGTACAAAATACATGTAGGAAATCGCCATGCAACTGTAACTAATTGAATAATGTAACTAAAAAGAGCCATCTAATGAGGGTAAGAGCGACGATGATAAATGCAGAAGTGTAATGTTGTGACGATTATCTTTTCTCAGCCAATTTCAGTTCATGTAAATAAATCGCAGTTAAGTAATAAATCGATTAGTGATGTTTTTCTTATGCATTTCTGGAGTCAGAAGTGGGATAACTTCCTATCCCTTATGTCCATGTTTCTGTCTCTACGGGCTGTGAGTAGAGTAGCGCTCCTACGATGCTGACTGATAATTAAAGATGATCAGTTTTCAAGAGGACACAGGTAAGCATTTTATAATTTTCGCTTTCAATATATAATTCTTTAAAGTATGGAAAAAACTTGGTGTCCAAAGATAAAATTTAAAAATAAACCCCCCCCCCCCAAAAAAAAAAAAAAAAACTAAACAACTAATTTCAAGAATTGCTTTAACAGATGAATGTCTTAACAGAACTGCAGTGTTGCCTTAACAGATTAAAATGCTACATGTGAAATATTTAAGAGTTTTAGTTGAAAAAAATGAATGCATTAAAATCTTCAAACTAAACATTTAATCACAGAAATCTTGATTGAGCGGGAAGGAAGCACTAGTGAGATTACCAAGAAAAATAGAACAGCTATAGTAACAAACTTAAACGTTTATTGAAACGGAAAGAAAATTTCGCTAAATTCATGACACCTGAAAAAAAGTTAAGCACTTCGAATGACAGCTTAAATTTAGCCTTTTTAATTAAATTTCCTAAATTAATTATTAAACCTTATTCAGAAGACCCGAAAATTTGAAATTATTCAGATAGAAATACGAATCATATAAATAGCGAATCCTAATAAGATTCATGCAGAAGTTTATTTGAAATTATTACATATAGAAATAATTCACTTTCGAAAATTGAAAATTTTTCCTATTTAAAAACACACTTAACTGGAGGAACTTTAAATGTAGTATCTGATTTTCAGTTAATTGACAGAAATTATGACAACTGTGTAAAGCTGTTTAAATATGCTTTTGGTCATAAAGCTATCGTAATTGATTCTAATATGAATAATAATTTAAACCTGCAAAGCGTAAAAAATTCTTTAAATGGTCTAGCTTTGAGAAAGTCATATGATGAGTTTGATATCACTATACGAAATTTAGATTCAATGCAAGAGGATTTAAAATCCCACGGTTCAATTTTGATTTCGATCGTCCTAAATTTATTTCCAGAAAATCTTGTTTTAGAATTTTAGCGAAACACAAATTCAAAATGTCTATAAGGTATTTCTCCCATTTTTCTAGCGTGTCTTCGTGGTGTAGTGGTTCTGAACGCTCGGCCGGTATTCCAGAAGTCCGTGGTTCGATTCTCGGCGAAGGCGGTTGGTAATTTTTCAACATGCCTGCTTCCAAAAAATACCTAATGTCTCTACATGTCATGTTAAAGTTTTTGATCTTCTGTGTTTTTGCAAAATATAAGTTTGAATGTCGTGAATCAACATTTTTTAGCTTCACATGACAGAAATTTTCTCAACAAATTCAAATAAGTTTTAGACATCTAAATGTTAAAATTGTAATGATTTAATCATTTATCCAAATTTTACCCCAAGAAACATCGAAGAATCAAATGTTTTCTGAGGAAATTTCGATCATAAATCCCTCACAGGTGTTGAAAAACTCAGAAATAAATGCTTAAAAAAACAACACTGCAACATCTGAAAAAAATATTGTCACATTAATCGAATTTAAAGCGCTAAACATAGGAACCGTATTCTTCCGAATATTCTAGTCAAGTTAAGAAAAATGAAGATGATAGCCCTAGAGTATGTATAAGACTACCGCAAATTAAACACGAAGATAGTTAAAGATCGGTATCATTTACTATTGTTAGAAGATTTAGTTTTACAATCTCTGCGTTCCTTGAAGTGCCCTTAGAAGTTGCTCTTAAGTATTCAAGAAATAGAAAAGTATGAGTCTTTACAACTACACTGAAATTGTGCGTAATCAATGCAGAGAATGTCTCCAAGGCTCTTACATGTGCAAATCTCTGGAACAACGTCATTGCCTATCCATGGTTACGCCAATCGAAAACGGTCGCTTTTGCAGACGATATAGCTTTTATTACAAACGGTCGTACCAGAGACATTTTACAGGATAATTATATTGAAACACTTCAGATATTTAACCACTTTTGCAAAATTAAGAAACTGTAAATCTCACATACAGTCTCAAATCTTAGTGATCCGTAAACCAGGGCAAAACATAATCAGAGCCTTACCTCGAATAGTTGTTTTTCAAAAACTCAGTTCTATGAATACAGTTAAGTACCTTGTGTCAAAAACTGACAAGAAATTTCCTGGATATCTCATCTACGAAATATTAAACTTCGTACAGCATCAACAGGTAACTGCCTACCACGGATGCATTGGCATAACTGGGACTTAAATCCGCAAATGACACAGATTCTTCTAAAAACAATTATCTCAAAATTGGTAAATTACAGAACTGTAAGTTGGGCGCAACCAATGACGATGAGAAATATTAGATGCTTATACTCAATTCAAAGGCATTTTGCTCTTGCATTATTCGAGCGTATCTTAAAACTTCATATACTTTAGCTAGTACTCTTTCACTATTAATTAGTGCAGAAATGAAAACCACCTACAAGAAAACCCTTCAGCTTAACCAAGTTGCAACTTAACCAACCAAAACTTTCTGCCATCCAGCTATGAAAAGAGAATACCAATCTTATTCATCCAGGGCTTCGTTTCAGCAAAATACAATTCTGACAAAAATTCAATCAGTTCATTTCCAATTGTATATACTGATGAATCAAAAATTGAAAGAAAAGCTGGTTCAGCAGTCTATTTTCAAATTGATCCTTCAAATATTATGAAATAGAAAGGTCGTCTTTATAATAATAATAGAGTTTTCCAGGCTGAATTGTTAGCTATGAAAGCAGCGATTGAAATACCCATTCTCAAAAATCTCAACGAATTTGCCATAAAATCTGACTCCCAAGCAGCTATTTTAACGATTAAGAATCCTTACCATTCTCTCCATTAGTTCCCTACATAATCTCTTCTTGCTTTAAATTCAGACTACAAAATTCGAATGTCATCCACGGCCTTGTTTAGATTTCAAATACCAACTAAAACTACTAGCTGAAAAATATTGGCACGATTTGTAGAATAATGCTCCGCAGGGAAGACGCAATACAATTAGATCCCCGGTGTAAGCTTCTCATCTGTGTACTAGAATCCTTCATTAAATTACTAAATAACAGTACATGGACCTTTCCTCATATATTTATACTCAAGAAATATGGCGAACTCCGACATCTGCATATGTAGGGGAACAGGTAACTCCTGATCGTTACACTTTCTCATGCCCCTTAACTGTGAGGATAATCGCATAAAATCCTCCCGAAGTGATCTATTGGCATTCCAACGGTTTCTAAATAAAGAAAAAAATAATAAGTATCCTAAGTTTCATTTACATCCTGTGAATTCGAATGTCATCCATGGCCTTGTTTGTGAATATGTTCGAAAGGATTCTACTTGTGAACTTTATAAACTATAATAACCTGGTCCAGCATACCATTTTAAGTTTCCTTTGTAAACTTGTGCTAGTTTTTTTTTTTTTTTTTTTTTTTTTTTTTGTCAAATTATTTTCTGTATTTCCAGTTTTTCTTTTTCTTTTCGTTCTCAATTCCTGAGCTCACAGATTCTAGTCACTGTGCTTTTGATTTTATTCTCAAATGATTTGACCTTATCTTCAGTATTATTATTAGTATAGTCATCAGTGTAAGGCAGCTGTTGCAGGACCCGTTACTTGCCAACGCAATGGATGATAAATATTCATACCGTAATGCTCCAAAAATTTTGAAAAGACTCTATTTAAGATGTTCCTAACGTCAAAATAGTTGTCACAAGGTAAATGAGAGCAATAATATTTACATAAAATGTAGATAAAGTGTAACGCTAAGGGTAATGTTATTTATTACGTTACTTTAGAAGTCTAACGATTTGTGTACTATAATTTAATAATCATATTTACGTATTCTTTCTTTCCATTTAATTTAAAATTTGCTGTTTCTATTTTTCAGGTTGTAAATCATACAATATATATGTAAAACCACATATAAAATTATTAACACATAATAACTTTATTACACACCTTGATTTCACCTACGTTTAGTTATTTCATTGATTTTCGATTATTAAGTTGTGTGAAAGAGAATAGGACGTAACATTTTTTTCTATTTGTATGCCGAATTATTCATTCATTAATAACTTAAATTGCTTTCTTAATATAAAGCTGTCATTTTGTAATCTCTAACTGCTCATTCTATAGCAAATGATATAAATATCAGTTTTGAACTATTCTAGTGGATTCAATAAATGGCTATTTTAAGTTATGCTTCTGAAATTTTAACTTTACAAAACAATGCTTAGCAATAATTTAGTACATAATGTACTTGCACTATGTTCACTTGGAGATGCATAAAAAAGGAAACGAAAAATTCAATGAAAAATCTATTCTCCACAGACAATGTACTATATTCAACAGATGTGTTACCTTGATTCTGCTTCCATAAAAGTGCGAACTGAGGTAAGTGCTATTAGACAAGCTAGAAGGATGAAGACATACTTAACGCAGAAGTAGTTCTTCGTTCTTAATTGGAAAATCAAACATTCTGTCGACAGATAACAATAAAAATAAATTTTAGATAATTTATGTCAAATACGACAATTGCCGCACTATTATTGCTTTGGCGGTAGCTATAAGTTTTCTTGATAGAACCTTTAGACGGAAATATAATAGACGTCTACAATCTTGACAAGTTTTATTATATTGTGTCTCAGCATATCTAGAACTTTCTATGCTAAGCTTACAAACATACTGGAAACACAAGCAAGAAAAAGTTGTAAATTACTATTAAAATGCCACTATCGAAATCAATTTCAGCTCTAAGTAGGTACTCTAAATAAGGTTTCTCTAGAACGAAGAGTTTTCCATCCTCAGGGCTTATTAGATAGCAAAAGATGTCAATCATTTCTGAAGATATGATTTTAAAGTGGTTTAACTTTCAAAATTCAAAGTTAAAAATACAGGAAACTTATTTTAAGATGGGTATACTTTCGGCTACATTGCTGTTTTCTTTGCTAATACCATGTGTTTCAATACTTTATGTCCCTTCATTATTTTATAAAAACAGATAGTGCTAAAATAGATACATTTATGACCTACAAATTACAGCAGATAAATAAATTAAATATATATGCTAAAAATGAAAATTTTGGATTTTCTGTAGTTTTTCTGCCCCATTATGGTGAGTCATGCGACCAAAATGCAAAAGCTTCATAAGTGGGTTTTCATACTGCTTAAAATTTTTAGATAAAAGAACATATTGAGATATCATTCCATTGAATTAGCCAGTAAACACTGTATAAGAATCCGTTTCAAACATCAAAAATGTCCTAGGAAGCTTGTAGAAAAGGATATAATGCACTATTTAATTAATACCATGGATGGAATTTTATATCTGCATGTCAGTTGTGGTCATAACATACTATTTCTATTTTGAATAATAAACACATCAAGCTTTCTTTATTTTTTTCTGGAATTTAATACCTAATATTATAGCATATAAATGGTGCATTATGTACCTACCAAAATTTTGTTTTAAAATTGAACAGTATTTTTTAGAAACCTATTAAAAAACAGCGAATGCAAAACAAAATATTACATTATGATTTCTCAATAAGAAAAGCATTATTTTGATTTTCGAGGTTTTTAAATTCGAAAATAATTTTCTTCCTTTTTGCCGCAGTAAAATAAAATAGCTCAAGCTGCCGTAAAGCAAATGCTCAAGAAAAACAGCAGGCAAGCTAAGATTCAACTAAAATATTCTGATCCTTTATCACAGCCGTTATCCATTGAGCCAGTGTTCGTGTTAAAAATGCTTTTCTTTTGTATAAATGAAACAGATTTCCTTTTATCAGTTTAAAAAATTTCTACAGCTAAGCTACACGATACATATAGAGTTATAAAAGCTTTCAATTCATACCTAAAACGAAGTGTAGAATGAGCAGTGAGATTAATAGTTAAATTTAGCCATTAACGCAATTTCTTTAATTTTATTTAAATGTTGAAATTAAAATCACGTACATCTATTATTTGTCTATGATGAATGATGAATTCATTTCGAACTCTTTAGTTAGTCCATTAAAGTTCCCATTATTGGTTGCCGTCAGTTTTCAAGCTTCGAATGATTGCTGTTACTAGGAGCAATAATAAATAACTATTTACAGTATTAACAGGCAGTACTTCACGACTCCCTGTTTGTAAATAATAACAGTATTACGGCGGCGAGATAGGTATAATACTATTGGGTGATACCTATATTATGGTTCCCAGAAGCTGTAAGATCGCTTAGGCAAAAATAAATAAGCAGAATAATTTTTAACATGCGCTATGAGCTTTCATTATTCTCATTAGAGATGTGCTATACGTTTATGAACTGCATCAAAGATCTGATCCACTTTACTGAGCAAACGAACACTGATTCGCACAAAGCTCTTGTTGGAAGCGTGCCAGTATAGTTCGATTCCCATTTTCTGGGGAAAAAATGTTTATGCCCCCATTTTAAAAATTAGTTTAATTTTTAGCATTTTTAATTTTTTTTATATCCTAGAATTTCATCGTAAGTTCTATGTAGATAGAGGTTAATGGAATTCAAAACTACAGCTGAAAGAAATCAGTTATGTTTTGAAGTTAATTGAGTGACTGATTCGATACTTCCGATCCTACTGCTCGTTCGATTCTTTTTGCTCTTCGCGCCATCCTCGCTAGCCTTTGTCGATCACAACTCTCGTTTGATTCTCTACGCTGTTCGCTACCCCACATCAACCGTTCTCGATTCCCTCCTCTTTCCCTATCTTTTCCACAAAAGTTATTTATTGTTAGAGAGCGGGATCTATAAAAAAGAACCTATTCATTTCAGTAAACGAACTGTTCTGATCTGATACGATAAAAGAGCAGTGTTTACCATCTCTAATTCTCACTGGTAGAAATATTTTTTTTTGCCTTTAGAGTTTGGGGACAAATTTGTGTCAAAATATACGTAGATATATACAGCAAATGATGAATTTATTTATGGTATGTGATCCGAACATTTTGCAAATGCTTAAAAACGTAATGTGATTTTTCCTTTTATTCATGAAGATTGTACCAGAGAGAAAGCTTAACATGAGCATGTTTCCTTAAAGTCATGTTTCCTTGGGAGAACGAAAAATGCGATGAGCGTTTAAAAATTAAGGAAGCAGAAATTTACAGCGAAGATAATTTGCACATAGAAGCTTCATGATTTAAATTGCTACAGTTTTATTTCTTTTCCTCGAAAAGAATTAACAGGATTATTTTTAAAATGATATTGCTCGAAACTTTACTTAATTGTTAAATGCATTCTATAAAAGCCCTGAAGTTCTTGACAATACAATTTTGTCAGTGTCCTCCCAAAATCACCACATACCTCATTGCGTTATATATATATATAATGTCTGAGAAAAGTTTCAGTACTTTAAGCTTGTACTGATACGACAGTCATATTTAGGAATGGTACTAAGAATACTATCGTACGCATGGGAATGGTAGTAAGAATTAAACGACTTAAAGCTTAAGAAATAGAAACTGGGCCTGAATTTATGGAGATGTCAGACTGCTATTGTGTATCGCAAATTATGCTCTGTGGTAAAGCCGAGCTTTTTTCTAAAATCTCGAAATGGGAATTTGATAGCTCCGACACGCCACAACATCTGCGACAAATTTCGTTTTTATAATTAATGCACAGCAAGAGCAGCACATATGTGGCTCATTACGTCACGTACATTTCCGCAGAAACTTGATGCTTATGAAAGGAGTTTCGAAAATAAGAAAAGCATCTTTCTCTACATTTTTCGCTAATGACAAAATCCGGTTACTGATGAAACAGACACTAACTTGAAATATTTCTCCACTTTCGCTTTCAAATGAAATAAACTCTCATAGTTCCTTTTTTTATTTGAAACTTTTTATTCATACACTAAAATTTCAATTCTTCGTAAAACCTATTTTAATTAAATCTGTTTTCACTGCTGTGTAGTATTCCATTCAAACACATAATACCATTCTATAATATTATTTTTGTGTTTGAGATAAATTTTAAATACCCATTAAAATTATCATCTATTAAAAATTTATAAAATATATTATTACGAAAAGTTACATTTATATTTTTAAACTTCATATTATTTACGTGTACTCTTTATATCAAGTAAACAAGCCATAATTTAGAAGTGATGGAAAAAATATGAAGAAAATATCAAAATTTCTGTAAATTAGGCGTAGGCTTTTGTTTGTCTATATAGTGATCAACAGATTATTCCAAAATGTTTTAACCCTCTTGAGTGGTTCGGCGTTTTGTATCTGCCTATGAAGAATTGCATTTAAAGAGTGTTTATTCGCTAAATTTGTATAATCAATTATTTTATTCTCTGTTTGTGTAAACGTTTATCCATCAAGAGTATATTTAGGTCATTAAAGAAAGTTAACAAAATGAAATAATAGGTCGTAATACATACCCAATTAGAAAGAAATCTCATTACCGGATAAAAGCGGTCATACTACTCAGGGGTAAAAACTCTTTAATGCAATTTGAGATGTTTAAGAACAATTTAATGTTATCTATTAGGAGCAGTATGAATACGTTGAATTGTTCTCTTAAATGTATTCAAATTCTTACACTTTCTATCCAAAATTTCAAGTCAAACTTAGTTATCTATACACATTGTACATTTATGTATTCTCTTTTTCTGATTCTGTGCGATTTCTTTCTTAGATATTAAGGAAATATTATATACATTCTTACACACACGTGTAAAGACAAGTTAGATACGGCAGTAAATCGCTAAGATAATTCAGCAGGTTTCTGAGATGAACGTAGGACTCACTGTATCGCAAGAGGAAAACACGTTTCGTTGCAGTTTCATAATAAATTATGAGCAATCTTTAAATGAAGTTTTTTTCTTTCTTGTTATTTATGATAAAATGTTCCCTCTCTTTTGTGAAGAATATAAATGTTTTTTAAATTTCGACTGATGCTTTCTTTCATGCTGATGCTAAAAAAATATTGTTTTTACTAGACTTATTTTAGAGATAGTAAATACTCATTTCACAGTATTAGAACAAAATTCATCTCTAGAGATAGCTTTAAATTTTTTTTTCCTTTTTAAAGTATACCTTTTTCATCATTACTTAACAATATAATATCAATAATTACTCACTGAACCACTTGAGAAAAGAATAAAAAAGCAATTGAGCATAGCTTATGATACCATTGCACGCCGAACAAGTACTAATTTAGAAGTCAAACAACAAAAAACAAAAGCAGGTTCGGTTAAACCATCGAAACTAGTCCTGTGAAAATTTGAAAATATAACGCTGATTTTTGTTGTTTGGCTTCTAAATAAACATAGCTTTATTTACCATGATTGTTTTCTTCGCGTGTAAACTAATCGTTACTAAGTCTACAGTTTGTTAATGTAAAAATAATAAGTTTAAATAAAAAAAAACAATTAAATACTGTATTAACATCAAGTGTCATCCACTATCTTTAGAATTTCCGATACACAGTTCCGCACTCCCGCTGGAGATAAAAAGATTCCCCCCCCCCCCCGCCGTAGAGTGTTGCCATTGCTCGCTTTTAAATTTTTGAGTTTGTTACTCAAAAATTCGTTAAAGTTTTACAAAATATGCAATCGATAATAAAACAAATTCCAAATTTCAAATTTGGTCTTCCACATGCCCGTATTCGTAGGAGGATTACGTAATTCAAAATTCGATGGCTCTATGTACCGTTGTTTTATCACCATGCGAGAAATAGACATACGTTTAAGCAGATTTTTCCTTATTTAATTTCTTCAAATATAATGCAAGACTCTAACATTTAGTGGCAACAGTTTGAAAAGTGAAACGGACATTTATAGTGATTCAACGCAAAATCGCAAAACGGAAACAATAGTCCTTCAGGGACAAAGCTCCTTTGGACTAAAAAAAAAATCTAATCATGGGTTACATAATACTGTGATAAAAAAAAAAAAGGTCTGTTTTTCCTTCAGTATGCAAAAGACCTGGCCTCACAAACTAAAAATAAGATAGGAATTGGTAGTAAAAATTAAACATCTTTTTTTTATCACATTATCTTGTTATGTAATAATTTAATAGTATAATAGCAGGTTATTTAATAGGTATCAAAGAATATGGGTATTTATTTGTTTATTAACGGTAATGTATATTATTCCTATTTTACTCAGGCAACTTTACCTGTACTAATTAAATGCACTTAATTAGATAATTTATTATCTACTGATTTTGTCATTATTATTAAAATATTTATCATTTTCTTAAATTAAAAAAAGATAATTATAAATCAAATTTAAAATTAGACAAAATTCAAGCTTAGTGTAATACTGGTTTTATCCAATATATCTTTGCAATTTTTAAGAAAAGAGGAACGCAGTTTCTTCAAGGAGCAAATTTATTTTAAACTGAAGGTAAGAAGCGCATAATTTAAAGCGAAAAAGAAAAATAAATGATAATGATCAAAGAGCCATTTGTCGAGTAAAACAGAATCAGAGGCAAAGACATTTATACGAATAATTAAGGACGGAATCTGGATTTCAATTAATACCAATAATTAAGTGAGTGAATGAGTGAGATTTTTGGCGCAAAACCAAAGATGACTTCAATGCGCCAAACATGAGGCAGGATGATATAATTTGATGAAATAAAAACAATTTCTTAGTAAATAAAAAAAAAGGTGGACAAATGTACCAAATCCAGAGGATGAGTCATAAAAGCGCACATTAAAATACAATACAAAATCTTTCAAAACAGGTTAGATTAAGTAATAAAAGCCAGTCTCTTTTAAATAATAAAATAAATTACAATTGACCTCTCTTCCGATTAAACGCTCGAGATGTAAGTCACAGCTATTAAAATATTTCTGAGGAAGACTAAAAGAACTTCCTCCTTACGATTTCTTGTAAAATCCCAATGCTCAATTCTAGGCTTTGCATTTCGCTACTTGTTATGAAGCTGAACGTCACGAAGTTGCTGTCATTTTTTTTTTCGGATCTTCTCTTTGACAACAAAACAGATATCCCTAAAAAGGATGAGGCGACTAGGCAGTTCAACAGCACATTTCGCTGTGATATCTGCCACATCATTCCCGTTTATTCTCGCATGCCCGGGAACCCAGCAGTACAGGATTTCATATCAACGACTCGTTAAGTTTATATGAATCTTGAGAACATCCACTATTACTGGATGTTGGGAAAAGCTTTTAATGATTTAAGCGCACTATAGGAGTCTGTATAAACTATAAAATTTTTGTGTCAGAGCTTCGAGATGTAAAAAAGACTATAATATATTGCAGTTAGTTCAGATGTTAAGACTGAGAAAGCATGGTGCAAGCGTCTGCCCTCCATGTGATCTTCAATTACAAATGCCATCCCGACATAATCATTTGACTTGGATCATCTGTATATACTGGAAAATAACTGCTATACTTATGCCTGTGCTCAGCAAAGGGTTGCATGTAAACGATGTCGTTACTGCTTGTCTTCACGTGATGGTTGAAAACATTAAGAAGCTGGTTCCGTGCATTTTCCCAAGGTGGGATTTCTAAATTCTGCTCTGCTTGGGGCCACATATCAGTGAGGGAGAGTTCCTCAATGAAAGGGCGAACTCTTGAAGGAAAGGTCGGTACAGAGGATGGACTGTTTCAAATAAAGTGCTACACGCACTATCAAGTAAGCACAGCTTATTAGGATGTTCAGGTTGCGATAAAATATTAAAATACTGCAAAAGGGACGACTTCTCACGCCTCAGATAAAATGATGGTTCGTTAGAGTCAACATACAGGCTCTGGACAGAAGAAGTCTTGAAAGCTCCTGAACAATTTCGCAGAGCTTGATAGTCCAGTCTAGAGCGGACAAGCGCTCTGTAAATGCGAAGCACAGAGCAACGCTCTGCATTCCAGGAGGTGTTCGCCAACACTTTTAAAATATTTAGTTTTTTTAAACACTTTTTCTCAGTTTTAAAACATGAGAAAGGAAAGTCAATTTTCGATCCAACGTTACTCTTAAAAATTTTACGTCGGATACAACTGGAATAGTTGTACCATTCAGATATAACTCAGGCTCTGGAAGGAGACTTGCTTCCTGCAGAAGTGCACGCACACAGTTTTCTGTTTCGAAAATGTAAACCCCTGCTTGTCTGACCATTCTTGGATCTCATTCAGAGAAATCTGCAATTGCCTCTCTACGTATCTCATGTCTGCCCCTCGACAGCCATTCTGTAGATCATCAACATAAATAGATCCCAAGATGGTGGGAGAATGTTCTTTTAATACAGAGTTTATTTTTAAGCTGAACAGGGTTACACTAAGCACACAGCCTTGAGGCACACCCTCTTCCTGTTCAAAATCATCCTAAAAAACAGAGCCAATCCTTACTTGAAAAAATTCTGAATGAAAATTCTTTTTTTCTGTTTTTTCAGTGCTTCATGACAGACGACATTCATGACAGATGACAGTCACGATTCCACCACGGTTTAGCATTTTTCCTGATGTCCTAGGGATGAAGAGCATAGCTCCCTATTAATAACTGCTTTAACTGCGTCATCGATATGCACATCTTCTAACATGTTCTCTGTGAGCTCTGCAGTGGAAGAGAAGAGTTCCCAGTCTGCCCTATCAACTATAAACCGAGGGGATCTCGACATGGGGTTTGCTCCTCTTCGTGCAACAGACACAAAACGGGATAATGATCACTATTGTAAAGATCATTTCCGACACTAAAAGTGCAAAATGGCAACAGAGATGATGAACAGATGGCAAGGTCGAGAGCATGGAATGTCCTTGAAGGCTCATGGAAGTGTATCCTGCCCATTATTCAGGAGACAAAGGCTATGATCTTCAATCATATCCTCAATTTGTCTTCCTCGAGAATTTGTCTTTTTGCTTCCCCAGAGCGGACTATGGCCATTAAAATCCCCTATTATGATAAAAGGGTGAGGCAGCTGGTCTATGAGACTATTTAAATCTTTCTGGTCAATGTGCTCATTTGGAAGTAAATACAGACAAACGACTGAGACAACAGTATGAAAATTTGCTTAAGTAGCGACAACTTGGAGGGATGTCGTCAAAGAAAGTGCATTTGATGGATAGTCCAGTGAGGTGATGAGGCCTACACCCCAACTCGCACGCTCAACGGCAAGATTATCCTTTCTGACGAAAGAAAACCTCCTAAGTTTTGCTTGTTGTTCTGGTTTCAGATTTGTTTCCTGTATTGATAAGCACACAAGATGATAAACATTGATTATAGCTTTGATGTCGAGCAAATTTCGGTAGAAACTTCGACAGTTCCATGCAACGAGAGTGGCCATTAGGATTGATGTTTGTTCTTTCGGTGCTACGTTTAGTTTTGCGTGGAAGCAGATGCTTAAGAACTTAGCACCACAGGCATTTTGACTAGAGAGCTCGGATGTGATCTCTTCTTCGGAAACACACAGAAGGTCGATTTTCGAGATTACACCGCGACAATAATTTTATAGCTTGCCCAAGTTTGGTTACGTGAAGAAACAGACTAGATGGCTGAATTTGCATTAACAAGCAAGTCTCCAGAGCGGAGACGCTTTATATTTCTGGGCTCACCAATACAAGAATGAATGTATTTATTTATCACAAAAGGAGACATCTTTTGCAGCTCACCAGAAGGACTAGAGATAACAAAGAAATGGGGATTATTATTAGGATTATTTGCATTTGCATCTTTACGTACTTTTAAGCAGTAGATTTTTCAAAACTAGCGTTTTGAGCGATTTGAGTGACTTCGAAGTCTTTAATTAGATAAATGTGAGAATTTGCCATATTGAAGAAAGAAACGATTCGGGTCCGACGGCACCGCCCACCACGGAGCCCAACAAGGGAACACAGATTCCTGTGTTCGGGCTAGCCAAACTTATACGCAAACTAAATCCCCACAGTTGGCTTTCCCGAAAGCAGGTACTCCCGAGAGCTTATCCCCAAGTCACTGACACAAGGACTAGTGACCAGCCGATTGACATCCGTGAGGACGACTAAGATGCCTTCTGTTTAGATGAAGCAGAGGCCAAAGCAGTGTGTCTAAGACAGTACCTTGCCCCTCAATTACCAGGACCCGCCTTTCCAGCGACACTGGTCTCCACGCACGGCAAAACACGTGGGCAGTTTTCTCGCCACTCAAAATAAGAGCTGTTCCAGTTTCTCGTGACGAGCCCCAACCTCCGAAGAGTAAAACCACAAGAGAGAAAGAATGGAGAAAAAGTTTCACCTCAGAAGAGAGGAGGCGGAAAAGAGGATAGACCACTGGGGCCCCAGGATCGTAACACCCGTCTCACGAAGAAGATGATCCACTGAAGGGACCAATAATTAAAGTTGAAAGACTTTAATAATGTAATCAATTCTTTTAATAGGTAAATTTTCAGTTTTTGAAATGTTATCGAAGGTACTGTGACTCGATATTAAATAATTAAAATCTGATTCATTTCTTCAATAAAAAGTATTGCAAAATTATAATAAACTCACTATTAGATTGAATAAATTAAAATTAGCTTAGCAGCATTTTTTCATCTTCCCTGGATCGTAAACATATTTCATTACTTGTTACAATTATATTTCAGTTTTTTTACTTCAAATAAAAAGCAATTTATATTTAAGAGTGTGAATATTTCTTCAGTTCTTTTCCCTTTCAACCCTTTTTTCCACAAATCCTGAAGACAGCTAGAATTTGGGATTCATAGCCTTGAAATAAACGTTTAATTCTTAATTTCTCATGAAAAAAAAATTTTAATATCTTAAAGCGATGTATATTATCTTCGCAAATAATAGTTTACTGGAAATAAATAACAATTATCCTATCACTTGAAAATAATTTTCTTCATTTTAATCTAAATATATTCTTCATAATAATTTAAAAAGCATTATGAAATCATAAGTAATGTTAATAAAAAAGTAAGTTAGCAGTTAAAATGAGTATTATTAATCAAAAGGTAATTAGATAAAATAAAGTATTACTAATCAAAAGGTAATTTGTTAAAGTAAAGTATTACTAATCAAAAGGTAATTAGTTAAAGTATTATTAATCAAAAGGTGAATTTTAAAATATAACAGTGGGAAAAAGAAATAAGTTCCTCAAAACGAGAACAAGATTTTTGCACACAGATTCGAGACTCGGAACACCCTCCCAATGATGGACTGTAAATTTTAAATGGTTTGCAGCTAATTTCATCTCGTTTTGATTTCATAACCCCTTTACATTTTCTGTCGAAATTATGTGGTTGTATCTTCAAGAAGTATTCGATGTGAATGGTGAGAACGAGCAGCTATCCGCTCAAATGCAACTAAATCCTTGAACGTTTTCAATAACACAGATAACAGCGTCACTGGATAAAACAACGCATTATGCAAGACAGATTATTGGAAATTTCGGATAGCTGAAAATGCATGATAATACCATTGCAGATTTTCTTAGGAAAGCTACTCAACTTATATTATTAATTATAAAGAATATTCGCTAATGCTAAAATATGCTAAATATGTCTTCCAGCCGTTAACTAGCCATTAAAGTAAATAAACTCTAAAGAACATGAAGACTTCAACTACGGCGAAAATAGCTTCTCAATCATGTGTAATAAGATTGCCATTTATAAAGACACATTCCGAAATAATATTGAACAATAACGGAGATTCTATAATGAATAATATACTTTCCTTCGGTCAAAATTCACAATTTTCAGTGGCTGACAAACATCTGTTTAGGCATAATTTGTTAAATGATGAACTAAAACACTGATGACTGAAAAGTTTTGATTAACACGCACGAAGAAGTAGATACATTAATGAAAACTGAATTAGGCATGCTCTTTTGTATTACCTAGAAAATCTTAATTTTATTCTAATTTTCCTACACCAGAATCTCTAAATGGTAACATATAAATTGCAGCAAACATGTTCAAACTTTTTGATTTCTAGGTACGAATGTTGACACTTGCGGTTGAATTTTACCTCCGAAACGTTTTTGAGTATTTCGTTATGAAATATGTACATTTTATATTATGAAGTTACATGCAAAAATGCTGAAATGATGTTACGAAATTAGTGGAGTTCTTGAATTCGCAAAGTGCGCTTAAAACACGTAAAATTTAAAGATGAAAAAGTGAATTAAGTCAGAATTTCTACCTTCTACTGCTGCTTTTCATGCTAATACAAAACTCTTTTTGAAAAATAAATAACTCGAGGATTATCTGCCAAAACCGTGAGAAGACAGTCCTAGAATTGCCTTCTTTTATCTAATCCAATCTTTAGGAAATAAGACACATGTTCTCTTGTGTTTTTTGCAAACCCACAGGCAGACACTGGGATCATGATTGCACTCGAAGAATTAGTAATGAATTACAAAACCTAATTAGACGGCAAAACCATCCTATCCACCTTTACAGACATATTAGAAATTTTATAGAAACATAGTAAAATATAATGGTGACGAAGAAAACGCTATAGCAAACTATGCAATTATCCGGTAAAAGGATGGAAAGAAAGAAGTTAAATGTTGACGCTCGATTCTCCCGTTTAAAGTATGACATTTCTGATGAAACTGTTTATATAGCAACTATGTAAAGCATCAGCAAATAATAGAGTAACTGAAAATACAATAACTGAAGACTTCACAGATTGCTTTAAAAACAATTAAATGCAGTTGTATAAAGTATGCTTCTAAATATCATAATACAACAAATTCACAATATACGGGTTGAGGAAAATTATGAAAACTTAAAATCAGCTAAAATTAGAACAAAATATTTTGTTTCTGATGAAGTTACCTTAAATTATTTCAATTATTCCTTAAAACTTCTTTACAGTTTTAGACGCAATAAAATGGTTCATGTTTTCTTGCCCATCTGATTTGTATGTTAAAAAATTTATACAAATCATTAACGTGAAATCGGGAAGCTACTACGTTCCCGAAGAATAAAAGCAAAATGCCAAAACAGAAAAGGAGACAATATTTTCAAAATCACTCACATCCGGGAGCGATATGTTTGATATGTATCTGATTTATAGAACAGTGATCGCCAAACCGTCGATCGGGAGCTACTAGTAATTTGCGGGAATATATTCAGTACAGTATTTTCAATAGAACGCAAGGTGCGCGCACGACAACAACTGTTTGTTTCCCCCGGGAAACTGCCATTGCCATCCTCATTTCATAGTTCACTGCATAGGCGTTAGGTTGTGCACATTATGTTTCTTGTGTGTATATATGAGAAATTTTCTAATTTGGACAGTTTGATTAACACTTTGGTACTACGCCAGGTCTATTCTACTGATGGAGTGTTCAAGCAAAACTTATCACTTTCATTCGGAATGGGAAACAGATTACTTCTTTGCTCAGGTATAGGGTAAATGTGTACGTTTACTGTGTAGGGTTTATATTTATTTTAACTAACATTTATTTTAAGTTTAAACTATCTTTCCTGTCAAGCCTTACTTTCCCCTGGAACTGCCAATGCCAGAATATGTAAATTTGAGTAGAACGCGCAAGGATTCAAATTATCAGCGGAAGTATTCTGATTTAAATAGAAGGAAACAAGTTCGGTGTGGGTGATATTCTTACTTAGCGAGCGCGGAGGTAGTTAGCGAGAATTGAAGAACCCCGCGTTGCGGCCTATGTGCTTGGCGGGAAGTAGTGGTCATCGTTCCAGTGAGCTTCAAGTCTGCTGAATTAGCAGCGGTATTGTAAAACGCGGTGAGTTAGTTATTTTAGAGAGCCTCGTAGTTAGAATCTTGTCTTTACTTTCTTTTCAGGTTATTATTTTTATTTTGACTGCCAAGTGGGCACAGTCTGTAAGCGTCAAGAGGACGCAATTGTAATTTATTACGTTGAATAAAAAGGGACTTAAACCCTTTACAAGACTCTGTGGTTTATACAAGCTTTTACAGTCACCTCTTGGTTGCGTGCAAGTTGGAGGCGCGCAACGTTATATTGGCGCCCGAACACTTATCGAACTGAAATGGCCGAAAACTGGATGGAAGCCGCTGGACAACACCAAGAAATGACAACGCAGTTAGAAGGATTTGGATACCTGGTCCAGACTTTGAGAGCATCAATCAAAGCAAACGTCTATTTCGACGGAAAAAATTCGGTGTCCGTATTTTTAGAAGGTATAGAAAACCACTTTCAGCTCTACCCTGTGCCTGAAAGACAAAAAGTTGCCATCGCCACATCAGCACTAAGAGGACAGGCCGCGCTATGGTGGAAAAATATAGGCAAATTTCTTCTAGGTGAATTTGGCAGCCCGACGTATACATTTGAAAATTTCAAAAAATCGTTAGTAAAGGCCTTCCCCATAGTGAAAGATCGCGCACGGCTCGAAGCCGAGCTATATAGTTTCTATCAACGAGATACAGCAGATTTGACGGACTTTATTTTACGAAAAATCAAGCTAACGGATATGCTGTATGGGAAAAAACCCGATGCGGAGATTATTGAAATAATATTACCAAGATTGTTACCCGCTGTCCAAGACTACTTTGAAATTAGAAGCCCAAACACATTGCAGGAACTTTTCGAATTGGCGGTGAAGTTTCAAAATCGCAGAATAGCGGAAAAAGCGAGAGGGGAAACATATTCTCAACATACCCGAAGGAAGGAGGAAACCAGAAATGGAAATCGCTCATATGGGGGAAAGAACTATCAAGCTAACGCATCGGAACTCGAAGGTCAAGGCCCAAAAAGAAAATTTGAAAATAAGCATCCGCGTACCCAGAAGACACAGATTGAAAGGAAAGCTTTAAACGACTAGAGGGGCCTGTGAAAGGGAGGGTCCAGACCCCGGAAGTTTTAAAAAAACCCTCAAATAGACATTTAAATACAGTCATCGTAAAAAACTCACAGCTACCAATTATACAAGTCCTGGTTGGCGATGTACCAGTAGAAGCCCTCATCGATACAGGAGCAGAAGGAAATTTCATGAGTGAAAAGTTCTTCAAAAAGAATTTTTATAGGATACGACTCTTTAAAACCAGAAATACGGAAATTATAGCGGCGCAAGGAAAAACATGTCACTGCATCGGGAAAGTATCATTAAACGTACAGGTAAAAGAGGAAAATCTCAAAGTATTAATTTTTGTGGTGAAACACCTGCAACACTCTCTTATTTTAGGTATGGACTTTTTAAGGGCCGCGAGGGCCAAATTGAATTTTCAAGATAGTTCCCTGGTGCTGGAGATGGACCAGAGGGTGGTGGAACCTGTGGAGACACCTGAATTGGACCATAGCCATTTGAATGACCAGGAAAGTAAAGCAATACAGCAAGTGGTGAGTAATTTTTCTCATTTGTTTTCAGAAAAACCAGGAAACTGTCAAATCGTGACTCACAAGATTCAATTAAATGCCGAAAAACCTTGTAGGACTAAACCGTATCGCTATGATAAACAAAAAGACTTAATCATCGAAGAACATATTCAGGAGATGTTAAAGAATAAAATAATAACGCCCATAAATAGTGAGTACGCGAGTCCAGTCGTACTATGTAGGAAAAAGAACGAGTTTCCTCCTTCGGATAAAAGGGCTTGGAGGTTTGCTATCGATTACAGAAAACTAAATAGCATTACTAAATTTCCAGTTTACCCTTTGCCGGTTATAGACGAGATCATTAGACAGATCAAATCGACAAGATATATGTCTACTTTGGACTTAACGTCTGGCTACTATCAAATAGCTATGAGACCCGAAGATATACACAAAACCTCGTTTATAACAAAATCGGGCACTTATGCATTTTTACGCATGCCCTTTGGGTTGTGTGGGGCCCCATCAACATTCCAGAGAGCTATGGACATTGTTCTAAAGCCTGTCCTAGGAAAATCAACTTTAATTTATCTAGATGATATAATTATAACGAGTAGTACGTTGGAACAACACATTAATGACCTCGAACAAGTTTTTAAATTATTAAAAGAGGCCGGTCTTACAATTAACGCCTCAAAATGCAAGTTCGCAACTAAAGAACTTAAATATCTCGGTTATAAAATTTCGCAAAAGGGTATAGAAACGCAAGATTCAAAAATAAAAGCTATTAAGAATTTCCCACCGCCCAACACCGCCAAGAAACTTTCATCTTTCCTTGGATTATGTTCTTACTATCGATCTTTCATAAAAGATTTCGCTAATATTGTTGAACCACTCTTAGTAATCAAAAGAAAAAAGAGTAAATTTACGTGGACAGCGGAAGCTAACACAGCTTTTGAAAGATTAAAAGAAGCGCTTATTAATGCCCCTGTTTTAAAATTCCCTGAGGGGGACGAAAACCTGGTGCAAAATAACCATCCGCTGGCATTTTTTAGTAAAACATTGAATCAGACACAAAGGAATTATACAGCTACAGAAAGAGAAACATTAGCCGTATTAATGGCTGTACACAAATTTCGAGTTTATTTCGGCAAATCGCCAGTAACAGTCTTTTCGGATCATGCGGCTGTTGGTAGACTTTACTCGGGAAAAAACCTAACGCCCAGGTTAATAAGATGGGCTTTAAAACTCCAAGAATATAATATCACAATAAAATATAAACCGGGTAAGGAAAACAATGTAGCTGACGCACTTTCTCGTATAAAACTGGACGACGAAGGAAATGAACTTAAATGCGCTGTGTTGACTTCAAAAATTTTAGATTCTAGAGATACGGTTATTACTGAACTGAAAGCTGATCCTGAATTTTGGAAATATCTATGCTTATTTGAAAGACCCCGAAAGCTTTGAGCACACAGATATCGATGCGATAAGAAATAGAGCAAAAAACTATGAAATAATAGATAATTTATTATTCTATACGAAAACAACAAACGAAAATCTTGAGTATAAGCCAGTCATCCCAGCCTCGCTTCGATTAAGCATTTTGAGGGAGTTGCACGAAAAAAAAACAGCGGGCCACCTCGGGGTCAGAAAGACTATAAAAAGGGTACGCGAGGCGGTATATTTCCCGCAATTATACAAAATAGTAACGGCGTATGTCAGGTCCTGCAATCAATGTCAGTTAATAAATGATATTAATTACAGCCCGCCCGGGTACTTAAATAGCATTCGCGCTACATTTCCGAATGAAATTTTAGGAATAGATCTCCTTGGTCCCTTCCCCCAGAGCGAGTTAAATAAAAATCGTTTTCTTTTAGTAATAGTAGATCATTTTTCAAAATGGATAGAAATTGTTCCTCTTAAACGCGCGTCAGCCAAAACAGTCGCAGATGCATTCTTACACAGATACATTTTAAAATACGGTGCACCGATAAAAGTTATTAGCGATAACGGAAAACAATTCATTAGTCAAATATTCGAAAACATATGCAATGGACTTGGCATACGCCGTATCAAAATGGTTCCGTATAGACCACAGGCTAACATAGCAGAAAGAGTTAATAAAAACATAGTAAAAATAATTCGCAGTTACGTGAGCACACATCACAAGCGCTGGGATGGCTACATAAATGAATTAGCTTATGCTTTAAGAACGGCACATCATGATACTACGGGAAAAACTCCAGCAGAATTATTTTTAGGCAGAAAGTTAATTACACCTTTAGATAAATTATTCTTTGTGCAACAAAGAGAGCAGGAGTTTAAACAACAAGATGTGCAAAAGTTGATTGATCAGGCGCTGAAAACCTCGGATACGGCAAGAAATAGGCAGAAAATTTATTATGAAAGAAAACGCCGTGAAGCAGATTTTAAAGTTGGGGATAAAGTATTGAAGCGGAAATTTTCTTTATCAAGTGCCCCAGACAATTTTATGGCAAAGCTAGCTCCAAAGTTTGAAGGCCCCTATGTAATTCAGGAAATCAAAGGGGTAGTATTATATCTTAAGAACGACAGAGGGGAAATCTGTAAAGCAAGTCCCGACCAGGTGAAAAAATACTATAATCCAAATGATTTTGAAATCCTTAAAAGTTTCTTGCAGGACTCAAGTCTAAACGAAATAGAAGGGCCAGAGACTGCAACAACTATTCCACCACCTAAGAAACGGAGAACTGAAGAGAGACCTAGCACTTCTACAACCCGGACGTCGGTATCAAAAAGAAAAAATGATTTTCAAACTCCGGCGTTTAAGAAGAAAAACAAAAATACAGATGAACCGGGTAAAGAAACCGTGGTAAAGACGAAAACACCACCTACAAAGGATGGCAGGAGAAATTACACATCAAGGAGAACGCGCACACGGCCACAGAGTCAGGTGCCAGCAAGGCCGCCGTTCCGGAAACTGAAACGCCAGCAGGAGGCACAAAAATACGAGGAACAGAAGAAATTCAAGAAGGACTCCAGACCGGAGGACGTCAAGACCAGCCGTCCCAGGGAGAAACGGAAAGGGCAACAACCAGACGATTACTCCGCCAAGAGGCCAGCATGTAGAGGACGCAAAAGAAAAAGCAACGTGGACGACACTCGGAGATGAATAAGGAGAAGATTGACTTCCATGAAACCTCTAACTTGGGATCAATTTTGCCAAAAACGGATGACGGAGTTTCAAGCATCGAAAACTCAAAGATAAGTTAAAACCTTCTATAAATTTTTTTCTCTTTTGTTCCGAAATGTTATGCATAAGTACGAAGTTCTATGTTTTGACGAAAGTCAATATGTCTCGGTTGAGACTTAGTTTTGTTTTACTTTATTTAGCTAAGGCAAAAGTATTATTTTCTTTAAGTGTAAAAGCTAAAAACAAGCATTTTCTGTTGGTCGAAAGACTAATTCTGTTATGTTAAAGCCAATATTTGGCCGAAGAGAAAAATAACTTCGTATTCTTGTATTAATAAGAATTTTACTTTCAGTGCCGCCAGCTTGGCGAAGAATGAATAAAGTAAACATTTTATTTTCTCTTATTCATTTTATGGTAAATTGTAAAAAGCATATGTATTAAAATTTTGTAAATGTATGTAAATACTTGAAGGTTATGTAAAAGTAGAATTTAGTCTAGAAGCATAAAATTGTAGATGCTAAAAGTGAATGCTTAAAAGCAATGAAGTCAAAATTTAAGTATTAAACTGTAAAGTCATGCTTTAGAGCGAAAGCCTGCATGTCTAAAGATGAATGAGGGGGAAGTTAGAATGAATGTGTTTTGTAGGGTTCTCCACCTACATTTGAATTCTTAAGAATATTAAAGTAGCTCATTGAGTTGTAGAATGTCGAGTAAGGTGTGTCTATTTGTTTGTTGAATTCTAACACATCATGGTGGTTAGGGGAAGTGTTGTAAGACTAAAACACGAATATTCCCGTTTGACACCACACACGGTGGAGAGCCAGGGTAAAGTTAAATTAATGCTTGAAAAATTGAATGAATGTGAAGTAAGCAATAACTAAGAAAAACGAATCGTTAAAAACAAAAATTTATTGTGTCAAGAAAGTGTAAATTATAATGTATGTAGAAAGATACTGATACTTATTCCTTCCAGATGCTGGAAGGAAAGACCAAGATTGATTGATGAAGTCCAGGAAAAGTTGCTGTAAGAAGAAAGCTTTGTAACGAGTAACAGAATTTTAATATATAATTGTTACATAAGTTTTTTTTTTTTTTTTTTTTTTTTTTTTTTTTTTTTTGTGTGTGTGTGTGTGTAAACGAGGTTCTCGCCAGTTAGTTCAGAATTAGAGAAACTTACAACAGGTCGTTTGTAGGACCTGCTTCCAAGTTTTCCAAATTCTGGCAGCGGCAAATGTAGGGTTTATATTTATTTTAAGTTTAAACTATCTTTCCTGTCAAGCCTTACTTTCCCCTGGAACTGCCAATGCCAGAATATGTAAATTTGAGTAGAACGCGCAAGGATTCAAATTATCAGCGGAAGTATTCTGATTTAAATAGAAGGAAACAAGTTCGGTGTGGGTGATATTCTTACTTAGCGAGCACGGAGGTAGTTAGCGAGAATTGAAGAACCCCGCGTTGCGGCCTATGTGCTTGGCGGGAAGTAGTGGTCATCGTTCCAGTGAGCTTCAAGTCTGCTGAATTAGCAGCGGTATTGTAAAACGCGGTGAGTTAGTTATTTTAGAGAGCCTCGTAGTTAGAATCTTGTCTTTACTTTCTTTTCAGGTTATTATTTTTATTTTGACTGCCAAGTGGGCACAGTCTGTAAGCGTCAAGAGGACGCAATTGTAATTTATTACGTTGAATAAAAAGGGACTTAAACCCTTTACAAGACTCTGTGGTTTATACAAGCTTTCACAGTCACCTCTTGGTTGCGTGCAAGTTGGAGGCGCGCAACGTTATAACTGTGCTGTGCAAGTGCATCAGTTGGGAAGAATGCAAACATGGAACGTCACTTAAAATCGTTCCCGTAGAAACTGAAAAAGATTTCTCACTGAATTCTTCTCAATAAAAGAAAAGGTAAGGCAGATAAAATCTAAACTTAATGCTTAATAAAAAACTTTTTTTAAATCATTAAACAAGATTAAAGGAGCAACGAAGGCGTCATTCCGAGTTTCAAATATTATTGCACAAAATAAGACACCATAGGAAGACATTGAAATAATCGAAACTGCATTTTTAGAAGCTGCAGATGCATTATTTGATAGTTTCAAAAGTAAAGCTGAGATAATGTCTGCTATTAAATCTGTGCAACTTTTTGCAAATACAGCAATGAGAAGGTTATGAGTTCTGATGTCACTCACAATGTAAAACTGACTATCATCGCTGCAGATATTTCTCCTGCAACTTGACGAATCGACTTGTATAGTTGATACAGCTCAGTTGGCCGTTTTTACAAGAATGGTTTTGATAATTTCGAAGAAAAGAGAGGAGGTGGTAACGATTATGCATTTAATAGGGCGCACTATAAGGCAGGACATAATTTTAGATGTTAAAGATCTTACTAACTCTGAAACTATTACTACAAATAAGTTGGTGGGCTTAGCAATTGATGGAACTCTGTGTCACTGTGTGGAAAGTTTTCAAGTATGATGTAATGAAAACAGTCACAAAAATATTAAACAAAGTTAGAGCGCATGTAATTCAGAGCACGAACTGATGAACTAGATTGCCAGTATGGTAATCAAGTTTTCAGGGTTGAGTTGTGATCAAGTGCTTTAGTTAAATTATGGTGATCAAGTGCTTCAGTGAAGTCGGTTGAGTGGAGGCAGAATTTTACATCGTTTCAAGAGTTGCTACCTGCCTTAGCCGAATTTTCGAAAAATGAGGCGAATCCTTTGATGATACTGCTTGGCTGCAGAATATCGCTTTTCTCGCAGATATCACAGAAAAGTTATTACTTAACTTGCAACTTCAAAGTAGTTATCCCTTGTTAGAAGCTGATAAAGATATTGGCTGAACAATTTCAGATGTTGCTTTATTCTCCAAAAAGCTGACACTGTAGGATAAAAATACCATCCAAGACGAATGCAAACACATTGCCTGTTTGAAGCAAACCCTTGAAAAGAAAGGGTCTTTAAAGCCTCTATAAAACAGCAAACAATACCTTGTAATCATTTCAGATTTGAGAAGTTTACAAACGCTTCGAACATTTCAAAAGGATTTCAATTGTTGTACAGTGCGAAAAAAAACTGGGACAGTTCTATATCTCCCGTTCTACTGAGCCGCTTGATGAAATTCAAATTACAAATTGTCTCGAAAGCGTGACTTTGGATATACATTAGATTTATATATAGCATTGTTCTAACATAGGTATTTTGACACAAAAATGACTTTTTTTCTTAAATGACATGCCAATTGTTTTCGATATTTCGATTCTACGACTAAAATTATGCGTAAATATTAAATTTTGTAAGCTTTGGTGGAAATTTACGGAGAAATTCCAAAATTTGTCTTGGTGCATTTTTTTCAGTTTGCGCCAAGAATAATTCACCTGGCGAACTTCTTAATTTGTAGCAACTTATTTTCCCTTTTTTTTTTCCCTCTTTTTTTTTTTTTTTTTTTTTCCATTGTACAGGAGCGGAAAAAAAGTCATCGCCCATACTTTCAAATAATTTTAACAAAATGGGTAAACCACATTTGGCGTTATTATCACTTATAACAAATATGCCAAATTTCAAAATGCTCCAATATGTAAATTCCTCTAGAAAAAGGCTGTCCTCAAGGCTCTGTATCCGGACCTACTCTTTGGAATATAATCATAAATGATCTTTTAAGTCATCTCGACGGTTGTTTAAAAATTGCGTTTGCAGACGACTTACTATTAATTTTCCAAGGAAGGATTTTGAATAACATTCTTTTGAGAGCACAAGAAGTTCTAGATTTTGTCTCCAGTTGGGCATTTCTCATAAACTCATTTTCAATCCTTCAAAAAGTAAAGCTATGCTTGTTCCCAGTACGTTTGATGAACAAAATATTGCTTCTTTGATTCTCGATAATTCTCCGTTGGAATTTTTAGAAAATATTAAATATATTGGTGTCATTCTTAACCGAAAATTAACATGGAAAAAGCACATTGAATTCCTTTCTGCTAAATGTGAAAAAATTATTAATGGCTTTCACCGAATTGCCAAAAATACTTTTGGAGTAAGCTACGATATTAAGAAACTCATGTATAAGCAGTGTATTGTACCTTTCATTTCGTACGGCTGTCGTGCTTGGGGACATGTTCTTGCCAAGAAGGTTAACAAAAGAAATTTAAGAAAGATTCAACGGAGAATTCTTCTTTGTATTATTAGTGGTTATAGAACCTTAAGCTATGAGGCTACTTTTGTTCTTGCAGGAGTTCCGCCTATTGATTTTGAAATTGCATATAAGAATAATATTTTTGAGTCATTGGCAACTCATGCTTCGGAAGACTGTATTAATGGAATTGTCCCCTTCACTGATCTTCCTCATCCCGCTTCTTTAGAACCCATAAATTTCTGCGATTATAAAGAGACTGCTGAAATAAGTTTTCATATGGTTTTCTTTACAGATGGCAGCAAGATGAACAACAAGGTTGGCCTTGCATTTGTTCTTTTTGAAGGCCATTCCGAGATTTGTTTTCTTAGACACCGTATACGAAATGAATGTACAGTTTTTCAAGCAGAACTTCTGTGCATTTATCTTGCCGTCAAATGGATCCAGGATCATGGGACAACATCCTCAAAGTATCTTATTTGTTCTGATTCTCTTTCTTCTCTTTAACTTTTGAACAGTATTACCAGCTGCGATAAATTAGTTATATCAGTATGTGCATAAAACTTTATCTACATAAATTAATACTATACATAACAATCACTATTTGTTCAATTAGTGTGAGGAATTATTTTTGTTAGTAATGCAGCGGTAGCAACATATTATACTTTGGCATCACGGAATGTGGATTTGGATAACACTACATGAATTGTGGCTTAAATATCAGCATTTATAGAAGTATTAGTTTTTTAGAAAATCTACATCATTATTTCAATTAACGAGTGTTTTGTAATGAATTTTGTATAAAGAAATGCTATAAAGTCTTAAAGTCATCGCTGCAAGAAGATTTCTGAGCACAATGAATATTCGGTGGAGGTTAATATATAAATAATATATAAAGCGGAAATCTGTGAATATCTTATTTTTCCGAGTCTAAGACACGTACGTTTTCTTATATAAATGTCACAAGAAAAAGGAATACATCTGGGAATCACAGGTTTTTCCGAATTCCTAATTATTTCTGAATTATTAACTCTTCGAAGTAACTAAACGCATATACTATTTTCTAAACCGCCGGACATTTTCTGATTAGATATTCGTCGAGATTTATGTTACTTGTCATGTAGTCATTTCAATAAAAGCACTTTACCCATAATAGATCGATCGATCATAAAAAAATTGTCAGGATCACAAAAGGGATATGAAAATTATACAAACAGCTAAGCCTACAACGGGAGTCAAATCTGCATCAAATAAAACAATAATATAAATGATACATATTTCAAAATACATCATTGATGGATTTTCAAAATTAAATACTCTAAATAAGCAAAACATTGCCATTACAAATGACAACGAATATTTATCTTGTGGAACGCATTATGAAACAAAAATGTCCCCATGATTACCTCATCTATTGGATAAAGACGCTGTAATAACAATTTCGAACAGCATTAAATTACGCACAAAATTCAATTTCTAGAAAAATAAATCGAATGATTTTTAATTGACACAAAAATTAACACAATACTAAGAGATTTCAGAAGTCCCTAAGCTAAACTCTTTCAATGTTGTGAAATGTATTACTCACGTTTGCTTTTTTTTTCACAGTTTTTAAACTCTTATATATTCTTTTCCTTTTCCTATAAACTTATATGTAAAAGAATGGGTATATTATGGAGATGAATATATATTTACATTCAAGTTCAGCACTGCCAAAAGTGCAGCACTTACATTTGCAAAGGGCCAGAAGATTGGCCTAAACTATACAGTTCACACATACACAGCGAGGCTGAGGCTAAATATACTATTGCACCAGAAGGAAAATTCCTAGAGCCACCATAACTTGACATTCTTTAGTATGCTAGTTAATTTTTAAATAACATTGAAAAACAGATGGCTACAGCCTCTTTTCATTAAATATTGATAAGATTTTGCATATCAGTTTGTAGAGTCATTAGGTATATATTTTCGGTAGCAGGAAACATGAAAAATAGCAACCGCCTTCGCCGGAAATCGAACCATGGACCTCTGGAATACCGGCCCAGCGTGCTACCGTTACACCACGAAGGCACGCTAGGGAAGTGGAAGAAATACCTTATAAGTTAAACTACAGCAAAGTACATGATACTGCATAAAGAGAGTGATGTCTTCGCGGATATCTTTTTAAGGGAAACTGTCTCATATTTATATTGCACATAGAAGAAATCACGAAAACACCATGTAGACACACTTCTTCGGGATTTAAACCCTAGTCAAAGCATTCAGTGTTGAGCAGTCTTACTATTAGACATTGTTAGGCCTGAATATTGAACATGTGCTTTTAAATATTATCAGAATCAAATGGAAAATGTTATAAAAATAGTTTCAATGTTATGTCGAGGAAAAAAAATCTAATGTTTTATATGATTCTTGTAGATCAAAAATAGCAATGTTAAATATTCCTCATGAGTAAATTTGCTAAAAACCGAATGCCCGTTTTTTATGCATGCAAAATTCAAAAACAATCTGACTTAGATACCTTTTCAGTGGTCATTAGTTGACTGATTGAAATTTAATAAAAATTTGTACAAATCCTTCTCACACAGAATATTATAACTATTTTCATAAAAATTTTCCATCTTATTTCAAGAAATTTTGTTGGTGAAAATATATGATTTGGATCAAATGTTAAAAAACTGAACCCTATAGTCACCTTTTATGAACATCCGTTAGAGAATCTAGAGTAGTTATTATTATTTAATTCAAACTTGTAACATTTTTAACTGAGTAATTAGTTTTAGACTACGTTATTAAATGCTGCATGCATATAATAGTAAGATTTTGGAGTCTGTTATTATAAATATTATGAGTTTCTGAAAGGTTTTGGTGCTGTTGCTTTTGACAGTATATTTGAAGTGTAGCCAGATATAGAAAATTACACTAAAATTTAATTCAGAATATCTAAGACTGTGTTATTGTACTCTCTTAAAACTATATATTGTACTTTTTTTTTATTTAATTCTCAAGTTCGAAACTGTAGATGAATTTCTGTACTGGATGTAGTAACTAGGATTATGAAAGGTAGGGAAAATCTTGTTATTTGTGAGTACAGTTCTTTAATTTTTGGGGAAAAGGGGCAGACGTAATATCCCTTTTCTCTTCTAAACAAAAGTCGATGTAAATAATAGTAACAAATATTCAAAATTTATTGAAAGATATTACATTTCCAGTTTCATGTACGTATCGAAAATGACATCGAAATGGAACCTGAATATTCAGGTTATGCGGAAACAAATCTAACGCTTATAATGAATGAGAAAGCGATAGAAAGAAAACTTTAATTTTCAACGAAACCAGTCTAAGAGGTATTTTTATGCATAGCAAAAATATTATTAACTACGAAGGTGAAAATTTATGAAGCTCTTTAATGAGAAATTTCACGTTCGTCGGCAGACGGTATGACCTTCATTCCCTGCAATGCATAGGTCAAAAGCTGAGCAGAAAAAGCAACAGCAGTCAACTGCATTCTAACAATATCGTAGTCATATATTTTTTTTTTATTTCTTTTGTTAATTCAACGACAGCCGAACTCATTTAAACTGAAATTAATTAATGTGCATAACATTAGATGGTCCAATGATCAAGATGCACTTGAATTATATAGCCATCATTATCAAATTATCAAGACAATAAATATCAGCTATAATATAAAATCTTGCGTTACTGGTAGAAGAGGGATAAATCTGGGTATTTATAAACACTGTTTGGAATTTAAATTTTCAAAATTTGCAATGAAATATAGAATGACTCTATGATTATGTGGTACAGAAAGAAATTCGTTTCAAAGATTTCCTGCTTCACGAATACACTGGAGACATATTTGAAAATTATGTTATTGGTTATTATAGAATGCCTGATAATTTTCTCAAATTATCACTGGTTTTTAAATAAGAAAGGGATTCATCAATAATGTTATATTTCTCTAAATCCGGTTTAATTCATATTCACAAAACTGCATTTATTCTAAGAATATTTTAAACGCTTTAAATAACGGTCACTAATTCATAAATAGGAAGGGAGACTTAAAAACATCCAAACGGAGATCCATCAACGATCAATAACAATTCTTTCAATCATTCTCTTGATTTCATCTATCGTCATATGCTTTTAAATATTTCTTATCAATCACTGGCTTTTAAACAAGGGGGTCCGTCAATTGTACTTTTGAATTAATGACGCACCGAATGAAACATTTGGGATCTTAAGCTACAGCAATTCTGAACTATTATTATATATTAATATAATAATAGTTCTAATAGCGTCAAATCTGTGCTTAGTGATTTCCATAGTGTTTATCAAGACGTAGTATGATAACTGATAAACGGAATGGCAATTAAATTTCATGGTGCATTCGTCTTTTTCTTTGCTTAAATTCCATCATTTACTTTGCAGTAAATGCTGATTCTTACAGTATGCCGATTTCAATGCCTTATATGTAACCATAGCAGAGGGACATATCATTATAAGTCCATAATTACAATATTTAAGAAGCTAGGAATTGCGTTTTCATCAAACTGTAAGAACATGCTTAAGTAAAATTTAAAATTAGGGGAAAAAAGCAATTTTAATTTGATGTGGAATTTTAATAAAATTCTCACGATTCCAAGGGCTATAGAAGACAGTCCTTTTCTTCAAGAACAAGAAAAATTGCAAAATATTTCTGCTCTGTATACAAAAGAATATCCTTTCTCTAAACTTTAAAAAAAGACATTTCTATCTGATTTAAGGTAAAAATAAATTCATACGATAATCTTAACTGCGTGTTATAGTACGCATATTATTAAAAAAGTATATTATAAAGCAGGGTTTCTTAAACTGTGTGTTGCGAACCCCAAGGGGGTCCTGGGACCTGCAGCAGGGGGTCGCCAAAACGATCAGCAGTTTTGATATTTCTTTAACTTATAATAATAGTTTTACAATTATCAAATATTTTTACACAATGTATCGAAAAATAGATAAAGATAAGATAATTCAGACAAAGAAAAAAACGTAAACGTTTCGACGCATTCTTTTTATAATATAAACCAGAAATTCTCAATCGGTGGCACGCAAGAGAAAAATAAGTGGTGCGCAAAAGAAAAATAGGAGGTACGCAAAGTATTTTTAACATTATATTCAAAAATTACACCCCAACATCCCGATTAAGTTTTTTCTCTAACACACGTAAATATATGCGATCTGAGCATTGTTCAAAGTGGTGGTGGTGGTGGTAGTACTTTGTAGTGGTACTAAAGGTTTTCAGTTTTTGTTTAGATGGTACGTGTTAGTTAAAAGGTTGAGAGCCACTGATATAAACGTTCATGTTCTTTGTTTGGCACGTGACGCTGTCATTTCGTCTGTTACTGACTTAAAATTTTCACATTGTTCTATGTCTTAAAATTAGAAATTAAAGTTAATGACCTAAAACTTCAATAGTTTATTACAATACAAGTGAAAAAATTGACAGTTTCACTCACGCGTGTGTCGGATTGCGCAATACTTATGGGTACCCAGAAAATTTTTATAAATATTATGGGGTCCTGTGGGTTGCGAAAAAATCTCAGTGATAAAAAGGGGTCGCGACAGAAAAAAAGTTTAAGAAACCCTGTTATAATGTATTTCTCCGGCCTTCTAAGCGAGCCTTTGTGGTGTAGTGGTCTGCACGCTCAGCGCGTAAAATTGAAAGGTCCGCGGTTCGATTCCATGCGAAGGCCTTTGCTAATTTTTGAATTCTCCTGCTTCCATAAAAAAATCCTAATGTCTCTACAGTGGCGCCTGAACTAAAATAGTTGTGGATGATGACTCTTCACACCCAGGATTTGGCGATTGGGTTCCTAAAAATCCCAGTCTCTCTTTAAAAGGGGGAGTATATAAAGTATTTCTCCCGCCATCTTAGCGAGCCTTCGTGGTGTAGTGGTCTGCACACTCAGCGTGTAAAATTGAGAGGTCCGCGGTTCGATTCCCGACGAAGGCGTTGCTAATTTTTCATCTTTCCTGCTTTCAAAAATACCCAATGTCTCTACAATGTTACTTTGCAAGATTTATTTTAATTAGCAGCTGTTTCTCTACCTAAAATCTTTCGTACACTTTTGGGATTTTATCTACTTCACCAGAAAATATAAAATTATGAATTTTAAATAGAGGAGAGAATCTGAATTTAGGAGATGAGGATCAGTAACCTCAGCGCACTTAGCAAAAATTCCGTTAGAGCTACGTGCACTTTTCGTCTGTCTTTAGAGGGTTACAGCCGAAAATATCGCGGCAAAAACATAGCAGATGAAAACGTCGCGGAGAAAACAACGCAAGGCGAAAACGTCGTGGCACAAAACATCGTGGGAGAAAATAAAGCAAATAGAAAAGATCGCAGTTCTAGAACATTGTGATACAAAATATCGTCGTCGAAAAAAAAGCGGTTCAAAAACTTCGCAGTTTAAAAACATTGCCATGGAAAATATCGTGGTAAAAAATAAAGCACCTACAAATCATCGCATGACGATAACATCGGGGACATACGTTTTTTAGGCTTTAATATTTGTAAATGGATATTCTCATAACGATTTGAGCGCAAGATGGAAAGAAGGATAATTTTTACTTTCATATCTTTTATTAACTAATAAAAAACAAAATAAGAAATTTAAACAAAAAAGAAACAATTTTTACTATAAGAGTCTCAGATTAGCAAAAGTGAAGAAAATAATCTCATAATTAGCAATTTTTTGTAGATAATGGCACGAAGTTACTTATCTTCCTTTTTTAGATTATACTTTTCATGAAAAATTACCGGTAAAGCTTTATAAAAAATATAATTTATGAATGACCTTTGTTAATTAACTATGTCAGTTTAAAATTCTATTAAGTGCTATAAGTTGCATTAATTTTATATGCTTAAGTTTACATTTTACATTTTCAGCAAGTATTTATTAGTTAATAAAAATATGAAAGGAAAAATTATTCTTCTTTCCATCTTGCGCTCACAAATCATTATGCGAGTATTTTTTCACGATTATTAAAGCCTGAAATACGCATGTCTGCGATGTCATCGTCATGCGATGATTTGTAGGGACTAATTTGCTTTATTTTCTCCCACGATGTTTTGTGCCACGACATTTTCGCCTTGTGTTGTTTTCTTCGCGACATTTTCTTCCGCGATGTTTTCGGCGGACACTCTTTAGAAGCTGTTTGTACCAGCTTATGCATTTTTTCTTATTGCAAATTTAGTCATGAAATAACGAAGACACGCTGCCGGGCTCTAAATTTAAGTCTTGATTTGTAAACACTTTGAATTTTTGGGCCTTTCCGGGCACGAGAAAAGAAAGTTAATTTACTAATTGTTTTAGTTTTGAAACTCCTCTTTTGAAGTACAGATAAATCCTTTTAATTTGTTTACATAGGTATATTTACTTAATGTTATTTTACTGAAACGTACATAAGGAAAAAAACTTCATTCAACAGTCTAGAAGATTAGACTGCTGTTTAAAGTAAGCCAAACTAAGTTTAACTTCAAAATATTTAAGGATTTTTTCCTTCATTATAAGGTGCCTCCACGGTGTAATTATCGAGCACTTCCAACCAGTAATCGAAAGGTATCAACCAGGATATACAGTTCGCGTCCTGAGATGGACATTGCACATTCTTCAGATCTCCTGCTCCGAAATAAAATGCCTAACCTTAACCTAAGAATACCGAATCATTTTCTAAATATTTACGAGTGACTATACCACTTATGATTTCATACGAATATGTGCATTAATCGAGTAACTAAGCGTAAGGCAAAATTCATCAAAAAAGCTGTTCTTTTTATTATGCTAATTATAGTACAGCATTAGAATAGTTAGGAATTTAATATTATCATGGGTACGTTCAATAAGCGCACGATTTTTCGCTTGTTTCAAAATATCAGGTCTCAGTCTGATGAACACTAACACCTATTTAAATTTCGCATTCGTAAAGTTCGGCTACGCTGGATTTCACAACCTTAAAATAAAAAAATCTGGCAATATAGCTCCTGGGGTTTTTGCTACAAACAGTATATCAAGAAAAACTGTATGGAATACACTGATTTAGACATCATGTAAATCTGGCCTCCACAACATCATAAATAATGACTTATCAATTATTCGATGGATTAAATATGTCACATAGCTGTTTTCATAATTTCATACGGCAGTTGATTCTTAAACTGGAAGGGATTAGCTACATAACACTTAGTTATCGTTCATATCTTCGTAAATCTCCTTCTGTGCAGCACTGCATGAATGCTCTGTAATAAGAAATAGGTTATGGAAAGCAATTCAAAGGCACCATGTACACAGACCAATAAATTAAAGCTTTTGTCAGTAGATAGCGCTGCAGTTGCATTAAAACTTCAACAGCGGAACATTTTGAATCCTGTGAGCATTCTTTGAGAATCAAACGCAATTTTCAGGAATGTTATCATGAAGAAAATACAGATACGGAGAATTACCGATCTGTAATTTTATGCAAAAAATTAATGCCTTTAGAAATTAACAAATGAATCGTAATCAATAGAAAGGGTAAACATTTTTCCACAGCACATCTTTTAAATCTCGCAATAAAACAAGATATGTTCGTTTGCTGTTCCTCATTGATTTTACTAAAGATATTTGCTTTTGACCATAGCGACAGTCGAAAACCGGTCTTTGTATAAAATGATATTGCACATGGACTATTCATTTCTTAATTACATCGAAAAATCGATTAGTTATCTGCAATAGAATTTTACCTTTAGATTATTGTCTTTATAAGACTTCTTCTATATAATAAGTAAATTAAAATCATAAAAGGTGTTGAATCAATGTGAATTTGTCAACATTATTTCTTTGGAATTAAATTTGAAACTAGATGAAAATTTGAGTGCAACTTTTAAAAACGATGGCTCATATTCTAAAACTATATCGATTTACATTCTTTTCTGTGAAAGTATTGGAACACATCGCAACGCCTAGCCCTTTATTAACAGCATTCTGATGTATCTCCAAATTTTGTATGATTGCAGTTAAATTCCAGGTATTGAAAGAAGCATTTTGTTTTACAGACTCTTGAAAAATATCCTCTGATATGAAGCTACATTTCTGAAGTTTCAAGCCATATATCTGTAGTCAAGCTATATTTTACAAGTTTAACCTACATTTAATAACAATAATAGTTATTTCAAAAGATATCCGGAAATTTAAGGAACACCAGCCTTTTATACCTGATATTTTTGAGATTTTCATACATTGAAAAATGTAATAAATATATTGAAATGTGACAGTGAAATCCCAAATAAAAATTGCAGATATAATAAAAAATACTTTAAGAAGCTAAATGTGTAATGATAGTTGCCACTAAGCGAATGAGATATTTTAACATAAAGCAAAATTCAGTATATGAGTTCACCTTTCTACACGTTTCATTTTTAAGCGAGCATTAATAGATATTGAAACGTTAATATATATATTAAATTATAATATAATAGCTAATATTGATGTTTGACTTAGAAACTAGTTCCCTCGTTTCACTGAGATTGAGACATATCGTGCTAATGATATTATTTTCAGAGAAAGTAGGGAATAAAGTGACTGAATGTTTCCTTTGCAGACTATGGAGCAAATTAATAAAGTGAAGTTTCAGAGTAAAAAAATGCGGAGTCAAATTTCCATATATTACAAGCTCCTCTTTTCCCTGGCTTTCGCATCTTACAGCTGGTCGTTTTGTAGCAATTAAATAAAGAATACCTACAACTATTGTAAGACGAAGACTTTATATAGAAGCACTTTATATGCAGAAACTCGTTGTTTTAATTTTATTTGTCCAACGACACAAAGCAATCAGATTAACTGGAGCTAGACAGCACGCGTGACTTAAAACAGACAACAATAGAGGTAAGCACTGCTGTCAAACGAATTCAGGTTTCTTTTATCATGTCACACACGTTGTTGCATGATCTAAGAAAATGTGACCAGACACAGTCAATCTAGCATTCTGACAGAGGCAATGATGTCACAGTTGGAGCCAGAACCTCTTTGGAAGGCAATACCGATCCCCCATTTGTCTGCTCATAAAAAGCAAAAATGTTCAGAGAAGCTGGAAACAATCCATAACCAAGAGTGTAAATTACTAGAATTAGTAATTGTTTCCTGTAGTAGTCAATGATATTCCTTTTGTCGAAATTCTTTATAACACACATCTGCCTAAAGATCAAAGTATTATTGATTTGACTGATCGGTTGTCTTTTTAGACTCAATTGGACGCATAATATACATATTTGTGTAAGCGTATACACTAAATGGAAGATATAAACAGTATAAAGTCTTTATGCCTCGTTCAAACAACGTACAACATAACAGACATCTATGGAAACAGCTCATACTCTACAGACTCTGCTGCTTCCATGTTACTTGATTATAACATGAGATGATCTCAAGAATTTACCTTTTTCGCCCTAGCAACTGCAAGCACAATATATCAAAACACAAGCATATGAATCTGCTCTTCTATGATAGCGATGAATCTAGTCTTCTATGATTTTCTACCTATCTCGCCTCTGCATATCTTTTCTGCGTTCTTTCTCATATTGAGATACAGCTAATGCTAGCTTTTGCTCTATACATCCCTTATATTTATTTCCCATTAAGACAAAAGCAATTACAACTGTTTTTTGAGAGATTTTCATTGCAGAAACGATGCAAAATATAGTCAGTCATTATAACATGTATAGTAGTTATAAATATGTATATATCACTGTAATATATTCAAAACATTCCATGTTATTTCAAGTTACTTACAAAATACTATTCCTTAACTTTAGGAAAATAGCGTGCCTTGACGATTTTGATCTGAAATCTGGCAAATTTTAAAAGTCACAGATTTAAAAAAAAAGCTCGTGAAAATCCATTACAGCGAAATGCTAATTATAAAGTGCTTTAAATGCTATTTAATGGAACTTATTTAACCATAAAAAACTACATATAAAATTTAAAACTTTCTATTTGTACATTTTAAATAAATTTAGTGTTACATGAAACAGGACTCGAAATATGCAGGGGGTAAAAAAATTCTATATGAAAGCAAAGTTACGAATATATTAGCATATTTTCTAAAATTTAATATTACGTAAAACTGGATTTCAAATGTACAACGGGTAAAAATTTCCGCATGGAAGTCAAAGTTAAGAATATATTAGCACAATTTCTAATCGTTGTTTTCGTACTATTGATATATGCTTATTTTGAGTATCTAAGATGAGTTTATAATAAATGTTAGGCTTTAAAAACGTGGCAAATTTTAATTGAAATATTTATGAAATATTGATAAGTATCACGCAAAAAACGTTTTCATACGTAATAATCAAATTAATCCTGACGTATTGAACAAGCGATCTGCTGTCAATTTTCGACACTTGATTATACAATAAGCATTACGATGTCAAGATAGCAAAATCTGTTTAATTCTAGCTGGTAGTTCATCGTCTTAAAATTGAAGTTTCTTATTTGGGAGTTGATGATTCTGTAAGAAATGACGGATTATCTCTGAAAAAAGAACAGGTTAATAAATCGAAGTCTGTAGTACAATACATTACTGAAACATACACTGAGCTTCACACTTTTGAGGATAGAGATAGATTCGGAAGACCTCCAAAGCCGCTTGCATAAAAGAAGTATGCGTAAGTTTAAAGTTAATCCACAAATAAGTGCACCCAAGTTGCAGCTGACTTAAGTGTGGATTACAGCATTAAAGTGACACCTACAACAATGAAAAATGTCGTTGGAAATGTAGGATATAATTGACGTATGGTCCGTAAGCATTTTATAAGTTTCTGTAACATGAAAAAGCGCCTCGAGATTGCAAGTAAGCGTTTATCATTCTGGGAATCAGTTCTTTTATCCATAGATCAAATGATGAGTTTATGGTCTGGAGAAAACCCAGTCAACATGTGCAATTTTTATAAGAATTTATGTGGAACTGTGAAACATAGTAGCCGAGATGTCAGGATTTAGGGTGCATGCGTTTGCTGGTATAGACAATTTACTTTTTTGGGGGATAGATGAATCTTCAAATTCTAAAGCAAAACATCTTAACTAGTAAAGAAAAATTTTCCTTTTGAACTGCATAAGGAATATTTCCTAAATTTGTCATAAATGGTGCCTCTATCCTGTTAAACAGCAGTTTCATAGCTCACCCCAGCCTCCCGATTTAAACTTCATCAATCATTTATGGAAAGAAATCGGTCGTGAACTCAAAAAATATAACTTAACAAGGTTAAAATAAAAAGTGTCATTTAGACATTTCGAGCAATATTTCGCCTGAAATTAAAAATAAATAAACTCATGGTAGTTTTGCCACAACTTTTGAGAAAAATAAAAAAGACCAAGGAGAGGCTTAACTAATATTAAATATAATTCGATCAAGATGAAAAAAATCTTTCATAAACTATGTATATACTGTACAGAAACTGTTTTTGTTTCTCGTTAGTTAGTGAAATTTTTGTTTCACTAAATTTATTATTTAATTGTCTAGATAATTATCTTTAAAATATTCATAAAAAACATACGCAGTTGTGTTGCATCAATTTATTAACTTTCATTTTCTTCTCACAGGATCCTTTTGTGACGAATTAAACTTTTATTTACTGTCATAGCTGCATTTTGGTAAAAACTTCTGCAGGAAATTTAACACTTTTTACAAAAAATTCGTTTTCTATTCAGTCCTTAGACTTAGTTCTATAAGAATATAACAAGACCAAAAGAATGAACATTATTCATACTGAAACATAAATGACAGTTTGCACAAATATAACAATACATAGGTACAACAAAACCTCCCTTCTGATGCAGAATTATTTCATTCTCTCTCATTTCAAATTATTTTGTTAAAATAAAAAAAACATAAAGCAGCATATAAAATGTTGCTAAATTTGAAAAAGATTAATAGCCTGGATTTACATATCTAAGTACAATAAGAGTTTAAATAATTAAAAAAAAAGTTTAAACAAATGTATGTAAAAAATAGGTCATTCAATGATGCTTCAAGAAGTGATGAACTTTAATGTAACTATTTAGAATATGAATATAAACATAAAATATGCCTTAGCAATTATTTTATAATAGGGACATTGATCTTCCATGATATCGTACTTGCCTTTTGCCACCAGTAGTTTTAATTGCGTTATAATTCTAACGTTGTTAATAGAGTTCAAGAATAATCATAAGCTGTTTTCAAGAATGCTGATCGCCATAAGGATAATGCAATATCACATGACAAAATTTTAAGTTATAGATTTGACGTTTTTCTGTCTAGTACAGTGTCGTACATGTGATACAACATTTTAATTTTTTTTTATTTCTGGGAAGCATAACTAAAAATTCGTATGAATCTTCTTATAACTGACATTTACTCAATTCCTCCAGAGGATATATATTTAATTTTTATAACAGTCAGGAAGCTCATTAGAAGTATAAAAGATTTTGTTTAAGCAATTATTATTGTATTTATACTTATTTGCCTATTAGTAATTGTTTTAGATGCATTATGACTTATCAATTTTTATAGATTAAAATGTAGAAAACAACCGATCTAACTGAAACTCGATGGTATTTAGTAAATAAGATCTGACTTCACTATACAACGATTTATTAAAACAAGAGACAGCTAGACCATATTTCTACTGTAATAAATAAATTTTGTTAATCTCTGTAAACAGCAAGTGGTGATAGCCATTATCATAAACTATAGTATATTTTCTCATTTGAACGTTAATCGCTTTAATTTTGAAATTGCTATAGTTTTGACAACAATAAATTCCAGTTAACCAAAGAAACTGGTATTTAACTTTCTGCCTGAATACAGTTATTGAGTAAATCTAAGTAATTAACTAAGTAGGTGTTAAGAATATCGTTTTAAATTTTATTTTATGGATAAAAGACTAACCGTTAAAAGCAATTGGATTGCATTATTTGATTACGGCAAAGCATTCTTTTCTACATCACATCAGGAGTGAAAATATGCGTAAAGGAAAGGTGCATTTAATATAGGAGTTTGTAAGGCAAACTGTCTAGCATTTACTCTATCCATAAGGTAAATAATGATACTAAAATAGTCAGATATTACATATCTGTCTATGGGGTAAAACGCCTAAGGTGAACCAACGCGTTTCGTACCTTTAGATAACTAGGTTACTGATTAGCATTACAGACGACTGAGTTCTTTCAAATAATCATAATAATTTGAATTCAAAGCGTCATTTATATCATATTAATACACAAAATTTTTATCTGTACAAATACCTGGTCAGCTAAGAATAAGACAAATTTCAGGTGTTGAAACAAAGGTAATTGCAATGAACTTCGGCATGTTGAAATTAAAGGCTACAGGAAAATTATTCAATTAAAAATAGAGTCAGCAAACAATTGTGTCTAAAATCACATAATATTTTACATGGCTTATATTTAACAAAACAAGTAGACATTACATACAATTATGACAAAATGCATTTAGATAAGTAAAACTGTAGAGTCATTAGAACTTTTTTGATACAGGAGACGTGAAAATGAGCAGTGCCTTCGCCGGGACTCGAAACCTGGACCTCTCGAGTACTCGCCGATTATGCTAATCATTACTCCACGAAGGCATGCAGAAAGGAGAGAGATAATACTTTATATACCTCCCCTTCTAAAGGGCGACTGGGGATTAGGGGACCCAGTTGTGGAATCCTGGTGGTGAAGAATCATCATCCACCATCTTTTAGTTCGGGCGCCGCTCTAGAGTCATTAGGATTTTTTGTATACTGGAGACGTGAAAAATGAGCAATGCCCTCGCTGGGACTCGAACCCTAGATCTTTCGAATACGAGCCGAGTGTGCTAATCATTACACCACGAAGATATGCAGAAAGGAGGGAGAAAATACCTTATAAAATGTGTTGGAACAGCAAAATCGAAAGAGTCAGTATCGTTAACTGCAAAACTGCAAACTTTATATTAACAGAGTGCATATGATAAGCAGTAGTCGCACGAAATTACACATGTAAACGCCTGTAACATGCACTAAATTCGAAGTTACGTAAATGCACTCTAGCATTCAGACTGAGACCTTCCAGGTAGAAATAAGGATTCTGTAAATAATTCCTTTTCGTATAATAAATTCCTTTTCGTACTTTTTACAGTCAAATAATATTCGAGCGATTAGTTTAGTTATGTGTTTATCACCGTTAGTGTTTGTCGCTTATTTACCTTTAAAATACTAAAAATGCTATGCCCGTTGAACTATAAAAATATTCAGTTCAATATAGGGACTAGGCTTTTAACCTGATAAACGTGAGGCCAGCAAAGCTAGATTGGATAGCCCCGAACACGGAGCGACTCAAGAAATCTAGCAGCCAAATATTCGTTCCGATTTATCTAGCTAAACTTCAGTACAATGTCCCAGAAAAAATTCGGGAAAGCATTAGAGTAATCAGTTTAACAAAATCAGTATTTTATTGATAATAGCTAATTTCTTCATGAAAATATACTAAATATTTTAAAACGTAGAATGAAAATGTAGAAGATTAAAAAGCTCAGCTTCGCAAATAAAAATTAAAGCAATTATTTGTTTAAATTTATGACGACAGCCACAAATTATAATTTTCTTTATAGCACATCGATAAACGTTTTCGAAAACAAGAGTACATTAGTTTTAGGGCACAGCTATATAGGATACTAAAACATAGCATTATGAATTATTTCAGTTTTAGGATTAGAAAAAGAAGGCTTGAATTTGGGATTGTACGACTTGTCGAAGAAAAAATTAACGTTCTTCGAAGAAAGTTCGACTTCTCTTAATTTTCAAGTTAAAAATTTAACCATTTAGAGAAAAGTTAATACTAATTTTTAATAAATTTAATAAACAGCATTTGATTTGATTTATAAGAAATATCAAATTAGTTAATTTGGAGCAACCGTAATTCTAATTCAGGCTGCAGCTCAGTTTGCAGAGCTCTCGATTATATTGGCCAGGTGAAAAATCCTGAATTCATTTTTTGAAAAAATAACTTTACGCACGGTTCATAATTTACTTAATTTTCTTTTCAGGTTCCTTTAATGAGAGAAACGAATATTAATAAGGCTTTACCACAATTCAGTTCCTCGTTTCTTCATTTTAGAACAATGGAATTAATATCTATTAGTTGCCATTCAAATATAATTTACTGCTTTCTACAAAGGAATCAAATACAATGCACAGTTGTAACAGTAAACTTAAAACGGCGAGTTGATGCCTCATCAAAGCAGATTAAAACATTTAGAGATTGAACGTAATGCAGCAAATTTATGAGATACTCTTAGTGAATTATCCAGATATATTTTAATATAAATAGTGCCCAGGAAGTTCTATGTAAATTTTTCATGTTCCTGCTTCATTTTACTTACTTGTTATTCATTTTGCAAAAACTGAAAAAGTCCTTTAGCTGAATAGAACAGCCGTTTCAAATAAACAATGATATTCTGGTTTAATTAATGTAATATGATATTGACGTCTGAAGCTATTTTATTTGTAATTTCATTTTCCTCGTTTTAAAAGGTTTTCAGTGGCTGATATTTTAAACGTACTTCTTGTAATATTCACTTAACTATTTTTCGGAAAACGGTTTGCAGACCCTTTGGGAATGAACATTTCAAATACACATGACAAACGTATCCCATTGATAAGATTGCACTAGAATTTAAAATGAAACTAGGACCCTACAAAATTTTTAATTCATTCTCGACATTTCACTGAATTTTGTTTTTCATTCTAGTGTAATTGCAACGCAGAACGACAAAATTAGCAAACTGAAAGTTCATTTTGCAGTATCTTGGATATTAGAATTATAGATCAATCATTTAAAACACAACAGAAGAGAGATCTTTTTCTACATATATGAGAACAGGCAAGGAGCAAATATGTGTATTACGTGCTATGAATTAAAAAGAAATCCGAAAAACAAAAATGGATACAGTTTTGAATGCTGTTCGAGTAACACAATGTACTGCCAATTTCAGTCACAAATGCTCAGTGTGAAGTCCTCGCGTCACCCTGCAGGTGTCCAACCTTTAAGATATTTCGTAGTATGTCAGTTCGCCTTAAATATATCTGCATCAACCTAGACTGTCGTCTATGCATGCTAGCGATGTAAGATTGTTGAAAAAGGTGAATATAGATGACTTTGTAGGCGTCCTTCACGTGGCTTCTTAAAGGTCAGAGGTGTCTGACTTCCAAGGAGGCTGAATCCACCACGTTTAATCCAAACAGGTATGATGTCAGAGAGATTCGCGCTGATTTTACAGCTGAAGTTCACGGAATGCAAACTGCGTTATTAATGAGTATCTGAATAATATCAGAAATTTGTATGAGTTTATCACATAGCAATCTTACGTCTTTAATTTTTTTTCCTCTAAGGTGGGAGGGTGACAGGACAATTCATAATTAATGTGAATACAGACACATTTATAAATCCAGACGAACGCAGTAAAAGCAAAGGTTCAGCAGTTCGCCTGGGTAATTATTGTTACTATTTTATAAAATAATTAATTACATACTTCTTAATAAAATCAGCGATAATAATCTAGATCTTGATTTAGAAAATGTAACCCCTAGCAAGTTTACTTAGGTAATAAGAAATAGGTAAAAGTTTGCTTAGATAATAAGAAATGGGTAAAATTATAGTAATCATATAGAAAAAGTTCAGTTCTGAAGAAAATTTGGCACTAAGGTATATGCAGTTTCAAAATAGTGAAAAGTAACAGTATTCATGAAAAATATGTGTTGACAAAATAATTCCGTCGTCATTATAATATCAACGTTTATTGCTCATTTTTACTGATTCCTCATTTCATATTTGCTTACACAATTTCTTCCAACTTGCCGAAGAACATATGTAGCATACATAATGATACATTACCTATATAAAGATACCTATAATAGATACATATGTAGCATATGTAAAGATGAGGAACATCAAGCATCAAATGTTTTTTAATTCAAAATGAAAGAATAAAAAGTGAATTTTTTTCCCTCATTTCAAAATCTGAAAGTTTCTTTAAGATAACAAATATTTTTATTGTTTTTCAATCACTAAATGGATTACAGTTTTCTATGAAATATATTTAGGATTTCCTCGTTTATCCTAATAACGGGATGAAAATTGATTCGCAAGTCGTAAATCCATATTTTTATTGCGTTTTTTTGTTTCTTATATCAAGAATTCAAAATCTAAACTGAGTCTACATTTTAATGAAGTTGCAAATGCCGTAAACATTTACTACCATTTCTAACTTACATTAAACAAACTGTAAGCTACTTTTAAAAATATTATCATAAAAAACTGGTAAGATGGTTATCGTTATCTGATGGCCTAAAGAACTTATTATACTACGTATATATGTATTATTATATTAGGTAAGAAATGTGGCACATCTAAAAAAAAAAATTATAAATCGTTCTTTAGAAAATGCATGGAAAAAACATCACACAGTCCATGTATTTTATCAAGAAAGAGAACAGCCTTTCTTTTTACTTCCTTGTACGAAGTAAAGGAAGTATTGTAATCAGGAAAAATTCCGGGAAGCATATTTCAAAGAAAATATCCATTCCGACCACTATCGAATGCAATTTAACGTAAGGACAGAATAAAGGACACTTTTTGCCCAAACGAATTATAAAACTGATTTAAAATGGATTCAGAAGAGATTTTTTCATGACGTCTGTACGTACAACGTATATATGTATATATCTCGCATAACTCAAAAAAGAGTAAACTCAGAACGCTAACATTTTGCAAATAGGACTATTGTAATATGTAGTTGTGCATCTCCCTTTTTGGTTGCAATCGGCCTCACCAAAAGTATATAAATATATATATATATATATATATATATATGATGCGCGTATATCTATCTATCTGTCTATATATATATATATATATATATATATATATATATACACCTATTATGTTACTCGGCTCCGTGCGCTCAGTTTTTTTTTTATTCTTATATGTTGGTAAATTGCGCATCTTTTGCTTCAAAAATGATTGAATTATTTTGTTTTTATCTTCCGGTTAAGGTTTTTAGTTAATCTGCATGCAATAGTTGCAAAATTATCAACAATTTAAAAGTTGTTTAAGTGCGGCTAAGCCTGACTTTTCTTACCATAGCAGCCATATTTATTTACATTTGAAACTTAGCAGAATAGTGAATTAAGTCTTTCTGCACCTACAGGGTCGTTTTGCCGAGTGGGACCAAAATTAAAATCATTTTTGTGCACCAAAAAATCTGCTTTGTTGCCTGCTGGCCGAATTGCTTGTTTCTGCATAGAAACTGTAATTTTAAATCTAAAATTTTTTTATTGTTTTAACTGTATTTGGTGTTTTATTTTTGTTCTATATTTTTCAGTTTTTAATGAAGATATTTTGAGGTTTTATTTATTTTTGCCTTGTCGCGAACTGAGAAACAGAATTAATTGAATAAGAAATATATATCTAATGAAATTCGAAGAAATAAGTGCTTACAATTAGCAGCAAATATTGCCCACAATCTGTCTCGGACAGAGCAGTAGAGCATCAGCATTAAGGTAAGAGGAGATAAATCGTCTGTGAAAAACTGTTTCTTTTTTATTTGCTCAATTTTTTATGCATCGTTTTATATTTATTATAGTATTTGAAAAGAACTTGTGCCAGCGATTAGATAATTCTTCAGATGATATAATTTTTGTGCATTCTGAGTTGGAAAATGAATGAGATATAACGTTGTTAAACGAACCTAGCACAAGAGTGTCGCTATAGTAAGTGTAGTGTATTTTAAAGAGCGCATTTATTCTACTGTGGTTTATGCACTATCAACGAAGAAGATTTAATTGAATTCAATAAGTTAAAAAAATACGGGAAAAATGCGTATAATTTAATATTCCGTACATGGAAGTCATGTGGTGTACACATCAGATTTTTTTATATCTAAGAACAAGCTAACTTGGATACTTATTTCAAATGCATTAATCAAATGACCAGTATAGATTAATTTAACCTCTTAAAACTACTCCATTTCTTCAAAATAAAAAGGGGGCAGAGCTGCCTCAGAAAGGCAATGGGCAATTTCCACTCAGCTTTGGATTTTATACTTCAATCGGAAGTTGTGCTGCAATTGCAATTAAACTTAGTATAGGATATTACTGTTTCAAATTTTCTATAATTAACCATTAAGCACAATACATATTCTTTGTAAAATATATATCACATAAAATAACATGAAGGAATCTATCCAGTGCTGCGCGCAGAAGCTGCGAGAATATACTGTTGATAGTAATCCCCGAAAACTTCATAGTTTCTGACTTTTTATCATCACAGAATTAAGCAACTATATCAAAATAGGTACAAGTTTTAAAAAGATTAATTTTTGTCGATATTTGCGAGACATGTTATGGTTAACTTAATTAAAAAAATAAGGGTACTATAATTGGTATACAGTAAAGACATCCTGAATTGGGGAAAAAATGTAATTGTAATTTTTGACTTAAAAGCAAAATATAGAATTTGATTTTATAAGAAAATATAATTTCTTAAGAATTTCAATTTGGTTAATTTTTGCCTTCTTGCATATTGTCTTGATATGTTAAAAGTAAATATATACATTTATAAACTGATAATAACAAATTAAGAATAATTAATTCATGATGCGTATTATACGATCCAGATCGAAAACAGTATATTAGATTTTGACAATATAAGATAAACCGGAAATGGTACTTTACGGAAATACTGCGGTAGATATTATATAACGCCGAAAAAATGCAGAATTTTTAACAATTAAAATTAATTGTTTCGTAGCTTCCGTTTCAGCATTCAGATCATAGTTCCAGTCAAATGTTCCTTTTTAGATGTAACATTTTATAATTGTAGAAATCTGTATAAGTGAACTCCAACTGAGGAACTGTTTCAGAGGCAGATTTATAAAACGGCTTAATGAGCTGCATATAGTGGTAGTCCAAGAGACTGACATAATTCAGGCTTTTGAAATTCTGAGTCCTGAATTTCGAAAAGTACAAAATGTAAAATTAGGTAAGATTGTTTTTCATGGTTAAAATTTCAGGGGCTTTGTAACAGGGCGTTAATGTACTGCACACCCATGCCAGCTAACAATCAATTCGCTTGCGCTTGTTAATACTAAACGAACTGAAATTACAATTAAGATATAGCAGTTAATACAGAATAATTTTAAATTCGTTTCAAATAGATTCATCGGAGCTGCTTGTAGAAGTTTTAATAATTAGTTATTCACTCTATGGAAAAAGTACTTTCAATTTGATTCATTTTCTGTGGTGGAGCATTCCGCTACTTGGATCTCTTATTTGATAACTAATTTTAATATTTGCACCTAATTATTGTTTCGAAAGCTAAATGCCGCTAATTTGAAGTAGTTTGAAAGCTTCGCTGAACGTAAAATACAATCTTTAGCAATAGTTAAGCTTCCATGTATTAAAATAAGCTGTTGAATAATTCCTGTCCCTTTCCTTCATATACTATTTATTCGATAATATTTTATCCAACCTACTTGCTTTTCCATTTTTCCCGTATATTTTTCTAACTTTGAATACACAGAGAGCAATGTACGGTATATTTTGGAAAGGATCTCATTAAGTATTATAAGAAGGACAAATCTTCCCTCTAAGCGATTATTTGAAGAGCCTATAATAATAACCTGAGTTAGTTAGTTTTTTTATTATTTTCAGAATATTTTTATAAAAATGCGCATTTATTTGAATAAAAAATATGCTTTCTGTTGTCAGAAAGAAAATCTATAGATCATAATTAGTCGGCATTTTTGAAGTATTCTTTCGCCTCAAAAAACTCAGCAGCAACTTATTTAGAATGGAATGTTTTTCATTTCCGCTGTGAACGTTATGAGAAAGGGAATAAAATTGTTATTCTACAGCTTGTGGCAGCTTCGCATACGTATACTCAGGGTTTAGTGAATGCAATTCATCATTTCTTACCATGACATTAAATTTGAAGACCGAAAATACAATTACAATAAAATTACTTTTGGAAGATGATGTGTAGAGTCAAATTTCGAAAAAGCCATGACTCCATAAAAAATATTTCTGTAATCCTTCTAATACAGATCTTTATTGGCGCAGATATAGCCAACGTGGTACTCCTTCCTGCTAGGAATTTCCAGAAAGAAATAGTTTGGGAAATGTGCATTTTACACAGCGAAAAAAATGGGACAGTTCTATTCTCCCGCTCTACTAGGTCGATTGATGAAATTCAGATTGCGTTTTTCATGTCTAGAAAGCGCAACTTAGGCTATGTATTACATTTACATATAGCTTTGTCCTAATATAGGTATTTTAACACAAAATCGGACTTTTTCTGAAATAACATGTCAATTGTTTTCCGTAATTCGATTCTACGGCTCAAATTATGCCTTAATATTAAATTTTGTAAAATTTGGTCTGAAATTTACCAAGAAATTCAAAGATTTATCTTGCCGTATTTTTTTCAGTTTGCGCCAAGAATAATTCATTTGGCAAATTTCTTAATTTATAGCAACCTATTTTCCTTTCATTTTTTCATGGCATACTAGCGGAAAAACGTCAACATTCATACTTTCAAATAATTTAAACAGAGTGCGTAAACCATATTTTCGTTCTTATCGTTTTCAACAAATATGCCAATTTTAAAAACGCACCAATATATAAATTCACGTATATCTTCGGAAATTTTGAATAAAAATCTCTAATTCTTTGCAGATATGCTTAGAAATACATCTACTATAAGATGATTGTACAAATTTATAAAAATCATTTAAAAATACAAATTTCAGAAATAAATCTTAAAAAATGGGTGAATTTTATTTGGAATGAACCCAAATTTCGATCTATGAAAGACGGAACCAAATAAGTGTAATAAAAAAGAGACACATACCAAATTCAATTAACATTGAGGAGCTAAAATTTTGAGAGCTAATTTTTTAAAAACTGCTCGTGCGATTTTTACGAAACTTGGCAGTTTGGCATACATAATTTGAGTCGTAGAATCGAAATACTAAAAAACAAATTGTCATGTCATATCAGAAAAAGTCCGATTTTGTGTCAAAATACCTATATTAGAACAATTCTTTATATATAAATCTAATACATATTCTAAGTCGGGCTTTCGAGCCATGAAAAACGCCATCAACCGGCCCAATAAGAATGGGCGATATAGAACTGTCCTTCCCTTTTTTTACCCCGCAGTGTACATCTTCCTAAGGTTTGTATTGCCTCTATTATGTTTGCAGTTCTTTTATATTAGGGTTGTAACAGCTTTAAATAATATTAAAATCTTGTAGTTTAAATAATTTAAATAGATGAACATTAAGGTATTTGCGAATGGCAATATTTGAAACCAGACTCGAGTGCCTCGTGCGACTCTCGCACGAAGAATGTAATTTATTTTTAAATGTTAGAATATGTTTTCTCTTCTTGTTCGTATGTCGCCTTTTTGAGTGTTAAATAAAAGTTATTACTGTGTTCCATCATTGGAGTTGCTTCATGTCGCCGAAGAAGTATCACAGTCTTAATTATTTTGGAGGCACCGACGAGATCGAATAATCGTGCGTATTTTTATTTCATTAGTTCATCACTGAACATAATATTAGTGATACCAGATTATTACTTCCTGTTAATATTGAATTGCTTTATTTTATTAGTTCATCACTGAACGCAATATTAGCGATACCAGATTATTACTTTCTGTTAATATTGAATTGCTTTATTTTATTAGTTCATCACTGAACGCAATATTAGTGATACCAGGTTATTACTTCCTGTTGATATTGAATTGCCTTATTTTATTAGTTCATCACTGAACGTAATATTAGTGATACCAGATTATTACTTCCTGTTGATATTAAATTGCCTTATTTTATTAGTTCATCACTGAACGTAACTTCCTGTTAATATTGAATTGTCTTATTTTATTACTGTATTGGATATTATTTTTAATATTCATTTTAGTTGTCCAGACAGTAGATATATATATTGCTCTATGTTGTTATTCTTATTTTAGTCACAATTAATGTGGTAGAGAGAATTAACTTCATATAATTTAAATGTTTCATTTTTGAGGTATACGTATTTAACAGAGTGCATTTAATTCCGTGATTCCTGACTGCATTAATTAATTAAAGTAATTGAATTGAGCTATTTTGAGGAAGTATAAAGAACACAGTGTTCGTTAATTTTAAACATAGAAACAATGTCTTACTACGAAAACGGAGCTGCGTTACCTTATGCAGAAATTCGATGAGAAGAAAGGAGATATCAGTCTATATTTGCTCGTAAGGAAGAGCTCGTAAGGAAGATTTGCAAAATCTCGCGGCTGAACTGGGAGTTCATGTGACTGCAGATTTGTCGATTTAAAACAAAATTGTTGAAAGTAGAGATTATGATGAAGTATTCATCAAAGGAGTCTTAGACACAATAGTAGAAGAACGGAAAGAGAGGGAGGAAAGGGAAAGAGAAGAACGGAAAGAGAGGGAGGAAAGAGAAGAACGGAAAGAGAGAGAGGAAAGGGAAAGAGAAGAACGGAAAGAGAGGGAGGAAAGGGAAAGAGAAGAACGTAGGAGACAGGAAGAAGCAGAAGAGCGGAGAAGGAACGAACAGTATGAATTAGAGAGATTAAGACATGAAGCAGAGACAAAGTTTCAAAATACCGAACAGATTCGGGCGAAAACGGAGCTGCGTTACCTTATGCAGAAATTCGATGAGAAGAAAGGAGATATCAGTCTATATTTGCTATTGTTTGAAAGGCAAGCAGAATGGGCTCGAACTGATAAAGAAGAATTTGTATCTATTTATTACGAGTACTTCCTTACGAAAAAACCCAGTTAATAGCTAGACAAACCTCCGATAAAGCTAAAGACTATGAACACGGGAAGAATTTATTGTTAAGACGGTTTAAACTAAGCCCGGAAAAGTTTAGGCAGAAATGTATGAAACATCAAAAGAGTACCGAATCCACATGGGTGGATTTCAATTATGAAATAGAAAATTATTACAAAGAATGGGTGACTGGTCTAGGATTTAAGACTTTTGATCAGTTGCTAGATTTGATGGTGATTGACCAACTTAAACGTCGAGTTCCTCCAAAAATTCGAGATCATTTTCTTGATGAGTGGGTAGAGATGATTTCATCTAAAAAATTAGCTGAAAACCTTGATGCCAATGAAAACGTTTGCGGAAACTTTCAAAAAAAGCCTATAGTGGATCGGCAGAAAGGAAGATACAATGCACTAACTCAAGGTAAATTGAGTTCAGATAATAAAAATAAAACTGAAAAAAAAAGTGTCATCAGGATTTAATTCGCAAAGCTGGTTTCATAGACCTAGAAGTCCACGTCCAGACGATAATTATGAAAAACGAAAGACGCCATAATGCTATCAGTGTGGGTCCTATCAACATTTAAGACCCCAATGTTCAAAACTTAAGAATAGAACTGAATCTCCTGCTAATCTTAACAGAATTAGTGCAAAACCAGAGGATAAATTTCTATTACCTTATACAAGTATGGGTTACGTCAATGGTCATAAAATTCCTATATTAAGGGATGCAAGTGCTAGTATTGATATAGTTTGTTGCAAATACATCGCGCCGGAAATGCTGACAGGTGAAAATGTGTGGGTGCAACAGCCATTAGATTTGAATCCAACCTGTTTACCATTGGCTGAGATCGAACTAAATTGCGATCTTGGGCGAGTAATAACTAAGGCTCCATTATTCGAAATGAATTCGACAAAGGAAGGTATTTATTAGGCAATCGAACTTTTGCACTGTTGAATAAACAAGGAAAGGAACCTGGAGTTGTCCTCACCAGGTTAATGCTGTCTCTACTAGAGCTCAAAGGAAAAGAAAAATAGCTGAAGAGAAGATCTTGGAACCGATGAAGGAAGAAAATAAAGCATCCAGAGATGTATTTGAAGAAGTTAAATCACCAGAATTAAACGTGGAAGATGTTCACGAAAATTTGAAAAACGATAAAGAAATTAATATTGAGAATCATTTTGCAATGCATCGTTATCATCATCTTTCGGCTTTTGATTTAATATCAAAGCCGCTACTAATAGACGAAGAAAACAATTGTCGAAAGCAAATGACAATTGAATATTTTCCGAAAGGCACAGATGAACTGAGGAAAGGTTTTGCTGTGAATTATAGCCGAGGAACTGGTCCAACATGGAAGAGATCTAGGCGCCGTCAAGGAAAAAAAGGAAGACTAATTTGAACACTGTCCATTTTCTTCCTATTTAAATGTGGTGTAAAAATATTTGTTTAAAACTTAAAAATTTTGGCTTGAAGTTCGGAAACTTATTAAAGAAGTTACCTTTTCTCTTTAAGCAAATGAGCAAGACGAGCTTATAAACTTTCGAAATTTACAGAACTTTTCCCTTCGGTAAAAGTCTCTCCGTTGGGGGAGAGGTTGTAAGAGCTTTAAATAATATTAAAATCTTGTAGTTTAAATAATTTAAATAGATGAACATTAAGGTATTTGTGAATGGCAATATTTGAAACCAGACTCGAGTGCCTCGTGCGACTCTCGCACGAAGAATGTAATTTATTTTTAAATGTTAGAATATGTTTTCTCTTCTTGTTCGTATGTCGCCTTTTTGAGTGTTAAATAAAAGTTATTGCTGTGTTCCATCATTGGAGTTGCTTCATATCGCCAAAGAAGTATCACAGGGCTTATCATAAAGTGAGCTCCCGATGAGTAAAACAGCATGTAAAGTAATATGAGATAATTTTTTCTCAACATATTTTTGTGCAATTATTCTGTTACAAATTACGTTTAGCGATTTAAAAAAATTAATTAATTAATTTAAATTTATTTATTTATTCATTCATTTTCAATTTTTTCCTTGATTACATTTTATTCCCTATATATGCAAGGGATGTAATGTTTTCGATCCTAATGAGTTTTCAGTGAAAAAGAACGAATTGAGGTCCCCACAATACATTTTTATTATTTTCATGATAATATGTGTCTGTGTGTGACAATTCTTTCGTTCAAGATAATTCTTACAATCAAAATTCCAAAAACATTTTTTTTCTGTATTTAAGGTTTCTACATTATTACAAAGAAATGAGTGCATTTGAGGTAAACTTGAGCAACCGGAAGTGGTACTTTACATGAAGACCACAACAGTTTTTAATGAAAATATATTAAAATAGAATCCAAAATTTTTCTGTTTTAATATTTAACACCTTTTATATGAATGGGAATATCATTTTACATTTTGGCTAAAATGGATCAACTGGAAGTGATAATTTATTTGAAGTTCTGAACAGACTTTTATAAAAAAAATACTTTATGATAAAATCCAAAACTTCTCAAATTTGGTATTAAAAGCTCGTATATACATATACGATGCAGCTGTGAACAACGTATTAGATTTTAACTACATATGATAAGTCGGATGTGGTACTTTACTTAGAAATTTGAACAGATTTTCGAGGGAAAAATTAAATCCTTATAACAAAAGTTTAATCTAAAATAAAGCAGCATATATTAAGGATTATTTTATTATATTTATTTATATCAAATATTTCAAAATACAGCGTTTCATTGTTAGAATTTCAGAACTCTTGTATTGCACGGAAGCTAATAAAACATGCGCTAGTTATTCTCTTGCACTTATTGACAAGAGACGAAACACAAGCCAAAGTAGCAAATTCAAAAACACCTATTGCTTTATTGATCGCGGAAAGCATGCTAACTGCAGTTCAGTTGTAATTCGAGAAACCAACTGAGTTGTTTACTGATATTTTAAATATCGTGGGTATTGTTAATTATAATTAATAATTATTAATTTTTATCTGTTTTATAGAAATAAAACAGATAAAAATTAAACTATGGTTTTTCATTTCGAAATATGCTTTTAAATATACTATAAACATTTAGTTTTCGTTAACTAAAAACATATTTAAATGACATATTATTCAACAGAATACAGTTTTAATAGACAGAAATAAAACAGCAAATATTTGACTATGGTTGTGCATGAATTTAGGAAACCCAGACTTTATACGTGGTCAATTATATCTAATAAAATATAATTCAAAATTTTGTATTATGGATTTTTCTATGTATTGGAACAATAGATTGCACTTTTTCTATGTATTGGTCTTTTTCTATGTATTTCTATGTATTCTATATACGCGTTTTTCTATATATTGGAACAATAGATTACAAACGTCAACAGGAAGTAATACATTACATAGTATTAATATCATGATCTCACATATTTAAAATGTTTAGGTGGAGTATTTCAGTTGCTTATCTATTATCATGAAACCACTAAAAGGGTGTTCCAAACGACACTGGTCTTCTGTAGAACAGGAAATTGACAATGGAAAATGACAAACGGTTTCCTCCCCCAAAAAATATTATTATTTTTTGTTGTTGTTACCAATCTTATTTGTCTTTCAACGGTCAGCACAAGGCCACGACATTCATCGTAGCAAGGAGTCAAATGCTCCTGTTATTGCCAAGAGCCTTGAGCAAGATATGACTGGTTGAACTTTCTGTACAGCCATTAGAGGCTTAACAGGGCTTAGTCGAGCTATTTAATTAAAGAAACATTGAGATCTGAAACAAGGCCTAAATCAGGCCCATTAAGCAGTAGAACTACCACCTTACTACCTGAAATAACGTAAAATAGAATAAACAACTAAAATATGAACTTAAAGTCTAGGAGCTGGTGAGATTCACCAGCTATACCAACAAAAGCACGTTATTACATACTTTGTAAAATATAACACATGTTACTTGCATGCATAAAAGTATGTTACTTACATATACAAAGAAATAAAATAACAGAATATCATAAACATTCTAGTTTTCTTTTAAACAGACAGCGAAATTTTAAAAACAATCAATATAGTCGTATAAATTCGTTTCATTTACAGATGCATATTTTATGAAATTTGACAATTTCAATTTAGTCACTGTATTTTTACATAGATCCTTTAGAGTATTAAATTTAGCAATATCTGGAATAAATCTTAGAACAATATTTTTCATAGAAGAGCATCTAAACAACTGTCCACGTGGCATGAGTAATGTTCAATATCGACATTACTCATGCCACGTGGACAGGCACAATTTTTAATCGAAAACCTATTATAATAAAAGGGAAAGTGTCCATGATTAGTTAAAGCTTGGTTTAGATACTTATCACTTAGGCATCTTTTCTCACTTACAATTGAGATTAAATTATAAGTGAATCTTCCTTTAGAATCTGGGTCGTTCCATTTTGCTTGCCATAGAGTCAAACTTTTTCTTTTCAACAAGGATTTCAAACTGTCAAAGGAAGTCTTTACTTCAAAATCAATAATTTGATTTTCAGTGGCAGCTTTTGCCAATCTATCTGCTAACTCGTTACCAATGGTCAAATATGACTCTTCGTCCAAAAGAGTTTAATATCTCTGAAAGCGCTAAGAAAAAAGAGCATGTCTTTTATCTGTTTAATTAGATCGTTATTTGGACAAACACCCGTAATTGAAACAATTGCACTTTCGCAGTCACTATCGATTTCTACAGGATCTATTGCAGAATTAGAAATGAGCCAATACAAGGCCTCTCGCAGAGCCACTAACTCTGCCTGATAGACACAGGCATTGTCAGAAAGTCTGTATTTCCTTTGTAAGCTTAGTTTCTCATCTGAAAACACACGAAAGGCTGCCCCCACATGACACGCATTCGGACCGTTCCAGTCCACCATGTGGCACATGCATACAAGAGCTTTCTCTCAATAGCTCATATAAACTCTTAAGAACTTTACCTCGGAGATTCATTTTACTAAGTCTATTAAGAATATGGGTGCATTCGATCTTTATTTGATCTAGGTGAGGTATAAAAGTGAGCTTTTCATCGATCGTAATGCCCAATTATTTGATATTCTTTGAAACTCTAATCGGCTGTCCATACAGTTTGTATTTGTACCTAGGATGTATTGATCTAGTATTAGTTTTGGCAGTACCCAAAAGAAAGCTCTTCTTTGGATCAAATTTGAGTTTAACATGGAAAGACCACTTCTCCAATTCTTGAGCTTTCTCTCAATAGCTCATATAAACTCTTAAGAACTTTACCTTGGAGATTCATTTTACTAAGTCTATTAAGAATATGGCTGCATTCGATCTTTATTTGATCTAGGTGAGGTATAAAAGTGAGCTTTTCATCGATCGTAATGCCCAATTATTTGATATTCTTTGAAACTCTAATCGGTTGTCCATACAGTTTGCATTTGTACCTAGGATGTATTGATCTAGTATTAGTTTTGGCAGTACCCAAAAGAAAGCTCTTCTTTGGATCAAATTTGAGTTTAACATGGAAAGACCACTTCTCCAATTCTTGAGTGGCGAAATTTAAAGCTTTACCAATAGTATGGAGACCACTTCCCGTGGCCAATAAAACAAAATCGTCAGCATAAGCTGGTAAACTAACATTTTGTAGTAAGATTATGTTTATTAATTAAGCTATATTAAGCTATATTAACAATAATATTCCACAAAAGTGGATCAGATATTGAGCCTTAAGGACAACCCCTTTGGTAATTTTTGTGATGCCACTTATTACCATCATAAAAGGAAACTTTTCTTTCATTCAGAAAATCACATATTAATAAGAAGATATTTATTGGACATTTCATATTTTTCAACGTTCATATTCAGTCAACGTCGCTAACCACTATCCCGGTTGGTTGGCTTATTATTTATTGATTTAATTCCGGCCATGTTATGTTAACTCCGATAATTCGTTTTACAGTGTAAATACATATTATTTTCCTCTGTTTGCCTTTTCTTGGAAGACTTTTATAAGTTTTATAACAATGAGTTAAGAACTTCAGTTCGTGTTTTTTTTTTTTTTTTAATTTATTTTTATTTTTCATTTACTTCTTATGTAAGAAACTGGATTTTGAAAAGAAAAAAATCCAGCTATTAGGATATTTTGAGTTTTAGAGATTTCACAGTTTGTACAGTAATTCTCCGATATTCTCTTCGTCTACCAACATGAAAGTCTTTATCACGGCATATCATAAAAGCCGCCTTAACTTAGTGACTTCATAAGTTCAAATATTTCACTCATTCTGCTATCTGATGCTTTTATCAGAACACTAAAATGAACCGATATTTACCATGTAATTTTCTGATATGTGTATGTTACTGTTCATGTACTTACATGAGTATTAATAATATAAAATTTTCACAGCCTAGAATACAAACGTTTTGAAAATTTATTAAGTAGGCATTTAACAAATTCAAATTAATTTATCAGCATTTCTTTTGAATAGTTACCAAGAAATTTTAAACATAGCTAAAGCGCTTTAATTTAATGTCTGAATGAATGAAACTTTCATGGTCATCAACGCCCTATGCCCGTCTCAGTATTGCTAAAAGCGAGTAAAGTAGCCATTTCTAAAACTAGACAAATTCACTCTTAAACTGGCATTGGTTTCATAAAAGGTATGCGTTTCGAGGAGGGTCTTATCCTACAAAAAACTGCTTCAGTTTTGTAACATTTGAGAGACTACTTTTGTTCCTTATGGTAGACAGACCTATATGTCTAGATTGTTTTTAAATTCAGAGAATTTCTCTACCAAGCATCAGCCTATATTTGAACTCTGCCTAAATATAAATTTAAAATTAGGGTTCTTTTCTTTCACATATTAAAGCAGCCGTTATTTCGTACTTAAATTCGAATTGCCTCTTAAATCCATCAGAAACGTATTTATTGATTATTTCGCCTCTCCTTTCCAAATTCGATATATATATAAACCAGTCCCGATAGAAAACCGGTCGCTACCTGCTACGCACTTATTTTCCATAATAAAAATTACCTTTACATAGTGATGGTTAGTTACGTTGACTGCCATACCGAAGAGCCCAGGTTCGAATCCTGGAGAATGCATGGATGTTTAAAGCTTATAGTGTCTGTGAGGGACATTTAAAATACACGGTGAACCGGAATCCTTTCTTGAGGTTGGTGGTAGGAGAAGAGGGGTGTGAGATCCTCGAAACCGCACCTCAAGAGATCTCCTTCAGAATTCCATTGGGGATGGAACCTTATCAATAGCAAGTCTTGTCGATAATTAATATGCCTGGTTGGATGCACAGGTTCCAGCCTTGCTTTACCCTGTATCCTTTTTAATAACTACACATTTTCGAGCATTTATTTTAACAGTTATTGTGATTAGTTAGGATCTTTAACTTTTTAATTACACTGAGAGTTTCCTTTAAAAAGACTTTTTAGTTACATTGAGAGCTTTTTTTTTAATCTTCTTAATTACTAGCTTTAAGAGAGCAATTTGTTTGCTGGTTGTCGAATCCATATTTCACGGAAAAATGCTTGCCAGATTGGACTTCTACTTCCACCTCAGGTTTGAGGAATAGCACTCCGAGATTGTGCTCTGAGGGTCACTCAACCTTCTACCCTACCACGAAACCACATGACAGGATTACCATATATTCAGAGTGTCACCATGCCGCAAAAACATTATACATTTAGAAAAATTCATAGATTTGAACCCGGGCCCTTCAGCACGGCAGTCAGAGTCACTAACCACTACCCTGAGTCGCCCCGAGAGCAATTTCATATGTTAAAATAGAACAGTTTATACCAAAGAATCTTTAATATTCTAAAATTACAGTTTGTTTGCTGCAGTCAGTTTTCTTTCAAGTGAGGTTTAATTTTCCTATAATTTCTACGTACTGCACACATTATTTACCTTAAATTTAAAAAAATTTCGGATACTTTGATACTCTGTTAAATTTTCCTTTGTATATGTTTGATAAAACGAAAAGTCTTAAGGAGACAGTGCACTCTGAAATAATTAAAAATCGGCCAAAATTCCAAGTCCCGCCCCGCATACGATATTCGACATACTTAATTGCATCTTATGCAAATAATCGTATTCAAATATTCTAATTTTTTAAAGAAGTTATGAGTATTTAAAACGTGGGAACAACACAAAAATTGCCCTCTAAATTTCGGAGAAAATATGAGCAAATATATGTTAACAGATATCTTCGGGTGTTGTAATGCATATAGTAGTTCGTTTTTATTCTAGGCTAGGAATGTCAGTATTACTAACTATCAATGAATTTCAATTTGGAAACGTAAATGGTATAAACCTATAACAAGAGTAAGCAAATTCTCTTTCACTACTTATTGCTGGAAAGCGTGATCAGCACCACTTGACCTAAAGCAAAAAATAAATTTATATGTTTGGGAGTGGGGAAGCCGAAATAACAAAAAATATTGTACAAACACTAAAAGATAATTTCAGGATAACAAATGAATGTAAAATATATGGCGCAGGTGAATTTTTAAAAATTTCATTAGACATAATCAAAAAAGTAAATTGTTTCTATCTATATCTTCCAATCACAAAACACGCTTTCATAACACTATGTTCTGTCATATTTAATATTATGAAATTAAAAACAGTTAAATAATTAAAAATCGTAAGTAATGTTTACAAATGAAGTAATGCTTCCAGTATATATCTTGAAAATCTACATGGATTCCTTTTCTGTTACAAATGAATGCAATTTTTAAAAATTTTCGATCTGCCCGATTCAATTACGGGTATACAATTATTTGGTACTTTTCCGTTTCGCCGGCGCAAATCTCGCCAAGCAGACTTTGTTGGCGACAACATACGGTATACACATAAAAAATGTTAACAAATGTTAGGTCTAAGAATTTTTTATTTTGTAGGCATAAACATTTTAATATGGTTTATAATTTTGAAAAAAGACAATAAACAAAGATAATAAATTTGTAAAAAGACATTAATTTAAGAATTTACTGTGCTTTCATGGTTCAACATCCTGATTCGCCGGTTCGTATCACGTGACCCCAAATGATCTCATCTCACGTAAAATGCGCTACAAAAATCTAATTCTCTCAGTAATTATCTACAGTAATTTCAAGTTAAATCTTAATTTGTAACACAAGTTTAAATGCAAGAATTATTTCAATTCGTACGAATAGCTTACTCAGGAATTATGTAAAACCGCAGTGCTTTACTTCGCTAGTGTATTCTCATTAGAATTGATGCATTTAACCCTTGATTTTGCCTTTTCTAGATTTTCGCCTTCGGGTGAGCGGTTTCATTGCATCCTAATTGACTTAATTACCGCGAATGGTCTTAGGGCATAAAATTTAGCTATTTTGTAAAAATTCTATGTAATTGTATGCCACTATTGAAAGACAATCAATCTGACAAGAAATGGCTTCGACTTGTTTTGAAAGTGAGGTTTAAAAGGTTACCAGCGAAGATATTCCGTTTGGCATCAGTTGTACCATTATTAGCGACTGTATCGTTTGCGCCGGCAAAATGGAAAAGTAACAAATGTTTTTATGAAGACTTTTCAAGTAACTTAATGCGTAAACATTAATGAATGTTGAGACCGTAAACACCAAGTCTGTAAGTGTAATACATTTAAATAACTGTCACACCTAAAATCACAATTCCCAGTTCTCTTAAAAATTCATATATAAAGACACAGCTTCAAATTTTGTCTTCAGAAACTACAACTGTTAAGAAACTGTAAATATCTGTAAACTTTCAGTGTCTATAGGTTTCAGCTGTACGCAACGTACATTGACTATGAGTTTGTTTGTCAGTGCAGGAACTGACCCTGTGGATCTCTTCGTGATGGTCGCCCGCCAGAACCGGCACTGACGACCCAAAAACTGTGAGGGAAATTAAACCTCTGCAACGATCGGAGGGGTGGCGCCCTACCAGATCGGCTCTGGAGTTGCAGCTCATTTAAACCTTGAAAGGAGAACCTATGTTCTCCAGGGCAGGGGTTGTCTCTCTGGTGTTAATAATGTACGCAACGTACGAGAAATTACACCTGAAAACTACTTGCCGACCCTACCTTTAGACTAAGGTTCGCTAGGTCAAAGATAACTTTCCATTGGCTTGAAGCGAAGTGATATGAGAGCCGTCCAATCAGCGGCGCAAAATAAAAAACAGAAAGGAAAAAGGAAATAGTAACTTAATGAAAGAATTGGAATAAAATATTAAAAATTAGAGCGCGAGAAGCATTTTAAATTTTTATTTAAAGAATTAACTATGCTTAAAAATTTTAATTTAAAATAAATTAAAATTTTAGTACATACATCTGATAAACTGATATTCTAAGCTATATATATATATATATATACATAATTTGTTTAAAAACAAAAACTTTAAAAAAATCCTTTCTTTAAAGTCCATTGTTCCCTCAAACTTACATTGGTTTCACAAAAAATGTGCGCTTCAAGGAAGGTCTTTTCCTTCAAAGACCTACTTGAAACAGCCTGTTTTTTTGTTTTTTGTTTTTTTTCCTTATAGTAGAGCGGCCCGTATGCCAAATTGTTTTTAAACGCATACACGGTAAAAAAAAAAAGTTCGCTCTTTACAGGCAAACGTTTTGTAAAGTTACAGAAATCAAAAAGTTACAGAAGAATTTCCTGTAATGGTAACAGGTTGAAAGCAAACTGTAGCGGTAACAGCTGATTTGCTTGTAACATTACAGATAATGTTTCAGTAGCCGCGCGGAAGAATCACGTAACTGACTGGAAATTAGCCAATCAGGAGAAAAGTGTTTGAAAGCTAGTTGCAGAAAAAAACGTGGCTGAATGCATGTTGGTTGTATAGCGCAGGTAAGTAAGAAAATGTTTACAATTACTACTTGAAATATTTTTTGTTCATTTTATGCAGATTATTCTCATGCACTTTGCACTGTTATATGTAGTGAGTAAGTATTTAAAGTATTTAAACGTTTAAGCTTTGCGATTAATTAATATCAGTGTTCGTAATGTCTAATGAGTTGAAAGAGTGCAAAATATTTATTCCAAATGCAGATCTAATAGTAGTATTTTGTCATTGTGCATCCGATAAATTAAGCCTTAAATTGCCCGTATTATTATTTAAAACTAATTATTCCAAAATTTAATCACTGTTTGTGGTATATAATTGAAATGGTAATGTGGTTGTTGAAAACAAAACTAATCATTTTAGCGTTCTTTTCCAATCGTCTGACCAAAGAACGTTTGACATCTTTTTCCCGGCAGGCCTTGCGAGAAACGTTTATATAAACATTTAGAATTCTGAATGTAATGTATATATTTTTTTTGCTTACTAGGTTTAGTTTATTCTTTTTCTAGGATTATCTAATTAGTTATACCTGGATTATAATTCAGTCTAATATGTTTATATACGAGTGTGTTATGAAGTAAAATTACAAAAACTTGAACAACGCGGTCGAGAATCTCGTTTATTCCTTTAGTGTAATAATAATTTTTTCAGTGGTATTAATTTCTTACAAAAATATTATAATTCCAAAATGAAGTAATTATATTGATTAAAAATATGCCGTATCATACTTTTCGTAATGTTTTGTTTTACTAACTAGATGCAACTTAATTATTCCATATATTTTAATATACCAATATCAACAGGGGAAAAATGGAAATGACCTAAAATATTTTTCTAACAATTCGTTAAACTAATTATAAAACAAAACTAAAATTTTGTGCATTATTTCCAAAAATATCATTTCATTAATATTTTATAAATGACAACATATATTATATTGTATATATAACTACCATTTGCATACTTATAAGTTTTTAAACATTTAATGTAGAATTTATGTTGATTTTATTTTGCCCAGTTTTAATACAGTTTTGAAGTATGATAGTCTTGTTACTAGGATAGCATGAATCTGCTAATACAAGTTTAATACATTTCTTGACAAATGTTTATCTTATTCATGAAATATAATATATAAATCATAAAATAAAATAAGTTTTCTTAAAAATAAATTATTATTGTTTATTGGAATTTAAAACAATTCTGTATCTGTATGTTGTATTAAAAATAAAATAATAATGAATTTTTAATGAAGCATTGATTTTAGCATTAACAATGTAAATATATATATACACACATGAATAAATGGAAATGCAAGCTACTTTTCCTTACAAAACCGCCCATGAATATATACTTCCCTTTAGGCTGATAGCCTTTGCATGCTTTGCCATATTCTATCAATTCAAATGATGCAAATATGCAGAAAATTTTAGTTTCTTTGAAAGTTAATACCGGAAATAAAATTCAGTGCATTTGTAAACTACATTAGTTCTACATTAGTTTGGCATTTAATTGCCCAATGATTTACTAGTCCAAACTAAAGCAGAATTCAGATATCGTTCAAATAAAAGAAAATTAATAAGGTCTGATTTTTAGACGTATATATGAAGATTTATTTTTTAAAATATTATTTTAAGTCAACCAAATTAATTTCAAATTTAAGTAAGTATTCATGCCTTTCAGTAGCATTATTTTTGATATCTTAAATTGAATAACTGAATGCAATATTTCTTGTCAATAAAAGAAAAGCAATGTTATGAAAGACTAGCGAAGTGGATTTGTAAGTTCTAATTACGAAAGGTCCCATGCTTTAAGCGGTCATTTTTAAAAATACTTAATTTAAAAAAAAATATTTAACGTAAAACTTCCAAACTTCACACATGTGGAATATTAATTCTATATATTTTATCTCATTCTTATTTTATTAATTAATTTCATAGCATTTTGTGTGACACTAGTAGTAATTATTAATTAAATTTTATGCTGTTTCTGATCTAAGTTTTAATTTTGTTATTAATTACGTTAGTTTACATAAGATTTAAAATTATGTAAGGTACAAAAACCTTCTGCATCTATTAATATATGCTGAAGTGAATGAAATTATGCCAGTGAAATTTTTTAAAATCAAAAACAAATTTCTGTGGAAAATTAAAGTTATAAATTCTAAATGCAAACAAAGGAGTGAATTTGAAAGTTATCAAATAAGCCAAAGTGTTGGTCATTTTTTCAGTTTTGCAGAAGAATTTTTATACTTTGCAGAATGGGAATATGATGTTTGGTTTTGTTAGTATTAATTATTACAACTGAATTATTGCAACTTACATTGCAACACGTAATTTAGCTTAAAATTTATTTGAACATAATTTTCTAATTTATTTTGATCATGTATATTTCATGTGTCATAAGTCTTTGAAATGAACTTAATTCTATTTATTTACACAATTTTTTTAAAGAAGAAAAAGTCACATTTGGTTTGCTTAGTTGCACACGAAGATACATACCTATATATATATATAGAGAGAGAGAGAGGGAGAAAGAGGAGTTATGTTTACTTGCAGACTTTTTTCTTCCTTTTTACTAATATTATAGTATGAAAATCAAGGGGGAAATTAAGCAATCAATTTAATTTTGAAGGATGTGATTACAGTAAGATCATAACCAATCAAAAATATTCATGAATGAACTACTGGTAACTATCATAGTATTATTATTTAAAAGAAACCTACATTCCAATAAGAACGCTTAGTAACATAACCATTTAAATTATCTGATAAAAGTAATTTTCATTCCTACTTCCCTATACCTTGAATTTCACTCTTAGTATTGCCCACTGCTACTCCCTAGACCTCAAAGCATTTAATGCATCTGGAACTGCAATTTGTGTCTTCTTCTACAGCATGCAAGTTATCACCGTTTAGTTTGTACTGCCACGAGCAATGATCTTCAGAATTACCGTATTGCGTTGCATATTCCACCCCACCCAGCTTTAGAACCAGATTCTGAAAATTAAAAAAATATTTACATAATTTCTCCCTTTTAATGCATTCAGAAAATGAATATCCCAAGATTTTAAAATGGATTTATCAACATAATGATTGTTTTCGTCATACTAACAAAGGCAAACTTTTGCACACTTAAGGCCCCGTTGAATCTTTCTTTTCTAACTGTTGAATATTATGTCAGCCTAATACAAACAATGATCTATGATAGTGAAAGCAAATACCAACTGCCATTCACTGTGCAATTTTGCCATATCAGCTGAATGTTCACCCTAGCAAGCATCGGACCACAACCTTCTCTAATTATTTATGTATGATCTGAGGCCTAAGGATTTGCAAGAACAACAATGAGAATGACAAAAGTTCAAATTATAAAGAAGAAATGAGATAACTTATTAGATATTGCAATTATGTGTATTCTTATTGAAATAGAGGTTTCTTTTAAATAAATAATATTGTGATAGTAGTAGTTTATCCATGATTACTTTTCATTTGTTATATTCCTACTGTGACTGTGTCCTTTGGAAATTAAATTATTCGTTTAATTTTTCCCTCTTAATTTTCGGAAGATAAAATTAGTAAAAATAAGTGGGAATATGGCATCAAGAGCATTAGATATCCCCATTTTCTTGAAGCTGTTCATTATTATTGTTTCATCAATGATAGGCCATGCACCCAAAATCCACTAGCAAATCAGTTAGTAAGATGAAAATGACCACTATGCGGACAAAACATTTAGGGTAAGTTGTTCTGTGAGCGCCTTAAGGAAGACAAACATTACCTAAATCTTTAAAACATATTCAGAATCCTGTGCTAAAAGAAAGCTAGGGGGAAAATGTTGTCCGAGTCCCAGTGATTCCTTTGGACGAATATGTAATATTGTTTTAGAAATTTAAGGTAATAAATATAATATTTTTCGAATGCTAAAACAGTTCGAGAAATTTATTCAAGTTCTGAATTCTGAATATAAGTATACTGTATTTTATATTTAATAACTATGGTGGCTTCATTTATGAAAATATTTGAATATTGGCTGTTTTTGTACAATGAACCTTCTCTAAGCTAGCTATACGTGATTCCTGAAAATTTTGATCTTTAAATGATAGTGGGCATCCTAGAGAAGTTATGTTTACTAATTAGTTATTTTATGAGGAATGCTGGTTAAATTTAAAAAGTGATTGACTGAGGTAGCTTGTCGTAATGAGACGGTTCACTGTAATCCAATTTTTTAAAGAATTTAAGCTGTTCTTAATTAATTAAGCTATTTTAAAGAAATATGATTAAAAGTGTTATATAAGCACATGTTTAACACATCTATTAAAATAATTTTTATAAGCTTTTTAAGAGCATGATTATGATTTTAAAAGAAATGTTTTTTTTCTTTATTTAGGAGACCTGGTTTACAAAGAGGGGAAAAACCATTCATTTTTTCCAAGCAGTCGAAACGAAGTTTTATGAAATGTTTATTAAATTATATTATGTTATTTTTTAATTAATTTTTTTTCAGGTTTTATGTAAAGTTTATGAATTAAGTAATAAATTATTTTTACTTCTGTATTTTAATTAGCATATTATTTGCTTCATAGTGTTTCACAATAAAATTATAAATTCAATAAACTTCTTAATTAACATGCTGTAATATAGAGAGAGCATAAAGTTTGTTTTCTGTTGTCACATGTTTATTTCACAATATTGTATGCGAATCTCGAAATTTATAATAACTAGGAATACTTTTTAGTATCACTTTCGAAATGGTAAATATTAAGCTTAGATTTATTACATATTATGTTTGTAAAAAGTTATAGGTAAAATTAAAATGCATTAAATTTTAAGTTAAACTGAAGTATTAATTTTAGAAATAAATTTCTTAAAGGCATAATTGTATTAAGAATTTTAAGGGAAACAAGGCTTTAAAAATTAAGGTCAGTTGGCAAAGTTTTATGCTTATTCAAAAAGCATGACATTAGGTTTTTAATGAAAGACTTCTATCTGTTAATTCAAAGGAAATTATTTGAAGGTAAGTAAAAAAGTTATGCATTATTTCAAACAATAGCAGACTGTTGACAAACACTGAGTGCAGATAAGAATAAAAAATTAGTTAGACGTTGTAATTCAAGCGTATGAACAAAATTTGAATTCCTTGTAGTAACAAACTGAAGTTCATTGCTATATTGAATTCTTTAATTTACTGAAAATGTCATTTTTTAGAAGGAGAGAATATAGTTTTGAAATATGAAGAACAGCTGTTCTGAGTTCTTGATAGAAATATTTCACAAAATGTCTTTTACTGTAATAATATGATCATATCAACATGCAACACGTTTACTCATATAAGTTAAATCTAAAGCAACATGTGTCTATTTTAGCTAAAATTACTAAAAAGAAAGTTCTAGAACATATCTTATTAACTGACACTAAAACATGCAAATAAAACATACTATTTTTTTTCAGCTATTTTGCAAGGCAAATATAAAGAGTAGCATATCAATTTGAACTTTTAAATTAATCAAATTGATAATATGAAAGGCCTTTCAATAATATTAGACATAAGTTTCTCTTCATAAAACAAAAATACTCTGCAACAGACTAATGTTACTTTTTGAAAAAAGAACATTGCTGTTGAAAGCACATCTTTTAAATTAATGCTATTCTGAGGTCAAATTGACTAATTTAAAAAGCCAAACTATTATGCTTCACTTGCATATATCTGTATAATGATATACACATGCAGATATTGTTTTACTCAAAACATCTTGATTTCAATATATTTTATTATAATAAGCATCATTTTATACAAAAAATTCTATTACTTTTATAGACATATCCTTTAGTATTATCTATGAAAAATATATTCTACACACATAATTACTTAATGGGATATTAGAAGGAAATAATCTGAAACCTTTACAGATACAACCATTGGAATTTTACGTAAGAAAAGTATCTTCTACTCACATAATAACTTGCTATAATAATACACGCAAATAACCTGTAACGGTTACAGATATATCTGTTGAGATTTTACATGAGAAAAACATGTTCTTTTTACATAATTATTTGCTGTAATATTACACGCAAATAATCTGTAACCATTACAGATATATCGTTTGGGAATTTACATGAGAAAAATATGTTCTACTTACATAACTATATGCTGTGATATTACAAGAAAAAGATCTGTAACCATTACAGGCAAAACTCTTGTAATGTTACAAAGAAAACACCTGTTTCTATTACTCTAATAACCCATGGCATCCCAGTTTCCATGAGTTTTCTTAGTAACCTTACAGATTTTTTTTTACAGTGTAGAATATTTCTACCAAGCACAGTCTCATTTGAACGCTATCCACATTTAAATTTCAAATTAGAGTTATTTTCTTCTAAATATGAGTACTAAGCCGTTATTTCGCAATTAAATTTGAATCACCTGTTAAATACATCAGAAACTTAAATACTGATTGAGAAAATTGATGTTTCTCTAAACTTTTGCAATAGATTTTTTATGAAAAATTACAAAGACATGATATTTAAATGCGATCAAGAGTTGTTCTTGGAAGTCCTAAACATCATTTCTCGAAATGAATACTGATAATCTGTCATAATATAGAATTTCAGGTATTGATGTAGGATGTGATCTATCGTTTAGAGTTAATTAGTTATTTCTTAGATAGCGCCACTAAAACGATATTTTTAAAAGTGAAAATAAATATTCAAATAATTAAGAATACATAAATGATAATTATTCGGTTAATTAAATAACTTAATAATTTTTAACTCCATTAAATTTTAATTTCTTCAATTTTTTTTTCATTACAAATGCAGGATTCGACCTCAAACGGGCCGTTTATATGATTCGTTTAGCTCAGAGGTTCCCAACCCTATGCCCGTGACCACCATGGCGCCTGCCGATCGTTAATGTGAGCCCGCCGCTGTGCACAATAAAAATATTTTAGTTTTCAATAAAATTCTATGTAAACGTTTTCTCATTTTTAATGAACTAGAAATTGCGTCCAACAAAGATACCAGCACAAAGCGAAATGCGACCGATCTGTTTCTTATATGTGCACGTATTAACTCTATACAACTATAAATTCACCTTGAAAAATTAAATGGTGTCCGCCGTCAAACAGATATTCTAGAATGTGGTCTTATGGATAAAAAGGTTGGGGGGGGGCTCTGGTTTAGTTGTAAACGTTAGCAATGTCAAACAGCAAGGTAGAAAATAATCATTGCTTTTATTAATGGATTTCCAGAATGCTTTCGCGAAATAATGGGGAAACACTTAAGGTGTGGTACATTGCATTATGCGTATAAACTTTAGCTCTGAATTCCCCCAACACAGTTCACTTGTTTGAGCATTAGTATCGTCTGCAGGATTTTCCTTTGACATTTCGGTGGTTTACAGCTTGATGATCGTATCCTAAGCAGCCCAGATGTTCTATAAAAATGTCATTCGGTATTCATAATAATTGAGCGAGAGATAACTTCGTGCTTGATTATGGGTAGAGACGCCTGTAGTAGCAGCTTGATAAAACAAAACATTCACCAGCTTATATTCGAACATGGAAAAAAAATGGCAGGGAATGATTTAAACAACAATCAGTTTTATTATCGCCATATAAAAGATAAATAAATAAGTAGAATCAGCAGTAAATAACATACTATATCATTTCGGATTTTGGTCAGGGAACTGTAGCAGTTAACACTATTTATATGAGAGCATATATACAAATTTATCACTAATATATGCACAAGTGGTCATTATTTTTCTAAAAGAAAAAGAATCCACCAAAATATTTTCAAGAATCAAATTGTGAATAACCCCGTATAAAGATAATAAATGAGATAAATTTATATGTAACTGAAAACCAGTCTTTTTTTTTAGCAGTCCCACTCATGAGAAGAACATCAAAAGCATTTTTCTAAATAATTTATTCTAAAAGAGTTAAATAATATAATAGAGTATAAAGAAACATTCAAGAGAATTCAAAATATATCGCAGCGATAAATTTATAACGTAATGTTACCTAACCGGAATGGCGTTTAGACAATGCTTTCTTTCACAGTAGGGAAGTTCTAAGAATCCATTAATAATGAAGATATATCGCTTACTTAACTAACAAAAAATTGTCAAATTAACAACCAGCGTTATAAGTTAGAGCCTCTTAAGAGAGAGAAAAAAGGTTTTAATACTATTTAAATGAAAACTAACTATGAAATATTAGCTCATAAACTATTTAAATAAAAATGCATCCTTAATGTACTAAAAATAAAAAATCTGATGTGTACACCACATAACTTCCTTGTACATATTATTAAATTATACGCATTTTTTCTTGCATTTCATTTAAACTTATTGGATTGAATTAAATCTACTTCGCCGACAGCGCATAAACCAGAATAGAATAAATGCATTCTTTAAAATTCACTCTATTTGTTTACCATAGCCACACTCTGGCGCTAGGTTCACTTAACAGCATTATATTTCGTTCATATTATAACTCAGAATGTACAAAATTTATATCATTTAAAGAATTATCTAATCGTTGCCACATGTTCTATTCAAATACTCTAGTATATCTAGAACGATGTATAAAAAGAAATTAAACAAACAAAACAAAAAAGAAACAGTTTTTCACAGACGATTGAGTATTTCTCATTCAATTAATTCAGTTCTCACTTCGCGACAAGGCAAAAATACATAAAAACTCAAAATATCTGTATTAAAAATTACGAAGTCAATCTTAAACAATTATATCCTCGAAAAAATTCCAGAAAGGATTAAGCATGATTTAATTCGCAATAATAAATGAAGGCGTTATCTTTGTTGTTGCGAAGCTAAGTTTCTCTAGATTGGCAGCAAATCCACTATCCTGCTGTTTCAAATGTAAACAAGCAATGGTAAAAAAATTATTAAGCTTAGCGGCACTTAAACAACTTTAAAATTGTTGATAATTCTAAAAATATTGCATACAGATTTACTAAAAGCATAAAAACCTTAATCGGAAGATAAGAATAACATTTAAAGCAAAAAATGTACAATTTACAAACATATGAGAATAAAGAAACTGAGATCACTGAGCCGGGTAACAGAATGGATATATACATAAATATATTTATATAGGTTTGGTGAGGCCGATTGCAACCAAAATACGAGGTGCACATCTACGTGGTATAGCAGTCCTATATATAAAATTTCAACGTTCTGAGGCTACTCGTTTTTGAGTTATGCGAGATACGTACGTACATACGTTCGTACAGACGCCACGAAAATTTCTCTTCAGAATTCATTTTAAAGCAGTTTTATAATTTTTTTGGAGGAAAAGAGTATTTTATTCTGTCCTTACGTACAGATATCACGCAAAAACATCGTTAAATTGCATTCGATAGCGGTCAAAATGGATATTTTCTTTGAAATATGCTGCTTGAAACTTTTCGCGATTACAATACTTCCTTTTTACTTCGTACAAGGAAGTAAAAAGGGGGGCCTTTCTAAAATAACGCTAACAGATAGCTCTTCGGTTTCCACACCTTAATATACCATAGGTTAAAAAATTTTATAAAACATTGATGGTATTATTAGTGTCCGGAAATATCATGCATTTATTCCTAACATAATTTTATCAAAGATATCTGCGCTGCATGACTGTATATCATTGTAAAACGCTTCATTTTAAACACTGATTTTCCAAGTACATTTACAGTTAAAACTCAAGCACATAAATTTGCTAAATGGTGTTCACGAATTTCTTGAACATGTTGAATAGAAAGCATAAGCATTCCGAGAGTTGTTTGTACACCATACAGGTGACAGTATGACTTTGCTCAATTTCTCCACAAGTTGTGATGGGAAGCACCCTAGAGGATCGAATTCGATGGTCTTCGCCGCTTTTCCCGTAGCAACAACCTCTCGAGAGGGCTTTCGGCTAACCGCACATTTACAGCGCCCCCATGCCGCAGAGACACTATGCATTTATATCTATGCGTGTCTTCTCCAGGATTCGAGTCTAGGCCCTACGGTACGGCAGTCAGCCACGCTAACCACTATTCCGGTTAAGCGGGCCATATGCAAATAATATATAAATGTAAGATAAAAAATATGTTAATTCAAATTATCGTCGTAACTCCCCCTCTCTATTCTAAAAATAGTGAATTTCTCTTTGCACTACGTCATTTAGACCATATGACTCTTACATAATTCTGCTGATGTAATTGGAACTAAAACTCAAATAGCTAATAATAACAGTATTAATTATCCAATTGAAATGCATTGAGAACCAGTCTTCTGAATTAATATTTCATCCTGATCATAACTTACTTGCTTTCCACGCTTTGGTTGGCTGGACTGCTACCTGCTACTCTTTTCTTAATGCAAATCTATCAAAAAATGTAAACCTTTCGGAAATAGGCACAAGTAATGTGCCAAGCTGTTTATGGCCTCAACATGTTTACTGAAAAAAAATCCTGATTTAATCTGCCACGGCTGCTAGTTTCCTATTCAATGTGTATCGTCATTTGAGCAATCTACGCTATCGAAATTCTTGCGTTTCATTACAGATTCAACCTTTCTACGTTCTGCACTAGCAATATTGCAATGTACGTATTTAATATATATATATATATATATATATATATGGAATATGGTCAACTAAATGTTAAATAGAAAGTCATCACATGCTGAAGGCAAACTGCATTAAATGCCGTATGCTTAGAATTAGACGCTTCTTTCCAAAGGAAACCTGTTCACTACTCTGCAGCTCTCGAACTTTCCTGAATTCCAGCATGCAGTTCTTACCGATATGAAGTTTTACCGTATCTGGTATATCTGTACATTTCTTAAATTTTAAAATAATGCAAGAATAATACTTTTAGTTATATCTTGAAAATCAAAAAAGCATTTGGAAATTAACTATAAATCAGTTGCTCATCTCAACATCGAAAAAAATCAGCGGTATATTTACATGAAATTTTTATAAAAAATAAATGTTATATTATGTTCATAATAAATTGCACATGTTTCTAACGTTCATGTAATGGTTCTATTGAAACCAGAACACTCAATAAAACAGCACAGATGAAAGGGCTGAAAACGAAACATTATTAAATGAAACAACACAACAGAGGAAAAGCACAACGGAATATGGACAGGAAGAGAAAACGAGATTGTACAACAGACTGACAGATTGAAATAATAGAAAACGAAAAGTAAAGAGAAATCTTAAGTAAAATGAAAAAAAAAAAGAAATTTAAATAATAAAAACAGTAATTGGGAAATTTAAAAGTTGAAAAGTGAGAAAGAATGATTTATACTTTTGACTTCATCCAAGTGACTCAAGCTGCTTGCTTTTCTTCAGACGCGTAAAAGCTTTTCGTCTCAACCCGCATTTTCCTCATAGCTGAGCTATAGATAGCAATCTCTTCTGATAAAAGATGCGATAGTTCAGGGAACTGCAATAAATATTTCATTCAGCTAACATTTCAACTTTAGAACTTAATATTTCATTCCTAAGTAGCCAAGAATTGTTGCAGTTAAAGACTATTTGAAAATCAAGCAATGTATTTTCAGATTTATCACCATAGAAGTGATAATTCAAAAGTTTTAAAATGATCTAATATTTATTTGATGTAATATTATGACATAAATTATACTTTGTGATTCCAGGTATTTTATATTTATATATATTAGTTAATGGCACAGAGAAATAAATTATGTATGTATATGTAAATAAAGTAAATTGCCCTGAATTTTCGTGAAGAAAGCAGAATTAAATTTACTAAAATATTTAATTTTTAATACTATAAGACTAATATCTTTAATTTTCATAAAAAAATTTAAATATAAAATATGAATAAAACTAAGTGTATGTTTACACTGATTCATTCCTAAATTAGTTCCGTTGTTTCGCTGTCATTAAGAAATATATTCCTAAGTATTTCAAAAGCAATAAATAAATTATATTATTTTTATATATAAAATTTAGAAACTTGAAAAATACATAAATTATTTAACCAATCTTAGACAAGTATGTAAATGTGATTAATTACAACAAGCAAGTTTTGTAAATAAAGACGACAATGCTTTATGCCACGTTATTTGTCTCATCGCGAAAAATAGAACAGAAATTTGTTTTCTATCCGTTTTATCTCTTTCATTAAAAATGTTTTGGCCCTTCTTTGGAATATTCATTCAATAGTAATTATACTGCAGATTTAAAGCACAGTTAATCTAATCATTGTACTCTCGAAAGAACTGAAAATATTCTAAATTTTGGATTAAGTTTGGAGTTATGACTTCCAAAAGAAAAAAAAAAAAAAAATGAAAAATTCCAAAAGAAAAAAGAAAGGCAGAAATGTTTTTTCTACAGTTTTGATCAAGAGAATTGATGCCTGTCCTAATCTGAAACATACTCCTTACACGTAAAAAGGAACTCATGCAACACCAAATAAATGTAGCTCTGTAAATGAGGACGGGTTAGTTGTCAATCAACTCTGAGACTTTACAGTTCAAAGAGAGATGAGTTTAACTTTCTGAGTGATTTGGGAAATTTACGGTATTCCTTGCGCCTGAGGAGGAATTTTTTAAAATATGCATTGTCTTTGAGCTATTTACAGCTACTGATTCTAGTGTGTTTATAATATATAGTCAATTTTTTCCCTGCTCATTAGGAAGGATTATTTAAAGAGAGGGCAACAGAACCGTACGTTGCAACAATATACACCAGCGGGCAAATCTTAAGCAACTTCTTTAATTTTGGCCATAATTCCTCAAAACATCAACTATGAGATGTGAAATTCATACAGAGGTACAATGTAATATTAAAAGATGAGGAAAGTATAGTAGTAAAAAATGAATAGGACGCATACAGTACAGAAAGAATAGAAAAAGGCTTTATTGATAGAATGGCGTAGATAGAAAAAAACTACTTGGCCAAGAGTGAGAAAAAGAAACCATACAGCCTTAATACGGGATATGATTTTCATACACTGCTATGGTTGTGTTACACCGTCTGTCGATACTCAACACACAATATTTAACATTTCTTGGGGTAAGAGTTCCCAGTCTTCGATGAACATATGTTTCATTCATTTTGGTGTTCTCTGGAGGGTACGCTTTCAACTGTGTGGACATGCATAGTCAACAAAGTCGGGACCAATGGCACCCCGGAATAGATGCAAAGAGGGTATAACTTCCTCTCAGTAACAATTTTCGGTAAGTGAATCGCTTTCAAAAATTTAGAACTCCGTCTGTTCATTCCTCATACTGCCTCCCCATACAGGCACACCACGATAGCCCTAAAGGACCGTTCCCACTGGGATTTATGTGAACGGAGACAACTGACGTAGACGACCCATCTCCCAAACCAGTTTATTCCCATAGGGCAGCAAGCTGAAAAATCTGAACTGCAGGCATAGCTCAGCTAGTCGACATATGGAAGTGACTCCGTTAGCTCAGATAAACCCCAGTGGGAACGGCCCTTAATGGTCTCTGCCTGATGTTAGAGGAATAAAAGGGTTTCCCTACCTCTCTCCATATCAAATGGCGCTAGAAATCGTTTGCCAGACTGGAGCGACTCTCATAGTTAAAGAAGACTTGACTCCATTGATGATGAGTCGAGTCTTTGTGTTCTCTGCAACACAGTGTCTTCCCCTCATGGGCTGCTGGCAATGGCTTTCAGGACGGCGGGCGAATAGGTCACCTTGTGTCTGGCTACAGTAAACCGGGCAACTGTCGTCCGGTTGCCTTTCGTTGTAGATATATTATATGTTTACATGTAGATATGTAACATCTTAATCAGCAGAATTGTTTAATGAGTAACTCATGCCCGAACAGTATCGTGATTCTTTCTGTCAGATGTTCTTACAGATGTCGATTACTGCCTTCTGACTTATTGTTGCATACAAGCATGCTTTATGATATTGCGTACCTGTACCTTCTCTGATAATTAATTGCATTACGATTTGAAAAAAGGTTGCCACTGAAAAATACAATATCACGCGCGCTTATTTATTATAGATCTAATTGATTGCTCAGTCCAGAGCAGCTACTGTTAGCGAAATATGTTGCATCAGCATGGACGACATACAAGAAGGCTTTATCTTCGCGGAATTATTCATTTTTTATTGATAAAGAAAGTTTAGAAATAGGATCTAATAATGATATTGGACTACGTAATATTCATCAAATTGGCCAAGATAACTAATAGACATACTGCAAGTAAAATTTTAGGGCATTTTAGACATGAAAAATCTCTCATAGGTCTCATGGCACTCTGTTGCCACAATGGTTAGCTTACAGCACTTGTTTGCCAGACATATAAATGATAACCACTATCTCCACACATATTTGACAGTTCACTTAAACGCTGCAATATGCTTTGTCCCTTCAATGAATATTGTTGCGTTTATCTTTCTTCTGACACCAGTTATTTCGTTATTTCCTTCCTACACGTTCGTACGGGGTTCGTAGATTTGGAGTAAATAACGATGACACTTGATGAAGCATCGAAACACACTTTATTTAGCCAATATTAATCAGGACAGCTCCAAAGTCACTTTTTACAGTCGTTGAAGATCTACTATAAGCACGCTGGAACAGTCAGCGACACAGCCTTGACACTGTCAGGCAATAACGGTGGAGACTTCCTGCAAAGCACCCGACTCTGCTTTCCGGAGTACAGCTCCCGACTCTGCCTGGTCGTTCTCGGAACTCCACGTACTCTCGAGACTCTCCATGCTACAGCTCGCGATGCATTCGACGACACACAGAGCACGGTTCCCGACTCTTCGGTTCAGTCGTTCCCGGAGCTCAACCCGCTCTCTCGACGATGTACTAACCTCGATACACTAAGAGACTCCTTCGGTGCACTCGACGACCCTCTCGGCATTCGCTGCCCGGCTATCACCTCGATCGACTCCGCAGGCATTGACTCGCTAGACGAGACACCAACTCGATACTGACTAGACGAGGCACACCCACTCGCCCTTTCGATGAAGCACACACTCACTGACTGTGGACCAGCAAGGTTTATATATAGATTTCGGCCTGTGTTCGAGAACATTCTGGGCTAAACCGGTAAGAATTCGTTCCAGAAGGTTCTCCAACCGTCCAAGGTAAATCGCCAATTCTGTCGCCAAATGGGCGATTTCTCGCCGAATGTGGTAACGCTGCCCTCCTTGCTCTTTTATGGCAACCCTAAAACTACTTTGAGGGGAAGCTATCTTACCGCGCCTATACATTTCGTAAGAATATTCTTTCAACGGTGAGGTGACAATAGTAATATTGGTTTACGGCACGCAAAATCTTAATACTTTTTTCAAGAATTAGATGCAGCTTATTTTGTTTAATCCTGTGTCTAATGCAGCTTTACTTTTCACTGTATCTGTCATTTTGTCATCTAAACTGTCTTTTGTGTTTTCTAATTTATGCATTCATTCGTTTATCGCCACTTACCCCAAACAGGTTTTGCTTATCTCTCGTGAAAATTAGATCCACCATTCAGAACTCTCATCGACTGAGCATACTTGTCATCGTATACATTGAAAATCTAGCGAAAGGTCCATTGTCATTTCTACAGAACACAATATGATTATTTTCAAATCTGTCTGTGGGTAAAAGATGCAAGTCTTTACCATTATAAATGATCTAATGTGCACATTCGTTATTTCTCGATTCGTTAAATTGCTTGAAAGATTTCTGAAAATTTGTCTCAGCTTCTCCTTTTCCTTCCCCTATTTTAAAGACATGGATATATTACATTTGTAAGTACAATACCCATAAGCTCTAACTTGAACAACGGTATCATATACATCATAGAGCAAGTCATACGTCATTAGAGAAATGAATTCATAAATGAAAGCATATTGAGGAAATATTCAAGACTTATTCTTTATTATTATGTAAATTCTTTCTATTATAATCTGTCTCTGCATACTGTTGACAAAAGATTGTTTTTGCGATATTCTCGCGTTAATGTGCATAATTTAAGTGCAAAAAACTGAATTCGAAATCATTTGCTTCTGAGTAACAAAGGCGTTAATTATTAATTCCATTTAAGATAAAAAGATTTCATATTCGAGAGTCAATAGTTAAGAAAATTATGAAGATCTTCATATACATGTGCTCTTGACGTGCGTAACGGAAGTACAGGCACTTGGCGACTTTGACAATTAATGATTTTTCTTCTGAAATACTATTAATAATCAGGTATTTGAATTAAGCGTTAAGATCATAATTATTGCACGTAATTATTAAGAGCTGTTACATTTAAATTTAATTATTTATGAGCTACCTTAGATAGATTTTTAATATCTATTCCACTGCTCTTAGAACAAGATAAGCCAGAGTTTTCGAAATTTTAGGTTAGGTTATAAGGGACTTTTTTGTAAACTAATACATTATTTGTAGCTTAGTTCTTTCTTTTTCATCCGTCAGCCTTCAACAGAATGTAAATTAGTTTAATTAGAAAGCGAATTTGAAGGCAGAAACCCCTATATCGACAATGTTAAAGTGGCCATTTTCGATGTACCTTTGCTCAAACTCTGCTGTAGATACATGCTTGAAATTTTGTATGTAATTAAAATATAACTATCTTATTTTACTGAAATGAGCTTTTGAAACATTTTGAGCTTTAGAGTAATTTACAGAATATTTTGTTAGGCATCATAAAATTTAGCACTTTTCTCACACAAAAAAATGTTAAAATTTTGTTTTTCTTAGTTTATCACAAAAAGCTCATTTCAGTAAATATTAGGAAACCTAATAAATAAGCCATACAAATTTTAGATACCTGTGAGCAGTAGTTCCTGAGAAAAGGTACATCGAGTATAAAAAAATCACGTTTGGAGAAAAACGCGTTTTTATGTAAAAATCATTTGGGTTCCAACACCCCTTATTAACACCCTTATAAGACAGTATTGTGGAAACCACCGAATATGAATGCTTAGGAATCTTCCTACTAGCCGATCTATGGATTGGTGAATGACGTTAGGATTCCTTAATTCAGGAAACTAGTTAATCGAAGTCAGATTTTGAATTCTGCTGTTTTAAATACGAGTGCTTGAAAGTTCCCAAGCAACTATGGCTAATATTTGTTAATTTTTATTTGTACTACAATACTAGTTTTAGAGAATGTTTTAGATAATTTTCATCTCTTGTCTACGCTGGATTTCCATTTAGTTGCAAGAACGGTAACCCTTTACACAATGCAAGATTTGATAGATTATTACATTTAACGTTATAAAATTACTTATTATCGCAAATTATCCAAGAAATGTTTGATAGGGAACAGTGGAGAAGCTTTTGATAGAAAAGTAGCTATTTTTTGCGTCATACATTGGGAAAGGGAGACAACTATGTAGAATGATTTAAAATAAATTATTCTGGATAATTATCTCTATACGTAATTTTATTTCAGCATAATTTAGCATCTAATGTAATCTGTAGGACTACTATTTTTTATGAATCATTACTTCTGTGTTCCCATTTCTCTTCTATATTCAAAGTGGATATTTGTTTATTATCACTTCATCTGTTAGGACAAAAGAGTTCTCTTTATTCTTGGGCTAAATTTAGCCCTTTAAATTTGTAGTTTTTAAATAAATCAATAATACAATTATATGTATGTGGGGATATGTTTCTTTTATAAGTAATAATGGCAACGCGCTCACCAGCAAGATCATGCGGCCATTTTCGGCAGACGAGATCTAGACGGGAAAGATGATGAAGCTTGAATTCTTATTTCTTTTTATGTGTTATTTTCGTGTTAATTATGTTCGTGTGTTTTCGTCATTAAATTACTAAATATCACTACCGTTTTCATCAATATGAGTGTTCTTATAGTTCGTAAATACAACTACATCCTACATGGGGGCTCAGCCCTTTGAACTCTCTCTTCATTAACCTAGACTCTAATTAAAGTCCTGTAGAATATCATAATTAAAATACCATTAGATGTCACTCATCGAACACAGAAGCTAATCGAAAACAGAAGCAAAATGCTGCAGTTGCCGCCATTGCTGTGATGAATCGAAACCGCAAGTAGAATGTTTGAATTATTTCAGGAAAACGTTCCTGTTGTTCGATTGCTCACCTGATGCTTCTTTAATGAAGTAATATAATTTTTTACTTCATTAAAGAAGTCATTTATTTACTAACATTACTAACTTTATTTAATGATGCTCAGTTGATGCTGATATGATGAACAAAATATGAAAGGGAACGAAAGTTATTTAATTTTGACGAAAAGTATTTGATTGAAACGTATTATTTTGAAATGAGTATTGTTTTGATGAATCATTTGAAGCGCATTTTTAACAGTTGTTAGTTCGATGATTCTTTCAATCTTCGATATTTTCGCTTTTTACCAACAAGTGCTTTGCTCATTTCTTTTGATGCATATATTTTGAAAGCATTATAAAATGTTATTTGAAGTTATTTAAAACTATTTCGAACTGAAATTTTATTTTCTATTCTTAAGGTATATTTTAGAATTTGTTTGAAGCACGAAGTTTTCAGTGTTTAGCATTATAGTTATTAACATTTAAAAATATTTGTGTGATTGCTCGAAACTGATAAATAATGTCCATCTTTAATGATTATCCCAACATTGCACGATCAATAAAAATTGCCAGTACACAACAAATCAAGCTCTTAACATCGTTTAATATTTGGTACCGATACCGATAGACAAAATCGCGCTCGATTGCGTATATTTTCAGCATTTAACTTAGAAGATACAAAGCAAAAAATAATAAAATAATTTTCACTCAGCTATTTAATTGCTATATGTAATTTACTAAAAATTTTCTACTGATATTGAGAAGTGTGCTATCACAATCCTTACTAATCTTACTAACCCCTATTGAAATCAGATTTATCTGACGTTAGTGATGTTGATGACGAGCTTCTGGTGGAAAATTCACCCCCACGGATATCGTCGCAAAACCGAGCATTACTCACACACCAGATGAATCTTTATGTAAATAATTGGAAGAGAAAACCTGTGTTGATAACTCGCCTCGAAATTTATTTTTTCCGGCTCAGAGTGTTTCTTTTCAATGTTTTGGTCTGAAAAACATCGTCGGCCTGTTTAAACCCTTCTCCTTTCGTGATAATTACAATATTGAAATTTTTATTTCAGACATTAATTTTTTAATCGATATCAGATAAAGAACTCTATTCATCAAGTAATTTTTGTTAAAAAATGTCTAACAGGTCCCAGCTTTAACTTTAAAAAGATCAATTCGTGGAACTACTAATTGGGAACATTTAGAACACCATTTGTTAGACAAATTTTCGGATAAAATTAACAGCCTTCAATTACATCAAATCTTGGAATCTCGTCGTATGAAACCATTTGGAACTTTACAAGGCTATTTTTTAGCCATGCGAGATCTCGCGCATAAAAGTTCTATTCATGATTCTTCTCTGATTGAATATGTTATAAACGGTATTACTGATTCGTCAAACAACAAAATAATTCCATTCCTGAATTCAAAGAAAAACAGACAACTTACGAAAAATTCTTTAAGAGTTCAAAACATTTGAGGCAGAATACTCAGAAGAAATTTCATAATTCCCTTCATGATGTTAAACTTGATAATAAACGTACATCAAACACGCAAACAATATGCGCTATTCTTGTGGTTTAAAATGGCATAAAAGCGTCAATTGACCGAATAAATCAAATGGCAAATTTTGTTATGGATGCAAAAATTATGGTCATGTTCATACTAACTGTCCTACAAAGTCTCGTAATTCTATCACGGAAACTGCTCCTAAACATTCTGCACCTGATAGAACTATAAACGCACTTTCGCTCAAATGTTTTCCAAACATTCTATGCATGTTGATATTCAACTTGCAGGAGCCCTGTTAACGCATTTTGTGACACTGAGTCACAAGCCACTCTAATTAATTAAAAAACATATCGCAAGTTTGGTTCTCTACCATTACATCCCTCCAGAATTACGTTCTCAGGAATTGTCCGAGACACAGTTCAAAGCATTGGATTTTTTCAGGACTCCAATGAAATTTAAAAAAAAAAAAAAAAAAACTATTTTACCTTCTAAACCACATGTAGTAAAAGATGACATGACTCTTCTTGATGGGATTATTGGAATCGACGTTTTGCAACAAACTCGATTTACGTTTGATCAAGACGGTATTCATTTCTGCAACAGTAATAATGATGAAATTTTTGTTAACACTGCTAATGTTACCGATGATCAAACCTTTCCTTTGATCTTTTAAACATCTCAAACTCTGAAATTCGCGAGGAAGTTAAACATGTCATTACTCCTTACAAACTACATAAATACTGTTATGGGAGATTATAAGGGAATGAAAGAAAATGAAAATCAGTTAAGGATGAAGATCACGATTTGAATTGGATTTGGACACGGATGATGATGATTACAATGATAAAGATGATGATGATGGCAGTCCTGAAGCTAATGATAATGATTATGATGATGATGATGAACAAAATGTGCAGAATGATGAAGAAGGTGTCAAAAATAAACTGAATTAGTTAAAACAAGGTTCACAAAAAAGAATTGAATAAGCAAAATAGAAAACACCTGCTAAAATTGCAGAAACTCCCAACGAAAGAGACGGAAAAGATTCTCAAAACTGAGAAAAAGAGCTTTTCACAGAAGTTTGTTGATGATTGAAGCAAGAGATGCTAGAAACCTTCTATCTGAGAAATTTACCTAGTGATATCACTACAGAAGAAATCAAAGCTTTGTCTTCTGATATTTTAGATGTTGCTGTGCCGAAAACAGACGCAAAGAAGCGAAAAGAGTTGTTTGCATTTTCAGAATTTAATAGTGAAACTAAAGCTAAGGAAAATCACAAGACCCTTCAGTATTGTCATATTGCTAACTCGTGACATTATTTAATTAAATTAAAAGTATTTCTAGCTTAATGAATTTTTGTATGATTTTTTAGGTTAGGATTCTAAAGTGAGAAAACTACATGAAAATATTAATAACGTATTTCTAACGTTTCAAAGTTTATAAATTATTTGTATGAAAATTCATTCAGTATACCATTCCTAACAAAATTATAAATCAAAGAATGTTGCACACTAGTCAATCACAAAAGAACATCATTGAATGGCATTTAAGGGAAAGAAAATCAATCTCGAGTTATTCTAATTCATATATTAAACGATCCCTCAAGGCAAATGGAAAATAAAGAAAAAAAATCTCAAATTTTTTAAATTAGGTATCTCGTTGAAGTTTTGCGGTACAAAAGATAAACGTTTTGCTTTGTATTTTTATGGGTTATAAAATATTCCTAAGCGCAAGTTTAGGAAGCAGGGAGTTTCAAAAATAGTTAGGAAGTTTACGACCAACTCTTAACAAAACTAAAAGCGAGTCAGGTCTTCTGTGGACACAGTGTATACATTTTGCTTTTAACTTACAGTATATTCTTACTGAAATATATGAATGAATATTATTAGATTTTTAAAAATTCTGTCCTTATTATGACAGTTAGATTGCAATTTGTTACATGAAAAGTAAGACAAATGAGAAAGGTAAATATTTTCCAAGATCAATATCAAGAAAATTTATCTGCTTTCTATAATAACCTGATTGCAATCCACTTACATGTACAATAAAGCAATCATTCTTTTTAAAGTTCAAAGACCTCACGAGCTATAGTTTGCAACCTATTATTTTTCCAAACAACGATTTTGTCCAATCGCGTGGGGGTACATCGTCTGTCCATGATACGATAATCAATACTTCAAAAAAGCGTTTCTTTTCTTCTTATTCGGGAAGAAGGAATCGTAGAAACTCGTTTGAATTCCAGAGAAGGACACTGTGAACTTATTTTAAAGAAGTTGGAGACAGATAATAGTACTCTAATCAGAGCAGCGTGCGGTTTGATGAAGTCCTTCCGGCAGCTGCATGCAAGCGATTATCTGTATTGGAGAGCTTTGGAGTAAAGAAAAATGTAAATATAAGAATTGCAAATCGGCCACTCTGCTTTCTACTTAAGATGCAAACATAATTCTGCATGAATGAAATTACTTTCCAAAGCTTCCTTCTTTGTTCTATTAGTCTATTTAAAGCGGTATTTCATAAATGCAATTTAACTCGAAGAAAAAATAAGCATATTTTAGTGATGGGAGAGGCAGTGAATGTAATAATAGTGCCTGTGTTTCGATTGTTAAACTGTATTGAGGTTATAATTTACCTTTTGTTTTCCCAGAAGAAATCATGATTCTTTAAACAGATGGGCATTATAAATCGAATAATTTTTTCTGATCACTAAAATCTGCTATCGAGTTCTAACGTGTTTAATAAACCTTCTTAATGTTTCAGATATTATGGAAGAAAACATCGCTTTCGCGTCAGTTTGAATTTCTTAAATAATTTTGTAAGGAACAATATATGTTTCCCCTTAGATGAATTTCTAAAAAATTTTACTTAATAGCACAAAATTAAAACTACTTAAAATTTTTAAATATGGATGTTAGTAATTCAAGAAATGCTTTTCTGAGCCATTGTTAAGGAATTTAAGAGTTTAAGAGCTGTTACAGAAATATGCTGTTTTTTCCTAAAATTAAATGTGATCGGGTAGTTTTTTTTTTTTTTTTTCCTTAGCACTATACAACAATTAACAGAAGTGAAAGTGATCCACGAGAGTCGAAATAACACTGAAAAAAGTAAAAACACTTCAAAAATTAATATCTCTGCGAATCTTAAAACGTTAAGCTTAATCAATTATATGAATTACAAGAAGTGTGCAATAGGCTTCGCTGAGATGAAAACTGTTTGAGAGTTTTATCCGATACTTTTCGTTATTTTAATATAGACACTCATTTTTATGTTACAAAATTATAATACAACAATAAAGTTATTGATATGTACCGATGTATTTAATACATCGCATTGAAACAAGTTATATTAATGCAAATAAATGTTCATAAAAATTTATCATTTCAATATATTATAAATAATATCAGTTATATCATTTAAATATATTATTTAAAAAATAAAATAGAAAAATATGCTATTCAGATGTGTGTTTTTTGCTTTTAAAAGTGATTAGTTAAATATTCGGCAGTTAAAATTTAATTGAAATAAATTAAAGACCTTATTATCATGTCGAAAAGCAATACCCAACAAAACCGAATATTTACCAGTACTCTTGGAACGTAAATTAAAAGACTTATGACAATAATTGAAAAGTTACGTGGATCATAAATGTCATACGGCAGTACAAATTTAGCATAACGATTGTATAAAGTATGTAATGCCTTAAAACTTTGAATAGCGTTCGCTTGGTAACGTCAAAAATTAAGATTAATACAGTGAAAAGTCTTTAATCCGGACGTCCATAATCCGGAATGATCTATAATCCAGACCTCAAAGCTACAAACTTTCTATGCGTTTACGCATGCGGGGTATTTATTTTCGGGCTTTCCTTCTCGGTGTTAAATTTTCATTGTCGGTTAGTGTAAATTTACTAGAATATTCCTGTTGTTACGCATTTCCAGATTTGGGGGAACGATACTTTTCAAATATGATGATGCCAACATTTGAAGTGCAGATAGGAAGATATAAAGATATGATATGAATAAAGCATACTCCGTGAGCTTTAAATTATTTAGTCTGTTATTAGCTTATTAGGTATATAAGAAAGATTATTAAAAAACCTTGAAATTACAATATGAATTAAAAACACACATCAAGCATCTTTCATTTTCTATTCTGTTATTTTAGAATACTCACAAAATCCTTTCATTAGGAGGGAAAATAAGTTAACGAGATGAACAATATTTTTTAAGCGATTTTATTTACAGGACTAGCAATGTTACCACTAGCGTAATTTTTTCTAGCAAGTAGAACAATCCAAGGATAGTTAAAATTAAAACATTTGAATTTGTTCTTTTTCGAAGAGAAACGGAAAGTATCCATGAAATGCGAAACATCCATAAAAATTATTCAATAATGAAAAGAACTGAGATATCCTTGAAATTGAAAGCACGATTCCGGAACTGAAAGTCTTCATTTACTAGTAATTTAAATGCGTATTTCATTGAAAATAGTGATTTTGAAACTGCTTGCATTTCCTAAACTACTTATATTATTCTCGTTAAAATATGCTGAACCTTTTTCATCCACTTTCAAAATTACAGAAGACAGAAATAAAAATTACTCTCCATCTCACATAAAGAATATTATTTAATGTTCTTTCATGCTCGAATGCGATTAAAAAAATAAAAGTTTTGGAAAGATTTATATGCTCGATGAAAGAGACCGAAACAGAAAACCGATTTTGTCTACCATATTATCAATTCCTTTTCGTGCATAGATGTAAGCAGTAATTTCTTCAAAGGAATAGTTAAATTTCATTTCGGTGTTATTTGAAAGCTATACATCAGCTCTGTTTATAATTAATAAGTACTCTTAAAAGGATCATGGATTAAATAGTTATTATATTGCCTTTCTCACATTTGTTTCTTTTTACTTTTGTTCTACATAATAATATTTAGCAGTGACTAACTATTCACTAACTGCTCAATAATATTAATTACGTCCTTTAAACAAATTTATGCATGTAGATGAGTAAAAAAGAAGTTACAAACTTGTTCATCGGGGATCTTTGCAAAATTTTGGGACTTCTTTTGTCAGGCATTTATCATCCACGTGAGTTAGTAAGCTTATCATCCACGTGAGTTAGTAAGTATTATGTCTTTGAGTGAAACATAAGATCTTTACTTTCGTTATTTTCAGCAAGTTACGAGGAATGGTTATATTACATAAAATTAAAGATAATTTCTTAACGTTTTCCTTTTTACATGAAAACTTGGAGGTTAATCTGTTTTTCAACATAATTTCCACCTACTTAAAGACACTTATCATACCGCATTAGCAGTTACTGAATTTCTCTTCATAGAAATTTCCTGCCTCATTTAATAACTATTTTTGGTACTCAGCTTGAAACTAACTCCCGATAATTTAAGTGCTTTGTCACAATTCCGTATACAGAATTGCTTGAAACCGGAGGAAACTTCGGCAAATAATGATGAAATCGTAAAATATATTTTTTCGAACTTTTTCTTCACCAAGACATCAGGTATGATGGATGGTAGGTAGCTCATTTCATCCTCATTTCATCATCGCGCTTTACGATTTTATCATTATCTACAAAATTTTCCTACATTTCAAGATTTACTCTGTATGAAATTGTGACAGAATACTTAAATTATCGGAAGATGTGCTCACACTGACTTAAAAAAATGGTTAATAAATCAAGCTATAGCTTTCTATAAAGACATAATCAGAAACTGGACGTATGACGGGATATAGGTGGCTTCATGCAGGTGGAAATTATGTTGAAAAGTAAATTTATTCTCATACATTCAAGTAAAAATTAAATTATTCAACGAATTATCCTCGTGTTTAAGTAATATAAAAAGTCATTAATTTAAAATACACATCTCGCATTTATTTTTTATTTAATTAGGATCAATTACCTTCATAACATCATTAATTAAATTTTAATTAATTTTCATAGTTAATCCATCTGTAAGTGGTTAATAAACTGAGCCATTTTAAAGTAATAAGCACACTTTATCATAATTTTATTTTTGCAATATCTAACTAATCTTATATTAGGATAGGCGATAGAGAAAAGAATGAGCACGACACAGACTGACTGAGTTGATCAATGTTTATGTTTACAGAAAGTTAACTTTTGCCACATGTTCCTTTATATTCGCTATACTATTTATATCTGGTATGTAAATTGATGAAGACATTGAAATTTTCTCCGGATATCTTCACATGTAATTATTGTCACTGCTTGGAACTGTAAAAAATATTTAAATGTTTTTGGTCATTTATTTTGCTCTTCTGGCTTATTTATCCACAAAGTTTATGCGAACTGTTAACTCGCACAAATATTAGCTCAGTATGTGAAAATACTAAAAAGGATCAAAATGTTTAATTTAATTGTTCTTTGTTTTGAAGCTAAGGATAGCAATGATTTGCAAAGCATGTTTTAGAAAACCTAGTTTTTAAGATTTTTATTTTGGAATAAAGGTAACGTATTTTAAGATTCAAATAATTGCGAACTTTTTTTATGTTAGGCTTAAGAAATTGTGTGATGTATGAGCTTTAAAGCATGAATTCCCTGATTTAGTTATTGTTTACTTTAGTTATTATTAGTCCAAAGGGGCTTTGTCCCTGAAGGACTATTGTTTTCATTTTGCGATTTTGCGTCGGACTCCTATAAACGTCGGTTCACTTTTCAAACTGTTGCCACAAAATGTTAGAGTCCTGCATTATATTTGAAGAAATTAAATAATGAAAAATCTGCATAAATGATTGTCTATTTCTCGCATTGTGATAAAACAATGGTACATAGAGCCATCGAATTTTGAATGACGAAATCCTACTGCGAATATGGGCATCTGAAATCCCAAATTTGGAATTTGTTTTATTATAGATTTTATATTTTGTTAAACTTTAACGAATTTTTGATTTACAAACTCAATGCTTTAAAAGCGAGAAATGGCAACGTTATATATAAAAAAAAAATACTTTTATCTCCAGCTCGCGAGACTGTGTATATCGGAAATTCTAAAGATATGCTTAATTTAACATTATTTTGCGATATTGCTCTTGAACTGAATTTTATGGTTTAAGTGCAAAGAACATGATATTTAATAAATAAAGGTACCACTCAAAACGTTAAAAAAACGCCCCTTTGGACGTAATTTAAAATCTGAAAAATTTCAGATTTTTTTTTTTAGTTATTTATTTTTACTTTAGTTATTATTTCTAGTGTTCGCAGTGACATCAGCATCTTGGCAGAGTTTCACGTGTTCGTTTATTCAGTACATTAGATAATTGGAGGCTTTTATAGCAACAGCTAATTTTCATGAGTTACTGTAATTGATAAAAGATGTTTCCAATGCTATATATTTTTTACTTCAATAAAATAAAGTTTGTAATAAAATATATAATAGATAGAATTTAAAACATATTCATTTTATAATGCATCCAGGTGACAACTTTTCGAAAATTTTCAATTTTGTTGTAATTAATAAAATATGTTTATAAAGCCATTTATTTCGCAATTCTGAACAGATTCTTTTCTTTTATATTCATCAACAGTTTCATTCCGTTATTAAGATTTTTTATATGTTTTAGTTATATTGTTGCTACCTTGGATAAGGAGCTTTCTTGATAATGGACTTTCGAAACTCATATACGTGAAACGAAAATATGCATTTTAGGGAGTATTATTACTAAAGGAATTTCATAAAGAAAAAATTAATATCTTAATCCTTTCTATAGCATTTCAAGTATTCACACAATTAATGAGCTGAATTTTTTCCGCCTAACATACAAAACATCTAGAAACTTATCCATAGGTTATAAAATACATATACATTTTTTATGAAAATTCTTTGGTCTGTTTAATAATCCATTTTGAATTCGCTATTTATCCGTATATTATAATAATACAAAAATAATGAAATCTAAATAAGAGCACTGTTTAGCAGAATGTAAAATCGACAAATACCGGTATCTGTCAATCATATGTGTTATCAATGATATAATCGTTTGTGTGGTCAATCATATAATCGTTCTGAAAAACGAAAAATATATGCACTCCTAGCAATTTAAGCACTCCTTTTGAGGAGAGGAATATTTTTTCCCCTATTAGGTATCTCAATTAAAATTTAATGAATGGACATTTAATTAATCTGAGAAAATAATTAGCAAATAATTCTTAATATTTATTCTATGATTTTAAATTTTATTTCCAAATTCATTATAAACTGTATGTTTACTTTTCAGTCTTGCACATCAGAAATGCATGTTCAAGTTTCTGTGAATTCTTGAAAAATACATTCACGAAAATAATTAACATTTGCTGAATTTTATAGTTCAGGTATATTAGCATATAATACTTTTAAACTGCATTTAATGTAGTATAAGCATTTCATGGCAATTGTCATTTCTATCTGGTTCGTTGGTAAAAGCTATTAATAACCGTTCCGAACATAAAGAAGAAAGGAATTCAATGAAGGGGAATGAAGGTAAGGACAAGTTAAAGATCTCGCAAATAGATGCCAAAAAGAAACAACAGTCATAAATTCTTCAATAACTAGAAATTTACTTTTGTAAATTTCTTGCTGTTGAAGAATTTAGCGTTGTTTTCTTTTCTTGTTCAAAGACCTCTAATCAAGCAAAAAATTCGAAACACAACGAATTAGATTCCCAGTATCTCCTTAACAAAGAAATAAAGCCGTTAAATCAAACATTTTACAAAAAATAACGGAATGGTATACAAATAATTTATAGAAAGCAGTTTTTAAGAACAGAACACGAGAATGACATGCACAAGTCGTACTGTATTCAAACATTTTTCATGGAAAAAGTAAGATGTACTTTTTAATAAAATTCATCCATTCTTTTTTCTAAAATACTTCTAATCTTTATTTGCCCTAAAGTTCCAAAGCGCGGTTCTCTGTAGTATCTCTAGTTCCTATAGATGTTTTTTTTTTTAACTAATCACTGCTTAAAACCATATATAGCAGATTTAAATTTCCTATTTGTTGTTATGAATTTATAAAGGTATTAGGCTTTTCAGAGCAGATTGATTTAACCGACCTCGTTCGAAGGGCGTTTTTCAAAATGTTTGTTATATTTTTGAATTTAAGTGATTTTTAAAGAATTGTACTCAAACTTTAATGTAATCACTGCAAAAGCGATAAAAAATCATTATTTTGAGAAATGTATACAAAAAACTGAAAATTTTATATCAAAATTAATAAAAATATAAACCGTCACTGACAGAAAAATATTGTTGATAAAAATCTATTTTTTGCTTTATTTTATACATACTACTTAGAAACATGTATTGAACCAGAATAATTTGAAAATATTGACTGACTAGCAAAATATGGTCAAATATGTCAGTAAACACTAAATTTTATTAAAAAATACACACGCTATTGAAGAAAAAATGATGTAATTTAAATACTATAGGATTAATTTTTTAACTGCTAGTCTACATTATGTAAAATAATGTATAAAACGTGTGTGCAAAATTTCAAGTGATTCTATAATGAACGTTTAGAGTTATCATGGTTGCCGTGAACAGAAATCATGAAAAAAACAACTAATCAAAAATCACGTTTAAAGTTTTCAGTTTGTTACATGACATTATATATACAAATATTCACTAAAAATGCTCCTGCATTATATGTGACAAAATGAGAGTATAACATTTAAAAGAATAGAAACCTCAACGTTATGATTGCCTTTTAGTTCATCAAAATAACTTTTTTCATTTGCAATAAATGTTCCAGATAATTTCATAGATAGATGTTTCAGTTTCATTGTGACTACCAGCATCAGCAGTCACATATTTAGTGTATTAGTCGCTGTAAAATTTTCGCTTTTTTGAATGACTACGTATAAATTTTGGCATTCTCGAACTTTCGATTTTTAAACAGAATAAAAAAAGTGCAGAAAAATGAATCTTTAGCTGATAAATTAGTGCAGGAAATTTGTACACGAAACCGAAATACCGAAATCTCAATGTAAACAAAACAATAAGTTTGAAACGTTGTTGCCAAACGTAAAAGAGAAAATACATAATGAAAATACTTTGCCAGATTCTCCAAACATATCGAAAGGGTTAAAATTATTTAATTTATATATAACACAGAAAAATGTGGAAGTTGCACCTTTAATTTGTCCTTTAAACTTTAACTTCCGGTGTGGCAGACAGTTACTTCCGATCTGTTGTATCTCAGAAAAACGGGTATATCTCCACTTCTAATCAACATATCAAGAAGAGAAAAGCTGTTTTCGATAGCTAAGAATATGGCCTTAAAAAATATTAAATTTTAAAAAAATGAGTTTTTCAGTCGAAATCGGCCTTTTGAACGAGGTGGGTTACCTTAATTGGTTTGGTTAATTTAATAAGCACATGAGGGTCATCTGCTTACGAAGAGAGATGCCTCCGTAGAGGACTTTCTAGGGGAAAAGGATTAGTTTTCACGTTACACATGGCAAAAACCAGGAAAACCAACCATGCGGCCAGCCCGTTAGCTTTGTTTCGAATCCGCGTCGAACGAATTCCTCAGCCAATGGTGATATTTTTTGGAGTAGGAAACATTCAGCTCTGCCTCCGCCGGAATTCGAGCAACGGATCTTCCAGTGATAGCTTGATTTGCTACCAGTTACACCCCTAATTCACGTATGGAAAAATGCCATAATTCTCAATAAGCTGAATGATAAATGATAGTCCCACAGTGCGACTTAAAAGCCACAGTATGTAAAGACTATTTAACTGCTTTTTTTAAGTTCATGTAATCTGCTGAACATTTTGATCATCATAAAACACATCACATAATGAAACATAATTAATCTTTAAATTTCAGCATTTAATGACTATGAATTATCAGAAACATTCCTTTGACATTTGACTCTCTACTTTTTAATTTAGAACTTTACTTTTTCCCGAGTTCAAATCTCGATATTAAAAAGATGTGCAACGACAAAAGTTTTGTGTTAGGGGGCTCTTTAATAATTATTTGGAAATGATTATTCGCCATATATTATGATTAGGTATGTACTATATGATGTTGGGAACATCCTATTAATTACACTAAAATTGCGAAAAATTTTATGAAAATTAGTTTATATACAAATTATATTATTATGAATCATAAATTTCCAATTAGATATACTACGAATTATATAAGTTAGAATTATTATAAATTATATGATTTATATATAAAAGCAAAAAAAAAGACATAAATCATTAGTAAATTACATTATGAAAACAAAAACATAAATCAGTAGAAATTACACTAAGGAAATAAAAATATAAATTATTAGGAAAAATTGCTTTTAAATAAGACATAAATAAATAGGAATTACATTAGGAAAATAAAGACTATAAATCATTAGGTATTACACTGGGAAAATAAGGATAAAAATTATTAGGAAAATTTGATTTTAAACCAATGACATAATGCACAAATTTAATTTACATAAGTAACGGACAAATGTATTTTAAGGATAAGATAAATACTTCATGCCAAGTGAAATGACAACACGCCTCATTACTGTCAATTTTCGAGGCAGCATAAACGTTAAGTTAAAGATATTGATATTATATCACTTAAACGACAGTTCTACTCAGAATTAGTATTATTTTCTAAGTAGCTTATGGGATAAATCTCTTGGTAGTGTAACGAAACATTTTGTGACTAATAAATGGCAAGATTTTAATAACATTAAAACATCGTTTCTAATTTCATTTGCAGTCTCAAGTTAATTTGCCGCATTGTCGGATATTGGGATAATTTATAAATGTATTCTCGTTTTCTAATTATTATGTCCACGAAGCGAATTTCAAATCGAGGAACTCATAATGGAAGAAAAAATCCTTTCAGAGCTCAATAATTAATATCTCCCCAGCTTCGTAAAGCGTTAAATCATTTGTTGGTTTTAACACCTTATCTCTATACTAAATTAATCAAAGAAGATTTGGATTATATCTTACCGCGTTATTGTTCTAAAACTACATATTTATGAATCTGTTATTTATGTTTTTGCATTGTTTCTTAACATGTTTCCTGCTTATTTGCATATGGTACCGAAATTATGATAGAACATTACGAAGAGAGAGAAATTAAATGGATTTTAGATACATTATTTTTATTATTTTCAAATGTATAGAAGGTAAGGAAATTATTTTAACTCTTCTATATAGCTTCCATTACAAGAACTATCTTCGCAAAAAAGAATAATTAAATGCACTATGAGCTTCCGAAGCAGTTGTAATTATCTTGAAATGAGCAAATATTGTGAGATTCAACATCGTCTTCATTAACTATAAATTTAAATACTGTAAAAATTCATAAAAAGTTTGCTTTTTTACCAAGTCCTGCAAGATAACATAGAACATAATGAGTTATTTTCCGATTGTTGTAAAATAGTCATGCTTATATTGATCAATCTGAATTTTATTTTTAGTAGTATGACATATTTGCATATATATACATATTTTTTACGTTTTACTGCATTATATTAGAGTATTCAGTATTCAAAATGATTTTAAGTCTTATAACCACAGATTTAAAGTCAGCATTTCTGAGACATCAGCATTTTCAAAAATTTGTGTTTGTGGTTTTCATTTGAGCGTAGCACTGTTTTCATCTTGGTCTCACAAAACATATCAAAATGTTATACTAACATTCTGAATATGGCTTCCTGCTGCACATATTGCAACTGGTATATAGTTATATTGTCTTGATTTAGATTCATTAAATTACGGCAATCCAAGGGAAAAACTACTAACAGATCAAGGAAGTTTATTTACGGAGTGCGCTAGGCTAGGCGACATCATGAGAGATAAAAATAATTACATCAAAAGAGGGGTTCATCTAATTGTGCAACTATTCCATGTACCAGAATTTGAACACAAGTCGAGCTATTAGTGCTGAGCTTGCCTTAAAAGCTTGGCTTCTGGTGAGCTCATATTGTGCCACAATAATCAAATCATTTTACATCGAAGTCTAATAGAATCAAATACGCAGCTAATTTCTTCCTCAGAAAGAATCATTATTCGAAACAAGATTTTTTATATGTTTGTCTTCCCATGTGATTGCAAAGATAAAAACACTTGAACTGAAATCTCGTGAGCTAGTTAACAAAGACCTATCTAAGTATTATATGGAAAAATGAAATGGTGTACTTTTAAAATGAAGAGCAGAAGAGTTCATTCAAGCATGAACCACGTTACCTACTATCCAGTAATTTTGTCAGCTGCTGTCAAATGTTCTCTAGATTTTCTTTTCGAATCTCACGTTGAATCTCAACAATCCATGTGTAGCGGTTTTAAAATTTTAATATTCTTATATTACATGAACATCCTATCAATGCAGATAAGTTTTTAGAGTAAACACAGGAGGCTTTGCATACGAATTAAGATTCTGAGAATAGTATGCGAAAAACCTTTAAGCTTATAACATCTTGCATAACGAAGCTAAAAGAGAGGACGAGGCTAAAGCAATCATTCGTAAAGGATTACATACATTAAGACAGTTCTTAATGAAATATTACATCGTTTGTCACTTTTCCTGTTCTGTAAATGCTGATTTTTGAAAAAGGTGTCGCAGCAGTTAAGAAGTTTATTTCCATCAGTCACTCAATCTTACAGTCGCCTGCTTACGACGTCTAATATGGAGCGCAGTAAAAGCAAATGCTTGTTTGGAGGAACTGCGTTCGACTACATTATATTTTTAAGCTCGTAAACGTATGTTATCAAAGCAGATGTCGAGTATTTTTGCGCAACTCACATCATAACAAAAAATGCTTATCAAACTTTTCAGTACTCTGATTTTTAAAAAAAGTCTTTTGTAATCATGATTAGATTGCATTTATATTAGGAATCAGTTCTCTGAATCAGTCTTGTAAATTTTGGAATACTGGAGCATGCGCATTACAGAGTTGTTCAATCTAACAGAAAACTTGAAGTCAGATAATTGTTGCTCAACCCCCTTCAAAATCAGTAGGCTTTTCATTAGAACCAAATCCATCTAAGATTCAGTTTTTTGTCTCATTTTGTTTTTGACTTCAAAACGTTTTTCCCCTAATATCTTTCTTCATATGCAAATAGATAAAAAGTGACAAAATTGAAAGATAAGTTTCTCTAAGATCAGCTTTTAATGGATATTTCTTCATTCCATTGATGCAAATATCTTATACAATTTTTACTTGTATCTTTTATCTCGATTTAGTCTATTTTATGTTCGTTTAATATTACTTTTAAAAATAACGAAACTGAAATCTTCTTTATTTTGCGGCAAATGGTTGAAAACAAACTGTCTGTTATTTTCTAGAAATAATATTTAGTGTTAATATTATAATGTATTTCTTCCGCGCACTTAGCATGCCTTCGTGGTGTGGTGGTCTGCACGCTGGGCGCGTATTCCAGAGGTCCGTGGTTCGATTCCCAGCGAAGGCGTTGCTCATTTTCATCTTGCCTGCTTCCAAAAATACCTAACGTCTCTACAATACGAGCTTAAAATTGTTATTATGTTACTATCTAGAATTGTATGGTATCATAATTAGATAATCATAATTAGATTTTCAAGCCATAATTATATTTTATTCATCATTATTCATAGTTAGATTCTATTCAAAAGTAGTTCTAACGAAAGTCTGTTATACCTTATGTACTTATAAGATTTGAAAATGTCATATAGTTCATTAAAATATTTTTAATAAAATTAAAATGCAGCGAACAGTTTACTCGCTTAAAGTTCGCATTTAAACTGCAAAATACTTTTAAATTAAATTTATTTTCTTTAAAGAAAACTTGGCACTAGAATTTTCAATAGCCTGACCGATAAGGTTTGATAAAATACAAGTAAAGCCAAGCAGATAACTTTGTTAGAGTTTTAAAAAAACATAATATATGAAACATAAATTCAAAAACTGAATATGTTCCTATTTGATTACAAAGGAATCCAGATACCAAATCCAGTTTGATATTTTTCGGGGATAAACAATTTAACAAAATATAAGCTTTTATTATTTTATGGCATTTAACATACATATTTCATGGTATTTAACATATTTCTATAAAACTCCATTATTGCAATAAATATAGCATAAAATACAATGCGTAACATGACTTTTATTTTTTTAAGCTACACACATTGTTGTTCTTCAGATTACCCCTTTACATAGCAGTGTAATCTTATATGAAAAATTAACATTTTTTTTCATGCATTCTTTTATAGTTACCTGAATTCTTTACTAAAAATAAAGCGTAATTAAAGAGAAGATATTTTTAGCTATTAAAGACCTAATGTTAAGGTTACAAAATATGCAACAGAGCGCTCTGTCAATCCTTCTCTCGATTCTGTTTCTGAAATAAATGTTTTAATAATAAAATTCAGATAAAACATGATATATTTCTAAAAAAACATTCAGAATACTACTTTAAAAAGAATTCTTTTAGAACCACCTAAAGTGAGTTTTGAATAACATCAAAATAATTTATTTAAATTTATACGTTCGATAGATGAATGTATCATAATTGTATCAAACATTAGATGAGATTTCGTACTAGCTAAACAACGAAATAATATATCTAAACATAAGATTAATATAAAACTATATCTGAAAACAAGAGGTACTTTTTGGATATTGTATTGGAATTAAAATATACAGCTTAAATAAAAGAAAAGCTAATTTTTCTTTCTTTTGCATACCATAATATCCTGACTAAATAGTACTGGGCAATTAGGAATTGATAATGCTATGTAAAATGGAGCCAAGTCCTTCATTTGAATTTAAATTAGGGCAAAACTTAGCCTCTAATTAATGTTGATTTTTCCGAAACTTCTCTGCATACCTAACTATAGCCGTCTACCTCGAAATGCATAGAATTTTTCTGCAAAGCCAGTATCAATCTGGAACTGAATTCTACATTATTTTTAACAAAAACACGGTTTAGAAAAATTATAATAATCCTTTAGACGATAGCTGATTTGGCCAAAACCGTATTATACGGGAATACAAATTAATTGCAAATTTTAGTAACGGTCGTAAAAAGTTAGACTTCATCCCAAACCTTGCGAGTTACATTATTTTCAAGATGATTTTATATGTTTTTTTCTGAAATTAAAAGTATAAAGTCTGCTTATAGTCAACTGTGATCAAAACGCATAATTACTTTTTATCTTTCAATAAAAATTTATGAACAGAAAGCCGAACGAGTAAAAAGGATATTGATTCTTGTGAAAGGGCTCTGAAGTTTTTACAAATCTGAAGTTTTTACAAACTTCTACACTTCTATAACTCCAGAGCTGTTTTCTGTTACCTGATAAGTATTCAATTAAATAATCATAGAACATTCCCAGAGAAATTTTAAATTCAAATGTCATGTAATTACTATACTTCTTTTCACTATTGAAATACGAAATAAAAATTAAATGAATGACAATTGCCTCCATTTTTTAAAGCAATTACATCATCATAAAAGCCAACACTGGGAATGAGATACGGTTTGTCACAAGAAATGCAGCTGGAAAGTTATGAGTTGGGCAGGGCTAAGTCATATTTCAGCTCATTATGAAAGAACAAGGTCAACAGACATGATGACAGCTTTTGAATTTTCATCTAAAGCTAGCACGATATCTAGTAACCGAAGTGCACACCTATTGCATATTAAAATGCAAACAGAGTTTCAACCAATCCAGAACTGCATTTTGTTTCTATACATTATTATACGGTAGGCATTATGCAGTGAAAAATAAACTTGCTTTTAATCAAAAACATGCATTTAATATTGGTTTTATAAGTCGAAAACAATGAAAATACTTTTAAACAAAAATATACAGCTGATGCTACTTTTATAAATTTCGTATCTTTTGATGTCGGGTTTCATTATCGTTTGAGTTATCTTTTATACCTGTAGAATTTCGTACGCTTGGAAATCATCCAAAGCGTCTAACCTATCGGTAGAATAAATCTAAAATAACAACTGAAATTTGAGAAGGGTGTAAGAGATCTTTTATTAAAACAACATAAGATCAGAAGGCAAGCCTTAGGTAAGTTAGTCATGAGTCAGATGTAAAATTAAAATTCAAATAATGTAGCCGAAGGCTACACGATCAGTTTAGTGCGAAGCTGGCCCAAAATTTGACCGGGGTGGAATTCAGCTGCCGGCAATTAGGAACTCTTTTACTAAAGGTCAAGTGAAGAAATTCCTGCGATTACTTATCTAAGATAGCAACCTAGTAACGTGGCCTCAAGGAGCAGAACACGCTCTGTCTTACAATCTCAGAACTCTAACCTTAAATACCCGCGAACTAAATTTGAATTCTGTCGGGAAAATAGAAAGGAAGAAATGACAGTAAAGATCCAAAACATAAAATAACTGGTTAATGAACATAAGGAATCTCATAAACCTAAAAATAAAATTTATTAGATAATCTGTAATTTTATTAAAAGTTCCAATCTTCACTAAATTGTAATCTCCACGCAACTCATATGAAAAAATGGCTTGTCACAATCTATAAAGATATTTCATGCAAATATATGTACGTAATTCCTAATAGAAAATGTGCTTATCTGTATAAGTACTATAAAATACCAAACTGAAAGATAAATTAGCATTTGAATAATCTAAATTATATATAAGCCAATAATCTCTGAGTGCTTATATTACATATGCCGTAGCATTATAATTTATTGTAATTCTAGTAAAATGTTACAACTGCATAACACTAACTCAGAAGTCAAACAACAAAAATCAGCGTTATATTTACAAAATTTTCACAGGACTAGTTTCGATGGTTTTACCGAACCACCATCCTCAGCTGCAAAACAGCAAATGAACAAGATAGGAAATAATGATTAGATAAGATAAGAAAGCCTGGACAAGAATTAGCAAGTGGCGCCATCTGTTGCTGAAACCAGAACTAAAACATAATTTCTTTAAAGGCCGAAGGCAAATTTGGATTGGAATTAGGATCGTTAACTAGAACACAAAAATTTTTATGAATATGAAATGCCTCTATAAAATCCAGTTCTCCAATGGAAGATGTTTTTTGAATAATTTTGGCAACAGAAAAATTGAAAGTGTGATTTTCGGACCAACAATGTTGAGCAACAGAACACTTCTGTGTTTCCTTTTTTCTAACATATGCCTCACGTTCCTTGACGCGCAATTTTAAGGCTCTCTTACTTTGGCCAATGTAAATTAAACCACACTGGCAAGGAATCCTATAAATACTCCAAGGAATTCATATCCGGAATGGGGTCCTTGAGTATGGAATTCGGAATTTTATTGTTGGGAGAATAAACAACCCGAAAGTTAAATTTCTGCAAAATATGTTCAACTTTATAGCTAATTGATGGAAAGAAGGGAATGACCACAGGATTTTTATAATCTCCTAAAACAAGAGTGTGCCTTTTAGTGTGTTGAGATGAGAATTTTTTAACTGCTTGATTAATAATGTTGGGTGAAAAGCCCCTGTCAATAGCTATTGCTTTTAAATAATTTAGTTCTTCATCAAGAGCTAGTTTGGAGAAGCAAACTTGAAGAGCACGGAAAACATAGGAATAAAATGAAGCTAACTTTTGCTTAGTCAGATGACATGATTTAAAGTGTGGTGGAAGGCAAGCCGATGAAGGTTTACGGTAAACCGTAGTACTGAAGTTGGATGTGTTAAGTGTGACCAGAATGTCGAGAAACGGAAGAGAATTGCAAGTCTCAAGTTTAAAAGTGAACTGAATAGCAGGATCAATAGAATTCATTGTTGAAAGAACTTATTTAAATCATCTTTATTATCTTCAAACAGGGTAAAAGTATCGTCTACGTAGCGGAACCATGCCGGGAAGTTTAAAGTTTCAAACAATTTTGATTCATAATAATGCACGTAGATATCAGCCAGGATGGGACTGAGGGAGCTTCCCATGGCTAATGCCTCTTTGCTTGTAATATTTATTTTTGAAAACAAAATGTGTTTGTTTCAAACAGAGTTGAGTGAGAAAAATTAGCTCATCAATTTCGATGCAAGAGAAATGAAATTCGCGAAGTCTGGTTTCTAGACATCTTCATGCATCCTCCACTGGGACATTGGTGAATAATATTCACCAACCCTGTTTCTCTCACTCAACTCTGTTTGAAACAAACACATTTTGTTTTCCAAAATAAATATTACAAGCAAACTGAGGGATTAGCCATGGGAAGCCCCCTCAGTCCCATCCTGTCTGATATTTACATGCATTATTATGAATCAAAATTGTTTGAAATTTTAAACTTCCCGGCATGGTTCCGCTACGTAGATGACACTTTTACCCTGTTTGAAGGTAATAAAGATGATTTAAATAAAGTTTCAACAATGAATTCTATTGATCCTGCTATTCAGTTCACTTTTGAACTTGAGACTTCCGTTTCTCGACATTCTGGTCACACGTAACACATCCAACTTCAGTACTACGGTTTACCGTAAACCTTCATCGGTTTGCCTTCCACCACATTTTAAATCATGTCATCCGACTAAACAAAAGTTAGCTTCATTTTATTCCTATGTTTTCCGTGCACTTCAAGTTTGCTTCTCCAAACTAGCCCTTGATGAAGAACTAAATTATTTAAAAGCAATAGTTATTGACAGGGGCTTTTCACCCAACATTATTAATCAAGCAGTTAAAAAATTCTCATCTCAACACACTAAAAGGCACACTCTTGTTTTAGGAGATTATAAAAATTCTGTGGTCATTCCCTTCTTTCCATCAATTAGCTATAAAGTTGCACATATTTTGCAGAAATTTAACTTTCGGGTTGTTTATTCTCCCATCAATAAAATTCCGAGTTCCATACTCAAGGACCCCATTCCGGATATGAATTCCTGGGGTATTTATAGGATTTCTTGCCAGTGTGGTTTAATTTACATTGGCCAAACTAAGAGAGCCTTAAAATTTCGCGTCAAGGAACATGAGGCATATGTTAGAAAAAAGTAAACTCAGAAGTGTTCTGTTGCTCAACATTGTTGGTCCGAAAATCACACTTTCAATTTTTCTGCTGCCAAAATTATTCAAAAAACATCTTCCATTGGAGAACTGGATTTTCTAGAGGCATTTCATATTCATAAAATCTTTCTGTTCTAGTTAACGATCCTAATTCCAATCCAAATTTGCCTTCGGCCTTTAAAGAAATTATGTTTTAGTTCTGGTTTCACCAACAGATGGCGCCACTTGCTTATTCCTGTCCAGGCTTTCTTATCTTACCTAATCATTATTTCCTATCTTGTTAATTTGCTGTTTTGCAGCTGAGGATGGTGGTTCGGTAAAATCATCGAAACTAGTCCTGTGAAAATTTTGTAAATGTAATGCTGATTTTTGTTGTTTGACTTCTGAATTAGTATTTATTCGGCGTGTTATTGTGTCTTAACTGCATAATAGTTACTTCTTTTTCATTAAACTCATTAAATCTAACTGTTTTAGAAGTGAGGTTTTATGCAAATATTTAATGCATTTCCGTATCTACATTAACTACATTCTATATCTACATTAATGATTTTACTTGCAGCAGTAATTTTATTGCGAGGATATTAAACTAATAACTTCAATGAAAAACTTTGATTACTTATTTTAGCATTTCGAAAAGGTCATGCCTAACTGAAAAGAAGCAGTAACATAAATAGTTAGCACGTAACTAAATAAATAATAAATTGTACATTTTTATTTGAAATATACGTTAATAAACCTATTAAATCATGAAAATATATTTAAAATATTTATGTCAAATAAAAGTTGTACTTTAACCCTTTCCGCACGCTACCTTTTAAAGTCGGAGTTTTGATTTAAAAAAAAAAAAAAAAAAAAAAAAAAAAAAAAAAGGTGGGCAGTCTAATTAAGCCTAGAGGAGTACACAAGTAAAATTTTGTGAAGATAGCACTTATCGTTTTAATTCTGTGGGTGTGCCCAAAGTGGCACACTGACTGAATAGACCTTCGAAAAGAGTGCTGAAACGAGCATTGTTGTCAATGAACTGACCGATGAGATGCGGAGAAACAAAGAATACAGACTCTCAAGTGTCCTAGATTATCGGTGAGCCTGGTCTGGGCACACCTAGGGTTCGTCATTTGATTTTAGGCAAGATTTCAAGGTAAAAATTTTAAACTAATATAGTATAAGAAGATTAGCATACAGCCAAAAAAATAGCATAGAAATTTCTTTTCAAACAATTCCTTTTATACCCTCAAAAGTCTCGAAGATTTCTTTGAAAAATGAGGGTCTTAAAAAACTAAACATGGCTAAAATATATGGACTGGCTTGTGTTGAGCTGCCATCTACTATAAATAAAGAAGGTTCAGAGTAACCTATAGTAACCTATAAATTCTTTTTCATTCAATTTTTCTGTGCGTACAGAAGGAAATTTTTAGGTGTGTCCAGACCGGACACACTGTGCCGCAAAGAATTAATTGGACAATGCTATTGCATTACATTACACATTATATTATACGTTCGAATGTTTTCTTTATTAAGAAATTATTGCTTTTAAACTTCAAAAAAATATTGGAAAAAAAATAATTCTTTGTCAACAAAGCCTGTCTAATGGCCGAGCGGGAAAATCACTGGACACTGTTAATTCGATCCGCTTTCGAATTCCGGCGAACTGTTGCATAGGCGATTTCGAAGTTCCCCCCCACAAGTTTAACGTGGATACGAGTGAGTTTTCCTTAGAATGTCCTCCATGAAAGCATCTCTATCTTTAAGCAGATAGTCGTTATGTGTTTTGCCATAATTAAACGAAATAATCTTTATTGACAAAGACGGCCAACAGAGGACGACTTTTTTTAACCTCGGAAAACAGCTTTCTAATATTCCAGATGCTTCCCAAAATATAATTCAAATTTCTGGTTTATATTTTGAAATAAGGTTACTTACCAGTGTATTTTAGGGAAAAGTATCAACAATATCTAACTACAAACATAATATAACAATTATGCCCGAAATTTTTAAATATTCGAAATTCGTAGATTTTTCGCCTTTCACGAATACGCACGCCACTTTCACTGATATACGCAAAATTTCAGAAAATCCTCCAGAATTTGCGAGTGTGATATTGAAAACTCATGCCACGTAAAGGTATTACTCTAATCAGAGAAACCCATCTCATAAACCAGTGAGTTAAACTTAAATGACGCAGAGCAGTAATCGATTTTATTGTTAGTGATGTACGGTAAAATCTGACACAGGACCTGGATTCAGTTACTATACGATTCATAAAAATTTGGTCATATTAGAAGAGCTTCGAGGAAGAATTTATAACTTTTCTTAACACGTGAAACAAATACTATTATATTAGGAAATTTTATGCCGCAATGAATCGCCTAAAATGAATTTTATATATGCTTTATAACAATATTTTGCAGCAAACATTATTCCATACTACATCTATAATAGATAATGCGTTTCGAACTTTAGATTATATATTCGTGTAAAATTTCTAAAACTTCGTTTTGTATATAACCAAACGTCTACAATAAAAGTAAATTTAATCGTAATAATGAAATTTAATGAAAATGTTAATCTTGTTCAAATGATATTGTACTTTGAATATATAGACATTTTCTTTAAGGACATTATACGAAATACGAAAAAAACATGAAGTTTTCAAAATTTAATTTTTGTGAGGTTTTAATGAACACTAAATATTTAGTTTGGTCTTTTTTTTTTTTTTTTCCCTTTCCACAACAGGTTTACCTTCATTTATAAAATCATCTCTGCGATGTTAGACTATTTTTGAAATTTTTGTATTGCAAGTTATTTATTTTTAATTTGCTATTTTTAAGCACAGAAAGAATTTCTAAAGATACGCTCTAAAGATACGCACCGATACTCTGTCTCGTGCGCTGGAGATAAAAATGTTTTTTTTTCCGTATGGTATTGCCATTACGCGCTTTGAAATCGTTGAGTTTGTTAATAAAAAAATTGTTTAAGTTTTACAAAATTTTAAATAGATAATAAAAAAATATTTAAAAGAGCATATCTTTATAATTCTCGATATACAGTCTCGCGCGCTGGAGATAAAAAATGTATTTTTTCCCGTACAGTGTTGCCATTGCTCACTTTGAAATCTTGAGTTTTTTAATCAAAAACTCATAAATGCTTTAAAAATATGAAACAGATAATAAAATAAATAATAAAGAAATTTTTATCTGGAGCAGTTTATATACTATACTATCGCTTAGGGTGTTTTAAATAATAGCTTGAAGCCACCTTGGCCGATATAATGCTTTACGATGACTGGTTATCAAGTTGGCGAACTCGGGTTCGAAAAAATAACTCAGATGATCATATAAATGAAATTATAAGCCATGTACATTTATGATGAATTTTTTTTAGATTTGTTAGATTTCTGTTCTTTTTACAACATTGCGAATACAATATCGGTCAACAACTCGAATGCATCCAAGACAATTTTTTCCCTAATAAGATGCGGGAATGACCAATAGCTTCGATCCTTCTTTTCGAATCGGAAAATATCCAATCACTGAAAACAAACTAAGAGTTACAAAAGTAACTATAATATACTCTGATTTTTCCCATTGTAAACTTGTTTGGATATATGACAGTTTGGGACATAATGATCATCATTAATTTTAGCACCTGACAGTTAAAAATTGTTTTGAAATTCATATTTCCTTATGGGTTGTAAAACTCAGTATAACATCTATTTTGAAATTTAGCACAGTTTTCTGAGACTCGGTATGCTGAAATTAAATTTCGAGAGGTGAGTCTGTTTTAAAGTTTTAGTTTGGAAACCTCTTTGGAAATTTAATCGCATTTAGAACCTCTAATCTCCTAATCGGATTCAAATGTTTTCAGTCTTTTGAAACTATTTCAAAGCTTTCTCTTTTGAAAAAGACTCCTAAGAACTCTAGACTAGTTATAGAATTTAGTGGCTTGAAGTCAAGTTTTAAGTCTGAAGTCATTTCTCTAACTTGACCTCAGCACCCATAAAGTTTGAACAATTTCCTAATTTTAACATCTTAACATCTAATTTTAACATCGTAACCATGTGATTGAATATACTGAAAAATATCAGCAAAAAATGTGCTTTATATTCAGTTAATAAACAATAATAACCCCCCCCAAAATCTCAAAGCTTTCAGATTTTATATTACGCCCAAAAGGACGATTTTTTAACGTTTCATTTACCTATATTTATTAAATATCATGTTCTTCGCAATTAAAGAACATAAAATTCAATTCAACAGCAATATCACAAAATATTTAAAAATAGTATATCTTTAGAATTTCCGATACGCAGTCTCGTGCGCTGGAGATAAAAATGTTTTTTCCGTATAGTATTGCTATTGCTCACTTTGAAATCTTGAGTTTCTTAATCAAAAACTCATAAATGCTTTAAAAATATGAAATAGATAATAAAATAGACGTACGTTATTCAAACTTCGATGGCTCTAGGAACCGTTGCATTATCACAATGCAAGAAGCATACATACATTTATGCAGATTCTTCATAATTTAATTTTTTTAAATATAATACGGGGCTCTTATTTGGTGGCAACAATTTAAAAAGTGATTCGTCATTTATAGTGAATCAACGCAAAATGCCATAACGAAATGAATAGTCCTTCTGGGCAATTTGCTCCTGTGGGCTAGTAAAGAATAGTTTAAATATGAAGGGCAGTTTAAATATTACTAATATTCGAACTCAAACAATCTATTTAAAATTTCATATCCTTAGATAATAGATATCTACGTATAAAAATATGTTATCCAAAGTACAATATAATGGCCCAATTAACGTGATCCATCACATCAAAATTTATTGCTTTAATCTCAGAAGTAATAACTGATTTTAGCAGCTGTTGGAGACAACTGAAATCGGGACATTATTGCAAACCTACGCATACATTAAGGAATTACTATAAAAATTAAAAACAGGCTGTAATTTGATATTATCTGTCGACCAAGAGACATCCCTACTTATCCCCTTACTGATTAGTTTTTCTTACCGAAAACATTCTTTGGTTTCTTGCGGTCAAATCTCTTTCTGCATGAACTAATATCGGAGAATTAAGACTTATGAAGAAAACCTTCAGGAACAAATTATCATTTATGCAAGTAACTCTGCTCACTAGCAAACCCTTCGCTGAAAACTATTCGTTTGAAAATATTGCACGTCAGACAATACGCTTTTGAAAGCATAAAGGAAGTTAACAATATTGAAACGTGCTTCAATTTCTGTTTCTGGCAGAATTCTTTATCAAAAGTGAACGTCTTAGCTGTAATTAAGATTTAATTTCATTTTCACTGATTGTTTTCCTAATATATCACTTTGATTCTAAACTTTTAGACTTCGTTGATTTTTTCATGACTTTATATGGTTACACTACTACTTCTACTACTAACAAATCACCTCTTAGTAACTGTAAAAGACTATCAGATGACTTTTTTTCCATCTGCTTTCTAACTGCAAAAATTAATATCAAAGTAAAATATTTAAATAATACCATGTATTAACATCTCGACTTCCTGGTTACTTAGACTGAAAATTTAAAGAAATAAAACTCCGTTAGCTTTCGGGTAGTCAAAACAAACGTTCAAATTAAACTGAACTCAATGAACGAAATTAACATACCTAACTAAATTTTAGCTCACCCCTAACTAAGTTGTCGCGAAGTTATCATCCAAGTTAAGCTGCAACAGGAGGACAATTATCACGGAGTTAGACCAGACTAAGCTGCTAAACACTCAAAAATACTTAAAATCTAAAAGCTTATTTATATTTTAACTAATTTGCATTTTGGCAGAAGTTATAATATAGCCAAAATAATAAGATAACTAAGTTAACTAAAATGAATCTAACACATAGATTTTCTTTGTCGATATTATATATGGGTGTTATCTTACTGAAAGACTATCTCCAATCGAAAAGAAAGTTGGTCATTATAACAGACTGTAAGATATCATCGACTTAGCTAAGAGCCATTATATGTTGCGCAGAAACATGAAGGCAATTGGGTATTATAGACGATATTTCCTCTAATAATGTTATTTAATGATATATGTGACAGACGTATGCCGTTTTACAAGATGTAGTGAAAACAGAGCTGGCCATGCCTTTCCAAAACACAAACAGTAGAAGGTAATCCGAGCTTTAACGGAAACCCTGATACAGTGCTGAAGCGGTACGTGCTCTAATCCGAAAAAAAAATCCAAATTTTGAAGCCGCGGTACTAGAGTAAGCGATGTTGTCGATTCGTTTCACGCATAACAGCATTTGTCTGATTATATCTTCACTCTGACCCTAATACAAGGCAATTCATCCGCAGTGAATACATTTTCCAGAAATTTTTACTTTTGTGATATCACAGAATTTCCGAATAAGTAATTTATTTCTCAGGTACTGTCGGAAATTTTAGTTTCTGAATAAACTGTTAAGAAAGTGTTGTTTTAAAAAAGAGACAGACAAAATCAATGAAAGCCAAAAAGAATGAAAAATAAAATGCTAAATTCGAATTAAAAATTTTAATAGCTCTGAAAGCACACTGTATTTACTAGCAGTACTCGCAGGTTTTACTAAACTGATTTCATTTTATGCTGACGTCGGTTTTGTTCAAATTTGAGCACTTTTCTACGCTGAGGACTTTCAGTGACACATAATGTATTACTGTTAAAAGATTTTCACTAATTCTTTTAAATCCTACATATTGTTATCTACAAGAGATAACAGAAATAATGTACAGTATACTGTTATCTGTAAGACACATGAAACTTCATAGCCATGCTAAAACCCTGTAGCTTTGCGAATTAGACAAATACAATACCTAATTTACAAATAGATTAGGTCTTATAAATAAGGTTTCCATCCGTCAACAGTATCTTCACACTTTTGTGTGACTGCCAAGAAGTCAGATCGCATTGGTTGCTTATCGCACAAATATCCTCAATTAAACTTTTAAAGTAATCGTGCTAATACCACGTGCTAATCACTTCATGCTATAAATCTCTATTAAAATGTATAACGTCAATAACATTGAGAATAAATATCTTAATTTCAGGTTTCACTTCCAAATCATTCACTATTTGTATCATATAAATAATCGAATTTTTTTCTCTCCCAGAGTTTTAGTTAACTTGGAAAATAAAAACTTGTAAAAATCAAAATTTTTAATGTGTACGAAATATATACTTTTCACTTTCGGAGTTTTCTGTGGACTTTTTCTGCCCACCAGCGGCCGAGCGGTAAAGTCGCTGAACACTGGTAGTTCGGTCCGAGGTTCGAATCCCGCGAACGGGCTGGCTGCATGGGCGTTTTCGTGGTTTTCCCCATGTGTAACGTGTATACGAGCCAGTTTCCCTTAGAAAGTTCTCCACGAAGGCATTCCTCCTCTTAGACAGATAGCCCTCGAGGCTTTGCCATAATCACACACACACACACACTGTGGACTTTTATAGGGAATAGGAATGCCGAAATTTAAAGAATTAAAAATTTTAGATATTCGGTATTCGAGATTTTTTCACCATGAAATCCTCTAGTATAGTCGCTTTCTATCGGTACAACTATCTCGCTTTCAGGAAGATGGTGATGTGACTTTTGCAAAACTCTTTAGCTGGTTGCATTGTCTCTGCATAGATTTTATGGATATTCTCATTTGCTAAATGTAAACACTAACTACACGTATGCAGTCTGAATTCACTGAAAGTCCCATAATACTTTCATGTAGGAAACCGACAGAAGGAAAACATATAGTGGGCGTATACTGCACCTTTAGAGTTCTGAGGAACGCGTTCCCGAGCCTTTAAAGACATGTTGTGTGAGTGCACTGGCTGTAAATTTTCTGTCATTTGTTTGCAACGCGAATAATTTCTCTAATTGCGCAGACATTTTTATAAAGAAGAGTACTAAAGTGAAACTTGTATGAGAAATTCAATAACAGCTTTGTGATGAATGAATGATATTCACAGCTTTGTGAACCTTGAGAAATAAATGATACAGATTATAACATTATGTATTTGTTTGAGCATTGATGCATTTTTCAAAGCGTACCTTAAATGTACTCATTTAAGGTTTTCTTGGGGTATGTATTCAGAAAATTTAAGCCATGTAGATGATTTAGCAGCTTTTGAACAAAATTATTTGAGTCGCTTCCCTCCCTCTCCAAAACACAGTGGAAACTAATCTTGTATGTGCATACAAAAGGGAAGCGAATACAGTAACTTTAGGCAGCAATAATTTTCAGGGATATGAATGAAGGATATGAAATAGATAAATGAATGATAAAATAGCCATCCTTGACGAAAACTTGCTGCTTTCGGATTTCATGTACATGAGAGGCATTGCTGTACTGTTTCCACAAAATCAATATGTTGCTTTATTAACAACTAAAATCTTAATGGTATATCTATAATGCTTAATAAACATTCTCATACATTATGCATAGTACTTACCTATATAGATTTAAACTTTCGCATGCTTTAGATCAGGGTCTCTTAAACTGTGGGTCGCGATCCCTCAGGGGGTAGCGCGAGCTGCAGCAGGAAGTTGCCAAAAATGTTAACAGTTTTGAGATTTCTTTAACTTTTTATAATAATTTTACAATTACCAAATATTTTTACACAATGTATCTGAAAATAGATAAAGCTAAGCCTATACAATCAAAGAAAAAAACGACATTTTTAGAAGTTTAGACGCATTCTTTTTATAATATAAACGTTCATTTTCCTTGCTTTGCACGTGACGCTGTCATTTCGTGTGTTACTTATTTAAAATTTTCACTTTGTTATATGTCTTAAAGTTAAAACTTAAAGTTAATGATATAAAATTGCAATAAGATAGTACAGTACAAGTGAAAAATTTGATAGTTTCACTCACACGTGTGTCAGATTTGCGCAAAACTTATGGGGTTCCACAAAATCTTTGCAAATATTATGGGGTCCTGTGGTAAAAAATCTCAGTAATAAAAAGGAATCGCCACTGAAAAATGTATTAAATATGAACAAAAAATCATTTCTCTTTAATATGCATGATAGAGTTTTTATTGTTTCTGATCTCCAGAATAAAAATATGGCACTTATTCAAGTGCCTGTCTAACAATCTTACTGAACTTTCAATATTTATATTGTAGCACTGCCGTAATTTTCCAGTTATGCGGAGAAGGAAAGGGGTTTATCAAACATTTAAATTATAAATTCTGATACATTACTATTGTTATCGCACACCAGCAAAATAGACAGAAATAAAAGTTCAAGACGTAAGTAATTTATCACCTTGAATTTATCTACACATTCCTAGCTCAGACCTGCAAACGTATTCAACACTTTTTTATGAGATAACTTTCATCCCGAGTTAACTGCTCAATCTAGCGTATCCCTCTTCAATATTTTCAGCCACGTGCGGTTTACCACGATTATTACGTCACGTCTTAAGTCGTCTAATCACTTGTTTTGGGAGAAGAAAATCTCTGTCTGGTACATATTTTATCTGAATGGAAAATAGGGTGCATACGTTTCAGACGAAACCAGTTCGGCGTAAGTTAAATTAACCGCAGACTAGGAAATTGTATTTTTTTATTTAAAAACCGATGGCGTAATTTACTCTTAAGATAATTTCAGAAAGATGGAGTGAAGGTAAAGATAGATTTAACTTCCATGAGAACAGTAAGAACACTACCAGGATGAGATGTTCCTGCTACCTGGAAAATTGTCTCAGTTTGAAATCCTAAACTCTTGTCTTAATTAATTCATAACTGGCATATTAATTTCAGTCATAAGGTGCCATGATAAAGGCAGGGATATAAGACTCTGGCAAATTAAAGCAAATGTTGTCTGCTTTCCGGAACCTGAGTTTATGAATTTAAATACTAATACAATTCGATAGTTTCTAATAATAATGTAATGCTGGTTGGGATAATCTCATTTAGTCATAAGCATTGCACTGGTTACATAGAGAAATAATTCCGACTGAACATATTTTGACCTTTTTGTTAAACAGGAAAATGCATTTCACGAGGTTATTCACTAGTAAATAGACTGAATATTAGCGCATAACTATATCTTAGCAAATACTTACTACAAAAAAACCCTCTCACGTTGAAATATACCCCAGATAAGCAAAGAAATATAGACGTAAAACTTAATTAATTATTTAGCTTTCTTTATGCCATTACTATGTTGAACATTTAGACAGGAAAGTCTTTAAAATACCAAATAAATCCGCAAACGAAACATACACTCATGTCCATAAATTAAGGACAATGCCAGCTCCGGCAAATAAAATTCTATTCATAAAGCCTATTTATCAAGCAAAAAATAAAGAACAAAAATATGGCGTATATATGATACCATTCATAAAAACTAAGATTTTTACTCCCAGGAGCAATTCCAAAAAATACCTCCCTTATAAAAACTTAAAATTACATGGTTGGTATGATGATTAATACATTGTATGTCTCCCAGACGCTGAAATACAATCCGTACAACGCCTAAGCATGCTCAGTATCAAATTATCGAGCTGATCTTGAGGACGATTACTCAGCAAGCAATACTCTCTAAATCTCCAGTACATATGTAGGAGGTGCTTGACGGGCTGCAATTTGTCTACCAAGGATGTCTCACACATGCTATATCGGATTCACGTCAGGTGAGAATGCTGGCTATTTTATACGGGTGATATCCTCAGACTTGAAGGCATACCTTTACAATGTTTGCACGGTGAAGACGGCATTTTCATCTATAAACACAAATTTTGAGCCCATGGCACGCTAAACAAATGCACATGTTGTTTTAGAATGATATCTCGATAAATATGGCCTGTCATGGTTACGATCTGAACATGCAGATCTGTTCTGGCCCAGTATAATTTCACCCCAAACGAGCAATCAATAATTACGTCATTCAATGATATTGCCTTGGCGATAGCGGGTGCCTGGAGTTCTCTATATGAATACCGACGTAAATCAGGCTGCAAGCTAAAACTGGACTCATCGGAAAACATCACACAAGCCCACTATGTCGATGTCCACATTCCATGTTCTCTACTCCAGGCTAACCGCTGGTGACAGTGAGTTGCCGTTAGCTGAGACGGGTCTGCGAGCAGTAAGCCAATCTGTCCCAAACGTCTGCACACGGTCTGAAACTGCCGTACCCGTGGCTGAATACAGCTGACGAGACAGGTCTGATGCTGTGCTCCGTCTTTTTTTTTTTTTTTTTTTTACAGTTACTGCCAAATGCAGTCGTCATTCAGTGTTGTTAACTCAGAGCGGACCTGTACTCTAACGTCTCCTGACATTTCCATCATTTTTTAATCGTTTCCAAAGCCTAAATATGACACTTTGGACTATTTCAAGTTCCTCAGATACACTGGTGTGCAAAAATTAAGGACGAAGTCGAAAAATTAGCATATCAGCTGAACGAAGAGGCAGAGCGGACAGAAAGACCAATCAGGAGATTAAGTAAGGTGATGTACGGTAGCACATGCGCAGATATGCAGGTAGACGTAATGGGGGAGTGTCTGAGTAGTATAAAGCATGTTGTCGGTGTAAGATCAGTATTTCTGACAAAGAGATCGCACGCCGTATAGCAGTTAAAATCACACCGAGTTGCTGCCTCAGCGAGAAATGGCGAATAATCAATCTGTTAGACGACATCTGGATGCTTTTACCCGAGGTCGAATCATTGGGAAGTTGGAGGAAGGCCGCAGTGTGACAAGTGTGGCTGCAGAGTTCGGAATTGCTCACAGCATCGTTTCACGACTTTGGAGACAATTTCAAACTACAGGAACAGCTATCCAGGGGTTTAGTAGTGGTCGTCCAAGAGGAACCACACCAGCAGATGAACGGTATATTGCCTTACAGGCCAGAAGATACAGGCGGCAGACAGCGGGAGAAATCACTAGACACACGACACAGGCGACTGGACGACCGATATCGCGTTTTACCGTGGCCAGAAGACTGCACGGTGGTGGTCTGTTTGCACGACGCCCTGTACGGTGTGTACCTCTAACGCCTTCCCATCGGAGAAGGTCCCATCTGAGGTGCGGGGAACACCAGAATTGGAGAGACAATGAATGGGGACGAGTACTCTTTAAAGATGAGAGCAGATTCAGTCTGAGTAGCGATTCTCATCGCATACTCATCTGGAAAGAGCGGGGAAGCCGCAATCATCCCTCGAACATCATTGAAAGGGACAGGTATGAAGGTGGCGGTGTTCTCGTTTGGGGAGGCATCATGCTTGGTAGTCGTACAGACCTTCACATCTTCGACGCAGGTTCAGTCAACGGGACCCGTTATTGTAACGAGATTCTTCTTCCATGTGTGCGTCTTTTTAGAGGCGCTATGGGTCCGCAGTTCCTTTTCATGGACGACAATGCACCATGTCATCGCACAATAGCTGCCGAACAGCTCTTAGAGAGTGAGGATATTAAACGTATGGATTGGCCGGCACGATCTCCGGATCTCAATCCCATCGAGCATGTAGGGGATTTTCTAGGCAGACGCTTGGCAGCTCATACCTTACCACCAGTAACGATTCCGGAGCTTCGATTGGCGCTGCAAGACGAATGGGCAGCAATGCCTCAACAACTCATTGACACCCTCATTCTCAGCATGGGCAGACGCTGTGAAACCTGCCTAGCAGTCAGGGGAGATCATATCCCCTATTAAAGACCGGATGTTTCTTGCTGGACAGCCATCACAGGGATGTTTCTGCCTTCAGTCGCATTGCGCTCCATGCTACTTTTTCAATAAAGCTTCTTTTTATCCCTCTGATTTCTCTTTTATTAAGTGTTGCTTACATTACTCATGTCCTTACATATTGGGGATCTTACGGTATTAAATGTGTTGATTTGGAAAGCTTTTGTACACAGTTATATTGAAAAAACCGTCTCGTCCTTAATTTTTGCACACCAGTGTACTTCCATCTTAGTACGCCCACATTCTAGGCAGCCGATAATTTTAAAACGTAAAATTAATCCGCATGCGTCCTCTGCGTCATAACTATTCAGTTGTGGTACTGAGCGGCTTGCAGAACGCTTGTGAACAATTTTGCTTTTTCGCTACCATTCCTTATATACACTTCTCTTACACTCTCGTCATTGTGAAATACTATCGGCATCATCTGATGGCTTCTTGTAATTTGCATATTATTCTTGAAGATTTGTGCTATAATTCTACAGATGCAATTTCGTGTGAGTTCGATTTCCATGTGATTCTGAATTATCCTTAATTTATGAAGATGAATGTAAATAACAAAGTAAAGAAAAAAAAAGGAAGTAATCAGAATAGTAGATGACTGAAAAGATCATATTCTACTAAACTGCAGTCTTCAGCAGATCAATTGATAAAAATCAAACCATGAATTGATAATAGGTTATCTTAAGATACTGAATGGATTTTTTAGTGATGTTGATGACAATTAATACAGTTCATATTAATACGTCGTATTAATTTTAATATCAAGTAAAGAAGAACTTTTGATAGCTAATTTTAGAAGCTGATAATATGAAATAAAAAATCATGGTCAAGAGTGATTCTAATTTGCCTTCCATACTTATGTGCACTTTCTTTGACTTCAAAAAACGCCTTAACTTTAGAAGATTTTTCTGAAATTAAATATTAGATTTTATTTGATAGCGTCTTTTCCGTTTTTATTTCTCCAGAATATCACTTTCAAAGCACATGAAAATTAGTTTACTATAAGAAGACAGGTAAAGCAATTAATTAAAACTTCGACTTATTCTAAGCAATAATTCGAAGAGTTGTGAACTGCGTCATCTCTAATTACAAAATCGTTCATTGTTTTGTGATTGTCTAACTCCTGGATATAAAAATTAGCTTGGACAAATAGACTTTTCTTTATGATGAGAATGTTTTAAATTAGAAAAATTAAGCTCCCTCTCTCTCAACACGAACTTGATTAAATTTCAGAAATTACATTCTGGTGAAACTAATTTGAAAAACTCGACAAGATCCAAGTAGTTTACACAAATCATTATGCCGTAAAGCTATTTTAATAGAAAAAAGTTTCCGTCACTTAAAATTATTTAAAACGCAGCTAACACATCACTGAATCTACATTTATATAAATCTACATTTAAATTGAACATAACAATATTGAATAAATCTTCTTTCAAAACATTCTCTGAGAAATTATATCATTAATATTGTTTAAGTCTTTATGTTTTAATCATTTTTTAACTGAAATGGGAAAATAATAATTAGTATTACATGCGATTTGCACATGTTGATCTTCCAGCCTTATACAACTGGACTAACAGAAAAGTGATCATTAAACAATAAACAAAGACTAAGGAAATTTACGCTGAGGTTAATAAATAATTATTTAAATGTAAGTATAGCAGTTTCTAAAACAGTGCTATGGTCTTAGGAAGTAAGAATTGGCCCTTTCAATTCGTCCAATATTCTCAAGCTACCAGTAATCCAATTATAGAAATTATTAGACGAAAAATAATGCACAAACTACAAAGAGCAATAACCTTTTAAAAAGACTTTATTTTCGTTTGTGTAAATTGGAAACTAGTTGTTACCAATAAACGCTTAGTCATTCGTCACTCTTCCGGGGCAGCGGCCGAGTGGTTAAGTTGTTGAACACTGATAGTTCTTACCTGGGTTCGATTCCAGACGAACAGCTTTGCTGCATGGGTGAATAGGCGTTTTTGTGGTTTTCGTGTAACGTGTATACAAGACAGTTTCCCTTAGAAAGTCCCCAACGAAGGCATCCCTTAGGCAGATAGCCCTAGTGTGCTTTGTCGTAATAAAATAAACCAAAACCAAACGCACTTTTTCGGGATGATTAATTGAACACCTGCAGTGTTATGTTTTGTGATGACGAAAATTCATACGATATAAGAAAGAGCCTAGGCAAACAGATATATGGGTTAGGGGTATCATAATAATAAATTAAGGTCCTTTTCTTACAAAGATTTTATGACCCAAATCTTCCCTGCTGTAATTAACTTTCTAATCTCCACGACTCCATTAACCTGTCAGTTTTTATTCTGTTTTTCTCAAATTATATGCTTAGAGTTTTACATCTTGGTATATATACATTTAGACCACGGTGTATATAAGACAAGTAATCGTGAAGAAAAGAAATGATACTTTCTTTGCGATCAAAATCTCGTAAACGACAACCCGGAGATTACAACGGTGAGGAATTCATAATTCGTTTAATCTACTTTGCATATCAATGCTTGATATAAAACTCCGCTTAGAAATCAAGCAGCCATGCATTGGAAAACCCAATATTTAACAAGAAGAATACTAGACGCTTGCAGACTCGTAACAGGTTTTAGAACCTGTCTCGTTTGCAGGATAAAATGAAAGAAGAGAGAAAGGAGAATTTGGTAAATGTGAGTTCGAGATGAAAGATAAAAGGTAACAGCCAAGTAGGCTGACGCATCTTCTCTAACTGATGAGGATATACTTAATCTCACATATGCCAGGACTTCATCACAGTTCTTACATATTGTTTTTCACAAAGCGGGTACATGAGTTATTGTACAGTCAACGAAACATGCATATTAACTATCACGTGAGCAAACTTTTGTGTGTATTATTTAAATAAATAAAATTTTAATCTATATTCACAGCGTTTGTTCTTATATATATCTAAGCTGTTAAAGTATAAAAATATTATGGTTAGGAGAAGAGCACAAAGCAGTGTGATGGCTTTTTTTTTTAACATTTAAATGTTTTTTTTTTTTTTTTTTTTTTTTTGAGATTTAAACGTTTAAGTCGCAAAACGTGAAACATCTAATTTTATATTGTTGAGAAAAAACATATTTAAACAATATTATAAATGTATCAAGACATGGGAATAATCTGTCCAAATTAATCCAAATGGGGAATGCCGCAGTCTGAAAGAGCTCGAGGGATGCAAAAGATCTGCTAAGAAAGTTTTAAAAGGCACACGATTAGTTTATTTTAAATACAGAAAACATTCTCAATCATTCCACAAATAACCATCCAAATGCTTACGATCGACTCTGAAAATCGTTAATTATTAATATCAGTATAGAATTATAATGGTGATTTTCAACAAATATATTTACACAATTAATGGCTAAAACTGAAACGTAATTCTGATAGTCGATATTCGTAGACAAAAATAAAGCATTTTATTTATATTTGTTTATTTAATATAAAATAAAGCTCATTAGAACTGCAATTATTAAAAATTTTTGCATTCCACAGTGCGTGTCTTCGGTGTAAGTGGTAGCACGTCTGGCTAGCACCGGAAGATACCGAGTTCGAATGCGAGAGGAGCATAGCTGATTTTTCTTTCCTTCTTACTTTAAAAATTCGAAATAGCTCTACACTGGCGTCCAATTGAAATGTGGTGGACGATAAATCGCTGCCAATTTGATTTGTTGACTGAGTCTTCTCCTTTATCAATCCTCCTTGGGTGTAGAAGAATATATGAAATTTTCGCTTTCCTGCACTCCGTGCTCTTGTACAGTGATTGGTAGTACGTGCCGCCAGCCAATGGAAGAAGCAGAATTGAAATCTTGATGAAGGTGTAGGATTTTATGTTAATTAACCAGTTATTTAATTATTTTTTCTGCATTTTCATTTCTCTTTCCATCGGCTCCCACCAGGATGCAAACTAGTTAGTGCATTTAAGTACAGATTCTTAAATTCGAGGGAGAGTTTTACCAGCTACCGCTGAGTATCATGATTCAACTTTAGTTTTGCTAGCCGTAAGTGCTCGTGAAAATTCAAGGGCCTGAGCCAAAGCTTGTAGCGCACTTTACATTGTAATTTATTATTTTTCCTCAATATTTGTTTCTGAATTTACTACAAGCTGTGCAGAATAGCTTCCTATTATTGCACAGGTTGTGTAACCATCAGGCTGATGGCTAAATAAAAAGGCTTATTTTAAACCTTCTTCTGAGATGAAAATTATTTTACTTAGAAGCTTAGGACGAGACGATATGTCATTTGATTGTCTTTATGGTTGCCGGATTAACATTTAGAGTAGTTCAGATCCATATAAGGGCAGAGCTGACTTTTTAAGTTTTCTGTTCTAAATAAAATTTAATTTCTCTGCAGATACTTGAAGTAACCGGAACCGTATCCTTCTAGGATAATCGAAATGAAAGTAAGGAAATTATAAGTTTTTATTTACCTTACATTTTTCTAATAAAGATAATTCCACACTTCAGAATAAAATATTATTATTTTCACTGAAAAGAAAAGCAAATACACTTCTTCTAGCAAAACAGAATGATGAAATTATTTTTTATTTGCTTTATGTACTTTGAATTCAATTACACTTAACACTTTCTTCAAGAAAACAAAAATTAAGATGAAAAATCGCGCCGGCATTAGGGAGTAATAATTAACTGAAGTTACAGAGAATATAGTGAAAGCTAAATTCATTACTTGAAGCAGAACGTAGGTGAACACGATATTTGCATTGGTTTTAGAAAAGAAACACTTGCTAGACTTATCCACAATCCACGGAGTAAATAAAGAATTGTAATCCTGCTTGAAATATTTAGTTCCTTCTGACGTTTATAAGCTAGATATTTTCTGGATGTTTTATAATGAAGTGTTATTGACATATGATAACATGCTATTGAATTAAATAAGATTATATGTATAAGATACTTACTGAATTGTAATAAATTATTTTTATTTTAAGCCAATAAAATATAATACCTCTTCATCTAAAATCCCTTCAGCATTAAGTTTCTTAAAATCTTTTTCTATATTCTTTTATCTTTTTAAAATATATTTATATTAACTAAAAAATTTTTAAATACATACATTAGATATAAGTTTAAATTTTAGCAATCCTCAAAAGAAAAACCGATTCGGATGGATAATTGATAATTGAATTTCAAATAATAAAAGTTTTATTGTAAAACTCTAAATAAGTTTATCTTAAACATTTGACCCTATTTATCATATTATTGTTACGAATTTTGTATTTAGATAGGTAATTTTAGTAGAATTATAATTAAAAATGCTGTATTTTTCTGTGTAATTTAGCGCGAGACGAATTTTTAAGAGAAAGATATGCCAAAAAATTGATAACATAGGGGCACATGCATTTAACATTGAGTAAATGGATATCTCGGTAATTTGTATTGAAATTGAATAAATGTAATTGACCACTATGTTAGCTGTAACCATAATTCCATGCTCTTATTGCTTTCCAGAAATCTCGAGAAGCAGAAAGTACTGGAAACTTCTCGCGATCGGTTGAAAATTATAAAAGGCCGGACAGAGAACTGAGATATCCAAGTAGTTTTTCTTTAGATGCGCTTTGCATTGCGTTTTATTTAATATTATTAGTAATTTGAAGTATAACTACTAATTATATTATGTGATACTGTGAACACTTGTACGAATATTTCTATGAAAATTCCAAAATTCTGAAATATGTCTTTTGGTAAAAATAAGTTTTATTAACCTATTATCGGACTTGTGCATTCAATTTATTACAAACCCGTACGCACGCAACACTTTGTAAAAAAATGTTGTTAAAACAATTACCTATCTAAAAACAAAATCCGTAACAATATGTTAAAATAAAATATCGGACTAATCAAAAATTCTTCATCAAATTGCTTAAAAATAAGCCAAACATTTACTATTTTATTAGTTGAAACTATATTGTAGTAGATATATTATCATGTAGAAAATTGTTAATACTGAAACTAAATTCTTAATATATCAGTGTTATTAGAATTAATTAACAAGTGTTATTAGAAATGGAATGATAAGCCAGCCTTAGATACTTCAAAATTAGGTTATTAATCAATTTTTTTCCTAAATTTTAGAAACCTGCCTAGAAAAAGAAACCGAGATCTAGTAAGTTATTCTATCTGAACCTAGGTAGAAGAATTAAAAACCATTTTTAATTCTTCTACTTAGAAGAATTGTCGTTGGTCTTTTTTTATTGTGGTTTGCAGAATTTGAGTTTGTTAAATTATTAATTTAAGTGTTATTAATTTAATGTAAGGAATGTTGACGCCATAATTACTTTCACCGCAATTGGAGATAAGATGACGAGAAAAAATATTCCCTCATCAACCACTTGTATCATTTTTTTTATTTCTTTTTTAAATGAGAGTATGATAGTTCAGAAAAACTTAAAATATTTCCATTGCCGTCTTCTGCGAATATAAGCGTACAGAGGCTAAATATACCCCCCCCCACACACACAGAGAATGCAACAAGTTTCACATACAAAATCCTATCCCAGTTATATAAGCCATTCTTAAACGGAGATTGGAAAGATGTTTTACACAAAACTGATCACATACCTTTTGCTGTGATGAGATAATTAAAGAACAACTAGCGGTATTCTAAAAATAATTACTACCTCAGCTTAAAGTTTCTTACAAATAAATAAAATAATTACACAAGAAAGATACGAAAGCTACAATAATTTGAATCTTGTTCAATATTCATCTTTTAAAGTCTTTTAAAGACAATATTCATCTTTTAAAGTTCTTTTGAGTCATTCATCTTTTAAACAAATTGATTAGAGCATTTAACAATAATACCTGTAACATTCTATAAAGAAATTCTAACTTCATTTCTTTAATAGAATTATTCCATTAAAAAATAAGCAAGGATTAGTATGAATGCATATATGTCTTCCTAGGTGTTTACGGATTTTCTTTCAATGCAGAAAACTTGAAATATTTTTAAATAAATATTCTGAAGAATTGTTTCTCATTCTTCTTGGTCCATTTGCAGTACAGTGATCCGTAACAAATATTCTAAACATAAAGTAATCATCTCCAATAATTATCAATTCTTTTTTACCTAGAAAGTGTCTAAACTTTTCTCATATATGAAGAACTCATGTAAAGAAATCTCTGCATTTTACTATATTGCTACGAATTTGGTCACCAATATGTTAAAAAGAAATACAGCTTTAAGAAATCTTCTACTGTGTCTCCTTAGATGCAATTCTAGGTGCATATTTTGTTTTAGATTTTATCTCTCAACACAGTACAGGATATATATTATCCCTGATATATATTTTAAAGTATTTCTATTATGAACAGAAATTTTAAATGTAAGCTTTTATCAAAGAAATATTTTTTTAAATAAGTAGTGATAAGTATGGCAATACGAAACAAAATTATTTGTATTTTAATATTATTTCAAAGGGAAAAACTAACACTGATAACATTTTAATTAATTATTAATATGAATAAAAGGATTAAAATTATTTTTGTGCGTGCCAACCGTACTGTATTTGAAAAATTTCAGCAGTCTAGTGATCGATGCTAAGGGAATTATTACATTTCATTGTTTTCACAGAGTCACAATTAAAAATATGAATACAGATACCAATTAAAGGTTCCCAAACAACACAGATGTCAGTCCTAGAGAAAAAAACGCTGGAATATTCTTTAAGAAAATCCCATGAAAGAGAGGCATTAGCCTCGAAAGGAATTAAAAGTAACTGCGCTTAAAGATCGCCATAAAAATCACATAAAAACATTCTTGAGAAGCAGCAAGAATTCGCTTTTCAAAGCGAATTCTTACTGCTTCTCAAGCTAAAATTCGCATTTATATCAAACGTGTCGTCTTCTAATGCACATGGAAAGGCAAATTATAAAATAGTTACTAAAATATATTTCGATATGAAACTTAATTTAATGCTATTTTGATCTTTTTTTCTGTCAAGAACTGAAAAAATATAAATTGCTACTTCTTTTTATTTGTCTCTTTAACTATATAACCTTTAAAATAAATAGCAATTAATTCAGGACTCAACTTATAACCAAATGACTCGATCTCAATTATATTAACCTTAACCTGATAACTATGAATATTAGCAGTTGATTCGATGGCTCACTGCACATTGGAAACCTAAAATGCACTATCCCATTTTCGAAACAGGATACCGATTGGGCTGGAAACACTAGTTATTTTATATAATCCTCCCACCATTGAAAAAAACTAATTTTTTACTTTGCAGTATTATGTGAAATATGGCCCTATGTCACGGAGCACATAAACAGATCTCGAAAACTTTCATAAAGTGGATTCATTTAGACAAAAAACATAAACTGTGGTTTTATCTGATATCAGCTTCACTAGTTTATTGATATAGGTGTATCTTTGTACTTCCTTAATAATCTCAATTTATAAATTGTATATTTTCAAATATAAAAATAAAACAAAAATACACAATTTTTCAATCCGTTAGGTTAATGACTGAAATTGATGGCGGCGCCTAGAATCATACGAAATGAATAAATATGAATCTCTTTGAATCAAAGAATTAGTTAATTTTGGAAATATAAGTTTTAGAAAACAACTGAAATATAGCTAAAAATATCTTGCTTTCAAATGCAAAAAAAATGAATTTAATATGTAATCATATCTTATAAGGAACATTTACCATCTCTCTAATGCAAAAAATGCTGTTCGTAATTCAGAAAGGAAAAAAAAAATAAGATTGAAATATAAAGAATTTCATCGGCAGATTTTGTAAATCATTAACTGATTTTTAAGTTTCTCATGACATAAATTTATGCATTTTCAACTCAAATTCTGAAACTCGAATATTAGTAACAAAAAAGGTTTTTGTTACTAATGATAAATGATATTTTTGAAAAGTATTTTTAATATTTAAGTTGCGTTATGTGTCGTTATACAGATGACATATTCATGATATAGCAGAAGGAAAAAGATGAAGTAATTCTTAATATGGTTGAAAAGCATACTCAACAGGTACAGTTTACCACTTAAATGGGGAAAGGGTAGATAATTTTAAATGTGATAATCACGAAAAAAGAATATAAAAGTTGAGAAAGATCTCAATCCTAAGAAAGACATTTACATAAATCATTATTTGTAGCAGACGTTATTCCCTGCATAAAAAGAATATCTTAAAAACCCTAATTTCAGGCGATTAGCAAACGCGTTGGAATAAATATTACAATTACCTAAACCAGGGTTTCTTAAACTTTTTCATTCGCGACCCCCCTTTTATCACTGAAATTTTTTCGCAACCTATAATATTTTCTAAACTTTGGGGGACCCCATAAGTATTGCGCAAATCCGACACACGCATGAGTGAAACTGTCAGTTTTTTCACTTGTACTGCAATATGCTTGCACTGTATATATTGCAGTTATAGGTCATTAACTTTAATTTCTAATTTTAAGGCATAGAACAATGTGAAAATTTTAAATAAGTAACAGACGGAATGACAGCGTCACGTGCAAAGCAAGGAAAACGACCGTTTACCGTTACGACAAAAAAAAAAAAGATTGCGTCGAAAAGTTTTCCTTTGTCTGTATTGTCTTAGCTTTATCTCTTTCAGATACATTGTGTAAAAATATTTGGTAATTGTAAAATTATTATAATAAGTTAAAGAAATATCAAAACTGCTAAATGTTTTGGCAACCCCCCGCTGCAGGTCCCGCGACCCCCTTGGGAGTCGCAACCCACAGTTTAAGAAATCCTGACCTAAACCAACTGCACCGCTCAATGTTATAAAAAGTGCTTTTAAATTATCCTTTTTGCTTCTGTATAGAGTGAATTCTGCTTCTTATTATGATCTAATGAAAAATAGTTCTACATATACATTCCTCGAGCGCCTCAAACCCTGAATGAGGTAAACGTTTAACATTTTACATAGGTAAGTCAAATTAATATTTTAAAGAACCAATCAAATGCTTAAGTATGCAACGGTTCACCGTTGGCCACTGCTACTTGAATCTGCGCTTTTGTTGTTTTCCGTAAGTTATTGCCAATGTTTTCTCAGTTAGTTTGCCTTAAATGCAAATGTTAGTTAAATAGCATCTAAGCTTTCAAAAGATAAATTTGCTTTCTATACAGAACTTCAATTATGCAGTCGCCAGTAATGCGAAATTTCATTTATTTGGATACCTTGTTTATCTACTAAAATATTACATTAATGTATGTGATAATAGCTTGGTTTACATATCAGAGAAAACGTTAACAGAAAATTAATAATAACTGTTAAAACTTTATGTCCTTTATTTATACCGTAACGTATTACTTATAAATACTCTTTTTTCTAAACTCAGACATCATAACATAAAGTTATATCAGTTTTCTTGCAGCTTAGAATTGTTTTAGCACAATATGCAATATAGTTGTTATACCTTATCTTGCACGATCCTTTTGAGATATTTTGCTTTGTTTTCTGTTATGAAGACTTTTACTGATAATAAAATTTACTTTTAAGTGCATAACTATTATTGAAATAAAATGAGACAAAAGAAGAATGAAATACCCTGACTTATAGCAAATCAGCCGGTCAAGAAAAAGAGTAATATAATTATTCTGATTTTTCACAGAAATGAATAGGCTATAATTAGTCCAACACTGCAAAAATTCACAAATATAATACTGTAAGGAATTTTAGCCTTCCTTACAGTGTGCCTTCGGAGTGTAATTGGTACGTCCGACTGACCATGGGAAGTTTCGGATTTCGAAAAGAATACAGTTGATTATCTCGTACTCCCTGCTCCAAAAAAAGAATGAACCATTAGAAAAGCGTACGACAACTGTATGTTTGACGGAAGGTTTCTGCTCAATACAAAAAAAAGGTTAGAAATCTTGGAGGACATATACTCTAATGAGAGGAATGTTCTATCTACATGACAAAAGAACATAAAGTTGTTAGCTTGATATGAAAAATAGTAATTATGTGATAAAATACATCATGTACGCGTCAGACGAATTTGCTAAATTTTTTGAAGCTATCGGCACCGAAATAGTTCGTTTTCATGAAACACATTTATTTTAGTAGTACTTTATAAACATATGTTTAAGATTAAATTCTATATTACATATTTTCGTTCAAAACAAGTATTTTTAGTCTTTAGTCTTATTAAACTGATATTTTTATGTATTTCTATGCAGAGTAAGATCCGGACTACGCGCTCCCAGCGAGTACCACGCCCCTCGTACCTTCGAAGTATTAATGTATTTAGGCAATGCAATTAATGTAATAACTATTATTGTATCTAAAAATCAGCAAAATAGCATAGATTTACGTAAAAAGAGAAGCACACCAGTTTGAAATTGATAAAAGTGACATTTTTTTCACATTGTTTTATACAAAAATCTCATGCATTTTAATGGAGACTCATGCATACTATCTTTTGTAAGTCGTAAAAATCTTTTGTCTGCAGCTATTCTGAAACTTAAAAAAAAAAAAAATAAATAAAAAAAGGTACCTCACATAGCATTTTATAGCAGTACCATAATCTTCATTCATTAAATCGCTGCATAAATTTAATCCCAATCAATCCTTTAGTTACGGAGGAAATGATATTAGGAATATCAATATTTTAGTAATTAATGACATTCACTTAATTTATTATAACATTGGATTAATGGAATGGTTCTTCACGTTTATCTTGCTTTAAACGTAACGTAGTTTCTCAACATTGGCAGTACTGTTCATGTTTAATCCTGTTTTTAAACGAAGTATACATTCTGTCAGAGAAATATGTACTAAAAAACAGCGTCCCAAAACTTCAAAATTATTTAACTTGCTAATTAATTAAAATTTGGAAATATTAATTTCCAGCTGAAAAAATGTTATTGAGATTAACAATATTATATAGTGTAAAGTTATAGATGTAATTCTTTGATGCTTAAAAATTACGCTAAGTCTCTTAATATTTGTGATGAATAACAATATAATATTCTAATTTTGTTTCAGCATGATGTGATAACCTAATTCCTTCAAAAAGTGCAGATGAAGGTTCTTTTATTTGATTGTGTCAACGTGCGTGACAACCTATCTGCCTAAGGGAAGAGTTGCCTTGGTGAAAGACTTTATAAGGAAAATTTCAAAATTTCCTCGTATCCGTTCAGCTCAGATGATCATACTCGAGAGGTAACACGAGTGCAGTATTAATCCCAGTGATATTCTCTAATAGATGAATTTAACCAGCAAATTTTCACTTTCGCTCGGCTCTGATTTCGAATGAAATGACAGAATTCATTTCAAAAGGCAAACAGAACTATATCTACACCTAAAAAAATGCTAAACGTTTCACGAAATTTTGAGTATTTGAATCGATCTCTTACGTTTACTTGCATTTAACTTTAACAAACAGGCAATGACTAAATTAAAGTAGTTTCACCACTTCTTCCTACATAAGTAAAGCGGCATTTCGCAGTACAATAATAAAAAAGAAACACAGGCTTGAATTTATGTAGTTTCATAGTTACGTAACAAAAAGTCCTTAGAACATTCTTCCTCGAAACTATCAACTACTGCCTAAGAAGTATTCCCTAGGAAATGCTCTTATAATGTTTTTACATGTAACATACACTAAGAAATTAAGTACAATTTCACACGAAACAAAATATTGATAATTTTGTTTTGCTAAAAATGTAAGGCATTTATAGAGTTTTAAAAGCTGCGAAACAGTATTTACTTTCCTTAAGGTAATAAAATTTCTTTAAAATGCACTAGACAACGTATGCATATAAGGTATTTCTATCGCCTTCTTAGCATGCCTTCCTAATGTAGTGGTCAGCACCCTGGGCGCGTATTCCAGAGGTCCGTGGTTCGATTCCGCGGCGAAGGCGTTGCTCATTTTTCAAGTCTTTAATTTCCAAAAAATACCTAATGTCTTTACAAGCATACATAACAAATTTCAAATGGCTAGATATTCTTTATGTTTAAGCGTCAAAATAGCTTACAGTGCACAATTATTCAAAATGATGAACTCGGTTTTAGATACTCGTAGCTTGATTTTGAAACATTTACAAACGCATAGTGGAAAGTAATGCATTAAATAAAAGAAAAAGTTTCTAGGTTTTATTTACAAATTTTATAGTGTAAAATTTACGCTCTTTACTTTAATTACATGAAATGTCAAAATGTTAAGGAAATTCTTAACTCAGTTTAGCCAGCGTATTATTTGTTGATATGTCCTGAGTAATATTAATAATTTAAATTTTATGATCTTGTTGGCATGTGTTGGTTACGGGAATGCAACATGTTTTGACATATACTCGAAAGAAAATCTTACTAAGCATAAATACAATATAATTGTTAACGAATCCAGTTGTAGAGGATAAAGTTATAGAATCTTCTGCAAATGTTCCAACGTCAGAAGAATACACGTTAAGAAAGCTACGATTGTCGACACCTTTTATGTACATTTTTAGCAGATAGAAAATGATTTTAGTAAATTCAGCGAAACAGATATGAAACATTGGTAGCTGGCTGAAATCTGAAAAGCTGGAGCATACATAAAAAGTCTTGAGTTCGCAGACACTATTTTCTCAAATATATATATATATATATATATATATATATATATATATATATTTGTGAAGCTATATTACAGCACCGCCATTTTGTGATATTCTGAAACCGCACGAAAAACTAACACAGGGTATTAATATAAGATGAATATGTATATAACTGCATTTATTTGAAATTAAAGCAATAATCTTGAATATCTTTTTATACCAACGTAATTAAAGAGCATTCCGAATGATACAGACAGCCTAAAATCGAATTTTACGAATCGAATCAGAGCTTTTAATGAAGTAAATGATAAAAGTATAGCAAGCTGTAATAAACTTTAACACTGTAAAATTTCGCACCATCAAAAATTCTCGCACAACTGAATTTAAATAATACTCATACAGCATTATTTTGACTAATCAGTATTCTTATTGCGGTCATTTATAGATACTTTTCTTTATTTCATCACGTTAAGTTTTTCATTTTCACGCACTTTTTCATTCCCTCTGTATAGAAGCTATAACTTGAATTCTGAAATTTACAGTTACAGTGCATTTTTTTACATCTTTGGTTTAATAAGGTACTTTAGCCTTGAAAAATATGAAGTCTATTTAACTGAATGTTCACTAATTCGCAATCTCATAGACTTAACAACTTGTCAGCTGAATAAGAATGATCAATCTAAATTAACCATCGTTATAAAATCGTCATAATGACTATAAAATACTCATTCATCAAAACTAATACATTGATTTACAATAAGTTACCTTTTCTTAATTGCCTTATTTCATTTTTCCATGAAATATGTGCAACTATACAGTATGATGGAGACATTTCCTTAAATTACACTAAAAACGTTTTAAAAAAGGGAATACAGTTTTTTTACATTCTGAGTTATCTGTATAAGAATATACCTATTTCTATTAATATTATTAAACACAAATTGTAGTTTTGCGAATAATCTAAATATGCAAAGCTTAGGAGGAAAAGAAACAGAAGTGCTCAGCAATAATATGTAGTTTATCTTGTCAGTTTAAGAACAAGGACCACTAGTTAAGTGACACATTAGTTTTTCAGTCAAATTACATGGCTATTTGCTAATCAAAGGGAATGGAAATCTAGTGTATAACATTTCTTAGGCAAAGGAAGGTTTAATAAAAATACATTTTGTTCTAAATTCCAATTATTATTAATTCTTTGTTTTCCGTTGGCTCATATGCGTAAGTATAGACACTGTACACCGTTTGAGTCACTACTGCGAAAGGCAAAACCAATTCATACAGTCAAATCATTATAATCGACCGCCGAGAACACATCCAAGTGCCCACATGATAATTAGCACCATATTATAAGAATAATGATGATATTTTAAAAAGAAAATACTTTTACAAGAGTTAAAAATTGAGGGACAAAGTGTTATCGGAATTCTATTTAAAAAAAGTAAAGTTAGATTATTTGAATATGGCAAATAAATGAGGGCTATATGCCCTCATTTGCCTCAAATGCTATATGCCTCAAATAAATGAAGGCTAGCTAATGCTAGGAATCATTCGTGTGAAATTTCTAAGCGAAATTGGATCGTATTCACGTTATACATGGGAAAACTAATTAGTTTCGAATCCAAGTCAAACTACCAGTATTTAAGAAGTCTTAATCATTTAGCCAGTGATGAAGTAGTACATATTAAAAGATGTCTCGAAATACAGAGAGTAAAAAATATCAGAAATATGCAAGTTTCTCTTCAGATTTACAGATTACCCGTAGATCTATCGAGAAACTGAATTTGCAGCACTTTGTTTCAGTACTTCAAGAAAACGGCAGTTAATTACAAGGCGCAAAACTTAGGTTCCATTCCATAGCTAAAATTAATTTCAGAAGTTTAAATTAAACAAGTTGTTTACTAATGCAAACAAATATTATTGAGACTGTAACATTGATTTAATTTGCCTGAAAATTTGTTCATTCTTAAGTGCCTGAATCGGAAGTATTACTTGCTACCTAGATTTCCTCTTGGGGCAATGGCGCATTTTAAGCGTTTCCCTGACTTCGTCGACTACAAGTCACCTCTCGGATAAGAGTCTGATATATAACTATTATTCTACTTCGAATAATGATTCATGCATGATAACCTTTCAACTTAATGATATGATAAATATTTAATTTAAAACAAATCGGCCTTTTTCATTATCTACGATAAAAAGTTCAACAATGAACAATGTGTACCAAAATATAAAAACACTTTTATCGTACATAGATTTTTTTATTTATTAAACAAGGATAATACATGTTATATTCATAATTTTGAAATCAACAAATGATAAGCATTATTACTCGTTTAAATAACTATTAATTCAAAATTCTGTTTTTTTCCATCACTTTGGAATATATCTCATTCAAAACTGCTCGAATTGTTTTTTCTGTATATCAGCATCTTCCCATCACGTATTTTTCAGTCTGTTGCAACTTCCACATCGCCGAAAGATATAACGACAAAGAAAATTAATGTCCTTGTAATAGCGACCGGTTGAGGTGGAGGATGATATAATTCAATTACTGGCGAAACCCATTACAACAAAAATGCCTGCAAGGAATGAAACCGTGTCTGGACACAGAAGTTCTTTCACAAATTTATCGCCTTGGTAATAATCTTTACAAAAGTTAACCACTTAAGCCATTCCCATTAACAGCTTTTAGAGCACCAGTGTATATTTACATATAATATTTAATATTAAACATTTGCTATTAAATCAAACTTTAGTCGTACAGCTTGATAATTTTCTTTCTGTACCTGGTTAAAAAATGAATTTACAGTCATTGTACTAAATTAAAGCACATGGAGTGCATGGCGTTATAACTTTCAACACTCAGCCATTTTCCGATAATATATTCTTCGAAAAATCAGCCATATGCTTTTGACATTTTGCAGTCTCAACATCGAAAAGCTTTTCTCTGGATGCCGTACGGAGATGGGCGGATAATGATGCAGCAAAACAGAAGGAAAAGTTAATATTATAGACGCTCATGTACAGGAACTAGTACTGCCAACCAACATACCTACGGGAAAACCAGTTAAGATACAAATATGTGGTTTCTGTATTCCATTTAAATCCGATTCATAACAAAATGATCAATGCAATACTATCGTTGCGAGATGATACTATATCATATAAATATAGCAATAAATTTATAATGGCTGGGAAAATGAATTAAACTTTACGTTTATCAGTTAAATGGCCTTTATCGAATACTATATATTTAGTAAACTTTCACTTCACCTGGACTCTACTTAAAACTTTAAGATTTATTCAGAGAAATTTCTGATTACGGTTTGAAAGGTTTAACTACTTTGCAATATTTTTTTTTCGTGAAAATTGTAATGAAAGCAGAATTAAATTGCATTTACATACGAAAACCAATTTAACAGCTTTAATAGAGAAATGGAACTAAAGGGGAAATCTAGAACTCACATATTTAATTGCCGTTAACACATACACTTACAAAAAAAAAAAAAAAAAAAAACTGACCTTTGTAAAAGTGCAGAAAACTTCCCTAAAATTCGCGAAAATAATACCGGAAATTTGTGCCTGGAAAAAACTGCTAGTTTATATAGATGGAAGCCCATGAAATGGGAAGAGAAAGTGGGAGACGAAAATGATAAATTTATTGAATATTGATATTTCCGATACATGGCAGCAAAGTTTGGTGTAATCAAATTTAATTTTTTTCAGGTTTCAATAAAACATGAGTTCCTACAAAAATACCAACCCCTTATTATTACTATAATGAATTATCTTCCTATCTATTGCAGTCGAAAACTAAAACAAAATATTATATGCCTGGATTCTAATTGAAAGAAGAGGAGAAGTATCTAAACAGAAATGATTCAACATAGTTAAAAAAAAAAAAAAAACTGACCTTTGTAAAAGTGCAGAAAACTTCCCTAAAATTCGCGAAAATAATACCGGAAATTTGTGCCTGGAAAAAACTGCTAGTTTATATAGATGGAAGCCCATGAAATGGGAAGAGAAAGTGGGAGACGAAAATGATAAATTTATTGAATATTGATATTTCCGATACATGGCAGCAAAGTTTGGTGTAATCAAATTTAATTTTTTTCAGGTTTCAATAAAACATGAGTTCCTACAAAAATACCAACCCCTTATTATTACTATAATGAATTATCTTCCTATCTATTGCAGTCGAAAACTAAAACAAAATATTATATGCCTGGATTCTAATTGAAAGAAGAGGAGAAGTATCTAAACAGAAATGATTCAACATAGTTAAAAAAAAAAACTGACCTTTGTAAAAGTGCAGAAAACTTCCCTAAAATTCGCGAAAATAATACCGGAAATTTGTGCCTGGAAAAAACTGCTAGTTTATATAGATGGAAGCCCATGAAATGGGAAGAGAAAGTGGGAGACGAAAATGATAAATTTATTGAATATTGATATTTCCGATACATGGCAGCAAAGTTTGGTGTAATCAAATTTAATTTTTTTCAGGTTTCAATAAAACATGAGTTCCTACAAAAATACCAACCCCTTATTATTACTATAATGAATTATCTTCCTATCTATTGCAGTCGAAAACTAAAACAAAATATTATATGCCTGGATTCTAATTGAAAGAAGAGGAGAAGTATCTAAACAGAAATGATTCAACATAGTTCAAAAAAAAAAAACTGACATTTGTAAAAGTGCAGAAAACTTCCCTAAAATTCGCGAAAATAATACCGGAAATTTGTGCCTGGAAAAAACTGCTAGTTTATATAGAAGGAAGCCCATGAAATGGGAAGAGAAAGTGGGAGACGAAAATGATAAATTTATTGAATATTGATATTTCCGATACATGGCAGCAAAGTTTGGTGTAATCAAATTTAATTTTTTTCAGGTTTCAATAAAACATGAGTTCCTACAAAAATACCAACCCCTTATTATTACTATAATGAATTATCTTCCTATCTATTGCAGTCGAAAACTAAAACAAAATATTATATGCCTGGATTCTAATTGAAAGAAGAGGAGAAGTATCTAAACAGAAATGATTCAACATAGTTAAAAAAAAAAAAAACTGACCTTTGTAAAAGTGCAGAAAACTTCCCTAAAATTCGCGAAAATAATACCGGAAATTTGTGCCTGGAAAAAACTGCTAGTTTATATAGATGGAAGCCCATGAAATGGGAAGAGAAAGTGGGAGACGAAAATGATAAATTTATTGAATATTGATATTTCCGATACATGGCAGCAAAGTTTGGTGTAATCAAATTTAATTTTTTTCAGGTTTCAATAAAACATGAGTTCCTACAAAAATACCAACCCCTTATTATTACTATAACGAATTATCTTCCTATCTATTGCAGTCGAAAACTAAAACAAAATATTATATGCCTGGATTCTAATTGAAAGAAGAGGAGAAGTATCTAAACAGAAATGATTCAACATAGTTAAAAAAAAAATTGACCTTTGTAAAAGTGCAGAAAACTTCCCTAAAATTCGCGAAAATAATACCGGAAATTTGTGCCTGGAAAAAACTGCTAGTTTATATAGAAGGAAGCCCATGAAATGGGAAGAGAAAGTGGGAGACGAAAATGATAAATTTATTGAATATTGATATTTCCGATACATGGCAGCAAAGTTTGGTGTAATCAAATTTAATTTTTTTCAGGTTTCAATAAAACATGAGTTCCTACAAAAATACCAACCCCTTATTATTACTATAATGAATTATCTTCCTATCTATTGCAGTCGAAAACTAAAACAAAATATTATATGCCTGGATTCTAATTGAAAGAAGAGGAGAAGTATCTAAACAGAAATGATTCAACATAGTTAAAAAAAAAAAAAAAAAAAAAAAACTGACCTTTGTAAAAGTGCAGAAAACTTCCCTAAAATTCGCGAAAATAATACCGGAAATTTGTGCCTGGAAAAAACTGCTAGTTTATATAGATGGAAGCCCATGAAATGGGAAGAGAAAGTGGGAGACGAAAATGATAAATTTATTGAATATTGATATTTCCGATACATGGCAGCAAAGTTTGGTGTAATCAAATTTAATTTTTTTCAGGTTTCAATAAAACATGAGTTCCTACAAAAATACCAACCCCTTATTATTACTATAATGAATTATCTTCCTATCTATTGCAGTCGAAAACTAAAACAAAATATTATATGCCTGGATTCTAATTGAAAGAAGAGGAGAAGTATCTAAACAGAAATGATTCAACATAGTTAAAAAAAAAATTGACCTTTGTAAAAGTGCAGAAAACTTCCCTAAAATTCGCGAAAATAATACCGGAAATTTGTGCCTGGAAAAAACTCCTAGTTTATATAGATGGAAGCCCATGAAATGGGAAGAGAAAGTGGGAGACGAAAATGATAAATTTATTGAATATTGATATTTCCGATACATGGCAGCAAAGTTTGGTGTAATCAAATTTAATTTTTTTCAGGTTTCAATAAAACATGAGTTCCTACAAAAATACCAACCCCTTATTATTACTATAATGAATTATCTTCCTATCTATTGCAGTCGAAAACTAAAACAAAATATTATATGCCTGGATTCTAATTGAAAGAAGAGGAGAAGTATCTAAACAGAAATGATTCAACATAGTTAAAAAAAAACTGACCTTTGTAAAAGTGCAGAAAACTTCCCTAAAATTCGCGAAAATAATACCGGAAATTTGTGCCTGGAAAAAACTGCTAGTTTATATAGATGGAAGCCCATGAAATGGGAAGAGAAAGTGGGAGACGAAAATGATAAATTTATTGAATATTGATATTTCCGATACATGGCAGCAAAGTTTGGTGTAATCAAATTTAATTTTTTTCAGGTTTCAATAAAACATGAGTTCCTACAAAAATACCAACCCCTTATTATTACTATAATGAATTATCTTGATATCTATTGCAGTCGAAAACTAAAACAAAATATTATATGCCTGGATTCTAATTGAAAGAAGAGGAGAAGTATCTAAACAGAAATGATTCAACATAGTTAAAAAAAAAAAACTGACCTTTGTAAAAGTGCAGAAAACTTCCCTAAAATTCGCGAAAATAATACCGGAAATTTGTGCCTGGAAAAAACTGCTAGTTTATATAGATGGAAGCCCATGAAATGGGAAGAGAAAGTGGGAGACGAAAATGATAAATTTATTGAATATTGATATTTCCGATACATGGCAGCAAAGTTTGGTGTAATCAAATTTAATTTTTTCAGGTTTCAATAAAACATGAGTTCCTACAAAAATACCAACCCCTTATTATTACTATAATGAATTATCTTCCTATCTATTGCAGTCGAAAACTAAAACAAAATATTATATGCCTGGATTCTAATTGAAAGAAGAGGAGAAGTATCTAAACAGAAATGATTCAACATAGTTAAAAAAAAAAAAAAACTGACCTTTGTAAAAGTGCAGAAAACTTCCCTAAAATTCGCGAAAATAATACCGGAAATTTGTGCCTGGAAAAAACTGCTAGTTTATATAGATGGAAGCCCATGAAATGGGAAGAGAAAGTGGGAGACGAAAATGATAAATTTATTGAATATTGATATTTCCGATACATGGCAGCAAAGTTTGGTGTAATCAAATTTAATTTTTTTCAGGTTTCAATAAAACATGAGTTCCTACAAAAATACCAACCCCTTATTATTACTATAATGAATTATCTTCCTATCTATTGCAGTCGAAAACTAAAACAAAATATTATATGCCTGGATTCTAATTGAAAGAAGAGGAGAAGTATCTAAACAGAAATGATTCAACATAGTTAAAAAAAAAAAAAAAAACTGACCTTTGTAAAAGTGCAGAAAACTTCCCTAAAATTCGCGAAAATAATACCGGAAATTTCTGCCTGGAAAAAACTGCTAGTTTATATAGATGGAAGCCCATGAAATGGGAAGAGAAAGTGGGAGACGAAAATGATAAATTTATTGAATATTGATATTTCCGATACATGGCAGCAAAGTTTGGTGTAATCAAATTTAATTTTTTTCAGGTTTCAATAAAACATGAGTTCCTACAAAAATACCAACCCCTTATTATTACTATAATGAATTATCTTCCTATCTATTGCAGTCGAAAACTAAAACAAAATATTATATGCCTGGATTCTAATTGAAAGAAGAGGAGAAGTATCTAAACAGAAATGATTCAACATAGTTAAAAAAAAAAAAAACTGACCTTTGTAAAAGTGCAGAAAACTTCCCTAAAATTCGCGAAAATAATACCGGAAATTTGTGCCCGGAAAAAACTCCTAGTTTTATATAGATGGAAGCCCATGAAATGGGAAGAGAAAGTGGGAGACGAAAATGATAAATTTATTGAATATTGATATTTCCGATACATGACAGCAAAGTTTGGTGTAATCAAATTTAATTTTTTTCAGGTTTCAATAAAACATGAGTTCCTACAAAAATACCAACCCCTTATTATTACTATAATGAATTATCTTCCTATTTATTGCAGTCGAAAACTAAAACAAAATATTATATGCCTGGATTCTAATTGAAAGAAGAGGAGAAGTATCTAAACAGAAATGATTCAACATAGTTAAAAAAAAATTGACCTTTGTAAAAGTGCAGAAAACTTCCCTAAAATTCGCGAAAATAATACCGGAAATTTGTGCCTGGAAAAAACTGCTAGTTTATATAGATGGAAGCCCATGAAATGGGAAGAGAAAGTGGGAGACGAAAATGATAAATTTATTGAATATTGATATTTCCGATACATGGCAGCAAAGTTTGGTGTAATCAAATTTAATTTATTTCAGGTTTCAATAAAACATGAGTTCCTACAAAAATACCAACCCCTTATTATTACTATAATGAATTATCTTCCTATCTATTGCAGTCGAAAACTAAAACAAAATATTATATGCCTGGATTCTAATTGAAAGAAGAGGAGAAGTATCTAAACAGAAATGATTCAACATAGTTAAAAAAAAAAACTGACCTTTGTAAAAGTGCAGAAAACTTCCCTAAAATTCGCGAAAATAATACCGGAAATTTGTGCCTGGAAAAAATTCTAGTTTATATAGATGGAAGCCCATGAAATGGGAAGAGAAAGTGGGAGACGAAAATGATAAATTTATTGAATATTGATATTTCCGATACATGGCAGCAAAGTTTGGTGTAATCAAATTTAATTTTTTTCAGGTTTCAATAAAACATGAGTTCCTACAAAAATACCAACCCCTTATTATTACTATAACGAATTATCTTCCTATCTATTGCAGTCGAAAACTAAAACAAAATATTATATGCCTGGATTCTAATTGAAAGAAGAGGAGAAGTATCTAAACAGAAATGATTCAACATGGTTTAAAAAAAAAAAAAAAAAAAACTGACCTTTGTAAAAGTGCAGAAAACTTCCCTAAAATTCGCGAAAATAATACCGGAAATTTGTGCCTGGAAAAAACTGCTAGTTTATATAGATGGAAGCCCACGAAATGGGAAGAGAAAGTGGGAGACGAAAATGATAAATTTTATTGAATATTGATATTTCCGATACATGGCAGCAAAGTTTGGTGTAATCAAATTTAATTTTTTTCAGGTTTCAATAAAACATGAGTTCCTACAAAAATACCAACCCCTTATTATTACTATAATGAATTATCTTCCTATCTATTGCAGTCGAAAACTAAAACAAAATATTATATGCCTGGATTCTAATTGAAAGAAGAGGAGAAGTATCTAAACAGAAATGATTCAACATAGTTAAAAAAAAAAACTGACCTTTGTAAAAGTGCAGAAAACTTCCCTAAAATTCGCGAAAATAATACCGGAAATTTGTGCCTGGAAAAAACTCCTAGTTTATATAGATGGAAGCCCATGAAATGGGAAGAGAAAGTGGGAGACGAAAATGATAAATTTATTGAATATTGATATTTCCGATACATGGCAGCAAAGTTTGGTGTAATCAAATTTAATTTTTTTCAGGTTTCAATAGAACATGAGTTCCTACAAAAATACCAACCCCTTATTATTACTATAATGAATTATCTTCCTATCTATTGCAGTCGAAAACTAAAACAAAATATTATATGCCTGGATTCTAATTGAAAGAAGAGGAGAAGTATCTAAACAGAAATGATTCAACATAGTTAAAAAAAAAAAACTGACCTTTGTAAAAGTGCAGAAAACTTCCCTAAAATTCGCGAAAATAATACCGGAAATTTGTGCCTGGAAAAAACTGCTAGTTTATATAGATGGAAGCCCATGAAATGGGAAGAGAAAGTGGGAGACAAAAATGATAAATTTATTGAATATTGATATTTCCGATACATGGCAGCAACGTTTGGTGTAATCAAATTTAATTTTTTTCAGGTTTCAATAAAACATGAGTTCCTACAAAAATACCAACCCCTTATTATTACTATAATGAATTATCTTCCTATCTATTGCAGTCGAAAACTAAAACAAAATATTATATGCCTGGATTCTAATTGAAAGAAGAGGAGAAGTATCTAAACAGAAATGATTCAACATGGTTAAAAAAAAAAAAAAAAAAAAAAAAACTGACCTTTGTAAAAGTGCAGAAAACTTCCCTAAAATTCGCGAAAATAATACCGGAAATTTGTGCCTGGAAAAAACTGCTAGTTTATATAGATGGAAGCCCATGAAATGGGAAGAGAAAGTGGGAGACGAAAATGATAAATTTATTGAATATTGATATTTCCGATACATGGCAGCAAAGTTTGGTGTAATCAAATTTAATTTTTTTCAGGTTTCAATAAAACATGAGTTCCTACAAAAATACCAACCCCTTATTATTACTATAATGAATTATCTTCCTATCTATTGCAGTCGAAAACTAAAACAAAATATTATATGCCTGGATTCTAATTGAAAGAAGAGGAGAAGTATCTAAACAGAAATGATTCAACATAGTTAAAAAAAAAAAACTGACCTTTGTAAAAGTGCAGAAAACTTCCCTAAAATTCGCGAAAATAATACCGGAAATTTGTGCCTGGAAAAAACTGCTAGTTTATATAGATGGAAGCCCATGAAATGGGAAGAGAAAGTGGGAGACGAAAATGATAAATTTATTGAATATTGATATTTCCGATACATGGCAGCAAAGTTTGGTGTAATCAAATTTAATTTTTTTCAGGTTTCAATAAAACATGAGTTCCTACAAAAATACCAACCCCTTATTATTACTATAATGAATTACCTTCCTATCTATTGCAGTCGAAAACTAAAACAAAATATTATATGCCTGGATTCTAATTGAAAGAAGAGGAGAAGTATCTAAACAGAAATGATTCAACATAGTTAAAAAAAAAAAAAAAAACTGACCTTTGTAAAAGTGCAGAAAACTTCCCTAAAATTCGCGAAAATAATACCGGAAATTTGTGCCTGGAAAAAACTCCTAGTTTATATAGATGGAAGCCCATGAAATGGGAAGAGAAAGTGGGAGACGAAAATGATAAATTTATTGAATATTGATATTTCCGATACATGGCAGCAAAGTTTGGTGTAATCAAATTTAATTTTTTTCAGGTTTCAATAAAACATGAGTTCCTACAAAAATACCAACCCCTTATTATTACTATAATGAATTATCTTCCTATCTATTGCAGTCGAAAACTAAAACAAAATATTATATGCCTGGATTCTAATTGAAAGAAGAGGAGAAGTATCTAAACAGAAATGATTCAACATAGTTAAAAAAAAAAACTGACCTTTGTAAAAGTGCAGAAAACTTCCCTAAAATTCGCGAAAATAATACCGGAAATTTGTGCCTGGAAAAAACTCCTAGTTTATATAGATGGAAGCCCATGAAATGGGAAGAGAAAGTGGGAGACGAAAATGATAAATTTATTGAATATTGATATTTCCGATACATGGCAGCAAAGTTTGGTGTAATCAAATTTAATTTTTTTCAGGTTTCAATAAAACATGAGTTCCTACAAAAATACCAACCCCTTATTATTACTATAATGAATTATCTTCCTATCTATTGCAGTCGAAAACTAAAACAAAATATTATATGCCTGGATTCTAATTGAAAGAAGAGGAGAAGTATCTAAACAGAAATGATTCAACATAGTTAAAAAAAAACTGACCTTTGTAAAAGTGCAGAAAACTTCCCTAAAATTCGCGAAAATAATACCGGAAATTTGTGCCTGGAAAAAACTGCTAGTTTATATAGATGGAAGCCCATGAAATGGGAAGAGAAAGTGGGAGACGAAAATGATAAATTTATTGAATATTGATATTTCCGATACATGGCAGCAAAGTTTGGTGTAATCAAATTTAATTTTTTTCAGGTTTCAATAAAACATGAGTTCCTACAAAAATACCAACCCCTTATTATTACTATAATGAATTATCTTCCTATCTATTGCAGTCGAAAACTAAAACAAAATATTATATGCCTGGATTCTAATTGAAAGAAGAGGAGAAGTATCTAAACAGAAATGATTCAACATAGTGAAAAAAAAAAACTGACCTTTGTAAAAGTGCAGAAAACTTCCCTAAAATTCGCGAAAATAATACCGGAAATTTGTGCCTGGAAAAAACTGCTAGTTTATATAGATGGAAGCCCATGAAATGGGAAGAGAAAGTGGGAGACAAAAATGATAAATTTATTGAATATTGATATTTCCGATACATGGCAGCAAAGTTTGGTGTAATCAAATTTAATTTTTTTCAGGTTTCAATAAAACATGAGTTCCTACAAAAATACCAACCCCTTATTATTACTATAATGAATTATCTTCCTATCTATTGCAGTCGAAAACTAAAACAAAATATTATATGCCTGGATTCTAATTGAAAGAAGAGGAGAAGTATCTAAACAGAAATGATTCAACATGGTTAAAAAAAAAAAAAAAAAAAAAAAAAAACTGACCTTTGTAAAAGTGCAGAAAACTTCCCTAAAATTCGCGAAAATAATACCGGAAATTTGTGCCTGGAAAAAACTGCTAGTTTATATAGATGGAAGCCCATGAAATGGGAAGAGAAAGTGGGAGACGAAAATGATAAATTTATTGAATATTGATATTTCCGATACATGGCAGCAAAGTTTGGTGTAATCAAATTTAATTTTTTTCAGGTTTCAATAAAACATGAGTTCCTACAAAAATACCAACCCCTTATTATTACTATAATGAATTATCTTCCTGCCTATTGGAGTCGAAAACTAAAACAAAATATTATATGCCTGGATTCTAATTGAAAGAAGAGGAGAAGTATCTAAACAGAAATGATTCAACATAGTTAAAAAAAAAACTGACCTTTGTAAAAGTGCAGAAAACTTCCCTAAAATTCGCGAAAATAATACCGGAAATTTGTGCCTGGAAAAAACTGCTAGTTTATATAGATGGAAGCCCATGAAATGGGAAGAGAAAGTGGGAGACGAAAATGATAAATTTATTGAATATTGATATTTCCGATACATGGCAGCAAAGTTTGGTGTAATCAAATTTAATTTTTTTCAGGTTTCAATAAAACATGAGTTCCTACAAAAATACCAACCCCTTATTATTACTATAATGAATTATCTTCCTATCTATTGCAGTCGAAAACTAAAACAAAATATTATATGCCTGGATTCTAATTGAAAGAAGAGGAGAAGTATCTAAACAGAAATGATTCAACATAGTTAAAAAAAAAAAACTGACCTTTGTAAAAGTGCAGAAAACTTCCCTAAAATTGGCGAAAATAATACCGGAAATTTGTGCCTGGAAAAAACTCCTAGTTTATATAGATGGAAGCCCATGAAATGGGAAGAGAAAGTGGGAGACGAAAATGATAAATTTATTGAATATTGATATTTCCGATGCATGGCAGCAAAGTTTGGTGTAATCAAATTTAATTTTTTTCAGGTTTCAATAAAACATGAGTTCCTACAAAAATACCAACCCCTTATTATTACTATAATGAATTATCTTCCTATCTATTGCAGTCGAAAACTAAAACAAAATATTATATGCCTGGATTCTAATTGAAAGAAGAGGAGAAGTATCTAAAGAGAAATGATTCAACATAGTTAGAAAAAAAAAAAAACTGACCTTTGTAAAAGTGCAGAAAACTTCCCTAAAATTGGCGAAAATAATACCGGAAATTTGTGCCTGGAAAAAACTGCTAGTTTATATAGATGGAAGCCCATGAAATGGGAAGAGAAAGTGGGAGACGAAAATGATAAATTTATTGAATATTGATATTTCCGATACATGGCAGCAAAGTTTGGTGTAATCAAATTTAATTTTTTTCAGGTTTCAATAAAACATGAGTTGCCACAAAAATACCAACCCCTTATTATTACTATAATGAATTATCTTCCTATCTATTGCAGTCGAAAACTAAAACAAAATATTATATGCCTGGATTCTAATTGAAAGAAGAGGAGAAGTATCTAAACAGAAATGATTCAACATAGTTAAAAAAAAAACTGACCTTTGTAAAAGTGCAGAAAACTTCCCTAAAATTCGCGAAAATAATACCGGAAATTTGTGCCTGGAAAAAACTGCTAGTTTATATAGATGGAAGCCCATGAAATGGGAAGAGAAAGTGGGAGACGAAAATGATAAATTTATTGAATATTGATATTTCCGATACATGGCAGCAACGTTTGGTGTAATCAAATTTAATTTTTTTCAGGTTTCAATAAAACATGAGTTCCTACAAAAATACCAACCCCTTATTATTACTATAATGAATTATCTTCCTATCTATTGCAGTCGAAAACTAAAACAAAATATTATATGCCTGGATTCTAATTGAAAGAAGAGGAGAAGTATCTAAACAGAAATGATTCAACATAGTTAAAAAAAAAAAAAAAAACTGACCTTTGTAAATGTGCAGAAAACTTCCCTAAAATTCGCGAAAATAATACCGGAAATTTGTGTCTGGAAAAAACTCCTAGTTTATATAGATGGAAGCCCATGAAATGGGAAGAGAAAGTGGGAGACGAAAATGATAAATTTATTGAATATTGATATTTCCGATACATGGCAGCAAAGTTTGGTGTAATCAAATTTAATTTTTTTTCAGGTTTCAATAAAACATGAGTTCCTACAAAAATACCAAACCCTTATTATTACTATAATGAATTATCTTCCTATCTATTGCAGTAGAAAACTAAAACAAAATATTATATGCCTGGATTCTAATTGAAAGAAGAGGAGAAGTATCTAAACAGAAATGATTCAACATAGTTAAAAAAAAAAAAAAAACTGACCTTTGTAAAAGTGCAGAAAACTTCCCTAAAATTCGCGAAAATAATACCGGAAATTTGTGCCTGGAAAAAACTGCTAGTTTATATAGATGGAAGCCCATGAAATGGGAAGAGAAAGTGGGAGACGAAAATGATAAATTTATTGAATATTGATATTTCCGATACATGGCAGCAAAGTTTGGTGTAATCAAATTTAATTTTTTTCAGGTTTCAATAAAACATGAGTTCCTACAAAAATACCAACCCCTTATTATTACTATAATGAATTATCTTCCTATCTATTGCAGTCGAAAACTAAAACAAAATATTATATGCCTGGATTCTAATTGAAAGAAGAGGAGAAGTATCTAAACAGAAATGATTCAACATAGTTAAAAAAAAAAATAAAAAAAAACTGACCTTTGTAAAAGTGCAGAAAACTTCCCTAAAATTCGCGAAAATAATACCGGAAATTTGTGCCTGGAAAAAACTGCTAGTTTATATAGATGGAAGCCCATGAAATGGGAAGAGAAAGTGGGAGACGAAAATGATAAATTTATTGAATATTGATATTTCCGATACATGGCAGCAAAGTTTGGTGTAATCAAATTTAATTTTTTTCAGGTTTCAATAAAACATGAGTTCCTACAAAAATACCAACCCCTTATTATTACTATAATGAATTATCTTCCTATCTATTGCAGTCGAAAACTAAAACAAAATATTATATGCCTGGATTCTAATTGAAAGAAGAGGAGAAGTATCTAAACAGAAATGATTCAACATAGTTAAAAAAAAAAAAAAAAAAAACTGACCTTTGTAAAAGTGCAGAAAACTTCCCTAAAATTCGCGAAAATAATACCGGAAATTTGTGCCTGGAAAAAACTGCTAGTTTATATAGATGGAAGCCCATGAAATGGGAAGAGAAAGTGGGAGACGAAAATGATAAATTTATTGAATATTGATATTTCCGATACATGGCAGCAAAGTTTGGTGTAATCAAATTTAATTTTTTTCAGGTTTCAATAAAACATGAGTTCCTACAAAAATACCAACCCCTTATTATTACTATAATGAATTATCTTCCTATCTATTGCAGTCGAAAACTAAAACAAAATATTATATGCCTGGATTCTAATTGAAAGAAGAGGAGAAGTATCTAAACAGAAATGATTCAACATAGTTAAAAAAAAAAATAAAAAAAACTGACCTTTGTAAAAGTGCAGAAAACTTCCCTAAAATTCGCGAAAATAATACCGGAAATTTGTGCCTGGAAAAAACTGCTAGTTTATATAGATGGAAGCCCATGAAATGGGAAGAGAAAGTGGGAGACGAAAATGATAAATTTATTGAATATTGATATTTCCTATACATGGCAGCAAAGTTTGGTGTAATCAAATTTAATTTTTTTCAGGTTTCAATAAAACATGAGTTCCTACAAAAATACCAACCCCTTATTATTACTATAATGAATTATCTTCCTATCTATTGCAGTCGAAAACTAAAACAAAATATTATATGCCTGGATTCTAATTGAAAGAAGAGGAGAAGTATCTAAACAGAAATGATTCAACATAGTTAAAAAAAAAAAACTGACCTTTGTAAAAGTGCAGAAAACTTCCCTAAAATTCGCGAAAATAATACCGGAAATTTGTGCCTGGAAAAAACTGCTAGTTTATATAGATGGAAGCCCATGAAATGGGAAGAGAAAGTGGGAGACGAAAATGATAAATTTATTGAATATTGATATTTCCGATACATGGCAGCAAAGTTTGGTGTAATCAAATTTAATTTTTTTCAGGTTTCAATAAAACATGAGTTCCTACAAAAATACCAACCCCTTATTATTACTATAATGAATTATCTTCCTATCTATTGCAGTCGAAAACTAAAACAAAATATTATATGCCTGGATTCTAATTGAAAGAAGAGGAGAAGTATCTAAACAGAAATGATTCAACATAGTTAAAAAAAAAAACTGACCTTTGTAAAAGTGCAGAAAACTTCCCTAAAATTCGCGAAAATAATACCGGAAATTTGTGCCTGGAAAAAACTGCTAGTTTATATAGATGGAAGCCCATGAAATGGGAAGAGAAAGTGGGAGACGAAAATGATAAATTTATTGAATATTGATATTTCCGATACATGGCAGCAAAGTTTGGTGTAATCAAATTTAATTTTTTTCAGGTTTCAATAAAACATGAGTTCCTACAAAAATACCAACCCCTTATTATTACTATAGTGAATTATCTTCCTATCTATTGCAGTAGAAAACTAAAACAAAATATTATATGCCTGGATTCTAATTGAAAGAAGAGGAGAAGTATCTAAACAGAAATGATTCAACATAGTTAAAAAAAAAAAAAAACTGACCTTTGTAAAAGTGCAGAAAACTTCCCTAAAATTCGCGAAAATAATACCGGAAATTTGTGCCTGGAAAAAACTGCTAGTTTATATAGATGGAAGCCCATGAAATGGGAAGAGAAAGTGGGAGACGAAAATGATAAATTTATTGAATATTGATATTTCCTATACATGGCAGCAAAGTTTGGTGTAATCAAATTTAATTTTTTTCAGGTTTCAATAAAACATGAGTTCCTACAAAAATACCAACCCCTTATTATTACTATAATGAATTATCTTCCTATCTATTGCAGTCGAAAACTAAAACAAAATATTATATGCCTGGATTCTAATTGAAAGAAGAGGAGAAGTATCTAAACAGAAATGATTCAACATAGTTAAAAAAAAAAACTGACCTTTGTAAAAGTGCAGAAAACTTCCCTAAAATTCGCGAAAATAATACCGGAAATTTGTGCCTGGAAAAAACTGCTAGTTTATATAGATGGAAGCCCATGAAATGGGAAGAGAAAGTGGGAGACGAAAATGATAAATTTATTGAATATTGATATTTCCGATACATGGCAGCAAAGTTTGGTGTAATCAAATTTAATTTTTTTCAGGTTTCAATAAAACATGAGTTCCTACAAAAATACCAACCCCTTATTATTACTATAATGAATTATCTTCCTATCTATTGCAGTCGAAAACTAAAACAAAATATTATATGCCTGGATTCTAATTGAAAGAAGAGGAGAAGTATCTAAACAGAAATGATTCAACATATTTAAAAAAAAAATAAAAAAAACTGACCTTTGTAAAAGTGCAGAAAACTTCCCTAAAATTCGCGAAAATAATACCGGAAATTTGTGCCTGGAAAAAACTGCTAGTTTATATAGATGGAAGCCCATGAAATGGGAAGAGAAAGTGGGAGACGAAAATGATAAATTTATTGAATATTGATATTTCCTATACATGGCAGCAAAGTTTGGTGTAATCAAATTTAATTTTTTTCAGGTTTCAATAAAACATGAGTTCCTACAAAAATACCAACCCCTTATTATTACTATAATGAATTATCTTCCTATCTATTGCAGTCGAAAACTAAAACAAAATATTATATGCCTGGATTCTAATTGAAAGAAGAGGAGAAGTATCTAAACAGAAATGATTCAACATAGTTAAAAAAAAAAAAAAACTGACCTTTGTAAAAGTGCAGAAAACTTCCCTAAAATTCGCGAAAATAATACCGGAAATTTGTGCCTGGAAAAAACTGCTAGTTTATATAGATGGAAGCCCATGAAATGGGAAGAGAAAGTGGGAGACGAAAATGATAAATTTATTGAATATTGATATTTCCGATACATGGCAGCAAAGTTTGGTGTAATCAAATTTAATTTTTTTCAGGTTTCAATAAAACATGAGTTCCTACAAAAATACCAACCCCTTATTATTACTATAATGAATTATCTTCCTATCTATTGCAGTCGAAAACTAAAACAAAATATTATATGCCTGGATTCTAATTGAAAGAAGAGGAGAAGTATCTAAACAGAAATGATTCAACATAGTTAAAAAAAAAAACTGACCTTTGTAAAAGTGCAGAAAACTTCCCTAAAATTCGCGAAAATAATACCGGAAATTTGTGCCTGGAAAAAACTGCTAGTTTATATAGATGGAAGCCCATGAAATGGGAAGAGAAAGTGGGAGACGAAAATGATAAATTTATTGAATATTGATATTTCCGATACATGGCAGCAAAGTTTGGTGTAATCAAATTTAATTTTTTTCAGGTTTCAATAAAACATGAGTTCCTACAAAAATACCAACCCCTTATTATTACTATAGTGAATTATCTTCCTATCTATTGCAGTAGAAAACTAAAACAAAATATTATATGCCTGGATTCTAATTGAAAGAAGAGGAGAAGTATCTAAACAGAAATGATTCAACATAGTTAAAAAAAAAAAAAACTGACCTTTGTAAAAGTGCAGAAAACTTCCCTAAAATTCGCGAAAATAATACCGGAAATTTGTGCCTGGAAAAAACTGCTAGTTTATATAGATGGAAGCCCATGAAATGGGAAGAGAAAGTGGGAGACGAAAATGATAAATTTATTGAATATTGATATTTCCTATACATGGCAGCAAAGTTTGGTGTAATCAAATTTAATTTTTTTCAGGTTTCAATAAAACATGAGTTCCTACAAAAATACCAACCCCTTATTATTACTATAATGAATTATCTTCCTATCTATTGCAGTCGAAAACTAAAACAAAATATTATATGCCTGGATTCTAATTGAAAGAAGAGGAGAAGTATCTAAACAGAAATGATTCAACATAGTTAAAAAAAAAAACTGACCTTTGTAAAAGTGCAGAAAACTTCCCTAAAATTCGCGAAAATAATACCGGAAATTTGTGCCTGGAAAAAACTGCTAGTTTATATAGATGGAAGCCCATGAAATGGGAAGAGAAAGTGGGAGACGAAAATGATAAATTTATTGAATATTGATATTTCCGATACATGGCAGCAAAGTTTGGTGTAATCAAATTTAATTTTTTTCAGGTTTCAATAAAACATGAGTTCCTACAAAAATACCAACCCCTTATTATTACTATAATGAATTATCTTCCTATCTATTGCAGTCGAAAACTAAAACAAAATATTATATGCCTGGATTCTAATTGAAAGAAGAGGAGAAGTATCTAAACAGAAATGATTCAACATATTTAAAAAAAAAAATAAAAAAAACTGACCTTTGTAAAAGTGCAGAAAACTTCCCTAAAATTCGCGAAAATAATACCGGAAATTTGTGCCTGGAAAAAACTGCTAGTTTATATAGATGGAAGCCCATGAAATGGGAAGAGAAAGTGGGAGACGAAAATGATAAATTTATTGAATATTGATATTTCCTATACATGGCAGCAAAGTTTGGTGTAATCAAATTTAATTTTTTTCAGGTTTCAATAAAACATGAGTTCCTACAAAAATACCAACCCCTTATTATTACTATAATGAATTATCTTCCTATCTATTGCAGTCGAAAACTAAAACAAAATATTATATGCCTGGATTCTAATTGAAAGAAGAGGAGAAGTATCTAAACAGAAATGATTCAACATAGTTAAAAAAAAAAACTGACCTTTGTAAAAGTGCAGAAAACTTCCCTAAAATTCGCGAAAATAATACCGGAAATTTGTGCCTGGAAAAAACTGCTAGTTTATATAGATGGAAGCCCATGAAATGGGAAGAGAAAGTGGGAGACGAAAATGATAAATTTATTGAATATTGATATTTCCGATACATGGCAGCAAAGTTTGGTGTAATCAAATTTAATTTTTTTCAGGTTTCAATAAAACATGAGTTCCTACAAAAATACCAACCCCTTATTATTACTATAATGAATTATCTTCCTATCTATTGCAGTCGAAAACTAAAACAAAATATTATATGCCTGGATTCTAATTGAAAGAAGAGGAGAAGTATCTAAACAGAAATGATTCAACATAGTTAAAAAAAAAAAACTGACCTTTGTAAAAGTGCAGAAAACTTCCCTAAAATTCGCGAAAATAATACCGGAAATTTGTGCCTGGAAAAAACTGCTAGTTTATATAGATGGAAGCCCATGAAATGGGAAGAGAAAGTGGGAGACGAAAATGATAAATTTATTGAATATTGATATTTCCGATACATGGCAGCAAAGTTTGGTGTAATCAAATTTAATTTTTTTCAGGTTTCAATAAAACATGAGTTCCTACAAAAATACCAACCCCTTATTATTACTATAGTGAATTATCTTCCTATCTATTGCAGTAGAAAACTAAAACAAAATATTATATGCCTGGATTCTAATTGAAAGAAGAGGAGAAGTATCTAAACAGAAATGATTCAACATAGTTAAAAAAAAAAAAAACTGACCTTTGTAAAAGTGCAGAAAACTTCCCTAAAATTCGCGAAAATAATACCGGAAATTTGTGCCTGGAAAAAACTGCTAGTTTATATAGATGGAAGCCCATGAAATGGGAAGAGAAAGTGGGAGACGAAAATGATAAATTTATTGAATATTGATATTTCCTATACATGGCAGCAAAGTTTGGTGTAATCAAATTTAATTTTTTTCAGGTTTCAATAAAACATGAGTTCCTACAAAAATACCAACCCCTTATTATTACTATAATGAATTATCTTCCTATCTATTGCAGTCGAAAACTAAAACAAAATATTATATGCCTGGATTCTAATTGAAAGAAGAGGAGAAGTATCTAAACAGAAATGATTCAACATAGTTAAAAAAAAAACTGACCTTTGTAAAAGTGCAGAAAACTTCCCTAAAATTCGCGAAAATAATACCGGAAATTTGTGCCTGGAAAAAACTGCTAGTTTATATAGATGGAAGCCCATGAAATGGGAAGAGAAAGTGGGAGACGAAAATGATAAATTTATTGAATATTGATATTTCCGATACATGGCAGCAAAGTTTGGTGTAATCAAATTTAATTTTTTTCAGGTTTCAATAAAACATGAGTTCCTACAAAAATACCAACCCCTTATTATTACTATAATGAATTATCTTCCTATCTATTGCAGTCGAAAACTAAAACAAAATATTATATGCCTGGATTCTAATTGAAAGAAGAGGAGAAGTATCTAAACAGAAATGATTCAACATAGTTAAAAAAAAAAACTGACCTTTGTAAAAGTGCAGAAAACTTCCCTAAAATTCGCGAAAATAATACCGGAAATTTGTGCCTGGAAAAAACTCCTAGTTTATATAGATGGAAGCCCATGAAATGGGAAGAGAAAGTGGGAGACGAAAATGATAAATTTATTGAATATTGATATTTCCGATACATGGCAGCAAAGTTTGGTGTAATCAAATTTAATTTTTTTCAGGTTTCAATAAAACATGAGTTCCTACAAAAATACCAACCCCTTATTATTACTATAATGAATTATCTTCCTATCTATTGCAGTCGAAAACTAAAACAAAATATTATATGCCTGGATTCTAATTGAAAGAAGAGGAGAAGTATCTAAACAGAAATGATTCAACATAGTTAAAAAAAAAAAAAACTGACCTTTGTAAAAGTGCAGAAAACTTCCCTAAAATTCGCGAAAATAATACCGGAAATTTGTGCCTGGAAAAAACTGCTAGTTTATATAGATGGAAGCCCATGAAATGGGAAGAGAAAGTGGGAGACGAAAATGATAAATTTATTGAATATTGATATTTCCGATACATGGCAGCAAAGTTTGGTGTAATCAAATTTAATTTTTTTCAGGTTTCAATAAAACATGAGTTCCTACAAAAATACCAACCCCTTATTATTACTATAATGAATTATCTTCCTATCTATTGCAGTAGAAAACTAAAACAAAATATTATATGCCTGGATTCTAATTGAAAGAAGAGGAGAAGTATCTAAACAGAAATGATTCAACATAGTTAAAAAAAAAAAACTGACCTTTGTAAAAGTGCAGAAAACTTCCCTAAAATTCGCGAAAATAATACCGGAAATTTGTGCCTGGAAAAAACTGCTAGTTTATATAGATGGAAGCCCATGAAATGGGAAGAGAAAGTGGGAGACGAAAATGATAAATTTATTGAATATTGATATTTCCGATACATGGCAGCAAAGTTTGGTGTAATCAAATTTAATTTTTTTCAGGTTTCAATAAAACATGAGTTCCTACAAAAATACCAACCCCTTATTATTACTATAATGAATTATCTTCCTATCTATTGCAGTCGAAAACTAAAACAAAATATTATATGCCTGGATTCTAATTGAAAGAAGAGGAGAAGTATCTAAACAGAAATGATTCAACATAGTTAAAAAAAAAAATAAAAAAAACTGACCTTTGTAAAAGTGCAGAAAACTTCCCTAAAATTCGCGAAAATAATACCGGAAATTTGTGCCTGGAAAAAACTGCTAGTTTATATAGATGGAAGCCCATGAAATGGGAAGAGAAAGTGGGAGACGAAAATGATAAATTTATTCAATATTGATATTTCCGATACATGGCAGCAAAGTTTGGTGTAATCAAATTTAATTTTTTTCAGGTTTCAATAAAACATGAGTTCCTACAAAAATACCAACCCCTTATTATTACTATAATGAATTATCTTCCTATCTATTGCAGTCGAAAACTAAAACAAAATATTATATGCCTGGATTCTAATTGAAAGAAGAGGAGAAGTATCTAAACAGAAATGATTCAACATAGTTAAAAAAAAAAAAAAAAAAACTGACCTTTGTAAAAGTGCAGAAAACTTCCCTAAAATTCGCGAAAATAATACCGGAAATTTGTGCCTGGAAAAAACTGCTAGTTTATATAGATGGAAGCCCATGAAATGGGAAGAGAAAGTGGGAGACGAAAATGATAAATTTATTGAATATTGATATTTCCGATACATGGCAGCAAAGTTTGGTGTAATCAAATTTAATTTTTTTCAGGTTTCAATAAAACATGAGTTCCTACAAAAATACCAACCCCTTATTATTACTATAATGAATTATCTTCCTATCTATTGCAGTCGAAAACTAAAACAAAATATTATATGCCTGGATTCTAATTGAAAGAAGAGGAGAAGTATCTAAACAGAAATGATTCAACATGGTTAAAAAAAAAAAAAAAACTGACCTTTGTAAAAGTGCAGAAAACTTCCCTAAAATTCGCGAAAATAATACCGGAAATTTGTGCCTGGAAAAAACTGCTAGTTTATATAGATGGAAGCCCATGAAATGGGAAGAGAAAGTGGGAGACGAAAATGATAAATTTATTGAATATTGATATTTCCGATACATGGCAGCAAAGTTTGGTGTAATCAAATTTAATTTTTTTCAGGTTTCAATAAAACATGAGTTCCTACAAAAATACCAACCCCTTATTATTACTATAGTGAATTATCTTCCTATCTATTGCAGTAGAAAACTAAAACAAAATATTATATGCCTGGATTCTAATTGAAAGAAGAGGAGAAGTATCTAAACAGAAATGATTCAACATAGTTAAAAAAAAAAAAAACTGACCTTTGTAAAAGTGCAGAAAACTTCCCTAAAATTCGCGAAAATAATACCGGAAATTTGTGCCTGGAAAAAACTGCTAGTTTATATAGATGGAAGCCCATGAAATGGGAAGAGAAAGTGGGAGACGAAAATGATAAATTTATTGAATATTGATATTTCCTATACATGGCAGCAAAGTTTGGTGTAATCAAATTTAATTTTTTTCAGGTTTCAATAAAACATGAGTTCCTACAAAAATACCAACCCCTTATTATTACTATAATGAATTATCTTCCTATCTATTGCAGTCGAAAACTAAAACAAAATATTATATGCCTGGATTCTAATTGAAAGAAGAGGAGAAGTATCTAAACAGAAATGATTCAACATAGTTAAAAAAAAAAACTGACCTTTGTAAAAGTGCAGAAAACTTCCCTAAAATTCGCGAAAATAATACCGGAAATTTGTGCCTGGAAAAAACTGCTAGTTTATATAGATGGAAGCCCATGAAATGGGAAGAGAAAGTGGGAGACGAAAATGATAAATTTATTGAATATTGATATTTCCGATACATGGCAGCAAAGTTTGGTGTAATCAAATTTAATTTTTTTCAGGTTTCAATAAAACATGAGTTCCTACAAAAATACCAACCCCTTATTATTACTATAATGAATTATCTTCCTATCTATTGCAGTCGAAAACTAAAACAAAATATTATATGCCTGGATTCTAATTGAAAGAAGAGGAGAAGTATCTAAACAGAAATGATTCAACATAGTTAAAAAAAAAAACTGACCTTTGTAAAAGTGCAGAAAACTTCCCTAAAATTCGCGAAAATAATACCGGAAATTTGTGCCTGGAAAAAACTCCTAGTTTATATAGATGGAAGCCCATGAAATGGGAAGAGAAAGTGGGAGACGAAAATGATAAATTTATTGAATATTGATATTTCCGATACATGGCAGCAAAGTTTGGTGTAATCAAATTTAATTTTTTTCAGGTTTCAATAAAACATGAGTTCCTACAAAAATACCAACCCCTTATTATTACTATAATGAATTATCTTCCTATCTATTGCAGTCGAAAACTAAAACAAAATATTATATGCCTGGATTCTAATTGAAAGAAGAGGAGAAGTATCTAAACAGAAATGATTCAACATAGTTAAAAAAAAAAAAAAACTGACCTTTGTAAAAGTGCAGAAAACTTCCCTAAAATTCGCGAAAATAATACCGGAAATTTGTGCCTGGAAAAAACTGCTAGTTTATATAGATGGAAGCCCATGAAATGGGAAGAGAAAGTGGGAGACGAAAATGATAAATTTATTGAATATTGATATTTCCGATACATGGCAGCAAAGTTTGGTGTAATCAAATTTAATTTTTTTCAGGTTTCAATAAAACATGAGTTCCTACAAAAATACCAACCCCTTATTATTACTATAATGAATTATCTTCCTATCTATTGCAGTCGAAAACTAAAACAAAATATTATATGCCTGGATTCTAATTGAAAGAAGAGGAGAAGTATCTAAACAGAAATGATTCAACATAGTTAAAAAAAAACTGACCTTTGTAAAAGTGCAGAAAACTTCCCTAAAATTCGCGAAAATAATACCGGAAATTTGTGCCTGGAAAAAACTGCTAGTTTATATAGATGGAAGCCCATGAAATGGGAAGAGAAAGTGGGAGACGAAAATGATAAATTTATTGAATATTGATATTTCCGATACATGGCAGCAAAGTTTGGTGTAATCAAATTTAATTTTTTTCAGGTTTCAATAAAACATGAGTTCCTACAAAAATACCAACCCCTTATTATTACTATAATGAATTATCTTCCTATCTATTGCAGTCGAAAACTAAAACAAAATATTATATGCCTGGATTCTAATTGAAAGAAGAGGAGAAGTATCTAAACAGAAATGATTCAACATGGTTAAAAAAAAAAAAAAAACTGACCTTTGTAAAAGTGCAGAAAACTTCCCTAAAATTCGCGAAAATAATACCGGAAATTTGTGCCTGGAAAAAACTGCTAGTTTATATAGATGGAAGCCCATGAAATGGGAAGAGAAAGTGGGAGACGAAAATGATAATTTATTGAATATTGATATTTCCGATACATGGCAGCAAAGTTTGGTGTAATCAAATTTAATTTTTTTCAGGTTTCAATAAAACATGAGTTCCTACAAAAATACCAACCCCTTATTATTACTATAGTGAATTATCTTCCTATCTATTGCAGTAGAAAACTAAAACAAAATATTATATGCCTGGATTCTAATTGAAAGAAGAGGAGAAGTATCTAAACAGAAATGATTCAACATAGTTAAAAAAAAAAAAAAAACTGAAATTTGTAAAAGTGCAGAAAACTTCCCTAAAATTCGCGAAAATAATACCGGAAATTTGTGCCTGGAAAAAACTGCTAGTTTATATAGATGGAAGCCCATGAAATGGGAAGAGAAAGTGGGAGACGAAAATGATAAATTTATTGAATATTGATATTTCCGATACATGGCAGCAAAGTTTGGTGTAATCAAATTTAATTTTTTTCAGGTTTCAATAAAACATGAGTTCCTACAAAAATACCAACCCCTTATTATTACTATAATGAATTATCTTCCTATGTATTGCAGTCGAAAACTAAAACAAAATATTATATGCCTGGATTCTAATTGAAAGAAGAGGAGAAGTATCTAAACAGAAATGATTCAACATAGTTAAAAAAAAAAAACTGACCTTTGTAAAAGTGCAGAAAACTTCCCTAAAATTCGCGAAAATAATACCGGAAATTTGTGCCTGGAAAAAACTGCTAGTTTATATAGATGGAAGCCCATGAAATGGGAAGAGAAAGTGGGAGACGAAAATGATAAATTTATTGAATATTGATATTTCCGATACATGGCAGCAAAGTTTGGTGTAATCAAATTTAATTTTTTTCAGGTTTCAATAAAACATGAGTTCCTACAAAAATACCAACCCCTTATTATTACTATAATGAATTATCTTCCTATCTATTGCAGTCGAAAACTAAAACAAAATATTATATGCCTGGATTCTAATTGAAAGAAGAGGAGAAGTATCTAAACAGAAATGATTCAACATAGTTAAAAAAAAAAAACTGACCTTTGTAAAAGTGCAGAAAACTTCCCTAAAATTCGCGAAAATAATACCGGAAATTTGTGCCTGGAAAAAACTGCTAGTTTATATAGATGGAAGCCCATGAAATGGGAAGAGAAAGTGGGAGACGAAAATGATAAATTTATTGAATATTGATATTTCCGATACATGGCAGCAAAGTTTGGTGTAATCAAATTTAATTTTTTTCAGGTTTCAATAAAACATGAGTTCCTACAAAAATACCAACCCCTTATTATTACTATAATGAATTATCTTCCTATCTATTGCAGTCGAAAACTAAAACAAAATATTATATGCCTGGATTCTAATTGAAAGAAGAGGAGAAGTATCTAAACAGAAATGATTCAACATAGTTAAAAAAAAAAAAACTGACCTTTGTAAAAGTGCAGAAAACTTCCCTAAAATTCGCGAAAATAATACCGGAAATTTGTGCCTGGAAAAAACTGCTAGTTTATATAGATGGAAGCCCATGAAATGGGAAGAGAAAGTGGGAGACGAAAATGATAAATTTATTGAATATTGATATTTCCGATACATGGCAGCAAAGTTTGGTGTAATCAAATTTAATTTTTTTCAGGTTTCAATAAAACATGAGTTCCTACAAAAATACCAACCCCTTATTATTACTATAGTGAATTATCTTCCTATCTATTGCAGTAGAAAACTAAAACAAAATATTATATGCCTGGATTCTAATTGAAAGAAGAGGAGAAGTATCTAAACAGAAATGATTCAACATAGTTAAAAAAAAAAAAAAAACTGAAATTTGTAAAAGTGCAGAAAACTTCCCTAAAATTCGCGAAAATAATACCGGAAATTTGTGCCTGGAAAAAACTGCTAGTTTATATAGATGGAAGCCCATGAAATGGGAAGAGAAAGTGGGAGACGAAAATGATAAATTTATTGAATATTGATATTTCCGATACATGGCAGCAAAGTTTGGTGTAATCAAATTTAATTTTTTTCAGGTTTCAATAAAACATGAGTTCCTACAAAAATACCAACCCCTTATTATTACTATAATGAATTATCTTCCTATGTATTGCAGTCGAAAACTAAAACAAAATATTATATGCCTGGATTCTAATTGAAAGAAGAGGAGAAGTATCTAAACAGAAATGATTCAACATAGTTAAAAAAAAAAACTGACCTTTGTAAAAGTGCAGAAAACTTCCCTAAAATTCGCGAAAATAATACCGGAAATTTGTGCCTGGAAAAAACTGCTAGTTTATATAGATGGAAGCCCATGAAATGGGAAGAGAAAGTGGGAGACGAAAATGATAAATTTATTGAATATTGATATTTCCGATACATGGCAGCAAAGTTTGGTGTAATCAAATTTAATTTTTTTCAGGTTTCAATAAAACATGAGTTCCTACAAAAATACCAACCCCTTATTATTACTATAATGAATTATCTTCCTATCTATTGCAGTCGAAAACTAAAACAAAATATTATATGCCTGGATTCTAATTGAAAGAAGAGGAGAAATATCTAAACAGAAATGATTCAACATAGTTAAAAAAAAAAAAAAACTGACCTTTGTAAAAGTGCAGAAAACTTCCCTAAAATTCGCGAAAATAATACCGGAAATTTGTGCCTGGAAAAAACTCCTAGTTTATATAGATGGAAGCCCATGAAATGGGAAGAGAAAGTGGGAGACGAAAATGATAAATTTATTGAATATTGATATTTCCGATACATGGCAGCAAAGTTTGGTGTAATCAAATTTAATTTTTTTCAGGTTTCAATAAAACATGAGTTCCTACAAAAATACCAACCCCTTATTATTACTATAATGAATTATCTTCCTATCTATTGCAGTCGAAAACTAAAACAAAATATTATATGCCTGGATTCTAATTGAAAGAAGAGGAGAAGTATCTAAACAGAAATGATTCAACATAGTTAAAAAAAAAAAAACTGACCTTTGTAAAAGTGCAGAAAACTTCCCTAAAATTCGCGAAAATAATACCGGAAATTTGTGCCTGGAAAAAACTCCTAGTTTATATAGATGGAAGCCCATGAAATGGGAAGAGAAAGTGGGAGACGAAAATGATAAATTTATTGAATATTGATATTTCCGATACATGGCAGCAAAGTTTGGTGTAATCAAATTTAATTTTTTTCAGGTTTCAATAAAACATGAGTTCCTACAAAAATACCAACCCCTTATTATTACTATAATGAATTATCTTCCTATCTATTGCAGTCGAAAACTAAAACAAAATATTATATGCCTGGATTCTAATTGAAAGAAGAGGAGAAGTATCTAAACAGAAATGATTCAACATAGTTAAAAAAAAAAAAACTGACCTTTGTAAAAGTGCAGAAAACTTCCCTAAAATTCGCGAAAATAATACCGGAAATTTGTGCCTGGAAAAAACTGCTAGTTTATATAGATGGAAGCCCATGAAATGGGAAGAGAAAGTGGGAGACGAAAATGATAAATTTATTGAATATTGATATTTCCGATACATGGCAGCAAAGTTTGGTGTAATCAAATTTAATTTTTTTCAGGTTTCAATAAAACATGAGTTCCTACAAAAATACCAACCCCTTATTATTACTATAATGAATTATCTTCCTATCTATTGCAGTCGAAAACTAAAACAAAATATTATATGCCTGGATTCTAATTGAAAGAAGAGGAGAAGTATCTAAACAGAAATGATTCAACATAGTTAAAAAAAAAAAAAAACTGACCTTTGTAAAAGTGCAGAAAACTTCCCTAAAATTCGCGAAAATAATACCGGAAATTTGTGTCTGGAAAAAACTGCTAGTTTATATAGATGGAAGCCCATGAAATGGGAAGAGAAAGTGGGAGACGAAAATGATAAATTTATTGAATATTGATATTTCCGATACATGGCAGCAAAGTTTGGTGTAATCAAATTTAATTTTTTTCAGGTTTCAATAAAACATGAGTTCCTACAAAAATACCAACCCCTTATTATTACTATAATGAATTATCTTCCTATCTATTGCAGTCGAAAACTAAAACAAAATATTATATGCCTGGATTCTAATTGAAAGAAGAGGAGAAGTATCTAAACAGAAATGATTCAACATAGTTAAAAAAAAAAAAAAACTGACCTTTGTAAAAGTGCAGAAAACTTCCCTAAAATTCGCGAAAATAATACCGGAAATTTGTGCCTGGAAAAAACTGCTAGTTTATATAGATGGAAGCCCATGAAATGGGAAGAGAAAGTGGGAGACGAAAATGATAAATTTATTGAATATTGATATTTCCGATACATGGCAGCAAAGTTTGGTGTAATCAAATTTAATTTTTTTCAGGTTTCAATAAAACATGAGTTCCTACAAAAATACCAACCCCTTATTATTACTATAAAGAATTATCTTCCTATCTATTGCAGTCGAAAACTAAAACAAAATATTATATGCCTGGATTCTAATTGAAAGAAGAGGAGAAGTATCTAAACAGAAATGATTCAACATAGTTAAAAAAAAAAAAAAAAACTGACCTTTGTAAAAGTGCAGAAAACTTCCCTAAAATTCGCGAAAATAATACCGGAAATTTGTGCCTGGAAAAACCTCCTAGTTTATATAGATGGAAGCCCATGAAATGGGAAGAGAAAGTGGGAGACGAAAATGATAAATTTATTAAATATTGATATTTCCGATACATGGCAGCAAAGTTTGGTGTAATCAAATTTAGTTTTTTTCAGGTTTCAATAAAACATGAGTTCCTACAAAAATACCAACCCCTTATTATTACTATAATGAATTATCTTCCTATCTATTGCAGTCGAAAACTAAAACAAAATATTATATGCCTGGATTCTAATTGAAAGAAGAGGAGAAGTATCTAAACAGAAATGATTCAACGAAGTTAAAAAAAAAAAAAAACTGACCTTTGTAAAAGTGCAGAAAACTTCCCTAAAATTCGCGAAAATAATACCGGAAATTTGTGCCTGGAAAAAACTGCTAGTTTATATAGATGGAAGCCCATGAAATGGGAAGAGAAAGTGGGAGACGAAAATGATAAATTTATTGAATATTGATATTTCCGATACATGGCAGCAAAGTTTGGTGTAATCAAATTTAATTTTTTTCAGGTTTCAATAAAACATGAGTTCCTACAAAAATACCAACCCCTTATTATTACTATAATGAATTATCTTCCTATCTATTGCAGTCGAAAACTAAAACAAAATATTATATGCCTGGATTCTAATTGAAAGAAGAGGAGAAGTATCTAAACAGAAATGATTCAACATAGTTAAAAAAAAAAAACTGACCTTTGTAAAAGTGCAGAAAACTTCCCTAAAATTGGCGAAAATAATACCGGAAATTTGTGCCTGGAAAAAACTGCTAGTTTATATAGATGGAAGCCCATGAAATGGGAAGAGAAAGTGGGAGACGAAAATGATAAATTTATTGAATATTGATATTTCCGATACATGGCAGCAAAGTTTGGTGTAATCAAATTTAATTTTTTTCAGGTTTCAATAAAACATGAGTTCCTACAAAAATACCAACCCCTTATTATTACTATAATGAATTATCTTCCTATCTATTGCAGTCGAAAACTAAAACAAAATATTATATGCCTGGATTCTAATTGAAAGAAGAGGAGAAGTATCTAAACAGAAATGATTCAACATAGTTAAAAAAAAAAAACTGACCTTTGTAAAAGTGCAGAAAACTTCCCTAAAATTCGCGAAAATAATACCGGAAATTTGTGCCTGGAAAAAACTCCTAGTTTATATAGATGGAAGCCCATGAAATGGGAAGAGAAAGTGGGAGACGAAAATGATAAATTTATTGAATATTGATATTTCCGATACATGGCAGCAAAGTTTGGTGTAATCAAATTTAATTTTTTTCAGGTTTCAATAAAACATGAGTTCCTACAAAAATACCAACCCCTTATTATTACTATAACGAATTATCTTCCTATCTATTGCAGTCGAAAACTAAAACAAAATATTATATGCCTGGATTCTAATTGAAAGAAGAGGAGAAGTATCTAAACAGAAATGATTCAACATGGTTAAAAAAAAAAAAAAAAAAAAAAAAAAAAAAAAAAAAAAAACTGACCTTTGTAAAAGTGCAGAAAACTTCCCTAAAATTCGCGAAAATAATACCGGAAATTTGTGCCTGGAAAAAACTGCTAGTTTATATAGATGGAAGCCCATGAAATGGGAAGAGAAAGTGGGAGACGAAAATGATAAATTTATTGAATATTGATATTTCCGATACATGGCAGCAAAGTTTGGTGTAATCAAATTTAATTTTTTTCAGGTTTCAATAAAACATGAGTTCCTACAAAAATACCAACCCCTTATTATTACTATAATGAATTATCTTCCTATCTATTGCAGTCGAAAACTAAAACAAAATATTATATGCCTGGATTCTAATTGAAAGAAGAGGAGAAGTATCTAAACAGAAATGATTCAACATAGTTAAAAAAAAAACTGACCTTTGTAAAAGTGCAGAAAACTACCCTAAAATTCGCGAAAATAATACCGGAAATTTGTGCCTGGAAAAAACTGCTAGTTTATATAGATGGAAGCCCATGAAATGGGAAGAGAAAGTGGGAGACGAAAATGATAAATTTATTGAATATTGATATTTCCGATACATGGCAGCAAAGTTTGGTGTAATCAAATTTAATTTTTTTCAGGTTTCAATAAAACATGAGTTCCTACAAAAATACCAACCCCTTATTATTACTATAATGAATTATCTTCCTATCTATTGCAGTCGAAAACTAAAACAAAATATTATATGCCTGGATTCTAATTGAAAGAAGAGGAGAAGTATCTAAACAGAAATGATTCAACATAGTTAAAAAAAAAAAAACTGACCTTTGTAAAAGTGCAGAAAACTTCCCTAAAATTCGCGAAAATAATACCGGAAATTTGTGCCTGGAAAAAACTCCTAGTTTATATAGATGGAAGCCCATGAAACGGGAAGAGAAAGTGGGAGACGAAAATGATAAATTTATTGAATATTGATATTTCCGATACATGGCAGCAAAGTTTGGTGTAATCAAATTTAATTTTTTTCAGGTTTCAATAAAACATGAGTTCCTACAAAAATACCAACCCCTTATTATTACTATAACGAATTATCTTCCTATCTATTGCAGTCGAAAACTAAAACAAAATATTATATGCCTGGATTCTAATTGAAAGAAGAGGAGAAGTATCTAAACAGAAATGATTCAACATGGTTAAAAAAAAAAAAAAAAAAAAAAAAAACTGACCTTTGTAAAAGTGCAGAAAACTTCCCTAAAATTCGCGAAAATAATACCGGAAATTTGTGCCTGGAAAAAACTGCTAGTTTATATAGATGGAAGCCCATGAAATGGGAAGAGAAAGTGGGAGACGAAAATGATAAATTTATTAAATATTGATATTTCCGATACATGGCAGCAAAGTTTGGTGTAATCAAATTTAATTTTTTTCAGGTTTCAATAAAACATGAGTTCCTACAAAAATACCAACCCCTTATTATTACTATAATGAATTATCTTCCTATCTATTGCAGTCGAAAACTAAAACAAAATATTATATGCCTGGATTCTAATTGAAAGAAGAGGAGAAGTATCTAAACAGAAATGATTCAACATAGTTAAAAAAAAAAAAAAAACTGACCTTTGTAAAAGTGCAGAAAACTTCCCTAAAATTCGCGAAAATAATACCGGAAATTTGTGCCTGGAAAAAACTGCTAGTTTATATAGATGGAAGCCCATGAAATGGGAAGAGAAAGTGGGAGACGAAAATGATAAATTTATTGAATATTGATATTTCCGATACATGGCAGCAAAGTTTGGTGTAATCAAATTTAATTTTTTTCAGGTTTCAATAAAACATGAGTTTCTACAAAAATACCAACCCCTTATTATTACTATAATGAATTATCTTCCTATCTATTGCAGTCGAAAACTAAAACAAAATATTATATGCCTGGATTCTAATTGAAAGAAGAGGAGAAGTATCTAAACAGAAATGATTCAACATAGTTAAAAAAAAAAAACTGACCTTTGTAAAAGTGCAGAAAACTTCCCTAAAATTGGCGAAAATAATACCGGAAATTTGTGCCTGGAAAAAACTGCTAGTTTATATAGATGGAAGCCCATGAAATGGGAAGAGAAAGTGGGAGACGAAAATGATAAATTTATTGAATATTGATATTCCCGATACATGGCAGCAAAGTTTGGTGTAATCAAATTTAATTTTTTTCAGGTTTCAATAAAACATGAGTTCCTACAAAAATACCAACCCCTTATTATTACTATAATGAATTATCTTCCTATCTATTGCAGTCGAAAACTAAAACAAAATATTATATGCCTGGATTCTAATTGAAAGAAGAGGAGAAGTATCTAAACAGAAATGATTCAACATAGTTAAAAAAAAAAAAACTGACCTTTGTAAAAGTGCAGAAAACTTCCCTAAAATTCGCGAAAATAATACCGGAAATTTGTGCCTGGAAAAAACTCCTAGTTTATATAGATGGAAGCCCATGAAACGGGAAGAGAAAGTGGGAGACGAAAATGATAAATTTATTGAATATTGATATTTCCGATACATGGCAGCAAAGTTTGGTGTAATCAAATTTAATTTTTTTCAGGTTTCAATAAAACATGAGTTCCTACAAAAATACCAACCCCTTATTATTACTATAACGAATTATCTTCCTATCTATTGCAGTCGAAAACTAAAACAAAATATTATATGCCTGGATTCTAATTGAAAGAAGAGGAGAAGTATCTAAACAGAAATGATTCAACATGGTTAAAAAAAAAAAAAAAAAAAAAAAAAACTGACCTTTGTAAAAGTGCAGAAAACTTCCCTAAAATTCGCGAAAATAATACCGGAAATTTGTGCCTGGAAAAAACTGCTAGTTTATATAGATGGAAGCCTATGAAATGGGAAGAGAAAGTGGGAGACGAAAATGATAAATTTATTGAATATTGATATTTCCGATACATGGCAGCAAAGTTTGGTGTAATCAAATTTAATTTTTTTCAGGTTTCAATAAAACATGAGTTCCTACAAAAATACCAACCCCTTATTATTACTATAATGAATTATCTTCCTATCTATTGCAGTCGAAAACTAAAACAAAATATTATATGCCTGGATTCTAATTGAAAGAAGAGGAGAAGTATCTAAACAGAAATGATTCAACATAGTTAAAAAAAAAACTGACCTTTGTAAAAGTGCAGAAAACTACCCTAAAATTCGCGAAAATAATACCGGAAATTTGTGCCTGGAAAAAACTGCTAGTTTATATAGATGGAAGCCCATGAAATGGGAAGAGAAAGTGGGAGACGAAAATGATAAATTTATTGAATATTGATATTTCCGATACATGGCAGCAAAGTTTGGTGTAATCAAATTTAATTTTTTTCAGGTTTCAATAAAACATGAGTTCCTACAAAAATACCAAACCCTTATTATTACTATAATGAATTATCTTCCTATCTATTGCAGTAGAAAACTAAAACAAAATATTATATGCCTGGATTCTAATTGAAAGAAGAGGAGAAGTATCTAAACAGAAATGATTCAACATAGTAAAAAAAAAAAAAAACTGACCTTTGTAAAAGTGCAGAAAACTTCCCTAAAATTCGCGAAAATAATACCGGAAATTTGTGCCTGGAAAAAACTGCTAGTTTATATAGATGGAAGCCCATGAAATGGGAAGAGAAAGTGGGAGACGAAAATGATAAATTTATTGAATATTGATATTTCCGATACATGGCAGCAAAGTTTGGTGTAATCAAATTTAATTTTTTTCAGGTTTCAATAAAACATGAGTTCCTACAAAAATACCAACCCCTTATTATTACTATAATGAATTATCTTCCTATCTATTGCAGTCGAAAACTAAAACAAAATATTATATGCCTGGATTCTAATTGAAAGAAGAGGAGAAGTATCTAAACAGAAATGATTCAACATAGTTAAAAAAAAAACTGACCTTTGTAAAAGTGCAGAAAACTTCCCTAAAATTCGCGAAAATAATACCGGAAATTTGTGCCTGGAAAAAACTGCTAGTTTATATAGATGGAAGCCCATGAAATGGGAAGAGAAAGTGGGAGACGAAAATGATAAATTTATTGAATATTGATATTTCCGATACATGGCAGCAAAGTTTGGTGTAATCAAATTTAATTTTTTTCAGGTTTCAATAAAACATGAGTTCCTACAAAAATACCAACCCCTTATTATTACTATAATGAATTATCTTCCTATCTATTGCAGTCGAAAACTAAAACAAAATATTATATGCCTGGATTCTAATTGAAAGAAGAGGAGAAGTATCTAAACAGAAATGATTCAACATAGTTAAAAAAAAAAAAACTGACCTTTGTAAAAGTGCAGAAAACTTCCCTAAAATTCGCGAAAATAATACCGGAAATTTGTGCCTGGAAAAAACTCCTAGTTTATATAGATGGAAGCCCATGAAATGGGAAGAGAAAGTGGGAGACGAAAATGATAAATTTATTAAATATTGATATTTCCGATACATGGCAGCAAAGTTTGGTGTAATCAAATTTAATTTTTTTCAGGTTTCAATAAAACATGAGTTCCTACAAAAATACCAACCCCTTATTATTACTATAATGAATTATCTTCCTATCTATTGCAGTCGAAAACTAAAACAAAATATTATATGCCTGGATTCTAATTGAAAGAAGAGGAGAAGTATCTAAACAGAAATGATTCAACATAGTTAAAAAAAAAAAAAAAAACTGACCTTTGTAAAAGTGCAGAAAACTTCCCTAAAATTCGCGAAAATAATACCGGAAATTTGTGCCTGGAAAAAACTGCTAGTTTATATAGATGGAAGCCCATGAAATGGGAAGAGAAAGTGGGAGACGAAAATGATAAATTTATTGAATATTGATATTTCCGATACATGGCAGCAAAGTTTGGTGTAATCAAATTTAATTTTTTTCAGGTTTCAATAAAACATGAGTTCCTACAAAAATACCAACCCCTTATTATTACTATAATGAATTATCTTCCTATCTATTGCAGTCGAAAACTAAAACAAAATATTATATGCCTGGATTCTAATTGAAAGAAGAGGAGAAGTATCTAAACAGAAATGATTCAACATAGTTAAAAAAAAAAAACTGACCTTTGTAAAAGTGCAGAAAACTTCCCTAAAATTGGCGAAAATAATACCGGAAATTTGTGCCTGGAAAAAACTGCTAGTTTATATAGATGGAAGCCCATGAAATGGGAAGAGAAAGTGGGAGACGAAAATGATAAATTTATTGAATATTGATATTTCCGATACATGGCAGCAAAGTTTGGTGTAATCAAATTTAATTTTTTTCAGGTTTCAATAAAACATGAGTTCCTACAAAAATACCAACCCCTTATTATTACTATAATGAATTATCTTCCTATCTATTGCAGTCGAAAACTAAAACAAAATATTATATGCCTGGATTCTAATTGAAAGAAGAGGAGAAGTATCTAAACAGAAATGATTCAACATAGTTAAAAAAAAAAAACTGACCTTTGTAAAAGTGCAGAAAACTTCCCTAAAATTGGCGAAAATAATACCGGAAATTTGTGCCTGGAAAAAACTGCTAGTTTATATAGATGGAAGCCCATGAAATGGGAAGAGAAAGTGGGAGACGAAAATGATAAATTTATTGAATATTGATATTTCCGATACATGGCAGCAAAGTTTGGTGTAATCAAATTTAATTTTTTTCAGGTTTCAATAAAACATGAGTTCCTACAAAAATACCAACCCCTTATTATTACTATAATGAATTATCTTCCTATCTATTGCAGTCGAAAACTAAAACAAAATATTATATGCCTGGATTCTAATTGAAAGAAGAGGAGAAGTATCTAAACAGAAATGATTCAACATAGTTAAAAAAAAAAAAACTGACCTTTGTAAAAGTGCAGAAAACTTCCCTAAAATTCGCGAAAATAATACCGGAAATTTGTGCCTGGAAAAAACTCCTAGTTTATATAGATGGAAGCCCATGAAACGGGAAGAGAAAGTGGGAGACGAAAATGATAAATTTATTGAATATTGATATTTCCGATACATGGCAGCAAAGTTTGGTGTAATCAAATTTAATTTTTTTCAGGTTTCAATAAAACATGAGTTCCTACAAAAATACCAACCCCTTATTATTACTATAACGAATTATCTTCCTATCTATTGCAGTCGAAAACTAAAACAAAATATTATATGCCTGGATTCTAATTGAAAGAAGAGGAGAAGTATCTAAACAGAAATGATTCAACATGGTTAAAAAAAAAAAAAAAAAAAAAAACTGACCTTTGTAAAAGTGCAGAAAACTTCCCTAAAATTCGCGAAAATAATACCGGAAATTTGTGCCTGGAAAAAACTGCTAGTTTATATAGATGGAAGCCTATGAAATGGGAAGAGAAAGTGGGAGACGAAAATGATAAATTTATTGAATATTGATATTTCCGATACATGGCAGCAAAGTTTGGTGTAATCAAATTTAATTTTTTTCAGGTTTCAATAAAACATGAGTTCCTACAAAAATACCAACCCCTTATTATTACTATAATGAATTATCTTCCTATCTATTGCAGTCGAAAACTAAAACAAAATATTATATGCCTGGATTCTAATTGAAAGAAGAGGAGAAGTATCTAAACAGAAATGATTCAACATAGTTAAAAAAAAAACTGACCTTTGTAAAAGTGCAGAAAACTACCCTAAAATTCGCGAAAATAATACCGGAAATTTGTGCCTGGAAAAAACTGCTAGTTTATATAGATGGAAGCCCATGAAATGGGAAGAGAAAGTGGGAGACGAAAATGATAAATTTATTGAATATTGATATTTCCGATACATGGCAGCAAAGTTTGGTGTAATCAAATTTAATTTTTTTCAGGTTTATATAAAACATGAGTTCCTACAAAAATACCAAACCCTTATTATTACTATAATGAATTATCTTCCTATCTATTGCAGTAGAAAACTAAAACAAAATATTATATGCCTGGATTCTAATTGAAAGAAGAGGAGAAGTATCTAAACAGAAATGATTCAACATAGTTAAAAAAAAAAAACTGACCTTTGTAAAAGTGCAGAAAACTTCCCTAAAATTGGCGAAAATAATACCGGAAATTTGTGCCTGGAAAAAACTGCTAGTTTATATAGATGGAAGCCCATGAAATGGGAAGAGAAAGTGGGAGACGAAAATGATAAATTTATTGAATATTGATATTTCCGATACATGGCAGCAAAGTTTGGTGTAATCAAATTTAATTTTTTTCAGGTTTCAATAAAACATGAGTTCCTACAAAAATACCAACCCCTTATTATTACTATAATGAATTATCTTCCTATCTATTGCAGTCGAAAACTAAAACAAAATATTATATGCCTGGATTCTAATTGAAAGAAGAGGAGAAGTATCTAAACAGAAATGATTCAACATAGTTAAAAAAAAAAAAACTGACCTTTGTAAAAGTGCAGAAAACTTCCCTAAAATTCGCGAAAATAATACCGGAAATTTGTGCCTGGAAAAAACTCCTAGTTTATATAGATGGAAGCCCATGAAACGGGAAGAGAAAGTGGGAGACGAAAATGATAAATTTATTGAATATTGATATTTCCGATACATGGCAGCAAAGTTTGGTGTAATCAAATTTAATTTTTTTCAGGTTTCAATAAAACATGAGTTCCTACAAAAATACCAACCCCTTATTATTACTATAACGAATTATCTTCCTATCTATTGCAGTCGAAAACTAAAACAAAATATTATATGCCTGGATTCTAATTGAAAGAAGAGGAGAAGTATCTAAACAGAAATGATTCAACATAGTTAAAAAAAAAAAAACTGACCTTTGTAAAAGTGCAGAAAACTTCCCTAAAATTCGCGAAAATAATACCGGAAATTTGTGCCTGGAAAAAACTCCTAGTTTATATAGATGGAAGCCCATGAAACGGGAAGAGAAAGTGGGAGACGAAAATGATAAATTTATTGAATATTGATATTTCCGATACATGGCAGCAAAGTTTGGTGTAATCAAATTTAATTTTTTTCAGGTTTCAATAAAACATGAGTTCCTACAAAAATACCAACCCCTTATTATTACTATAACGAATTATCTTCCTATCTATTGCAGTCGAAAACTAAAACAAAATATTATATGCCTGGATTCTAATTGAAAGAAGAGGAGAAGTATCTAAACAGAAATGATTCAACATGGTTAAAAAAAAAAAAAAAAAAAAAAAAAAAACTGACCTTTGTAAAAGTGCAGAAAACTTCCCTAAAATTCGCGAAAATAATACCGGAAATTTGTGCCTGGAAAAAACTGCTAGTTTATATAGATGGAAGCCTATGAAATGGGAAGAGAAAGTGGGAGACGAAAATGATAAATTTATTGAATATTGATATTTCCGATACATGGCAGCAAAGTTTGGTGTAATCAAATTTAATTTTTTTCAGGTTTCAATAAAACATGAGTTCCTACAAAAATACCAACCCCTTATTATTACTATAATGAATTATCTTCCTATCTATTGCAGTCGAAAACTAAAACAAAATATTATATGCCTGGATTCTAATTGAAAGAAGAGGAGAAGTATCTAAACAGAAATGATTCAACATAGTTAAAAAAAAAAAAAACTGACCTTTGTAAAAGTGCAGAAAACTTCCCTAAAATTCGCGAAAATAATACCGGAAATTTGTGCCTGGAAAAAACTGCTAGTTTATATAGATGGAAGCCCATGAAATGGGAAGAGAAAGTGGGAGACGAAAATGATAAATTTATTGAATATTGATATTTCCGATACATGGCAGCAAAGTTTGGTGTAATCAAATTTAATTTTTTTCAGGTTTCAATAAAACATGAGTTCCTACAAAAATACCAACCCCTTATTATTACTATAATGAATTATCTTCCTATCTATTGCAGTCGAAAACTAAAACAAAATATTATATGCCTGGATTCTAATTGAAAGAAGAGGAGAAGTATCTAAACAGAAATGATTCAACGTAGTTAAAAAAAAAACTGACCTTTGTAAAAGTGCAGAAAACTTCCCTAAAATTCGCGAAAATAATACCGGAAATTTGTGCCTGGAAAAAACTGCTAGTTTATATAGATGGAAGCCCATGAAATGGGAAGAGAAAGTGGGAGACGAAAATGATAAATTTATTGAATATTGATATTTCCGATACATGGCAGCAAAGTTTGGTGTAATCAAATTTAATTTTTTTCAGGTTTCAATAAAACATGAGTTCCTACAAAAATACCAAACCCTTATTATTACTATAATGAATTATCTTCCTATCTATTGCAGTAGAAAACTAAAACAAAATATTATATGCCTGGATTCTAATTGAAAGAAGAGGAGAAGTATCTAAACAGAAATGATTCAACATAGTTAAAAAAAAAAAAAACTGACCTTTGTAAAAGTGCAGAAAACTTCCCTAAAATTCGCGAAAATAATACCGGAAATTTGTGCCTGGAAAAAACTGCTAGTTTATATAGATGGAAGCCCATGAAATGGGAAGAGAAAGTGGGAGACGAAAATGATAAATTTATTGAATATTGATATTTCCGATACATGGCAGCAAAGTTTGGTGTAATCAAATTTAATTTTTTTCAGGTTTCAATAAAACATGAGTTCCTACAAAAATACCAACCCCTTATTATTACTATAATGAATTATCTTCCTATCTATTGCAGTCGAAAACTAAAACAAAATATTATACGCCTGTATTCTAATTGAAAGAAGAGGAGAAGTATCTAAACAGAAATGATTCAACATAGTTAAAAAAAAAAACTGACCTTTGTAAAAGTGCAGAAAACTTCCCTAAAATTCGCGAAAATAATACCGGAAATTTGTGCCTGGAAAAAACTGCTAGTTTATATAGATGGAAGCCCATGAAATGGGAAGAGAAAGTGGGAGACGAAAATGATAAATTTATTGAATATTGATATTTCCGATACATGGCAGCAAAGTTTGGTGTAATCAAATTTAATTTTTTTCAGGTTTCAATAAAACATGAGTTCCTACAAAAATACCAACCCCTTATTATTACTATAATGAATTATCTTCCTATCTATTGCAGTCGAAAACTAAAACAAAATATTATATGCCTGGATTCTAATTGAAAGAAGAGGAGAAGTATCTAAACAGAAATGATTCAACATAGTTAAAAAAAAAAAAACTGACCTTTGTAAAAGTGCAGAAAACTTCCCTAAAATTCGCGAAAATAATACCGGAAATTTGTGCCTGGAAAAAACTGCTAGTTTATATAGATGGAAGCCCATGAAATGGGAAGAGAAAGTGGGAGACGAAAATGATAAATTTATTGAATATTGATATTTCCGATACATGGCAGCAAAGTTTGGTGTAATCAAATTTAATTTTTTTCAGGTTTCAATAAAACATGAGTTCCTACAAAAATACCAAACCCTTATTATTACTATAATGAATTATCTTCCTATCTATTGCAGTAGAAAACTAAAACAAAATATTATATGCCTGGATTCTAATTGAAAGAAGAGGAGAAGTATCTAAACAGAAATGATTCAACATAGTTAAAAAAAAAAAAAACTGACCTTTGTAAAAGTGCAGAAAACTTCCCTAAAATTCGCGAAAATAATACCGGAAATTTGTGCCTGGAAAAAACTGCTAGTTTATATAGATGGAAGCCCATGAAATGGGAAGAGAAAGTGGGAGACGAAAATGATAAATTTATTGAATATTGATATTTCCGATACATGGCAGCAAAGTTTGGTGTAATCAAATTTAATTTTTTTCAGGTTTCAATAAAACATGAGTTCCTACAAAAATACCAACCCCTTATTATTACTATAGTGAATTATCTTCCTATCTATTGCAGTCGAAAACTAAAACAAAATATTATATGCCTGGATTCTAATTGAAAGAAGAGGAGAAGTATCTAAACAGAAATGATTCAACATAGTTAAAAAAAAAAAAAAACTGACCTTTGTAAAAGTGCAGAAAACTTCCCTAAAATTCGCGAAAATAATACCGGAAATTTGTGCCTGGAAAAAACTCCTAGTTTATATAGATGGAAGCCCATGAAATGGGAAGAGAAAGTGGGAGACGAAAATGATAAATTTATTGAATATTGATATTTCCGATACATGGCAGCAAAGTTTGGTGTAATCAAATTTAATTTTTTTCAGGTTTCAATAAAACATGAGTTCCTACAAAAATACCAACCCCTTATTATTACTATAATGAATTATCTTCCTATCTATTGCAGTAGAAAACTAAAACAAAATATTATATGCCTGGATTCTAATTGAAAGAAGAGGAGAAGTATCTAAACAGAAATGATTCAACATGGTTAAAAAAAAAAAAAACTGACCTTTGTAAAAGTGCAGAAAACTTCCCTAAAATTCGCGAAAATAATACCGGAAATTTGTGCCTGGAAAAAACTGCTAGTTTATATAGATGGAAGCCCATGAAATGGGAAGAGAAAGTGGGAGACGAAAATGATAAATTTATTGAATATTGATATTTCCGATACATGGCAGCAAAGTTTGGTGTAATCAAATTTAATTTTTTTCAGGTTTCAATAAAACATGAGTTCCTACAAAAATACCAACCCCTTATTATTACTATAGTGAATTATCTTCCTATCTATTGCAGTAGAAAACTAAGACAAAATATTATATGCCTGGATTCTAATTGAAAGAAGAGGAGAAGTATCTAAACAGAAATGATTCAACATAGTTAAAAAAAAAAACTCACCTTTGTAAAAGTGCAGAAAACTTCCCTAAAATTCGCGAAAATAATACCGGAAATTTGTGCCTGGAAAAAACTGCTAGTTTATATAGATGGAAGCCCATGAAATGGGAAGAGAAAGTGGGAGACGAAAATGATAAATTTATTGAATATTGATATTTCCGATACATGGCAGCAAAGTTTGGTGTAATCAAATTTAATTTTTTTCAGGTTTCAATAAAACATGAGTTCCTACAAAAATACCAACCCCTTATTATTACTATAATGAATTATCTTCCTATCTATTGCAGTCGAAAACTAAAACAAAATATTATATGCCTGGATTCTAATTGAAAGAAGAGGAGAAGTATCTAAACAGAAATGATTCAACATAGTTAAAAAAAAAAAAAACTGACCTTTGTAAAAGTGCAGAAAACTTCCCTAAAATTCGCGAAAATAATACCGGAAATTTGTGCCTGGAAAAAACTGCTAGTTTATATAGATGGAAGCCCATGAAATGGGAAGAGAAAGTGGGAGACGAAAATGATAAATTTATTGAATATTGATATTTCCGATACATGGCAGCAAAGTTTGGTGTAATCAAATTTAATTTTTTTCAGGTTTCAATAAAACATGAGTTCCTACAAAAATACCAACCCCTTATTATTACTATAATGAATTATCTTCCTATCTATTGCAGTCGAAAACTAAAACAAAATATTATATGCCTGGATTCTAATTGAAAGAAGAGGAGAAGTATCTAAACAGAAATGATTCAACATAGTTAAAAAAAAAAAAAACTGACCTTTGTAAAAGTGCAGAAAACTTCCCTAAAATTCGCGAAAATAATACCGGAAATTTGTGCCTGGAAAAAACTGCTAGTTTATATAGATGGAAGCCCATGAAATGGGAAGAGAAAGTGGGAGACGAAAATGATAAATTTATTGAATATTGATATTTCCGATACATGGCAGCAAAGTTTGGTGTAATCAAATTTAATTTTTTTCAGGTTTCAATAAAACATGAGTTCCTACAAAAATACCAAACCCTTATTATTACTATAATGAATTATCTTCCTATCTATTGCAGTAGAAAACTAAAACAAAATATTATATGCCTGGATTCTAATTGAAAGAAGAGGAGAAGTATCTAAACAGAAATGATTCAACATAGTTAAAAAAAAAAAACTGACCTTTGTAAAAGTGCAGAAAACTTCCCTAAAATTCGCGAAAATAATACCGGAAATTTGTGCCTGGAAAAAACTGCTAGTTTATATAGATGGAAGCCCATGAAATGGGAAGAGAAAGTGGGAGACGAAAATGATAAATTTATTGAATATTGATATTTCCGATACATGGCAGCAAAGTTTGGTGTAATCAAATTTAATTTTTTTCAGGTTTCAATAAAACATGAGTTCCTACAAAAATACCAACCCCTTATTATTACTATAGTGAATTATCTTCCTATCTATTGCAGTCGAAAACTAAAACAAAATATTATATGCCTGGATTCTAATTGAAAGAAGAGGAGAAGTATCTAAACAGAAATGATTCAACATAGTTAAAAAAAAAAAAAAAACTGACCTTTGTAAAAGTGCAGAAAACTTCCCTAAAATTCGCGAAAATAATACCGGAAATTTGTGCCTGGAAAAAACTCCTAGTTTATATAGATGGAAGCCCATGAAATGGGAAGAGAAAGTGGGAGACGAAAATGATAAATTTATTGAATATTGATATTTCCGATACATGGCAGCAAAGTTTGGTGTAATCAAATTTAATTTTTTTCAGGTTTCAATAAAACATGAGTTGCTACAAAAATACCAACCCCTTATTATTACTATAATGAATTATCTTCCTATCTATTGCAGTAGAAAACTAAAACAAAATATTATATGCCTGGATTCTAATTGAAAGAAGAGGAGAAGTATCTAAACAGAAATGATTCAACATGGTTAAAAAAAAAAAAAACTGACCTTTGTAAAAGTGCAGAAAACTTCCCTAAAATTCGCGAAAATAATACCGGAAATTTGTGCCTGGAAAAAACTGCTAGTTTATATAGATGGAAGCCCATGAAATGGGAAGAGAAAGTGGGAGACGAAAATGATAAATTTATTGAATATTGATATTTCCGATACATGGCAGCAAAGTTTGGTGTAATCAAATTTAATTTTTTTCAGGTTTCAATAAAACATGAGTTCCTACAAAAATACCAACCCCTTATTATTACTATAGTGAATTATCTTCCTATCTATTGCAGTAGAAAACTAAAACAAAATATTATATGCCTGGATTCTAATTGAAAGAAGAGGAGAAGTATCTAAACAGAAATGATTCAACATAGTTAAAAAAAAAAAACTCACCTTTGTAAAAGTGCAGAAAACTTCCCTAAAATTCGCGAAAATAATACCGGAAATTTGTGCCTGGAAAAAACTGCTAGTTTATATAGATGGAAGCCCATGAAATGGGAAGAGAAAGTGGGAGACGAAAATGATAAATTTATTGAATATTGATATTTCCGATACATGGCAGCAAAGTTTGGTGTAATCAAATTTAATTTTTTTCAGGTTTCAATAAAACATGAGTTCCTACAAAAATACCAACCCCTTATTATTACTATAATGAATTATCTTCCTATCTATTGCAGTCGAAAACTAAAACAAAATATTATATGCCTGGATTCTAATTGAAAGAAGAGGAGAAGTATCTAAACAGAAATGATTCAACATAGTTAAAAAAAAAAAAAAAACTGACCTTTGTAAAAGTGCAGAAAACTTCCCTAAAATTCGCGAAAATAATACCGGAAATTTGTGCCTGGAAAAAACTGCTAGTTTATATAGATGGAAGCCCATGAAATGGGAAGAGAAAGTGGGAGACGAAAATGATAAATTTATTGAATATTGATATTTCCGATACATGGCAGCAAAGTTTGGTGTAATCAAATTTAATTTTTTTCAGGTTTCAATAAAACATGAGTTCCTACAAAAATACCAACCCCTTATTATTACTATAATGAATTATCTTCCTATCTATTGCAGTCGAAAACTAAAACAAAATATTATATGCCTGGATTCTAATTGAAAGAAGAGGAGAAGTATCTAAACAGAAATGATTCAACATGGTTAAAAAAAAAAAAAAAAAACTGACCTTTGTAAAAGTGCAGAAAACTTCCCTAAAATTCGCGAAAATAATACCGGAAATTTGTGCCTGGAAAAAACTGCTAGTTTATATAGATGGAAGCCCATGAAATGGGAAGAGAAAGTGGGAGACGAAAATGATAAATTTATTGAATATTGATATTTCCGATACATGGCAGCAAAGTTTGGTGTAATCAAATTTAATTTTTTTCAGGTTTCAATAAAACATGAGTTCCTACAAAAATACCAACCCCTTATTATTACTATAATGAATTATATTCCTATCTATTGCAGTCGAAAACTAAAACAAAATATTATATGCCTGGATTCTAATTGAAAGAAGAGGAGAAGTATCTAAACAGAAATGATTCAACATAGTTAAAAAAAAAAAACTGACCTTTGTAAAAGTGCAGAAAACTTCCCTAAAATTCGCGAAAATAATACCGGAAATTTGTGCCTGGAAAAAACTGCTAGTTTATATAGATGGAAGCCCATGAAATGGGAAGAGAAAGTGGGAGACGAAAATGATAAATTTATTGAATATTGATATTTCCGATACATGGCAGCAAAGTTTGGTGTAATCAAATTTAATTTTTTTCAGGTTTCAATAAAACATGAGTTCCTACAAAAATACCAACCCCTTATTATTACTATAATGAATTATCTTCCTATCTATTGCAGTCGAAAACTAAAACAAAATATTATATGCCTGGATTCTAATTGAAAGAAGAGGAGAAGTATCTAAACAGAAATGATTCAACATAGTTAAAAAAAAAAACTGACCTTTGTAAAAGTGCAGAAAACTTCCCTAAAATTCGCGAAAATAATACCGGAAATTTGTGCCTGGAAAAAACTGCTAGTTTATATAGATGGAAGCCCATGAAATGGGAAGAGAAAGTGGGAGACGAAAATGATAAATTTATTGAATATTGATATTTCCGATACATGGCAGCAAAGTTTGGTGTAATCAAATTTAATTTTTTTCAGGTTTCAATAAAACATGAGTTCCTACAAAAATACCAACCCCTTATTATTACTATAATGAATTATCTTCCTATCTATTGCAGTCGAAAACTAAAACAAAATATTATATGCCTGGATTCTAATTGAAAGAAGAGGAGAAGTATCTAAACAGAAATGATTCAACATAGTTAAAAAAAAAAAAACTGACCTTTGTAAAAGTGCAGAAAACTTCCCTAAAATTCGCGAAAATAATACCGGAAATTTGTGCCTGGAAAAAACTCCTAGTTTATATAGATGGAAGCCCATGAAATGGGAAGAGAAAGTGGGAGACGAAAATGATAAATTTATTGAATATTGATATTTCCGATACATGGCAGCAAAGTTTGGTGTAATCAAATTTAATTTTTTTCAGGTTTCAATAAAACATGAGTTCCTACAAAAATACCAACCCCTTATTATTACTATAATGAATTATCTTCCTATCTATTGCAGTCGAAAACTAAAACAAAATATTATATGCCTGGATTCTAATTGAAAGAAGAGGAGAAGTATCTAAACAGAAATGATTCAACATAGTTAAAAAAAAAAAAACTGACCTTTGTAAAAGTGCAGAAAACTTCCCTAAAATTCGCGAAAATAATACCGGAAATTTGTGCCTGGAAAAAACTGCTAGTTTATATAGATGGAAGCCCATGAAATGGGAAGAGAAAGTGGGAGACGAAAATGATAAATTTATTGAATATTGATATTTCCGATACATGGCAGCAAAGTTTGGTGTAATCAAATTTAATTTTTTTCAGGTTTCAATAAAACATGAGTTCCTACAAAAATACCAACCCCTTATTATTACTATAATGAATTATCTTCCTATCTATTGCAGTCGAAAACTAAAACAAAATATTATATGCCTGGATTCTAATTGAAAGAAGAGGAGAAGTATCTAAACAGAAATGATTCAACATAGTTAAAAAAAAAAAACTGACCTTTGTAAAAGTGCAGAAAACTTCCCTAAAATTCGCGAAAATAATACCGGAAATTTGTGCCTGGAAAAAACTGCTAGTTTATATAGATGGAAGCCCATGAAATGGGAAGAGAAAGTGGGAGACGAAAATGATAAATTTATTGAATATTGATATTTCCGATACATGGCAGCAAAGTTTGGTGTAATCAAATTTAATTTTTTTCAGGTTTCAATAAAACATGAGTTCCTGCAAAAATACCAACCCCTTATTATTACTATAACGAATTATCTTCCTATCTATTGCAGTCGAAAACTAAAACAAAATATTATATGCCTGGATTCTAATTGAAAGAAGAGGAGAAGTATCTAAACAGAAATGATTCAACATAGTTAAAAAAAAAAAAAACTGACCTTTGTAAAAGTGCAGAAAACTTCCCTAAAATTCGCGAAAATAATACCGGAAATTTGTGCCTGGAAAAAACTGCTAGTTTATATAGATGGAAGCCCATGAAATGGGAAGAGAAAGTGGGAGACGAAAATGATAAATTTATTGAATATTGATATTTCCGATACATGGCAGCAAAGTTTGGTGTAATCAAATTTAATTTTTTTCAGGTTTCAATAAAACATGAGTTCCTACAAAAATACCAACCCCTTATTATTACTATAATGAATTATCTTCCTATCTATTGCAGTCGAAAACTAAAACAAAATATTATATGCCTGGATTCTAATTGAAAGAAGAGGAGAAGTATCTAAACAGAAATGATTCAACATAGTTAAAAAAAAAAAAACTGACCTTTGTAAAAGTGCAGAAAACTTCCCTAAAATTCGCGAAAATAATACCGGAAATTTGTGCCTGGAAAAAACTGCTAGTTTATATAGATGGAAGCCCATGAAATGGGAAGAGAAAGTGGGAGACGAAAATGATAAATTTATTGAATATTGATATTTCCGATACATGGCAGCAAAGTTTGGTGTAATCAAATTTAATTTTTTTCAGGTTTCAATAAAACATGAGTTCCTACAAAAATACCAACCCCTTATTATTACTATAATGAATTATCTTCCTATCTATTGCAGTCGAAAACTAAAACAAAATATTATATGCCTGGATTCTAATTGAAAGAAGAGGAGAAGTATCTAAACAGAAATGATTCAACATAGTTAAAAAAAAAAAAACTGACCTTTGTAAAAGTGCAGAAAACTTCCCTAAAATTCGCGAAAATAATACCGGAAATTTGTGCCTGGAAAAAACTCCTAGTTTATATAGATGGAAGCCCATGAAATGGGAAGAGAAAGTGGGAGACGAAAATGATAAATTTATTGAATATTGATATTTCCGATACATGGCAGCAAAGTTTGGTGTAATCAAATTTAATTTTTTTCAGGTTTCAATAAAACATGAGTTCCTACAAAAATACCAACCCCTTATTATTACTATAATGAATTATCTTCCTATCTATTGCAGTCGAAAACTAAAACAAAATATTATATGCCTGGATTCTAATTGAAAGAAGAGGAGAAGTATCTAAACAGAAATGATTCAACATAGTTAAAAAAAAAAAACTGACCTTTGTAAAAGTGCAGAAAACTTCCCTAAAATTCGCGAAAATAATACCGGAAATTTGTGCCTGGAAAAAACTGCTAGTTTATATAGATGGAAGCCCATGAAATGGGAAGAGAAAGTGGGAGACGAAAATGATAAATTTATTGAATATTGATATTTCCGATACATGGCAGCAAAGTTTGGTGTAATCAAATTTAATTTTTTTCAGGTTTCAATAAAACATGAGTTCCTACAAAAATACCAACCCCTTATTATTACTATAATGAATTATCTTCCTATCTATTGCAGTCGAAAACTAAAACAAAATATTATATGCCTGGATTCTAATTGAAAGAAGAGGAGAAGTATCTAAACAGAAATGATTCAACATAGTTAAAAAAAAAAACTGACCTTTGTAAAAGTGCAGAAAACTTCCCTAAAATTCGCGAAAATAATACCGGAAATTTGTGCCTGGAAAAAACTGCTAGTTTATATAGATGGAAGCCCATGAAATGGGAAGAGAAAGTGGGAGACGAAAATGATAAATTTATTGAATATTGATATTTCCGATACATGGCAGCAAAGTTTGGTGTAATCAAATTTAATTTTTTTCAGGTTTCAATAAAACATGAGTTCCTGCAAAAATACCAACCCCTTATTATTACTATAACGAATTATCTTCCTATCTATTGCAGTCGAAAACTAAAACAAAATATTATATGCCTGGATTCTAATTGAAAGAAGAGGAGAAGTATCTAAACAGAAATGATTCAACATGGTTAAAAAAAAAAAAAAAAAAAAAAAAAAAACTGACCTTTGTAAAAGTGCAGAAAACTTCCCTAAAATTCGCGAAAATAATACCGGAAATTTGTGCCTGGAAAAAACTGCTAGTTTATATAGATGGAAGCCCATGAAATGGGAAGAGAAAGTGGGAGACGAAAATGATAAATTTATTGAATATTGATATTTCCGATACATGGCAGCAAAGTTTGGTGTAATCAAATTTAATTTTTTTCAGGTTTCAATAAAACATGAGTTCCTACAAAAATACCAACCCCTTATTATTACTATAATGAATTATCTTCCTATCTATTGCAGTCGAAAACTAAAACAAAATATTATATGCCTGGATTCTAATTGAAAGAAGAGGAGAAGTATCTAAACAGAAATGATTCAACATAGTTAAAAAAAAAAAACTGACCTTTGTAAAAGTGCAGAAAACTTCCCTAAAATTCGCGAAAATAATACCGGAAATTTGTGCCTGGAAAAAACTGCTAGTTTATATAGATGGAAGCCCATGAAATGGGAAGAGAAAGTGGGAGACGAAAATGATAAATTTATTGAATATTGATATTTCCGATACATGGCAGCAAAGTTTGGTGTAATCAAATTTAATTTTTTTCAGGTTTCAATAAAACATGAGTTCCTACAAAAATACCAACCCCTTATTATTACTATAATGAATTATCTTCCTATCTATTGCAGTCGAAAACTAAAACAAAATATTATATGCCTGGATTCTAATTGAAAGAAGAGGAGAAGTATCTAAACAGAAATGATTCAACATAGTTAAAAAAAAAAAACTGACCTTTGTAAATGTGCAGAAAACTTCCCTAAAATTCGCGAAAATAATACCGGAAATTTGTGCCTGGAAAAAACTCCTAGTTTATATAGATGGAAGCCCATGAAATGGGAAGAGAAAGTGGGAGACGAAAATGATAAATTTATTGAATATTGATATTTCCGATACATGGCAGCAAAGTTTGGTGTAATCAAATTTAATTTTTTTCAGGTTTCAATAAAACATGAGTTCCTACAAAAATACCAACCCCTTATTATTACTATAATGAATTATCTTCCTATCTATTGCAGTCGAAAACTAAAACAAAATATTATATGCCTGGATTCTAATTGAAAGAAGAGGAGAAGTATCTAAACAGAAATGATTCAACATAGTTAAAAAAAAAAAACTGACCTTTGCAAAAGTGCAGAAAACTTCCCTAAAATTCGCGAAAATAATACCGGAAATTTGTGCCTGGAAAAAACTCCTAGTTTATATAGATGGAAGCCCATGAAATGGGAAGAGAAAGTGGGAGACGAAAATGATAAATTTATTGAATATTGATATTTCCGATACATGGCAGCAAAGTTTGGTGTAATCAAATTTAATTTTTTTCAGGTTTCAATAAAACATGAGTTCCTACAAAAATACCAACCCCTTATTATTACTATAATGAATTATCTTCCTATCTATTGCAGTCGAAAACTAAAACAAAATATTATATGCCTGGATTCTAATTGAAAGAAGAGGAGAAGTATCTAAACAGAAATGATTCAACATGGTTAAAAAAAAGAAAAAAAACTGACCTTTGTAAAAGTGCAGAAAACTTCCCTAAAATTCGCGAAAATAATACCGGAAATTTGTGCCTGGAAAAAACTGCTAGTTTATATAGATGGAAGCCCATGAAATGGGAAGAGAAAGTGGGAGACGAAAATGATAAATTTATTGAATATTGATATTTCCGATACATGGCAGCAAAGTTTGGTGTAATCAAATTTAATTTTTTTCAGGTTTCAATAAAACATGAGTTCCTACAAAAATACCAAACCCTTATTATTACTATAATGAATTATCTTCCTATCTATTGCAGTAGAAAACTAAAACAAAATATTATATGCCTGGATTCTAATTGAAAGAAGAGGAGAAGTATCTAAACAGAAATGATTCAACATAGTTAAAAAAAAAAAAACTGACCTTTGCAAAAGTGCAGAAAACTTCCCTAAAATTCGCGAAAATAATACCGGAAATTTGTGCCTGGAAAAAACTGCTAGTTTATATAGATGGAAGCCCATGAAATGGGAAGAGAAAGTGGGAGACGAAAATGATAAATTTATTGAATATATATATTTCCGATACATGGCAGCAAAGTTTGGTGTAATCAAATTTAATTTTTTTCAGGTTTCAATAAAACATGAGTTCCTACAAGAATACCAACCCCTTATTATTACTATAATGAATTATCTTCCTATCTATTGCAGTCGAAAACTAAAACAAAATATTATATGCCTGGATTCTAATTGAAAGAAGAGGAGAAGTATCTAAACAGAAATGATCCAACATAGTTAAAAAAAAAAAACTGACCTTTGTAAAAGTGCAGAAAACTTCCCTAAAATTCGCGAAAATAATACCGGAAATTTGTGCCTGGAAAAAACTGCTAGTTTATATAGATGGAAGCCCATGAAATGGGAAGAGAAAGTGGGAGACGAAAATGATAAATTTATTGAATATTGATATTTCCGATACATGGCAGCAAAGTTTGGTGTAATCAAATTTAATTTTTTTCAGGTTTCAATAAAACATGAGTTCCTACAAAAATACCAACCCCTTATTATTACTATAATGAATTATCTTCCTATCTATTGCAGTCGAAAACTAAAACAAAATATTATATGGCTGGATTCTAATTGAAAGAAGAGGAGAAGTATCTAAACAGAAATGATTCAACATAGTTAAAAAAAAAAAACTGACCTTTGTAAAAGTGCAGAAAACTTCCCTAAAATTCGCGAAAATAATACCGGAAATTTGTGCCTGGAAAAAACTGCTAGTTTATATAGATGGAAGCCCATGAAATGGGAAGAGAAAGTGGGAGACGAAAATGATAAATTTATTGAATATTGATATTTCCGATACATGGCAGCAAAGTTTGGTGTAATCAAATTTAATTTTTTTCAGGTTTCAATAAAACATGAGTTCCTACAAAAATACCAACCCCTTATTATTACTATAATGAATTATCTTCCTATCTATTGCAGTCGAAAACTAAAACAAAATATTATATGCCTGGATTCTAATTGAAAGAAGAGGAGAAGTATCTAAACAGAAATGATTCAACATAGTTAAAAAAAAAAAAAAACTGACCTTTGTAAAAGTGCAGAAAACTTCCCTAAAATTCGCGAAAATAATACCGGAAATTTGTGCCTGGAAAAAACTGCTAGTTTATATAGATGGAAGCCCATGAAATGGGAAGAGAAAGTGGGAGACGAAAATGATAAATTTATTGAATATTGATATTTCCGATACATGGCAGCAAAGTTTGGTGTAATCAAATTTAATTTTTTTCAGGTTTCAATAAAACATGAGTTCCTACAAAAATACCAACCCCTTATTATTACTATAATGAATTATCTTCCTATCTATTGCAGTCGAAAACTAAAACAAAATATTATATGCCTGGATTCTAATTGAAAGAAGAGGAGAAGTATCTAAACAGAAATGATTCAACATAGTTAAAAAAAAAAAACTGACCTTTGCAAAAGTGCAGAAAACTTCCCTAAAATTCGCGAAAATAATACCGGAAATTTGTGCCTGGAAAAAACTGCTAGTTTATATAGATGGAAGCCCATGAAATGGGAAGAGAAAGTGGGAGACGAAAATGATAAATTTATTGAATATTGATATTTCCGATACATGGCAGCAAAGTTTGGTGTAATCAAATTTAATTTTTTTCAGGTTTCAATAAAACATGAGTTCCTACAAAAATACCAACCCCTTATTATTACTATAATGAATTATCTTCCTATCTATTGCAGTCGAAAACTAAAACAAAATATTATATGCCTGGATTCTAATTGAAAGAGAGGAGAAGTATCTAAACAGAAATGATTCAACATAGTTAAAAAAAAAAAAAAACTGACCTTTGTAAAAGTGCAGAAAACTTCCCTAAAATTCGCGAAAATAATACCGGAAATTTGTGCCTGGAAAAAACTGCTAGTTTATATAGATGGAAGCCCATGAAATGGGAAGAGAAAGTGGGAGACGAAAATGATAAATTTATTGAATATTGATATTTCCGATACATCGCAGCAAAGTTTGGTGTAATCAAATTTAATTTTTTTCAGGTTTCAATAAAACATGAGTTCCTACAAAAATACCAAGCCCTTATTATTACTATAATGAATTATCTTCCTATCTATTGCAGTCGAAAACTAAAACAAAATATTATATGCCTGGATTCTAATTGAAAGAAGAGGAGAAGTATCTAAACAGAAATGATTCAACATAGTTAAAAAAAAAAAACTGACCTTTGTAAAAGTGCAGAAAACTTCCCTAAAATTCGCGAAAATAATACCGGAAATTTGTGCCTGGAAAAAACTGCTAGTTTATATAGATGGAAGCCCATGAAATGGGAAGAGAAAGTGGGAGACGAAAATGATAAATTTATTGAATATTGATATTTCCGATACATGGCAGCAAAGTTTGGTGTAATCAAATTTAATTTTTTTCAGGTTTCAATAAAACATGAGTTCCTACAAAAATACCAACCCCTTATTATTACTATAATGAATTATCTTCCTATCTATTGCAGTCGAAAACTAAAACAAAATATTATATGCCTGGATTCTAATTGAAAGAAGAGGAGAAGTATCTAAACAGAAATGATTCAACATAGTTAAAAAAAAAAAAAACTGACCTTTGTAAAAGTGCAGAAAACTTCCCTAAAATTCGCGAAAATAATACCGGAAATTTGTGCCTGGAAAAAACTGCTAGTTTATATAGATGGAAGCCCATGAAATGGGAAGAGAAAGTGGGAGACGAAAATGATAAATTTATTGAATATTGATATTTCCGATACATGGCAGCAAAGTTTGGTGTAATCAAATTTAATTTTTTTCAGGTTTCAATAAAACATGAGTTCCTACAAAAATACCAACCCCTTATTATTACTATAATGAATTATCTTCCTATCTATTGCAGTCGAAAACTAAAACAAAATATTATATGCCTGGATTCTAATTGAAAGAAGAGGAGAAGTATCTAAACAGAAATGATTCAACATAGTTAAAAAAAAAAAAACTGACCTTTGTAAAAGTGCAGAAAACTTCCCTAAAATTCGCGAAAATAATACCGGAAATTTGTGCCTGGAAAAAACTGCTAGTTTATATAGATGGAAGCCCATGAAATGGGAAGAGAAAGTGGGAGACGAAAATGATAAATTTATTGAATATTGATATTTCCGATACATGGCAGCAAAGTTTGGTGTAATCAAATTTAATTTTTTTCAGGTTTGAATAAAACATGAGTTCCTACAAAAATACCAACCCCTTATTATTACTATAATGAATTATCTTCCTATCTATTGCAGTCGAAAACTAAAACAAAATATTATATGCCTGGATTCTAATTGAAAGAAGAGGAGAAGTATCTAAACAGAAATGATTCAACATAGTTAAAAAAAAAAACTGACCTTTGCAAAAGTGCAGAAAACTTCCCTAAAATTCGCGAAAATAATATCGGAAATTTGTGCCTGGAAAAAACTGCTAGTTTATATAGATGGAAGCCCGTGAAATGGGAAGAGAAAGTGGGAGACGAAAATGATAAATTTATTGAATATTGATATTTCCGATACATGGCAGCAAAGTTTGGTGTAATCAAATTTAATTTTTTTCAGGTTTCAATAAAACATGAGTTCCTACAAAAATACCAACCCCTTATTATTACTATAATGAATTATCTTCCTATCTATTGCAGTCGAAAACTAAAACAAAATATTATATGCCTGGATTCTAATTGAAAGAAGAGGAGAAGTATCTAAACAGAAATGATTCAACATGGTTAAAAAAAAAAAAAAAAAACTGACCTTTGTAAAAGTGCAGAAAACTTCCCTAAAATTCGCGAAAATAATACCGGAAATTTGTGCCTGGAAAAAACTGCTAGTTTATATAGATGGAAGCCCATGAAATGGGAAGAGAAAGTGGGAGACGAAAATGATAAATTTATTGAATATTGATATTTCCGATACATGGCAGCAAAGTTTGGTGTAATCAAATTTAATTTTTTTCAGGTTTCAATAAAACATGAGTTCCTACAAAAATACCAAACCCTTATTATTACTATAATGAATTATCTTCCTATCTATTGCAGTAGAAAACTAAAACAAAATATTATATGCCTGGATTCTAATTGAAAGAAGAGGAGAAGTATCTAAACAGAAATGATTCAACATAGTTAAAAAAAAAAAAACTGACCTTTGTAAAAGTGCAGAAAACTTCCCTAAAATTCGCGAAAATAATACCGGAAATTTGTGCCTGGAAAAAACTGCTAGTTTATATAGATGGAAGCCCATGAAATGGGAAGAGAAAGTGGGAGACGAAAATGATAAATTTATTGAATATTGATATTTCCGATACATGGCAGCAAAGTTTGGTGTAATCAAATTTAATTTTTTTCAGGTTTCAATAAAACATGAGTTCCTACAAAAATACCAACCCCTTATTATTACTATAATGAATTATCTTCCTATCTATTGCAGTCGAAAACTAAAACAAAATATTATATGCCTGGATTCTAATTGAAAGAAGAGGAGAAGTATCTAAACAGAAATGATTCAACATAGTTAAAAAAAAAAAAAAACTGACCTTTGTAAAATTGCAGAAAACTTCCCTAAAATTCGCGAAAATAATACCGGAAATTTGTGCCTGGAAAAAACTGCTAGTTTATATAGATGGAAGCCCATGAAATGGGAAGAGAAAGTGGGAGACGAAAATGATAAATTTATTGAATATTGATATTTCCGATACATGGCAGCAAAGTTTGGTGTAATCAAATTTAATTTTTTTCAGGTTTCAATAAAACATGAGTTCCTACAAAAATACCAACCCCTTATTATTACTATAATGAATTATCTTCCTATCTATTGCAGTCGAAAACTAAAACAAAATATTATATGCCTGGATTCTAATTGAAAGAAGAGGAGAAGTATCTAAACAGAAATGATTCAACATAGTTAAAAAAAAAAAAAACTGACCTTTGTAAAAGTGCAGAAAACTTCCCTAAAATTCGCGAAAATAATACCGGAAATTTGTGCCTGGAAAAAACTGCTAGTTTATATAGATGGAAGCCCATGAAATGGGAAGAGAAAGTGGGAGACGAAAATGATAAATTTATTGAATATTGATATTTCCGATACATGGCAGCAAAGTTTGGTGTAATCAAATTTAATTTTTTTCAGGTTTCAATAAAACATGAGTTCCTACAAAAATACCAACCCCTTATTATTACTATAATGAATTATCTTCCTATCTATTGCAGTCGAAAACTAAAACAAAATATTATATGCCTGGATTCTAATTGAAAGAAGAGGAGAAGTATCTAAACAGAAATGATTCAACATAGTTAAAAAAAAAAAACTGACCTTTGTAAAAGTGCAGAAAACTTCCCTAAAATTCGCGAAAATAATACCGGAAATTTGTGCCTGGAAAAAACTGCTAGTTTATATAGATGGAAGCCCATGAAATGGGAAGAGAAAGTGGGAGACGAAAATGATAAATTTATTGAATATTGATATTTCCGATACATCGCAGCAAAGTTTGGTGTAATCAAATTTAATTTTTTTCAGGTTTCAATAAAACATGAGTTCCTACAAAAATACCAACCCCTTATTATTACTATAATGAATTATCTTCCTATCTATTGCAGTCGAAAACTAAAACAAAATATTATATGCCTGGATTCTAATTGAAAGAAGAGGAGAAGTATCTAAACAGAAATGATTCAACATAGTTAAAAAAAAAAACTGACCTTTGTAAAAGTGCAGAAAACTTCCCTAAAATTCGCGAAAATAATACCGGAAATTTGTGCCTGGAAAAAACTGCTAGTTTATATAGATGGAAGCCCATGAAATGGGAAGAGAAAGTGGGAGACGAAAATGATAAATTTATTGAATATTGATATTTCCGATACATGGCAGCAAAGTTTGGTGTAATCAAATTTAATTTTTTTCAGGTTTCAATAAAACATGAGTTCCTACAAAAATACCAACCCCTTATTATTACTATAATGAATTATCTTCCTATCTATTGCAGTCGAAAACTAAAACAAAATATTATATGCCTGGATTCTAATTGAAAGAAGAGGAGAAGTATCTAAACAGAAATGATTCAACATAGTTAAAAAAAAAAAACTGACCTTTGTAAAAGTGCAGAAAACTTCCCTAAAATTCGCGAAAATAATACCGGAAATTTGTGCCTGGAAAAAACTGCTAGTTTATATAGATGGAAGCCCATGAAATGGGAAGAGAAAGTGGGAGACGAAAATGATAAATTTATTGAATATTGATATTTCCGATACATGGCAGCAAAGTTTGGTGTAATCAAATTTAATTTTTTTCAGGTTTCAATAAAACATGAGTTCCTACAAAAATACCAACCCCTTATTATTACTATAATGAATTATCTTCCTATCTATTGCAGTCGAAAACTAAAACAAAATATTATATGCCTGGATTCTAATTGAAAGAAGAGGAGAAGTATCTAAACAGAAATGATTCAACATAGTTAAAAAAAAAAAAAAACTGACCTTTGTAAAAGTGCAGAAAACTTCCCTAAAATTCGCGAAAATAATACCGGAAATTTGTGCCTGGAAAAAACTGCTAGTTTATATAGATGGAAGCCCATGAAATGGGAAGAGAAAGTGGGAGACGAAAATGATAAATTTATTGAATATTGATATTTCCGATACATGGCAGCAAAGTTTGGTGTAATCAAATTTAATTTTTTTCAGGTTTCAATAAAACATGAGTTCCTACAAAAATACCAACCCCTTATTATTACTATAATGAATTCTCTTCCTATCTATTGCAGTCGAAAACTAAAACAAAATATTATATGCCTGGATTCTAATTGAAAGAAAAGGAGAAGTATCTAAACAGAAATGATTCAACATAGTTAAAAAAAAAAAAACTGACCTTTGTAAAAGTGCAGAAAACTTCCCTAAAATTCGCGAAAATAATACCGGAAATTTGTGCCTGGAAAAAACTGCTAGTTTATATAGATGGAAGCCCATGAAATGGGAAGAGAAAGTGGGAGACGAAAATGATAAATTTATTGAATATTGATATTTCCGATACATGGCAGCAAAGTTTGGTGTAATCAAATTTAATTTTTTTCAGGTTTCAATAAAACATGAGTTCCTACAAAAATACCAACCCCTTATTATTACTATAATGAATTATCTTCCTATCTATTGCAGTCGAAAACTAAAACAAAATATTATATGCCTGGATTCTAATTGAAAGAAGAGGAGAAGTATCTAAACAGAAATGATTCAACATAGTTAAAAAAAAAAAAAACTGACCTTTGTAAAAGTGCAGAAAACTTCCCTAAAATTCGCGAAAATAATACCGGAAATTTGTGCCTGGAAAAAACTGCTAGTTTATATAGATGGAAGCCCATGAAATGGGAAGAGAAAGTGGGAGACGAAAATGATAAATTTATTGAATATTGATATTTCCGATACATGGCAGCAAAGTTTGGTGTAATCAAATTTAATTTTTTTCAGGTTTCAATAAAACATGAGTTCCTACAAAAATACCAACCCCTTATTATTACTATAATGAATTATCTTCCTATCTATTGCAGTCGAAAACTAAAACAAAATATTATATGCCTGGATTCTAATTGAAAGAAGAGGAGAAGTATCTAAACAGAAATGATTCAACATAGTTAAAAAAAAAAAAACTGAACTTTGTAAAAGTGCAGAAAACTTCCCTAAAATTCGCGAAAATAATACCGGAAATTTGTGCCTGGAAAAAACTGCTAGTTTATATAGATGGAAGCCCATGAAATGGGAAGAGAAAGTGGGAGACGAAAATGATAAATTTATTGAATATTGATATTTCCGATACATGGCAGCAAAGTTTGGTGTAATCAAATTTAATTTTTTTCAGGTTTCAATAAAACATGAGTTCCTACAAAAATACCAACCCCTTATTATTACTATAATGAATTATCTTCCTATCTATTGCAGTCGAAAACTAAAACAAAATATTATATGCCTGGATTCTAATTGAAAGAAGAGGAGAAGTATCTAAACAGAAATGATTCAACATAGTTAAAAAAAAAAAACTGACCTTTGCAAAAGTGCAGAAAACTTCCCTAAAATTCGCGAAAATAATATCGGAAATTTGTGCCTGGAAAAAACTGCTAGTTTATATAGATGGAAGCCCGTGAAATGGGAAGAGAAAGTGGGAGACGAAAATGATAAATTTATTGAATATTGATATTTCCGATACATGGCAGCAAAGTTTGGTGTAATCAAATTTAATTTTTTTCAGGTTTCAATAAAACATGAGTTCCTACAAAAATACCAACCCCTTATTATTACTATAATGAATTATCTTCCTATCTATTGCAGTCGAAAACTAAAACAAAATATTATATGCCTGGATTCTAATTGAAAGAAGAGGAGAAGTATCTAAACAGAAATGATTCAACATGGTTAAAAAAAAAAAAAAAACTGACCTTTGTAAAAGTGCAGAAAACTTCCCTAAAATTCGCGAAAATAATACCGGAAATTTGTGCCTGGAAAAAACTGCTAGTTTATATAGATGGAAGCCCATGAAATGGGAAGAGAAAGTGGGAGACGAAAATGATAAATTTATTGAATATTGATATTTCCGATACATGGCAGCAAAGTTTGGTGTAATCAAATTTAATTTTTTTCAGGTTTCAATAAAACATGAGTTCCTACAAAAATACCAACCCCTTATTATTACTATAATGAATTATCTTCCTATCTATTGCAGTCGAAAACTAAAACAAAATATTATATGCCTGGATTCTAATTGAAAGAAGAGGAGAAGTATCTAAACAGAAATGATTCAACATAGTTAAAAAAAAAAAAACTGACCTTTGTAAAATTGCAGAAAACTTCCCTAAAATTCGCGAAAATAATACCGGAAATTTGTGCCTGGAAAAAACTGCTAGTTTATATAGATGGAAGCCCATGAAATGGGAAGAGAAAGTGGGAGACGAAAATGATAAATTTATTGAATATTGATATTTCCGATACATGGCAGCAAAGTTTGGTGTAATCAAATTTAATTTTTTTCAGGTTTCAATAAAACATGAGTTCCTACAAAAATACCAACCCCTTATTATTACTATAATGAATTATCTTCCTATCTATTGCAGTCGAAAACTAAAACAAAATATTATATGCCTGGATTCTAATTGAAAGAAGAGGAGAAGTATCTAAACAGAAATGATTCAACATAGTTAAAAAAAAAAAAAAAACTGACCTTTGTAAAAGTGCAGAAAACTTCCCTAAAATTCGCGAAAATAATACCGGAAATTTGTGCCTGGAAAAAACTGCTAGTTTATATAGATGGAAGCCCATGAAATGGGAAGAGAAAGTGGGAGACGAAAATGATAAATTTATTGAATATTGATATTTCCGATACATGGCAGCAAAGTTTGGTGTAATCAAATTTAATTTTTTTCAGGTTTCAATAAAACATGAGTTCCTACAAAAATACCAACCCCTTATTATTACTATAATGAATTATCTTCCTATCTATTGCAGTCGAAAACTAAAACAAAATATTATATGCCTGGATTCTAATTGAAAGAAGAGGAGAAGTATCTAAACAGAAATGATTCAACATAGTTAAAAAAAAAAAAAACTGACCTTTGTAAAAGTGCAGAAAACTTCCCTAAAATTCGCGAAAATAATACCGGAAATTTGTGCCTGGAAAAAACTGCTAGTTTATATAGATGGAAGCCCATGAAATGGGAAGAGAAAGTGGGAGACGAAAATGATAAATTTATTGAATATTGATATTTCCGATACATGGCAGCAAAGTTTGGTGTAATCAAATTTAATTTTTTTCAGGTTTCAATAAAACATGAGTTCCTACAAAAATACCAACCCCTTATTATTACTATAATGAATTATCTTCCTATCTATTGCAGTCGAAAACTAAAACAAAATATTATATGCCTGGATTCTAATTGAAAGAAGAGGAGAAGTATCTAAACAGAAATGATTCAACATAGTTAAAAAAAAAAAACTGACCTTTGTAAAAGTGCAGAAAACTTCCCTAAAATTCGCGAAAATAATACCGGAAATTTGTGCCTGGAAAAAACTGCTAGTTTATATAGATGGAAGCCCATGAAATGGGAAGAGAAAGTGGGAGACGAAAATGATAAATTTATTGAATATTGATATTTCCGATACATCGCAGCAAAGTTTGGTGTAATCAAATTTAATTTTTTTCAGGTTTCAATAAAACATGAGTTCCTACAAAAATACCAACCCCTTATTATTACTATAATGAATTATCTTCCTATCTATTGCAGTCGAAAACTAAAACAAAATATTATATGCCTGGATTCTAATTGAAAGAAGAGGAGAAGTATCTAAACAGAAATGATTCAACATAGTTAAAAAAAAAAACTGACCTTTGTAAAAGTGCAGAAAACTTCCCTAAAATTCGCGAAAATAATACCGGAAATTTGTGCCTGGAAAAAACTGCTAGTTTATATAGATGGAAGCCCATGAAATGGGAAGAGAAAGTGGGAGACGAAAATGATAAATTTATTGAATATTGATATTTCCGATACATGGCAGCAAAGTTTGGTGTAATCAAATTTAATTTTTTTCAGGTTTCAATAAAACATGAGTTCCTACAAAAATACCAACCCCTTATTATTACTATAATGAATTATCTTCCTATCTATTGCAGTCGAAAACTAAAACAAAATATTATATGCCTGGATTCTAATTGAAAGAAGAGGAGAAGTATCTAAACAGAAATGATTCAACATAGTTAAAAAAAAAAAAACTGACCTTTGTAAAAGTGCAGAAAACTTCCCTAAAATTCGCGAAAATAATACCGGAAATTTGTGCCTGGAAAAAACTGCTAGTTTATATAGATGGAAGCCCATGAAATGGGAAGAGAAAGTGGGAGACGAAAATGATAAATTTATTGAATATTGATATTTCCGATACATGGCAGCAAAGTTTGGTGTAATCAAATTTAATTTTTTTCAGGTTTCAATAAAACATGAGTTCCTACAAAAATACCAACCCCTTATTATTACTATAATGAATTATCTTCCTATCTATTGCAGTCGAAAACTAAAACAAAATATTATATGCCTGGATTCTAATTGAAAGAAGAGGAGAAGTATCTAAACAGAAATGATTCAACATAGTTAAAAAAAAAAAAAAAACTGACCTTTGTAAAAGTGCAGAAAACTTCCCTAAAATTCGCGAAAATAATACCGGAAATTTGTGCCTGGAAAAAACTGCTAGTTTATATAGATGGAAGCCCATGAAATGGGAAGAGAAAGTGGGAGACGAAAATGATAAATTTATTGAATATTGATATTTCCGATACATGGCAGCAAAGTTTGGTGTAATCAAATTTAATTTTTTTCAGGTTTCAATAAAACATGAGTTCCTACAAAAATACCAACCCCTTATTATTACTATAATGAATTCTCTTCCTATCTATTGCAGTCGAAAACTAAAACAAAATATTATATGCCTGGATTCTAATTGAAAGAAAAGGAGAAGTATCTAAACAGAAATGATTCAACATAGTTAAAAAAAAAAAAACTGACCTTTGTAAAAGTGCAGAAAACTTCCCTAAAATTCGCGAAAATAATACCGGAAATTTGTGCCTGGAAAAAACTGCTAGTTTATATAGATGGAAGCCCATGAAATGGGAAGAGAAAGTGGGAGACGAAAATGATAAATTTATTGAATATTGATATTTCCGATACATGGCAGCAAAGTTTGGTGTAATCAAATTTAATTTTTTTCAGGTTTCAATAAAACATGAGTTCCTACAAAAATACCAACCCCTTATTATTACTATAATGAATTATCTTCCTATCTATTGCAGTCGAAAACTAAAACAAAATATTATATGCCTGGATTCTAATTGAAAGAAGAGGAGAAGTATCTAAACAGAAATGATTCAACATAGTTAAAAAAAAAAAAAAACTGACCTTTGTAAAAGTGCAGAAAACTTCCCTAAAATTCGCGAAAATAATACCGGAAATTTGTGCCTGGAAAAAACTGCTAGTTTATATAGATGGAAGCCCATGAAATGGGAAGAGAAAGTGGGAGACGAAAATGATAAATTTATTGAATATTGATATTTCCGATACATGGCAGCAAAGTTTGGTGTAATCAAATTTAATTTTTTTCAGGTTTCAATAAAACATGAGTTCCTACAAAAATACCAACCCCTTATTATTACTATAATGAATTATCTTCCTATCTATTGCAGTCGAAAACTAAAACAAAATATTATATGCCTGGATTCTAATTGAAAGAAGAGGAGAAGTATCTAAACAGAAATGATTCAACATAGTTAAAAAAAAAAAAACTGAACTTTGTAAAAGTGCAGAAAACTTCCCTAAAATTCGCGAAAATAATACCGGAAATTTGTGCCTGGAAAAAACTGCTAGTTTATATAGATGGAAGCCCATGAAATGGGAAGAGAAAGTGGGAGACGAAAATGATAAATTTATTGAATATTGATATTTCCGATACATGGCAGCAAAGTTTGGTGTAATCAAATTTAATTTTTTTCAGGTTTCAATAAAACATGAGTTCCTACAAAAATACCAACCCCTTATTATTACTATAATGAATTATCTTCCTATCTATTGCAGTCGAAAACTAAAACAAAATATTATATGCCTGGATTCTAATTGAAAGAAGAGGAGAAGTATCTAAACAGAAATGATTCAACATAGTTAAAAAAAAAAAACTGACCTTTGCAAAAGTGCAGAAAACTTCCCTAAAATTCGCGAAAATAATATCGGAAATTTGTGCCTGGAAAAAACTGCTAGTTTATATAGATGGAAGCCCGTGAAATGGGAAGAGAAAGTGGGAGACGAAAATGATAAATTTATTGAATATTGATATTTCCGATACATGGCAGCAAAGTTTGGTGTAATCAAATTTAATTTTTTTCAGGTTTCAATAAAACATGAGTTCCTACAAAAATACCAACCCCTTATTATTACTATAATGAATTATCTTCCTATCTATTGCAGTCGAAAACTAAAACAAAATATTATATGCCTGGATTCTAATTGAAAGAAGAGGAGAAGTATCTAAACAGAAATGATTCAACATGGTTAAAAAAAAAAAAAAAACTGACCTTTGTAAAAGTGCAGAAAACTTCCCTAAAATTCGCGAAAATAATACCGGAAATTTGTGCCTGGAAAAAACTGCTAGTTTATATAGATGGAAGCCCATGAAATGGGAAGAGAAAGTGGGAGACGAAAATGATAAATTTATTGAATATTGATATTTCCGATACATGGCAGCAAAGTTTGGTGTAATCAAATTTAATTTTTTTCAGGTTTCAATAAAACATGAGTTCCTACAAAAATACCAACCCCTTATTATTACTATAATGAATTATCTTCCTATCTATTGCAGTAGAAAACTAAAACAAAATATTATATGCCTGGATTCTAATTGAAAGAAGAGGAGAAGTATCTAAACAGAAATGATTCAACATAGTTAAAAAAAAAAAAAACTGACCTTTGTAAAAGTGCAGAAAACTTCCCTAAAATTCGCGAAAATAATACCGGAAATTTGTGCCTGGAAAAAACTGCTAGTTTATATAGATGGAAGCCCATGAAATGGGAAGAGAAAGTGGGAGACGAAAATGATAAATTTATTGAATATTGATATTTCCGATACATGGCAGCAAAGTTTGGTGTAATCAAATTTAATTTTTTTCAGGTTTCAATAAAACATGAGTTCCTACAAAAATACCAACCCCTTATTATTACTATAATGAATTATCTTCCTATCTATTGCAGTCGAAAACTAAAACAAAATATTATATGCCTGGATTCTAATTGAAAGAAGAGGAGAAGTATCTAAACAGAAATGATTCAACATAGTTAAAAAAAAAAAAACTGACCTTTGTAAAATTGCAGAAAACTTCCCTAAAATTCGCGAAAATAATACCGGAAATTTGTGCCTGGAAAAAACTGCTAGTTTATATAGATGGAAGCCCATGAAATGGGAAGAGAAAGTGGGAGACGAAAATGATAAATTTATTGAATATTGATATTTCCGATACATGGCAGCAAAGTTTGGTGTAATCAAATTTAATTTTTTTCAGGTTTCAATAAAACATGAGTTCCTACAAAAATACCAACCCCTTATTATTACTATAATGAATTATCTTCCTATCTATTGCAGTCGAAAACTAAAACAAAATATTATATGCCTGGATTCTAATTGAAAGAAGAGGAGAAGTATCTAAACAGAAATGATTCAACATAGTTAAAAAAAAAAAAAAAACTGACCTTTGTAAAAGTGCAGAAAACTTCCCTAAAATTCGCGAAAATAATACCGGAAATTTGTGCCTGGAAAAAACTGCTAGTTTATATAGATGGAAGCCCATGAAATGGGAAGAGAAAGTGGGAGACGAAAATGATAAATTTATTGAATATTGATATTTCCGATACATGGCAGCAAAGTTTGGTGTAATCAAATTTAATTTTTTTCAGGTTTCAATAAAACATGAGTTCCTACAAAAATACCAACCCCTTATTATTACTATAATGAATTATCTTCCTATCTATTGCAGTCGAAAACTAAAACAAAATATTATATGCCTGGATTCTAATTGAAAGAAGAGGAGAAGTATCTAAACAGAAATGATTCAACATAGTTAAAAAAAAAAACTGACCTTTGTAAAAGTGCAGAAAACTTCCCTAAAATTCGCGAAAATAATACCGGAAATTTGTGCCTGGAAAAAACTGCTAGTTTATATAGATGGAAGCCCATGAAATGGGAAGAGAAAGTGGGAGACGAAAATGATAAATTTATTGAATATTGATATTTCCGATACATGGCAGCAAAGTTTGGTGTAATCAAATTTAATTTTTTTCAGGTTTCAATAAAACATGAGTTCCTACAAAAATACCAACCCCTTATTATTACTATAATGAATTATCTTCCTATCTATTGCAGTCGAAAACTAAAACAAAATATTATATGCCTGGATTCTAATTGAAAGAAGAGGAGAAGTATCTAAACAGAAATGATTCAACATAGTTAAAAAAAAAAAACTGACCTTTGTAAAAGTGCAGAAAACTTCCCTAAAATTCGCGAAAATAATACCGGAAATTTGTGCCTGGAAAAAACTGCTAGTTTATATAGATGGAAGCCCATGAAATGGGAAGAGAAAGTGGGAGACGAAAATGATAAATTTATTGAATATTGATATTTCCGATACATGGCAGCAAAGTTTGGTGTAATCAAATTTAATTTTTTTCAGGTTTCAATAAAACATGAGTTCCTACAAAAATACCAACCCCTTATTATTACTATAATGAATTATCTTCCTATCTATTGCAGTCGAAAACTAAAACAAAATATTATATGCCTGGATTCTAATTGAAAGAAGAGGAGAAGTATCTAAACAGAAATGATTCAACATAGTTAAAAAAAAAAAAAAAACTGACCTTTGTAAAAGTGCAGAAAACTTCCCTAAAATTCGCGAAAATAATACCGGAAATTTGTGCCTGGAAAAAACTGCTAGTTTATATAGATGGAAGCCCATGAAATGGGAAGAGAAAGTGGGAGACGAAAATGATAAATTTATTGAATATTGATATTTCCGATACATGGCAGCAAAGTTTGGTGTAATCAAATTTAATTTTTTTCAGGTTTCAATAAAACATGAGTTCCTACAAAAATACCAACCCCTTATTATTACTATAATGAATTATCTTCCTATCTATTGCAGTCGAAAACTAAAACAAAATATTATATGCCTGGATTCTAATTGAAAGAAGAGGAGAAGTATCTAAACAGAAATGATTCAACATAGTTAAAAAAAAAAAACTGACCTTTGCAAAAGTGCAGAAAACTTCCCTAAAATTCGCGAAAATAATACCGGAAATTTGTGCCTGGAAAAAACTGCTAGTTTATATAGATGGAAGCCCATGAAATGGGAAGAGAAAGTGGGAGACGAAAATGATAAATTTATTGAATATTGATATTTCCGATACATGGCAGCAAAGTTTGGTGTAATCAAATTTAATTTTTTTCAGGTTTCAATAAAACATGAGTTCCTACAAAAATACCAACCCCTTATTATTACTATAATGAATTATCTTCCTATCTATTGCAGTCGAAAACTAAAACAAAATATTATATGCCTGGATTCTAATTGAAAGAAGAGGAGAGATATCTAAACAGAAATGATTCAACATAGTTAGAAAAAAAAAACTGACCTTTGTAAAAGTGCAGAAAACTTCCCTAAAATTCGCGAAAGTAATACCGGAAATTTGTGCCTGGAAAAAACTGCTAGTTTATATAGATGGAAGCCCATGAAATGGGAAGAGAAAGTGGGAGACGAAAATGATAAATTTATTGAATATTGATATTTCCGATACATGGCAGCAAAGTTTGGTGTAATCAAATTTAATTTTTTTCAGGTTTCAATAAAACATGAGTTCCTACAAAAATACCAACCCCTTATTATTACTATAATGAATTATCTTCCTATCTATTGCAGTCGAAAACTAAAACAAAATATTATATGCCTGGATTCTAATTGAAAGAAGAGGAGAAGTATCTAAACAGAAATGATTCAACATAGTTAAAAAAAAAAACTGACCTTTGTAAAAGTGCAGAAAACTTCCCTAAAATTCGCGAAAATAATACCGGAAATTTGTGCCTGGAAAAAACTGCTAGTTTATATAGATGGAAGCCCATGAAATGGGAAGAGAAAGTGGGAGACGAAAATGATAAATTTATTGAATATTGATATTTCCGATACATGGCAGCAAAGTTTGGTGTAATCAAATTTAATTTTTTTCAGGTTTCAATAAAACATGAGTTCCTACAAAAATACCAACCCCTTATTATTACTATAATGAATTATCTTCCTATCTATTGCAGTCGAAAACTAAAACAAAATATTATATGCCTGGATTCTAATTGAAAGAAGAGGAGAAGTATCTAAACAGAAATGATTCAACATAGTTAAAAAAAAAAAAACTGACCTTTGTAAAAGTGCAGAAAACTTCCCTAAAATTCGCGAAAATAATACCGGAAATTTGTGCCTGGAAAAAACTGCTAGTTTATATAGATGGAAGCCCATGAAATGGGAAGAGAAAGTGGGAGACGAAAATGATAAATTTATTGAATATTGATATTTCCAATACATGGCAGCAAAGTTTGGTGTAATCAAATTTAATTTTTTTCAGGTTTCAATAAAACATGAGTTCCTACAAAAATACCAACCCCTTATTATTACTATAATGAATTATCTTCCTATCTATTGCAGTCGAAAACTAAAACAAAATATTATATGCCTGGATTCTAATTGAAAGAAGAGGAGAAGTATCTAAACAGAAATGATTCAACATAGTTAAAAAAAAAAAACTGACCTTTGTAAAATTGCAGAAAACTTCCCTAAAATTCGCGAAAATAATACCGGAAATTTGTGCCTGGAAAAAACTGCTAGTTTATATAGATGGAAGCCCATGAAATGGGAAGAGAAAGTGGGAGACGAAAATGATAAATTTATTTAATATTGATATTTCCGATACATGGCAGCAAAGTTTGGTGTAATCAAATTTAATTTTTTTCAGGTTTCAATAAAACATGAGTTCCTACAAAAATACCAACCCCTTATTATTACTATAATGAATTATCTTCCTATCTATTGCAGTCGAAAACTAAAACAAAATATTATATGCCTGGATTCTAATTGAAAGAAGAGGAGAAGTATCTAAACAGAAATGATTCAACATAGTTAAAAAAAAAAAAAAAACTGACCTTTGTAAAAGTGCAGAAAACTTCCCTAAAATTCGCGAAAATAATACCGGAAATTTGTGCCTGGAAAAAACTGCTAGTTTATATAGATGGAAGCCCATGAAATGGGAAGAGAAAGTGGGAGACGAAAATGATAAATTTATTGAATATTGATATTTCCGATACATGGCAGCAAAGTTTGGTGTAATCAAATTTAATTTTTTTCAGGTTTCAATAAAACATGAGTTCCTACAAAAATACCAACCCCTTATTATTACTATAATGAATTATCTTCCTATCTATTGCAGTCGAAAACTAAAACAAAATATTATATGCCTGGATTCTAATTGAAAGAAGAGGAGAAGTATCTAAACAGAAATGATTCAACATAGTTAAAAAAAAAAACTGACCTTTGTAAAAGTGCAGAAAACTTCCCTAAAATTCGCGAAAATAATACCGGAAATTTGTGCCTGGAAAAAACTGCTAGTTTATATAGATGGAAGCCCATGAAATGGGAAGAGAAAGTGGGAGACGAAAATGATAAATTTATTGAATATTGATATTTCCGATACATGGCAGCAAAGTTTGGTGTAATCAAATTTAATTTTTTTCAGGTTTCAATAAAACATGAGTTCCTACAAAAATACCAACCCCTTATTATTACTATAATGAATTATCTTCCTATCTATTGCAGTCGAAAACTAAAACAAAATATTATATGCCTGGATTCTAATTGAAAGAAGAGGAGAAGTATCTAAACAGAAATGATTCAACATAGTTAAAAAAAAAAAAACTGACCTTTGTAAAAGTGCAGAAAACTTCCCTAAAATTCGCGAAAATAATACCGGAAATTTGTGCCTGGAAAAAACTGCTAGTTTATATAGATGGAAGCCCATGAAATGGGAAGAGAAAGTGGGAGACGAAAATGATAAATTTATTGAATATTGATATTTCCGATACATGGCAGCAAAGTTTGGTGTAATCAAATTTAATTTTTTTCAGGTTTCAATAAAACATGAGTTCCTACAAAAATACCAACCCCTTATTATTACTATAATGAATTATCTTCCTATCTATTGCAGTCGAAAACTAAAACAAAATATTATATGCCTGGATTCTAATTGAAAGAAGAGGAGAAGTATCTAAACAGAAATGATTCAACATAGTTAAAAAAAAAAAAAAAACTGACCTTTGTAAAAGTGCAGAAAACTTCCCTAAAATTCGCGAAAATAATACCGGAAATTTGTGCCTGGAAAAAACTGCTAGTTTATATAGATGGAAGCCCATGAAATGGGAAGAGAAAGTGGGAGACGAAAATGATAAATTTATTGAATATTGATATTTCCGATACATGGCAGCAAAGTTTGGTGTAATCAAATTTAATTTTTTTCAGGTTTCAATAAAACATGAGTTCCTACAAAAATACCAACCCCTTATTATTACTATAATGAATTATCTTCCTATCTATTGCAGTCGAAAACTAAAACAAAATATTATATGCCTGGATTCTAATTGAAAGAAGAGGAGAAGTATCTAAACAGAAATGATTCAACATAGTTAAAAAAAAAAAACTGACCTTTGCAAAAGTGCAGAAAACTTCCCTAAAATTCGCGAAAATAATACCGGAAATTTGTGCCTGGAAAAAACTGCTAGTTTATATAGATGGAAGCCCATGAAATGGGAAGAGAAAGTGGGAGACGAAAATGATAAATTTATTGAATATTGATATTTCCGATACATGGCAGCAAAGTTTGGTGTAATCAAATTTAATTTTTTTCAGGTTTCAATAAAACATGAGTTCCTACAAAAATACCAACCCCTTATTATTACTATAATGAATTATCTTCCTATCTATTGCAGTCGAAAACTAAAACAAAATATTATATGCCTGGATTCTAATTGAAAGAAGAGGAGAAGTATCTAAACAGAAATGATTCAACATAGTTAGAAAAAAAAAACTGACCTTTGTAAAAGTGCAGAAAACTTCCCTAAAATTCGCGAAAGTAATACCGGAAATTTGTGCCTGGAAAAAACTGCTAGTTTATATAGATGGAAGCCCATGAAATGGGAAGAGAAAGTGGGAGACGAAAATGATAAATTTATTGAATATTGATATTTCCGATACATGGCAGCAAAGTTTGGTGTAATCAAATTTAATTTTTTTCAGGTTTCAATAAAACATGAGTTCCTACAAAAATACCAACCCCTTATTATTACTATAATGAATTATCTTCCTATCTATTGCAGTCGAAAACTAAAACAAAATATTATATGCCTGGATTCTAATTGAAAGAAGAGGAGAAGTATCTAAACAGAAATGATTCAACATAGTTAAAAAAAAAAACTGACCTTTGTAAAAGTGCAGAAAACTTCCCTAAAATTCGCGAAAATAATACCGGAAATTTGTGCCTGGAAAAAACTGCTAGTTTATATAGATGGAAGCCCATGAAATGGGAAGAGAAAGTGGGAGACGAAAATGATAAATTTATTGAATATTGATATTTCCGATACATGGCAGCAAAGTTTGGTGTAATCAAATTTAATTTTTTTCAGGTTTCAATAAAACATGAGTTCCTACAAAAATACCAACCCCTTATTATTACTATAATGAATTATCTTCCTATCTATTGCAGTCGAAAACTAAAACAAAATATTATATGCCTGGATTCTAATTGAAAGAAGAGGAGAAGTATCTAAACAGAAATGATTCAACATAGTTAAAAAAAAAAAAAACTGACCTTTGTAAAAGTGCAGAAAACTTCCCTAAAATTCGCGAAAATAATACCGGAAATTTGTGCCTGGAAAAAACTGCTAGTTTATATAGATGGAAGCCCATGAAATGGGAAGAGAAAGTGGGAGACGAAAATGATAAATTTATTGAATATTGATATTTCCAATACATGGCAGCAAAGTTTGGTGTAATCAAATTTAATTTTTTTCAGGTTTCAATAAAACATGAGTTCCTACAAAAATACCAACCCCTTATTATTACTATAATGAATTATCTTCCTATCTATTGCAGTCGAAAACTAAAACAAAATATTATATGCCTGGATTCTAATTGAAAGAAGAGGAGAAGTATCTAAACAGAAATGATTCAACATAGTTAAAAAAAAAAAAAAAAAAAAATTGACCTTTGTAAAAGTGCAGAAAACTTCCCTAAAATTCGCGAAAATAATACCGGAAATTTGTGCCTGGAAAAAACTGCTAGTTTATATAGATGGAAGCCCATGAAATGGGAAGAGAAAGTGGGAGACGAAAATGATAAATTTATTGAATATTGATATTTCCGATACATGGCAGCAAAGTTTGGTGTAATCAAATTTAATTTTTTTCAGGTTTCAATAAAACATGAGTTCCTACAAAAATACCAACCCCTTATTATTACTATAATGAATTATCTTCCTATCTATTGCAGTCGAAAACTAAAACAAAATATTATATGCCTGGATTCTAATTGAAAGAAGAGGAGAAGTATCTAAACAGAAATGATTCAACATAGTTAAAAAAAAAAACTGACCTTTGTAAAAGTGCAGAAAACTTCCCTAAAATTCGCGAAAATAATACCGGAAATTTGTGCCTGGAAAAAACTGCTAGTTTATATAGATGGAAGCCCATGAAATGGGAAGAGAAAGTGGGAGACGAAAATGATAAATTTATTGAATATTGATATTTCCGATACATGGCAGCAAAGTTTGGTGTAATCAAATTTAATTTTTTTCAGGTTTCAATAAAACATGAGTTCCTACAAAAATACCAACCCCTTATTATTACTATAATGAATTATCTTCCTATCTATTGCAGTCGAAAACTAAAACAAAATATTATATGCCTGGATTCTAATTGAAAGAAGAGGAGAAGTATCTAAACAGAAATGATTCAACATAGTTAAAAAAAAAAAAACTGACCTTTGTAAAAGTGCAGAAAACTTCCCTAAAATTCGCGAAAATAATACCGGAAATTTGTGCCTGGAAAAAACTGCTAGTTTATATAGATGGAAGCCCATGAAATGGGAAGAGAAAGTGGGAGACGAAAATGATAAATTTATTGAATATTGATATTTCCGATACATGGCAGCAAAGTTTGGTGTAATCAAATTTAATTTTTTTCAGGTTTCAATAAAACATGAGTTCCTACAAAAATACCAACCCCTTATTATTACTATAATGAATTATCTTCCTATCTATTGCAGTCGAAAACTAAAACAAAATATTATATGCCTGGATTCTAATTGAAAGAAGAGGAGAAGTATCTAAACAGAAATGATTCAACATAGTTAAAAAAAAAAAAAAAACTGACCTTTGTAAAAGTGCAGAAAACTTCCCTAAAATTCGCGAAAATAATACCGGAAATTTGTGCCTGGAAAAAACTGCTAGTTTATATAGATGGAAGCCCATGAAATGGGAAGAGAAAGTGGGAGACGAAAATGATAAATTTATTGAATATTGATATTTCCGATACATGGCAGCAAAGTTTGGTGTAATCAAATTTAATTTTTTTCAGGTTTCAATAAAACATGAGTTCCTACAAAAATACCAACCCCTTATTATTACTATAATGAATTATCTTCCTATCTATTGCAGTCGAAAACTAAAACAAAATATTATATGCCTGGATTCTAATTGAAAGAAGAGGAGAAGTATCTAAACAGAAATGATTCAACATAGTTAAAAAAAAAAAACTGACCTTTGCAAAAGTGCAGAAAACTTCCCTAAAATTCGCGAAAATAATACCGGAAATTTGTGCCTGGAAAAAACTGCTAGTTTATATAGATGGAAGCCCATGAAATGGGAAGAGAAAGTGGGAGACGAAAATGATAAATTTATTGAATATTGATATTTCCGATACATGGCAGCAAAGTTTGGTGTAATCAAATTTAATTTTTTTCAGGTTTCAATAAAACATGAGTTCCTACAAAAATACCAACCCCTTATTATTACTATAATGAATTATCTTCCTATCTATTGCAGTCGAAAACTAAAACAAAATATTATATGCCTGGATTCTAATTGAAAGAAGAGGAGAAGTATCTAAACAGAAATGATTCAACATAGTTAGAAAAAAAAAACTGACCTTTGTAAAAGTGCAGAAAACTTCCCTAAAATTCGCGAAAGTAATACCGGAAATTTGTGCCTGGAAAAAACTGCTAGTTTATATAGATGGAAGCCCATGAAATGGGAAGAGAAAGTGGGAGACGAAAATGATAAATTTATTGAATATTGATATTTCCGATACATGGCAGCAAAGTTTGGTGTAATCAAATTTAATTTTTTTCAGGTTTCAATAAAACATGAGTTCCTACAAAAATACCAACCCCTTATTATTACTATAATGAATTATCTTCCTATCTATTGCAGTCGAAAACTAAAACAAAATATTATATGCCTGGATTCTAATTGAAAGAAGAGGAGAAGTATCTAAACAGAAATGATTCAACATAGTTAAAAAAAAAAACTGACCTTTGTAAAAGTGCAGAAAACTTCCCTAAAATTCGCGAAAATAATACCGGAAATTTGTGCCTGGAAAAAACTGCTAGTTTATATAGATGGAAGCCCATGAAATGGGAAGAGAAAGTGGGAGACGAAAATGATAAATTTATTGAATATTGATATTTCCGATACATGGCAGCAAAGTTTGGTGTAATCAAATTTAATTTTTTTCAGGTTTCAATAAAACATGAGTTCCTACAAAAATACCAACCCCTTATTATTACTATAATGAATTATCTTCCTATCTATTGCAGTCGAAAACTAAAACAAAATATTATATGCCTGGATTCTAATTGAAAGAAGAGGAGAAGTATCTAAACAGAAATGATTCAACATAGTTAAAAAAAAAAAAACTGACCTTTGTAAAAGTGCAGAAAACTTCCCTAAAATTCGCGAAAATAATACCGGAAATTTGTGCCTGGAAAAAACTGCTAGTTTATATAGATGGAAGCCCATGAAATGGGAAGAGAAAGTGGGAGACGAAAATGATAAATTTATTGAATATTGATATTTCCAATACATGGCAGCAAAGTTTGGTGTAATCAAATTTAATTTTTTTAAGGTTTCAATAAAACATGAGTTCCTACAAAAATACCAACCCCTTATTATTACTATAATGAATTATCTTCCTATCTATTGCAGTCGAAAACTAAAACAAAATATTATATGCCTGGATTCTAATTGAAAGAAGAGGAGAAGTATCTAAACAGAAATGATTCAACATAGTTAAAAAAAAAAAAACTGACCTTTGTAAAAGTGCAGAAAACTTCCCTAAAATTCGCGAAAATAATACCGGAAATTTGTGCCTGGAAAAAACTGCTAGTTTATATAGATGGAAGCCCATGAAATGGGAAGAGAAAGTGGGAGACGAAAATGATAAATTTATTGAATATTGATATTTCCGATACATGGCAGCAAAGTTTGGTGTAATCAAATTTAATTTTTTTCAGGTTTCAATAAAACATGAGTTCCTACAAAAATACCAACCCCTTATTATTACTATAATGAATTATCTTCCTATCTATTGCAGTCGAAAACTAAAACAAAATATTATATGCCTGGATTCTAATTGAAAGAAGAGGAGAAGTATCTAAACAGAAATGATTCAACATAGTTAAAAAAAAAAAAAAAAAAAAATTGACCTTTGTAAAAGTGCAGAAAACTTCCCTAAAATTCGCGAAAATAATACCGGAAATTTGTGCCTGGAAAAAACTGCTAGTTTATATAGATGGAAGCCCATGAAATGGGAAGAGAAAGTGGGAGACGAAAATGATAAAATTATTGAATATTGATATTTCCGATACATGGCAGCAAAGTTTGGTGTAATCAAATTTAATTTTTTTCAGGTTTCAATAAAACATGAGTTCCTACAAAAATACCAACCCCTTATTATTACTATAATGAATTATCTTCCTATCTATTGCAGTCGAAAACTAAAACAAAATATTATATGCCTGGATTCTAATTGAAAGAAGAGGAGAAGTATCTAAACAGAAATGATTCAACATAGTTAAAAAAAAAAAAACTGACCTTTGTAAAAGTGCAGAAAACTTCCCTAAAATTCGCGAAAATAATACCGGAAATTTGTGCCTGGAAAAAACTGCTAGTTTATATAGATGGAAGCCCATGAAATGGGAAGAGAAAGTGGGAGACGAAAATGATAAATTTATTGAATATTGATATTTCCGATACATGGTAGCAAAGTTTGGTGTAATCAAATTTAATTTTTTTCAGGTTTCAATAAAACATGAGTTCCTACAAAAATACCAACCCCTTATTATTACTATAATGAATTATCTTCCTATCTATTGCAGTCGAAAACTAAAACAAAATATTATATGCCTGGATTCTAATTGAAAGAAGAGGAGAAGTATCTAAACAGAAATGATTCAACATAGTTAAAAAAAAAAAAACTGACCTTTGTAAAAGTGCAGAAAACTTCCCTAAAATTCGCGAAAATAATACCGGAAATTTGTGCCTGGAAAAAACTGCTAGTTTATATAGATGGAAGCCCATGAAATGGGAAGAGAAAGTGGGAGACGAAAATGATAAATTTATTGAATATTGATATTTCCGATACATGGCAGCAAAGTTTGGTGTAATCAAATTTAATTTTTTTCAGGTTTCAATAAAACATGAGTTCCTACAAAAATACCAACCCCTTATTATTACTATAATGAATTATCTTCCTATCTATTGCAGTCGAAAACTAAAACAAAATATTATATGCCTGGATTCTAATTGAAAGAAGACGAGAAGTATCTAAACAGAAATGATTCAACATAGTTAAAAAAAAAAAAACTGACCTTTGTAAAAGTGCAGAAAACTTCCCTAAAATTCGCGAAAATAATACCGGAAATTTGTGCCTGGAAAAAACTGCTAGTTTATATAGATGGAAGCCCATGAAATGGGAAGAGAAAGTGGGAGACGAAAATGATAAATTTATTGAATATTGATATTTCCGATACATGGCAGCAAAGTTTGGTGTAATCAAATTTAATTTTTTTCAGGTTTCAATAAAACATGAGTTCCTACAAAAATACCAACCCCTTATTATTACTATAATGAATTATCTTCCTATCTATTGCAGTCGAAAACTAAAACAAAATATTATATGCCTGGATTCTAATTGAAAGAAGAGGAGAAGTATCTAAACAGAAATGATTCAACATAGTTAAAAAAAAAAAACTGACCTTTGTAAAAGTGCAGAAAACTTCCCTAAAATTCGCGAAAATAATACCGGAAATTTGTGCCTGGAAAAAACTGCTAGTTTATATAGATGGAAGCCCATGAAATGGGAAGAGAAAGTGGGAGACGAAAATGATAAATTTATTGAATATTGATATTTCCGATACATGGCAGCAAAGTTTGGTGTAATCAAATTTAATTTTTTTCAGGTTTCAATAAAACATGAGTTCCTACAAAAATACCAACCCCTTATTATTACTATAATGAATTATCTTCCTATCTATTGCAGTCGAAAACTAAAACAAAATATTATATGCCTGGATTCTAATTGAAAGAAGAGGAGAAGTATCTAAACAGAAATGATTCAACATAGTTAAAAAAAAAAAAACTGACCTTTGTAAAAGTGCAGAAAACTTCCCTAAAATTCGCGAAAATAATACCGGAAATTTGTGCCTGGAAAAAACTGCTAGTTTATATAGATGGAAGCCCATGAAATGGGAAGAGAAAGTGGGAGACGAAAATGATAAATTTATTGAATATTGATATTTCCGATACATGGTAGCAAAGTTTGGTGTAATCAAATTTAATTTTTTTCAGGTTTCAATAAAACATGAGTTCCTACAAAAATACCAACCCCTTATTATTACTATAATGAATTATCTTCCTATCTATTGCAGTCGAAAACTAAAACAAAATATTATATGCCTGGATTCTAATTGAAAGAAGAGGAGAAGTATCTAAACAGAAATGATTCAACATAGTTAAAAAAAAAAAAACTGACCTTTGTAAAAGTGCAGAAAACTTCCCTAAAATTCGCGAAAATAATACCGGAAATTTGTGCCTGGAAAAAACTGCTAGTTTATATAGATGGAAGCCCATGAAATGGGAAGAGAAAGTGGGAGACGAAAATGATAAATTTATTGAATATTGATATTTCCGATACATGGCAGCAAAGTTTGGTGTAATCAAATTTAATTTTTTTCAGGTTTCAATAAAACATGAGTTCCTACAAAAATACCAACCCCTTATTATTACTATAATGAATTATCTTCCTATCTATTGCAGTCGAAAACTAAAACAAAATATTATATGCCTGGATTCTAATTGAAAGAAGAGGAGAAGTATCTAAACAGAAATGATTCAACATAGTTAAAAAAAAAAAACTGACCTTTGCAAAAGTGCAGAAAACTTCCCTAAAATTCGCGAAAATAATATCGGAAATTTGTGCCTGGAAAAAACTGCTAGTTTATATAGATGGAAGCCCATGAAATGGGAAGAGAAAGTGGGAGACGAAAATGATAAATTTATTGAATATTGATATTTCCGATACATGGCAGCAAAGTTTGGTGTAATCAAATTTAATTTTTTTCAGGTTTCAATAAAACATGAGTTCCTACAAAAATACCAACCCCTTATTATTACTATAATGAATTATCTTCCTATCTATTGCAGTCGAAAACTAAAACAAAATATTATATGCCTGGATTCTAATTGAAAGAAGACGAGAAGTATCTAAACAGAAATGATTCAACATAGTTAAAAAAAAAAAAAAACTGACCTTTGTAAAAGTGCAGAAAACTTCCCTAAAATTCGCGAAAATAATACCGGAAATTTGTGCCTGGAAAAAATTGCTAGTTTATATAGATGGAAGCCCATGAAATGGGAAGAGAAAGTGGGAGACGAAAATGATAAATTTATTGAATATTGATATTTCCGATACATGGCAGCAAAGTTTGGTGTAATCAAATTTAATTTTTTTCAGGTTTCAATAAAACATGAGTTCCTACAAAAATACCAACCCCTTATTATTACTATAATGAATTATCTTCCTATCTATTGCAGTCGAAAACTAAAACAAAATATTATATGCCTGGATTCTAATTGAAAGAAGAGGAGAAGTATCTAAACAGAAATGATTCAACATAGTTAAAAAAAAAAAAAAAAAAAAAAAAAAAAAAAAAAAAAAAACTGACCTTTGTAAAAGCGCAGAAAACTTCCCTAAAATTCGCGAAAATAATACCGGAAATTTGTGCCTGGAAAAAACTGCTAGTTTATATAGATGGAAGCCCATGAAATGGGAAGAGAAAGTGGGAGACGAAAATGATAAATTTATTGAATATTGATATTTCCGATACATGGCAGCAAAGTTTGGTGTAATCAAATTTAATTTTTTTCAGGTTTCAATAAAACATGAGTTCCTACAAAAATACCAACCCCTTATTATTACTATAATGAATTATCTTCCTATCTATTGCAGTCGAAAACTAAAACAAAATATTATATGCCTGGATTCTAATTGAAAGAAGAGGAGAAGTATCTAAACAGAAATGATTCAACATAGTTAAAAAAAAAAAAAAAAAAAAAAAAAAAAAAAAACTGACCTTTGTAAAAGTGCAGAAAACTTCCCTAAAATTCGCGAAAAGAATACCGGAAATTTGTGCCTGGAAAAAACTGCTAGTTTATATAGATGGAAGCCCATGAAATGGGAAGAGAAAGTGGGAGACGAAAATGATAAATTTATTGAATATTGATATTTCCGATACATGGCAGCAAAGTTTGGTGTAATCAAATTTAATTTTTTTCAGGTTTCAATAAAACATGAGTTCCTACAAAAATACCAACCCCTTATTATTACTATAATGAATTATCTTCCTATCTATTGCAGTCGAAAACTAAAACAAAATATTATATGCCTGGATTCTAATTGAAAGAAGAGGAGAAGTATCTAAACAGAAATGATTCAACATGGTTAAAAAAAAAAAAAAAACTGACCTTTGTAAAAGTGCAGAAAACTTCACTAAAATTCGCGAAAATAATACCGGAAATTTGTGCCTGGAAAAAACTGCTAGTTTATATAGATGGAAGCCCATGAAATGGGAAGAGAAAGTGGGAGACGAAAATGATAAATTTATTGAATATTGATATTTCCGATACATGGCAGCAAAGTTTGGTGTAATCAAATTTAATTTTTTTCAGGTTTCAATAAAACATGAGTTCCTACAAAAATACCAACCCCTTATTATTACTATAATGAATTATCTTCCTATCTATTGCAGTCGAAAACTAAAACAAAATATTATATGCCTGGATTCTAATTGAAAGAAGAGGAGAAGTATCTAAACAGAAATGATTCAACATGGTTAAAAAAAAAAAAAAAACTGACCTTTGTAAAAGTGCAGAAAACTTCACTAAAATTCGCGAAAATAATACCGGAAATTTGTGCCTGGAAAAAACTGCTAGTTTATATAGATGGAAGCCCATGAAATGGGAAGAGAAAGTGGGAGACGAAAATGATAAATTTATTGAATATTGATATTTCCGATACATGGCAGCAAAGTTTGGTGTAATCAAATTTAATTTTTTTCAGGTTTCAATAAAACATGAGTTCCTACAAAAATACCAACCCCTTATTATTACTATAATGAATTATCTTCCTATCTATTGCAGTCGAAAACTAAAACAAAATATTATATGCCTGGATTCTAATTGAAAGAAGAGGAGAAGTATCTAAACAGAAATGATTCAACATAGTTAAAAAAAAAAAAAAAAAAAAAAAAACTGACCTTTGTAAAAGTGCAGAAAACTTCCCTAAAATTCGCGAAAATAATACCGGAAATTTGTGCCTGGAAAAAACTGCTAGTTTATATAGATGGAAGCCCATGAAATGGGAAGAGAAAGTGGGAGACGAAAATGATAAATTTATTGAATATTGATATTTCCGATACATGGCAGCAAAGTTTGGTGTAATCAAATTTAATTTTTTTCAGGTTTCAATAAAACATGAGTTCCTACAAAAATACCAACCCCTTATTATTACTATAATGAATTATCTTCCTATCTATTGCAGTCGAAAACTAAAACAAAATATTATATGCCTGGATTCTAATTGAAAGAAGAGGAGAAGTATCTAAACAGAAATGATTCAACATGGTTAAAAAAAAAAAAAAAACTGACCTTTGTAAAAGTGCAGAAAACTTCACTAAAATTCGCGAAAATAATACCGGAAATTTGTGCCTGGAAAAAACTGCTAGTTTATATAGATGGAAGCCCATGAAATGGGAAGAGAAAGTGGGAGACGAAAATGATAAATTTATTGAATATTGATATTTCCGATACATGGCAGCAAAGTTTGGTGTAATCAAATTTAATTTTTTTCAGGTTTCAATAAAACATGAGTTCCTACAAAAATACCAACCCCTTATTATTACTATAATGAATTATCTTCCTATCTATTGCAGTCGAAAACTAAAACAAAATATTATATGCCTGGATTCTAATTGAAAGAAGAGGAGAAGTATCTAAACAGAAATGATTCAACATAGTTAAAAAAAAAAAAAAAAAAAAAAAACTGACCTTTGTAAAAGTGCAGAAAACTTCCCTAAAATTCGCGAAAATAATACCGGAAATTTGTGCCTGGAAAAAACTGCTAGTTTATATAGATGGAAGCCCATGAAATGGGAAGAGAAAGTGGGAGACGAAAATGATAAATTTATTGAATATTGATATTTCCGATACATGGCAGCAAAGTTTGGTGTAATCAAATTTAATTTTTTTCAGGTTTCAATAAAACATGAGTTCCTACAAAAATACCAACCCCTTATTATTACTATAATGAATTATCTTCCTATCTATTGCAGTCGAAAACTAAAACAAAATATTATATGCCTGGATTCTAATTGAAAGAAGAGGAGAAGTATCTAAACAGAAATGATTCAACATAGTTAAAAAAAAAAAAAAACTGACCTTTGTAAAAGTGCAGAAAACTTCCCTAAAATTCGCGAAAATAATACCGGAAATTTGTGCCTGGAAAAAACTGCTAGTTTATATAGATGGAAGCCCATGAAATGGGAAGAGAAAGTGGGAGACGAAAATGATAAATTTATTGAATATTGATATTTCCGATACATGGCAGCAAAGTTTGGTGTAATCAAATTTAATTTTTTTCAGGTTTCAATAAAACATGAGTTCCTACAAAAATACCAACCCCTTATTATTACTATAATGAATTATCTTCCTATCTATTGCAGTCGAAAACTAAAACAAAATATTTTATGCCTGGATTCTAATTGAAAGAAGAGGAGAAGTATCTAAACAGAAATGATTCAACATAGTTAAAAAAAAATAAAAAAAACTGACCTTTGTAAAAGTGCAGAAAACTTCCCTAAAATTCGCGAAAATAATACCGGAAATTTGTGCCTGGAAAAAACTGCTAGTTTATATAGATGGAAGCCCATGAAATGGGAAGAGAAAGTGGGAGACGAAAATGATAAATTTATTGAATATTGATATTTCCGATACATGGCAGCAAAGTTTCGTGTAATCAAATTTAATTTTTTTCAGGTTTCAATAAAACATGAGTTCCTACAAAAATACCAACCCCTTATTATCTTCCTATCTATTGCAGTCGAAAACTAAAACAAAATATTATATGCCTGGATTCTAATTGAAAGAAGAGGAGAAGTATCTAAACAGAAATGATTCAACATAGTTAAAAAAAAAAAAAAAAAAAAAAAAAAAAAAACTGACCTTTGTAAAAGTGCAGAAAACTTCCCTAAAATTCGCGAAAAGAATACCGGAAATTTGTGCCTGGAAAAAACTGCTAGTTTATATAGATGGAAGCCCATGAAATGGGAAGAGAAAGTGGGAGACGAAAATGATAAATTTATTGAATATTGATATTTCCGATACATGGCAGCAAAGTTTGGTGTAATCAAATTTAATTTTTTTCAGGTTTCAATAAAACATGAGTTCCTACAAAAATACCAACCCCTTATTATTACTATAATGAATTATCTTCCTATCTATTGCAGTCGAAAACTAAAACAAAATATTATATGCCTGGATTCTAATTGAAAGAAGAGGAGAAGTATCTAAACAGAAATGATTCAACATGGTTAAAAAAAAAAAAAAAAAAAACTGACCTTTGTAAAAGTGCAGAAAACTTCCCTAAAATTCGCGAAAATAATACCGGAAATTTGTGCCTGGAAAAAACTGCTAGTTTATATAGATGGAAGCCCATGAAATGGGAAGAGAAAGTGGGAGACGAAAATGATAAATTTATTGAATATTGATATTTCCGATACATGGCAGCAAAGTTTGGTGTAATCAAATTTAATTTTTTTCAGGTTTCAATAAAACATGAGTTCCTACAAAAATACCAACCCCTTATTATTACTATAATGAATTATCTTCCTATCTATTGCAGTCGAAAACTAAAACAAAATATTATATGCCTGGATTCTAATTGAAAGAAGAGGAGAAGTATCTAAACAGAAATGATTCAACATAGTTAAAAAAAAAAAAACTGACCTTTGTAAAAGTGCAGAAAACTTCCCTAAAATTCGCGAAAATAATACCGGAAATTTGTGCCTGGAAAAAACTGCTAGTTTATATAGGTGGAAGCCCATGAAATGGGAAGAGAAAGTGGGAGACGAAAATGATAAATTTATTGAATATTGATATTTCCGATACATGGCAGCAAAGTTTGGTGTAATCAAATTTAATTTTTTTCAGGTTTCAATAAAACATGAGTTCCTACAAAAATACCAACCCCTTATTATTACTATAATGAATTATCTTCCTATCTATTGCAGTCGAAAACTAAAACAAAATATTTTATGCCTGGATTCTAATTGAAAGAAGAGGAGAAGTATCTAAACAGAAATGATTCAACATAGTTAAAAAAAAATAAAAAAAACTGACCTTTGTAAAAGTGCAGAAAACTTCCCTAAAATTCGCGAAAATAATACCGGAAATTTGTGCCTGGGAAAAACTGCTAGTTTATATAGATGGAAGCCCATGAAATGGGAAAAGAAAGTGGGAGACGAAAATGATAAATTTATTGAATATTGATATTTCCGATACATGGCAGCAAAGTTTCGTGTAATCAAATTTAATTTTTTTCAGGTTTCAATAAAACATGAGTTCCTACAAAAATACCAACCCCTTATTATTACTATAATGAATTATCTTCCTATCTATTGCAGTCGAAAACTAAAACAAAATATTTTATGCCTGGATTCTAATTGAAAGAAGAGGAGAAGTATCTAAACAGAAATGATTCAACATAGTTAAAAAAAAATAAAAAAAACTGACCTTTGTAAAAGTGCAGAAAACTTCCCTAAAATTCGCGAAAATAATACCGGAAATTTGTGCCTGGGAAAAACTGCTAGTTTATATAGATGGAAGCCCATGAAATGGGAAAAGAAAGTGGGAGACGAAAATGATAAATTTATTGAATATTGATATTTCCGATACATGGCAGCAAAGTTTCGTGTAATCAAATTTAATTTTTTTCAGGTTTCAATAAAACATGAGTTCCTACAAAAATACCAACCCCTTATTATCTTCCTATCTATTGCAGTCGAAAACTAAAACAAAATATTATATGCCTGGATTCTAATTGAAAGAAGAGGAGAAGTATCTAAACAGAAATGATTCAACATAGTTAAAAAAAAAAAAAAAACTGACCTTTGTAAAAGTGCAGAAAACTTCCCTAAAATTCGCGAAAATAATACCGGAAATTTGTGCCTGGAAAAAACTGCTAGTTTATATAGATGGAAGCCCATGAAATGGGAAGAGAAAGTGGGAGACGAAAATGATAAATTTATTGAATATTGATATTTCCGATACATGGCAGCAAAGTTTGGTGTAATCAAATTTAATTTTTTTCAGGTTTCAATAAAACATGAGTTCCTACAAAAATACCAACCCCTTATTATTACTATAATGAATTATCTTCCTATCTATTGCAGTCGAAAACTAAAACAAAATATTATATGCCTGGATTCTAATTGAAAGAAGAGGAGAAGTATCTAAACAGAAATGATTCAACATATTTAAAAAAAAAAAAAAAAACTGACCTTTGTTAAAGTGCAGAAAACTTCCCTAAAATTCGCGAAAATAATACCGGAAATTTGTGCCTGGAAAAAACTGCTAGTTTATATAGATGGAAGCCCATGAAATGGGAAGAGAAAGTGGGAGACGAAAATGATAAATTTATTGAATATTGATATTTCCGATACATGGCAGCAAAGTTTGGTGTAATCAAATTTAATTTTTTTCAGGTTTCAATAAAACATGAGTTCCTACAAAAATACCAACCCCTTATTATTACTATAATGAATTATCTTCCTATCTATTGCAGTCGAAAACTAAAACAAAATATTATATGCCTGGATTCTAATTGAAAGAAGAGGAGAAGTATCTAAACAGAAATGATTCAACATAGTTAAAAAAAAAAAAAAAAAAAAAAAAAAAAAAACTGACCTTTGTAAAAGTGCAGAAAACTTCCCTAAAATTCGCGAAAATAATACCGGAAATTTGTGCCTGGAAAAAACTGCTAGTTTATATAGATGGAAGCCCATGAAATGGGAAGAGAAAGTGGGAGACGAAAATGATAAATTTATTGAATATTGATATTTCCGATACATGGCAGCAAAGTTTGGTGTAATCAAATTTAATTTTTTTCAGGTTTCAATAAAACATGAGTTCCTACAAAAATACCAACCCCTTATTATCTTCCTATCTATTGCAGTCGAAAACTAAAACAAAATATTATATGCCTGGATTCTAATTGAAAGAAGAGGAGAAGTATCTAAACAGAAATGATTCAACATAGTTAAAAAAAAAAAAAAAAAAAAACTGACCTTTGTAAAACTGCAGAAAACTTCCCTAAAATTCGCGAAAATAATACCGGAAATTTGTGCCTGGAAAAAACTGCTAGTTTATATAGATGGAAGCCCATGAAATGGGAAGAGAAAGTGGGAGACGAAAATGATAAATTTATTGAATATTGATATTTCCGATACATGGCAGCAAAGTTTGGTGTAATCAAATTTAATTTTTTTCAGGTTTCAATAAAACATGAGTTCCTACAAAAATACCAACCCCTTATTATTACTATAATGAATTATCTTCCTATCTATTGCAGTCGAAAACTAAAACAAAATATTATATGCCTGGATTCTAATTGAAAGAAGAGGAGAAGTATCTAAACAGAAATGATTCAACATGGTTAAAAAAAAAAAAAAAAAACTGACCTTTGTAAAAGTGCAGAAAACTTCACTAAAATTCGCGAAAATAATACCGGAAATTTGTGCCTGGAAAAAACTGCTAGTTTATATAGATGGAAGCCCATGAAATGGGAAGAGAAAGTGGGAGACGAAAATGATAAATTTATTGAATATTGATATTTCCGATACATGGCAGCAAAGTTTGGTGTAATCAAATTTAATTTTTTTCAGGTTTCAATAAAACATGAGTTCCTACAAAAATACCAACCCCTTATTATTACTATAATGAATTATCTTCCTATCTATTGCAGTCGAAAACTAAAACAAAATATTATATGCCTGGATTCTAATTGAAAGAAGAGGAGAAGTATCTAAACAGAAATGATTCAACATAGTTAAAAAAAAAAAAAAAACTGACCTTTGTAAAAGTGCAGAAAACTTCCCTAAAATTCGCGAAAATAATACCGGAAATTTGTGCCTGGAAAAAACTGCTAGTTTATATAGATGGAAGCCCATGAAATGGGAAGAGAAAGTGGGAGACGAAAATGATAAATTTATTGAATATTGATATTTCCGATACATGGCAGCAAAGTTTGGTGTAATCAAATTTAATTTTTTTCAGGTTTCAATAAAACATGAGTTCCTACAAAAATACCAACCCCTTATTATTACTATAATGAATTATCTTCCTATCTATTGCAGTCGAAAACTAAAACAAAATATTATATGCCTGGATTCTAATTGAAAGAAGAGGAGAAGTATCTAAACAGAAATGATTCAACATAGTTAAAAAAAAAAAAAAAAAAAAAAAACTGACCTTTGTAAAAGTGCAGAAAACTTCCCTAAAATTCGCGAAAATAATACCGGAAATTTGTGCCTGGAAAAAACTGCTAGTTTATATAGATGGAAGCCCATGAAATGGGAAGAGAAAGTGGGAGACGAAAATGATAAATTTATTGAATATTGATATTTCCGATACATGGCAGCAAAGTTTGGTGTAATCAAATTTAATTTTTTTCAGGTTTCAATAAAACATGAGTTCCTACAAAAATACCAACCCCTTATTATTACTATAATGAATTATCTTCCTATCTATTGCAGTCGAAAACTAAAACAAAATATTATATGCCTGGATTCTAATTGAAAGAAGAGGAGAAGTATCTAAACAGAAATGATTCAACATAGTTAAAAAAAAAAAAAAAACTGACCTTTGTAAAAGTGCAGAAAACTTCCCTAAAATTCGCGAAAATAATACCGGAAATTTGTGCCTGGAAAAAACTGCTAGTTTATATAGATGGAAGCCCATGAAATGGGAAGAGAAAGTGGGAGACGAAAATGATAAATTTATTGAATATTGATATTTCCGATACATGGCAGCAAAGTTTGGTGTAATCAAATTTAATTTTTTTCAGGTTTCAATAAAACATGAGTTCCTACAAAAATACCAACCCCTTATTATTACTATAATGAATTATCTTCCTATCTATTGCAGTCGAAAACTAAAACAAAATATTTTATGCCTGGATTCTAATTGAAAGAAGAGGAGAAGTATCTAAACAGAAATGATTCAACATAGTTAAAAAAAAATAAAAAAAACTGACCTTTGTAAAAGTGCAGAAAACTTCCCTAAAATTCGCGAAAATAATACCGGAAATTTGTGCCTGGGAAAAACTGCTAGTTTATATAGATGGAAGCCCATGAAATGGGAAGAGAAAGTGGGAGACGAAAATGATAAATTTATTGAATATTGATATTTCCGATACATGGCAGCAAAGTTTCGTGTAATCAAATTTAATTTTTTTCAGGTTTCAATAAAACATGAGTTCCTACAAAAATACCAACCCCTTATTATCTTCCTATCTATTGCAGTCGAAAACTAAAACAAAATATTATATGCCTGGATTCTAATTGAAAGAAGAGGAGAAGTATCTAAACAGAAATGATTCAACATAGTTAAAAAAAAAAAACTGACCTTTGTAAAAGTGCAGAAAACTTCCCTAAAATTCGCGAAAAGAATACCGGAAATTTGTGCCTGGAAAAAACTGCTAGTTTATATAGATGGAAGCCCATGAAATGGGAAGAGAAAGTGGGAGACGAAAATGATAAATTTATTGAATATTGATATTTCCGATACATGGCAGCAAAGTTTGGTGTAATCAAATTTAATTTTTTTCAGGTTTCAATAAAACATGAGTTCCTACAAAAATACCAACCCCTTATTATTACTATAATGAATTATCTTCCTATCTATTGCAGTCGAAAACTAAAACAAAATATTATATGCCTGGATTCTAATTGAAAGAAGAGGAGAAGTATCTAAACAGAAATGATTCAACATAGTTAAAAAAAAAAAAAACTGACCTTTGTAAAAGTGCAGAAAACTTCCCTAAAATTCGCGAAAATAATACCGGAAATTTGTGCCTGGAAAAAACTGCTAGTTTATATAGATGGAAGCCCATGAAATGGGAAGAGAAAGTGGGAGACGAAAATGATAAATTTATTGAATATTGATATTTCCGATACATGGCAGCAAAGTTTGGTGTAATCAAATTTAATTTTTTTCAGGTTTCAATAAAACATGAGTTCCTACAAAAATACCAACCCCTTATTATTACTATAATGAATTATCTTCCTATCTATTGCAGTCGAAAACTAAAACAAAATATTATATGCCTGGATTCTAATTGAAAGAAGAGGAGAAGTATCTAAACAGAAATGATTCAACATAGTTAAAAAAAAAAAAACTGACCTTTGTAAAAGTGCAGGAAACTTCCCTAAAATTCGCGAAAATAATACCGGAAATTTGTGCCTGGAAAAAACTGCTAGTTTATATAGATGGAAGCCCATGAAATGGGAAGAGAAAGTGGGAGACGAAAATGATAAATTTATTGAATATTGATATTTCCGATACATGGCAGCAAAGTTTGGTGTAATCAAATTTAATTTTTTTCAGGTTTCAATAAAACATGAGTTCCTACAAAAATACCAACCCCTTATTATTACTATAATGAATTATCTTCCTATCTATTGCAGTCGAAAACTAAAACAAAATATTATATGCCTGGATTCTAATTGAAAGAAGAGGAGAAGTATCTAAACAGAAATGATTCAACATAGTTAAAAAAAAAAAAAAACTGACCTTTGTAAAAGTGCAGAAAACTTCCCTAAAATTCGCGAAAATAATACCGGAAATTTGTGCCTGGAAAAAACTGCTAGTTTATATAGGTGGAAGCCCATGAAATGGGAAGAGAAAGTGGGAGACGAAAATGATAAATTTATTGAATATTGATATTTCCGATACATGGCAGCAAAGTTTGGTGTAATCAAATTTAATTTTTTTCAGGTTTCAATAAAACATGAGTTCCTACAAAAATACCAACCCCTTATTATTACTATAATGAATTATCTTCCTATCTATTGCAGTCGAAAACTAAAACAAAATATTTTATGCCTGGATTCTAATTGAAAGAAGAGGAGAAGTATCTAAACAGAAATGATTCAACATAGTTAAAAAAAAATAAAAAAAACTGACCTTTGTAAAAGTGCAGAAAACTTCCCTAAAATTCGCGAAAATAATACCGGAAATTTGTGCCTGGGAAAAACTGCTAGTTTATATAGATGGAAGCCCATGAAATGGGAAGAGAAAGTGGGAGACGAAAATGATAAATTTATTGAATATTGATATTTCCGATACATGGCAGCAAAGTTTCGTGTAATCAAATTTAATTTTTTTCAGGTTTCAATAAAACATGAGTTCCTACAAAAATACCAACCCCTTATTATCTTCCTATCTATTGCAGTCGAAAACTAAAACAAAATATTATATGCCTGGATTCTAATTGAAAGAAGAGGAGAAGTATCTAAACAGAAATGATTCAACATAGTTAAAAAAAAAAAAAAAAAAAACTGACCTTTGTAAAACTGCAGAAAACTTCCCTAAAATTCGCGAAAATAATACCGGAAATTTGTGCCTGGAAAAAACTGCTAGTTTATATAGATGGAAGCCCATGAAATGGGAAGAGAAAGTGGGAGACGAAAATGATAAATTTATTGAATATTGATATTTCCGATACATGGCAGCAAAGTTTGGTGTAATCAAATTTAATTTTTTTCAGGTTTCAATAAAACATGAGTTCCTACAAAAATACCAACCCCTTATTATTACTATAATGAATTATCTTCCTATCTATTGCAGTCGAAAACTAAAACAAAATATTATATGCCTGGATTCTAATTGAAAGAAGAGGAGAAGTATCTAAACAGAAATGATTCAACATAGTTAAAAAAAAAAAAAAAAAAAAAACTGACCTTTGTTAAAGTGCAGAAAACTTCCCTAAAATTCGCGAAAATAATACCGGAAATTTGTGCCTGGAAAAAACTGCTAGTTTATATAGATGGAAGCCCATGAAATGGGAAGAGAAAGTGGGAGACGAAAATGATAAATTTATTGAATATTGATATTTCCGATACATGGCAGCAAAGTTTGGTGTAATCAAATTTAATTTTTTTCAGGTTTCAATAAAACATGAGTTCCTACAAAAATACCAACCCCTTATTATTACTATAATGAATTATCTTCCTATCTATTGCAGTCGAAAACTAAAACAAAATATTATATGCCTGGATTCTAATTGAAAGAAGAGGAGAAGTATCTAAACAGAAATGATTCAACATAGTTAAAAAAAAAAAAAAAACTGACCTTTGTAAAAGTGCAGAAAACTTCCCTAAAATTCGCGAAAATAATACCGGAAATTTGTGCCTGGAAAAAACTGCTAGTTTATATAGATGGAAGCCCATGAAATGGGAAGAGAAAGTGGGAGACGAAAATGATAAATTTATTGAATATTGATATTTCCGATACATGGCAGCAAAGTTTGGTGTAATCAAATTTAATTTTTTTCAGGTTTCAATAAAACATGAGTTCCTACAAAAATACCAACCCCTTATTATTACTATAATGAATTATTTTCCTATCTATTGCAGTCGAAAACTAAAACAAAATATTATATGCCTGGATTCTAATTGAAAGAAGAGGAGAAGTATCTAAACAGAAATGATTCAACATAGTTAAAAAAAAACTGACCTTTTTAAAAGTGCAGAAAACTTCCCTAAAATTCGCGAAAATAATACCGGAAATTTGTGCCTGGAAAAAACTGCTAGTTTATATAGATGGAAGCCCATGAAATGGGAAGAGAAAGTGGGAGACGAAAATGATAAATTTATTGAATATTGATATTTCCGATACATGGCAGCAAAGTTTGGTGTAATCAAATTTAATTTTTTTCAGGTTTCAATAAAACATGAGTTCCTACAAAAATACCAACCCCTTATTATTACTATAATGAATTATCTTCCTATCTATTGCAGTCGAAAACTAAAACAAAATATTATATGCCTGGATTCTAATTGAAAGAAGAGGAGAAGTATCTAAACAGAAATGATTCAACATAGTTAAAAAAAAAAAAAAAAAAAAAAAAAAAAAAAAAACTGACCTTTGTAAAAGTGCAGAAAACTTCCCTAAAATTCGCGAAAAGAATACCGGAAATTTGTGCCTGGAAAAAACTGCTAGTTTATATAGATGGAAGCCCATGAAATGGGAAGAGAAAGTGGGAGACGAAAATGATAAATTTATTGAATATTGATATTTCCGATACATGGCAGCAAAGTTTGGTGTAATCAAATTTAATTTTTTTCAGGTTTCAATAAAACATGAGTTCCTACAAAAATACCAACCCCTTATTATTACTATAATGAATTATCTTCCTATCTATTGCAGTCGAAAACTAAAACAAAATATTATATGCCTGGATTCTAATTGAAAGAAGAGGAGAAGTATCTAAACAGAAATGATTCAACATGGTTAAAAAAAAAAAAAAAAACTGACCTTTGTAAAAGTGCAGAAAACTTCACTAAAATTCGCGAAAATAATACCGGAAATTTGTGCCTGGAAAAAACTGCTAGTTTATATAGATGGAAGCCCATGAAATGGGAAGAGAAAGTGGGAGACGAAAATGATAAATTTATTGAATATTGATATTTCCGATACATGGCAGCAAAGTTTGGTGTAATCAAATTTAATTTTTTTCAGGTTTCAATAAAACATGAGTTCCTACAAAAATACCAACCCCTTATTATTACTATAATGAATTATCTTCCTATCTATTGCAGTCGAAAACTAAAACAAAATATTATATGCCTGGATTCTAATTGAAAGAAGAGGAGAAGTATCTAAACAGAAATGATTCAACATAGTTAAAAAAAAAAAAAAACTGACCTTTGTAAAAGTGCAGAAAACTTCCCTAAAATTCGCGAAAATAATACCGGAAATTTGTGCCTGGAAAAAACTGCTAGTTTATATAGATGGAAGCCCATGAAATGGGAAGAGAAAGTGGGAGACGAAAATGATAAATTTATTGAATATTGATATTTCCGATACATGGCAGCAAAGTTTGGTGTAATCAAATTTAATTTTTTTCAGGTTTCAATAAAACATGAGTTCCTACAAAAATACCAACCCCTTATTATTACTATAATGAATTATCTTCCTATCTATTGCAGTCGAAAACTAAAACAAAATATTATATGCCTGGATTCTAATTGAAAGAAGAGGAGAAGTATCTAAACAGAAATGATTCAACATAGTTAAAAAAAAAAAAACTGACCTTTGTAAAAGTGCAGAAAACTTCCCTAAAATTCGCGAAAATAATACCGGAAATTTGTGCCTGGAAAAAACTGCTAGTTTATATAGATGGAAGCCCATGAAATGGGAAGAGAAAGTGGGAGACGAAAATGATAAATTTATTGAATATTGATATTTCCGATACATGGCAGCAAAATTTGGTGTAATCAAATTTAATTTTTTTCAGGTTTCAATAAAACATGAGTTCCTACAAAAATACCAACCCCTTATTATTACTATAATGAATTATCTTCCTATCTATTGCAGTCGAAAACTAAAACAAAATATTTTATGCCTGGATTCTAATTGAAAGAAGAGGAGAAGTATCTAAACAGAAATGATTCAACATAGTTAAAAAAAAATAAAAAAAACTGACCTTTGTAAAAGTGCAGAAAACTTCCCTAAAATTCGCGAAAATAATACCGGAAATTTGTGCCTGGAAAAAACTGCTAGTTTATATAGATGGAAGCCCATGAAATGCGAAGAGAAAGTGGGAGACGAAAATGATAAATTTATTGAATATTGATATTTCCGATACATGGCAGCAAAGTTTCGTGTAATCAAATTTAATTTTTTTCAGGTTTCAATAAAACATGAGTTCCTACAAAAATACCAACCCCTTATTATCTTCCTATCTATTGCAGTCGAAAACTAAAACAAAATATTATATGCCTGGATTCTAATTGAAAGAAGAGGAGAAGTATCTAAACAGAAATGATTCAACATAGTTAAAAAAAAAAAAAAAAACTGACCTTTGTAAAAGTGCAGAAAACTTCCCTAAAATTCGCGAAAATAATACCGGAAATTTGTGCCTGGAAAAAACTGCTAGTTTATATAGATGGAAGCCCATGAAATGGGAAGAGAAAGTGGGAGACGAAAATGATAAATTTATTGAATATTGATATTTCCGATACATGGCAGCAAAGTTTGGTGTAATCAAATTTAATTTTTTTCAGGTTTCAATAAAACATGAGTTCCTACAAAAATACCAACCCCTTATTATTACTATAATGAATTATCTTCCTATCTATTGCAGTCGAAAACTAAAACAAAATATTATATGCCTGGATTCTAATTGAAAGAAGAGGAGAAGTATCTAAACAGAAATGATTCAACATAGTTAAAAAAAAAAAAAAAAAACTGACCTTTGTTAAAGTGCAGAAAACTTCCCTAAAATTCGCGAAAATAATACCGGAAATTTGTGCCTGGAAAAAACTGCTAGTTTATATAGATGGAAGCCCATGAAATGGGAAGAGAAAGTGGGAGACGAAAATGATAAATTTATTGAATATTGATATTTCCGATACATGGCAGCAAAGTTTGGTGTAATCAAATTTAATTTTTTTCAGGTTTCAATAAAACATGAGTTCCTACAAAAATACCAACCCCTTATTATCTTCCTATCTATTGCAGTCGAAAACTAAAACAAAATATTATATGCCTGGATTCTAATTGAAAGAAGAGGAGAAGTATCTAAACAGAAATGATTCAACATAGTTAAAAAAAAAAAAAAAAAAAAAACTGACCTTTGTAAAAGTGCAGAAAACTTCCCTAAAATTCGCGAAAATAATACCGGAAATTTGTGCCTGGAAAAAACTGCTAGTTTATATAGATGGAAGCCCATGAAATGGGAAGAGAAAGTGGGAGACGAAAATGATAAATTTATTGAATATTGATATTTCCGATACATGGCAGCAAAGTTTGGTGTAATCAAATTTAATTTTTTTCAGGTTTCAATAAAACATGAGTTCCTACAAAAATACCAACCCCTTATTATTACTATAATGAATTATTTTCCTATCTATTGCAGTCGAAAACTAAAACAAAATATTATATGCCTGGATTCTAATTGAAAGAAGAGGAGAAGTATCTAAACAGAAATGATTCAACATAGTTAAAAAAAAAAAAACTGACCTTTGTAAAAGTGCAGAAAACTTCCCTAAAATTCGCGAAAATAATACCGGAAATTTGTGCCTGGAAAAAACTGCTAGTTTATATAGATGGAAGCCCATGAAATGGGAAGAGAAAGTGGGAGACGAAAATGATAAATTTATTGAATATTGATATTTCCGATACATGGCAGCAAAGTTTGGTGTAATCAAATTTAATTTTTTTCAGGTTTCAATAAAACATGAGTTCCTACAAAAATACCAACCCCTTATTATTACTATAATGAATTATCTTCCTATCTATTGCAGTCGAAAACTAAAACAAAATATTATATGCCTGGATTCTAATTGAAAGAAGAGGAGAAGTATCTAAACAGAAATGATTCAACATAGTTAAAAAAAAAAAAAACTGACCTTTGTAAAAGTGCAGAAAACTTCCCTAAAATTCGCGAAAATAATACCGGAAATTTGTGCCTGGAAAAAACTGCTAGTTTATATAGATGGAAGCCCATGAAATGGGAAGAGAAAGTGGGAGACGAAAATGATAAATTTATTGAATATTGATATTTCCGATACATGGCAGCAAAGTTTGGTGTAATCAAATTTAATTTTTTTCAGGTTTCAATAAAACATGAGTTCCTACAAAAATACCAACCCCTTATTATTACTATAATGAATTATCTTCCTATCTATTGCAGTCGAAAACTAAAACAAAATATTATATGCCTGGATTCTAATTGAAAGAAGAGGAGAAGTATCTAAACAGAAATGATTCAACATAGTTAAAAAAAAAAAAAAAACTGACCTTTGTAAAAGTGCAGAAAACTTCCCTAAAATTCGCGAAAATAATACCGGAAATTTGTGCCTGGAAAAAACTGCTAGTTTATATAGATGGAAGCCCATGAAATGGGAAGAGAAAGTGGGAGACGAAAATGATAAATTTATTGAATATTGATATTTCCGATACATGGCAGCAAAGTTTGGTGTAATCAAATTTAATTTTTTTCAGGTTTCAATAAAACATGAGTTCCTACAAAAATACCAACCCCTTATTATTACTATAATGAATTATCTTCCTATCTATTGCAGTCGAAAACTAAAACAAAATATTTTATGCCTGGATTCTAATTGAAAGAAGAGGAGAAGTATCTAAACAGAAATGATTCAACATAGTTAAAAAAAATAAAAAAAACTGACCTTTGTAAAAGTGCAGAAAACTTCCCTAAAATTCGCGAAAATAATACCGGAAATTTGTGCCTGGAAAAAACTGCTAGTTTATATAGATGGAAGCCCATGAAATGCGAAGAGAAAGTGGGAGACGAAAATGATAAATTTATTGAATATTGATATTTCCGATACATGGCAGCAAAGTTTGGTGTAATCAAATTTAATTTTTTTCAGGTTTCAATAAAACATGAGTTCCTACAAAAATACCAACCCCTTATTATTACTATAATGAATTATCTTCCTATCTATTGCAGTCGAAAACTAAAACAAAATATTATATGCCTGGATTCTAATTGAAAGAAGAGGAGAAGTATCTAAACAGAAATGATTCAACATAGTTAAAAAAAAAAAAAAAACTGACCTTTGTTAAAGTGCAGAAAACTTCCCTAAAATTCGCGAAAATAATACCGGAAATTTGTGCCTGGAAAAAACTGCTAGTTTATATAGATGGAAGCCCATGAAATGGGAAGAGAAAGTGGGAGACGAAAATGATAAATTTATTGAATATTGATATTTCCGATACATGGCAGCAAAGTTTGGTGTAATCAAATTTAATTTTTTTCAGGTTTCAATAAAACATGAGTTCCTACAAAAAAACCAACCCCTTATTATTACTATAATGAATTATCTTCCTATCTATTGCAGTCGAAAACTAAAACAAAATATTATATGCCTGGATTCTAATTGAAAGAAGAGGAGAAGTATCTAAACAGAAATGATTCAACATAGTTAAAAAAAAAAAAAAAAAAAAAAAAAACTGACCTTTGTAAAAGTGCAGAAAACTTCCCTAAAATTCGCGAAAATAATACCGGAAATTTGTGCCTGGAAAAAACTGCTAGTTTATATAGATGGAAGCCCATGAAATGGGAAGAGAAAGTGGGAGACGAAAATGATAAATTTATTGAATATTGATATTTCCGATACATGGCAGCAAAGTTTGGTGTAATCAAATTTAATTTTTTTCAGGTTTCAATAAAACATGAGTTCCTACAAAAATACCAACCCCTTATTATCTTCCTATCTATTGCAGTCGAAAACTAAAACAAAATATTATATGCCTGGATTCTAATTGAAAGAAGAGGAGAAGTATCTAAACAGAAATGATTCAACATAGTTAAAAAAAAAAAAAAAAAAAAAAAAAAAACTGACCTTTGTAAAAGTGCAGAAAACTTCCCTAAAATTCGCGAAAATAATACCGGAAATTTGTGCCTGGAAAAAACTGCTAGTTTATATAGATGGAAGCCCATGAAATGGGAAGAGAAAGTGGGAGACGAAAATGATAAATTTATTGAATATTGATACTTGCGATACATGGCAGCAAAGTTTGGTGTAATCAAATTTAATTTTTTTCAGGTTTCAATAAAACATGAGTTCCTACAAAAATACCAACCCCTTATTATTACTATAATGAATTATTTTCCTATCTATTGCAGTCGAAAACTAAAACAAAATATTATATGCCTGGATTCTAATTGAAAGAAGAGGAGAAGTATCTAAACAGAAATGATTCAACATAGTTAAAAAAAAAAACTGACCTTTGTAAAAGTGCAGAAAACTTCCCTAAAATTCGCGAAAATAATACCGGAAATTTGTGCCTGGAAAAAACTGCTAGTTTATATAGATGGAAGCCCATGAAATGGGAAGAGAAAGTGGGAGACGAAAATGATAAATTTATTGAATATTGATATTTCCGATACATGGCAGCAAAGTTTGGTGTAATCAAATTTAATTTTTTTCAGGTTTCAATAAAACATGAGTTCCTACAAAAATACCAACCCCTTATTATTACTATAATGAATTATCTTCCTATCTATTGCAGTCGAAAACTAAAACAAAATATTATATGCCTGGATTCTAATTGAAAGAAGAGGAGAAGTATCTAAACAGAAATGATTCAACATAGTTAAAAAAAAAAAAAAAAAAAAACTGACCTTTGTAAAAGTGCAGAAAACTTCCCTAAAATTCGCGAAAATAATACCGGAAATTTGTGCCTGGAAAAAACTGCTAGTTTATATAGATGGAAGCCCATGAAATGGGAAGAGAAAGTGGGAGACGAAAATGATAAATTTATTGAATACTGATATTTCCGATACATGGCAGCAAAGTTTGGTGTAATCAAATTTAATTTTTTTCAGGTTTCAATAAAACATGAGTTCCTACAAAAATACCAACCCCTTATTATTACTATAATGAATTATCTTCCTATCTATTGCAGTCGAAAACTAAAACAAAATATTATATGCCTGGATTCTAATTGAAAGAAGAGGAGAAGTATCTAAACAGAAATGATTCAACATAGTTAAAAAAAAAAAATTAAAAAAATGACCTTTGTAAAAGTGCAGAAAACTTCCCTAAAATTCGCGAAAATAATACCGGAAATTTGTGCCTGGAAAAAACTGCTAGTTTATATAGATGGAAGCCCATGAAATGGGAAGAGAAAGTGGGAGACGAAAATGATAAATTTATTGAATATTGATATTTCCGATACATGGCAGCAAAGTTTGGTGTAATCAAATTTAATTTTTTTCAGGTTTCAATAAAACATGAGTTCCTACAAAAATACCAACCCCTTATTATTACTATAATGAATTATCTTCCTATCTATTGCAGTCGAAAACTAAAACAAAATATTATATGCCTGGATTCTAATTGAAAGAAGAGGAGAAGTATCTAAACAGAAATGATTCAACATAGTTAAAAAAAAAAAAAAAAAAAAATTGACCTTTGTAAAAGTGCAGAAAACTTCCCTAAAATTCGCGAAAATAATACCGGAAATTTGTGCCTGGAAAAAACTGCTAGTTTATATAGATGGAAGCCCATGAAATGGGAAGAGAAAGTGGGAGACGAAAATGATAAATTTATTGAATATTGATATTTCCGATACATGGCAGCAAAGTTTGGTGTAATCAAATTTAATTTTTTTCAGGTTTCAATAAAACATGAGTTCCTACAAAAATACCAACCCCTTATTATTACTATAATGAATTATCTTCCTATCTATTGCAGTCGAAAACTAAAACAAAATATTATATGCCTGGATTCTAATTGAAAGAAGAGGAGAAGTATCTAAACAGAAATGATTCAACATAGTTAAAAAAAAAAATAAAAAAAACTGACCTTTGTAAAAGTGCAGAAAACTTCCCTAAAATTCGCGAAAATAATACCGGAAATTTGTGCCTGGAAAAAACTGCTAGTTTATATAGATGGAAGCCCATGAAATGGGAAGAGAAAGTGGGAGACGAAAATGATAAATTTATTGAATATTGATATTTCCGATACATGGCAGCAAAGTTTGGTGTAATCAAATTTAATTTTTTTCAGGTTTCAATAAAACATGAGTTCCTACAAAAATACCAACCCCTTATTATCTTCCTATCTATTGCAGTCGAAAACTAAAACAAAATATTATACGCCTGGATTCTAATTGAAAGAAGAGGAGAAGTATCTAAACAGAAATGATTCAACATAGTTAAAAAAAAAAAAAAAACTGACCTTTGTAAAAGTGCAGAAAACTTCCCTAAAATTCGCGAAAATAATACCGGAAATTTGTGCCTGGAAAAAACTGCTAGTTTATATAGATGGAAGCCCATGAAATGGGAAGAGAAAGTGGGAGACGAAAATGATAAATTTATTGAATATTGATATTTCCGATACATGGCAGCAAAGTTTGGTGTAATCAAATTTAATTTTTTTCAGGTTTCAATAAAACATGAGTTCCTACAAAAATACCAACCCCTTATTATTACTATAATGAATTATCTTCCTATCTATTGCAGTCGAAAACTAAAACAAAATATTATATGCCTGGATTCTAATTGAAAGAAGAGGAGAAGTATCTAAACAGAAATGATTCAACATAGTTAAAAAAAAAAAAAAAACTGACCTTTGTAAAAGTGCAGAAACCTTCCCTAAAATTCGCGAAAATAATACCGGAAATTTGTGCCTGGAAAAAACTCCTAGTTTATATAGATGGAAGCCCATGAAATGGGAAGAGAAAGTGGGAGACGAAAATGATAAATTTATTGAATATTGATATTTCCGATACATGGCAGCATAGTTTGGTGTAATCAAATTTAATTTTTTTCAGGTTTCAATAAAACATGAGTTCCTACAAAAATACCAACCCCTTATTATTACTATAATGAATTATCTTCCTATCTATTGCAGTCGAAAACTAAAACAAAATATTATATGCCTGGATTCTAATTGAAAGAAGAGGAGAAGTATCTAAACAGAAATGATTCAACATAGTTAAAAAAAAAATAAAAAAAACTGACCTTTGTAAAAGTGCAGAAAACTTCCCTAAAATTCGCGAAAATAATACCGGAAATTTGTGCCTGGAAAAAACTGCTAGTTTATATAGATGGAAGCCCATGAAATGGGAAGAGAAAGTGGGAGACGAAAATGATAAATTTATTGAATATTGATATTTCCGATACATGGCAGCAAAGTTTGGTGTAATCAAATTTAATTTTTTTCAGGTTTCAATAAAACATGAGTTCCTACAAAAATACCAACCCCTTATTATCTTCCTATCTATTGCAGTCGAAAACTAAAACAAAATATTATATGCCTGGATTCTAATTGAAAGAAGAGGAGAAGTATCTAAACAGAAATGATTCAACATAGTTAAAAAAAAAAAAAAAACTGACCTTTGTAAAAGTGCAGAAAACTTCCCTAAAATTCGCGAAAATAATACCGGAAATTTGTGCCTGGAAAAAACTGCTAGTTTATATAGATGGAAGCCCATGAAATGGGAAGAGAAAGTGGGAGACGAAAATGATAAATTTATTGAATATTATATTTCCGATACATGGCAGCAAAGTTTGGTGTAATCAAATTTAATTTTTTTCAGGTTTCAATAAAACATGAGTTCCTACAAAAATACCAACCCCTTATTATTACTATAATGAATTATCTTCCTATCTATTGCAGTCGAAAACTAAAACAAAATATTATATGCCTGGATTCTAATTGAAAGAAGAGGAGAAGTATCTAAACAGAAATGATTCAACATAGTTAAAAAAAAAAAAAAAAACTGACCTTTGTTAAAGTGCAGAAAACTTCCCTAAAATTCGCGAAAATAATACCGGAAATTTGTGCCTGGAAAAAACTGCTAGTTTATATAGATGGAAGCCCATGAAATGGGAAGAGAAAGTGGGAGACGAAAATGATAAATTTATTGAATATTGATATTTCCGATACATGGCAGCAAAGTTTGGTGTAATCAAATTTAATTTTTTTCAGGTTTCAATAAAACATGAGTTCCTACAAAAAAACCAACCCCTTATTATTACTATAATGAATTATCTTCCTATCTATTGCAGTCGAAAACTAAAACAAAATATTATATGCCTGGATTCTAATTGAAAGAAGAGGAGAAGTATCTAAACAGAAATGATTCAACATAGTTAAAAAAAAAAAAAAAAAAAAAAACTGACCTTTGTAAAAGTGCAGAAAACTTCCCTAAAATTCGCGAAAATAATACCGGAAATTTGTGCCTGGAAAAAACTGCTAGTTTATATAGATGGAAGCCCATGAAATGGGAAGAGAAAGTGGGAGACGAAAATGATAAATTTATTGAATATTGATATTTCCGATACATGGCAGCAAAGTTTGGTGTAATCAAATTTAATTTTTTTCAGGTTTCAATAAAACATGAGTTCCTACAAAAATACCAACCCCTTATTATCTTCCTATCTATTGCAGTCGAAAACTAAAACAAAATATTATATGCCTGGATTCTAATTGAAAGAAGAGGAGAAGTATCTAAACAGAAATGATTCAACATAAATAAAAAAAAAAAAAAAAAAAACTGACCTTTGTAAAAGTGCAGAAAACTTCCCTAAAATTCGCGAAAATAATACCGGAAATTTGTGCCTGGAAAAAACTGCTAGTTTATATAGATGGAAGCCCATGAAATGGGAAGAGAAAGTGGGAGACGAAAATGATAAATTTATTGAATATTGATATTTCCGATACATGGCAGCAAAGTTTGGTGTAATCAAATTTAATTTTTTTCAGGTTTCAATAAAACATGAGTTCCTACAAAAATACCAACCCCTTATTATTACTATAATGAATTATTTTCCTATCTATTGCAGTCGAAAACTAAAACAAAATATTATATGCCTGGATTCTAATTGAAAGAAGAGGAGAAGTATCTAAACAGAAA